>NC_141166.1:21802500-23052500 GCF_055505025.1 Bos grunniens
ACATGAAACTTCAAAAGAGGTTGTGCACTGGCAGTTTCTGGCTCTGCCGACTTTTGGTGTCTTCTTGTCTTTCGTTACATAGAATTCGATGAAGAAGTTTAGAAAACACTGACATGATGTCCAGAAAAATACCTTCTCCCAAATATCAGAGAATCAAAATTCTACTTTTCTTCATCACAATAATGTCCTTTAAGTGAAAGTTGTCCAGCAACTATTTTAGGAACATCTTTTCCCCCACCTGTATGACTAGAATATGTTGGTAGTGCCTCTTCCTCACGCTCTCCGTGGTCCTGAACCACCTGCTGGCGCTTCATTTTACAGTCAGTTGAAACGTGATAGGAAGGGAATTAGGGAAAAGAGAAATTGAAAAGGCTGTTAGGGAGAAAGAAAAGATTTTTGTCAGTTTTATTGCCAACAAATAAACCACAATTAACCTTGGCCAAACTGAAAGAGAATAAGCAATTTTGGTGGGAAGCATTGCAATCTGTGCAAATGTACATATGCACAAGCAAGATTGCATGGTGATATTGTCACTGTGCTTATTTAACTTAAATGTGAGTACATCATGAGAAATGCTGGGCTGGATGAAGCACAAGCTGGAATCAAGATTGTAGGGAGAAATATCAACAACCTCAGATATGCAGATGACACCACCCTTAGGGCAGAAAGTGAAGAAGAACTAAAGAGCCTCTTGATGAAAATGAAAGAGGAGAGTGAAAAGGTTGGCTTAAAGCTCAACATTTAGAAAACGAAGATCATGGCATCTTGTCCCATCACTTCATGGGAAATAGATGGACAAACAGTGGAAACAGTGGCTGACTTTATTTTTGGGGGGCTCCAAAATCACTGCAGATGGTGATTGCAGCCATGAAATTAAAAGATGCTTGCTCCTTGGAAGAAAAGTTATGACCTACCTAGATAGCATATTAAAAAGCAGAGACATTACTTTGCCAACTAAGGTCCATCTGGTCGAAGGTATGGTTTTTCCAGTAGTCATGTATGGATGTGAGAGTTGGACTGTGAAGAAAGCTGAGCACCAAAGAATTGATGCTTTTGAACTGTGGTGTTGGAGAAGACTCCTGAGAGTCCCTTGGACTGCAAGGTGATCCAACCAGTCCATCCTAAAGGAGATCAGTCCTGAATATTCATTGGAAGAACTGCTGTTGAAGCTGAAACTCCAATACTTTGGGCACCTGATGCGAAGAGCTGACTCATTCGAAAAGACTCTGATGCTGGGAAAGTTTGAAGGCAGGAGGAGAAGGGGACAACAGAGGATGAGATGGTTGGATGGCATCACCGACTCAATGGGCATGAGTTTGAGTAAGCTCTGGGAGTTGGTGATGGACAGGGAGGCCTGGTGTGCTTCAGTCCATGGTGTTGCAGAGTCTGACACAACTGAGTGACTGACCTGAACTGAACAAGCAAGATCTCTGACGGAAGTGGGCAGATCATCACTGAGCAAAGGTGAGATGGCTCAACTGCCATTCTCAGTTGAGCCAAAACAAATTATACATGGATTTTCTTGATTTTTTTACTTTTATATCATGATGAGAAAATTGCAGAATTGAAACAATAGTAAAGTCTTCCAATTCACAGATACATGTGTTTAAGTATATTTAGTAATTCTCTAAATATTCAAGAGTTATGGTTTTTACTTTTTGGTAAATTGTGTGTCCACCAGTGATATACAGGGCTTCCCTTGTGGCTTAACTGGTAAAGAATCTGCCTGCAATGCAGGAGACCTGGGTTTGATCCCTGGGTTGGAAAGATCCGTGGGAGAAGGAAATGGCTACCCACTCCAGTATTCTGGCCTGGAGAATTCCATGTACTGCGTAGTCTGTGGGATCACAGAGTTGGACACAACTGGGTGACTTTCACTTTTACCAATGATATAATCATTTCAGTTTTGCATAATTTTATTGTTGGGTATTGATTTATTTTACATAAGATTTTGTTTCTTATTTTTCCAGTTTAACATGAAGTGCTGATATTGATATTTGTCGTTTGAATGTGCTAAATTATTTTCCATTAATCTTTAAAAGTAATTCAACCTCTTGGCTGGAACCATCTTCTTCCAGCAATTCACCAAAATGACCAGCACAAAGGGAGAGAGGAGGGGCACCCTCCACATGTTCTCTAGGCTTTTTGGAGAACTTGGAATTGTTCCTCTGGCTACATACATGCAAATCTACAAGAAGGATGATACTGTAGACACCAAGAGACTGGGTAATGTTCAAAAAGGAATGCTCCAGAAATGTTATCATGGCAAAACTGGGAGAGTCTACATTACCCAGCATGCTGTTGGCATCACTGTAAACAAACAAGTTAAAGGCAAGATTCTGGTCAAGAGAATTAATGCGTGTATCAAGCAGATTAAGCACTCCAAGAGCCGAGACAGTTTCCTGAAATGTGTGAAGGAAAATGATCAGTACAAGAAGGAAACCAAAGAGAAAGGGGCTTGGGTTCAGCTGAAACAACAGTTTCCTCCACCCAGAGAAGTGTACTTTGTGAGGATCAATGTTAAGGAGTTAAAAACAGTTCTAACAGTTGACCTGTTGGAGCCCATTCTCTATAAATTCACGGCATGATGGGTGTAAAAATAAAGACTGTACAAATGTACAAATGTTTCTCTTAATTGAGTAGAGGCGTCGTGTCCCCTCCCCAAGGAAATACTTAAACCACATTGTAATTGTGTCCAAATTCAGTGGGTGCCGTCTTCTCAAATTTAGTCTTTTTTTTTTCTTTCTGAAAGATATAAAACAGTTTGTTGTTTGGTATGCTCTGTTGTTAATAAATTGCCAGATAGTGTTTATATAAAAAAGTAATTCAAGATAAAGAGGAAAACTGTTATTTGTTATTGGAAAAATTTTAAATCAGTAAAGTTTAATAAATCTAGAAGTAGATTTCTAGAAGTAAACTTTCATCTGAAAATATTTTTTTAAAGGATTGGTAAAAATAAGGACATACTATCTTGGAAATCTTTCCTATAAATTTCTCTATCCCTCTCTTCTCCTCTCCCCTCTCTCAAAATTTTAAGAAATGTCTAGAAGTTTACATTAAAGACACAAGAAGGCAAACAAACTTTTCACACTGTTAGTCATGACACCTGAATGTGCTTGGAAATTAATTTACTAGATCTTAGCAAGCTTTGGCGGAGAAGGCAATGGAACCCCACTCCAGTGTTCTTGCCTGGAGAATCCCAGGGATGGGGGAGCCTGGTGGGCTGCCGTCTATGGGTTGCACAGAGTCAGACACGACTGAAGCAACTTAGCTGCAGCAGCAGCAGCAGCAAGCTTTGGGAAAAAAAGAGCCATGGGAACAAAAGAGGGGGACAGAAAGAAAGTAGAATGATCTGAGTGCATTACAAAGAGTAAGAATAAGTTTATTTTGGTTAAGTGTACCTGTGGACAGGGCTTGAGGTACAAGGTTTGTAAATGTATTTTTGTTGTAAAGTGAAAAATGAAAGTGAAAGTCGCTCAGCCGTATTCGACTCTTTGTGACCCCACAGACTACACTGTCCATGGAATTCTCCAGGCCAGAATACTGGAGTGGGTAGCCTTTCCCTTCTCCAGGGGATCTTCCCAACCTAGGGATCAAACCCAGGTCTCCCACATTGCAGGCGGATTCTTTACCAGATGAACTACAAGGGAAGTCCTTTTTTCTTTTTTTTGCTCTAGGTCATGGTCAAAAGTTTTAAAGAAATACGGTAGAGTATTTCTGAATAAAACTATTGACAGAATGTAGCAATTACTGGAGTTCAATCCATAGGAGTTTCATAATATCCTACAGTGTAGATGCAGGCTAATGAGTAGTGTTCAAATCTCAGCACACATAAAATTCCTGGGAGTAGGGGTGGGAATAGAGAAGGCAATGGCAAGCAACTCCAGTACTCTTGCCTAGAAAATCCCATGGATGGAGGAGTCTGGTAGGCTGAAGTCCATGGGGTCACTACCAGTCGGACGTGACTGAGCGAGACTTCACTTTCACTTTTCACTTTCATGCATTGGAGAAGGAAATGGCAACCCACTCCAGTGTTCTTGCCTGGAGAATCCCAGGGATGGCAGAGCTTGATGGGCTGCTGTCTATGGGGTCGCACAGAGTCGGACACGACCAAAACAACTTAGCAGCAGCAGCAGCAGCAGGGGTAGGAAATGGGGAAGTGCACATGGATCTACAGAACATCCAACTTTGGGACCCTGTGGGGAGAGGGCTAGTGGGGGGTATTAGGGAATATGTAAGCTTTGAGTTTAACAAGCACCCAGATGATTCTGATGTGGGTGGTCCTCTGCCCATCTGAAGAGTCACACCCTGCAACACCGCTGGTAGCTCTGTAATTACAAACATCTTGAGTTCAGATTAACTCCTATCTTCCTAATCCACACATAGCAAATATGTCTAAACTTCTAATCAGCTGGTTTTTGGTTTTTAAAATGAAGGACCTGAAGTCATGAGCCCCAGTCTGAAGTTTGAGGAACTATTTTTAAAAAAGAGAGAGAGAAGAAAAAAAGATGGTTTTTAATCTTGCATTTAAGGAGAGAGTGTGAGAAAAGTGAGGGTCATGTGGATCCAGCAATTCTTTGTTAGTAAAACCTATTAGTTTTTACCTCTAGAGCCCTGGGTACGTGGATGTTAAGTCACTTCAGTCGTGTCTGACTCTTTGCGACCCTGTGAACTGTAGCCCACCAGGCTCCTCTGTTCATGGGATTCTTCAGGCACGAATACTGGAGTGGGTTGCCAGGCCCTCCTCCAGGAGATCTTCCCGATCCAAGGATCAAACCCCATGTCTCTTCTGTCTCCTGCACGGGCAGGTGGGTTCTTTACCTGAGCCACCTAACAGAGGCATTGAAAATTCATCATTACTTCAATTTCTGTTAAGAAACAAATATTATTTTGAAGAGATTTTTTAGTTATCACATTTTGTACTGAGTGCATTGTACCAAAAAACAAACAAAAGAATCACAACAACTTTAAGATGAAAGATAAGGCAAAATCAACAAGAAGTGTTATAAAGTTTACAAACCCTTCTAGGCATGTGCTTTTCTGCATAAAACATATGTCTATTTAAATACAAGAAACAGCTGAGGCTTCTTTCTTTAGATTAACTAACTTATCAACAGATTTGATGGCATTATCTAAGACGACAAATTGCCAAACCTCAATCCTCACCAAAGAATGCAAAGGAAAATGAAAACACATTAAAGCAATCAAGACAATTTTTAAAAAGCAAAAGCAAGTCTTTTGGATAAGTGTCAGTTATTAAGGGCTAACCTAAAAAAATCACCTATTGGTAAAATTTGTGAAATGGAAAAATTAAACAACAGCATAAAGTTTTTACCCCCTCCCTTTCCTTCAACCTCATCTATTTATTTCTGGCTTGCATGCTTGGGTGCTCAGTCGTGTCTGACTTGGTGACCCCACCAATCTTCTCTGTTCATGGGAGTTTTCAGGCAAGAATACTGGAGTGGGTTACCATTTCCTTCTCCAGGGGAGCTTCCTGATGCAGGGATCGAACCCTTGTCTCCTGTGTTGGCAGGCGAATTCTCTACCACTGAGCAAAGCCCCTTATCTCTGGCTTAATTTATATCAAAACCAAAAAATGTCTTGAAATTGTCTTTTGAAAGTATTAGTGTCTTTCTGAAATCCTGTTCCCAAAGTATTTAATTAATTTTCCTGTGTGCCTAAACCAGTGATTCTCAAATTTTACTGTAAGTAACATTCTCTGGGGCTTCCCCGATGGCTCAGGGGTAAAGAATGTGTCTGCAGTGCAGGAGACTAGGGTTCAATCTCTGAGTGGGCAAGTTCCCCTGGAAAAGTAAATGGCAACCCACTCCAGTATTCTTGCCTGAAAAATCCCATGGACAGGCGAGCCTGTGGGCTACAGTCCAGTCTCACAAAGAGCTGGGGACCCGACTGAGCACTCACAGTGCATTTATCATCACACTTTGGAAAACACTAACACAAATGTTTGAGAGAGAATTAACTCTTCACATTTGTCAGAAAGATTTGATACTTGAGATAGAAAAGAGAGAAACCTCCATGTTGTATTGTCCTAGTTAAGTTGATTTTTTTATTGCCGTTGTTCTTGGTATGCATACAATCCTAAAATGTAAGTATCTTGCTTGACTTTCACAGCCTCATATTACCGTGCCTTTAAATGAACCATCAATCACTTAGAACTTCACTACTGAAAGTGTACTGCCCGCATCTACCCCCTAGCAGAATCAGCATCACTAGGAGTATGTAAAAAATGCAGACTTCAGCCTGCCCTACACCTTCTAAATCAGAATCTGCATTTTAATAAGATCCTCAGGTTTGAGATGTGTTGATCTTGCAAATTTTCCAGCTAAATGTGATTTTTAGCTCACTATTTTGATTTCACTGTTTCACATTTTTAATCTAAAAGGATGAAAGATTTTAATTACAAGAGAAAATAAGATTATTAAGGAGAGAGACAACTGAAGGGTCCCAAGTTGACTCTGTGACTTATGACTTTTAAAATCAGAAGGAAGTTGGTTTTTATGGAATCTCACCTGAGATCACCGTTTTCTGTAGATCACAGAGGCCTGAGACCCCAGTACCCTGAACTGTATTCGTTTGTCTCTCTTCACTGTAAGCTTCTTGTGGGCAGGATCCCCTCAGGGTATTTAAATCTTCTGTGGCCAGCCTAAGGCCTAACCCAAGGAAGTGCTCCGAAATGCCTGAATGTGGGGGTGGGATGGGGCCGGGAATTGCCAATCACTTATGAATTATATCCACCCTTCAGGTTTAAGCTTAAGGCTTCTTTCCTCTAAAATATTTCTTTAGTTATTTTACCTAGCATAATCTCCATCTGCTCTAAGTAAATATCACTTATTTGACATTTAATGCTAGTGGTAAATAACCTGCCTGCCAGTGCAGGAGATATAAGAGATGACGGTTTGGTCCCTCGGTTGGGAAGTTCCCTTGAAGGATGACATGGCAACCCATTCTAGTATTCTTGCCTGGAGAATCCCATGGACAGAGGACCCTGGTGGGTTACAGTCCATAGGTCCCAAAGAGTCAGACACGACTGAAGTGACTTAGCATGCACATGCACACACGCACGTACACACACACACACACACACACACTTTGGTTATCAATTATTTTGTATCTCTTATTAGCCCACCAAAACTGTAAAAAGCTGCTTCTTTTTATACTTTTCATACTGTCTTGCAGAGTAGGCACTCAAATATTGCTTACTACTGAGAGCAATCTTAAAAAAAAAAAAAAAAACCACTGAAGTTAGAAAAACTACACAATTTTATTTTCCTCCAAGCATCATTCTAAATTGTCCAAACTAATTCTAGAATTGGTAATATTTAAACAGCTCTTCCAGTTGCAATCTATTTCACTGAAATAAAGCATCACTTTGATATAAGAAATACTTTAAAATTTTCAAATGGTTAGTTGAGCCTTCAGCCAACTCAATTCTCATTTTGGTTATTTTTGCCAGTAACTTATACTTCTGTATGTCCTAGGCTTGATCCCTGGGTTAGGAAGATCCGCTGGAGGAGGAAGTGGAAACCCACTCCCGTATGTTGCTTGGGAAATTCCATAGTTGGAGGAGCCTGGCCGGCTAGAGTCCATGGGGTTGCGTGTCTCTCAGACATGACTAAGAGACTAGTAACTGTCACAGTTTAGCCTGTTATGCAAGTCATCTCTAAATGTCCTATAGATGGCAGCATTGAGCAATAGATTAGTATTTGATAAGGATGCTGTTTTGGTTTCTGAGAATTTTCAGTTGGGAGTCAATTTTTCATACAGTATATCTCATTATAGTACACAAAAAGACTAATTTAGCATAGGCTGGCAGGATAATACTTGTACCTGCTCAAAATTACTTCAGTTAGTTTCCACAAAAGCATCCTTTTTATTCTGTATCTAAATCATATATGCATTTCCAGAGTTAGCTCAACCCATTAATAAAAGAAAAAAGTAAAGAAATATAAATTACTATAGTATAATTTTAATTAACTATTAAACACCTTTAACATTGGTAGTAAAACATCAGCAAGTAGGAAGAAAGGACAAGAACATCTTACCATCAGTGATTATCTATGATGGGAAATCCATTGATTTGGAAAAAAAAAGTCAACAATCTGACTTATTTCATGATTTCTAATGAATATATTAGCCACTGAAGTTGTGCTTTTAAAGTAGAGATCCTTTCCCACAGAGTTTTTTTTAAAAAGCTTTTATAATAAAAAATAACATTTTTGTATGATCAAAATTCTAACCTTTCTGTGAAGATTTTTCTAAAATATTTGCAAATTAAGTTGATCTTTCAGATCCCTCTTTTTCCTAGAAAAGAGTATTTTGTTTCCCATAGAGGTATACTACCTTCATTTAGCTTTATTTTTGAACGGAGGCATCATTTCTAAAGTAAATGGGTTTGGATTATTTTTCCCACAAAATGTGAAATATTCTCCACCCCCACCCTGCGCTAAACATCAAACCTGTAAAAAGCCCTTTGGCCTTAGCTTACATTGTTACTAGTAAACAACACTTTTACCTTTTTTCCCCTCTCCAAGGGTAAAACCCCACAATTACTTTACTACTAACTTCAGACTTTCCTATTCGCATTCTCCTCTTCTACTCCCCATAAAACACGCTATTCCCCCAGAATCCCGGTCACTGTCTTTGCCGCCTAGTTACCGGATTACATCTGCTATTTATAGCTTTGCTGTTGTGGGCACGTGTGCCCACATCACCAAGCTGTCAGAGGGAGAGAAGGGCGGGCTTTCAATTCAACAGCTTGTACACAAATTACAGATGAACGAGGCTCAGATGAGGCTGCATGATGGCAGGGAATAAGAAGGTGAGGGAAGAAATGAAAAGCTCCCAGGCTTTGGTGGGGTGTAGCTCCTCTGCAGTTACCGGCTACCCCAGTTCATGTATCACACGCTGCTGAATGGCGCCTTTGGTTCTTTTTCTTTCTTCCTTTTTTTTACTACGCTTTGCAACCTACCTTGGTACCCTCACCCTCTCTCCCCACCTCCCCTCCTGCAGTGCAAGGTTTGAAAGACAGGCAGCCCCACCAATCAGCAGGCTATCCTAAGAAATTCTCCCCGCCCCTCAGCCCGGTATTAGGCCCAGGCTGGCTTCTCCGCAGCCCAGCGGGTCCTGCCCAGCGCATGCCCAGCGCCTGCACTGCCGCGAGCCTCGGGTAGTGCTTGAGTGCTGGCTACTAGGGAGTGTCTCCTGCGCCGAGGGGGTGGTGGAGACCCCCAAACGGGCCAGGACTGGGGTGGTAAAATAAGATAACGTCAAACAGATGAGGAGTCATTTTTTAAAGGGTCCTTAATGATCTGTAGATCACCTTAACAAACAAAACTTTGGGGAGCGTTTGCTTGTGGTGATTGATACCGCAAGCTAACAGCCTAACAGTCTCCGCAAGTAGACCTAAGCTGTTGACCTCTGCTACCCACGAAACACCCATTTTCCTGTACAGCTCAGCTGGCACCGTCCTTGTTTTCTCACGATTATCCTTGTAGTCAAGGGTAAAAATTTTATGGGGTGGTTCGATGGGTGTGGAAGCTGTGTGTGAAACAGACACTTCGGCCAATGTTTACCCAGTAGGGTTTTGACCTTACGAACCCTCTGTAGGTCCCTAACTTTTTTTTTTTTAATCACAAATAGATTTCGGAATGTGATAAGGGGCGTCTCATTTTCTCCCCAAGCCTTCACCCCCAAGGTGTGACTCCCCGACTGCCCGCTAGGATGAGACGGGAGTGGGATGGGGTGGGGAGAAGCTGTGATATTTACATTCTCTCCCTAATGGATCAGCAGCTAACCCCACCATTCCGGACACACGACATTTCCCCCGAACTCTTCTTGTTTGGGAGTGACCATAACCTCCTCCTTCCCTCCCCCAGTCGCTGCCCTTGGGCGTCCCTCTATTCTTTCGTGGTACTTCACTGCAGCAAATTCGGGGATTCCAAGGTGAAAGGCTGGCCCGGAAGTCTTTTAGTAAAACCTCACGAAAATACAGATATCACCATGGCCTATCACACTGAAACTGAAATCCAGCTTTTAGATTTCCAGGGAGGGAAGAAAAAAAAAAAAAAAAGCGTTGACTAGAAACACTCTCTCCTGAGGGGCTGCTCTTACCTGTTAGGTAAGATCCAGCCCAGCTCTCGAGTCCCCTCCTCCCCGGGCCCTCCCACGCAGGGCCCAGTAGCCGCAGTGCCCCCCCGTCGCCCCCCACCCTCACTCCTGCGTCTTCCCGGGTTCGCCCCCCTCCCCCGTTTTCCCAGACTCCCCTCGTGCTTTCGGGGAGACACCCAAACACCCCCGCCCGCTCCCGCGGCGGGGATTCCTGCGGGCCGGGGGGCGCCCTGGGTGGCGCGCGAGGAGGCCGGCTCTGAGCCCGGGCTGCCGGCCGCGTAGGGGCGCTGCCCGAGCGCGGTGCCGAGGCCGGGCGCGGGCGCCTCTGCGGCAAGGCCGGGGGGCGGAGAGGGGCGGGCGCGGGGCGGGCTCGGCCGGGAATGTAGAGACCCGGGCGGGAGCCTCCCGGCGGCGGCGGCGGCGGCGGCCGGGCTGCGGAGCGCAGAGGCTCCGTCACGTGTTTTTTTCTCCTCCCGAGTGAGACGGCGGCGCGGTCGGCGCGCAGAGCCAGACGCCGCCGCTTGTTTTGGTTGGGGCTCTCGGCAACTCTCGGAGGAGGAGGAGGGAGGAGGGGAGAAGTAGCGGCAGCGCCTCCCGGGGAAGAGGCGTCTTCCTCCGACTCCTTCCCCAGCCTCCCGCTCGCACCCCCGACACCCCCCCCCTCCCCGCCTTCGCCTCCCGCCCTCGTCCCCTCCCCTCTTCCCCGGCCCACTGGAGCGAGGGGCAGGGATGAGCCTGTCCCTTCGGCGCGCCCCCAGCTCCCCAGGCTGCCTAGTCGTGTTTCGCGTGGAAAAGCCACTTTCTCCGCCCGCCGACATGGGCCCGATCGGGGGCTGCAGAGGACGCGTCCGCGGGCTGCGGCAGCAACAGCAACAGCCGCAGCGCCGCGGTCTCCGCGATTGAGCTGGTATTTGGGCGGCTGGTGGCGGCGGGGACGGTCGGGAGGTGGGAGGAGGCGGAGGAAGAGGCGAAGGAGGAGGAGGAGGGAGAACCCCGTGCAACGTTGGGACTTGGCAGCTCGCCTCCCCCTGCCCAAGGATATTTAATTTGCCTCGGGAATCGCTACTTCCAGAGAGGAACTCCGGAGGGAAGGCGCGCGCGCGCGCCTGGAGGGGCCAGGCTAGGACCCCCCCCCCCCACCCCCCCCGCCCCGCCACACACACACACACACCCCGCCCGCCCGCCCGGGCCGCCGCCTGCCAGCGCCGGACTCTGGCCCCGGCGGTGAGAGATGCATCTTAGCTTCTTCCCGACCGCGGCGGCTGAGAAGAGACTTGGCTCTCGAGGGATCCGGGCTGCACTCGCGCCGGACGCGTTGCCTCCCCCCCAGGGCATGAAACGCCAGTAAACTCGGGTCGGGGCTATCTCCTTGGCGCAGCTGCTGCGTCCTCCCTCGACCGCCCCTCCCCGGCGCAGAGGGCGGTGTGGATTTCGGAGTCGGGGTTTCTGCCTCCTCCAGCCCTGTTTGCATGTGCGGGGCCGCGGCTAGGAGCCTCCGCCCCCCACCCGGTTGTTTTTCGGCGCCTCCCTCTGCTCGGCGGCAGCGGCAGCATGGCGAGCCCTCCGGAGACTGACGGCTTCTCGGACGTGCGCAAGGTGGGCTACCTGCGCAAACCCAAGAGCATGCACAAACGATTCTTCGTGCTGCGGGCGGCCAGCGAGGCTGGGGGCCCGGCGCGCCTCGAGTACTACGAGAACGAGAAGAAGTGGCGGCACAAGTCGAGCGCCCCCAAACGCTCTATCCCCCTGGAGAGCTGCTTCAACATCAACAAGCGGGCGGACTCCAAGAACAAGCACCTGGTGGCCCTCTACACCCGGGACGAGCACTTTGCCATCGCGGCAGACAGCGAGGCCGAGCAGGACAGCTGGTACCAGGCCCTCCTGCAGCTGCACAACCGTGCCAAGGGCCACCACGACGGGGCCGCGGCGCCTGGGGCGGGAGGCGGCGGGGGCAGCTGCAGTGGCAGCTCCGGCCTCGGAGAGGCGGGTGAGGACTTGAGCTACGGGGACGTGCCCCCAGGACCCGCCTTCAAGGAGGTCTGGCAGGTGATCCTGAAACCCAAGGGCCTGGGTCAGACAAAGAACCTGATTGGCATCTACCGCCTCTGCCTGACCAGCAAGACCATCAGCTTCGTGAAGCTGAACTCGGAGGCGGCGGCCGTGGTGCTGCAGCTGATGAACATCAGGCGCTGCGGCCACTCAGAGAACTTCTTCTTCATCGAAGTGGGCCGTTCCGCAGTGACGGGCCCCGGGGAGTTCTGGATGCAGGTGGACGACTCCGTGGTGGCCCAGAACATGCACGAGACAATCCTGGAGGCCATGCGGGCCATGAGCGATGAGTTCCGCCCTAGAAGCAAGAGCCAGTCCTCCTCCAACTGCTCCAACCCCATCAGTGTGCCCCTGCGGAGGCACCACCTCAACAACCCTCCACCCAGCCAGGTGGGGCTGACCCGCCGCTCGCGCACCGAGAGCATCACAGCCACCTCCCCGGCCAGCTTGGTGGGCGGGAAGCAGGGCTCCTTCCGCGTGCGTGCCTCCAGTGATGGCGAAGGCACCATGTCTCGCCCCGCCTCAGTGGACGGCAGTCCTGTGAGTCCTAGCACCAACAGGACCCACGCCCACCGCCATCGAGGCAGCTCCCGGCTGCACCCGCCTCTCAACCACAGCCGCTCCATCCCCATGCCTTCTTCTCGCTGCTCGCCTTCCGCCACCAGCCCCGTCAGTCTGTCGTCCAGCAGCACGAGTGGCCATGGCTCCACCTCAGACTGCCTCTTCCCGCGGCGGTCTAGTGCTTCTGTGTCTGGTTCCCCCAGTGATGGCGGCTTCATCTCCTCCGATGAGTATGGCTCCAGTCCCTGCGATTTCCGAAGTTCCTTCCGCAGCGTCACCCCAGATTCCCTGGGCCACACCCCGCCCGCCCGGGGTGAGGAGGAGCTAAGCAACTACATCTGCATGGGAGGCAAGGGGGCCTCCACCCTCACTGCCCCCAATGGTCACTACATTTTGCCCCGGGGTGGCAATGGTCACCGCTACGTGCCAGCCGCCGGCTTGGGCACGAGCCCAGCCCTGCCAGGAGAAGAAGCAGCCGGTGCGGCAGATCTGGATAATCGGTTCCGAAAACGGACTCACTCTGCGGGCACCTCGCCTACCATTTCCCACCAGAAAACCCCGTCTCAGTCCTCTGTGGCTTCCATTGAGGAATATACCGAAATGATGCCCGCTTACCCACCAGGAGGTGGCAGTGGAGGCCGAGTACCCAGCTACCGGCACTCCGCCTTCGTGCCCACCCACTCCTACCCAGAGGAGGGTCTGGAAATGCACCCCTTGGAGCGGCGTGGGGGCCACCACCGCCCAGACACCTCCAGCCTTCACACTGATGATGGCTACATGCCCATGTCCCCAGGGGTGGCCCCAGTGCCCGGCAGCCGGAAAGGCAGTGGGGACTACATGCCCATGAGCCCCAAGAGCGTGTCTGCCCCGCAGCAGATCATCAACCCCATCAGACGCCATCCCCAGAGAGTGGACCCCAACGGCTACATGATGATGTCCCCAAGCGGCAGCTGCTCTCCTGACATTGGAGGTGGGCCCAGCAGCGGTGGCAGCAGCAGCGGTGCCGCCCCTTCTGGGAGCAGCTATGGCAAGCTTTGGACAAACGGGGTAGGGGGCCACCACTCTCACGCCCTGCCACACCCCAAACTTCCGGTGGAGAGCGGTAGTGGCAAACTCTTGTCTTGTACAGGTGACTACATGAACATGTCGCCCGTCGGGGACTCCAACACCAGCAGCCCCTCCGACTGCTATTATGGCCCCGAGGACCCCCAGCACAAGCCCGTCCTCTCCTACTACTCATTGCCAAGGTCCTTTAAGCACACCCAGCGTCCTGGGGAGCTGGAGGAGCCCCGGCACCACCAGCACCTCCGCCTTTCCTCAAGTTCCGGTCGACTCCTCTACACTGCGGCCGCAGAAGATTCCTCTTCGTCCACCAGCAGCGACAGCCTGGGCGGGGGATACTGTGGGGCTCGGCCGGAGCCCGGCCTCCCGCATCTCCATCATCAGGTCCTGCAGGCCCATCTGCCTCGAAAGGTGGACACAGCTGCCCAGACCAACAACCGCCTGGCTCGGCCCACGAGGCTGTCTCTGGGGGATCCCAAGGCCAGCACCTTACCTCGGGCCCGAGAGCAGCAGCCACCGCCCCCCTTGCTGCTCCCTCCGGAGCCCAAGAGCCCAGGGGAGTATGTGAATATTGAATTTGGGAGCGATCAGCCAGGCTACTTATCGGGCCCGGTGGCGTCCCACAGCTCGCCTTCCATCAGGTGTCCGTCCCAGCTGCAGCCAGCTCCCAGAGAGGAGGATACGGGCGCAGAAGAGTATATGAACATGGACCTGGGGCCGGGCCGGAGGGCCACCTGGCAGAAGAGCGTGGGGGTCCAGCCCGGCAGGGTGGGCCCGGCGCCCCCTGGAGCTGCTAGCGTGTGCAGGCCGACTAGGGCAGTGCCCAGCAGCTGCGGCGACTACATGACCATGCAGATGGGTGGTCCCCGGCAGAGCTACGTGGACACCTCACCTGTCGCGCCCATCAGCTACGCCGACATGCGGACGGGCGTCGTTGTGGAGGATGCCAGCTTGCCCGGGGCCACCGCGGCCGCTCCCTCCTCATCTTCGACAGCCTCTGTTTCCTCCACTGCGCCTCCTCCGGGAACAGGGGAGCTGGCGGCCCGCTCGGCCCTCCTGGGGGGCCCGAGCGCCTTCACGCGGGTGAACCTCAGTCCCAACCGCAACCAGAGTGCCAAAGTGATCCGTGCCGACCCTCAAGGGTGCAGGAGGCGGCACAGCTCCGAGACCTTCTCCTCTACGCCCAGTGCCACCCGGGTGGGCAACACGATGCCCTTCGGAGCTGGGGCTGCCGTCGGGGGCAGCGGTGGCGGCAGCAGCAGCAGCGCCGAGGATGTCAAACGCCACAGCTCTGCTTCCTTCGAGAACGTGTGGCTGAGGCCTGGGGAGCTCGGGGGAGCCCCCAAGGAGCTGGCCCAAGTGTGCGGGGCCGCTGGGGGTTTGGAGAATGGTCTTAACTACATAGACCTGGATTTGGTCAAGGACTTCAAACAGCGCCCTCAAGAGTGCCCACCTCAACCGCAGCCTCCTCCACTCCCGGCCCCTCATCAGCCTCTGGCCAGTAGTCAGAGCGGCCCCACCAGCCGCTCCAGCGAGGATCTAAGCGCCTATGCCAGCATCACTTTCCAGAAGCAGCCAGAGGACCTCCAGTAGCTCAACTGGACATCACAGCAGGTGCGTTTCATGGTGACAAAGTCAGAAGACAAAACTGCTTTTAACCTGGTGCTCGAATTCTGTGCCCCAGGGCCCTTCTCTCTCCTCCCTCTGCTTCTGTAGGGAGTGCACTCCTGGGAGGGAGAGGTCTGGGCACAGGAGGGGACATGTGCCTGATGGTTAGATAAATCTATAGGAGCAGCCACTCCAGAGGGCTTTTCCTCTTGAGTTTCCCAAGTGAAGTACTTTAGTATTTCCAAGACATATATCCTGTTAATACCAGTTCTGAGGTTTGTAAAGTTCGTTTGTAAGAACCTTGATCTCCTAATGGAAGTTTTCTTTTGACTATATACTGAGGTCAGTCTCTAGAAGGGACAGTTCTACAAAAATATTTGTTAATCCAGGGGCTAAGCCCTTCATTTAAAGGTAATTTCTCAGAGCTCTTGAGGTTGATCTTATCAAGTTGCCCTGTGCACTTTAGTTCTGTGATTTCACAATACCAAGGCAACATAACTAGTAGTGGGAAACATCAATTTTTATTCCTGTTGCCCTAAAAAGATTCAGAAGTACGAGCTTGCTTTAGGCTTACAGATTTAGAGAAATAGCTGTCTGTCTATGACTCTCTTTAAAAAGTAATTATTGGTGACATTTTGTTTCTGAATGAAGATTTATGAAATATTACCCACACACGGACCTATCACCTCACAGGCATGGCTGCTTTTACACAGTGAAGTCTGCATGCATCTGGGACCCATTATTGAGTTAAGAGTTATGAAAATTCAGCCCACTGTGTCAGCCTTACAGTTGTCTGTTCTTGCAAAGGCCTGTACAGAGACCCCCACATAGATCATATGGGGGCTACTGTACATCTTCTGTAAAATTACTTAACATTTTTACTTTGAAAAGAAATATTAAGTCAGGGAGATGGAAGAGTTTGGTTTTCATCTGCATTGAATGTAAGAGCTAAACCTTGTCCTCTTCCTTTGTAGGATACTTACTGTTTACCTTTTAAATTCTAGAGTGGATACCTCACTAAATGTTGAAAGTTGGCTTCGGGTCTTCTATGGCTAAGGCTGTACTGAAAATGAAAAACATTTCTAATAGGAAATTAGCCTACTCTTCATTCTGTTGAGCCTTTTTTCTGGTGGTCATAATTGTGGGAAGAGGAGAGGAGTATAGTTTGCAAATAATGTGATGAGTTGGCAATGTAGATGTTTCCAGCATTTGGAAACACTTTATTCTGACAAACATTATCTTGTGATAACCTTTTTATATATGTTTCATCTAATGTGCTTTTACATTATTCTTCTTAATATGTGCCCATCCATAAGGAATTCATGTGTATATTGGGTTCATATTCCTATTGATTCTAATATTTGACCCATATCATTTGCTGTTTTCTGGAACAAGGTACAGGTATAGAAACATTCAAACTAAGATTTTAGGGGATATATATTATGCAAAACATTTGATTAGTATTTAGATTTACATTCATGATTCCTTCTCTAGAAGAGAGATTTAATTGTATGCATCAACAGTAAAAATTTTGGTTGTTTCAAATGATGTGTTGGGACATGTGGATCCCTCTAACACTTTAACTGTTTGTGTTGCAAAGTTTCTCATTTATAAAGAATGGGAATTTGAAGGGGGAAAAAAAATCCAAGCAGAACCAAGATTTTGGTTTTAAAGAGGAAAGAAGAGGCTAAGAAACAATAAGTTTTCCTCACCTGTTTTCTTAATTTGATCAGGGTTTTTTTGTTTTTGTTTTTGAAAGTAGAATAAATAATATTTTGCTTTGAAGGAAGTTGACCAAATAAAGTTTTCATTTTTCAAAACGGCTTTAAAATAAAATCCTCCTTTTATGGAGGATACATTAAAAACAAACCAACGCAAACAAAACAATCTTCTATTCTTAACTTTCTGAGGGAAAAATGTAGTATTCTGGAACAACCATATAATCATTCCTTAATAATTTTGGAGCAGCAATAGACCAGCAATGGACAGCACCATGCCAGAAAAATTCTACAATGTGTATTTGTAAGATGTAAATGGAGAGAGGTGAGGGTATGTGTGTGTGTGTGTGTGTGTTTTAAGTGAGGCACCAAATGCTACTTGGCACATTTACATCTTGAATTCTGCTTGTTTGCCTTTGCCCTGTTGCCTTTAAATTTGTAATTTAATAGGTAATTATCATATGAAACAAAAAGAAATCAAGCCTGTCTGTGGCAAACCCCTTTGCCTGGGAAGGAGTATGTTACTTTGTGAAAACATTGTTTTCCTAACTTCTCAGCAATTGCTATCTTTGCCTGTCTTTCCTATTTCTCAGGTAAAACCTAAAACAGGAAAAGGAATGAGGGACTTGGAGATGTGTGTGTGCTCTTTCCCTTAACCCCTCATTTTAAACGTCTCTGCTTGTTGAATGTTTTTCACCGTCTGTTACAGGAAAATGTTTCTGAGGCATTTAGCGCAGGTGCCCAGGAGTGTTGGTTGCCCTTGATTCACCTTCTGTCTGATCACCTTTTCTGTTTATCTTCTCCTCTCTCGTCCATCGGTGTCTCCTCTGGGTTCTAACCTGCTGGATTTTTTTTTTTTTTCTTGGTACCCTCCTTTCCCATCCCCCTTGTTTCCCACCTCTTATTTCATGTTCCTGCCATTGTCTTTTTTTTCTCTCTCTCTTTCTCTTTGGCTCCATTTCAGAATTTCGCAGTACTTGTGGCCTACTCTCCCCAGAGTTAATGGAGAGCCCCAAAAGCAGGGCAGAAAGGGCACAACAGCCAGCTATCTTCAACCAGCGTTTACCTCAAGTTTGTTTTGTTTGGAAACTGCAGCTGGGCAGGTAGAGCAGGCTTTGGCAAAGACATAGGCTCTTGCCATTTATTTTAGGTTCCTTTTTTTTTTTTTTTTTTTGGTCGTTTTGTTCTGTCCCCTTGGGAAAAAAGTCCATTTTTCTTCCTTCCACTGCATTTCCTAATTGTGATTTCCAGGACTCCTACCTCCAAGTCTGCCTCTCATCTCTCCTTCCCCATTCCTCCCTCCTGTCACCTCGCTGTGTGGCCTTTTTGTCTGGCACTTTCTCATATCCACGGTCACCTCTGCTTCTTACATGCCTCTCTATTTATTTGGCGCTTGGCTCCCTCTCCCTCCTGCAAGTCCCTTTTGGCCCGGGGTTGGGGGGCTTAGTATCGAGGCGGAGGCTACCCTCAGACTCCCACCCGGTCCGTTGCCGGTTGCCCGAGGGCGCGGGGGGCGGCTGGGCCTCTTTCCGCGAACCGCGCGTGGTGGGCGGCGGCGGCGGCGACGACCGCCGCCGAGCCCTTGGCCCCAGCAGAGCGCGGCAGAGACTGGCCCCGAGTGGGCGGGGCAGCCGGGCGCTGATTGGCCCCCGCCAGAGCCAATCAGCGCGAGCGCAGGTCGTGCTGCAGCAGCGGTGGGGTGGGGCCTCGGGTGAAGGGGGTCGATTGGGGGGCCTTGGTCCGGGGTCCGGCGTGGGCGGCGGGCCAGGCATCCGGGTTGTAGCCTACCTCTCTCCCGCCACCCCTTCCCTCTGGTGCCGGGAAAACGGAGCCAAACACACGCCCCCTCCACCCCCTTCCCGGAGGATGTTGTGCAGCCGGCCCTATTAGTGTGCATCCAGACCAGAATCCTAAGAATGAGAAAGTCCAACCAGCCCACTGACAGAGGCCGGAAACGCACACTTCCTCTTATATTTAATTGAGAAAAATCCAGGCCGTGACCATGTGACGTGCCCCATTTTGTTTCCCTCCTCTCTTTACTACGGTTTACTACTACGCCACGTTCCTGTTCCTTCACCTTCCCAGAAAACTACAGCACGTGGCTTAGGATTGATTGGGTTGGCTCAGGAGTTTTACATTTACTTCTCTCACTATTGGGAGGGAGGAGAGAAAAACAAAACAAAACATTGGAGTAGAAAATACAAGTGCTGTGGCAGGCACCGTGTGGGGATCATTCGGAAAACACGTTTGGCTTGCATTTGCCTTGGAGTTAACACTTAACTGAGTGCTTGCAATTTGCAAAGCACGAAGCTAGGTAAGATCAACAAAAACTAACCATCCTAGGCCCTCGGGAGTTCCCAGTGAAATGAAAACATCTGATATATCTTTGCCAGTCGTG
Organism: Bos grunniens; assembly: GCF_055505025.1. NCBI lineage: Eukaryota > Metazoa > Chordata > Mammalia > Artiodactyla > Bovidae > Bos > Bos grunniens. The sequence continues at coordinate 21,822,025 of NC_141166.1, forward strand.
AGAATCTAGAGATTCATTGTAAGAGCTTGGGTAGGGTTCCTTACTGAGTTTGGAGGTAATGCGGATTGCTTCTAAAAAACCGATCTCCCCCCCACCCCCCATCAGTGACAGCTCTAGTGACAGCTCATCAGACAGGCTGGACGAACTGATTTTGAAAGCTTGCTAAATTTGTGTTGTGCTCCCTCAACATAGCCAAACTTCTCTGCGCTGTATAACCAGATGAGATTGGAAATTTGTTCAAATTTGTCTTTTCTACAGTAAAGAGGGAAAATAACAAAGACAAATTCCGTGAAAGTATTTTTTCTCCATGCCTCTCAAATAAGTATTTCTCAGCAGCCAGCAATCACTGTTGTAGTCGCTGAATCATAAGCCCCAAAGGCAGCATTTTTCCTTAGGTGTCGATTGAAACATCGCAGGTGAAAATGTAAGGAAGTAACTGTATGCCCCCTGAGTAATTCTGTCCCCCAATACTGTGTCTGAGCAGGTGGGAGCAAGCTTCTCTGTTCCAAAAAACTTTGAGATTTTCATAATTTCTACCACTGTTTGGGTAGCTTTTTATTTTAAGAATAAATGCATAAAAATTTCACATATTGTAGTCATTTATCTGATTGCCCCCTGCTGCTGCTGCTGCTAAGTCACTTCAGTCGTGTCCGACTCTGTGCGACCCCATAGAAGGGAGCCCACCAGGCTCCCCCGTCCCTGGGATTCTCCAGCCAAGAACACTGGAGTGGGTTGCCATTTCCTTCTTCAATGCATAAAAGTGAAAAGTGAAATTGAAGTCGCTCAGTTGTCTCCGACTCTTAGTGACCCCATGGACTGCAGCCTACCAGGCTCCACCATCCATGGGATTTTCGAGGCAAGAGTACTGGAGTGGGGTGCCATTGCCTTCTCCGGATTGCCCCCTGACCCGCCCCCAAATAAACAGTATCTCTAAGTTGTCTTAGAGTAAGAGACTTGGAATTCAAAAGGGCATACTACCCTCCTGTCTCCCTATTCTTTTTAGTTGTTGTTGTTTGTTTATCAAAATTTCTGGAAAATAATTTAACGCCATCTTGAATGATACAATGGAAAGAACAGTTTCTGGGAACCAGAGATCTTGGGTTGTAACACAGTCTGTGTCCTTTGCTAAGCCGGGTGACCTTGAGAAAGTCGCTTAATTTCTCTGGACCTATTTCCTTTTCAGTAACTTGAGAATTTAGTTCTAAATTATTCTAACTTCTTTTGCAGCTCTAAACATAGTGATATTTTGTAGAAAATGACAGATATTCTTTAATGGGTCAGTTGTAATGAGGGTTCTTTCTGGAGAAGCTGTTGTTGCGGTTGTAATGAAGTGCTTTAGAATGTTCTGTCCCGTTCTACCTTCTGAATCACTCTTTTGATTTGATTCAGGACTGATTTCAACCTTTCTTATTTGGATGGAACATTTTCAGGTTTTAACAGACCTTAAGACAAACCTTCCTGACTATACCAGTCTAAATTTTTAGAACCTTCTCTAAACTCAGTTTGGCTCCTCTCCCTCCTCCCCTTTTAAAAATAAAATTTATGTAAGGATGTAAGTTGGAGAAGACTCTTGAGAGTTCCTTGGATGGCAAGGAGATCAAACCAGTCAGTCCTAAAGGAAATCAGTCCTGAATATTCATTGGAAGGACTGATTCTGAAGCTCCAATACTTTGGCCACCTGATGTGGATAACTGACTCATTTGAAAAGACCCTGATGTTGGGAAAGATTGAAGGCAGGAGGAGAAGGGGATGACAGAGGATGAGATGATTGGATGGCATCACTGACTTGATGGACATGAGTTTGAGCAAGCTCCAGGAGTTGGTGATGGATAGGGAAGGGAAGCCTGGTGTGCTGCAGTCCATGAGGTCACAAAGAGTTGGACATGACTGAACTGACTGAAGGATGTAAGTTACCTGCTGATTCCTTCACTTTAAGGTCAGCTGTTAGAAGCACCCCTCCCCACCTGACAATATGCTGTTGTTTAGTCACTAAGTCCTGTCCCACTTTTTTTTTTGCGACCCCATAGACTGTAGCCTCTGGTGGCTCGGTTGGTCAAGAATCCACCTGCAATAAGGAGATCCAGGTTCAATCCGTGGGTGGGGAAGAGTCCCTGGAGAAAGAAATGGTAACCCACTCCAGTATTCTTGCCTCGGAAATCCCATGGACAGAGGAGCCTGCTGGGCTACGGTCCATGGGGTCACAGAGTTGGACATGGTTTAGGGACTGACTACACCACCACCAAGACTGTAATCCACCAGGTTCCTCTGTCCTTGGGATTTTCCAGGCTAGAATACTGGAGTGGGTTGCCATTTCCTTCTTCAAGGGATCTTCATGACCTAGGCATCGAACCCTTATCTCCTGCTTCGTAGGAAGATTCCTTATTGACAGTTTAGGTCAGGCTTTAACCAATCCATGTCCATGACGTTATTCTGTTGGGATAGAGCTGGTGGTCTCTTTATGGATAATGTTTCTCAGTTGTTCCATCAGAATCCTTCAATGAGGTAGCCACTTGAATGAATGGAGAGGAAATCAGAGGGAACTCTAGGAAGTCATGCACAATTTTTTGTTTAGTTTTATTTTTCTCTGTTAGGTGTGTGAAAAATCTCAAAGCTTCTCTTGCTGGCGGAAGTTAGCACTGTCCAGTTTTTGTGCTTCAGATTTTTGATTGGTCGTCTGAGCTGTTCAGTGCTTTGCTGACCCAGTGTAACCCTCCCTGACCAGTTGCCAATGCTTTCAGAAGGTTCTAGCCTTTGGGCACTTCCATGTGGATTTCATAAATCATTAGAATAGTCTATTGACTCTTTCATTCAAAACTTCATTGACCTATGCTTTTCCAGTTCTCCTCCTATAATCAGATATGTTTCTTAGCTGTATTGTATATAAATGATTCCTTTTATTTTGGTGGGTTGGTAGTTTTAGAATAATGGAATGCTTCACCATTTTGTTTTGCTTTGTTTTAAAGAAAACCATTTCCTCAATTATTTCCTTATGTTACAGACTTACTGGAAATTGTATTAAGGGAAAATTGCTTCTGGTGGATTAACTTGAAGTCAGTTTCACACTAAATATTCTGTAACTTTTTTTATGCTAGTACTTTTCTTGTATTTAAAATTATAGATACTGTACCACATTTATAATTATGTAATTGACATTATTTCATTACCATGAAAGTCTATAGCTATGTGGCAAACTTGAAAAGTTCTCTTAAAAATGTTGAAATAGGCTCAGAAGTTGTAATCACTTTGAACTTGAACAGAATTACATTTTGATGAATTTGTGGGGGAGAAAGTGTTCTTCCCATCCTACTCCTCTGCCATCTTAGCTCCTCCCCCAAACAGAATTACATTTTAATATTAGTATGGTATCATAGTATACTCATTTCAAACTATGGTGAAATATGGCAAAAAATAAGTTGTAAAGCTTTTTAAAATGATGGACTAGTGTATCTTTTTTTTTCTATTCTTATCTTCCATTATGAAAATGGTAGTATTTCTCCCATTCTTAATTTAAAGGAATAGGGGGAGAATAGAGCAGATAAGGTACTATCATCTATGGGAAGAGGAACATTTTCCATCTTAATAGTCTTGCTGCAGGCTCTACTGTAGTCTGTTTGTTAAAACAAATTTGTTTGGCTAAATGTTATTTGTGCTTCTTCAATGAGTCAGTGGTCTTTGCATAACACAGCTTTTAAAAATGCTGCTTTTCTTTTTTAGCCCCCTTTCTGCATTTTTGTTAATGATGGCCATGGAATTGAATATGGGTCCAAGTATAATTTTAATTGTATTTATCTTCAATCAGAGAGGAGACTTTTGTGATTTTATTACCGTAGTTTGAATATTTTATTGAGTAAACTGAGTTGCATTCATGGTCTTTGCCATTCCTTGATTTTGTTGTTTTTGTTTTCCATTCTATGTCACCCTGTCCAGCATCACCCTGGCTCTGTTAGAGCCAAATTCATATGCATCTGATAATAATTGGTCAGGCTGAAGAAGATGTCTATATAGCCCAAGTTGTAGTAAGGGAAAGACTGTAGTAAGGAAAAGACTATACCCTCCCCTGTTTTTTTCTGTTGACCAAAAAATTCTTAAGTGTGAGTTCTCTGATTGTCCTTGACATATTTAGGTCATGTAACTGAGCAGTATTAGTTCATCTTGAGAAATTGATAGTTGTATTATGTTTGTTGAAATGATCAAAGAGGCATTCTTTTTGTTGTTTTCCTTCAAATATATCTAGTGTGGCAAACAAATTAAATTTTGCACAGAGTCATGATTCATACTTTCATGAAGATTATGATATAAATGAGACTGGCAACATTTAAAAAAAAGACATTTGCTAAGAATAGAGCAATTGAAGGTCTCTGAAATATTCAGTAATTACTTTGTTGTTTTGTTACTGTTTAGCCATTAAATCCTGTCCAACTCTTTTGTGACCCCATGTACTGTAGCCCACCAGGCTCTTCTGTCCATGGGATTTCCCAGGCAAGAATACTGGAGTGGGTTGCCATTTCCTTCTCCAGGGGATCTTCCCAATTACTATGTATTTAACTATTATTCAGTATTCTCCAATAAAATAATCTCCATTTTTTTTAAATTATTGAATGGGCTCTATGGAATGTGAGGAATAATCATACTTATCCTTGAGTCTAAGGGATTGTGGAAATAATCAGAAAAACTTTCCAGATCTATAGAGGCCACCCACCTCCCTTCCTCAATGTCAGTGATCTTCTTTGGCCAGACAAACCCTAAACTACAATTTCCTGTTGGTTTCCCTCCCCTTTTGCCTCAATAAGTACCATTGAGCACCTGTTGTATTCCAGATGGCACTTGTTTTGCTAAGAGGATGGGGATGGAGACAAGGAAATGGGGATGAAAATGGGAATGAAGAGAGTTTATCCAAGAACTACCAAATTTCTTCTGGCAGAACTTGGTGGGGGTGGGGGTGGGTGCTGGGGAAGGGTAGAAATCAAGATTTAGAAGGTGTGTGTGCACGCAGTTAGTCGCTTAGTTGCTCAGTCATGTCGGACTCTTTGCGAACCCATGGACTGTAAGCCCGCCAGACTCTTCTGTCCATGGGGTTCTCCAGGCAAGAATACTGAAGTGGGTTGCCATGCCCTTCTCCAGGGGATCTTCCCAACCCAGGGACTGAACCCAGGTCTCCCGCATTGCAGGCGGATTCTTTACCATCTGAGCCACCAGGAAATATTAAGAAGCCACCAGGGAATATTCAGAAGGTGTAATTTATGAACATTAGCATTTTCTCCTACACTTCAGGTGTCCATCTACCTTAAAGTTTTGTACTTTTCTTAATCATTCTAACCTCAGCTTCCTGCCTCACCATAACACTAGTATATTGAAAGAGTTTATAAAGCTGTTGTAATTCTCCTTTGGAAAAATGGTTCATTTTTGGCTCTTTTGATAGCAAACATAACATTTGCAAGAAGCATGAAAAAGTTATCTTTAGTCTAAGTGGAGTAGCCAGGAGAGGGGTCCAGGTGTTACATGAGCAGAAGTTTAGTGAGTACTTGTCATGGGTTGGTCAGTGTTAGGAAACATGGGGTGAGGATGAGAACTGTAAAAAATAATAATAATAAAGTGAAATCTCTTTTTTTGGTCTTAGAAGCTCTATATTCAAGGACATTTCCTCCCTGCCTTTGGGTGGGTGGCTTTTATTTTTAGTAGTGAAAACGTCTAGCCCTCTGATCTCTGGTTCCTGAGCCTGCTTCTGGCGGGAAGTATAATCTCTTTTGAGATTTGCCATTTCTCATTTCTCTCTCTTTCTTTGTTTTGATGGTGTGCAGTCATACTTGTTTTTAAGCTTGTAGTAGTTTCTTCTAGAAATATTTAAAAAAGCATTTTTTTTTAAAAGTCCACCAAGTTTTATGATAGTTTGCTGTATCCAAGCTTTTTTTTTTTCCTTTACTGTTTTGGTATAGGCAATGCATATAACATGCTCTAAGTTTCAAGTGGTTTACACATTTTTTAGAGGTATAGAGTGACCATTAAGACTTCCTTCCACTCCTGTACCCCAGTTTGTCTTCTCAGAGGTCACCACCAACACTGTTTTATTGTTTATCTTTCTAGAGATGAGCTGCTCATAAATCTTGAAACTTAGTTATATAAAGTTGGTTACATGCCCAACAACTCAGTCTTCCATGGAAGAACAGGCTCAGACCTCACATTTCTGCAGGAAAGGAACACAGCAGACAAGATACCTCTTCGAGTGGATTCAATGCTTTGTTCCTGTTAAAGGGAAAAACAAAAGTACTCTATTTTCCATGCCTCTTTTGAATCAAGTTAAAATAAGCGCATAACCCAGGAAGAAGAAAAGCATTGGTTAAAAAATGGTCTCTTTTTCTAACTTTGAAGCATTTCTCCTAATTGATAGAGAAGGGGAAGGTATCTAAATTTTCACGTACTATCATTTTATAGCTTTCTTTACTTCCCCAGTTCACTTTCATAGTAGTACTCGAGCATTCAACACCCAGCCCTTAACCTCTTTAAGACTGAATGAATAACTAGTTCTTAATATAGTGTAGTAGGATTAAGTATAAAGGTTAAGGATCTTTCTGAAGAGTTTCTGGACACCGAAGTCTCATAGTTCTGAGAGTTTGAAAGAATTAATGCCTCTTGCTGGATAAGTGAAAGCTAGAAGTTCACCTCTGAGAAAAACAAAAAACGTGACTACTGGAGTTTCTCATACCAGGCTGTTGTCTATATTTTTAATGCCATTGGTGGTTGGTAAAAATATTCATGGTGTTTTCCTAGACTGGAGAATTTTCCTTTCTAATAGTCCTCAGATGGCTCAGATAGGACTGGAAATGAAATGTCCTGGAAAGGCATCCAGAGCCCAGGGGGGCTTTAGACATTTTGAACAATCCTTTCTCTACCTCTTCACCCAAACTGCCCTCTCCCCATGGACCCCTGAAGCTGAAACAGATGAGAACTGAAACTTGAGTGGGGAGAGCTGGGAAGCCATGACCGAAATAGTGTCAAAGACTTTTAAATGGCTTAAAAGAGGTTTTCCCACCTGAGTATGAGTCCAGATCTGGGAACAAGAGTTGCTAATTATCGGAAAGCAAACCCAAAGGGTTGGTAACATCACACTCAAAGCCGAGGCAGAGTTGTAATTCTTTGCCCCAGATCATGTACCAGTCAGCATTTGCTTTTTTCTTTTACCAGAATCCCCATGCCGTAAATGCTCCCAGGGTTACAGAACAAAACAAAATGGGGCCCCTGTAGGAAGTATGTCATGGCAGGGGAAGGGGAGGGACATCCTGAAAATGTTTCAAGGGCCTGGCTGAGCGGGATATCTATAACCTACTTTAGGCAACTCCCACCTAACCCCCAAATCCTCCCTTGATTGCTGTTTTCCCCCCTGCCCAATTCCAGTGTATGCTTTAAACCACAGCTAAACAATAACTTCCTTTCAAACCTGATCCCATTCCTCAGGTTAAGGAATATAAATATTGCATTTTTAAAAAAGAGTAGGTAATGACTTAATTTCTGAAAATACTTTACTTCCACTAGTAGGGCACCCTAGATGTGTGTGTAGGCGGGGAGGTGGGGAGGTGGGGAGGTGAAGCGGAGGGTTATGGAGAGGAAACTACAGTCTGATAAAAAGGGTTCTATTCCTAAAACTGGGTCTTTAAAAATATCTTGCGGGCTTGGTCCCTCACAAGTCCCTGCAAGGGATGACCTTCAGAAAGTGTGCAGGCTTGTGTTTCTTGGGCCTTTGAACTGGGTGAGGAATGTGTCTCAGGACGGAAAAATGAATGGCTGGTACTTTTAGCCTCCAGCTTGAAACTCGCTGGAGGAATGTCATTGTGCCTTCAGAGCCTGCTTCCCACCCCACTGGGCTCTTGCAAAGTGTCTTTGCAGCATCAAGTACTCAACAAAACCCCATGCCACCCAATTTGATCTAATTCACTAGCTACTTTTTGGTGGATTTTAAATGAATGTCTCTTCTCTAAGAATAGAACACCATTCCATGGTTACTCATGAGATAAAGACATTTCAGGCTTTTTCTTTTTTTGGCTTGCAGAATATTTTTTAAAAAAATAGTGGCAGGAGGTATTTAGAGACATAAATGAAAAGTTCTTAGCTCTGATGAGTTCAGAATGGATTTTCACCACCTATAAAATTGCATTTGCAGTGTAAAATCAATTCATTTAATTGATCAAAGAAAATATCTAGAGCCTTTGGTTTCCTGGGTTCCAGTGTACCTAGCATGCTGTCTCTTTCCTTTCTTTCAGAAAGTTTACCCCTTCCTAAGAGATGCTGGAAACCCCTTTCCTGGCTTGAATCACTGGTTTCATGCTCCTCTTTCCTCCTAGAAATTGTAAGCTATTTGAGAGTAGTCTCACTTAATTATTTCATGACTCCAGTATTAGTGGAGGTGCTCACAAAATGCTTGCCAAATTAAAAATTTGTTTATCAACAAGTTAAGGAGAGAGTTGTTGAATCCAGGGAGAGGATAGCTTTAGAAAAATCCTAAATGAAGACAACACTGCGGATCTGTTTTGAGGCCCTCAAACCCTTTCATTTGCCAAATATTTTAAAATCAAATTCAGATTTAACAAGATATTTAAAAAATCATCAAACAGAATTATAGGAATCTTTGCAGTCTGATATGACCGGATGTGAAAACTGGGGGAAAATTAATTACAGCTGCATCATTGCTGTGTCTGAAATCCTTGCATACTTCCTCTGCTCCCCCAAACCATTCTTTGAAAGATTGACAGAAATTTTGCTTTGTTTTGACAAGATTTATTTCTCTGCTTCCAACAGTAGTTCATCAACTTTTGTTGTACTAATAGAGTTCTTCTGATGTTAATTGTAGCCTACTGATCTAGGTCAAAGCATAGCGTTTTTACTGAGGTTTGAAGATATCAAAAGCAATGCAAAAAGTATTTGAAAAATAATTATTGTATCATAGTTACCTCTGTTTTTTCAAAAAGAGGCCAGTTATTAAGTATGTGATTCATAGAGGACCCTTCTAATTTGTCCCCATGCTCATCCTTTTTTTTTCCTCTTGAGTATATTGTTGCTAATTAGCCTTTCTACTAAAATATGAATAAGGTCTGGGGAAAGGAATTAAATTTAAACGAGTCCATTTTGCCAGTGTGGTACTTGTTATTACTCTGCTAAAAAGTTACCTTGGTCTGAGCAGTTGACCCTCATTGCCAAGATATGAGACTTTCCTCTTGCATTCTGTTTCTGCGCTTGGTTGAAGCTGGAGTAGTTTGATGACCAAAGGATTAGACTATGTGTTCTAAACTAGCTTATCACCTATTATAGTAATTTTTTTCAACATTGCTTGAAGTTTTAAGTATTACGCTAACAATTAGCATCCAAGCAATTTTATATATAGCAAAAATTTTTTGTTTTTAATATAAAACCCCACAAGTCCCCAAGATCTATAACATAAATATGTTCTGTTTTATTTTAAATAGGACTTCAATTTTCTTGGTCCTACATAGTCACGTTGGCATTTATGCTACTTTCTAAAATGTGAAAGTATTTTCAATGGGCATGTGTCTGGTATTGAATTAGGCTATTTTTCTCTCTGCCAGGGTGGTTGACAAGGTTTACATGCTTAGTGCAATGCCTATGGCATTTGGTCGACACTATTTGTTGTAGATACTGAATGAATGAATGTGGGGCCATATGTTTTTAAACCACAGTATGGGAAAGGTGCCAACACCTCATTTATCTATAGAACAGATTCATATTCTATTCAGGAGGACAGAGAGTTAGAGTTTTTCTTAGCTACATTACCACTGTCTGACACTTGGTAAGTACTTCTTAAACATTTCCATTCATTCCAAAATTAAGCTGTTGTAATTACTGAACCTGGAAATTTGAAGAAATCATAACCCGACTTGAAGGTAGCTGTGGGGAAGTGCTGAAGACTCAAACGTTCTGGTTAATTAATGCAACAAGGAGTTTGTGAGTTTCTCCTGAGTGCCAAGCATATCCCTGAGTTCTTGAATTACAACTGTAAAGAAAACAGGTGAAAATTTAGGCTCTCATAGAGCTTTTTTTTTTTGAGGACCCGTTGAAAGAAAGGCTAGAAAGGATCGGCTTCCTTGGGGGACAAATAAGGCCCACTGAGAGAAGGAACAAAAACTGCCAGCCCTTTTCATGGACTTGAAGGGTTCACATTGATTTGTTCCTGTACTTTTACTCATCACATCCTTTTGCCTGGATCTAAGTATGTTTTTTATACTCCTTGTGGCTTTTCAGTTGTGATCAGGGTTACCTTGTGACTCACAAATGAAACAAAGTCACATTTTTCTGACCTCATGGGACAGGATATGAAACAGAAGGAAGTAAAGACTTGAAATTGGTGTGTGTCTGCTTGGGAGAGGTTGCCTTATGTGAAAGGCAATATCTGGAACATGTAACACTCAGGGAAGGGTGTGAGGGGTAAGTAAGGTCTCCAGGAGGCCCCAGAAAAGACTGGGACTGTGTGTAGCCACCACCGTGTGTTGGGCCACATGTGTATGTTGATGCCGTGAACCACAGCTTATGTCGTGGTACTGGATGGTAGTAGTTTTCACTGTTTAAGAGGTTTCTTTTGAAGACTATTATGCAAAACTGGTTATGGCTCATACCAATTCTTTTCTGAAGTTTTGTTTGAAAATTCTGATGGAAAATTATTTAATATGTTTACTTTTCTCTGCATCTATTCTTTGTATAAAATGTTTGGGAGGAAAGACCAGTATCTTGAAACTACTTTTTAAAAAAATGCTTTTATTTTTATATTACTGTGTAATTTACTAATAAGGATATTCGGTATGTTCCTGGTATATCCATACATCACAAGAGTAAATTCCACCATTTTGAGGTGACTTTTTTAGTGGTTACCAGTTTTTATGGTGAGGAAATATGAGATTATTTCCCTCACTCTGATTTTAGCAGTGATAACAAGGAACAAGGCCCCTGTCCTTTTTATTTTTAAATTGAAGATATAAATTATATTTTTATCAGAATATTTAAATTTATATATATATATAAACTTCTGTAAGGTACAGTAAGGTTCTAAAAAAACATTGAAAAAATAAAACAATGCGTTTAAGTGTGCAGAATATAAAACAGGAAATCATAACAACATTGCTGTTGTTATTATTCAGTTTACTAAAAGAGGAAATGAGGCTGGAAATAAATTTAAACAGAAATTCTTAGAAGACAATAGCCATAAACATGAACTGTTTCATCAGTGAGTAGACAATGTTCATTAAACTGAATATGACTTTCTGGGTTTCAAATATATATTTATTTGCTGACATTTAATTGCAGTCAGTTTCCTCTGAAAGCAATTTTGCATCATCCTACTTTTCTGTAAAAAAGAAGAAGTCATCAAATACAATTAACCGTTTGCTGCTGCTGCTGCTAAGTCGCTTCAGTCGTGTCCGACTCTGTGCGACCCCATAGACGGCAGTCCACCAGGCTCCTCTGTCCATGGGATTCTCCAGGCAAGAACGCTGGAGTGGGTTGCCATTTCCACCTCCAATGCATGAAAGTGAAAAGACAAAGTGAAGTCGTTCAGTCGTGTCTGACTCTTTAGCGACCCCAGGCTCCTCCGTCCATGGGATTTTCCAGGCAAGAGTACTGGGTGGGGTGCCATTGCCTTCTCCAAATTTACCATTTAGGGTTCTTTAAAGTGGCCAGGAAATTTAAAGGTGTTTGAAAACCATTTAGAGAACAGAACACATGAATATTTTTATAATCACCTAACCTTGTTTTCAGAGAAGGCAATGAGTGACTTCACTTTCACTTTCACTTTTCACTTTTAGGCATTGGAGAAGGAAATGGCAACCCACTCCAGTGTTCTTGCCTGTAGAATCCCAGGGACGGCGGAGCCTGGTGGGCTGCCGCCTATGGGGTCGCACAGAGTCGGACACGACTGAAGTGACTTAGCAGTAGCAGCAGTAACCTTGTTTTATTGCTCATTTTTAACCCAGTAGGAATGTTTTAAAACATTTCTCTACTTTCTATTGCTATAAGATGCTCCACGATTATCTTATTTCCTGCCCCTGTCCTAATATCATCCATTCCTCTAGGGAACTCTGATTCCTTTTACTAGAGAATTGTGTTAGAAACCAAGATCTTGGCACTAGATTTGTTTGTTGTTACTGGAATGTTATTTCTTTTTTGCTCTCTCAGCTGTCAGAGCAAGGAAATGTATGTGTGTGTATTAACCTAGATATATATAATACTATATATATGTTTATAAATTATATATACTATATATAATTATATAGTATATATTATTATAGTATATATAATTATACTATATATATTTATACTATATAATTATACTAAAATTATATATTATAGTGTATATATATATTTATATATATACTATATATATAGTATATATGATATATAATATATATATGATATATAATATATATATATAGTATATATGATATATAATAGATAGACTCTCTCTCTCTCTCTCTCTCTCTCTATATATATATATATATGTTTGCTCCGTTGTGTCTGACTCTTTGTGGCCCCATGGACTGTAGCCTGCCAGGCTCCTCTGTCCATGGAATTTTCCAGGCAGGAATGTTGGAGTGGGCTGCCTTTCCCTATTCCAGGGTATCTTCCTGACCCGGGGATTGAACCTGCATCTCCTGCATTGCAGGTGGACTCTTTACCACTAGCGTCATCTGAGAAGTTCATGTGTGTGTATATATACATTCACATATACATGTACATACACATATACACATATACATACACACACGGACAGAGTCCGCTGGCAGACTACAGTCCAAAGGGTTGCAAAGAGTCAGACACAATTGAGCAACTAAACACGCACACATATCTATAAAAATTTCTGCATGTAACCATCTGTAAGTAACTTAAGCTAATCATAGGTTCATGCTAATGTCTGAACTCTGATCACTGGATCATTATTGGTCAGATTATTGGTGGATTATTCTAGCTTCTGCCCTTTGCTTAACCTTACGTCCCACCCCAACAGGGAGAAACTCGGCTGTCACCATCCTTCATCCATGTACTTACTGGTTCAGTTTCACTGCATATGTGTATGTAGCAGTGTCAGATTGTCAACACATGCCCTATAGGAAACGACTTTATCAACTAGAGTGCAGTTTCTTTTGCCTTTAGTTTTGTAGATTTTTGCCACATTTCCAGAGTTACTTAGGTCAGCACCTCATATCTCCACCTGCCTCAGGGAAATTGCCTCATGCATTTGTGATATATCTAGATGCTTCCATCACATTCTGTATTCCACCTGTAATCAATGACCTCTTGAATTAAAAAAAAAATTTTTTTGCATACACTTAAGGTTTATTCTTTTTGATATAAAGTTCTAGGTTTTGACAAATGCTTGTGGTCTTGTGTTTACAATTACAGTATCATGCAGAATAGTTTCACTCTCCTGAAGATTATCTGTGCTTCCCTATTTAAACCTCTTCCTAATACCCAGCATCTGGGGGTAAACCACTGATCTGTTTAATATCTCTGTGGTTTTGCCTTTTCCAAAATGTTATATAATTGGAATCACACAGTACATACATTTATTTATCAGACTGTCTGTTGTTGCTTAGTGGTATGTTTGTTAAGATTCATTCATGTCCTTTTTTGTGGCTTGATAGTTCATTTCTTTATGTTGCTGAATAATATTCCATTATATGGATGTACCATAGTTTGTTTATCTAGTCCACTGACCTCTTATGGGATATTTTCTTACATGTGTTTGAAGACCTTTGTGAAGTCGGCTTTTAGTTTTTTCCTTTATATTAAACATTATTAGATTTTAGTTGGCATTCTGGTTTCTCAAACCTTTAGTCAATTTTGTGGTTCTTCCCCAAATCTACACAATATCCTGCATCTTTTTCCTGCCCAGAATTGGTCAGTATTCTGGAGTAGAGTGTTTCAGACCAACCCAGCATACAGTTGGAGATTTGCTTCCTAATTTCTCCAGTTCTTTCCATTTTAATTGGCTCTTTGTCAGTGTTTCTTTGTTCAATAACAGCAGACCATTATAGATTTTTTCCCCTAAACTTTAAGCTTTGTATTTTGTATTGGGGTATAGCCAATTAACTAAACCCTGAACTGAACTGATAGCCAATAAACAATGTAGTAGATTCAGGTGAACAGCAAAGGATTCAGCCATATAAATATACATGTATCCATTATCCCCAAACTCCATCCCATCCAGGCTGGCATATAACACTGAACAGAGTTCCATGTGCTATACAGTAGATTCTTGTTGGTTATCCATTTTAAATATAGCAGTGTGTACAGGGCCTTCCCAGAGTTCCTAACTATCCCATCCCCTTGGCAACCATAAGTTCATTTTCTGAGTCTCTTTCTGTTTTGTAAGTAAGTTAATTTGTATCATTTCTTTTTAGGTTCCACATACAAGGGATGTCATATGATATTTCTCCTATGTCTGACTTACTTTACTTGGTATGATACTCTCTACGTCTGTCTTTGTTGCCGCAAATGGCATTATTTCATTTTTTCAATGGCTGAGAATTTATTTTGTTGTATATATGTACCACATTTTCTTTATCCATTCTTCTGTCGATGGACATTTGCTTCCACTGGACTGCAAGGAGATCCAACCAGTCCATTCTGAAGGAGATTAGCCCTGGGATTTCTTTGGAAGGAATGATGCTAAAGCTGAAACTCCAGTACTTTGGCCACCTCATGCGAAGAGTTGACTCATTGGAAAAGACTCTGATGCTAGGAGGGATTGAGGGTAGGAGGAGAAGAGGATGACAGAGGATGAGATGGCTGGATGGCATCACTGACTGAATGGACGTGAGTCTGAGTGAACTCCGGGAGTTGGTGATGGACAGGGGGGCCTGGCGTGCTGTGATTCATGGGGTCGCAGAGAGTCGGACACGACTGAGCGACTGAACTGAACTGAACTGATTGGCTATTATAAATAGTGCTGCAATGAACACTGGGGCACATGTATCCTTTTGGCTCATGTTTTTCTCCAGATATATGCCCAGAAGTGGGATTTCAAGGTGATGGTAGCTCTATTTTTAGTTTTTTAAGGAACCTCCATATTGTTCTCCATAGTGGCTATACCAAGTTACGCTACTACCATCACTGTAAAAGGGTTCCCTTTTCTCCACACCCTTTTCAGCATTTGTTGTTTGTGGATTTTTTGATGATAGTCGTTCTGACCAGTGTGAAGGAGGACATACAGATGGCCAATGGGCACATGAAAAGATGTTCAAAATCGCTAGTTATTAGAGAAATGCAAATCAGAACATTATAGATTTTTGTATCACCTTGAAGCCACTGTGATCACCAGCTCCTTCTCAAGCTCTCTTCCTCCAAGGACCTAGCTACTTGGATTTTTTAAAACAGTTTTATGAATCCTTCCGCTAGTAATCTTTTAAGGAATATTTTATGATATTGCCTTACTATAGATATTTTGGTGGCGCTAGTGGTAAAGAACCCACTTGCCAGTACAGGAGACCTAAGAGACGTGGATTCGATCGCTATATCGGGAAGATCCACTGGAGAAGTGCATGGCAACCCACTTGAGTTATTCTTGCCTGGAGAATCCAATGGACAGAGGAGCCTGGTAGGGGAGGCTATAGTTAGGGTTGCAAAGAGTCTGACACAACTGAAGCAACTTAGCATAGATATTTTAAAAACACATTGTTTTTCTTACCATAATTCTTTCCCAGGTCTCAAAGAATCAAGTTAATAATCCAGATCATGTGAGCGTGATCATCATCGATTCTGCAATAGGAATCTGGAACTGGCCAGGCACCGCTGCCTGGTCTGGGTGCAGTGTGTGGTTCACACAAGACGTGGTTCACACCAGACATGGATTTCACAAGACGGCCACAAAATTCATTCCTGTCTGGACCTGTAGTCTGGGGACAGGGCTTTCCTTCCTGGATTGCAGAATTGTTCCTAGACTCATAAAGGGGCCACTCTGTGGGAATCTGTGCTTATCATTTGGGCTTAAAAAAAAGGCAGTTACTTAACAAATGTCTAAAAGGGGCTTGAAGAGCATGTTGAGTTTTTCAACACTCAACAAAAATTTTTGAGCATTTACTGTGTTCAAGGTGAAATCAATCTTAAGGCTACTCTTGTAGACTGACTTCCATTGAGAACAGTCAAACCCCTTTGTACCCACCTGGGGCGAGCGAGTGTGCTGTAGGGCAGGTAATCATAGCACAGAGTGATAAGAGGACCATAAAGGCATAGATATTTTGCTCAAATACAAAGACACAAAAGACAAGTGATACAGTCCCAGGCCATTTATGTTATGTGGCATAGTTAAGGGGGAAACATTGATTTTTTTTTTCTCTCTCTCTCTCTCTTTCTGAAATGGTCTCAACTTGTTGTGTAATTCTGGCAATAGAATTCCTGACATACTAGATCATAAAGATTATAGCTAGGCGTCTTTTATACTGTGTATGTGTGCGTCTGCATGTATTCTTACCTTGGGTTACATGTGTAATTTTTCAAGCACATTCCCGTATAATCAGTTTTGTTGTCTGTACTTGTTGACTAGCAAAGCTTCTGGAAAAGTTGTTTAAAAATATAGGGCCCAAGGGTTTCCTTAAACACATCCTTTTCATCAAAATGAATCTCTGGGCAAAAACTATTTTTAAACTTGTTTAAAAATTAACTGACCTGAAATAAATCTTCGTTCCTTTACGAACCAGATATTAAAAATAGGGATCTGTATCTGTTAATGGCTTTTGTTTCAAAATTCCAAAAATACCCAAATAGAGGTCCATAGGTCATTGACTGGGGATATTCATGGGATCCTCTGTAGAATTTCTGGGGCTGCTGGATTTTGCGCCT
Source organism: Bos grunniens (assembly GCF_055505025.1). Classification (NCBI taxonomy): domain Eukaryota; kingdom Metazoa; phylum Chordata; class Mammalia; order Artiodactyla; family Bovidae; genus Bos; species Bos grunniens. Next base: position 21,838,855 of record NC_141166.1, read on the forward strand.
TCTCGATTGCCACCAAAGTCTAAGAGGAATTGGTGTGACTGGACTATATTTGCATTTAGAGTGTTAGCAAGCCTCCAGAGTACATATGCTGGGCTATTTATGAAACAATTTCAGCTGACAGCTGAAGATCAGAAGCTCCTATTTTGGGACGTGTCCTAAATGTGAGGTTCTGTGGTAAAAAAAAAAAACATTTAGTGTCCTCCAGATAAGAATACTTAAAACAGGAAGCAATGGTAATTTATTGCATCCTGTGTAAGTATGTCCTTATCAGTCAGATAAGCTTTTGGTTTCAGTTCTGCTTTCCTGATTTCTTGTAATGAGCTTCTGTAAGAGGATTTTAGAAAGCGGGGTAGGGGGGCTTAGGGGTCTGGGGAGAATTTGCCAGCATCATTTTTCCTGTCTCGATAAGATTCTTTCATTTCCTACTACTCAACAGTATTTACTCTGCTAGGAGAAGAACCTTATACTAATGTTCACTCATCCCATTGGCTCATCTACTGTGTGTGTGCATATAAGGTTGATTCTGTATTGTTTACAAGGCAAGGCCAGGTAGACTATAATATATGAAGGGTCGAATGATACGATAGAACCAGCATGGGCAGGAAATGAGGAGATGTGAATTTTATTCCTGATTCAGCCACTTCCTGGGATCCAGCTTTCTTTGACCTGATTTTCTGGTCCATAACATTGGCTGTGGTAGTATTTCCCCAATCTCACAGTTTTGTTTGAATCAAGTAAAAGTGCAATTGGAAACTACAAATTGCCTTTTGAGCCTAAGATTTGCAGTGGTTTGAGTTTAAATCCCTCCACTTCCCTTTTGCCCTTACAACACAAGGATGCTTTTGGTTTATGTTTGTTCCTTATTCAAAATGCTTTTCAAGTTCGATCAGCTTCCTATATACATCTTGACTGGAAAAGTATATTGTGACTGAGTGCCTGAAAAGATACATTGACTCTGACTCTCTAGTTCAGATATTTGTTTCTCGGAGCATGAGTATTTTGTACTGTGAAATTCTAGGAATTATTAGTTTGGCACAGAAGGAACTCTACACGTGGGCTAAATTATTTTAGAAGCTGAAAGTATAAATCAGGATTAAAGACTGCGGTGTATTTGTTAAATTTTAAAAGGAGGTATGTGCATGCATTTTATAGTTCCTATGGATTTTTTTATACACTAAATATGGAAAATAAAAGTACTGATGGGTGGCACTGAATGTTTCCTTCCACAGAATTCTTGTTGATAAATATCTCTACTCTGGCACCAGAGAAAACTGGTGTTCCTTGCTGTGCTGGGTAGAATGGTGACCATCTTGAGGCCACAGGGAAAGGAAAGTATGACTCACTTAGTGAAGGAACTAGATTAACTCTTTAAAGTTGATCTTAGAAGTTGAATGGTGCAATTTACTAGTCCTAAAGAAAGCAAGCTTTGGAATCTGTAAGCTGGCTGAAAGAATGGGATTTACTCTTGCTGGGATAAAATGACCTTGGTAGTGTGGGCTATGTTGTGATTTTGAAGGTTACCCTTTATTTTTACCCCACAGGGGAGAGTGGGTATTGAGATGTGAGCACATTCTTGGTCCTGACTTGCATTTTTCAAGGTCATGGTTTTTGGGGAAGAATAATGACAGTAGGATAATGACCCTGAATATTCATTGGAAGGACTGAAGCTGAACCTCAGATGCTTTGGCCACCTGATGCGAAGAGCCAGCTCATGGGAAAAGATCCTGATGCTGGGAAAGACTGAAGGCCAAAAGAATAGAGAGAGGCAGAGGATGAGATGGTTAGATTGCATCACCAACTCAATGGACATGCGTTTGGGCAATCTCTGGAAGATAGTTGGAGGAGAGAGGAGCCTGGTGTGCAGCAGTCCATGGGGTCACAAAGAGTCAGAAATGACTTAGCGAGTGAACAACAGCGACAAAAAAAGACAGGAGGGTACACGTGACTGAAGATGCGTTTACAGCGGCGTGCTCCTTCCTTTGCTCAGGTGCACAATACTAGTTAGCTATCCAGAGCAGTAATTTCAAGGGCTCACTAGGTGCGTTTGTAGTCCAAAGTTCAGGGCATTCAGCTCCATTGGTCAAGGAAAAAGAAAACAGGGGAAAAATGAGAACAAAGGAGTAAACTGGAGGAGGTGTAAAATTGTGTCACACTTCTGTAGCTAGTCATTGGCCATAGTTACTTAATAATTTATAATTACCCAGAGGTCAGGAGTTAGAATTTTAGTTATTTTGCTATTTTATTTTCCACGTAGAGTGGATTATATAAACCATGTATGAGTCTCTTGAGTTTATTAAGAAGAATATTAGGGTTGTAAGCATCCTTAAAGACTATAAAGCTTAAACCATTCATTGTATAGATAAATGGCAACCCACTCCAGTATTCTTGCCTGGAGAATCCCATGGATGGAGGAGCCTGGTAGGCTACAGTCCACGGGGTTGCAAAGAGTCGGACACAACTGAGCAACTTCACTTTTAAACTTAGGCCCAGAGAAGCCGAATAACTTGCTCAAGATGACACAGATTTTTTGTGGTAGTATCAGCCAAGAACCCTTATTATCATCCTGAGTGAGTGCTCAGTCACTAAGCCGTGACCAACTCTTTGTGACCCCATGGACTGTAGCCTGCCAGACTTCTCTGACAAATGGGATTTCCCAGGCAAGAATACTGGAGTGGGTTGCCATTTCCCTCTCTAGGAGCATCTATGACTTAGTCAACCCTAACCATAAAGTTTTAAAAATGCATTTATGACTACTAGAACTTTATTAGTGCTCTTTTTTTCAATCTCCTGTTTTCTTTCTGGGAGAGGAGTATATTTCCAGTGACTGTACTTCTCATATAGGAGAGCAATGAAAACCATGATGCTATATTTTACACAACTTGAAAGGGCATGTCTTATATAATAGTAAGGCAATCAATGGATGATATATCTTAACTAAGGTAAATGTATGCTTTTTATCAGTGTGACCCGAGTTCATTCAGAAGAGCTGGAAGACTGTTCCATGGGCTTATGACTTTTTGCACACACCTGTTTTCCAAGAGTCATAGATGCAAAGTTTTCTAGAGATAATGACCAGGAGAATCATCCTCTTATCTCCCCTTTTACCACTAAAAGAATCACTTTATTGAACAACTTTGATATTATAATGATGGAATGGTAAGTTGTTGCTTTTCAAATGGAAGTTAAGTCTCTAGCCTCTTGTGGGACTCTTTGGTTCAGTTCAGTCCCTCAGTCATGTCTGACTCTTTGTGACCCCATGGACTGCAGCACACCAGACTTCCCTGTCCATCACCAACTCCTGGCGCTTGCTCAAACTCATATCCATCAAGTCGGTGATGCCATCCAACCATCTTGATCTCTGTCATCCCCTTCTTCTGCCTTCAATCTTTCCCAGCATCAGGGTCTTTTCCAATGAGTCAGTTATTTGCCTAAGAGTCAGTGAAACTCTTAGGGAGCCTGAAATGACATGTCCTGCATGGCTATGTCTTCCATCCATGGGCTGGTTGGTTGGAAGGCCAGACCCAGAAGTGGTTCCACAGGGTGTTAGAGCCCTGGACTGCTTTGGTCTAATTTTGAACTTGCCAGAGACACCGTGGGCAGTCTTGATTGAGCTTCTTTTTCCTTGTCAGTTACTGATCATAGGAACCTGGACTGTCCTGATTTTGCGTTTGTGTTCTGCATTGTCAGTGACCATCCTTGGCTGGGCAAGGGCTGATGTCCTCAGTTGACTTCAGTTTCATTGTTTGTTCATAACTCTTTTCTGACTCTGTGCCATTGATTGCAATCTTTGGCATGTCTTCAATGCTTTTAAGAGCATTCTTGTGGTCACAGAGTGATTTGGTGATGGTGGTAGCATTGGATTCGGAGAATTCTAGTACCAGTTTCTAGGTTCTGATTATCTTTTCAGTTGCATAAACAATATTGAGCTATACTGAATAGAGTTCCATAAAATACAGTGTGTGAATGGTCCTGTCATGCAAATAAGTGTTATAATGCTGTTGGATAATGGGTCACAGAAGGTACCATCTATCCTGCCTCAGTCAGCTCTGATGACTTTAAAGAAGAATCAAGAACTTAGTGAACTTTTGAGGGCATCCAAATCGGTAATAGCCAGAGCCTAGTTTCAAGTGGATTTTAAGGTCAGCAAATACAGAGGAGTGCTCCAGGCAGTTTTGCCAGTCAACTCTTGGCGTATTATGCAGTACACAAACACTTTTGCCTTTGATTAGCCCTTTGGCCATGACTGGGGTTGTTTTCATCTTATCAGTGATTATTTGCTTATTTTCATTATTATGTCATAAAATGTATTTATATCAATGCAATCGAAATGTGTCCAATTACTTGTTGAGTATTTATTCTGTGCCCTGTGATTTATTCTGTGATATGTTTTTGGAAAATGAAGATTCTCTAGTGAATCAGGCAGAGTGAAAATTTTTTTGTCCTCATGGAGTATATATGATCGCAGTGGAAGAGACAAATGATAAACAAGCAAACAAAAGTCCTGTAATTTCAGAGACTAAGCATTGCAGAGAATATTAAGTAGTGTATAGTGATAGTGGTGAATAGTAGTGTGGGCTGTTTTTGATAAGGGTAGTCAGAAAAGGAGGCAGTGTTGAGCACCTGAATGAGGTGCAGGAGAAAGTCGTGTAAACTGTGCCGGTGACGACTGTTCTCAGGAGGAGCAGCAGCAGATGGAGTCCTACAGTGGAAAGGATTCCAGCATGTTCCAATGCTTCCAGAGGAGCAGAGAGAGGGGTGGAAGATGCGCCTGGACTAGTAGTTTAGGGCCAGATCCTGGCGGGTTTGATAGACTGTGGTGAGTCATTTGGATTCATTCTAAGTGTGATGGGAATTCCATTAAGAAGGTTAGCATATGTGCCAGGACCACCCAACATGCCTACCAAGTTTCCTGTTGCAGAGACATGGAGTTCTTCTGTATGGAGTTCTTTTGACAGAGCCAATCAGCTGGGATCTCTTAGATAGGAACTAAAGCCACCTGTGACCTAGATTGGTTTTCCTACATTCATTCCCAGCATCACCCAGGGGTGCATTCAGGAGATTTCCTCTTCAGTCTTGCCATTGCAGCCTATTGCTCAGGCCCCTGGGATGCCCACTGGCCAAACGGGGCCCTTTGAGACTACAGTTTGGTCTCAGTTCCAGGCCAATCTGGATGCTCAGCCGCCTACCTGGTGATTGTTGACACATTCCTTGTAAGACATACCTCTCTAGTTTCTTTAAAGCCAGATCCCAATTCTTCTGTATAGAATGGCATTATTAATGCATATATATATATATATATATATATATATAGAGAGAGAGAGAGAGAGAGAGAGAGAGAGAGAGAGTCTAAAAGCCTGGCAGGCTACGGTCTGTGGGGTCACAAAGAGTCGGACACAACTGAGCGACTAACACACACACACACACACACACACATGGAATCTAGAAAGATGATATTGATGAACTTGTTTGCAGGGTAATAATGGAGATGCTTGGGCAAACTCTGGGAGATCATGAGGGACAGGGAGGCCTGGCATGCTGCAGTCCATGGGGTTGCAAAGAGTCAGTCATGGCCGAGTGACTGAACAATAACAACAACAGTGGAGTTGCAGACATAGAAAACAGACTTGTGGACACAGTGGGGAAAGGAGAGAGAGTAGAATGAATTGCAAGGGTGGCATTGAAACATATACATTGCTATATGTAAAATAGTTAGTAGGAATTTGCTGTATGACATAGGAAGCTGAAACTCAGTGTTCTGTGATAACCTAGAGGGGTGGGATGGGAAATTAAGAGGGAGAGGACATATGTATACCTATGGCTGACTCATGTTGATGTGTGGCAGAAACCAACACAACATTGTAACACAATTACCCTCCAATTAAAAGTAATTAATAAAAAAATAAAATAAACCAAGAGAGATCATCCAACATCTCCCCCCTGCTCCCGCCAAAAAAAAAAAAAAGAATGGCAAAAGCCCTTCCTTCTGGGGTAGGAGCTTTGATATAAGCCTCCAACAAGCATACCAACTGTAAATAACTAACCCAGTTTTTATATACCTCGATTCGGTTGTTTTGTTTTGGAATCCATGTCACCTGACATGACCCATTCCCATATTGGCCCTATTAGTACTTGTACTTATTTCAGCACTCTTTTTATCTTAAGTGGTTTTTAGATTATGAGATCCAAATTTAGACTTGCTGGTATCACTTGGCTGCCAGTTGACTGGCCCTGAGTGGAAATCTGTATGTTTTAGGAAGTGCAGTATTAGTTCATTTTAATCCTTTAATCTTTTGTATGCTAGAGACTAGTCTGCTCCAACTCCTACGTTTCAGAGCATTCTTTCTGTGACATTTAAAACCTATCATGGAAACATATGGCACCAGTCAGGTAGCATGAGTTAGCACTGACTTTTATTGCTTTCTTTAAATTGGATTTTACCTACTTCCTGGAAAATGTTGGCCGAGGTAACTTTTCATGATGTTTGGATATGCTGTGTGCTTTAAGGTGTTAATTCTGTGATCGTTCTTATTTGGAGTTGCTCTGGACAGCTGGCTATAGTAGTTGCATAGGGACGGGTGAACGGGTTGATGAAACCCTAATAGATGGGTAGCTGGGGTGGGTGGTGGTGGAAGAGTGATCTTCATGATACGAGTTCCTGCAGCTATAAGGATTTAGTTGGGAAGTAGAAGCTATAAAAATATCATTTATGAATGAACCGCTTTAAAACTCCCATTGTGTATTATCTCACTATCATTAATACCAAGTTTCCCTAGTGGCTCAGTGATAAAGAATCCACTGCGAATGCAGGAGAGATGGGTTCAATCCCTGGGTCGGGAAGATTCCTTGGAGAAGGAAATGGCAGCCCACTCCAGTATTTTTGCCTGGGAAATCCCATGGACAGAGGAGCCTGGTGGGCTACAGTGCATCAGGTCGCAGGGAGTCAGACATGACTGAAGCAACTAAACAACAACACAGTTAAATGAATTTTTTCTCTCTCTAAATGGATTTGTAGAAGTCTGAGTTATAATCACATTACAAATAACTAAGGAAGGGAGGCTGGTAGAGTCCGTACAGAGTCGGACACAGTTTAGTGACTGAACAACAATGATCATTAAACCAGGGACTGTGCCTCCATCATTATATTCAACATTGAAAACGTACATTTTGCAAAAGGTGCAGGATTTCATGAAGTCAATGAAAGTGGTTAAAGAAGGGCCAGGATTCACAAGTAGTCATGATAAGATCTAGCAGAATTAGATGAGTCAATGGTTGAAGAAACAAATCAAAGATAATTATTTTCCTAGGACTTTTAATGCACATGGTAAAGCGATCAGATTAAGAGAGGCCCTTGGGGGAAACTAGTGAAGCCTTTGACTGTTTTTATAGAAATGATCCTTTATATGATTGTTCTATGAAAACCAAACAAGAAATCAAAGATGAAACATGAAGGATAAATAATCCAAAAAATGAGCACTCAATCACAGTCTGTTCATTCTGAGACTTTGCTAGTAGATGCAAATGAGGCTTTTTTGATAAGCATAGAATAAAAGAGCTCTTTCTCATATATTTTAGTTTGAATATGTCCAATATTTTAGTTTTCCGATATAAAATTCCATTCAACCTCTCCCTCACCTTTTTTTTTTTCTTAACTATGAAAATCAGGTCCCTGTGTTAAATAAATTTTACTTTTGAAAATGACCTTATTCTGGTACCAGTTAGGTTCAGCTGGTAATGGCATCATACATATTCCTTTTCAGGGTGTGGTAGAAGACAGCCATGGGAAGCCCATTTTTTTTGCTCCCTGCATTTTGCTCAGTAGAAACTGGAGTTTCTTATTGTTTCAGAGCTGCGAGGCCAGTTGTTAAACAAGCAGGTGGCAAAGCTCCAGGGATATTTCACTCCTATGGGCCCAAGAAAGGCCACTAGTGCTCATGGGTTGTTTTCAAGAACTCTCTGGAACAGTGATGCTAGCCAACTTTGTAGCAAACACAAGTAAATTGCGGATTTCTCACAGGGCCCCCATCAAAATTCCTCCTGGCCCTGAGTGCTGGATATGAACCAGTCCTGAAGACAGCTGCATCAAGAGGACCCTCCAAAGAAGTTTGTCTGACAACAAATAGCTATTCATGAAGAGCTTGCTACTTACTAGTCAATAACATTTTAGATCTTAAAGGGATTATCTCATGTCCAATTCCCATGTCAGCTCAACTGTGTGTTTCCTGAAGGAGGAGAGTTTGAGCAGATTTTTTTTTTTTCCTCAGAAAGAAATATGATATGATGAAGTGCTAGCATGAGATTGAGGTAGATAGGGATATAATCCAAGGGGAAGGAAATGGAAATAAAAGTGAATTGTCTTGGCTTTGAAGAGAACTACCAAGAATCAAAATTTGGGCAGTAGCATTCTAAGCGTTATAGTGATGGCATTTCTGTACCCATCATGTCAGTGTGATTGTGCCCCATTAGGTCTTTATTTGTTTTAATTAATTTTTTTGTTGACATATAGTTGCTATACAATATTAAGTTATAGATGTACAATATAGTGATTCATAATTTTTAAAGGTTATCTCCATTTTAGTTATTATAAAATATTGGCCATGTTCCCTGTGTGGTATAATATATCCTTGCAGCTTGTTTTCTACCCAGTACTTTCTACCTCTTACTGTCCTGCCCTTTCCCCTCCCCCCTTCCCTGTCCCCACTGCTAACCACTAGTTTGTTCTCTAGATCTGTGAGTCTGCTTTATTTTTGTTATATTCACTAGTTTGTTGCATTTTTAAGATTTTTAGGGAGCACTTCGTTAGTAGCAATTGGGGCATAATCTTGTAGGAAAACCAGCTCGGCAGGTGATCTGGTTCTGATCTGCTCACATATGTATGCATGGGTGCTCCTTTGTGTCCAGCTCTTTGCGACCCTATAAACCATAGCCTGCTAGGCTCCTCTGTCCATGGAATTTTCCAGACAAGAATACTGGAGTGGGTTGCTTTTTCCTACTTCAGGGGATCTTCCTAGCCCAGGGATTGAACCTGCATCTCCTGCATCTCCTACATTAGCAGGCACATTCTTTAGACGACTGAGCCATCAGGGTTTCCCTCACATATGTACAGATGAGCATAAGAACTTGGTGACTCCAACACTGAACTTATACCACTTATATCTTAAAACACTTATAACACTTACAACACTCATGAGTTAGAACACTGAATTTATAAGTTGACTATAGATCATTCTCACACAGAGATGATGATGCCATGATGCCAACACCATGGTCTGCTGCCTCAGCTCCTTTTCTGGATTCTTAACATCCTCCTTTGTTCTCTCCTTTCTCCAGTCTTTATGTGTTAGGTTTGTGGAGTCCAATTTTAAAAATTCATATTTTAAAACTTGAATCTTTGTCACATTTCTGTAGCGATCCCTTGTTATCACCAAAGGAGCACACACTTTAATTAGTGCAATAAAAGCAAAAGCAAAATATTATTTAGAAAATTTGGTGTGGGGAAAAAATAATAAAACTTGTTTTCAAATGGGGTAAAAATGATACTGGATTGTGTACTGTTAAAAGTTATCCATGCTTCTTTTGCAAAGTTATGTCAAGGGTTTTCATCTTAGTACTAGTATTTGTGGCTTATATATTGTACCACATTGAGATAAATGAGTTTTGAAGCTCTGACTACTAAGTGACTGGTTCAGAGATTTTTATATTAAGTAGGATATCTTAAATGTCCTGAGGTTCATTGTTGGTATTGCCAAAGAAGAAAAAATAGTTTTGGTATTACTAAAGAGAAATTCAATTCAGAAGTCAGAGTTTTTGTGAATGGGGGATTTATATAAGGTCCTTTTTGATGACATTTAAAATTGATTTGAAATTATTGTGAGGATAATGAATAATTCCAAATGGAATATAACTTATAGAAACCAAGAGAGAAAGACCACAAAGAGGTTGATACCTTGGCCATCGGAAATCAAATGTACCATAATGGTTTGGATCATTGGGGTTAGAGAGGGAGAGAAAGCAGAAGGTATCTTTTAAAAGTCATGCTCTCTGAATGGCTCATTTCATTGTCATGCTAGCATTCAAAGTGGGGGAACCACCAGGATCTGAGATGTGTCTCTTTGGCACTTTTCATGGATTTTCTTTGTCATATTTTTGTCATAAATGTGCTTAGTAGCCTTCTCAGAGAGCCTTCATACAGAACCTTGCATAATTTCAGGACTGAAGAAACCACAATATGGTATAAAAAGAAAAACCCTAAAAATGTAGTCATTTGAATAAAAAGGAGCCGAAAATAGACTGGTATGGGGAATATTTAGAGAATGGTGAATTTAAAACTAACAAGACCCTCCAGTGTAAGCGCCTCAGCCATGTGGTCTTTGAAGCTTCTTTATTCCTTTCACTATCTTCATCCCTTGCCTTTAAAGATATTGTCTCCTTCCCCCTTTTATCTTTCCATTCAGAAAATTTCTGTGCCTTCTTTACTACAAACACATTTAAAGGAAGATAAAGACACAGAATGTTCTGAAGGTAGTCTTGTTCTCTTCTGGGTGATCAAAATAGCATTATAATATTCCATAAGAATAAAAATAACCTATTTATATTTGGGCAGACCACTTGTTAGCTATTTTCCTTACCTGATTCCTTGCATTTGAAAGGTGCTTTCGGTTTGTAGGGTTGTTACTGTGAGCTGATTTTTTTTTTAATTGAACAATAGTTGATTGGCAAAGTTGTGTTAATTTCTACTGTACAGCAAAGTGATTCAGTATACACACACACACACACACACACACACACACACACACACACATACACATACACATTCTTTTCCTTTTGTTTTCTGGTCACACTGCACAGCTTGCAGGATCTTCATTCCCTGACCAGGGATCAAACCCAGGCCCACCGCAGTGGAAGAATGTAGTCCTAACCACTGGACTACCAGGGAATTCCCTATATATTCTTTTCTGCATTACGGTTTATCACGGGATATCAAACATAGTTCCCTGTGCTAAATAGCAGGATCTTGTTTATCCATTCTGTATATAGTAGTTTGCACCTGCTGCTGCTGCTAAGTCGCTTCAGTCATGTCTGACTCTGTGCGACCCCATAGATGGCAGTCCACCAGGCTCCCCCGTCCCTGGGATTCTCCAGGCAAGAACACTGGAGTGGGTTGTCATTTCCTTCTCCAATGCATGAAAGTGAAAAGTGAAAGTGAAGTCACTCAGTCGTGTCCAACTCTTAGCGACCCCATGGACTGCAGCCTACCAGGCTCCTCCGTCCATGGGATTTTCCAGGCAAGTGTACTGGAGTGGGGTGCCATCTTTCTAACTCCTGATCCATCCCTCCCTCGCCCCCCAGTTTGGCTTTTATGTGCAGTCCCTTTTGTATTCTTAAAAGCTTCCCACATAGCTCATTCGGTAAAGCATATGCCTGCAATGCAGGAGACCTGGGTTCAATTCCTGGGTCAGGGAGTTCCTGGAGAAGGAAATGGCAATCTACTCCAGTATTCTTGCCTGGAGAATCCCATGGACATAAGAACCTGGTGGGCTACAATTCATGGGATCGCAAGAGTCGGACATGACTTAGCACTATCTTTCTTTTGTATTCTTACTCCTGATTTACAGTGAAATATGTGGTTTACTGACTTCACATTAGATTGAGTCAACAAATTAGTCTTAGAGACTAAAATCTGACCATCGCTTGTTTCTGTCGCTTTGCGGGGCACAGCTAAACCCATGTATGTATTGTCTGTGGTTGCTTTCCAGCTGTGGCAACAGAATTGAAGTCTTGCAACAGAAATTGTAGGTAGACCTGGTAGGTAAAATGTACATTGTAATGTTTTGCTCCTTATCTTGTTTTTACATTTCTATGGTCTCATGCCTTTTTAGATGGTTATATCACAGGAGACATGAGTTATGTGTCTTCAGTTATTAGTACACTATGACAGACATAATGGCTTCCCAAAGAATTCTGGGCATTGATTCTGAGTTAGGATGCTACATTCAGATGGTAATAGTGCGTTTTTCTACCATGAAGAGCAAGGTTTTTAAAAATTTTGCTAATCAGTCAAACCAAAGTTAAACCTGTGTTGTTCTGGAAAATGATTCCCAGTTGTTGGAAGAGCATGAGCCTTAGGGAGCCTTCTAATTGTATTCAGAGTGCTTCTGTAGTAAGCCAGAATTATATGGATCTAGGACTGTAGATCAGCCCTATATACAGATCAGTCATTTTTGCCCACCGTTATATGCTTTTTGGATAATCAGAATGAAGTGCCTGTACAAGCCAGTAATCAGGGATCTTTGCTTAAACTAATGATAAACCTTAATATTCCTGTAGTTTATGAAGGAAAGCAATGTCACTTGGCAACCTCTCTTATTTGTGACCATGTTTATAGCTCTATCATGATTTCCAAGTTACCTTAATGAAACAGTCATTTAAGTTCCAAGGCTGACAACTTAGAACTTCGCTAGATCAAAAACCACTTCTTCGGGCAAATTCCTTGGCTTGGGAGAATTTCAGATTTATTGAAATACCTGTAAAATCTTAGTTCTGTTCAAATTTTAGAACTTGTTATCATCTGCAATTTAGGATTCTTGGTGGGAAGAAGGAGGTTCTTTGAAACCTCAACTGACCTTTATTTAGTGTAAATTTAGATGAGAAGCAAAACTTTATCACTGTAATTGACAGTTGACCAGTGTGGAGAAAGTGGCTGGGAAGAGTTACATAAACATAGTATCAGAGATAAAATGGATAATTTTCAAGTATACCTCTGGGTAGACTTAATAAAACCCACAACCACCTGATCACCACTCCTTAGGACTGTTTCATACAGATGATGGTGTAAATAGCACCCCCTGTGGTTGTAATGTCAAAACCTCAGGTTCAACAAAAGCTAAATTTAATACGGAGCGTGCATGTGTACTAAGTCGCTTCCATCCTGCCTGACTCTTTGCGACCCTACGGACCGTAGCCCACCAGGCTTTGAAAGCATTCCAAAACAATTATGCTGTTGTAGTTAACTTATCTGGAGAGTTGGGTTTGATTGCCCTGCTTTGCTCGTTAAAAGCAATAGTTAATTGGAATCGTCTGTACGTTTGCATTCCTGTCTACAGCCAGTGAGATGTTGTAGCTTGATAGAGAACGCAGCTTGATGTCTAAGTTTAGCTTCACATCGCGAGCCAGCAGTGAAACCTAGAAGTGTTGGTTTTCATGGAAGCAGCGTGGAAAACCTCAGCACTTCCCGAATCTCCACGGCAAGGCACATGTGTGAGTCTACTGCTGGGAGGTGGGCAGAGGTGCAGGATTAGATTTCACAATGTTACTTTCACAAAACTGGCCTTAACCTTGTACACATTGGCTTCCAAGGTTTCTAGTGATGGTTAACACCCTGGACTTCAGACAGCTTCTCTGGCGAGTTTTCAGGCTTTGTTCTTGCAATATCTTTTTAACAAAAGAATTGTTAGGTGTCTGATAATAGTACAGAATTCAGTGATTAAAAAAACCCACTCAGTTCCTCACTGGCTTCATCGGAAGGTGGGAAGAAGAGGGTATATGCGGGATTAACCATTGAGCCATGTGGATGTAGGCACTTAAGCGGGGTTCCTTCCTACGTGCCCAGATCTCTACCAGCTGTGTACTTGTTCATCTTTCACAGAGGGGTGAGGGTTTTCCTCTGACGTAGAGACATTCCAGATGGATAAGAGTGTAAATGCCAGGTTACATTTTTAGGGGCTTACTAATGGAGCCACAGCAGATTAAGAAGGGAAAAAAAGGATGACTGCTTATCTTTGTAGGGAAGTGTGCGCCGGACACCATTAGATTTGCTGTTCCTGAGATTCTCTGCTACTGACATTTTATAAACTAACTGGGTATTTCAACTTGCTCCAAGGAATAGAGAGATTCTAAATGCTACCTTTTGTTGAAATAATATTTCAGACAACATTTTCATAAAGCCACTTATGGAATCTTGGTTTTAAAGTTAACTTTTAATTTTGTCTTTAGGGCACCAGACAACAAAACAAGCAATGTAAAAATAAAACAAGCAAAATGAACTCCAAATTTCATTTATGCACCTAAAGGAGAAGACTTTTGTTTGGAGGGTGGGCTTATTCTGTGAGTGACTTTTCTCTTGTCTAAGCCTGTGTATGAGTTCTAACAGATCTCTGGAAGACAAAACATCTCAGTATGTTTTCATGGCTTCATGATTCATGGCATATTTACATTTTATTGTGACGTTCGAGTCTCTATAGAGTTTTCACTAGCGTAAAGAAAATGGCATGTTTTAAATTAGATTTAAAAAGTGGTTTTTATTTGCCTTCACATGAATTTTGAAAATTGTTAAGTTTTGGTGTTATTTTTCATTCACTTTTAAAATACATATGAAAATTTCTCTCTGCTCTGTTTGTAATGAGCTATTCTCTGCTCACATGATCTTCATTCAGCCTTAGTAGAGGAAATAAATTTCCCTGCACATCAGCATTTTATTACATTGTAAGAAGAGGTTGTAGAGTTTTGGAATGTGGCTTGCTTCAGCTGCTGTTCGGTGGGTTAATGGTTCGGAATGTTTGCCAGCTGCCATGCTTTGCTGGCGATGTCAAAACCTTTGTAATTTCAGACTCGAGAACCCAGTACTCATTTGCCCCTCTATTACATGCAGGTACCATGTTTAGAAGCTCATTTGTTCCAGACCTCCATAAAAGTTTGCTCTGAACAAGGTGTTTTGCTTTGTGGAAAGAACTTTTCCATTTACCAGCATTTCATTTGTAAAAATACAGCAGTTTTATCTCACATTTATAAATGAGCATTTAGGTTTCCATACTACATGAGTGCCTAATGAATATTACTTACTAGTTGTGACTTTGTGCTTTGAGCCTTGTGTAATATTTTTTTCCCCTGAAACAGGCAGTTTTGGATATTAGGGCTTATTTTTACATGATCCCCCACTGGGCCTCTGTGAGTCATCTTCTGGGCACAAACAGAAGTGAATGTATAATTGCACAGCCTCTCTTATTCTGCAATTATTGGCTACAGTAATTTGTAATGTGCGTTGAGCATTTTTGCTTCAGGGATTTATAAAAACGTCTTCAAGATAATCCCTGTGTCTATCAGAAGAGTTGCAAAAATTCTACTTCCTTGGACATTTTAGGCATCTTCGATTGGACTGTGTCCTCTCTGGCTGTGTCCTCAGCAGCCCTTCTGGGGCTGTTGCCATTTACATCTGGTGCTTTAACTTCCCTTCCCTGCCACCGTTGCCTTTTTGATTACTCCTATAAAATGTTATGCTCTATTTCATTTCCATATTTCTGGGAGTTTATAACTTATATACATAAAGATATCTTAGAAAATATGCATATCATTGCAGCCTTTTGGAAGCCAAGAAAGGGATCAAAGTCATAGTCTGAGTCATTGTAATTATTTCTATATTAATCAAGGTTTAACCTCATAAGGTAAAATTTCTGCCCATCTAAATATTCACATTTAAACATTCAGACTTCACATTCTTCCAGTATACCCAGCAGTATCTTGAGAAACGATTTAGGCTAAAAATAATATATTCTGTTTAATATTTTGAAATAATGTATGATATTGTCATTAATTTTCTTTTTTAATTTTAAATGTACTCATCCTGGGTGGTTGGTCATAGTGGTAGACTCATGGTAGGGTTGGTTTTTCTAGCAATGTAAAATATTTTTACTTTTGTCTGTATTTCTTCAATTATTATTTAAAACTATTTGTACAGTAATAAACCATTTCATTTATATGACCTTTATCCACCAATGCCATGAAGGCGAAAATAAAACACCTTTCATACATGAACCAGGAAAACTAAAGGATGGTTTTCTGAAGTCAAATCAAGTCTATAAAGGATTAGGGAAGGAATTTTGCTCTCTCCACTCTTCATTTTATCTCTGTACATTCATTTTCTTTCGAAAATCAAAGCGGCAAATAATACTTTTGACACATGGCATGCCACATTGTAAATTATTGACTACAAATGATATTAGGAATTTAGGAATAAAAAACAGATGAGATACCCTCAAAGTATATTTTTGTGTTCAATGAATTTTTTATCGACTTTTCCATCCCCCAATACATTTCTTTAGTTTATCTCTGTATATTATTTTGTCTGATATGTCATCCTAATATTTTTTGAATAGCAAAGTTCAGGGGCAAATGCTTTTTTGCAAGGGATGGGGGAGGGGGCTTGGAATTTTTAACATAGTTTTTTCCAAAGTGTGTTTTACAGGATGTTAGAGTCATTAGTGTGAAATAAAATCTACATATTTTTTGATCAGAAGTTTAGGAAACACAAGGTTAAACAAAATGTAAAGGTTCTAATGTCAAGAGGGAGATACTGCTTAAGTGTCATTGGCCACAGAACCTTCTTTCTCTTGGAGCGCCTGTTCTGTAGAACATGTTTTGGAACTGCTGGCTTTTTGCACATCCAGGACTAGGTCTGCAGAAGTGGTGCTAACCATTATGTGCTAGGACTTCTCACTCTGTGTATTGTAGGTCCCTAAATGCTGTATTACTTGGAGTCATTGTTATGACTCCATTCATTGTAACACTTTATAAACAATCAAATTTGTACTTCTTATACCTGCCTTTCATCATTGAAAATAAGGATACAGTCCTCCAGACTTCTCTTCGGCTACATGTTGTTTCCTTCTCTGAAGACTATTAAGGAGAGAAACCATCATATCTTTTTTCTTTTAAATATATTTGTTATTTTTTGGTCACACTGTACAGGGTATGCAGCATCTTTGTTTCCCAACCAGGGGTAGAACCCATGCCCCCTGCAGTAGAAACATAAAATCTTAACCATCTTTTTTTTAAATTATAAAAAGAAGATATTAAATTTAATTTAAATTTTAAAAAGTTTAAATTAAATTTAAATTAAAAAAAAAGATATTTAATATCTTTTTAAAAAATTATAACATTTTTGATTAGAAGAGTTCTCTTCCAGAGCATTGAAGCTTCTACAGACCTTTTCACTTCCCTCTTTAGCAAACTTATATACATAAGCCAACCTTTTTAATGATGACTCTGGGCAGCAAAGATCAATAAAAAGCCTTCTCGGAACCATTATATCTTAAAGGAGTCAATTTGGTGCTTCCTTGTAGTTCTATCGGAGTTGTGGTTTGGACCACTGAGTCAATTCACATTATTATTGTAATGTATCAGTAAAGGTATAATTGATCAATAAAGTCATCTGATTTCAAAACTACCTTTTTTCACTAATATTCTAAAGGTGGAATATATTGTTTTGTTTATTCATCATGAAACCTCTGGGTGTGAAACACTTGCAGCCACCTTTTTGGATGTGAAGACATTGACCTTGTTGTAGGGTTAATGTTTACAAACAGTCCTTGGAAACTTTTGGGCAACCATGATTCACTGACAAGGAATGCATATTCAGGGCTGTTTCACCACCTTCCGTGGAGCATGTGTTTTGATTTCATTGAGATCATCAATGCCAGATTTTAACATCAGAACTTTCTCAGAAAGATGAAGCTGGTGATTCACCTTGGCTTGTACCTGAGACACGTGGGTATAGGATAAGTTCTTAATGCTAGTTCAGGACAGCCAAATCTTTTATCTTCCTGAATTTTTTATTGGCTCTCATTAATTGGCTGCTCCTGATGGAGTGGGCTTGTGTTCACTTAAAGCTGGAACATTTTAGAATGAAGTCTCTCCTTTGATATATGGACAGTTCAAAGTAAATGCCATGAGGTCTGTGAATGGATGGCGTATTTTAAAGAGGTTTTGCCAACTGCTGGTATCTTGAGAATGTAACAAACTAGACTTTTAGAGATTGAAGTCCTCCCTTCTCCTCTTCCAGGTGCATAGGTGATGATGGGATGGGGAGATCCATGCCCTTAGGGATCATTAATTGTGGATTCGTGTTGTAATTCTCAAAGGCAAGAATCTGAACAGTGGTTATTGGTATGGGGCCAATAATAGTGATTAGTATCAATATCAATGCTGAGAAGTATTTATGGGTGGCTCTGAGTGATAGATAGGTAGAAGGGATTAGGGGAAAGAGCAGGGGGGGAAGTTGGGAGGAGGAGGGGGTAAAGTTGGGAGGAAAGTATGGGAAATGAAGGGACAGAGTGCCCTCAGTAACTGCATTCAGCGTCAGCCAGGGCTTGTGCTACCCAAGTTCAACTTGAGAAGGCTTTTTGGATTATTTTGATTGGTGAAGCCAGTAGTATTTTATACCGTAAATGGGGAACATACACTCAAGCTAGAGAATTGTAAAGGTCACCTTTGTATTTTAGAGTTTTCTGTAGACAGATAATTAACACAATGATAGCTCTCTATTTGAGCCCTTCAGATCTGTTCTCGACAACCAGAATAAGGCACATAAACTCAGCTCTGTTTATATGTAAACTGTGTAATATCTTAAAGCTAACGTCATTGTTTGCCCCTTCTCAAAGTACAGCCTGTTTTTGATCTACGTAGGGAATATTTTTGAAAAGTGGATGTCTAAGAATGTAAACAGTTGGGAGGGGAGATGCAGCTGTTTATGATTTACTTTTTCATCTTCTGTTCTTTTGTGGCTTTTTATGTCAGAGGACTTCTCTTTACCTATTCTAGTGTATGGCTTATGGCTCTATAAGTATACTTTTTTTGGTTTTTATTTTGGCTTTCTAAATAAAGGATGGAAGGGACTGAAGGAAAAGTTGTCAGATAAAAATAGCCCCGAGCCCACTAGATCTTGAGCTGCAAGCATTGGGCCAGAAGAGCTACGATCCTAGAGTGAAAAGGGTTTCTATTTTATGGGGCCAGTAAATGTCGGCCTCACTCTTTACCTTAGGGCTCTGTTTGTGTGTGTTTGTCAGAATCTATTAGTCACACCCAGTTATTGCATCTACCACTGTCTAGACTCTCCAGGGAATGAGAGAGTTCATATTTACTGTTTTTCCAGGAGGGCATGAATTAAGGGATGAAGAGGTACTTTTATGATGACAATCTCTTTTGCAAACTATTTTCCAGAAGTGAAGGCATTTCCGATATCCAGGTGCCTATTATGTGAAATGTTGTTCTAGCTGATTTCATATAGATTTATCAGAATGGCATTTCACTATGTAATTTCTCATTACCCTTTGTAAACACGAAGCTTACTCTTCATTTCCTTTTATAAAAATAACTTTGTATGTTCTAGTGGCCTCTATTTAGATGAGAGGTTTGACAGCACTTCCACCCATTCTTTTTATAGCATTGTCTATACATTCATGATCAAGAGCATGGCTTTGAATCCAAATTGCCTCACTTACTATCTTTGAGATCTGGAGGAATTTACTCATTCTTTTTGAACCTCAGTTTACTTATTTTTAAACAGAGATAGTAGAACAATCTTAGGGTGGCTGTGAGGATTAAATGAAATAATGCATATTAAAACCCCTAATATAGTGCCTGACATGGAGCAAATGCTGGCTATGTTGTTGATGAAGACTCTAAATTACTGTGATGTGTTCATGAGTGTTAGTGGATTTGGTAATTTTATATACCACATCTTTACCCTAGGAATAGTTTGCTTAAATACTTGAGGAGGAAGGAGAAGACAGGAGTTTGTATTATTTGAAATCAGTTATAATTGAGATTAAAATTTCTTAATTTTCTTAGCCATATTTAACTTGTAGCATTAAAAAATTGATTGAGATTTTAATATTATTTAGCAAAAGAGGATATTACTTTTAAAAGGTTAACAAACCCTGACTTTACTCACTGCCAAATGTGAGGCAAATCTCAGAAAACTTAATAACCCATTTCTTCTTAGGCTGAAATTACCCTTAATTAAGTCTTTTGGACCTTAGAATATGTGTATGAGTACTTATGATTTTCCTGTAGATACTTTTTTAGATAATACAGTTATTGAGTGCCAATTATGTATTAAACACTGATAAGTCAAGCTGAGAGTTGCAGAGAAGAAACCTCAAAAACTATTAGGGAAAAGATATTAGTCAGTCAAATGAAGCTTTTTCACAGTCTTAGGAAATTAAACTTCATGGAATATATGGAATATGGTGTGAACTTATCATGCATAGATGTAGTTTTTCCTTTCAACTAGTAAAGCCTAAAGTGCTTTATACTCACTAAGGACAGTCAATTTTAATAATGGATCAGCTTTTAAATTTTAAGTTCAAAACAACATAGGAAGTGCCTTCATGCTGCTGCTGCTGCTAAGTCACTTCAGTCGTGTCCGACTCTGTGTGACCCCATAGATGGCAGCCCACCAGGCTCCCCCGTCCCTGGGATCCTCCAGGCAAGAACACTGGAGTGGGTTGCCATTTCCTTCTCCAGTGCCTTCATACCCAGTGTTAAAACAGCTGTAACTTGGGAAATACTCCTAATTTGAGACTAGTGGTGTCATATGATAAGTGTAAATGTTGGCGTTTCCATGACAACATTTTTTGAGATATTCCCCTCTGCAGACATGTCTGCAGCATGACCAAGAGCAGAGAGCTTCAGTGTCAGGTGCTTTCCTTCCCCTTTCATTCCTCTTCTGTCCCCCTCCCATTATGGTTTCTGGTGGCTTCTAGCTACTGGATAGAATGAATGAATTGTTCTGTAATTGGCTCAATTGTCAGAGTCTGTGTCACATGTTATATAGTCACCCTCTCATTTAAGCCTTGCTACAGGCTAGTGACTTAGGTGCTTTTAATGGCATTTTACCAGAAACTCACTGATGCTGTTCGAGGTTGTTCAAGTTCCTGCCTCCCCGACAGGTGGCACTGGGGGCGCTAAAGTCTTCCACAGTGCAGTGTCCACGTGGGTCCAACAGCAGTTTCCCTTCCTGTTGTCTCCCAGAGATCTTGGCAAAATACGTTCTCTGTCCCAAATAGTTGGGGTAACAACTTGTGTGAAAGGCATGGCATGTGAACTGCCATGCCCAGTGGAATTAGCTCTTGGAGGCTATCTCTGGCCACCTCATCATTTTCCTGCTATTTCCTCAAGCCACTAGAAATCTATGCTTGCCTTGCCTGGGCTTCTGTTCCAGACCAGTAAACTTGTACCTCCTGGTCAGAGCACACGGTCCAGCCCAGGGAATGAAGCTGCCATCTAATAATGAAGGTGTTGCATTCCTGTGAAACTTCATGGATAGGGCAATGGAATCTGATAACTGACTACCTGATAAATCAGACTGATGGCCATATTCTTGACTCAGGGCTGTTTGCCTTTTTGTAGAAATGGGGATCAATTTCCTACTGCCTGTTGACCTGAATGGAAATTATTAGCACGCACAGACTATCTTTTTGTGCTTATTTTTCAGTTTTTCCCAAATGTTGATTCCTTTAAGTTATGGTGGCTTTGCCTCGTCCCCTGATACTATACAATGTACTACTTCTGGGTCTTCCTCTGCACACATCGATTGTTCTAGGGATGAGATTCTAGCACGTGGAATCATCCTTGTTCTTCAGAGAGATTTTGGAGGATGAATTAATACTCACGGGGAAGTTCAGTTCAGTCGGTCATTCGTGTCTGACTCATTGTGACCTCATGAATCGTAGCATGCCAGGCCTCCCTGTCCATCACCAACTCCCGGAGTTTATCCAAACTCCTGTCCATCAAGTCGGTGATGTCATCCAGCCATCTCATCCTCTGTTGTCTCCTCTCCTCCTGCCCCCAATCCCTCCCAGCATCAGGGTCTTTTTCAATGAGTCAGCTCTTCGCATGAGGTGGCCAAAGTATTGGAGTTTCAGCTTCAGCATCAGTCCTTCCAATGAACACCCAGGATTGATCTCCTTTAGGATGAACTGGTTGGATCTCCTTGCAGTCCAAGGGACTCTCAAGAGTCTTCTCCAACACCACAGTTCAAAAGCATCAATTCTTTGGCACTCAGCTTTCTTCACAGTCCAACTCTCACATCCATATATGACCACTGGAAAAACCATAGCCTTGACCAGACGGACCTTTGTGGGCAAAGTAATGTCTCTGCTTTTGAATATGCTATTTAGGTTGGTCATAACTTTCCTTCCAAGGAGTACATGTCTTTTAATTTCATGGCTGCAGTCATCATCTGCAGTGATTTTGGAGCCCCAAAAAAGAAAGTCTGACAGTGTTTCCACTGTTTCCCATCTATCTGCCATGAAGTGATGGGACCAGATGCCATGATATTAGTTTTCTGAATGTTGACCTTTAAGCCAACTTTTCCACTCTCCACTTTTACTTTCATCAAGAGGCTTTTTAGTTCCTCTTCACTTTCTGCCATAAGGGTGGTGTCATCTGCATATCTGAGGTTATTGATATTTCTCCCGGCAGTCTTGATTCCTGCTTGTGTTTCTTCCAGTCCAGCATTTCTCATGATGTACTCTGCATAGAAGTTAAATAAGCAGGGTGACAATATACAGCCTTGACGTACTCCTTTTCCTATTTGGAACCGGTCTGTTGTTCCATGTCCAGTTCTAACTGTTGCTTCCTGACCTGCATATAGGTTTCTCAAGAGGCAGGTCAGGTGGTCTGGTATTCCTATCTCTTTCAGAATTTTCCACAGTTTATTGTGATCCACACAGTCAAAGGCTTTGGCATAGTCAATAAAGCAGAAATAGATGTTTTTCTGGAACTCTCTTTGCTTTTTCCATGATCCAGCGGATGTTGGCAATTTGATCTCTGGTTCCTCTTTTCTAAACCTCTTTTCTAAGCCTTTTTTAAAACCAGCTTGAACATCTGGAAGTTCACGTATTGTTGAAGCCTGGCTTGGAGACTTTTGAGCATTACATTGGTAGTGTATGAGATGAGTGCAATGGTGCGGTAGTTTGAGCATTCTTTGGCATTGCCTTTCTTTGGGATTGGAATGAAAACTGACCTCTTTCCAGTCCTGTGGCCACTGCTGAGTTTTCCAAATTTGCTGGCATATTGAGTGCAGCACTGTCACAGCATCATCTTTCACAATTTGAAATAGCTCAACTGGAATTCCATCACTGCACTAGCTTTGTTCGTGGTGATGCTTTCTAAGGCCCACTTGACTTCACATTCCAGGATGTCTGGCTCTAGGTGAGTGATCACACCATCGTGAATATCTTGGTCTTGAAGCTGTTTTCTGTACAGTTCTGTGTATTCTTGCCACCTCTTTTTAATATCTTCTGCTTCTGTTAGGTCCATACCATTTCTGTCCTTTATCGAGCCCATCTTTGCATGAAATGTTCCCTTGGTATCTTAAATTTTCTTACGGGGAAAGTGGAAGCATATTTTGATTCAGTGTGTAATCCTTGATGGCTCAGTGGTAAAGACTGCACTTGCCAGTGTGGGAGATGTGGATTGGATTCCTACGTCTAGAAGATCTCCTGGAGAAGCAAATGGCAACTCACTCCAGTAGTCTTGCCTAGGAAATCCTGTGGACAGAGGAACCTGGCGGGCTACAGTCCATGGGGTCGCAAAAGAGTCAGACGCAATGTAACGACTTTACCACTATCACCACTCCTTTGCGCCTTGAAGTGTGGTCCTCTGATCAGTGGCCCTGGCATCACCTGGGAGCTTGTTAGGAATGCAGAATCTGGGGCCTGCCCCACTCCAAACCTAGAGATTCAGAATCTGCATTGTTAACCAGATCATCAGGAGACCCTAAGCACGTTAAAGTGAGACAAGCACTGCTTCATTTTCTCTTTGTGATTCATTTTTTCTGTACTCTTCTCTAGTATGCCTTAACAGTGGAGGCCAAAGTCAGCCATGGTACTGCAAAAGCAGAAATATTTTTAGTGAAGTATTCTTCTATCTCAGTTCCTATTCATACCCAAGATGTTAAAAGATTTCAAACTAAATTGCTGTGTAATCTTCAGTTACAATAAATATATAGTCTTCAGGGGCGTTAGAGGAGGTCTTTTTCTGCTCCGTATTGACGTCCATCACCTAAAGAAACCCCCTGCTTGTAGCTGAGTGACTGGGCTGCCACGGAGTTTGTTTTGCACGTATATATACAGAATACTATCCTATCTTCTTTTTCTATTTTATTTTTCTAAAGAGTTGGGCTATTGAGTTCAATGACTCATGATTAGAAAGAATGTGGGTGGAGACTCCATCTTACCTCCGTGCTACTACTAACCAGTTTTGTGAGCTCAGGCAACTCATTTAGTGATCATTTTAACTCTTAACTAACCACACGGTCAAGGTACCACTGTGCTCAATTGTTCAGTTGTCTGACTCTTTGCAGTCCTTTGGACTGTAGCCCGCAAGACTCCTCTATCCATGGAATTTTCCAGGCAAGAATACTGGAGTGGGTTGCCATTTCCTCCTCCAAAGTATCTTCCCCATCCAGGGATTGAACTCATGTCCCTTGCATCTCCTACATGGGCAGGTGGTTTCCTTATCTGCTGGGCCATCAGGGAAGTCCCCATAATATCAGCCCTGGGACTGCTTTGACTGTTCTGTTCCTATTAATCCATGAGACCTTTATACAGTGGCTTGATCATGCGGTGGAAGTTGCCTATAGCAATAGGAATGGGGTGTCTAGAACAAAAATTGGGATAATTGTCATCCATACGTATATTTTGCTTAGTCATTGTACCATCCTCCTTACCACTTTGATAGAACTGATAGAACTCTCAGGTGGGAAAAACTTGCTAAGTGGACTTTTTAAAAATTGAGGTATAGTTGATTTATAATGTTGTGTTAGTTTCTGGTGTACAGCAAAGTGATTCATAGATATATTCTTTTTCATATTCTTTTCCATTATGGTTTATTACAGGATATTGAATATAGTTCTCTGTGCTATACAGTGGGACCTTGCTATTGATCTGTTTTACATATAGTAGTGTGTATCTGCAAATCCCAAACTCCTAATTTATCTCTCCCCTGCTTTCTCCTTTGGTAACCATGAGTTAGTTTTCTAAGTCTGTGAACTGTTTCTCTTATGTAAATAAGTTCATTTGTATCATATTTTAGATTACACATGTAAGTGATATTGTGTGAGTCACTTTTTGTTGAGTTTTTCTTATATTTCCTGGCTTTGTCTCTGGAACAAGGGCTAATAAACCACTGAATGGCCAAAGGCAGGGGCAGAAGGCCACCGTGGAGAAGGGTCCTAGCTTATTTACTTATGTGCAGTGGTTCTCAAGTCACTTTCCTATTGACTTTCTCCAGCTAATGCCTGTAGCACGGGAATTAGCAAAGATCTGGGTGTTCCCAGTGCTTGCACCTCTGTTGAAAGACTCTGCAAGGGCTTTTATTTCTACTGGAAGTTCTCTGAGGTTCCAAGAAGACACGATGTGTGTTAAGTCAGCGGCTGTGTTAGGGTCTCTGTTAGGAACTGCTGATGGTTGGGAGTGAGGAGAGCTGAAAGTCGGAAGACAAGTATCTCTGAAGAATCCGTCTTGGTCTGGACCTCAACCTAGTCCCATTCTTCTTTAACTGATTGTTGAGGAAGGAAAGCGTGGAGAAACCAAGTAAACAGGTAGGCCATTGTCCACTGGTGACTTGGTTTTATGGAAAAAATGTAAGGCAATTTTTGAGCAGAATTCAGCAGAGCTCATCATAGAGCTGTTAATTAAGTGTTAATTATAGCCTGTCGCTGGTAATGGTGAAATTGTGTGGTTCGGTTTTATTTTGAAGGCATTTTGTCAGCAGCTCAGACTACAGTCAAGAAAGAATAGAAGCTATTGTTTTCTTTGTGTATCTTAGGACCGTAGCAGCTTCTGGGGCCAGTATTGAAAAGAGGATCTGTTCTTATTACTATCACGAAGTTTTATCAGAAAAAAATCTGTATCTAACTACCTGGAAATCAATTTGTTCTTTCTGCTCATGGTCTAGATTTTAGAATTTTGAACCCTAAATTCTCTTACTGATGATGGTACATGTACCCTGCCCGCTTCTTCCACCTCCTCTGTTATTTTTCTTCAAGTTTAAGTTGAGGGAAAACAGACCTAAAAGTGTCTTCCTGGGAACACATCTTATATTTAGAAATTCCAGTTGCTGTTTCTATCTCAGTCTTGTACTTTGACTATTTTTTTTTTTTGGTAATAAATCATCTTCCAAGGTGGATATTTATTTCATAAAGTGAAAACGTGTGGGAAACAGTTTTGTGACTTAGGAGTCGCCCCTGAGAGAGCAAAGTTAGTGGATTTAATTTAAAAGTTGACTAACTCTGGAATAGAGTTGACCTAATCCTTAATTTTTTTCCCCCTCCCAGATATTTGAAGGGCAATGAGCAGGACTAATAGTCACAAGCCACATAAGGAAACTGTCTTCTGCTTCACAATGTCCTTCTCTTGTTATCTAATGGAGTTTTGCAAGTGACTGTGAAAACGAGGTGTTTTCTCCACTTCATTGTACTGTGGAGGCAAAATGAGATCAAATGACTCATCCAAGACCAGACAGAAGGTCCTGGCTCGGCTGGGCAGAGATACAGACCTGGGAGTATTCAGATGCATTTCCTTGTGGGGTTGATCTGTCTCCTGTGGGTCAGAATAAGAGGAGCCTCATCACACCGTGATAGTCTTCCCCTAGATCTGTTGCTTTGGCCTCAGCAATCCTGCTAATCTAACGTCTTCAGTCAGCTTTGTTCCCTGCATCCAGAAGATTCCTGTTTTCCTTTGGAGCAGGGACAGAGGCAAACGTGGGGTAGGACTGGTTAATCAGATTAACTAGATGTCTTCTAGGTCATGAGGCTGCAGGACTCAGTAGAGGTAACTTCCCATCAGTGATAAGTTGGGAGGCACCCTCGGGACTCAAGTCATGGTGTGACAGTCAGAAATAAAGCCTGAGAACCAAGAGCACGTCTTCCCTCTGATTCTTCCCTAAAACTGGTGGGGATTCCAGAAACAGCTGATAAGCATGTGTATGTCTTCCTCCATTTCCTCTGCTATAGCAATAACTTCAGAACAGGGTTCCTCAGACTCAGCTCAACTGACATTTGGGGCCAGGTGATTCTTTGCTGTGGGCTTCCCAGGGGACTTAGTGGTAAAGAACCCTCCTGCCAATGCAAGAGATGCAGGTTTGATCCCTGGGTCGGGAGGATCTCCTGGAGAAGGAAATGGCAACTCACTCCAGTGTTCTTGCCTGGAGAATCCCATGGACAGAGGAGCCTGGCAGGCTACAGTCCATAGGATTGCAAAGAGTCGGACACAACTGAGCGACTAACACTTTTCACTTCTGGTCTCTACTTACTAAATACCAACAGCTTCTCTCTTACTTTAACTCCAACTGTGACAACCAAAAGTGTTTCCAGGCATTGTTAAATGTCCCTTGAGGGGGGAAATTATCCCTACCCATTCAAATTGAGAATTATTGCTCTAGAGACTTCATGGAATACATGGAGGCAATGGCAACCCACTCCAGTACTTTTGCCTGGAAAATCCCATGGATGGAGGAGCCTGGAGGGCTGCAGTCCATGGGGTCGCTGAGGGTCGGACACGACTGAGCAACTTCACTTTCACTTTTCACTTTCACACATTGGAGAAGGAAATGGCAACCCACTCCAGTGTTCTTGCCTGGAGAATCCCAGGGACGGGGAAGCCTGGTGGGCTGCCGTCTATGGGGTCGCACAGAGTCAGACATGACTGAAGCGATTTAGCAGCAGCAGGAGGTCTCAGGCGTGAGAAGTGGGCTTAGCCCCACAAGTACCGTTTAGCTAAAGTCCAGGTGACTTTTGCCTGGTACTCCAGTGGGGCTGGGGATCACCTTCACAGACCCCATTTATTTCCTTTGGGACTGTGATTACCTCAGAGCCCCCAGTAAATATTCTTCATAAGAATTCCTTAAGAGTTGTCACTACATCTTCATTAAGAACTTGGCCCAACTGTCTTCAGAATGCTTCTAGTTCAGCCCTGAACTGGCATGAAGCACTTAATTCAGCATGCTGGTAGGGAATTTCCAGCAAATATCATTTTCCAAGTCAAAAATGACAAGGCTGAGATGTCTGATAATGGAAGAAAAGAGGGAAGAATGGGCACAGTGGGTGGTGAGACTTGAAAGATGAAAGTGGAGGACCAGGAGCCTGGGGTCAGTGCATGAAAGGTCAGCCCCCCTTTTCCACTGGAAGAGCTTTGCCCCCTTATCTGAGACAATAAAGAAGTGTTTGCAGTTGGTTAGATATATGCATCACTGCTTCAAAGACCTTAGAGATGTGAGTGATGTGTCCATTATCAATTATTCCAGATCATCTTTCTGATGTCTTCCCTTCCTTTTCCAGCTGCCAACAATTAGACATGTGCATCTGGCAGCAATTTCAGTTTTTCGTCAAGTTCCTCAAGCAGCATTGACCTCACTCTCCTGTTCAGTTGAGAGATTGGGGAAAAGAATTCGGAAACAACAAGCACTCAGTCCCTTCCCCAACAATTAGAAACATGCTTTAGCACCTGGAGAGAGTGCCTAAGAGTCCCAGTGACCATCCATTTAAGCCTATTCATGAGAACTCTTTGTAAATTCTTTCATGCATAAGTCTTTTCGTTAGCTGACTTAGATAGGGTGGGGATCTTCAAGCTTCTAATTTCTTCCTGGCAAGCAGCAGAAGTGGCCTTTCTGTGACATTTCTGTAGATGGCATCCATTGAAGAGCTGCTCAAAGACCTGTTGATGCTGTTTATCCCAGTGTTCAACTGGAGCTGTTCCCTTTGTATTCAGTAGGTAAGCAGGTCTTTGTCTTGTCTGAAGACAAGACTTTTTGTCTAAAGATCAAGGACTTCATCTCACAAGGTCCTATTTTTAGCATTTTACTGCTACAACTTTTACTACTTTTATGTTTTGTTCTGGCCTTTCCCCCATACCCACCTCCTCTCTGAAGTAACTTTTCTCTCTTCCCAAGACACCTCCTAATCTTGACTTCAGGTTCGGTTCTTGGCCGCCATCTTGTCTGTGGCGTCCCTGTTGCTTCCTTCTCCCACCAGGACATTTTTGTCTGCCATGTATTCGGGTTATCAGAAGGGGATAGGAGATCCAAGGATTTCTAGTTCTTCATGAGAATAGTACCAGTAAGAGTTAATGTCTGAGGGCTTATTATGTGCAAGGCACAATGATGAGAACTTTTCATGTGTTATCTCGCTGAACCTCAAGAGATGACCCTATAGAATGGGCACTGTTAGCCTATGTTATGGGTGACAGCACAGAGGTTTACAGGAGTTTGTAACTTGCCCAAAATTACGGAGGGAAGAGAAGCAGGAGAAGAGAGAATGTACATTCTTAGTTTTTTTTTTCTTTTTTAAGTTTAACTTGGACATAAGTCCTGAGTTAAAATTGATCAGTCTAAAAACATGCAACAACCGTGTAATGGCTCTATCTTCATTCTCAAAATAACCTTTGTGGGTGGAGTGTCCTAAACTACATTTTAGAAGGCAAGATTGCTTACAGGTTATTTGCGTATCACTCAGGTAGTGGCAACTCAAGGGAAAGAGTTGGTTTCAGAGAGTGTTCTTTCATTATTTAGGCTGCTTAAGGAAAAAAAGAAAAACAGCTCACTTAACTACATGGTGCAGTAGTAAAGAATCTGCCTGCCAATGTAGGAGATGCAGGAGCGACGAGTTCCGTCCCTATGTTGGGAAGATCCCCTGGAGAAGGAAATGCAACCCACTCCAGTATTCTTGCCTGGGAAATCCTATGGGCAGAGGGATCTGGTGGGCTCCAGTCCCTGGGGTCACAGAGAATCAGACATGACTGAGTAACTGAGCATGTACATGCATATTTAACTGCCAAAAATCCCAGATGAATTCTTCCCAACACTTCCCCTTGATATACTCAAAGCAAAAAGAAGGAAGACAAAGGCTAAATCCTTTTTATTTGTGATTTAGAATGATGTGTTTCAGGAGATGTTAATCAGATGCGTGTAGTAGGGAAAGTCCTCTACTGAGTTTGACCTTCGTAGGACCAGCTGGCAATGGCCCTGCTCTCTGTTAGGCCAGTTTAATGACCAAAACACCTACAGGAGGGAGATCAGGGCCACATGGCTGTGGTACCTCGTGGTTCCTTTGAAAGATGCTTGTACAATTCAGTACATTTTTCTTGCATTACCAAGTTCTTCCATAAAGTCAACCACAACCCATATTATCGGGGACTCCGACTAAAACTTGTGGTGAGTAGGAAATAGATTAAACACAGGTTTTCCCTTTTCTCTGGCTGCCAAAAGTGATGTCAGTGGCGTTAATGATCCTTGCCTCAGCCCTCTGCAGACCTACGGCCGTCTGTGCGAATACTTGTTCTACACTCTTGTTCCTGGGCTGTTACAAAAATGCTGATGATGGCTGATAATGAACAACTGAGCAGCCGGACAGTTACTCGAAGGTACACTCAGGCGCTTGCTTTCTTTCAGTTTACGAGAAGACTCTAGGGAGTGGGCAAAGACTGTGACGTCTATTTAGTGTTTAACAGCAAAAAATAAAGGCAAGGGGATGAGGTTCACCCGCTTTCCTTTTGCCTAATTAATAGAAATGGTTTTGCAAACACTTTTTACTCTCTCTACACCACATTGTAAATGAAGTGATTGTCATTTAAGTCTACAGATTTGTATCAGAGCCAAATAAAAGCTATGTCCCATACTTCTGAACATGACACAAACAAACAAAACTGGTATGAAATTACAGTATAAACCTCAGAGGTGCAATTGTAATTCCTGTTGGGGAGAATATACTGCAGAAAGCGCTCCCATGAAAGCGGAAGAAAGCAACTTTTATGACCTTCTTCCTCAGGTAGGGAAGATGAGATCATATTATTTTCATGTCTTCAAGTAACAGGTTTATTTTAGTTGAGCTCTTTGAAAATGAAAACTTCCTGTCCCCCAGCACACGTGATCTGACTTGAAATGTTAGAGGGATTGTTTCTCTGACTTCCTCTGCCTTGATTTTCTCGTACTACTACATGGGGATAGATTAGAATTTTGGCAGAAGAGAGATTTGAGGCATTTGGGTTCACATTTAGTGGGGGAGACTATTAGGGTGTTGACACCCCCTTTGCTTTATGTTTTAATTACCTTTGGCTTTATCAGCATGCTCCATCTTTAAGAAAAATATGGGTAGTAACTGAAGTGATTAGTCTTTGGCTTCAGAGATTTCTGAATATTTATTCAGATTTCCTTAGTAGATCATTGATGGAATACTTTTCATGGTTGAGGACCATATGTTGTCATTGTTTAAATCGGCTTCTCCATAAGTCCCTAGCCTTCTTAAAAGGTTTCCAGCGCCTTCCATCTTCTGCCCCTTTGTTGCTGGGGAAGGAGAAATCCAGCATCACCCGGTCCAGCCTCACCTGGCTGGACCACAGCGGGAGCCCACAGGTGTGATGGGCAGGGTCTTGGTCCCTCCCTCTCTTCTTTCCTGTGCATAATACGTGTGCCTGTCTTCATTGGTGGTCTCCTGAAGTCACCAGCCCTGCCAGAAGGTCTTTCCCTGGGACAAAAGGGAAGCTGGAGTGAGATGGCCTCTCACATGTTGGCAGCTCTCCCTGAATTTCTTTCCTTGGCAACTCTGCGCCATGGAAGGGCTGGCCAGCAACCGTGTTATTTTCACCAGCCCTCCCCCATGTGACTCGCACTGGGCAAAACTGCTATTTAAGCAGCTCCATTAAAGCACTGGCTTGGCCGGTCGGTTACCCTTTGCCATTTAAGACCATGAAACCAAGTCTTTCCAGCTCACTTCTGGCCTATTTTGAAAGAGGTTGGTTGCCTTTCTTTAGCTAAAATGACTGTCTCCTTTCAACATAAAGTAGCAAATACCTTGGGTCTTACTTCCGACTTGACTTCTTGAGTTCAATCCTCACTTGATTTTTTTTTCCTTCTTTTTGGTGATGATGGTCTGAAGGCTTTAAAAGAGAATGTTTTTTCACTACTTAGATCTGTCTTTTCCCAAAGTCTCAGGTTGCCCGTACACTTCAGTAGTACCTTGTGAAAAGCAGAGAGACAGTCCCCCTGGCCCACACTTGAAGCTGTCTGGATTTAATTCTCTGTTCCTTGGGTAGCTGGGCTGGTAACTCTGCTTCCGCCTTAGATGCCACCGTCAAGCGCGCTTGGTACAAGCCAAACTCTGAGCCAGGAAATTCTTTGCATAAGGACTTTCACCCAGTCCATCAGACAGATCCCTGCTCTTGCTTATCCATCTGAGACTGCATGGTACACTTCGGGGACTATAAATGTATTTGATACTGATGATTTAAAAAAGAATTACTGGGCCTGTTTTTCAGGTTTCAGGTACACTTAAAAACAGTAATTTTGCAGTGTTTTCTAAGGTGTTCTATTATACGGAAGCGTTCTAGAAGGCTCGGTCAGCTTTAAATTGGCCATGTGTTGTTCAGTTGTGTCCAACTCTGTGACCCCATGTGACCCCATGGAAGCATGCCGGGCTTCCCTGCCCTTTACCATCTCCTGGAGTTTGCTCTAACTCATGTCCAGTGAGTCATGAAACCAGCTCATCCTCTGTCGCTCCCTTGTCCTTCTGGCCTCAAACTTTCCCAGTATCAGGGTCTTTTCCAATGAGTTGGCTTTTTTGCATCAGGTGGCCAAAGTATTGGAGCTTCAGCTTCAGTTCTTCCAATGAATATTCAGGGTTGGTTTCCT
This sequence comes from Bos grunniens, assembly GCF_055505025.1. Taxonomy (NCBI): domain Eukaryota; kingdom Metazoa; phylum Chordata; class Mammalia; order Artiodactyla; family Bovidae; genus Bos; species Bos grunniens. The sequence goes on from NC_141166.1 coordinate 21,871,312, forward strand.
TTAGAGTTGACTGGTTTGATCTGTTTGCTGTCCACGGGACTCTCGAGAGTCTTCTCTAGCACCACACTTCAAAAGCATCAATTCTTTGGTGCTCAGCCTTCTTTATGGTCCAACTCTCATATCCATACGTGACTGTGAATTAATTGCATTAGCATCAGTGGGGTAGCCAAAGAAATAAACTGTGGTCATGGTTAGTGGTACACAGTTGAATATAACTGTGTGAAAAAGAAATGAACAAATCTGGGAAGACAGGATAAAGAGAGATATCACCGGTGCCGTGTTCAGCATCCTGCAAGGTACAGAGCTCCCCACCAACCTCTCTGCTCTCACATCCCTTCCACCTTCTTTCTTTTTCTAATCCCAATCAAAGGTAATCTTCTCTGAAAGGAGTTCCCCTATGCCCCCACCAGTTTTTCTAAATGCTTTGCATGTGCCATTTCCTTAAGGACTTAGGCATTTGGAAAACAAACCCAAGAAGCCAGAGGGTTTTTGGTTTGTTTTTTTTTTCCTGCTTTTAAATCATCATACTTCTCCCCATACACAATGAATTGGGAGGATGGGAAAGGGGTTAAAATACCAAGAAGGTTTAAAAAGTTGGTTAACATTTTATCTTATCACAGATTTTTCAGAATGGGAAAGATCTAAATATTAAATCTATTAAAGCACTATCTTCCTCGCTACTTAAACATCTTTGACATTAGATATAGAATATTAAAAGTTCAAAATTTTTAAGTAAATAGTAAAATCAGAACCATAGCTAAATAGTAGTTTTCCTTAGGTGACAGGAATTATAATGATTATAATGAATTATGTTTATTCCTTCCTTACATTTACTGTCTCTTATAAATTTTCTTTATTATGCTGAAGGTTTTTTTGTTTTCAGTCACAGCTGTTTATGTTAAGCGAAAGAGAAATATGCTGTTTGACACATTTCTTCAAGTGGAGGAATTTATTTATATGAATTTTTCTAGTTGAGTCTACAGTGTAAGATCTCAAACAATGATCTCCATTGAAGAAAAGTCATTACTATAGTCTTTTTTTTTTTTTTCCCAGCCATAGTTGGATGAAGAAGAGTTTCTTTCTGGCTACATTTTAGTGCATGACAACAGCCAAGCAACTTACAATATTTTTACTTCTGTTTTCTTAGTAAAGTAGAAAGTGGTGTTCTAACCAGGTATTTCAACTATGTTGCACTTAATAAGTTGGCAGGAAGTTTCAAGGTGTTTAAATACAAGATAAAAACTTTTAGACAGTGGGTTTGACTAAAAATGTATTGCTGAAAAGGAGCAGATCCTTCTTTTGTGCTTATATCATAACTGTATGCTGTTTCAGCTGCTCACCCAGTGGAGACTAATCAGTAGGCTGAGACAGTGTGAAAGGAAGCAGAAGCTTTATTTGTTTTTCAGCTCTAGCCAGCAGAGTTTAAGTGGGTCGAGTCCAGGAGATGTAAATTCCTACTGGATACAATAATGCAATAATCCATAGGTCTCAAGTAGCATAGTCAAGTGTTGACTTATTTGATAATGCTTTAAAAATTGCATTTTTCATTACTGGCAACGGGATTAGGCGGATTTTATCCTGTGAGAAGACACATGCGGACCATAGATGCTGATGTGGTGATGAAATTTTTGTCAAAATGTAATTTCCTGCTACTAAATCTTGTGCCAGGTGCATCGTATTTCTGGGTTCAAAAGTTATTCCCCAGTGATGTAACTCGAGAGAATAGATCACAGGAACATCACCATTTGATATTTACACAGTTCTTCTCCAAGGATATGTTTTGCTTTTTCTTGTTTCCAGTTTATGAGTGCTACAAATGAATTTTTGTAAAACATCCTAGCAATGTTTGCCTTGTGTGGTTGATTGGGAGTCTTGAAATTGTGTATATAAAGTGCATTAAACACACATTACCCATGTCTTCTTTTTCAGTATGTATTACAGTCTTTACCATTGTATTTGTGGCACTCAACAGATGTTTATTGCATTTAATGACTGTGGGAGCTTAGAATGGATGGGTATATTTCCAAGTTGCACAAATGTATGAATATACATTCATAGATGTGTATTTTTGTCGTTTAGTCACTATATCATGCCAGGCATGCAAATAAATTTGCATGGTTGCCCTTCTTCAAGTGGGTTGCTTTATTCAAGCTCAGCCCTTATGGATTGCAAGTAGAGGTAGGCATATAGACAGATAAACTGAAGTCCCATGAGGCATCTGCTAAGGTCTGTCTGTAAAGTTAGGACAGTTCCTTTCCAACAAAACTCTACAGTGATGTTTTTGGAACTTTAGTTTTGGAGTTCTTTGGCTTTAGATAATACCTCACTGGGAACCATTACCCAGCTTAATCAGCTCTTTTATTCACCATATTTGGGTCTCAAAGCTTTTTGCCTGTCTCCAAAGATCAGATGTGCCCTCCAAGGGCCAAACTGGCTGCTATAGAGACCATTCAAAAGGGTATGCCCAAAGCTGAGAAGGCAGTTGCAAGAAAGAAAGAAAGGGGACTTGAAGAAGGCATTCCAAAAATGCTTTGAACAATGCTGCATGCTTGGAATAAGTATGCAGATCTGAGGTGGCTGTGCGCAAGAGTCCTCACTGAGGATCTTTGTGAAAAATCTGTCTTGTTTACTCAGTAGCTAAACTTTATGTACGGACACACACACACCCTTGCACAAAAATAAACTGGGCAAACGTCAGACTGTCCCTTTAAATTTTCCTCTCTTGCTTATCGATAGCTTCTGCTCCTGTCCCCTCCACGTCAGCCTTACCTACCGCTTTCTCACTTATTCCTAGACCAGCTGGCACTGGTAGGTTGCATTAGTGACTGAGGCCTGTGTTGATCAGGATTTATGATGAAGGCTTTGAAAAGTAGTATGCCGAAATTTTTTGGAGGGGACGGTATATGATGGAATTGATATATCCTTTGATTTCCTGCCCTTTGACCATACTACTTGTGGAAAATTACCAGGATGGTTTCAAGGGTGCAAGGGTATGTGTGTGTGGTCCACAGCAATAGATTTCAGCCTCCAGGGGCTATATATTTTTCTTTTCCTCTCCTCAAAGGGGCCCCAATTTCCACCCTTGTGCATCCATGCAGGTTGGCACGTGTGATGACACCGCTGGTTATAGTCTGTTCCTGTGCTAAGCTGTTCATTCAGCTCTTCTGGATAAGAGCCAGATGTAAAATCAAAAGCATACCCTTGACTTTTTAAATTGGCAGCATGTTTGTCTCAAGCCTTTTAATAAAACATGGCCTTCTTACCTAATTTTAGGATGTATGAAACTGTGTTAAGCTGTACATAGATATCCTGGTAGGAACATTTTGATAGATTGCAATATAGGTTCAGAAGAAACTTGAAAGTAAGTAAGATCTCTGGGATTTTAGAAAGGCTAGGTTATTGTTTCACTTGTAGCAACCACATGAAGTAAATCCTGTCTCTTTGATAATAAAAGAGATAAGCCTAGTGTGGTTTTTTGTTTGTTTGTTTCTACCTTGATGTCTCCATGTCAAGTCTTTATTTGTAAGTAGAAACATAGACTTTATCTGTTATTTAGGGCTGAAGTTAACACTGTGAAATGAACAGAAATCTCTTAGTAAAACTTGAATCCTTATCTGGTAAATTTCAGCTTACCTGAAAGCGGTTTTGTAGACAATCAATGCTGGTGGGTCCCAGCCATACTCTCCTGCAAAGAGGAGAGCGAGAGGCAGAGGGGAAAAAAAAAATTTGTATTGGTCAACATTTACCTTGTGTGGACTTTCAGGTCTGCTGCCGCCCTTGCCATGGACATGGATCATTACTGCTGTGTGCTGATCATATCACAAAGCACGTCCTTGTGGTCCCTTCACTTATTTAAAGATGTCTTGGTCTGTCATTCATGGTGCCTCACCACCTACACAACCCGCGTTTGTAGACGTCTCTCCTCTTTCCCCTTTGCAGATACCCTGTGTTCTGACAAAACTACCTTCCTCACTTGGCCTAACCAGGGCTGTGTGCTCATCCCCCCTGGGCTTATTTTGTCCTGTGCACTCCGTGGGAAGTGTGCCTTGTCCCTTTCATTCCTTCCACTCATATTTAGTGAGTTCCTGCTCTGTGCCAGCACTGAAACACCATTTCCACACCTCCAGACTCTTCCATGGCTTCCAAACCAAGCCAAGTGTGTCAGTGAGGTGCTTCCTTTACGCTCCCAGCTAGAAATGTTCTTCTCTCCTCTGTACATCCAGGGCAGGAGTCCCTAATCCCTGGACCATGGACTGTTACTGGTCTGTAGGCCATTAGGAACTGAAACACACATCAGGCAGTGACTGATGGATGAGTGAGACAGGGAAGCTTAATCTGTATTTACAGCTGCTCCCCGTTGCTGGCATTACCGCCTGAGCTCTGCCTCCCATCAGATCAGTGGCAGCATTAAATCCTCATAGGAGTGTGAACCCTACTGTGAACTGTGCATGCAAGGGATCTAGGTTGCATGCTCCTTATGAGAATCACTTCAAAACCATCCTTTCTCTGAAGCCCTGGAAAAAATTGTTTTCCATGAAACTGGTCTCTGATGCCAAAAAGATTGGGGACCACTGATAAACAGCTTTTTGCCTATTGTACCTTTTGTGGAATTCACCCTGTTTCAACTTTGCATTCTCTATTTGTGAATGAAGCTTACCTTCCTTGCTAAAATTTCTGGAAAGCAGAGCCTATAACAGAATTCACCATTGTAGCCTCGGTAGTACTTAATGCAACCATTTACTTATTTGACAGGTATTTATTGATTAGCTCTGCTGTGCCTCCTCCTTCTCAGGACATCCTATAAATATTGATGTTTCTATAGATACCTTTTGGATGCGTGAAAAATAAGGCTCTCAGAAGGACTATCTAATGTTAAGATTGAGAGTGAATGAGACTTTATAAGTTTGAGAAGGGGTCTACTCCTAAGGGGAATGGGTAACACTCATTGTGATCTGACTTTTAAACTGCGTAGAAGAAATGTTGTGTTTCTGCCAGAATAACTTATCTCTGTTAGACCTAAATTAGAACCCCCTTTTTAAATTTAATGATTAACTAGGTCTCTTTTGCTTAGACATTCTTTTGCATCTAGAATTTTCCTATCAACCAATGTCAACTTAAAAACCAATTTCAGATTTTATAATGGGAAAACCCTGCAACTTCAAATTCTAAAATCTCCATTTGACTTTTAATCAAAAGAAGATTAAACATAGCCTGATGGTAACCTGCTTACCATATTTTGTAGTTGTTTTACACAAAAGCTTCAGTGGACGTTTTTATTTTGATCATAAGAACATCAAAGTGTTCTGTGTTTTTGTGTTGCTAAACCTCTGAAACCTCCAAACCACATCGATTGGTTTGCTGACTTAATATTGACTATTGTGACTTTGTGATTGCTTTAGACTCTTGCATTTTAAAAGAAAAAAAGAAGTTAAATACAGTTTGTTTATTTTTCTGAAGTACTCAGTACTGCCTGTGCCTGTAACTTCAGTTTATCCCATGCTGTCCCGCTGTCCCTTTTTAAAGAAAAACGCTAAAGAAGTGATTGAACGTGTGTTTTGAGATGCTGATGATGACGGATTCTTTCATTTTTCTTTTCAGAATGAAGACCTAAATGACCTCAGCAAATCCTCCTTTAACTCATGGGTACCCAGACTCTAAATATTTCATGATTCACAACCAGGACCTCACATCTTCCTCCTCAGTAGATGGTACGATGCACCCATTTCAGTTTGTTTACTTTACACAATCCTCAGGAGTTTGTTGACTGAACTGCACGTTCTATATCGTGCCAAGAAAAAAGCACTGTGACACCAGAACAATGAGTCTGCATAAACTTCATCTTCAACCTTAAGGACTTAGCTGGCCACATGAGCTGATGGGCCACCGTGCCACAAGAGAATGAGTTTACGCTCATTGCATTTACAAGACACATTTCATCTGCTGCTGAAACCGTGTACGACAGAGCATCATTGTAAATTATTTCCTATGGAACTGTTGCATTGGGTGGAGAGAGTATTAAATATTTAACATAGGTTTTTGATTTATATGTGTAATTTTTTTAATTAAAATGTAACTTTTCTTACAGCACATCTTTTTTGGGGGGGATGTGGAACTGAGGTATACAGTGTTCTATTGGAAAGAGTGGAGCAAATGCTTAAAACAAGGCTAACAAGAGTAGAATAGGGTACGATCCTTGTTTTAAGATTGTAATTCAGAAAAATAATATAATAAGAATCATAGTGCCATAGATTTTGGTTCTCAATTGTATAGTTCTATTTGCTGATACTATCTCTTGTAATATAGCCTTGATGTTGAGCTGAGATCCTTACAAGAATTGATCTTAATTTTGTATTTTTTTTTTTTTTTTCTGTAAGGCAATAGGCCATGTTAATGAAACTGAAGAAGGATATATTCTGCTGGGTATTTTCAAGTGTCAGCTTAAAATTGGCAATTGAATGGAAGCAAAATTACAAGAAAAGGCAATCAGTGTCTTCCTTTGTATATACTGTAAAGAGGAGGAGACATGGGTGATCCCTTTGAATCAAAAGCTCTCTTTGGAATGAATAATGTGGGTGTTTGTAAATTCTGGAAATTTCTTTCTATTCATAATAAACTAGAGACTGTTGATCTTTTCTTCTCCCCCTTCCCCCACTTCCTGTTCCATTGCCACCAAATTTTTTTTTCCTGTTGCACACGTTAGGATCTTTCATTTCCTGCATTGTCTCAAAAAAGATGTAAGACAAGTGAGTACTTGTCTTTCATTTCTAACCAGAAATTAAAATTCCAGAACGTGTCTTTTACAATGACCAGGGCTACATTGTCACTTTTCCTTAAGACTCTTATCTCATGTTTTCTGAGAACGTCCAGTGTAACATTATTTAACCAAATGTAATTTGGTCCATTCGCCCTGGTGGCTACTGGCCTGTGTGTGATTAGTTAATAAAACCCAGGGTGCAGAGAGCACATCAAAGCATAATGACCTGCTAGGGAAACATCTAGCCAGCAGTGAAAATGTTAATCCTTTTCTTGTTTGGAAAGTACACACATCTTGGAATTTTTCCTCATGAAAGAGAAATGGCAATGAACATACTAAAAGAAATTGCCTACAGAGTTTTGAATCTTTTGATCAGGAAACTTCCTAAAAGTTCAGTGAATTAAGTCTAGTATCAGGCTCCCCTGGAGTCCGTGTGAATGCTCTATCAGGAATCCCCAGCCTTGCTGTTGAGAGGAGCAAGATTTTCTTTCACTGAAGGGTTGAGCTCCCTGGTTGGGGGAGGGGTTGCCAGGAAGGGGCCAGGGTTGGGGGCCATCGCAGTGGCTGCTTATCAACGGGTCAGGGACCCCCACCCCCCACCCCTCACTCTACTCAAAAGGGAGTAGGGATCAGTGGACCCCTTCACCTGCTGAGGCCCGTGTTACTGTTAATTCAGCCGGATGACATGTACCTCACAGACTCTTGTACAGTGTTCACCATTGCAGATTCTAAGCATTTGCATGCTCATCAATTTCTAAGATAAATACGTCTGTAGTCATAAGAACCCATTGTTTTCAAGGAACTTGCTGAATGACATCATTTCCTATTAGGAGACAACACCACTGATTTTTAAAATCTGATATGAAACGGTTTTGTTTTTGTACCCTTTCATGAAAAAGACTTTCTTAGTCAAGCTCTTATTTTTCAAGTATTGTGACTCATACTCTCGCTTGTGTAGGAAGGAAGCAAGCTGTCCCACTCTCTTCCCTTGAGGACATAAGTAGTCAAGGACAGATATCAGTGAACAAAGTCAGCCCCACCCACTTTCCTATAAAGGTGGTTATTTCTCAAGGAACCTAAACTTTGAATATGTATTACCAAGGTACCTCTTTATGTGGGATTATTAACATATTTTGGGTGCGAACAAGAAATGAACCAGACGGGAAAAACATCTCTTGGTTTCTGTTCCTCTCATCTGTTTTGTTGAGTCATGTAGTATAAAGGTAAGACACTCCTATTTAAGCTGTTTCTAGTGGTCTCTGAGCTGGGTTTGCTGGTAGTACCAAACTTCACCCGTTTAAAACTGGAAGTTGCTGGTATTTAAGGAAAAAACTTATGCTCTGTCTCCCTGAGGGGTTGACCTTCAGCTGCTAAGTCCTTGTATTCAGTTCTTATTTGGGAGACTTGGCTTTTATCCGTTTCAAAGTATTTGTCAGCCAGCCAAGGGCTTACATTAATGAGACTTCTAGTGGCCTCTGGTTAACCTATAAGTTAGTGGCTTTTTCTTCATGAGACCAACCTTTCACAGTGTTCTTTCTTAGAGACTTTAGGCAGAGTTTTAAAATTCTCCTTTGTAGAAAGAACAAATATGTTCCATGACTTTGATGATATCTTTATCCTGGGGGGACAAAAAAGTTCTAGAACCAGCTAAAACTGAAGAGAATCCATTAATGATCAACCACCTGAGTCAATAATGACAATTCAGTACTGATGTTACATTTGTGGCTATTTCTTGCTAACTTTCAAAGGTCAGGGACTCTCTTGACGAACTGACGTTGACTGCAAAAACTGAATTTTCCAAAAATCATCTAACCAAAAGTAGTGATTTTTAACTTTTCTTTCCCTGATGCTTGCCTCCTAGCTGTCTTTTAAATCTGAGATCTTTAAAGTGTTAAACAGTTTTACTAAACCGTAAGAAACAGTATTTGACAATGCTGAAGCCCTGTTTTGTTCAGTCCTGCATCTTGAATGCAATATGCCATGTAGTTGAAAACTGATTTTTATTTACTACAGGTGGTTTCAAAGTGGGGCGGGGGGCGGTGGAAGGTCTCATCCACTGAAGACAGAGCCACAAAAAATGAGATGAATATACAGTGTTCAGCTGCTTTGGCAGAGCTCTGTGGGTTGGTCTGTCACACAGGGAGGCACTGAAACTAGAAACACTCCACACATTGAGACCTTGACTGGGGAAAGATGAGACCCTCTGGAAGGCATGGGAAGGAGAATGGATGGAGGCCAGATAGAAACTCGATCCTTTGCGATGACTTGACAGGAGAGTTAGCGTTCCTAGGACCTCGTATATGTTCGTTGGAGGTAATGCTGCATTTGTATAGGTTGCTGAGAAATTCGAAAGGAAGAAGCATAGGCTTCTAGGGATATGAGGACATAGGACCTTGCCAACAGTAAGAGAAAAGACTTTCACTCTGTAAGCTTAGTCATGGAGGGCAAGTAGAGCCTTGTAATCAGTAGACCAACAGGTTAAGCACTTGGTGCCGTTGGTCATTTCTAAAGCTAAGCCAGAGAGGATCATGAGGGTCCCTCCACAGCTCTAGAAATCAGTTTACTAAGGGTGGACAGACAAGGCATGGGTCAGATAGCATATTGGGTTTCTTGCCTACTTGTAACCAGAGCATCAAATTAGATGCTGGGAGGAGATGGAATGATATTGGAGGTGTTTGACCCTAGTGTTAATGAGTTTATCAGTAATCCAGAGCTTAGAATTAGCTCATATGATTAGAAAAACAAAGGCATGGCTGGAGAGGTGTCTTCCTAGTTTGTTGATGGCATCTGTGATGTGTATACCAAGAGATCTTGGTATTATAGACTTCGGCTATTCACCTCTCTCTCTGTTTTTTTTTGTTAATTTCCTCAGTGTTAATCAAGATGCCACATGATAGGATAAATTCAGTAAACAGAAAAATGTGTCTGTATGGACATCTTTAGTGCTTTTTTTTTTTCCTTCTTGTTAGAATTTTGCTATTGGCTTAAGAATATAGTTCCCGGAACCATTTTTCTTACAAAGTTCTTTCTTTACACCTCTTGGCTACAGGGTGGGCCAAATTAAATCCATCTATATTTTTTCATTTGATGTGTGTGCAGTTAGGTTTATCATCTTAAGATGGTGGCGCTGCTTCTGGTGCTACTTCATCTGTGTTCAAAAGGACCAATGCATGGTCTGTATTGCTACCAAAACATTTACTGTATATATGTGTATACCATATGTATGATGTATATGTAATGGGTACCAGGCCAGGTCTATATTTTTATTTAGATTCACTTTTTCCAAGTTTTCTTTAGAGTGTTATGCTTATTTTTCAGTTTTTCTTTCCCCCCTGATTCTGTCTGGTACTTAGAACTGTAGTGTCTTCATCGTTAATTAAAGAAAACTGTCTAAATGAATTCACGGATGTGAATGCTAGTGATCCTTCATGTTTTCAATTATGGGACATGAAACAAACTGCCAATTAAAGTTTTCTGGGCCACTTGATTGGGTAAGAGCAGTGTACACTGTTTAAATGCTTTAATAAATGATTTTTGAATGGATAGATTTACCTCACCCTGTCCCTCTTCACCTGGCTTCCAATGGCCAAGAGGATAAAGAAAAAGACCTCTGAAAAGACAGACTAGGAGTTGCTTTTGGTGGTGGTGAAGTAATGGGAAGAGAGAGAGGAGCAAAAATCCATCCTTCCTGGAGTAGAAAGATATGTGTTCTGTTGCTGTGCTGAGTTGCATCCAACTCTTTGAGACCCCATGGACTATAGCCCACCAGACTCCTCTGTCCACGGGGATTCTCCAGGCATGAGCGCTGGAGTGGGTTGCCATGCCCTCCTCCAGGGGATCTTCCCAACCCAGGGATCAAACCCAGGTCTCTTGCATTGTGGGCAGATTCTTCACTGTCTGAGCTACCAGGGAAGCCCAAGAATACTGGAGTGGGTTGCCTATCCCTTCTCCAGCAGATCTTCCCCACCCAGGAATTGAACTGGGGTCTCTTGCATTATTTGTTGATCTTCAACAAAGCTCTTTTTCTGATGCAGATCTGGGTAGCTTTTGGAAAACAAAAATGACCAGGCCACCTCCAATGAGGCTGATGCACTTTGTCTGGAGTGGAGCTGGGTATCACTGCTTTCCTTTTTTTAAATTTATTTAAAATTGGAGGATAATTGCTTTTCAATGTTGTGCTGATGTCTGCCATCCACAACATACATCAGCCGTATATCCCCTCCCTCTTGAACCTCCCTCCCACCCCACCATCCCACCCCTCTTGGTTGTCTCAGAGCACCAGGTTGAGCTCCCAGTGTTATACGGCAACTTCCCATTAGCTATCATTTTTCACATGGTAATGTGTATGTTTCGCTGCTACTCTCTCAGTTTCTTGCACCTTCAGTTGCTTTTTATATTCTCTAGGAGACTCCAGTACAGGTCAGGGCTGAGAATGGGTATGGGAAGTATTGCTCAAGCTTATCTGATGACTGGAGTCATCAAAATGCCAATCCCCTGGAGCTGCCTGGGAACGTGTATTTAAATAAGTGACCCTTGTGGTTGGTACGTTTGAAAAATCCTGATTTCTGTACAAGTGGAGTCTTTGGATTGTTTCACTATAAGAAGGGGTAGAACATCAATGATTTTTGAAAATAATAAACTATGTGGCCAATATATAAACAGCCACCTCCCCAGGTCCTCCCAAATTGAGCTTTCTTGCTTAAACAAACAGATGATGGACGCGTCTCATGTTGTTAGGGCAGACCCAAATTATTGAACACTTTGGAAACAGATTTGAGATACAATTTTCTAAATTAATTTCTGGTTAATGAGCATATTGCTCCACTGAAAGTAAAAAGACTGATACTTCTGTCTTTCCTATCCTTACTTGGTACACCAGGACAGAGACTCTTCGTTCTGCCTGGCATGCAGTGTAAATGATATCTTTATTGCTCAGAAGTCGCACACAACGTGACTGAATAAATGCTTGAAGTCATTATTTTCTCTTCACTTTATATTGGCTTCCTCCATTTATTCTTTTAAAAAACATGATTTTTTCCCCTCCCAGTGGTATTGTAAAGCAAACATCACTCTAACTTCTACTGAAGTTACAAGTAAACATCGCTAATTAGTATTAATTTGAGGGAAGTCTAGTTGGAGTGAATTAATGGTCCAATTTATAGCAAAAATTGTCTTATTACCTTTACACATATGCCGGACTATAGCAAGTAAGATGTTGTCAATAAGATGCCTGTGAGAATGAACAGGCAAGGATAATCTGTAATTACCTCACTGATTCTATTATAAACAATAGCAGCATTTATTCTGTATTCATAGTTGCCAGGATGTACAACAGTTATCTCATTTTATCCTTTTATCAACCAGAGGTATATACTATCTTGATCCTTATCTCCCAGAAAGGCAAGCAGAAGAGAGAAAGTGCGTGATGTGGTCCAGGGATATTATGGGATGGCCAGCCTCTCAACCATGGACTGAGCGATGGCAAAGTTTGTATTCCCATCTTCACCACTGCAAGTTTCTGGTTTCCAATTACTTAAAAAAAAATGAATTCTGTACATTAAAAACACTATCATTCCACCTGCCTTGGTATTATTAATGTACTGAGCAAATATGATTTCACAGGAGCCAGAAAGAAGAACTCTCTCCAACTTATAACTTTCACCCTACAAAGTAATAGACCCTTATTACATTTATTTCAATTCCTTATCTTTGTGTCTAGTGTGAAAAATCTTTTTCTGATTCCATACTGGTTTGCTTAAGAAGTTCACCCCTGGAACCTCCCTGGGGGTCCAGTGGTTAAGACTCTACACTCCCACTGCAGGGAGCACAGGGTTTGATCGCTGGTGGGGAACTAAGATCCTGAAAGCTGTGTGGAATGGCCAAAAATAAGCAAACAAAAGTTTGCCCTTTTTCAGCAAGGACTGTTTGAGACCCCAGGGACTGTAACCCGCCAGGCTCCTTTGTCCATGGGGTTTCTCAGGCAAGAATACTGGAGTGGGTTGCTATTTCCTTCTCCAGGGGATCTTCCCTACCCAGAGATTGAACCCCCATCTCCTGCCTCTCCTGCATTGGAGGGTGGATTCTTTAGCACTTCAGCTACCTACATAGTCCCCAGCAGCAGAATAGAGATGATTTTACTTTAGGAACATAGCAGGAAAGTAGGTGAGATGTGAAAGCCACAAAAAATCCAGATGCCTGTGTGTGTGTGTGTGTGTGTGTGTGTGTGTGTGGTGTGTTTTGGCATCAGGTTTTACATATTGCCTCCTTAAACCCTTTAAATCAGACCTCCTTACATTCTCTGGTAGGGAGACTGATGCTTAGATCAATGACGAAGATTGGCGATAGGAAAAAGTGGGGTCATCTGAGCTGGAGAGGGTCTTGACTTGAAGTGATAGAATGGTCAAAGCTGCCTCAGTACAGGAATCCCCTCTCTCATATGCCCTGTAGGGCAGGAAAAGGTTTTCCTTGGCTCTCTGGAGGTCCCTGACTTGGACTGAAAATTAAAGACAAACTGACAAGAGAAAAACCTATAAATTGAGATGTACGAATTTTTGCATGACATGGGAGCCTTCCTAAGGACCCGAAGAAACAGCTGAGTGTTTTTGTGCTGCATTTGATGAGTGCAGACCCTCATGGAGGAATAGGATAAGGAGTCTGGGGCTAGTGTACCAAACTGGGGGAAACTTAGCAAGTCCTGTCTGTTTGCATTCTTTTTAATGTCTCTTTGTCTTTGGGAATAAGGATGCTCCTCTGCTCTGAGTATAGGGAGGGCACCTCTCACATGAGGGTTTTATGACCTGTTTCAGGGGAGAAGGGCAGGAGAAGGTCAGAGTGACCTTCCTGCTGCTGCTGCTATCTCAGACTCATTTAGCTTAAAATATTCAGTGGCCAGACGGCTGTATTTGCGGGTGGTGTGTCCTGAATCCCATGAACCCATAGTGCTTCTCAAAACTTGGACTGTATACTACCTACAGAATCTCCTGACAACATAAGGATTTTTAACAGGGGCCTCAGGAAGCTATATTTGTGACAAGTTGTTTCCCCAACATGCACACACACACACACACACACACACACTCCTTCTCTCTGGGGCTGTTCTACAGCCTGACCTTGGTGGAATGTGCTATTGGCAGTCACGAGGCAGTATCCTTTCTGCTCCCTTCTCTGTATAAGTTTCTCCAAATCTCAAGTCCCATAGCCTCTAACTGTAAATGTGAGAGAAATGATGATGTTGCTGGAGTTTCTCGTGGCTCTTGAAAAAGCACAATCTATAAAGCAGAAATGTAAAACTTAGCATAAAAATACAAGAACTAGGTAAATATGCAATAAATACAGCATTATCCTGATTCTATAAAATAAAATCCCAAACAAAAATCTCAAAATATTACAAGTGGTGGCATGTTTAATGGCATTATGGATGAATTTTAAATTTTCTGGGTTTTTTGATCATGTCTGATTTTTATAATGAGAAAGAAAAAATATTCCATAAAACACAAAGGGAGTTAGTGAATGCCCATGTGCTGGTTTTACCATACATCACAACACTCCGTGATCATTCAATCAGCTATAGTTCGTCCGCTATAGTCCAGGAGCCACATACAGCCCGGGAGCCTGTTTCTGTAAATAAAATTTTATTGAAATATAGGCCTGCTCATTCATTTACATATTGCCTACGGCACCACAATGGCAGAGTGGAGTAACTGTGACAAGGACCAAAGAGCCGCCCAGGTAGCACACTTACCATCTGGTCCTTTATCAAAAAAGGTTGTCTAGCCTTATTTAAGAGAGACAATTGGAATGAGACAGAGACCCTTTCCCTGAGCTTCTGAAATTCTCCTGGACCTGTTCAAGCAGCTTTTTGGATCTGCTGATACAATTACAGTCCTGTTGGACAGACTGTAGCCCACCAAGCTCCTCTGTCCATGGAAATTTTCCAGGTAAGAATACTGGAGTGGGTTGCCATTTCCTACTCCAGTGGATCTTCTCAACCCAGGGATCAACCTGTGTGGTTGATTATTGAAGTGCTAAACAGACTTCTTCAAGTTTTGCCTACAAATACTAAAATACTTTTACAGTTAGGCACATGGAGCTGAGTTAGAGTAAATTTAGAATGATACTTTGTCCTTGGTGCCTCAGTTTTTCTAGATCAACAGCCAAAAAAAAAAAAAAAAAAGCACAAATCATCAATTAAATGTTATCGCTTTGAAATAGAGGGTTTCCTCAAGAGATTCTAAAGGAGGTTTAAAATAGAGTATAGTCTCTAGAATAGCAGGACTTCGACCAATGGGAGAGACAGTAAACAGGCATCCTTTCCCAGTCTCTTTTCCCAACTTGTCATCAACTGGAGTGCTGAGAATGAAAACAGTGCCAAGAGCATGGATTCTGGTCAGGAAGATAATACCTAATAACCTATGAGATGAAGATTATTGCATTAAAAAAGGAACCATTGTTAAAAGTTATTAGGCTGGAAAGCAATCCTTGGTATTTTAAAATTATAAAATCCCACTGTTTATTCCTTCATCACATCCATGGTATTGTTGAGGAACTATTATGTGCTATGGAGAGGAAATAGCAGCCCATTCCAGTATTCTTACCTGGAAAAATTCCATGGACAAAGGAGCCTGGTGGGCTACAGTCCATGCATGGAGTCCCAAAGAGTCGAACATGACTGAGTGAGCTTGTAAGCATTATGTGCTGTGATGTGGCAGCGTAGAGAGTGTATGCTCAGTCGTGTCCGACTCTTTGCAACTCCACAGATGGACTGTAGCCTACCAGGCTCCTCTGCCCAAGGAATTTTTACAGGTAAGAATATTGGAGTGGGTTACCATTTCCTACTCCAGTGGATCTTTTGGGCCCAGGGATCAACCCATGTCTCCTGCGTCAGCTGCCCCAGTTCTTGTTCCCGTGGTGCTCTCATATTTGTTCTGAAAGTGATCTGTGTCTGGACCACTTGTTTTGTGGGTAAGAAAATTGAATTTCTGTTCCACTGCTATTTAACATGACTTTATTTTAAAATTGTATCTGTACCAGATTGATTAAAACAGACCCTGAAAGGGCTTTAACGCCCTTTTAGCACCTTTTAAGTTGCTCTCATGGCCCTGTCTGCAGGGTATGAAGTGCGTGCACACTGGGAAGTCCTGTCCTGGAGGGTGGCTGAGGTTGACCCGGAGAGTCAGTGAGGTGGGGAGTTTGGGACAGAGACAGCGTTGAAATGGGACAGCTATAAGGACCAGAAAGCTGGAGTGTGGGAATCAGAGCAGCCAGGTGGAAAGGCTCCTGTAACCAGCTTTCAAAGAGACTAGAAGGCATCAGAGAATCTGAAAGGGTTAAATCCTTTACACATCAATGGTACAACTCCTTGTTCCTAGGTAAAGTCAGGGATCTAAGGGCCCCAGTCCCCTGCCCATGAATTCAGAACTCCTTCTGGATCAGATATAGTGAAAACCCAAGGAGGAACACCCACGGCTTACATTTTCAAGCATTTTGCTGCGTGCCTGTCACTGTTCGTGGATCAGCTCCTATGCCTTCATCCCAAATGTTTGTAGATATTGCATATAACCCCACTTTGAAGAGTAAAATAAACTAAGATCTAGAAGGAAACCTGTCTAAGGTCATTTGATGGTAAGTGTAGCGCTGGCCTTCCCACTCATTCCCATCTTAACTCCAGCGTTTCAACAACTGCAAGACATGGAACCTGGAAAAAAGAAATGTTCACTGAAATTCTGATACACATTTCTGGCACAGGGTTGTCAGAAAATGCCTTGTGGAAAATTCTCTCTCTCTCTTTTTTTTTTTTTTGTTTGCTTCATTTTCTTTTAAACTTTGTTGCTGTTCAGTGGCTCAGTCATGTCTGACTCTGTGACCCCATGGACTACAGCACGCCAGGCTTCCCTGTCCTTCACTATCTCCAAGAGTTTGCTCAAACTCATGTCCGTTGAGTTAAAGATGCCATCTAAACCATCTCATCCTCTGTTGCCCTCTTCTCTCCTTGCCCTCAATCTTGCCCAACATCAGGGTCTTTTCCAATGAGTCAGCTCTTTGCATTAGGTGGCCAAAGTATTGGAGTTTCTGTTTCAGCATCAGTTTTTCCAATGAAAATTCAGGGTTGATTTCCTTTAGGATTGACTGGTTTGATCTGTTGACTTACTTTATTTGTTCTCCAGCTGCTAATATATGGACAATAAATCTATTTTAAAATATATTTTTTTACTTCCACATATTCTTATTATTATTTGTTTACTAATGTAGCCATGGGGAGAGTTCTTCATTCACACTCCCATTGCTGGACCCAACATGTGCCCTTCCCCCACTCCCACCTCCCAAGTCTAATGTTCTTCTTGACGATTCTGGGGGGCTCTTGTTAGGTTGGGATGCAAGTGCTCCTCAGCTGTCTCTCTTTAACCTCTTGAAGCTCAATTAAGTACAACTTAACTTTTGCTTTTCACAGAAGATGGCAGCCAAAACACACACACACCCTCCACAGCACATCACAGCACGTCTCACACGCACACGCACCATATCACACCACTTATACACACACACACACACACACACACACACACACACACACACACACACATGCACACCACAGCCCCCTTTCCTTCCCCACCCCATCATAAAATTCTAGGAGGAAAAGTTAATGATGCATCTAAAATGACTAAATTGTTTTTTACATCAGCAGCGAGTTTCTGGTTTAAATTCAAATTGTTCCTTTAATTTTACATACCACTTTCATCACTACCACATACCAACTACTCCAGTTAGCAGGGTCTCATGCCCCATAGGTAAAAATGTATTAGATTTCTGAATCTGGTTTACTTCATCTGTTGAAAAAGAAAATAAGATTGGCTGAGCTAAACAAATTTCTTCCTGAATAGAGTAACCCTGCTATTTGTGTTTGCTGAAATGTTTGACAGATGAGAATCTGATGGGGGTATTTCTTTTAGTGACTGTGCAACACTTCAGCTCTCATCTTTGCTTTGCCACTGAGTGACTTTGAGCAAAGCACTCCTCTCTGGCTCTTTCCTTCATTGTTTATAAAATATGAAGTTTATCTGATCTTAACCTGAGATCCAAAAATTTGTCTACACTCAAAAAGCAAATGTACTGTTTTTCCTGGGTATGACTGTGCATTTTTTATTCCTGGGCATGGCGTCTGTGACTTCTACTATAGTCATTAAAGATTCAAAACAAATAGATGGCTTCTTAGAATCAGAAAATTTCATGATTTTTATGGTGTGCAATGGCACCCCACTCCAGTACTCTTGCCTGGAAAATCCCATGGATGGAGGAGCCCGGAAGGCTGGAGTCCATGGGGTCGCTGAGGGTCGGACACGACTGAGGGACTTCCCTTTCACTTTTCACTTTCATGCATTGGAGAAGGAAATGGCAACCCACTCCAGTGTTCTTGCCTGCAGAATTCCAGGGCCGGGGGAGCCTGGTGGGCTGCCGTCTATGGGGTCGCACAGTCGGACACGACTGAAGCGACTTAGCAGCAGCAGAACATTTTAATAGAATTTAGGGGCTAGCCTATGGCAAAATATTAGATCAGTGAAATTTGTCCCCACCACTTTCTCCCGTCAGCTCTACAGATGGGTTGAGGTTGGGTATTTTCCCTTCACAAAATGATTTTTTGGAACCCAAGGCCCTTCTGGAGCGACAAAAACACTTCTGATAAACTGGGCTTTTTTCCCTGGAATACACATAACTATACAAAAAAGATTTTCATGACCCAAATAACCACGATGGTGTGATCACTCTCCTAGAGCCAGACATCCTAGAATTTGAAGTCAAGTGGACCTATGAACAAAGCTAGTGGAAGCCATGGAATTCCAGTTGAGCTTTTTCAAACCTTAAAAGACGATGCTGTGAAAGTGCTGCACTCACTATACCAGCAAATTTGGAAAACAGCAATGGCCACAGGACTGGAAAAGGTCAGTTTTCATCCCAATCCCAAAGAAAGGCAATGCCAAAGAAAGTTCAAACTACTGAACAATTGCACTCATCTCACACACTAGCAAAGTAATGCTCAAAATTTTCCAAGCCAGGCCTCAATAGTACATAAACTGAGAACTTCCAGATGTTCAAGCTGGATTTAGAAAAGGCAGAGGAACCAGAGATCATATTGCCAACATCTGTTAGATCATTGAAAAAGCAAGAGAGTTCCAGAAAAACATCTACTTCTGCTTTATTGACTATGCCAAAGCCTTTGACTGTGTGGATCACAACAAACTGTGGAAAATTCTTAAACAGATGGGAATACCAGGCCACCTTATCTGCCCTCTGAGAAATCTGTATGCAGCTCAAGAAGCAACAGTTAGAACTGGATATGGAACAACAGACTGTTTCCAAATCAGGAAAGGAGTACATCAAGGCTGTATTTTGTCACCCTGCTTGCTGCTGCTGCTAAGTCACTTCAGTTGTGTCTGACTCTGTGTGATCCCATAGATGGCAGCCCACCAGGCTCATCCATCCCTGAAATTCTCCAGGCAAGAATACTGGAGTGGGTTGCCATTTCCTTCTCCAATGCATGCATGCATGCTAAGTCGCTTCAGTCATGTCTGACTCTGTGCGACTCTTTGGACAGCAGCCCACCAGGCTCCTATGTCCACAGGATTTTCTAGGCAAGAATACTGGAGTGGATTGCCATTTCCTTCTCCATGCTTATTTAACTTATATGCAGAGTACATCGTGTGAAATGCCAGGCTGGATGAAGCATAAGCTGGAATCAAGATTGCTGGGAGAAATATCAATAACCTTAGATACGCAGATGACAGCACCCTTATGGCAGAACTAAAGAGCCTCTCAATGAAAGTGAAAAAGGAGAGTGAAAAAGTTGGCTTAAAACTCATTTTAAGTTTTCTCATTTAGAAAACTAAGATCGTGACATCCGGTCCCATCACTTCATGACAAATAGATGGAGAAACAATGGAAACAGTGACAGACTTTCTTTTTGGGGGCTCCAAAATCACTGCAGATGGGGACTGTAACCATGAAATTAAAAGACTCTTGTTCCTTGGAAGAAAAGCTATGACCAACCTAGACAGGATATTAAAAAGCAATGACTTTGCTTTGCCGACAAATATCTGTCTAGTCAAAGCTATGGTTTTTCTGGTAGTCATGTATGGAAGTGAGAGTTGGATTATGAAGAAAGCTGAGTGCCGAAGAATGGATGCTTTTGAACTGTGGTGTTGGAGAAGACTCTTGAGAGTCCCTTGGACCCTTGGACTGCAAGGAGGTCCAACCAGTCCATCCTAAAGGCAACCAGTCCATCCTAAAGGCAATCAGTCCTGAATATTCATTGGAAGGACTGATACTGAAGCTGAAACTCCAATACTTTGGCCACCTGATCTGAATAATTGAGTCATTAGAAAAGACCCTCATGCTGGGCAAGATTGATGGCAGGAAGAGAAGGGGATGACAGAGGATGAAATGGTTGAATGGCATCACTGACTCAGTGGACATGAGTTTGAGCAAGCTCCAGGAGTTGGTGATGGACAGGGCAGCCTGGTGTGTTGCAGTCCCCGGGGTCTCAAAGAGTTGAAAACGACTGAGCAACTGAACTGAACTGAAATGAAATTAATATATCAGCTTCCAGGCTATCTGGATCAAAAAAGAACGGCTACCCAGGAAGAAGAGTTAGACACAACTGAGCAACTAAACTGAACTGAACCCAGGAAGAAGAGAACATTTTGGCAAATGAGAACCAATTGCTAATAGTGGAGTTTTGGGAATCCATCTGAAGAGAGGTTTAGTAGCGGGGGGTGAGGGGGGGTTGTTTAGTTTTATTGGAGCAGATTTAGTGCTGTACAATGAGTCTTGAGAAGGAATCAGGTGAAAGGTGGTCCTTTTTCTGTTTTTAAATTAAATTAAAATAAAATTTTGCTGTGACAATGACCTAAAACTTGAATGTTTGCAGTCAATAAACTTTACTTCTAGATTTTATGAACAATTTCAATTCTAGATATAGTCATCAAAGCTCAATGTTTTCTCTTTTGTTTTTAGCGGATGGAGTCCCTGCTGGGCTGTTGCCCTCAATTCTTGCCTGGGATCAGCTCTCCTATCTTCACAACTCTGAGGTCATCTTTTGTAGATAACCACCTATTCTATCACTGTGGATGGTGACAGAAAGCGTGATGTTAGTGCTTACTCCTTAGAAGAAAAGCTATGACAAACCTAGATAGTGCATTAAAAAGCAGAGACATTACTTTGCTGACAAAGGTCCGTATGGTCAAAGTTATGGTTTTTCCAGTGGTCATGTATGGATGTGAGAGTTGGGTCATAAAGAAGGCTGAGCGCTGAAGAATTGATGCTTTTGAACTGTGATGCTGGAAAGTCCCTTGGACTGTAAGGAGATCAAACCAGTCAATCCTGAAGGAAATCAACCCTGAATATTCATTGGAGGGGCTGATACTGAGGCTAAAGCTCCAATACTTTGGCCACGTGATCTGAAGTATTGACTCCTTGGAAAAGACCCTGATCCTGGGAAAGATTGGAGGGAGGA
The DNA here is from genome assembly GCF_055505025.1 of Bos grunniens. Classification (NCBI taxonomy): domain Eukaryota; kingdom Metazoa; phylum Chordata; class Mammalia; order Artiodactyla; family Bovidae; genus Bos; species Bos grunniens. Next base: position 21,892,569 of record NC_141166.1, read on the forward strand.
GGAGAAGGGGATGACAGAGGATGAGATGATTGGATGGCATCACTGACTCAATGGACATGAGTTTGAGCAAACTCTAGAAGATAGTGAAGGACAGGGAAACCTGTTGTGCTACAGTCCATTAGGTCATAAAGAGTCAGACACAACTGAGTGACTGAACAGCAACAACAACCTATTCTACCAGAACATGAAATTGGCTCTGACTCACCCTCTGATTAATTGCTGGCAGAAAAAGAGCTAAAGCAGGAAAAGAATGAATTTCCTTCTGGCTGACAAACAACTCCTACTTGTTGCTACTAATGGGAAATCTATTTTTACTCTTTGGTGTCCCGGCAATGGAGTTGATCCTCATGACACGAGGAAAACCCCAGCCAAAAATTTACAAAGACCATTTCTCTTTGGAGATTATAAAGTCAAAGTATCTTCTCTAGGAAACTATGATACGGTATTTCAGGTAAGATGACTATATCCTCTGTGTGTATTGCATTATAATGTTCAGCCTCCAATGAAAACATCATCAATTATCAAAGATTTTCACCAAAGATGACTGTGCAGATGAAATCTGTCCTTTAATTTTTTTCTTTTTTGTCAGTGCCATTTAATTTTTCTATGTAGCTGTGGAGTGATGCGTTTTTGTTCCAGAAAAGCACTGTAGTGTTAGGATTAGTCAGTCCTAGGCCACCCTGGAAATCCCATTTACTAGCTGGGGGACTGTCTGAAAATTGCTCAAATACTTGGAGCCATAGCTTTACCTTTTGGAACATAGGGCTGATGACATTTACTTTGCAGAGGTTTGGAGAGGATTCAAGGCATTCTCACCACATGCAGAGAGCACCTGATACAGTGCTTCACCCATACCTGGCACCCCACACATTGTAGACCCTGCAGAACAATTTAAATTCTAAACATTTTTACAACTTTTGGACAAAATCTCTTCCTTCATACCAGAACAGTTGGGTCTACCTTCTTATGACCGTGAAGTTTAAAAGGCCTTAGACACAAGAAGTCTTCCTTGTTGGAAATCTGGAGTCTATATTTCTGGTGGAAAAGGCCTGTGGTCCAAGGAAGGTTATGACGAAACCATATGGAATTTTGTAACCATGGCACCCCTTCTCGGAGATGCACTCGTGCAGTTTCTGAGCACAAAGGTGGCACCGATGAGGAAACTGGACATGTCAAATGTCAAACATAAGAACTAGTTCTGCCTTTAATTCTGATTATTGCTTTACTTTCTTCAAGATCTGATCTGAGGTTAGAAACGCTCATCCCTTCCACGTGTGCTCACCTATAAGTTGGATTTGGATATGGCCCCCTGGTCTCCCACTCTCATACTTCTTGCTTATCCAAAAACTGCTGTTTTGTTCTGATCCATAAGCCTTCTTGGAGAGAGGTTTGTCTCTTAGCAAATAGCCCTGCACCATTTGGCCCCTGGGGTTGAATTCACGTCTTTTTAGATTTAAGACCCAAATTAATGTAGAAATATCTTTAACATGAGGTTGTTGTGTCTGCTTCATCAATAGTCTAGATTCTTCCTAACCAGAGTGTTCTTACAGAGGAGGGGGTCCAGGGAGAACGTGCCACTGAGGCTGTGAAGGGAGCGCTGTCTAAAAGACAAAAGGGCCAGGCTCTGGCCCCCTTGCCCTGACTCATTTCTCATCTTCCCCTACTGCCTATCATCTCTTTCCCTTCATTTCTGGGCTGGCCCAACCTCTCACGGCATTATTTTTAGTTCTCCTGCGACAACACTGACTTGTTTCTCTTGTGGTTTCTTTTTCCCTTTACCAGGGATGTGTGATGATTTTTCTCCTTGTGCGTTCAAGGGCGTCAGGAACACTGTGTGCTCGTGTTTAACCCATTGCATTTCCCGGAGGTCCTTTGTTCAGTTGCTCATGAACTCTTAATTTTTTCCAGGCTGGTGTGTTTTGTCCAGACTGCAGCTTTCCTGGAGCTTGGCTGGCCTCTTTGTTTTGGGGAAGCTTATTGCTTCATAGGGAGACCATCTGACAGTTGTTATCTGTGACCTGAGAGACAGAACTGCCAGCAATGGGAATCAGGGGCAGTGATGAGCGGTGCTCCTCACCGATCTCCAGGCTCCTGAGCCCCCACCACCATCTAGGACCACGCAAGGAAAGGGACCAGGGTGACACCAAATGTTCACAGGAGGATGGAAGATTTCCCCACCCACTAGCGCTGGCCTTGGTGTTTCCTGGAGCCCCTGACAATGGAGAGAAGCATTAAATTGCACGTATGGATGGTTGGCTGTATGGATGTCTGTACTCTGACCCTCCTCCTTCCTTCCCTCCAGCTCTCTTTCCTTTCTCCCCTCCCATTCTCCTTCCTTCCCTTCATCTCTACCTTTCACAGCAATCTGCAGTCTTACATCCTGGGCAGCATTTCTCCAGGAGGCAAACACAATGGCAGACAGAATGCCGAGTACAAGCCAGGGGATCATGTCTTCAAGGAGCTGCCCAACCACAGTGAGAATAAAATCCGGGCTCTTTCCCACCGACACCACCCTTTCTCCACACCCTCTCCAGCCTTTATTGTTTGCAGATTTTTTTTTTTTTCGGATGATGGCCATTCTGATAAGTATGAAGTGATCGTCATTGTAGTTTTGATTTGCATTTCTCTAATAATGAACCTGTTGAGCACCTTTTCATGTGCCTTTCTTTTTTAAGTTGGGGTATAGTTGCTTTGCAATATTGTGTTATTTTCTGCTGTGTAACAGAGTAAATCAGCTATTTGTATGTGTGTATCTCTTCCCTTTCAAGCCTTCCTCCCACCACTCCACCACCATCCCATCCCTCTAGGTCATCACAGAGCACTAAGCTGAGCTCCGGGTGCTGTATAGCAGCTTCCCACTAGCCATCCATTTTTCTCATGGTACTGTATATATTCACCCCACTCCAGTACTCTTGCCTGGAAAATCCCATGGGTGGAGGAGCCTAGTAGGCTGCAGTCCATGGGGTCGCTGAGGTTCGGACATGACTAAGCGACTTCACTTTCACTTTTCACTTTCATGCATTGGAGAAGGAAACGGCAACCCACTCCAGTGTTCTTGCCTGGAGAATCCCAGGGACGGGGGAGCCTGGTGGGCTGCTGTCTATGGGGTCGCACAGAGTCGGACACGACTGAAGTGACTTAGCAGCAGCAGCAGTGTGTATATTAGGGCGTTCCCTGGTGGCTCAGATGGTAAAGAATCTGCCCATAAGGTAGGAGATTCCTGGTTCCATCCCTGGGTTGGGAAGATCCCCTTGAGAGTGAATGGCTACCCACTCTGGTATTCCTGCCTGGAGAATTCCTTGGACAGAGGAGCCTGAAGGGCTCTCGATCTCAGTCTCCCAATTCATCCCACCTCCCTCCCCCACTTCCACACCCTCACCTTGTGTCCACGGGTCCATTCTCTACCAACATGTCTCTATTCTTGCCCAGCAAATAGGTTTATCTGTACCACTTTTCTTGAGTCCACAGATATGCTTTAATATACGAAATTTGTTTTTCTCTTTCTGACTAAAACAAAACAGCTCACAAAGTGTACCAATAGTGCAAAGATTAAAAAGGATATAATGAAGAAGAAAAAATCCATACACAAAATCAGAGTCCCTGGGGGACTCGCCATCCCTTTCCATCCCCCAACCTTGCCTTCCTTCCTGATACTGCTGTCAGCTCACTCCTCACTCAGAGCTTCCTCACTGAGGTCTCCTCCTCCTGAAATGCTCTGGCTTCAGAACCTCTCGTAGGTGCTGACCTCTCATCCTGATGTTAACCCAATTTCTCCATTCCCGGAGACACCTTTCCTCTTTCCCCCTACTTCTGATGCTCTCTATCGCATGTTTTGTTTTAGTTTCTTCACAGCATTACTCTTCATCTGAAACTATCTCTGTGTTTGCTTGCTGTTTACTTCCTGCCTTTGTGCTCAGTCACTCAATCGTGTCTGACTCTTTGTCACCCTATGGACTGTAGTCTGGCGGGCTCCTCTGTCGTGGAATTCTCCAGGCAAGACTGACTCTCTTTTTTTCCATGTGGTCCCCAGTGCCTGTCATGTTAGTTTGTCTTCAATAAATGTCTGTTGAATAAATGGATAAATAGATACTCTCATAGGGGGCATAAGAAATACAAAATAACATCATAAATAATGATGATAATAATGACTGACTCTTTTTGTATGTTACCGAGCACTGTGTTTTATGTATACTATCTCCTGTCTTCAGAACCATCACGAGAGGAGAGTATTACTTTTATATTTTGCCAAAAAAAAGGAGGCCCTCAAGAGTTGGTATTTTCCCAAGGCCACCCACCTTGTGAGGGAAGGACCTGGGATCCATCCCCAGACAGGTCTGACTCTCAAGCCCACAGCGGTTCTTTTCTCTGGACCATGGTGTCTCATACGTGTAAACAACTATGATACAAGCCAGAAAGCGATAAGCTCCATGAGAGGCACAGATAAAATATCATGAGAATTCAGAGAAGGAAGACGTGGCTTCTGGATGATGGCAACAGGAAAGAGTTGTGACAAGGTGATTTTGTGTTTCTGGATCTCAGCCCTTGAAGATTTGGGGGTGGAGGGAGGAGGTGGGAGGTTCTGGACATTTGGAAGTGGAATATGAAATCCCAGGGTGTGTTGTGTGTATGTGTGTTTTATAGTAGAGAATAGAAAGGTGAGAATGACTATGAGTTTAAATTCTGTTCTGAGAAAGCTTGTAAGTAGCTGTGGGAGGGCATAGTTCCTTCTTTTATCCAGCTTTGTCTTTCATTCTTTTTTCAAGACAAAACTACACATCTGTATCTATTAGAGTAAGAGATTCGTATAAACATCTATAATCCTGCATTTCTGTTTTAGCAGACCTTGCTATTTATCTACCCCCAAAAATGTATTTTCCTACTGAGTCACATTTTAATGTCAGATGTAAGCTAAATGTTCCCAGGCCTATCTAGCCGGGGGGTGGGGGTAGGGGGCAGAGGGGAGGTGGTCACATGTGACCACTTTACCAGTTAAACCCAGATTTTCATGATTCAGTGTCTCCGTCTTCTCAAGCAGAATTTATGTCTTCCACCAAGCCTCTGCCCAGATTATCCTTGAGTTCCAGGAAGGCACATCAGCTGCGTTCACACAAGGCTTCCTCACTGGCATGGCTTTGCCTTCTTTCTGCTGAAGGATGTGGCCTTCTCCACAGGCTCTTGGATTCTGTGTTTTCTACCAAGCCTCCTGCCTAGGGCTCCAAACCCAGAGTCACTAGATTCCAAATTGGCTACATTTCTTTCAGCCCTCCCAGAAGTGAAGCCTCACAGGACAGGGACAAAACCTCCTCTCTTCTGAGGGCTAGGACCTGTGGGGAATGCTGGGAACCAGAATCGAAAGCACAGTAAAATAGCCAGCATCGTAATGGATTCCATTTAGACTGATACCGATATGTTGTGATGGAACTGAATGTGAGAATATTATCAGTCCTGATGATGTTGAAATGATTGTGATAGAGAATGAAATGGAGGTCATGAACATACACTGATTTTCTGATCTTTCAGTGAAGACACAAAACATAATTTATAAGCAAAACAAAATATAAATAAATGAAAAGGGTAGAAGTAAAAATATATTTAAAATAAAAATATAAAGATAAATATAAAATTGAATAATGGGGAGGAAGCAATTATAATAATTGTGATCTACTGTGATCTAGTTGTGATCTAGTTGTCTTCATAACTACAACCATATCACAGTTTAACATGACTAAGAGCCATTAGGAGTGAAGATCTAACAGTTTCAACCCTTGTTGTTTAATCGCTAAGTTGTGTCTGACTCTTTTGTGACTCTATAGATTGTAGCCCACCAGGATCCTCTGTTCATGGGATTTCCCAGGAAAGAATACTGGAGAGGGTTGTCATTTCCTTCTCCACAGGATCTTCCCAATCCAGGGATTGAACCTGCATCTTCTGCTTTGACAGGTGAATTCTTTACCACTGAGCCACTGGGGAAGCCCAGATCCATTCCAGGCATCTCAAATAAAGGTGAATATTAAATGAGTTTAATGAGATAATTAAATTTCAAAGATAAATTTAATAGAAAAAAATACAGGACACTATTTTTGTTACCTAGAACAGAGAAATATTTTAAAAATAAACTGTCACAAGCAAGAGAATAAACTAAAAATCTGAGACATTTGATTATAAATAAATAAAACAGAATAAAGGATTTTTATTCAACAAACATCATCATGACTAAAATGGATGAATCAGTGATAGAATGAGGGAAGATATTTTCCACCTCCAAGACAAAGACTAATATTTAATCAAGAAACTTTTGAAAACCAAAAATAAAAATACAGCAAGACCAATTAGAAAGTGAGCAAAGGATATGAATAGGCAAGATACTGATGAGGACACTTGAAAAGCTAGTCCGTGTTTGAAGAGAAAAAAATCAAAATTAAAGTAACAAGGGTATATGGTATACACCCATTGGACTGACAACAGAAAACTCATCAGTGGGGTTCAGGGCATAGAAATCCTTATATACTGCTAGTGGGAGTATAGGCTGGTCAGTCATTTTGGTCAGATTAAACAGCCACGTACCCTATGATTTGGACACGACTGAGCGACTAAGCACAGCACAGCACATTAGAATTAGGAAGTCCAGCAGATGAGTTATGACACCATTAGGTTCCTAAAGGACTTGCGAGTCCCTTGGACAGCAAGGAGATCAAACCAGTCAATCCTAAAGGAAATCAACCCTGAATATTCATTGAAAGGACTGATGCTGAAGCTGAAGTTCCAGTCCCTTGGCCACCTGATGTGACGAGTCGACTCATTGGAGAAAAGCCTTGATCCTTGGAAAGATTGAGGGAAAGAAGAGAAAGAAGTGACAGAGGATGAGATGATTAGATGGCATCACTGACTGAATCGACGTGAATTTGAGCAAACTCTGGGAGATTTGAAGGGCAGGGAAGCCTGGCATGCTGCTCTCTATGAAGGTGCAAAGAGTCAGACACAACTGAGCTACTGAAAAACAACAATAAAGAGCTAGGTACAGTGATATTAGTTACAGAGGCATGTGTGGTATCAGGGAACCTGTGTGCTCATCACCGGAAGAGTAGAGATGTATAATCAAGTGGATGTTCATCTTGGAGTTTATCACACCAGTTAGAAGCTGTGGGTTCCATGTTTGCACAGTGATATGGATGGGTCTTAAACACAGTGCTTGAGGAAAAAAGGCAAAAAATATTAATAGAATAAGATATTCTAGTCAGCTCTCTGTATCCATGAGTCCTATACCCATGGATGCGCAAGGCCAACTGTACTGCACTGTTTTATACAAAGGACTTGGGCATCTTCGGATCTTGGTACCCATGTGTGTGCTCAGTTGCTCAGTTGTGAGCACACTTTGTGACTCTTTCTGATCCCGTGGATTGCAGCCCGCCAGGCTCTTCTGCCCATGGAATTTTCTAGGCAAGAACACTGGGGCAGGTTGCCATTTCCTTCTCCAGGTGATCTTCCCAACCCAAGGATCGAACCCCCATCTCCTGCATTGGCAGGTGAACTCTTTGCCACTATGCCACTTGAGAAACCCCACTGGTATCCATGGAGGTCCTGAAACCAATTACCCCATGATTCAGCGGGACCACTATAGTCCACCCTAGCATTTATGTCAGAGAATGCAGGTACACACAAAAGCTGCACAGTTTGCAAGCATATTAATTTTGAGAAAGACGTACATGAAACATATTACAATGGTTGCCTATTTGAGGGGGAAGGGTAGGGGAGGAAGTATGGGGATAAAAAGGAAAAGATACTTTGAAAGAATAAATAAGAGGGGCCTTGTGTTACCAATGATAACAATGTGCCATGAATTGAAGCGTCTGATAAACCTAACCTTCTGTTCCCGAAGCTTAAAAAACAAAACAAAACTGAAATATAAACTAGACAAATAATATAAACAAAATAGAGAAGTTTGTGAAAGCGAAACCTTGGAAAGTCCCAGGCCCAGATGGCTTTTCAGGGAGGTTCCACCAAATCATTAAAGGACAGATAACTCCAGGGTCATGCAGGCTGTTTCAGAGCAGAAAAGGGGGAAGCTTCGAAATGAGTTTTTTGACGTTAGTAGTCCTCACAATGCAACAAAGATAGTATAAAAAGAAAGCCATAAACAGTATGACACTGTTAGGCAAAAAGCCTAAATAAAATATTGGCAGATAGATTCCAACAACACATTAAAAAAAAATAACTGACCCCAATGAAGGGTTTATTTTAGGTCCATAAGGCTGATTTTCAAATAGGAATTTTAACATGGTTTAGCAAATCAGTAAATGAAGCTACTAATATATAAAGGTCATTTGCTCTAATAGATGAGGAAAAGCATTTGATAATATTTAATACTGATTTTTTAAATTGAAACAGGTCCCTTAACAAAATATTAGTAACTCAAAATATTAGACAACTTGAAAAAGAAATAAATACTAAATAAAAAAAAGAAATGCTGAAGCTAGCATTTATTGGGTCCTCTCTATAAGAAAGGGACTGAGTTGTATCCTACCTGCAGTAACACAGTCAATCTTCATAGCAACCGAGTATCATGAAACCCATTTCACAGAGGAAGAAACAGGCTTTACAGAGGCTAATTCACTCAGGTTCACACAGCTGGTCAGTAGCAGAACTGAGTTGCAGACGTAGGAAATCTAACACCAAAATTACATATCCTTTGTTACTTTTCGGTGCCTCTGTCATAAGCTTTTAAAAATTATTTTATTTTTGGCTGCACTAGGTCTTTGTTGCTGTGCAAGGGCTTTCTCCAGTTGCGGCTCTAGAGCACAGACTCAGAAGTTGCAGTGCACAGACTCAGTTGCCCTGTGGCATGTGGGATCTTAGTTCCAGACCAGGGATCGAACCTATATCCACTGCATTGGCAGGTGGATTCTTAACACCGGACCACCAGGGAGTCCTTTATTTTAAAAAATATTTTCCTTCCCTATTTTTTCCTCTCACATCCACTGAGTTAGATGTGTCTTCTACTTAACGTTTTCATGAATTTCTGAATGCATTGAGTTCCAATGGCAGTCTACCAATAGTTCTATTTGTCAGCATTTCATCTCATCCAAGACTTCATTTAAGAAGAAATCGAGTGTTACAAGTTTATTTCTCTTTGTCAGGCACCTACACTTTGGCAAGAATAATTTTGAATGATAACATTTGTTAACATGTGCCTAATGTAGATTGTAGCCATAAGGATAATATGTTAATTTGTAGTTTTTTTCCTTAAAGAAATTAGTTATTGAGTGTTAATATAAGTTAAATGCATTATAACTTTTAAAGAAATGTTGTTTGCATTGTCTTTAAGTAAAAATACTAAGTCAAATAAAGTCAATAATCTATTGCCCAATAAATATCTTAGGGGGTCTCTTCTAATATATAAAGATGACTTATAAAGCACACACCCAACTACTTTAATTTTTATAACAAATAAATATTTTAATGTGCTTGAAATATTTTTCTTTAATGGCTTAGATATTTTCAGCCACTTCTACTTACAAAAATATAATTGATTTAATGCTCAGCAGGATGCTGAGTTGAAGGTTTTAACATAGTGTCAAGATATAACAAATGCTCACACCACATACAAAAATCAACACAAAATGGACCAAAGACCTTAATGTAAGAGATAAAATAGTAAAAACTCAATTCCTAGCAGTGAATTTAGAGCAGTCAAGGCAGGGCAGTGATGTAATACAGAAGAAAGAGCAATTGTGTGAATGGAACAGGAAGGAAGTGGCACCATGTGCAGACCTATAGAATCCCTCTAATCTCCACATTTTCCAGGAAAGGCTCATCTGTGCAGAGTGTCTATCCTACCTTCTGGCTCTGCCTCCCAGCAAGATCAACACTTCCCTGTGCAAAAGTGAGAGAAAAAGAGGAAACCCTTGCATAGTAAATAACACAGAACTAACAACCTGAAGAGCTGCAAGTGCATTTTCTTAAGTGTGGGGCTGTGGAAAATATTCACTGATAAGCACTTTCTCACCTACAGCACCTATAGTACTGCATACGTTAATTTTTTTTAACAAGGAATGATCAGCACTTTGTACAGAGTGTCTTGATTTTAGAGACTTCATAGGTTTATTTCAAAAGGTGCTTCACGAAAAGGTATATGTCGTGGTGGCTTCTACAAGTTTATATAATTCGTTAAAGTTTGGCAAACATCTGGCTGTGGACGCATGCTTATACCCAAGGTCGAATGAGAGGCTTTGAAATGTGATATTTGGTTGAATGCTTGGTGAGTTAGCAGAGGACTTCACTATCACAAATAAGACAGTTAAAGTTCCAGCTGGTATTATTTTGATTCCTCTCTCAAAGTACTGCCTTCAAAAAATAGTCATCTCTACTGAGAATTTAAAAAGAATGCTGCTCATTCTACATAGTTTTATCTGTAAAAGGGAAAATAACGTTCATTGCATATAGATTCTAAAAAAGACTATTTCTCAGCTACACATTGAGCAATGATATTTAAACTATTTTGACAATGCAGACCAATGAAATCAGTAGATAAGAGATTCTGGTGTGCAAACCCTGATCTAAGCCAAACCTTGAATCTTACAGATGAGGACACTGGGGCTCAGATGTAAAGTGTCAAAGGTGAGTTTGTCTTATTCTAAGGGCTTCCCTGGTGACTCGGTGGTAAAGAATCTGCCTGCAGTGCAGGAGACTTGAAGGAGACATGGGTTTGATCAGGAAGGTCCCCTGGAGAAGGAAATGGCAACCCACTCTTGTATTTTTGTCTGGAGAATCCAGTGGACAGAGGAGCTTGGCGTACTGCAGCCCAAGGGTTTGCAAAGAGTCAGACACGACTGGGCGACTAAACAAAAACAAAAACCTGTCTGCTATCTACCCCCCAATGCTGACAGAGGACTGGAGTGTGGCCAGAACTATCAAATGTCTTGAACAAGTTCCTCAAAGCTCTTATTCAAAGTCAGCTTGGCCCAGAAAATAGGAACTGAGTTACTGTGGCTAAGTCCATTTTGTCCCTTAGCTTTATTCCTTCCTTTTGAGGAAAAGAGGGAAGAACTTTTATATTTTGCCCCTAATCTGTAGACGTCATGCAGACATTGGTTTCAGTTTCTCTACACCTACGTGAGTTGAAGTTGCAGGGAAGCAGTGGTCTGGGGCTGTGTTATCAGACTGATAGCTGTGAATTTGCGATGTTTTACTGTGCTACTTGTTGAGGAGAAACAGATGATCTCAACGGACTTTGAGATGCATGGATCCTATTGAAGCCTGCCCCATACTTGAGTGCTCAGTCCCTAAGTGCACGGGAGCGTCACTGTGGTGGCTTCTCTGGTTATGGAACACAGGCTCTAGGCACGTGGGCTCAGCAGTTGTGGTGCATGAGCTTAGTTGCCCTGTGGCACATAAGATCTTTCCAGAAGGCATGAACCTATGTCCTCTACATTGGCAGACAGATTCCTGTCTACTGTGCTGCCAGGGAAGTCCCCACCACCAAGACTTTATATTCAATCTGTACTGCTCTTTGGAAGAGATCATGGTAGCTTGAGTTTGTGCAGACAAGGATTATTCTTTTCTCTTCTTGTGCTCTTCACTCTTCCAAATGTAAGTCTCATCATTGCACAGGAGCACTAATTGGAAATCCTACTGGCTCAGATCTTTCTGGGCCTCAGTGGGGTCTAGAGGGATCCTGTGTAAAGCTCTGAGCTTGGCTGCTTTCTACTCCCCATTTGGGAGCCCCACCTATGACACTGGCCAGTGAAGTCCCTCTCAACCTTTAGATTTAACCTGTGTGTGCCTGTAATGTCTGGTGCTATGGATGCTGTCAATGGAGAAGGGGAGGATGAGTCTTATTACTGGATAGGATGATCCACATAATGTCAGAAGGAGAATCTGCCTTGAGATTGAAGGGCCCAAGATCTAGAGTTAAATTGCCAGAGCCTGAATTTAGTCTGTGTGATCCTGGGTGGGTTGAGAAGCCTTAGGGAGCTTTGATTTCTTAACCTGCAAAATGGCAGTTCTTAGCTTCCAGGTTTCTACAAAGACTGAATGTTACAACCTTGAGTCGGGCTCTTAGGTGCATACTGGTTATCTGGAAGCAGTCAATCCATGGACACACTTGCGAATGTTGTGTCAAGCCATGGGGACTCTATGAACATGGTTTTGATGGTTAATTTATCAAGATGACGCTGAATCTGTGTGTGTGTGTGTGTTGTGCGTGTACTGGATTTCAAGTCTCATCTTTAGTCATATTTATGGAGATTCTAGTTAGCAGTCAGTGCTGTGGGGAAGAACAATGGAATATTACTCAACCATTAAAAGGAACAAAATTGTGCCATTTGCAGAGATACGGATGGACCTAGAGACTGTCATGGAGAATGAAGTCAGAAAGAAAGAAGACAAATATTGTATATTAACGCATGTATGTGGAATCTAGAAAAATGGTACAGATGCACTTATTTTCAAAGCAAAAGTAGAGACACAGACATAGAAAACAAATGTATGAACACCAAGGTGGGAAGGGGGGTGTGGGATGAATTGGGAGATTGGGATTGACATATACACTATTGATATTATGTGTAAAATAGATAGCTAATGAGAACCTACTTACAACATAAGAACTCTACTCACTGCCCTATGGTGACCTAAATGGGAAAGAAATCTGAAAAAGAGTGGCTATATGTATATGTATAGCCTGTTCACTTTGCTGTACGAACATAACATTGTAAAGCAACTATACACCAATAAAAAATTTTTAAATATATAGAGCTCACTGTCTGAAAGAAGAAACTAGGTAATAAAATTCTTGTAAATGCCACAGGACTAAGGCAGCTAGTCATACCCTAGGAATCCAGAGCGAGATAGAGGGATTTGGGGCTATGGAAAGGAGGGTCAGCTTCCTCAAGAATGCAGGGCTCCACTGACTTGCAAATCTTTGCATACCAGGCTCTTAATTCTCTGAATTTGTTTCCATTTATGATAATTTGGTGTCTGTTTATAGTTAAGAGGGTGGCATGGAAACATGACCAAGCATTGTGTCTGCACGGGCAAGCTGGCTGATTTGCCAACCTCATGAGAGTGCAATAGGGCTACTAACCAGGACAGTCAGCTTCTCCAGAGGTATCTCTTCCCATCTCCTGCTCATGCTGGGGAGGGCTGGGTGTGGAAACCCAGAAACTGAATTCTGGAGCTGAGAGGACAAAGGATGCTGATGGGAGCATCCTTTACCACTGAGTTTGAGCAAATTCCAGGAGATAGTGAAGGACAGAGAAGCCTGATGTGCTGCAATCCACTGGGTCACAACGAGTTGGAAACAGCGTAGAGACTGAACACTGATAAAGCCAGGACAATGCACTGCTGTCTTGAACCCCTGACAGCCTCTTCGAAGTAAGGTGACAGTGTTACCTGCCTGGGGCTGCTGTCTTGAAGTACCACTAACCAGGTGGCTTAGAATGACAGAAACTTATTTTCTCACAGTTCTAGAGGCGAACATTTTAAATCACGATGTTGGCAGGGTGGGTTCCCTCTGGAGGGGTAAGGCAGTCCATGCTTCTCTCTAGGTTTCTAGCGGCTGCTGGCCGTCCCTGATGTCTTTTGACTTGGGGCAGCGTAGTCTCCATTTCCTGCCTCAGTTGTCACAAGGCCCTCCTCACTGTGCCTCTGTCTTCCCCTTTCTGTCTTGTATAAGGGCTCTCTTCGTGGGATTAAGGGCCACCCTGATTCAAGATGGTCTCCCTTTGAGTTTCTTACCTTCGCTACATTTGCAAAGATCATTCCAGACAAGGTCATATTCTGAGGTTCCAAGTGGATATTTTTTGGGTGACACAATTCTATCCAGTACAGTGACCACATATTTTTTGTTTAGACCAAGATACTTTGCCATTGACAATGCTAAACTGGACAGAAACCAGTCAAGCATCTTGGCTTGGGCACTTCCTTAGATACAAGGACTGGTTCTACGTTCATCTCTAGGTAACCACCTACCTTCTCTCTTGAGAGGAGCAGCTCCAGGATGTGGGCTGGGAAGACGGAGTGCGAAGATTGAATGTTTCCTAATACCAACTTCTGAATGTTTTTGATATCCTCTTAAAAATATTCACTCGCTCCTTGACTAGTTCTCTCCTTTAGGGACACCAAAGTTGAAATATAAGTCTCTTCTCTCGTCCAAATGTTTCGACACTCTCTTTTGCTATTATTCCCGCTCCTGTTGTTATTAACCATCAACCACAAGTGGGAAACATGATGGTGAGGAAAATACTTCCACAGGCATTGGGAAGGAGTGGAGATAAGTGTCCCTGTCTGCTTTTGTGTAAAAGAATGTGTATTAGAGGGGCTTTCCTGGTAGTCCAGTGGTTAAGACTTGGCCTTCCAAGGCAGGGGGTGCAGCTTCAATCTTTGGTTGGGGAACTAAGATCCCACATGCCTCATGGCCACAAAACTAAAGCTTAAACCAGAAGCAATATCATAACAAATTCAATAAAGATTTTAAAAGTGCTCCACAACAAAAAATTTTATAAAAAGAATATGTGTAAGGGAAAACTGCACTTGTTTTACTTTTATGTTACAACACAAGACATGAATACTTGTAAGAGAAACCGCACCAATAATTTAAAAAATTGCAGTGGAAACTGCAGTATAACACTTATAAACCCAACAGATTCTTTTCACTGTAATATTGTGATATTTAATGTGACTGAGGATGCAGGGTGAATGGACAGGCTCATACGCTGCTGATAAAATATAGGGCAGTAGACTTTTCTGGAGGACAGTTTGACATCAAATATCAAATGCCTGAAAGATATATACAGCCATTCACCTAGTTTCACTTCAAGAAACCTATCTGGAAGAAAAATAAAAAAGAGATTTGTTACAGTCCTCTGTGTGAGGGTACAAATTTTCTTTTCTTGGGCTCCAAAATCAGTGATAATGACTGCAATCATGAAATTAATAAATCATGAAACTAATTTCATGAATAAATCATGACATTAAAAGATGCTTGCTGCTTGGAAGAAAAGCTATGACAAACCTAGGCAGCAGTGTTTTAAAAAACAGAGACATCACTTTGTTGACAAAGGTCCAGATAGTCAAAGCTATGGTTTTTCCAGTAGTCATTTACAGATATGAGAGTTGGACTATAAAGAAGGCTGAGTGCCAAAGAACTGATGCTTTTGAACTGTGGTGTTGGAGAAGACTCTTGAGAGTCCCTTGGACAGCAAGGAGATCAAACCAGTCAATCCTGAAGGAAATCAACCCTGAATATTCATTGGAAGGACTGATGCTGAAGCTGCAGCTCCATTACTTTGGCTACCTCATGCAAATAGCTGACTCACTGGAAAAGACCCTGATGCTGGTAAAGAATGAAGGCAAAAGGAGAAGCGGTGGCAGAGGATGAGATGGTTGGATGGCATCACCAACTCAATGGGCGTAAGTTTCAGCAAACTCTGGGAGATGGTGAAAGACAGGGAAGCCTGGGGTGCTTCAGTCCATGGGTCACCAAACGTTGGACATGACTTAGCAACTGAATAACAGCAACACATCACATACTATGTGTAGGTCAGAATCCTTTGAAATCCGAGTATGGTTATAGTTGGATAAATGAGAAGGCATTCATGTGACAGCATGGCACACAGCCAGTAAAACCATGTTTTAGGGACTTCCCTGGCAGTCCAGTGGTTAAGACTCTGTGCTACCACTGTAGGAGGCCTGGGTTCAATCCCTGGTCAGGGAAATAAAATCCTGATGTTGCACTGTGTGACCAAAAACAAAACCAAACAAACAACAAAAAATCATATTTTAGAAGAAATATTTAATGGCATTGCCAGATGATGAGGATTTTATTTAAAATTTAAGAGGCAGGTTACAAAGCAGTATATTCACAATGATTCCCAATTTAAAAAAAGAAACAAGCAACTTTTTTCATTGAGAAAGAATGACAGCTGGATGGGTACATGTCAGAATGTTCAAGTTGAATATCTCTGAAGGATGAGCTTGCAGGTGGTATTTACTTCTATTTTTGTGTTATTCTGCATCTATGTATTTTCTACAATAAACATATATTAATCTGTATTGCTATTATGTTAGAAATACACCCAATAAAACAAAAAGGAAAGATAACATAGTAGGAAAAAATAATCTGAGTCCCTGTCCTTTGCCCTTCCTCCTTCTCACTGTGTTCCTTGCATAGTACAAGGTCAAGCTATTTAAGGACTATTTAAGTCACTCCCCAGTGACTGCCATCCCCTTCTCCCTGACCTGTGTACTCACAGCCAAGCCCTTGGTGGCATGCCTTTCAGACTCTCTGACCCTGACAATGTTTCTCTAAGCCTGGCTTGTTCACATGTCATATACCTTAGTAACTCTTTGAACCTCTGGGATGAAAAAGGTTGGGCTTTCTAGGTGGCTTAGTGAGTAAAGAATCTGCCTGCAATGCAGGAGATGAGAATTTAATTGCTGGGTCAGGAAGATCCCCTGAAGGAGGGCATAGAAACCCACTCCAGTATTCTTACCTGGAGAATCTCAAGACCAGAGAAGCCTGGTGGGCAACAGGCCATGGGGTTGCAAAGAGTTGGACACGACTGAAGCGATTTAGCATGCACACATGCACAACGAAAGGGACTGCTTTTCTTTTAGCTAACAGTCTGGAACAAAATTTGAGCAGTCTTTAGGGTCACTTTCCTGTCCTCCCATAGTGACTCCTGCTTCTAGCCGCCCTGTTGGGAGGGCAGGACACACGGTCGACACTCACTGAAAAACTACTTTGACCCACTGCAGTAAGTCGAATCTGCCATTCTAGCCTTTCGTGTTGTCATGAGCTTTGCTCTGAAAGCAAGTCTTTTGGTTTATGAGTCTTTCCCTGAAAGCAAATCTTTTGTTTAGACAGATAATCTTTTTTTAATTTTTTATTAGAGTATAATTGATTTACAATGTTGTATTAGTTTCATATGTACAGCAAAGTGAATCAGTTATACATATACATATGTCTAGTGTTTTTAGATTCTTTCCCCATGTACGTCATTATAGAGTATTGAGTAGAGTTCCTTGTGCTATACAGTATAGTTATCTATTTTAGATAACTTAAAATAGTCACCTATTTTATATATAGTAGTGTGTATTTTGGACTTCTCTGGTGACTCAGCAGTAAAGAATCTGTGTGCAATTCAGGAGAAGTGGGTTCGATTCCTTGATCGGGAAAATCTCCAGGAGGAGAACACGGCAACCCATTCCAATATTTTTGCTTGGTGAATCCCGTGGACTGAGGAGCCCGGGGGCTACAGTTCATGGGGTCTCAAAGAGTTGGACACGAGTGAAGCGACTGAACACACACATGTATACATACAATGTGTATATTAGATAATCTTTAACTTACTCTATTTTCAGTGTTAATCAAGTATTTGAAGTTTTTATTTTCTTCAAAGCTGCTCATTGACCAGTTCTATATATTTAAAAAGAAAATCCATACCCACACTCCGTCTGTTCAGTCCCTACCTCCTCACTCACTCACCAGAGCTGAGATGTTACAATTTCTGATCTTTTATATCACTGTTGCTATTGCTCATTTTCACCTGACTTCTTATGCCTTCTAGGCACCTTCTTCATTCTCAGCTTAGTTTCTCAACTTCATTTGTGTGTGTGTGTGTGTTTAAGATAAGTAGATATATGGGAAAATTACAGTTGAGTAATTGGCTACATTTGTGTGTGCTAGTGGTAAAGAATCCATCTGCCAATGCAGGAGATATAAGAGATGCGGGTTTGATCCCTGGGTTGGGAAGATCCCCTGGAGGAGAGCACAGCAACCCACTCCAGTGTTCTTGCCTGGAGAATCCTTTGGACAGAGGAGCCTGCTGGGCTACAGTCCATAGGATTGCAAAGAGCCGAACATGATTGAGCAACTTTTTCTTTGTGATAATAAATGTAAAACTCTCTATTTACATTACTCCATGAACATTATTGGAATCCCAGGTGGCTCAGTGGTAAAGGATCCACCTGCCAGGGCAGGAGACGGATGTTAGATACCTGGGTCAGGAAGATCCACTGGGGAAGAAAATGGCAATCCACTTTCCTGCCTGCGAAATCCCACGGACAGAGAAGCCTGGAGGGCTACATTCCATGGGTTCAAAAAGAGTTGGACTTGACTAAACAACAACATCAATGAATATTTATATACCATTCCTTTGTTTAAATGACCCTAGATTCTAAATCCAAAATTACAACATGTGGTATTTTTTCCCCTAGTGTTTAAATATCTATTTGGTTGAAGTCTCACAAAGGGATAAAAATGAAAGAATGTTTACTTTAAATGGTATCTGTATTGGTAATAAGAAAATTCAATGATATTAGGATTGTTTTAGAAAATCTTTGTCAGCTGACTATCATTGTTTTTTTAATCCTTTGGGGTGTATGTGTAAGTGTGTGTGTGTGTATATCATGCTCACAGATGCTCAATCTACATTGTATACAAGTAGCATTATATGAATAATTCCATGGGTATTAAAATATGTGATATCTCAAAATGCAGTTTATATTGACCCATCAACTCGTTAACTTATCAGCCTCAGACACATTCAACCCTGAGCAGCAATTGTTCATGGTAGGTTATTGCTTGCTCTTCTCAGCTGACAGATAAAGAAATGCTGAAAAGAGCTTTGTAGATTGGGAAACCTATACTTGAAAAAAGTGATATTTCTTATGAGGAACACAGAGTAGGAGTTTTAGGATGAAAGTTCCAGATTCCCATGGCTTAGATGGGGGTGTTACTCACCGTCTTACCTGTTCTACTATTTATCTGTTGATGTAAGTTGTTTACTGAAAATAATTTTAAAAATGCTGAAGTATAGAAAAGCATAATGAAAAATAACAATAACTTACAATTTCAACACTGTAGAGACAACTTCTATTGAAGGATTTAAGTTTTAAAGGAATTATCTGTGACTATAGGAATATATGGGGCTCTCCCAATAGCTCAGTGGGTAAAGAATCCTCCTGCAGGACAGGAGACAAGGGTTCGATCTCTGGGTCGGGAAGACCCCTGGAAAATGAAATGGCTACCCACTCCAGTATTCTTGCCTGGAGAATCCCATGGACAGAGGAGCCTGGTGGGCTACAGTCCATGGGGTCGCAAAGAGTCGGACACAACTAAGCAATTAACACTTTCACAGGCATATATAAAGATCCTGCTGAATATGTGATTTTGAACCTTGCTTTTTTTTTTTTTTTAATTTCACATCATAATGTTAAGCTTTGCCTATACAATTAAAGGCTCTTAAGAGCATAAGTAAAAAATATTAATTTATTTGGCTGTACCAGGTCTTAGGTGCAGCAGGCAGGATCTTTGATCTCTGTTGCAGCATGCTAGATCTTCAGTTGTGGCATGCAGACTCTTCCTGCAGCATGTGGGATCTAGTTTCCCTGATCAGGGATTGAACTCAGGCCCCATACATCGGGAATACAGAGTCTTAGCCACTGACCACGAGGAAAGTCCTGAAAACATAATTTTTTAATGATTCGAACTCCATTATTACAGAGATCTTTGTTTTCCTAACTGATGTTCATCAGGTGCTGAGGACAGTGCCTGGCCAGGTAGGCACTTAACAGTTAATGAATGCTTCTATGTATTATAACCATTCAAACATGGTCCACTAGAGAAGGGAATGGCAAACCATTCTAGTATTCTGGCCTCTAGAACTCCACTAACAGCATGAAAAAGATGATACTGGAAGATGAGCTCACCAAGTTGGTAGGTTTTCAATATGCTACAGGGAAACAGTGGAGAAATACTCCAGAAAGAATGAAGAGGCCGGGCCACAGCAAATGACACTCGGTTGTGGAGGCTTCTGGTGGTGACAGCAAAGTCTGATGTTGTAAAGAACAATATTGCATAGGAACCTGGAATGTTAGGTCAATGAATCAAAGTAAACTGAATGTAGTCAAGCAGGAGATGGTAAGAATAAGCATCAGCATTTTAGGAATCAATGAGCTAAAATGGATGGGAATGGGCAAATTTAATTCAAATGACCATTATATCTACTACTGTGAGCAAGAATCTCTTAGAAGAAATGGAGTAACTCTCATAGTCAACAAAAGGGTCTGAAATGCAGTACTTGGATGCAATCTCAAGAATCACAGAACGATCTTGCTTTGTTTCCAAGGCAAGCCATTCATCTTCACAGGAATCCAAATCTAAGCCCAAACCATTAACGCTGAAGAAGCTGATGTTGAATGGTTCTTTGAAGACCTACAAGATCTTCTAGAACTAACATCCAAAAAAGATGTCCTTTTCATCATAGGAGATTGGAATGCAAAAGTAAGAAATCAAGAGACACCTGGAGTAACAGGCAAGTTTAACCTTGGAGTACAAAATGAAGCAGGGCAAAGGCTAACAGAGTTTTGCCAAGAGAACACACTGATCATAGCAAACACTCTTCCAACAACACAAGAGACGACTCTACACACGGACATCACCAGATGGTCAATACTGAAATCAGATTTATTATATTCTTTGCATCTGAAGATGGAGAAGCCCTATACAGTTAGCAAAAACAAAACCAGAGCTGACTGTGACTCAGATCATCATCTCCTTATTGCAAAATTCAGGCTTAAATTGAAGACAGTAAGGAAAACCACTAGGCTATTCAGGTATGGCCTAAATCAAATCTCTTATGATTATACAGTGGAAGTGAGAAATAGATTCAAGGGATTAGATCTGGTTTGACAGAGTGCCTGAAGAACTATGGATGGAGGGTCGTACCATTGCACAGCATGTGGTGACCAAAACCATTTCTAAGAAAAAGAAATGCAAGAAGGCAAGAAGGCAAAGTGGTTGTCTGAGGAGGCCTTACAAATCGCTGGGAAAAGAAGAGAACCAAAAGGCAAAGGAGAAAAGGAACGATATACCCATTTGAATGCAGAGTTCCAAAGAATAGCAAGGAGAGATAAGAAAGCTTCCTAAGGGAACAATGCAAAAAAAATAGAGGGAAACAATAGAATGATTAAGACTAGAGATCTTCTCAAGAAAATCGGAGACACCAAGGGAAAATTTCATGCAAAGATGGGCACAATAAAGGACAGAAGTGGTAAGGACCAAACAAAAGCAGACAAGATTAAGAAGAGGTGGCGAGAATACAAAGAAGAACTATACAGAAAAGGTCTTAATGACCCAGACAACCACAATAGTGTGGTAACTCACCTAGAGTCAGACATTCTGGAGTGTGAAGGCAAGTAGGCCTTAGGAAGCATCACTATGAAAGCTAGTGGAGGTGATGGAATTCCAGCTGAGCTATTTCAAATCCTGAAAGATGATGCTGTGAAAGTGCTGCACTCAATATGCTAGCAAATTTGGAAAATTCAGCAGTGGCCACAGGACTGGAAAAGATTAGTTTTCATTCCAATCCCAAAGAAAGGAAATGCCAAAGAATGTTCAAACTCCCATACAATTGTGCTCATTTCACACAAAGGTAATGCTCAAAATCCTTCTAGCCAGGCTTCAGAAGTATGTGAACTGAGAACTTCCAGATGGATTTAGAAAAGGCAGAAGAATCAGAGATTAAGTTGCCAACATCCATTGGATCATAGAAAAAGCAAGGGAATTCCATAAAAACATCTACTTCTGCTTCATTGTCTATACTAAAGCCTTTGAGTGTGTGGATCACAACAAACTGTGGAAAATTCTTCAAGAGATGGGAATACCAGGCCACCTTCATCTCCTGAGAAACTAGTATGCAAATCAAGAAGCAACAGTTAGAACTGGACATAGAACAATGAACTAGTTCAAAATTGGGAAAGGAGTATGTCAAAGCTGTACATTGTCACTCTGCTTATTTAACTTCTATGCAGAGACCATCATGCAAAATGCCAGGCTGGCTGAATCATAAGCTGGAATTAAGATTGCTGGAAGTAATATCAATAATCTCATTTATGCAGATGATATCACCCTTATGGCATAAAGTGAAGAGGAACTAAAGAATCTCTTGATGAAGGTGAAAGAAGAGAGTGAAAAAGTTGGTTTAAAACTCAGCATTCCAAAAACTGAGATCATGGCATCAGTCCCATCTCTTCACGGCAAATAGGTGGGGGAAAAAGTAGAAACAGTGACAGATTTTATTTTCTTGTGCTCCAGAATCTCTGCAGACAGTGACTGCAGCTGTGAAATTAAAAGACCCTTGCTCCTTGGAAGAAAAGCTAGGACAATCTTAGCATATTAAAAAGGAGAGACATCACTTTGCTGACAAAGGTCCATATAGTCAAAGCTGTGATTTTTCCAGTAGTCATGTATGGATGTGAGAATTGGACCATAAAAAGGCTGAGCACCAAGGAATTCATGCTCTTGAATTGTGCTGGAGAAAACTCTTGAGAGTCCTTTAGACTACTAGGAGATCAAACCAGTGAATTCAGGAAATCAGTCCTGAATATACATTGGAAAGATTGATGCTGAAGCTGAAGCTCCAATACTTTGGCCCACTTGATGCAAAGAACCCATTTATTGGAAAAGACTCTGATTTGGGGAAAGATGGAGGGCAGGAAGAGAAAGAGACAGCAGAGGATGAGATGGTTGAATGGCATCACTGACTTAATGGACGTGAGTTGTACAAATTCCAGGAGACAGTGAAGCCTGGCATGTGACAGTCCATGGATCCCAAAGAACAACTACTGAGTGAGTAACACTTTCACTTTTCTGCATATCTGAGGGAATCTCTAAGCTATCCCATAATATTCACTGCCCCATAAAGGCATAAAGGCAGAACCTGGGTTTACAGACAAGCGGAAGACTTAGGAAGCTTCCTAAGGTAGTTCATGATTAGCTTAAAAAAATCTTTATAATAAAACCAGCAAAATCAAGCCTGCCTTCACCCTTTGCCCACTCATCTGGACACCACATCTTTTTCTTGGTCGTGTGCAGAGACCAGAGCATCTAAGAGCACCATATTGATTCCCTTTACACTATTTCTAGGTTTACAGTCTGCCCTAAGATGATAAGATGTGAGATTTATGTTGTTGCACAGATACTGAGTACATTCCTTTTATTGCATTTGTTTTATTTTAACTTTTTGGTGTGAGGTCATGGTTGAGCACCCGTCTACATTCTCTCCTAGATGAGCAGTAGCTTGGGATACTTGCTAGATGGTACTGAAAGGGCCAGACATGGCCTTGGGTGCTAATGCTGAGTCTCTGAAAGAATAGCCCAAGAGGCAGCATCTGGGGCAGAAACAAGCAAACAAAAATCAGGTAAAACCGTCCAGCCAGGGTCCTCCTTGGTGGCTCAGTGGTAAAGAATCTGCCTGTGAATGCAGGAGACACAGGTTTGATCTCTGGTACAGGATAATCCCACATGCCTCGGGACAACTAAGCTCATGGGTCACAACTCCTGAGTCTGCTCTAGAGCCCAGGAACCACAACTGAAGCCCTCCTGCCTACAGCCCATGCTCCAAAGCAAGAGAAGCCACTGCAATTAAAAGCCAGTGCACTGCAACTAGAGAGTAACCCCACAACTGGAGAAAACTCCGTGAGGCAATGAAGACCCAGCACAGCCAAAAAAAAAAAAAGAAGCATGCAGCTAATATCTCAATCTGAAGGACATATGCAGAGAAAGAGAGTTCAATTAATCAGAGAGAAACCAGATGAGTCAAGAGAGTTGAAAGTGGAAGGGAGACAGAGCCTGAGCTGGAAGAGTGACTATAAGCAGCTTTATATAGGCACCTCGTTACCTCTAGGGATGGCAGAGTGTCAGCGTGAAGAGCAAAAGCTGGAGCTGGCCAACAATTCAAAGACCAGAACAGTAGCTGTAAATAGGCTCCTGGCTGGCTGGAAGCCAGGAGCAGATTTTACAGGAACTGCCACAGCAGCTCAGGGCCAAGGAGCATATGGTAAGACCCCTGAGTCATCTGCATTCTCTCTAAGCACTTCGAGAGATGCAATGGAATGCTCACCTTTGCTACTGAGTGATACCAAATGACTTTGTATCACCTGGAATTATAATAGATTGTATTTGCTTGGGATGAACTGCATCATGATATTTTGTTGCCAGGGAGCTCAGCAAAGGAGAGTGATGTCAACCTTCAGGGCTACTCTGTAGCAGCCTTTCTCAGGTAAAGAGCACTTTTGGATAGATGGCTAGATGACAGAGTGCTGGGTTTCTCTGCCTCAAGGGATCAAACACTCAAAAAACAGTTAAAAAAGAAAGAAAACCCACTCCACCAGGTATAGATGATGATGAAAAGGAAACTGGTATTCCTCGTTTTCTCAGTTCACTTCAGTTGCTCAGTCGTGTACGACCCTTTGCGATCCCAGGGACTGCAGCATGCCAGGCCTCCCTGTCCATCACCAACTGCAAGAGCTTACTCAAACTCATGTCCATCTAGTCAGTGATGTCACCCAACCATCTCATCCTCTGTCATGACCTTTTCCTCCTGCCTTCAATCTTTCCCAGCATTAGGGTCACTTTCAGTGAGTCAGTTCTTCCTATCAGGTGGCCAAAGTATTGGAGTTTCAGCTTCAACATCAGTCCTTCCAATGAATATTCAGGACTGATTGCCTTTAGGATGGACTGGTTGGACCTCCTTGCAGTCCAAGGGACTCTCAAAAGTTTTCTCCAACACCCCACAGTTCAAAAGCATCAATTCTTCGATGCTCAGCTTTCTTTATAGTCCAACTCTCACATCCATACATGACTACTGAAAAAACCATAGCCTTGACTAGACAGACCTTTGTTGACAATGTCTCTGCTTTTGAATATGCTGTCTAGGTTGGTCATAACTTTGCTTCCAAGGAGTAAGCGTCTTTTAATTTCATGGCTGCAATCACCATCTTCAGTGATTTTGGAGCCCCCCAAAATAAAGTCTGTCACTGTTTCCATTGTTTCCCCATTTGTTTGCCATGAAGTGATGGGGCCGGAGGCCATGATCTTAGTCTTCTGAATGTTAAGCCTTAAGCCAACTTTTCCACTTTCCTCTTTCACATTCATCAAGAGGTTCTTTAGTTCTTCTTCACTTTCTGCCATAAGGGTGGTGTCATCTGCATATCTGAGGTTATTGATATTTCTTCTGGCAATCTTGATTCCAGCTTGTGCTTCTTCCAGCCTGGCATTTTGTATGATGTACTCTGCATATAAGTTATATAAGCAGGGTGATAAAATACAGCCTTGATGTACTCCTTTCCCGATTTGGAAATAGTCTGTTGTTCCATGTCCAGTTCTAACTATTGCTTCTTGAGCTGCATACAGATTTCTCAGAAGGCAGGTCAGGTGGTCTGGTATTCCCATCTCTTGAAGAATTTTCCACAGTTTGTTATGATACACACAGTCAAAGGCTTTGGCATAGTCAATAAAGCAGAAGTAGATGTTTCTCTGGAACTCTCTTGCTTTTTTGATGATCCGACAGATATTTGCAATTTTCTCTCTGGTTCCTATACCTTTTTAAAATCTAGCTTGAACACCTGCAAGTTCATAGTTCACGTACTGTTGAAACCTGGCTTGGAGAATTTTGAGCATTACTTTGCTAGTAATGTTAAGTAATGTGTAAGATGATGACAAAACGACAGAATGATCTCTGTTCGTTTCCAAGGCAAACCATTCAATAGCACAGCAATCCAAGTCTATTCCCCAACCAGTAATGCTGAAGAAGCTGAAGTTGAATGGTTCTACGAAGACCTACAAGACCTTTTAGAACTAACAACCCCAAAAGATGTCCTTTTCATTATAGGGGACTGGAATGCAAAAGTACGACGTTAAGAAACAGGAGTAACAGGCAAATTTGGCCTTGGAATATGGAATGAAGCAGGGCAAAGGCTAATAGAGTTTTGCCAAGAGAATGCACTGGTCATAGAAAACACCCTCTTCCAACAACACAAGAGAATACTCTACACATAGACATCACTAGATGGTCAACACCGAAATCAGATTGATTATATTCTTTGCAGCCAAAGATGGAGAAGCTCTATACAGTCAGCAAAAACCAGACTAGGAGCTGACTATGGCTCAGATCATGAACTCTTTATTGCCAAATTCAGACTGAAAATGAAGAAAGTAGGGAAAACCACTAGACCATTCAGGTATGATGCAAATCAAATTCCTTATGATTATACAGTGGAAATTAGAAATAGATTTAAGGGACTAGATCTAATAGACAGAGTGCCTGATGAACTATGGACAGAGGTTTGTGACATTGTACAGGAGACAGGGATCAAGACCATCCCCATGGAAAAGAAATGCAAAAAAGCAAAATGGCTGTCTGGGGAGGCTTTACAAATAGCTGTGAAAAGAAGAGAAGTGAAAAGCAAAGGAGAAAAGGAAAGATATAAGCATCTGAGTGCAGAGTTCCAGAGAATAGCAAGAAGAGATAAGAAAGCCTTCCTCAGTGATCAATGCAAAGAAATAAAGGAAAACAACAGAATGGGAAAGACGGGTGATCTCTTCAAGAAAATTAGAGATACCAAGGGAATATTTAATGCAAAGATGGGCTCGATAAAGGACAGAAATGGTATGGACCTAACAGAAGCAGAAGATATTAAGAAGAGGTGGCAAGAATACACAGAAGAACTGTACAAAAAAGAGTTCCACAACCAAGATAATCACAATGGTATGATCACTCACTTAGAGCCAGACATCCTGGAATATGAAGTCAAGTGGGCCTTAGAAAGCATCAGTATGAACAAAGCCAGTGGAGGTGATGGAATTCCAGTGGAGCTATTTCAAATCCTGAAAGATGATGCTGTGAAAGTGCTGCCCTCAATATGCCAGCAAATTTGGAAAACTCAGCAGTGCCCACAGGACTGGAAAAGGTCAGTTTTCATTCCGATCCCAAAGAAAGGCAATGCCAAAGAATGCTCAAACTACCGCACAATTGCACTCATCTCACATGCTAGTAAAGTAATGCTCAAAATTCTCCAAGCCAGGCTTCAGCAATACATGAACCGTGAACTTCCAGAGGTTCAAGCTGGTTTTAGAAAAGACAGAAGAACCAGAGAACAAATTGCCAACATCCACTGGATCATGGAAAAAGCAGGAGAGTTCCAGAAAAACATCTATTTCTGCTTTTTGACTATGCCAAAGCCTTTGACTGTGTGGATTGCAATAAACTGTGGAAAATTCTGAAAGAGATAGGAATACCAGACCACCTGACCTGCCTCTTGAGAAACCTATATGCAGGTCAGGAAGCAACAGTTAGAACTGGACATGGAACAACAGACTGGTTCCAAATAGGAAAAGGAGTATGTTAAAGCTGTATATTGTCACCCTGCTTATTTAACTTATATGCAGAGTACATCATGAGAAACACTGGGCTGGAAGAAGCACAAGCTGGAATCAAGATTGCCAGGAGAAATATCAATAACCTCAGATATGCAGATGACACCACCCTTATGGCAGAAAGTGAAGAAGAACTAAAAAGCCCCTTGATGAATGTGAAAGAGGAGAGTGGAAAAGTTGGCTTAAGGCTTAACATTCAGAAGACTAAGATCATGGCATCTGGTCCCATCACTTCCTGGGAAATAGATGGGGAAACAGTGGAAACAGTGTCAGACTTTATTTTTGGGGGCTCCAAAATCACTGCAGATGGTGATTGCAGCCGTGAAATTAAAAGACGCTTACTCCTTGGAAGGAAAGTTATGGCCAACCTAGATAGCATATTCAAGAGCAGAGACATTACTTTGCCAACAAAGGTCCGTCTAGTCAAGGCTATGGTTTTTGGATGTGAGAGTTGGACTGTGAAGAAAGCTGAGCGCCGAAGAATTGATGCTTTTGAACTGTGGTGTTGGAGAAGACTCTTGAGAGTGCCTTGGACTGCAAGGAGATCCAACCAGTCCATTCTAAAGGGGATCAGCCCTGGGTGTTCTTTGGAAGGAATGATGCTAAAGCTGAAACTCCAGTGCTTTGGTCACCTCATGTGAAGAGTTGACTCATTGGAAAAGACTCTGATGCTGGGAGGGATTGGGGGCAGGAGGAAAAGTGGATGACAGAGGATGAGATGGCTGGATGGCATCACTAACTCGATGGACGTGAGTTTTAGTGAACTCTGGGAGATAGTGATGGATGGGGAGGCCTGGCATGCTGGGATTCATGGGGTCGAAAAGAGTCGGACATGACTGAGCGACTGAGCTGAACTGAAGATGAGTGCAATTGTGTGGTAGTTTGAACATTCTTTGGTGTTTCCTTTCTTTGGGATTGGAACGAAAACTGACTTTTTCAGTCCTGTGGCCACTGCTGAGTTTGCTAGATTTGCTGGCATACTGAGTGCAGTGTTTTCATGGCATCATCTTTTAGGATTTTGAATAGCTCAACTGGAATTCCATCACCCTCCACTGGCTTTGTTCGTAGTGAGGCTTCCTAAGGCCCACTTGACTTCACATTCCTGGACGTCTGGCTCTAGGTGAGTGATCACACCATCATGGTTATCTATGTCATGAAGATCTTTTTTGTATAGTTCTTCTGTGTATTCTTGCCACCTCTTCTTAATATCTTCTGCTTCTGTTAGCTCCATACCATTTCTGTCCTTTATCATGCATGAAATGTTCCCTCGGCATCCCTAATTTTCTTGAAGCGATCTCTAGTCTTTCCCATTCTATTGTTTTCCTCTATTTTTTTGCATTGATCACTGAGAAAGGCTTTCTTATCTCCTCTTGCTATTCTTTGGAACTCTGCATTAAAATGGGTATATCTTTCCTTTTCTCCTTTGCCTTTCACGTCTCTTCTTTTCTCAGCAGTTTGTAAGGCCTCCTCAGACAACCATTTTGCCATTTGCATTTCTTTTTGGGGGGATGGTCTTGATCCCTGTCTCCTGTACAATGTCATGAACCTCTGTCCATGGTTCATCAGGTACTCTATCAGATCTAATCCTTTGAAGCCATTTGTCACTTCCCCTGTGTATTCGCAAGGGATTTGATTTAGGTCATGCCTGAATGGTCTAGTGGTTTTCCCTACTTTCTTCAATTTAAGTCTGAATTTGGCAATAAAGAGTTCATGATCTGAGCCACAGTCAGCTCCTAGTCTGGCTTTTGCTGACTGTATAGAGCTTCTCCATCTTTGGCTGCAAAGAATATAATCAATCTGATTTTGATATTGACCATCTGGTGATGTCTGTGTGTAGAGTATTCACTTGTGTTGTTGGAAGAGGGTGTTTGTTATGACCAGTGCATTCTCTTGGCAAAACTCTATTAGCCTTTGCCCTGCTTCATTTTGTGCTCCAAGGTCAAACTTGCCTGTTACTCCAGGTATCTCTCAATTTCTTGCTTTTGCATTCCAATCTCCTGTGATGAAAAGGACATCTTTTTTGGATGTTAGTTCTAAAAGGTCTTGTAGGTCTTCATAGAACCATTCAACTTCAGCTTCTTCAGTGTTACTGGCTGGGGCATATTCTTGGATTACTGTGGTATTGAATGGTTTGCCTTGGAAATGAACAGAGATCATTCTGCCATTTTTGAGATTGCATGCAAGCTCTGCATTTCGGACTCTTTTGTTGACCATGATGGCTACTCCATTTCTTCTGAGGGATTCCTGCCTGCAGTAGTAGATATAATGGTCATCTGAGTTAAATTCACCCTTTGTAGTGCATTTCAGTTCGCTGATTCCTAGAATGTCGACGTTCACTCTTGTCATCTCCTATCTGACCACTTCCAATTTGCCTTGATTCATGGACCTAACATTCCAGGTTCCTGTGCAATATTGCTCTTTACAGCATCGGACTTTACTTCCATCACAAGTCACATCCACAACAGAATTTTGTTTTTGCTCTGGCTCTGTCTCTTCATTCTTCCTGGAGTTATTACTCCACTGATCTCCAGTAGCATATTTGTCACCTAGCGACCTGGGGAGTTCATCTTTCAGTGTCCTATCTTTTTGCCTTTTCATACTCTTCATGGGGTTCTCAAGCAAGAATACTGAAAGGGTTTGACATTCCCTTCTCCAGTGGACCACGTTTTGTCAGAGCTCTCTTCCATGACCCATCTGTCTTGGGTGGCCCTACAGCACATGGCTCATAGTTTCATGGAGTTAAACAAGGCTGTGGTCCATGTGATCAGTTTGGTTAGTTTTCTGTGGTTGTGGTTTTCAGTCTGTCTCCCCTCTGATGGATAAGGTTAAGAAGCTTATGGAAGCTTGCTGATGGGCGAGATTGACTGAGAGGGAAAGTGAGTCTTGCTCTGATGGGCAGGGCCATGCTCAGTAAATCTTTTACCCCACTTTCTGTTGATAGCTGGGGCTGTGTTCCCTCCCTGTTGTTTGACCTGAAGCCAAACTATGGTGGAGGCAATGAAGATAATGGGGACCGCCTTCAAAAGATCCCATGATGCACTGCTGCACTCAGTGCCCCTGACCCTGCAGCAGGCTACCACTGACCCAGTCTTCTGCCAGAGACTCCTGGACACTCACAGGCAAGTCTGGGCCAGTCTCTTGTGGGGTCACTGCTCCTTTCTTCTGGGTCCTGGTGCACAGAAGGTTTTGTTTGTGCCCTCCAAGAGTCTGTTTCCCCAGGTCTATGTAAGTCCTGGTGGCTCTATGGTGGGGTTAATGGTGACCTTCTCCAAAAGGGCTATGCCATACCTAGGTATGCTGCACCCAGAGCCCCTGCCCCTCTGGCAGGCCACTGCTGACCTGTACCTCTGCAGGAGACACTCAAACACAGTTCTGTCTCAGTCTCAGTGGGATCTCTGGGTCCTGGTGTGCACAAGGTTTTTTTGAGCCCTTCAAGCATCTCTGGCAGGTATGGGGTTTGATTCTAAATGTGATTTTGCCCCTCCTACCATCCTGCTGGGGCTTCTCCTTTGCCCTTGGATGTGGGGCATCTCTTTTTGGTGGGATCCAACATTCTCCTGTTGACGGTTGTTCAGCAACGAGTTGTAATTTTGGAGTTCTCACAGGAGAAGATGAGCACACATCCTTCTACACCACCATCTTGTAATTTTCTACCCCCCAATTTAAAAGCTGGCAAGATAGTTACATCTCTATACAACTATGATTATGCCAAGGAACTGTGTAGTCAGCTCATTTGTCCTCAAGTGTTTGGAAGACTTGAACTTTACTCTTTCCTCATTTTAATATCTCTAAGGGCCAAATTGGTACTGAGTGTACTAGTTTAAAATTTTCCTCTGGGACCCTGCACCATTTCTTCCTGTACTGGTTGTTCCTCCTTTATTGAACGGTAGCAAGTGTGCTACCCAGTTTTAAGTCCATATTTAGCAAGATCTCCATGGTCCAGACAGAAGTGCCAAAACAGGAGATGGGGTCAGCTTTACTTGACTTTTTATAAGAGATTTAATTCTTCATTTCAAAAGCAGTCTGTCAAGTGTTTACGTTAAAAACAAACATATCTGCAAAATACTATTTGACTCAAATTAGGATAGGCTACACTTTGAATTTAGATGTGATGAACTGTTTGGCTGAATGAAGATTTATTCAGTATTCAACAAACATTTATTTATTTCTCACTGTTGGCCAGGAATTGTGCTAAATAGTATAAGGTCTGCGTTGATATATGAGATAATCCTTGTCTTCTAATAACTCATAGTCTCTTAAGGGAGACACCTAATGAAAGATTAATGGCATGCTATGATTAATATTTAGGTGTAAGTAAGTACAGGAGGCTTTGAAATAATTTGGGGGGCCCCAGATAGGAACTATCAGGCTCCAATGATCACCAAAGACTTCTACAACTACAAATATGGATTCTTATTTCTTTGAATATCTCAGATACTCTCTACATGTTACAAGGTTTGGTGTCCCCTTCTCTTTGGGACATTTCAATGTCACCTTCCTATTGAGGTCAGCCCTGAGCATCCTGTTTTAAATTATACCTTCTGTCTGTACATCCCCAGTATTCCCTGCTTTTCTTCCATACTTTATTTCTTTTTCTCCAGCAACTTCCACCATCTGATGTAACATATATTCATTTTTATTTGTTATTATTATTGCTAGTCATCTATCTCCCCTCTCCCCTTACTGGAAATGTGAGCTCAATTTTTATGCAGTTGTATTCTCAGCACTGAGAATTGTGGCTTTCAGATAGGAGGTGCTTAGTATGTAGTTGTGGGCCAAAAGAAAGGTTGAAAAGTTTTATTATTTGTGCAAAGTTAAGAATGCATGTAGTGGCTTGAGCATTTTACTTTTATGCTTTACATAACCAAAAAATTTTGAATTGTGGTGCTGAAGAAGACTCTTGAGAGTCCCTTAGACTGCAAGGAGATCAAACCAGTTAATTCCTAAAGGAAATCAACCTGAGTGTTCATTGGAAGGGCTGATGCTGAAGCTGAAGCTCTGATACTTTGGCCATCTGATGAGAAGACCCTACTCTTTGGAAAAGACACTGATGCTGGCAAGGATAAAAGGCAAAAGATGAAGGGGTTGGCAGAGGATGAGATGGTTAGATAGCATCACCGACTCAATGAATATGAATTTGAGCAACTCTTGGGAGATAGTGAAAGACAGAGAAGCCTGGCATGTTGCAGTTCATGGGGTTGCAGAGAGTCAGACATGACTTAGCAGCTGAACAACAACGAAAGCCAAAAAACTTAAGGAGAAAATGTTAGATAAAAGTAGGATAGAAAAAGGATCAAATTGCTTAATTTTATTGAGGGCCTGTGACTTACTAGGTATAGCACTGGATGATATGGCAAATACAGTGAAGCTCAAGAGAGATCTTTGCCTTCAAATAGCTTATAATTTAATTGATGGGGGAGATATGAAGCTATATACTGAAAGACAACACACAGAAAAACAACATGATAACTCAAACAGACAAAGGGAAAAAAAAAAAAAACTAAAGAAATGTGCAAGCAATCTTGGCTGAGGGTAAGCTGGTTTGTCAGGAAAAGTTTCCTGGAAAATGTAAGACTTGACTTTGGGAACAGGATTAAAGGAGAAAGAAATGAAACCTATGGGGCAGGGATGATGGTGGTAGAGAAATGTACATTACAGGGCACATCACTTATGGAGAAGATTGCAAAACCATGACGTTGGGAGGTACACTACAACATCATATTTAGATATTTACATGATAACTTTAGAGAAATTATTTTGGGAAACAATAAACTTTCAATAATAATACCTCTGCTCAAATCATTGTGAAATGCCCCTTTGGAAACCAGCTTCAGAGACTGTGACTTGTGCCTTTGAACTTTCTCACTGGGGGCATCTTTCATTATTGGAAAGCATGCATAATATTTTGGGAAAAGCCAACGATAGTTCATGGTCAAGTTGGGTGCTATAGACTACATCTGGTCCTCTCCACATCCCTCACCATTTACATGTGGAAAAATCCTAAAGCCCAAGGTAATAATATTAGGAAGTAGGGCTTTTGGGGAAGTGATCAAGTCATGAGGGCTTCCATGGGATTAAGAGTGGCATTAGTGCCCTTATCAAAGAGACTTCAGAGAGCTCCCCCGCTTCTTCCACCACAGTGAAAAGTCTAAGAACCAGGAAGGAGATTCTTACTAAACATGTAGTCTACTGGTGCCTTGGACTTGCCACACTCCAGAACTGTAAGCAATAAATGTTTGTTGTTTATAAACCACTCAGTCCCTGGTATTTTGTTATAATAAGCAGCCTGAATGAACCAAGACACTGGGTTAACAGAATGAATGATAAAATCAGGCAATACAGTTTGGGCCTCAACTGAAGTGTGATTTTAAAGTAACGGGCTAGACTTTCAGAGGCGTCTCATACACTGGAGCTGAAGGTAACTCCAAAATCGGGATTTAGAAATATGTTGAAGAGAATTGTTTCTTTGGCATAAGTCTAGGCCAATTGCTTTGAAAGATGTTGTCCACTAGGAGAAATGATTGTCTAAAAAAAGTCAGTGTTACACTTTAATAAGTCACTCTTCACAGTTGTGAATATGGAATTTTTTCTAATTTCTCTGAATTTTTTTCACTAACTCTTTGCATATGGAAATATATTCTCTGTTTCTCTATTTATTGGAATTGAACCAACTAGCTGTGAGGGTGAGAAATGACGTCTTTGACTCAAGAACAACACTAGAAAAAGAGATGAGCATTGTTGGTGTGGTCAAAGGAGGTGCTTAATAAAAACCTTTGTGCTTAATAAAAAACTCAGGCATGGCTACATCATGTGAACAAGAGATTTGGGGAAACATGGTAACCCATTCTACTTCTGTTCCTTTCTGTTCTGCCATATCCAGCCATCCTCTTCAAACAGACTTTGGCCTTAGGCCTGAGTTCTGAAATACTCAGATGACAGGTGAGCTAAGGTCATCATAATCTCTACCTTCCTGGGTAAATGTCATTTCCATGTTCTTCAACATTAGAGTTTTTGGTGGGAGATGGATTGTAATGACCAAACCATTTCTATTTTATATACAAAAGGGAAGACCAATAATCAGATTTAATGTCTGGAATCCATATAATTGACTCATTTACAAGAGCTTACAGAAGATTGTGACAGCACCAAGTGCTAACAGATAGCATTAAAAAGGCAGATTTGGTTACCATGGCTTTGGTAGTATTTACCTCCATTTATCTATCCCAGTGTGGACCATCAGAGAGGGGAGAGGTAAGTGCAGATTATCGGCTGGCTAGAGTTTCACTTCCTGCTGACAAATAGATCCTAAGTACGAGGGATCACTTGGTAAGAACCAGCCTTGCTGAAAGTGACAAGGTCAAGTTTCAGGAATGGCAGTTCAATTGTCACCCTGGGTCTTAACATCCACAAGACTTACAGCCTGTAAGACATAATGGAAGCCCTCTGGTTATACCGTCCTAGAATTCATATGCAATGAAAGTAGAAACAGACCAGAAAAGATAATTCATTTTCCCAAATTTCCATTTAATTAATCTATAATGGGTCATTGTTGCTTAATATGGATTAGACTTAGCTCTAAGATTGGATTGTGTATTCCTTGGATAGAGTACAGAATATTTGCACTTATATTGCTTCCACTTGGGTTACCGAGCATTGAACTAATTGAAAACACACAGTTAAATGTCTGTTGAGTTACCGTAGGGACTAATCATTTGTAATTATTATTGGGTTTCACAATATCTGTAGAAATATACAGAGCTCAAAAGTGAAGGGAATGAGGGAGAATAAAAATGCACACAGCTAGAAAGTGACAAGAGACAAATTATTTTACAGCAGATTTTTCTACCTCTCTGTAGCTCTGCAAGCATATATATCCTTTAGCCATGTGGTTTTAGCACTTTATATTATTGCTGTCAGATCTACAGTGCATTTTAAAGGCAGCGTCCTAACTGGTGTTTAAGCAGGAAGAGACAGCCTGCAGTATTCGCAATGTAATGTAGAGAGAGCCGGAAACAGTGAGCAAGTTGGCACTTTGTAGATCATTATTGCCCTTGCTTAATAAAGCAATAGATGCTTGGACATCTCTTTGAAGTGGTTGCCAACTTCCTCACAGTGCTGTGAAACCTGATACTTCTGCCTTTAAACAGTGTGTGAGAGTGCAAACAGTAGTACTTGTGAATTCATTCAGCCACTTCCAAACTGAAGTCTAAGCAGGGAGCCAGGATCCAAGACTGAGAGGAGGGGGAGGTGGCCTATGCAAGTTTCCCCCGCTGGATGCAGATCTCTCTGACTTAGTTATGCGGACTTGAACTTTACAGAGATAAATGCTGGTTTCCCCAAAGGATCTAAAGGAATTAAAAGAAGGAACTTTGATCTTCATGGCAGGTTTTTTTCATTTAATAAGCTCACAGCAGAGTTTAAGTCAAAGCCAACTCAACCCACTTTTAATAAAATGCTTATTGGGTGACCAAATTTAATAGGTGCATTTTAGAAGGTGGAAATATGTCCAAATAACAGAGGGGTGGGGGGCAGTCAGGAGAATATTTTTCAGCTTGAACTGAGATGACTACTCAAAAAGGTTGGCTCCATCCTAAGGCTGAAATAATTTTCTGTTATCTGCCTTCCCGTCCTGAGCGGGTGGTCCATGTACTAACATACTTGAAAATGTCGAGTCATTTTTGTATGTATCCTCAATGCCACCCAGGAAGCTGAGGAAGCTTTATTTCCAGAATTGTATGCTGACCTTGGGTATGTACTCACAATCTCTGTTGCATTTGGAGAGAACATGATATCTGGGTTGCTGTCCTTGCTCAGTTTGCTTGCTAACAAAGTGGTTTAGAACAAAGGTTGACTCCTTGGAGGCTCACGGCCCACTAAATTGTGTAAGAGAGTCAGAGGTCTGAATATGCCACTTTGGCTATTGCTGAGGCCACAGGCCACTATGTCAGAAGAGAAGAGCGATGACGCTCCTGTGCTACTCACTGGCAAGCGGCAAAAGATCGTGTGGTACAAAGAAGAACTGATTTGAACAATTCTCAAATAGAGAAGTCTTGATTTGAACACTGGTCCAGAGCAGTGCAGAAGGGGCTTCCCTGGTGGCTCAGTGGTAAAGAATCTGCCAGCAATGCAGGGAATGTGGGTTCGATCCCTGGGTAGGGAAGATGCCCTGGTGAAGGAAATGGCAACCGACTCCAGGATTTTTGCCTGGAGAATTCCATGGACAAAGGAGCCTGGTGGGTTACAGTCCACAGGGTCACAAAGAGTGGGACATGACTGAGTGGCTGAGCACAGCATACACCAGAGCAGTGAAAATCCACTCCAAAAATGCATGCATCCAAAAATGTAGATCTCCATGTTTTTTCATGAAAAATCCATATTCTGTTGAAGCATTGTTCAACAAACACTTTCCCCAGTGAACAAAATGGCCTATATATCTGCACTGTCCAATATGGTAGCCACAAACCACATGTGGCTACGGAGACAGAGACACTGAACTTTCATTTTACTTATTTTCAATTCATTTTAATTTAAACAGTCACATGTGTCTAATAGATTTTATACTGCACAGCACAGTTCTAGAGGGACCACAGCAGGAATGTGAGTCCCTGCTTTATGTGCTACTTAAAATTGATGGAGATGGTGTCTGCTGTGTGTGTTTAACATTTGGGAGATTCTATTTAGTCTTCCCAGGAAGCTGCGATGCTGATTAT
Source organism: Bos grunniens (assembly GCF_055505025.1). Taxonomy (NCBI): domain Eukaryota; kingdom Metazoa; phylum Chordata; class Mammalia; order Artiodactyla; family Bovidae; genus Bos; species Bos grunniens. Next base: position 21,929,493 of record NC_141166.1, read on the forward strand.
GAAAGCAAAACACATTCCTGCAACATGGTAAGTCCCTCATTAAAAATCAGAATGAAAAAAAATGAAAAAACAAATAAAACAAACTTGAGGCTACAGATATTCCTAGAGCAGGATTGATGATTATTTCTTGGCCAAACATTCTCTACGATGAAAAGTGGTAATGTCTCAGCAAGTGGATCTCTCTCCTATTGTCATTCATTTCTGGATACTGGGTTCCTGCACTTTTATCTGTGTTGGGGAGCTAACTCCTTTCCAAGACATCTTAGAAAAACAAAACATTTTTCTCTCTAAAACAGAGAAAGGAAGATGTGCTAGGTGTGGGAAAATGCTTAACAGCACAGGCTTCAACTTGCTACCAAGTCATGTCGTATGTAGCCGTAACTCACTTATTCAGAGTCTGCACGGTGCTCTCTATGGAAGTGCTTATATAATTTACTTATTTCTAAGGCTAAACTCTAGCAGTCTATTTTGCTCATTATGGAGAGGATGATGGTATATTTGCAGTAAAGACAGTAGAAAATATCTCTCTGGAATACTCATTGTTAATGGAAGACTGGATCAAAACTCAGCAATGTTAATTATTTGCTGTGTGTGTGCTCAGTTGCTGAGTTGTGTCTGACTCTTTGCAGCCCCATGGACTGTAGCCTACCAGGCTTCTCTGTCCATAGGATTTTTCAGGCAAGAATACTGGAGTGGGTTTCCACTTCCTTCTCCACAGGATCTTCCTGACCCAGGGATAGAACCCGATCTCCTGCATTTCCTGCATTGGCAGGCAGATTCTCTAGCCACTGAACCACCTGGAAAGTCCTAATTACTTGATACTACTCTCCAAAAATATGGTTGAAGTTTGAAAAAATTGAATGAGAACCAATATATTTTCAGTTTGTTCTGAAGTGTTGACTGCTCAAAGAAAAGCAGATTAAACTTAGAAGTAGAAGAGACTTCTGGGAACATTCTAAAGAAGTTATTTGGTATTTTGAACTTATTTTTAAGGCTGCTTGGACTTATTAACACTAGTCCTATATTTCACTTCAAATACTTTATTTCAGAGTTGATGGTTTCCCTTTTCTTGTCTGTGGCTGTATCAGTAGTGTTGTTATCAGGATCAGTAAGAGCCTTGTTTTGATTTCTGAGTTGGGCAAAGAGCAGGAAAGAAAGGAAAAATTGGGGGAGGTGGAGAGACTAATGCATAATAGAAGTTGAGAGAAAAGGAAGATGTCAAGGTTTTGGATGATGATGAGGTGAAATTTACAGACTTGTGAGTAACATGGGTGCCCACTTACAGAGCATTTCCTTCCAGCACTGGGAACTGAACTAGAATAGTTACATTAATTATTTTGCATCATTATCATGAAGTAGGTTTTTCCTCCCATGCCGCAGATGGGGAAATCAAAGTTTAGAGGTGAAACAACTCACTCAAAGCACTCCCTAACCTGCTTCCAGGTAAAAGGAGATGAGCCTGGATTTAAAAGAAAAGCCTGCAGAGTGCCAGGCCACTACCCTCATGTTACAATGTACCCTCAACTGCAGTGAGCAGTGAAAGCCTGAGGGTGTGGGTGGTCATGATGTGCGGGACCCCTTAGAGAAGGATGAAAGAGGTGCTGCAGACAGCGTTGGGTGGGTTCCAGGTGCTCATCACCGGGCCCCCAAGAGAAATTAGGAAATGAATTACAAGCTGGTGAGGAGTGAGAAGGGATGATCAAGGGGTGACTGGCTGGTGGTGGGTACCAGAATTTTCACAAGCCAGGAGTTCCAAACCCAGATTGCCTCTCCTTGCGTCTCTGCAAGTAGAAACTTATCACCACCAAGGATGTAGCTGAAACACCTTGCAAATGGGTGGTTGGATTCATTGCTGGAAACGTGTTGGATGCTTTGTGGGCTGGCGATGTCCACCTTTCCAAGGAATTCTTTACAGAGAAGGTTCTCTCTGATCTCAAAGGGTTAACTGTGCCAAAGGATGTATTCACTCAAGCAGTAAGCCTTTTTGGAATATCTGCTACATAGGGTCAGTTCTTCTGCATGGCATAAATATTGGATGAATGCTTACTATGTCTTAGATAATCTTAAGTGCCATAAAGTGTGAACAACTCCACGTATTGGAGAATACTTTCAAAAGGTTGCCCGCTTGTTGGGTGCTCAGTCGTGTCTGACTCTTTGCAACTCCAGGGCCTGTAGCCCACCAGGCTCCTCTGTCCATGGGATATTTCAGGTAAGAATACTGGAGTGGGTTGCCATTCAAAAGGTTAAATGTACTCAATCTCTTATTTTAATACAGGCTCCTCTCAACCCTTTATACCACAACACTGCGGGGCACTAAAATCCTACTTAAAGAAGAGAGTGCCTTTTCCTTGCAGGGTATTTATAACTTCCTCTCAATTTAGGGTTTGACATGGTTGAGGAGAAAACTAAATATAACCAGTGTTTGTATTTTCGCTTATAGGCCTATCGGGCATTGAAAAGGAAGGTTGAGAACACAAGCTTTGTTAGAAAGGCTCCTAGTGTTAATCAGCAGCTGTATGTATCTCAGGGAAACAGTTTGTAACTAAAAATAGAGCCTCTCTAACTATAGCAACTCAGAGCATTTAATACCCAGATTCTACAGGGGCAGAAATAAATCCCCAAAGAGTATCTGATTAAGGAGGGGTGGAGTGGCAGGGCTCAAGGGGTGGGAAGGACTGTGCCCCCCAAATCCAGGGCTGTGATAATCTGCATCAGTTTCAATCAAATATGCTTACTGCATTCACAGGAGATTTACCCAGTCTCCAAGACTATTAGAAATCAGTTAGTAACAATGAAGCTAGAAGGAAAAACAGTGCACACAAGCTATTTTTAGCACACTAAGCCAAATTGTTTTTTTTTTTTTTTTTAAAAAAAAGGACCAGGAGAATAAGTATGCAGTAAGGAAATATAAACACTAAAAGGAAAAGGTAATATAAACTTGTTGGTATGTGGCCGTAGTTTACTATAGATGTGAGATTTACACATACATTGAAGACATTTGTTTTAGAATGGCCATCTTTGTATTTCATTTGTTAAATTCAGATATCTAGAAAGCTGCTTTTTAAATGAATTAGAACTTTGAAGATTTTTTTTGGTTGTTGTTAACTAGTGCTGTGGACTGATTTGTCCTCCCCACCCCAACCCTGCCAAGGTCACATGTTGAAGCTTTAACCTTCAAAGTAGCAGCATTTGGGGCTTCCAAGGTGGCTCAGTGGTAAAGAGTTTGCCTGCCAATGCAGGAAACTCAGATTAATCCCTGGGTCAGGAAGATCCCCTGAAGGAGGAAATGGCACCCCCACTCTAGTGTTCTTGCCTGGAGAATCCCATGGACAGAGAAACCTGGTAGGCTACAGTCCATGGGGTCACAACAAAGTTGGAGATGACTGAGAGCACTGCTGGATCTTTAGACCCAATTTAGATGAGGTCATGAGGGAAGAGGCTGCATGATGGAGTCAGAGACAGCAGAGTCCTTGCTCCCCCTTCTCCTCTCCCTCTCTTTACCTTGTGAGGACGTAAGAAGTCAGCTACTGCAAGCCAGGAAGGGGTCCCTAATGAAGAACTCAATCAACTGGCGCCTTGATCTCGGACCTGCCGACTTCCAGAACTGTGTCTCCAGAAATAAATGTCTGCTGTTTAAGCCACCCGGTCTGCTGTGTTTTGTTATAGCAGCCACGCAGACTCACACCATCAACACTGCCACCGTTGTGTTGAAAAGATAAATTGCATGGATATTGTTCAGCAGTCAAGGAACAACCAATTAAACATCTTTCTTCCCCCTCTCCATTTTTTCCTTCTTCCTAGAGGACTGAAATCCTTTGGAAATGTCAGCAGGTAAGGACATCTCCTAATACGTGTTCTGATCCTCACTGGTCTTGATAAAATGTTTAAGGTATTTCCACAATGTGTAGAGTTTAGTTTGTAACTAAAAGGCAAGACCTGAGGAGCTGAGAATTTCTGTGTCTGTGGACGTTTAGGATTAAAAACTAATCCTAAAGTGTTTAAACTATTTACAGTCACAGCTTTGTTTGGAAATAGTAATTGTTATGATCTAGGCAATGGAGTATTACCTAGTTCCATATATACAGGTAAATAAGTTAAGGAACTTTTCCCCACATTGAAGAACTTTGAGCCTGGTAATACGTATTTATGATATATTCGATGAATACCCTCCTTGCAACAACAGCAATCAGATTAACTTGAGAAACGAAAACACAACAAAAATAGGAAAAGAATAGAATCATTCTTCTAAGCCCTTCTTGCACATTATCTCATTTTTCTTTGTATTTTGGGGTCAAAATTATAGTGGCAGCTGTAATAGCACCCTGTACTGATCGGGGCAACTCAGTCAGAAAAGTTTAAGTTAAGGGATCGTTTATTCCTCAGAAACTTTAAAATAATAGCTTTCCATTTCAAGAGGACTTAGACCAACCATTCTTAAATTCTGTTGATGCACTTTTTGTTGTTGTTTTTTTAGAGTGATGAAGGGCCCAGAGCTGAGGAAGAAATTCCATTGCTATTCTCAGATGTATATAGCCAAACATGGATAAAAACAAGGAAACTTTTATAGCACTGTATATTGTTGAAGTCCTCTTGGTTAAAAATGGAATAAAACAAAACAAAACAAAAACATTGCGGGCAGCCTCTTTTCCTTGATGCAGACCTATCGGGTAGGGCTGGGTGATTTTTCTTGGTCTCTTTCCCAGGTTGTTTTAATGCACTGTGAATGATATTAAATGGACCCATGTGAAAGTGCTGCTTTTGTGGGTCAAAAATGGTCTAATATTGGCAATTTCTTCTGGTCAGATTTCGAATGGATATTTCTGGGTTTGTGTTATGCAGGTTGATTACAAAACTGATCAACAAGAGTACTCAGGCATTTGGAACTTTCTTCTCTCCCCCTTCATTACTCACCTGCTATGATGAGCTGACACTTCCATATGCTGCATTCTGCCTGGATGTGCTCAGATTTCATTGAAACATCAGAACAGGAGGAGAGTGGAATCTGGAATTATAGACAGTAAGTTTTTTATGGTCACAAGAATTAAAAGCCTGAGGCATAGATAAAATAGGCCTTAGGCTATGGTTTATTCCCAGTACTGACATGTACAGCTCTCTCTCCCACTAAAGAAAGTGTGAGTGTTAAATAGAATTGCCTTGTTAAGGAATAACTTGGAATTGGTTCTTATTAAGTCAGTCAGTTATTTTGCAATATTAGCAGTGAACTCTTTTCAATACATCTTATACCTAAAACCCATGATGTCCTGACCCCATGGATGAGAACCCCTGGTGTTGCCAAACAGTCCATGGGAACAAAGGGGTTAAACTCTTAAAGCCTTGAGCCTGGGCTCCTGGGAGTCTGTATAATGTGCCTGCCAGGGACCATCAAGAATTCCATGTCTGGGAAACCTCTTTCAGTTTGGATCCAATCTGTAAGTTAAAATCAGTTGCTTTAAAAACCCTCCCAAATGCTGCAGTCCCTTGGAGGAGGCTGCACAGAGTCTCAGAGGGTGAGATCCCTCAAGAGGCAGAAAGAGCTGGAGTGGCCACAACCAAGCCTAGCCACAGAGCCCTGTCAAACAAGTGCTGTGTTTCAGAGGGCAGCGAATGCAACAATCCCAGTAGGGCTCTGCTTGATAAAGACCGAACACCTGAAATGGCCACTTAAGGCAACTGCAGACTGAAGATCTGTGCAGCGGATAGAAAATGCCTTGCTACAGAGAAACATTCCCAGAACTCCTGGAAATGGGTCTTCAGGTGACAGAATGGAACCAGGGCAGCAGCAAAGGATGCACACAAGCATGGCCAGGGACAGGTCCTTCACTTAGTGAAGGAAGGCTTGGACGTGAACATCAGAACTTTATAGAACAGTATCTGATGTTTATTTTCGGGGTGTGGTGGTGCTAGCTGTGGTTCTGCTGGTGTGTGTGCACACATTCTTACACTAATTAGTTAGTCACCTCTCTCCAGTTTTTTTACTTCATAGTGTGGGTTTCATCACTCTCAATGGACTCTTTATAAAGTCTTGAGTAGAAGAGTCTGTTCGGATTTTTTACAGACATATTTGTACCAGATGGAATCAATGAAATTCTTATGAGTTTCAGATCCTCCCAGAAGGCTGACCAGATAAAGAGCGATCCTTCCAGAGTGCGTCCCGGCAAGGCTTGGTGTGGCCTGGGTGTGTCTACTGTCAGCTAGGACAAAAGCTTGCTTGCTTTTGGTCATGTCCTTGCTGCTTATATTTGGCAGAGATAGGGCAGGAAAACCATTTATGTATTCTTTTTTTCCCTCACAGCAGAGTTTTGGGAGACAACGAATCAAATTCATAAGGACAAGGGGACTTGCCTGGTGGTCCAGGGATTAAGAATCTGCCTTCCACTGCAGGGGACACGGTTCAATCCCTGGTCAGGGAACTAAGATTCCCACATGCTGCAGGGCATCTAAGCCCACACACCAGGACTAGAGAGAAGCCCTCAAAGAAGCCAAAAAAAAAAAAAAAGAAAGTTAATACTAAAAAATAAAGACCTTCGGAATAGCTATACAAATGACATCATTGTGTGTCATGATATGATTTGATGATTTGGAATTGGATTAATAATATGATTGAGGAAGACAAAGGCTTGAATCTTAGGAGCAACTATTTGGGCAGTCATTTAAATAAAAAAAATAAATTTCCAGAAAGAGGCTACTTGAAGACCAATCAAATACGGGTGAATATTTAAGACAAGGTCAGCGTTAAATCAATTAGCCTCCCAGGTGACCCAGTGGTAAAGGAATCTGCCTGCAATGCAGGAGACCCAGGTTCAATCCCTAGGTTAGGAAGATCCACTAGAGGAGGAAATGGCAAACTGCTCCAGTATTCTTGCCTGGAGAATCCCATGGACAGAGGAGCCTGGCAGAGTCCATGGGGTCACAAGGAATGGGACATGGCTGGGGGACTAAACACACACTCACGAAGCTTTTTGTTTTTTTTTCTCTCTCTCTTAATTTCAGTCTCCTAGTTGGACATGAGAAATTATGGTAAAAAACGGGACCTTTTATGGGAACAAAGTGGGAACTCTACTTGGTCATGGCCATTCAGGGTAAACCTGAGTCTAATTCCACCAAGACGTCTACAGAGAAGTGGGTCATCTTCCGTGAGACACAAATTCCAAACTTACTGGGAAAGAACTTTCCTGATATTAATACACAGTTGGAATAAAAGCAGTATCTGGAGCAAGAATTTCTAAATCTATTCCTTATCAAGTAGAAATTAAATGGCTTTCAATGTTGGTGCTCGTTGTTTCTTAGCTGTTTGCTCTGGGAAGAACTTGCACTTGGGACCTGTAACGAAAGCAAGGCTTGAGGGGAGAGTCTAGGGCAAAGCTGCTAGGAGTTGCCGAATGGCCCATCACTATAATTAATAAGATCACCTTGCTGATCCCAAAAGACACTCACTCATTCTAATAATCCCTAAAAATATTTCTGGAGCGATACAGGGTAGAAATATATGAATTGAAAATAAAAACATGCATTGAACACTTTTGCACAGTTTATAGGCAATTTTTGATCAGAGAAAGGCTAGAAAGAAAAAAATCTCCAACCTAGCTGTCTTGTATCAGAGCCTTCCTTCACACAGACTTAATTTTTTGAGGACATTGATGGACAGATATGACCGGATTAAGGGAAATGAGGAAGGAGATATCAAATCTGAAGGAATAAGATTATTTAATTATTTATGATTTACTAACATCTCTTCCCAGGTGGTGCAGTGGTAAAGAACCTGCCTGCCAATGCAGGAGACATGGGTTCATTCCCTGGATGGGGAAGATCCCCTGAAGAAGGAAAATGGCAACCTACTTCAGTACTCTTGCCTGGAGAAACCCATGGACAAAGGAGTCTGGTGGGCAACAGTCCATAGCGTCACAAAAAGTCAGACATGACTGAGCACGAACACACATATAATATCTCTTAAGGTGAAAGCTCCACTTCTATTGCCTCACTTTTCTATGTGGAGGGTCTTCAATCAGAGCAGAGATTCATATATTTTGTGGCAAGGGTCGCAGGGGGCTCTCTTAGGAAGTCTGACAAAGCCTATGGACCCCTTCAGAGAATAATGTTTTTAAATGTATACGATATGGTATTCAGAGGCATAGAGGAAATTAATTATAGCTAAATGCCATTTTCAAAATACTAGGAAAAAAAACCATGAAAAGTTATGATATAATAGCATATATGTTTCTTTAGTTCAGTTCAGTTCAGTCACTCAGTTGTGTCTGACTCTTTGCAACCCCATGAATTGCAGCATGCCAAGCCACCCTATCTATCACCAACTCCCGGAGTTCACCCAAACTCATGTCCATTGAGTTGGTGATGCCATCCAGCCATCTCATCCTCTGTCATCCCCTTCTCCTCCTGCCCCCAATCCCTCCCAGCATCAGAGTCTTTTCCAATGAGTCAACTCTTCACATGAGGTGGCCAAAGTACTGGAGTTTCAGCTTTAGTATCAGTCCTTCCAAAGAACACCCAGGACTGACCTCCTTTAGAATGGACTGGTTGGATCTCCTTGCAGTCCGAGAGACTCTCAAGAGTCTTCTCCAACACCACACTTCAAAAGCATCAATTCTTTGGTGCTCAGCTTTCTTCACAGTCTAACTCTCACATCCATACATGACCACTGGAAAACTATAGCCTTGACTAGATGGACCTTTGTTGGCAAAGTAATGTCTCTGCTTTTGAATATGCTATCTAGGTTGGTCATAACTTTCCTTCCAAGGAGTGAGCATCTTTTAATTTCATGGCTGCAATCACCATCTGCATTGATTTTGGAGTGCCCTAAATAACAAGGCAGAACAGCAGGTCTGAACCTCGGTGATTCTGAAGTTCTGATACCCATGAATGAGCTTCCAGACCTTTCCAGGGTAGTAACGTGCTGGGAACACACCTGACAGAGTCACATGTGCTGCTTATGTGAGTCTGGCTTTCTCTCTCCTTCCATAACATAAGGAAATGCTGAATTTCAGCTAGAGGTTAGTAGGTTGGAGAGAGGTCGATGACAATAAAGAAATTTTTCCTCTTTCCAATTTCATAGGCCCCTGGGATTCTCTCCAGGGACCTCTTGTTAAGAGGCCACAACTTTTCATGGGAGGAGGTGGGGCTCTGGGCCTCCTGACTCTGAGAAGAGGCACTCCTGCTCAGCTCAGCCTCTCTCGGGTGTTTCTCTTTTCCATCCAGCCTGCTGGCACAATCAGTCCTGAATATTCAGTGGAAGGACTGATGATGCTGAAGCTGAAACTCCAGTACTTTGGCTAGCTGATGCAAAGAGCTGACTCATTGGAAAAGACCCTGATGCGGGGAAAGATTGAAGGTGGGAGGAGAAGGGAATGACAGAGGATGAGATGGTTGGATGGCATCACAGATTCAATGGACATGAGTTTGAGTAAGCTCCAGGAGTTGGTGATGGACAGGGAAGCCTGGCAGGCTGCAGTCCGTGGCGTCACAAAGAGTTAGACATGACTGAGAGACTGAACTGAACTGGTGTCAAAATGCATATGTTCCTCTCTGTCTGCAGAGCCACCTGCCCCTTTGAGGGAGACCCACAATTTTGAACTGTGGTAGACACTGATTGGGCAAATCTCTCCGTTTCAGGGGTTTGTTGTTGTTTAGTCACTAAGTTGGAGAAGACAATGGCAATGCACTCCAGTACTCTTGCCTGGAAAATCCCATGGACGGAGGAGCCTGGTAGGCTGCAGTCCATGGGGTTGCAAAGAATCGGACACGACTGAGCGACTTCACTTTCACTTTTCACTTTCATGCATTGGAGAAGGAAATGGCAACCCACTCCGGTGTTCTTGCCTGGAGAATCCCAGGGACGGGGGAGCCTGGTGTGCTGCCATCCATGGGGTCGCACAGAGTCAGGCACGCTTGAAGTGACTTAGCAGCAGCAGCAGCAGTCACTAAGTTGTGACCGACTCTTTTTGATCCTATGGACTGTAGCCTGCCAGGCTCCTCTGTCCATGGGATTTTCTAGGCATGAATATTGGAGTGGGTTGCCATTTCTTTCTCCATTTTAAGGGCTGGTGTTCACAATTCTTTGTAGGGGTACTAAATAAACTGTGCACTCCAGTTCAGCTCTTCTCAGTCATAAGGCTGCCATTTTGGTGTCCAATCATCTCCGTGGTCTTCCTCTTCTGTTACCTCCAGTAGCTCGAGTCTGAAATGCTCATGTAGATTCTGGAGGCAGACTGGCTGGGTGCACAAGTGCCTCTGCCACTCTTGACCTGGGACTTTGCAAAAGTGATCTATTCTCCATCTTAGTTTCCACATTTGTAAGATGAGGATGATGATGGAACCTGCCCCATAGGGTTGTATGAGAATTTAAGGAGTTTGTTCAAATTAAGGTCTTAGAATGACATTGGGAACTACGTGTAAGCTCAACAAATGCTTATTTTCATGGTTCTGTGGTGTGGTGTGGAGAAAGGTATGCTGTCGATTGAGCTCCTAGCCCCAGCAGTTTTTGCTTGGAGTTGCCGGTTGCCTCGATGGGTGAAATCAACTAGATACCTGTCAGATCATATCTACTTGTGCTGGGTAAACACAACCAAAGTGTCAAACTTTGCTTATTTGCAGAGAGACATAATCCCCACATACACTTTGATATGACTGTGCCAGTTATTAAAATAGTGAGGTTTTAGGCTGCATTCCATGAAATCATGAGTTTTGTAGCCCCAAATGGTTAAATACCAGGAAGTTCATGTGATTGTACCTGATTGTACCTGATGCTTCCATTTTGTTGTTCAGATGCTCAGTCACGTCTGACTCTTTGTGAGCCCATGGACTGCAGCACACCAGGCTTCCCTGTCCTTCACTATCTCCTGGAGTTTGCTGCAACTCATGTCCATTGAACTCGTGATGCTATCTAACCATCTCATCCACTGCTGCCCTCTTCTCCTTTTGCTTTCAGTCTTTCCCAGCATCAGGGTCTTTTCCAGTGAGTCAGCTCTTCCCATCAGGTGGCCAATGTATTGGAGGTTCAGCTTTAGCATCAGTCCTTCTAGTGAATATTCAGGGTTGATTTCCTTTAGGATTGACTGGTTTGATCTCCTTGCAATCCAAGGGGCTCTCAAGAGTCTTCTCCAATCAGTATGGAAGTATCCATATCAGTTGTAATTATAACTATTTAACAACCGGTATGGACAGAGGATGAGATGGCTGGATGGCATTACCTACTCGATGGACATGAGTTTGAGTGAACTCCAGGAGTTGGTGATGGACAGGGAGGCCTGGTGTGCTGCAATTCATGGGGTCGCAAAGAGTTGGACACGACTGAGTGACTGAACTGACCTGAACTGAACTGATGGAAGTACTTCCAGTCCCCAAAGGCCACCACAAAATTCCCCAGTGCTTTCCAGACAAAAGGGTTTCCAAGATCTTGCTGTGGTGCCAGGCTGACATTCATTTCGGCTGTCTGGTGCCCATTGAGTTATTAAGAGAAAGGTTTTCAAGAGTCTCTTACTTACTGAGTATCTGATGAGTTGAACTTCCGTGGTAGCTCAGATGGTAAAAAATCTACCAGCAAGGTGGGAGATGAGGGTTTGATCCCGATGTTGGGAAGATCCCCTGGAGAAGGGAATGGCTACCCATTCCAGGATTCTTGCATGGAGAATTCCATGGACAGAGAAGCCTGGTGGGCTACAGTCTATGGGTCGCAAAGAGTCAGACACAACTGAGCGATTAACACTTTCACTTTCAAGGCCCTCAACTTATGGTTTGGGCTTCAATTTTCCTAAACAGTCACTTAAAAAAAAAAAAAATCAGGGCCTCTGGTTGTTTACTTTGAAACATCAAGGCATCCATGACACATTTTGAACCTGCACACTATGTCCCTCTAATTATCTCAGATCTCAGTTATGTAAGATTTAGTGTCTAGTTCTCTCAGCAAAAACCCAGTGTGATCATTGATCAAGCTGGGATTTCACAAAGGATTAACAGCAGGTACATGGCTCCCTATGCTCCCGGCTGAGGCCAAACTCCTGGGGGATGAAGTTTCTCTGTGCCCAGCAGGGAGAAACAGACTGGACCTGGGGATCAAGTTGTAGTATTATTTCCTGGCGTGTGTAAGTCATCTCACACAACCAATCTGACATCTGAGCTAACTTGGGGAGCAGATCACAAAAGATGGTTTTTCAGAATGTCTAGTTCCTCCCAGGTGATTTTTCACTTCTGTATGTTTTCCCTTCTGAAGTATCTTTCCTTCCACCCTTCACTGCTGAGATGTAAAATCCAGCCCAATTGCTACTTCCTTCCCAAAGCCTCACAAGACAGACTCTGTATCCTGATGATTCCTGGATCACATTAAGGCTTCAAGTAGGGTATGCTCACCAGGGCTTGTGCAGATCAGAACTCCCTTCTTCCAAAGACTGTGACAGTTGGAGGAGGAGGTTTGATGAGGTGGCAGTAGCTGAGCTCCTATTAGGAATCAAATAGTTCTGAGAACTGCTGTTTGATCATCCGTAGGCAAATATTTACGTGCCAGGTATGTTCTAGGCACTAGAGACAGAATGAAAAGGAGAGAGTATCTATTTTCAAAGGGACGCGGTTCCTAAGCTACTCTTCAGATCTAGATCTTTCTTTCCATTCACGAGACATAGCTTTTTGTGAGGTGGTTTGCTAATCTCTCTTTTCTTCTGTAAGGGGAAAACACAAATGCATATGGAACAAGAACTAGATATATAACCCTTTCCTTCTCCAAATAGAGAATTGTAATCATGACTCTTTTACCTTGACCATATATATACTCTAGTATGAAATAGAAGGACCATAGAAATAAATCAAAATAAAAGAGCCTAGGGTAAATGTGCCCCTTTTCCCTTGTGACTGAAGACCAACGGATTTCTCCCATGTCTCTGTGGATTTTGGTGGGTAACACCCACGATAACACCAAGGTTTGTCACTGGGCTACAAAGGCGGTGCATATACAAGCCAGGCCACCTGCCTGGAGAAGCCTGCTTAATTTACCAGCCAGCATGTGCAGATACGAGGCAGCCAGACTGAACTCAGCGGCGAGTTCATGCTCAGATAAGCAAGGTCAGGCATCCCTGGGGCAGAGGCAATTACAGAAAAGGCAGCTCATTGCAGCCCCACAAATAGGTTGCCATTTGCTTCGTGCTTTCTTTTGGGCTCAGGGCCAATGTCTTTCAGGGAGAATTATAATATTCATTTGCAAAAAAAAAAAAAAGAGCTCGTGTTTATTTTTTCATAAGGACAACACGTAGTCTTATTAATCAAACAGTTTTGAATTTTATAGTCTTGAGGCCTCACTTTTCACTTTGAAGGTAACTAGGTTTTAAAAAATTGTTTGCATTTTGCTTACTTTTGCAACCATTCTAGCTTTTAGTTGTAATTTACTGTTCCATGTAAGTGAGCTTTTTTTTTTAAGTAGTTTTTTTTTTTTTTTAATGTAGACCGTCTTTAAAGTCTTTACTGAGCTTGTTACAACACTGCCTCTGTTCCATATTTTGGTTTTTTGGCCCCAGGGCACATGGGATCCCAGTTCCCTGACTAGGGATCGAACCCACACCCTGCATTGGAAAGCAAAGTCCCAACCATTGGACTGCCAGGGAAGTCCCTATTGTTCTTTTTTTAATGTGAGTATTATAACTGCTGTATGTGATCAGGTGACGATTCTACAGTTGAAGTATTCTGTACATCTTTGTGTCCAAACATCCTTTCGATTGGGCAAGTTTCTCTGAGATGTGAATGTGGAGCCAGTCTTTGGAGAGGATTTTTACAGAGCTATGCATATCAAATATAGTAATTTCTAATTAGCAAAATGACTTTGAGTTAAACAAGCTAGCCGTGTGTCTAAGGAGCAACGTCTTTAATTGCCCTGTGATAAACGATCAGTGAAACCCACAGCTGGATAACAGATAGCAGTAAAACCTGTCAATAAAACCAATCTTGTTCTGCCTCAGCAGCCCTGCTCACTTGTTCAAGTGCTGAAAGCAGAATTTTAATGGAGAATTATTTAAAAGACATTGAGGCAGGCTGGAACACATCCAGGCTTGTATGATATGATTTGGTGAATTTTTAATCCTTCAAAGCTAATTATAAAGGAGCACAGCACATAAAAAAACATTTAGGTAAAAAGATTCCTCCTTTGAAGACGTATGTGTCTAAAAGGAGAACCCAGCCAGGATTATCGGAGCTCAGATCAAACGTTGGCTGCTCCTGTTTCTTATGTATGAACACTGTGTACTGGCCCAGTGTGATTACCATCTAATTAGGCTAAACTTCATTGAGGTTAGTAAACACTTTCATCACAGTAGTATTCCCGGTCTGTTTTGTAACGTTTGTTGTTAAACATTTTGTGATATTCAATTTGCTGAACTCTTCATCTATTAGGTGATTTTTACACATCACTCTCATTTGGGTGGATGGAAATTACTATGATTTTATTATAGATTCAAGGTGGGAAGCTGAACATATTTAAATGACTTTTGGAGAAGTCATGCACAAAGATTAAGACCTAAGAGTGGGTGAGACTGTAAGGACTGGCCTCTAGCTGCCACCGTTACTGTTCCAGTGTCCTTCTCATCACAGCCCTTTGATTTCCGCTGGGTGCTGACATGCCCATTGCATGTGAACTTGGTGGGCCTGGTGCCCTCCTCTCACCGCAGGAGTGGGGCACAACGCTCAAGAGTATCTTTTTGGTACAGCTCTACCAATTGCAAAGAGTCGGACAAGACTGAGCGACTGAACTGAACTGAACTGAAGAGTGATTGGTTCGGAGATTGTCACGTGGACCAGTTTGACCCAACCACTGACTGCCTCCCCTAAAATGTCTCAGTTGGAATTAACCGTTTCCTGCCGGAGTGGCTAAACTGAGAGGATGCTACTGGTGGTAAAGATGACCAGAGGCCATCTTGGAGAGACACAGGTTGAAGAATAAAGCCAAGCTGGATCAAAAGCTGCGAGGTCTAGAGAGATGGAATCCTGAAGACCTAATTTAAGTCCTGACACCAGCTGTGTCTCCATCAGTGATAATTCTAGACCTTCCAGAAGTAAAGGGTTGCCCTTTTTGCAAGAGCTAGTTTGAGTTTTTGTCATTTGAAATGTAAGGCGTGGTGGCACATACAGAAAGGTGTTTGATTAGGCAACATTCAAAGCAGACTTACCTGGGTATAATTACCTACAAATGCCACCAAGACAGGGTGGAAGAGTTTGGAAAAGAGTTATGCTTAGTTCCACAAAATATATTGGTAAATTAGAGATCTCCAAAACCCATTTTACACTGCATTTCCACGTAATTTCTGCTTCAGTTAAGCACTCTTTTTGTAGAGGGTGTCCTTTTTGTGAGATAATTTAGTTTGTTGAGTTATTCATACAAAGTGATACATAAAAAAGAAGCACCCTTCATGATTAAAACAAAAGTGAACATTCTCCTTTCCCACTGGTAGTTATAAATGCTGCCTCCAAATTGGCTGAGTCTTGGCCTAGTGGCTCCTCTGAGGATATATTACTACTGCTCGGCTTGCTCCCAAAGATCCCATGCCTGGGTCTTTCTGATTTAATTTCAGAATCTTCTGGTCCCTCAGGCTGACTCCCACCTTCTAGGCTTGATTAACATTCACACTTTCATCTTGTCTTCATTTTGCCATTTCTCGGCCTTGATCCAATTTCTGAGTCCTCTTGTCCTCAGCCCCACACTTGTCCTTTCTGGACCATGCATGTCTAACAATGGTTCTTTAGGTAAAACTCCTCCTGGACTGACCTGCACTCTGGACCCTTCTTTCCCTTACACTGACTTTGAGAAGTCACCTTTCCTCTGGAAATTCAGTCTAACATTTCTAGGATATGACTTTAGAGTCAGTCAGACCTTTGAAATCTAAAATTTCAGATATTCATTGCCTTGTCTCGTTTCCTGCTTTGATAAGATGCTGATGTTTCCGGCAGAAGTGACACACCAGTCTCATCAAGAAGGTTTCCCCTGGGGCACGCAGGCTGTTGTGTCCACTCCACTGCCTCTCCTGTGTGTAGCAGCAATGGGGGTTAGGGGTGGTGGTGGTGGTGGTGGTGAAGTCAGCTCCAGAGAGGGGGGAGCCTGATTCATCTCAGCGGATCATGGCAATCTTCTTCCCCTTATCAGCAACAGATTCAGGAACTCAAAGTGCAGCATTCTTTGTGTGACAGCTCAGGGTCAATGACATAGATCCTTTCATACAGACAGAAAAGAAAGCTTTGGTTCAATGGCTTGGGAACGCATCTTTCACTTCCTCTCTTCCCCATCCCCATTCACTGGCCCCTCTGTGGACAGGAACACGAAAGCATAGGGCCCTAACTGATACATATAGCCATCTTATAACCATGGGGCAAACAGCCTTAGGATGGAGCTGACACTGTGTTTAGCAGAACAGAGACAGAAAGAACCTGAGTGTTTTGTGACACTGTCCAGCCCTCAGATCATCCAAACCTTATCAAGACTTCCAGATAAGTCATATGTTCTGTGTTAAAACCTTTAGTTTAAAAAAAAAAAAGCTGATGTGGGACTTCCCTGGTGGTCCAGTGGCTAATACTCCATGCTCCCAATGCAGGGGGCCCAGGTTCAATTCATGGTCAGGAAACTGGATCTCACATTCTGCAATTAAGGCCAGTGCAGCCAAATAAGTATTTAAAAACAAAACGAAAATTATGTAAATAATGGACTTTACAGGTGGCTCAGCAGTAAAGAATCTGCCAGCCAATGCAAGAGATGCAGGTTTGATCCCTGGGTCAGGAAGATCCCCTGGAGAAGGAAATGCAACCCAGTCCAGTATTCTTGCCTAGAAAACTCCATGGACAGAGAAGCCTGGTGGGCTATATAGTCCATCGGGTCACATACTGCTGGGCATGCATGCACACACACTAACATTTACAAACCACATTCTGCTTTAGGAAGGGCTGCTACTACTTAATTTCATTTGAGCCTGAGAGTAGTTCCCTAGGGTAGATTTGTATCATCTACATTGTACAGATGAGGCAATTGAGACTCAGAGAGGTGAGCTGAATGGTACAGACTGCCAGGCTAGTGTAGAGAATCCAAGACTAAATGTTAGAGCTCTGACTCAGGGGCTTCAATGCTTTGCCCACCCCAGGCTGCCTCTCTGGTGTTCCATGTGGCCTCTCTGTTCTCTGGCAGGCAGCCACTTCCTCTAAATCCAGAATCAGCTTTCCTTGTTGGCATCTCTTTGGGAAGGCAGCCCGAGGGCTTTCCTTATCGGTTTGTGGTTGCTTGAGTTCTCTTACCATGAAAAGGGCTTTATTTCTTGGCATCTAATCCCCTTCCTTATCCACTCCCTCTTCTCTATGACTTCACTGGGCTTCCTGTTGGTTTTGAGTTAGGAACACCCTGGGTTGACAACTGGAGTCAATTTCTGCATTTGATTCAAAAGCAACTTGATTGAATGGATTCTACACAATGGGGAACTTGGTGGATCATTACAGCTTAAGTAATCCCCAGGAAATGTGATGAAACAAGAGAAAAATTATCCTTCATAGGAGCTGAGAGTGAATAAGCTCTTGGGTTTTTAATAACACCCGTGAGATGACTGATGTCTTACCATAAATATGGAAGAAAGAAAAAAGAAAAAAAAAAAGTAGTGGAAAAGCAGGAGAGAGGAAGAGAAATAAATAAATATATAAACATTGGGAGTCAAAGAGGACATATATGCAATAATTTTCTAACCTCTAAAATTTTTCTCTCATTTTTGAGTTAAATTAGGCATTGCTTGGTGAGCACAATTACCCATTGCCTGGGGGCTCTTAAATTCCACAGAATATATTAACTCAGTAATTTGTGGGATAGGCTGCTGGAGTTAGCAGCTAACAAAAAGGCAAATAGAATCAAGAACCCTACTGACCCACAAACCAGTTGATTGGGCCCGCAAACACCTATTTATGTTTATTAGTTAATCTTATGAAGAGACTAGATAAATTACCAACGGCCTTAATCATTTCCTGTAGTTGTTTACTTTTCCTTCTCCCAATAAACCCTTAGAAATTAAAATAGGAAGTGAAGGTTAGGAATGAATAGGTCAAGTTTTGCTTTTTTCCCAGTGCTCATTTGCATTTTTGATGGCCCAAATCCCTCCCTTCTGCTTCCATGAGGCATGCGATTGTTTCATTCTGTCTTATAAATATCATGATTTAGCTAAAGTGAAACTTGAATGAAAGTCAGAACTTGTTAACCAGGGAATATTAGGTCAAGGGAACTGGCAGTCATATTGCCATAGACCTCCACCTCTGTGTCTTGTGATGTCTTTAAATCTGTGGATGTGGGAGGCTTGGGTGCTGGGATGTCAACGCTCAAGAAAATGACAGGATGAGTTTCATATGTACTTAAACGTCTTCTTCTGTAACCAGGTGGCAGCCAGTTTATTTAAAGCCCTGATGAATAAGAGGAACTCTGAAAGGGAACATTTGACTCATCCTTATCTTTACTTTGAGGATGACGATAATCCTTGGAATCAAGGAACATGAAAATAAACCATGTAATGGTGAATTCATCTTATTAGCATCATTAGTAGAACGGTGAGATTAATTGAGAACAATTAAGAGTTGGATTTGGCACAAATCTTAATTGTTAACATGCAGAAGGTAAAATAAAGAAAGACATTAGATATACCAGATGAAAGAGTTATAGTGTAGTTAAGCATGGGGAAACATCTGAAAGGTTTACCCACATAACATTTTTTGAATTGCCATGTTAATGTATTTGTGCAGTTAAAAATGTGCAAGAGAGCAGACACCATGGCATACGCAACCTAGGTGGTAGGTCTCCTAATTGGTAGAGAGGATCTTGGTACCAGGAGAAAAGTCATAAATTCTGCACTCATTCTGATTTTGTATTCACTTAATAGAAGATTTTTAATGCTTTAATTTGCTTTTACTTTCCCTAGACTTTATGATTCCTACCTCACTGCCTTGGTATGCATTTACATAGCATAGCTCAGTTGTCCAGGGAATTTTGTTTCTTTCCTCCCACTTTCTATCCAATCCAAAGTGGACAGGAGACGAGGGATGAGGGCCGGATACTATTAGAGAGTCAGGAATAGGTCAGGGAATATGAGCAAACTGTGTTGCAGCTTCATGCTATTTACAGCTTTTCTCTCTTAAGCTTTCTGATCTGTGTGCGTTTGGCAATGACGGGAGACAAAAGGAGGTCATCTTTCCGGTTCCTATTTCAGGAGGATAACAGGCATGACAGCCACAGCAAACGGTCACCGTTATTTAGCACACACTAGAAATGCGCAAGGGCAATCCACTCCAGTACTCTTGCCTGGAGAATCCCAGGGACGGGGGAGTCTGGTGGGCTGCTGTCTTGGGTTGCACAGAGTTGGACACGACTGAAGCGACTTAGCAGCAGCAGAAATGCTTTTAGATCCATAATCTTATTTAAACCTTTCAGTAACTTGGGAGAAAGGCAAGGTTACTGCAGTTGATGGATGAGGAAAAGAAGATGCAGAAAAGTTGGGTTATGAGCTCCAACTTGTACAGCTGGTGAATGAAAGTGTTAAGAGCTCAAACCCAGATTCATCTCCTGCTTTTGTTACTTGTGCTTTCATCTGTGTTTTATTACTTTATTCCGCTGCTTTTTGAAAAGCTAGGTTTTGAGAAGGTATGGGATGAGATGGGGGCCACCGGTTACATGAGTATTTAAACATGTGTCACCGCCATTCTCTTGACTACATTCTACTCTTGCTTCTCCATCCACCATGCCCAAGCAAGAACAATAGGCAGGACCCAAAAGAGACATCAGTTGTTACTGATTTAAAAGAGGCTAGTCTTGTAAAATCAACTTTAGAACCCTATTCTGCCATGTTTCCACATTTTAAACCAGAGGCTCAGACTTTTCCATTGAGCAAATTATCACGAAATCATTTGGATAGGATTTCCTGTGAAATGTAGATACATTCTTATTTCAAAATTTGGGGTATAAAAGACACATTATCATTTATTTGCATCTCAGTCTTACTCTATTGGTCTGATCCAGTGGTTCTCAAACCTTGTATGAATAAGACTCATTCTCGGGTAAATCAGTTGGTGTTCTTTGGTTGCAAGTAACAGAAATCTTCTCAGGTTACTGTAACGAGCAAGGATTTGGGCAGCTCTGAGAACCAGAAGGAAGCTTGGAGAACAGAGATGGAAAAAGGAATGAGACAGACAGCTTTAGGGGTATAAGTAGGAGAAACTAATTCTTTTTCTCTCTGTACTCTACATTGTGATTTCATTTAATCCCAAGATTTAAAAATAACTATCTATAGTAGTCAGAATTCTAATATGGGCCTGCTTCCCTTGTAGCTCAGTTGGTAAAGAATCCGCCTGCAATGCAGAAGACCCAGGTTTGATTCCTGGGTCTGGGAGACCCCCTGGAGAATGAAATGGCAACCCACTCCAGTATTCTTGCCTGGAAAATCCCATGGATAGAGGAGCTTGGTGGGCTATAGTCCAAGAGTTGGACACGGCTTAGCAACTAAACCTCCTAAGATTCCCACACACTATGTACTAGTCAGTGTTTTCTGGAGAAACAGAATCAATAGGATGTAATATATATTAATAATATGTATATGAGATATGTATTTGTTGTATGATTACATGCTCTGTTGTGTCCAACTCTTTGCAACCACATGGACTGTAGCTTGCCTGGCTCCTGTGTCCATGACATTTTCCAGGCAAGAATACTGGAATGGGTTGCCATTTCTTTCTTCAGGGGAATCTTCCCAAACCAGGGATTGAATCCATATTTCTTGTGTTTCCTGCATTGGCAGATGGATTATTTACCACTGTGCCACCTGAAATGTGTATAACATATATTGTGTTCAGTATTTTTGCCACAAACATCTACACTACATAATTAATTGGCTCTAAGGCTATGGTTTTTTCAGTAGTCATGAATGGATGTGAGAGCTGGACTGTGAAGAAAGCTGAGCGCCAAAGAATTGATGCTTTTGAACTGTGGTGTTGGAGAAGACTCTTGAGAGTCCCTTGGACTCCAAGGAGATCCAACAAGTCCATTCTAAAGGAGATCAGTCCTGGGTGTTCTTTGGAAGGAATGATGCTAAAGCTGAAACTCCAGTACTTTGGCCACCTCATGTGAAGAGTTGACTCATTGGAAAAGACTCTGATGCTGGGAGGGATTGGGGGCAGGAGGAGAAGGGGATGACAGAGGATGAGATGGCTGGATAGCATCGCTGACTCCATGAACATGAGTTTGAGTAAACTCCAGGAGTTGGTGATGGACAGGGAGGCCTGGCGTGCTGTGCTTCATTGGGTCGCAAAGAGTTGGACACGACTAAACAACTGAACTGAACTGAACTGATGGCAATTATGCCATAAAAGATAGAATAATTGGTTGACAGTTTGGTGTCATTTCTCCATTGATGCAGTACTCCCAGTTTTAGATCTTAACCCTCATAATGGTCTCTATCTATACAGTGATGAGTGGACATGGCAGTCTTAAAATAGTGGATGATAGCAACTATGTGTATGGACTTGATAGAAAATGCAGTGACAAAGCTTACTGGTTATGTGAAATGAGAGACTGTAAAGTCAGATCGTAAAGCACTAGAAAATGATAACTTTTTAGTTTACAAATCCTTTGGTGACTTGAAGGCCCAGAGTTGAATCTGCATTTCCTATAGAACTTTGGAATGTCTATCAATGAACATGGAACAATATGCCAAGAACAAACAACTGCATCGAGGTTTTCACAAGGCAATACAAAGCTCCACAGTATTTAGAAACTGATACCTCTTTCAATGAAAGAAGTTTTGGCAAAAAGTAAAAGTGTGGTACTGAATGAGGAGACAAATCAACAAGCAAAAAACAAAAAGTATAAAATACTATGAATGAAAGACTCGGAAAGCAAACATTTAGGTACACCCACAAGATAAAATTAGTTATCTAAGAATTGTCATGAATCTATGTGCATTTTAAATGCATTCAGATATTTCATATTTTGCAATAGTCTTCTTAATGTTGTTATCCATTTCTCATGTTTCATATTTATGTCCTTTTGAGTGTCCCTTTTAAAATTCTTCAGTTTTTTTGAGGGGGGGGGGAATTGCCTTATGGCCAATTAGTTACACAGTGAAAATGTAAAGTCTTTTTAACTTTGTTATTTTTCATGTTTCATTATGCCTATTTTAATGTCCCTCTTTATTTGCTTTTGTGTTTAATCTTTTATAGCATAACTGTTTTATGCTGCTGCTAAGTCGCTTCAGTCGTGTCCGACTTTGTGCGACCCCATAGACGGCAGCCCACCAGGCTCCCCCGTCCCTGGGATTCTCCAGGCAAGAACACTGGCATGGGTTGCCATAGCCAGTTATCAATAGTTATTTGTTGAAAATGTTTGCGATGAAAATGGGTGCACAAAAATGCTCACTGCAAGAGTACCTTTATGTGTGTGTCTGTGTGTGTATACATACATATATATATATATATATATATATATACACATACATACAAAGAGATTCATTATGACAGATTGGTTCATGTGATTAGGAAGCTGAGAAGTCAGACAATCTGCTGTTTGCAATCTGGAAGCCCCAGGAAAACCAGTGGTGCAGTTCTAGTCCAAACTTGAAGTCTGGAAAACCAGGAGCACCCATGTCCCGGCTCAAGAGAAAGCCAGTTCACCCTCAGCCTCTTTGTTCTATTCAGGCTCTCAACAGGTTGGATAATGCCTGCTCTCAGTGATAAGGGCGATAAGACTTCTTCACCCAGTCTACCATTCAAATGATAATCTTTTCTGGAAACACAGATACACCCATGAATACTGTTTCACCAGCTAACTGGGTACCCCTTAGCACAGTCAAGTTGACACATAAAATTTACCATCACACTCTGGTATACACGTCCTGTTTAATCCTCTCCCCTTCAGTGTGAGTGAGATTATGAATATGATGAGGTATTACTGCCAGGATCTGGTTGCTAATCAGTTGACTATGAGTTCATCACAAGAGAGGATTAGCCTAGGTTTGTCTGATCTAATTAGCCAAGCTCTTAAAAGAGAGCTGAGTGCTTCCCGGGGTGAGGGATTCTATGAGAAAGAGATTCTCCTGGTGACCTTGAAGCTGAAATCTGCTGTGGACAAGGCCACGAGGCAGGGAGCTGTGGGTACCTCCAGGAGCTGAGAGTGGTTCTGAGCAACAGCCAGCCAGAAATTGGGACCTTAGTCCGATGGTCACAAGGAGCTGAATTCTGCTATCGAGCCAGCTTGGACAATGATCAAACCCTATTGAGGCTCCAGCCAATACCTTCATTTCAGCCTGTGAGAGCCCAAGGAGGGCGCTCAGCCACACTGAGTCTGGACTCCTGACCTACAGAACTGTTGAGACAATAAAAGGATATTGTTTTAACTGCTCAGTTTGTGGTACTTTGTTACAGAGTAGTAGAACATAGGTGCATACCATATATGTTGATGACCCTGAAATTTAAATTTCCAGTCCAGACCTCTTTTCTGAACTTCAGTCTGATATCCAACCATCTACCTAACATCTCTACTTGGATGTCTAATAGTCATCGCAAACTTAGCATGTCCCCAACTTCCCTTTCTTCTAGCTCATTGCTCCTGCAGCCCTTTTGTGTCAAAAATGACAATGCTACACTTACAGTTGCTGAACTCAAAAAATGGAATCATATTTCACAGTTAGTGGAATTTTGACTCTAGTTTCAAAACATTTCCAGGATTAACCCAGTGGCCCAGAAAGCTCTGTGCATGCTATACCCATGATGGGCTAACTTCTTCCCTACCACTCAGGTGCTGTGATCCAGTTGCACTGACCTCTGGGCTTATCCTTGACCTTGCAGGGCTCACTTCCACTCAGGCCTTTGTATTTGTTTCATGGTTTGCTCCCCCACTGACTTCAGGTTTTCACTTAAACATCATTTCCTCAGTGAGAGCAGTTTGCAACTGCAACCTCATCTGTCTTCACTCACTGCCTCCCTTTCTTCATCTATTTTTCTTAAAATGTAAATTATACATATATGTATTTTACAGTGCGTATATATATATATATAATCCTTTGACCACACTGCGCAGCATGTGGGAATCTTAGTCCCCTGACCAGGGATCGAACCCCCTCTTTCTGCATTGGCAGTGTGGAGTCTTAACCACTGGACCATTAGGGAAGTCCCCTTAAATTTGTTTTTTTACAGTACTGATGTCACTTCTACATATTTTATTATTTTACTTTTTACAGGTTGTTGCTCCCCCCCGCCCAACATGTGCAGCAAGAATGTAAGCTTTGCAAGGTAGGGCTTTTCATCAGGTATGTTCACTCCTGAATCCTTAGTTCCTGGACTGGTGCTCAGTAATCTTGACCAAATAAATGCAGGCATAAATGAATTCATTTCTGATCATTTTAACAGGGAGCCACATTTTTTTTTTCTTCCTCATTCTGTATCATTCTGCTGAAGAACCAGTGTCTTAGGAAGGACTAGGCCTGGTTTGCATCTCAGTGCTACTCTTTGGACAGGGCTGAGCAAGACATTTTTATTCATGGTCTCTCCAATGGGGAGGGGGATTCCTGCAAAAGGTGTCACCTAAAGACGAGGGAATGGAGACTTCCCGTGATTCAGGGTTAAGACTCTGAGCTTCCACAGCAAGGGGGCATGTGTTCGATCCCTTGTCAGGGAACTAAGATCCCACGTGGTACACAGCCAAAAAAGAAGGGGGAATTGATGACAGGAAACCCAATACCAGATAGCAGTCCTTTACTCCGGGCTCAAGTTGACTGTGCCCACCCTCATACCTCATTCTAGAGCTTCCACCTCAGTGTCTGCAGCTCATACCGTGAGAAACATCTGTTGTTGTTTAGTTGCCAAGTCGTGTCCAGCTCTTGTGACCCCATGGACTGTAGCCCGTCAGGTTCCTCTGTCCACGGAATTTCCGAGGCAAGAATACTAGAGTGGGTTGCCATTTCCTCCTCCAGAGGATCTTCCTGACCCAGGGATTGAACTCTCACCTCCACATCTCCTGTACTGCAGGCGGATTCTTTACTGCTTAGCCACCAGGGGTGAAGAAGTCCTTTGAGGATCTCAAGGAAAGATGGGGAATTGAGTCTCTTCTCCATATGCAAGGGGAAGAGGAGAGCCCATCTGAAGTCCTGGATTGAAGTAAGCCCTGGGATCTGGGATGGGGAACCCACTCAGAATAGGTAGCATCCGAATGGATTGTGTCTCCAGCATTCCCCACCTGTTGGCTTCTGGAGTCCTGGATTGAACCCTTCACTCTCCTCTTGGCTCTCTTCTCCACCTGAACCACCATCCTAGGTCTCAGAGGCCCAGTGGACCTGGGCTCCTACTTCCTGGTTAGCAGAGACGAGGTGAAAAGTGGCTTCCGCCAGGTGCCATGGCTGCCTCGCTGGGTCGGTCTCCCAGCAGGACTTTCCACTGTCAACCATGGCAGCAGGTCACTGTGACTGCAATATCTTCAGCTGTACTGAGCCTGGTACTCCCTCCTGGGGGTTGGCCCAGGACCTGACTGTACCATGCAAATATGGTAAAGAGGATTCAGAGTGACAGATACCAAGCATCTGACCCATTTTTGGAAAGCAGGTTACTTATAAGTTGGAAATTGACTGTGCTTTTAGGGAAGGAAAATTACGCAGTCTTTCTAGGTAAAATGACTCAGCATTTAATACTTCGCCGAGATTAATTTCCTTCCTTACTGATCTTCCTGCCAATTTGATGTAAACATCAACTTCAGATATTGGGTTATGAAGCTGGAATATGGTCTTTGATTTGCATGATAAGAAACACTTGTCCCCAACTTTTACCAACGTGGCTTTACCATGGCTTAATCACTCAGTTATTCATCTTCAGTGCTTCCTGTTCAGTGGGAATAAATATATTTCTTATCTAGATAGCTCATGTAAAAATTGATTAAGGAGATGAAATTCCATGAATAACTGTGAGCTCTTTAGAGAGAGTTGCTATTTAAATTCAGTCATTTATTCTGCATTTTGATAATGTGTTTATTGGCTTGTCAACTTTCCTACTGTTATTAGTTCAAGGCATTTAATGTTTTGCTTATGATTTTAACACCATACGTATTTATAAGTCCTGGAAATTAGGTTTGGAGGGTCACATTATTTGAATAACGACAGTAATAGTAGCAATAGCAGTAGCAGTAGTAGCAGTAAAAATAATAGTAACAGTCATTATAATCCTAGAAACAACCACTTCTGAGAATTGTTTGTGTGCAATAGACAGCACTATTCTGTTCTTTAAGCTTTCAAATCCCTGTTTCTTTCATGAAATGTGTTTGGGGAGTGCAGGTTGTAAAGCCAGATGAATGTGGGTCTGAGTCCCACCTCTGCCACTTAACTGGCTGTGTGATATCCCACCAGTTACTTAACATCTCTGCAAAGTGGGGACAGCTGTTCCTATCTCAAGACCTTTGTGAAGCTAAATGCAGTGATGTAAATAAAATCCTCAGTATGAATTCAAATGTGCATGTGTGCTAAGTCGCTTCAGTTGTGTCTGACACTTTGTGATCCTAAGGACTGTAGTCCACCAGGCTCCTCTGTCCATGGAATTCTTCAGGCAAGAATATTGGAGTGGGTTGCCATTCCCTCCTCCAGGGGATCTTCCTGACCCAGGGACTGAACCCAAGTCTCTTTTGTCTCCTGCCCTGGCAGGTGGGTTCTTTACCACTAGAACTACCTGGGAACCCATGAAGTCAAATCAGTTTCAGTTTAGTCGATCAGGTGTGTCCGACTCTTTGTGATCCCATGAATTGCAGCACACCAGGCCTCCCTGTCCATCACCAACTCCCAAAGTTCACTCAAACTCATGTCCATTGAGTCGGTGATGCCATCCAGCCATCTCATCCTCTGTCATCCCCTTCTCCTCCTGCCCCCAATCCCTCCCAGCATTAGGGTATTTTCCAATGAGTCAACTCTTCACATGAGATGGCCAAAGTACTGGAGTTTCAGCTTTAGCATCATTCCTTCCAAAGAAATCCCGGGGCTGATCTCCTTCAGAATGGACTGGTTGGATCTCCTTGCAGTCCAAGGGACTCTCAAGAGTTTTCTCCAACACCACAGTTCAAAAGCATCAATTCTTCAGCACTCAACTTTCTTCACAGTCTAACGCTCACATCCATACATGACCACAGGAAAAACCATAGCCTTGACCAGACGGACCTTTGTTGGCAAAGTAATGTCTCTGCTTTTGAATATGCTATCTAGGTTGGTCACAACTTTCTTTCCAAGAGTAAGCGTCTTTTAATTTCATGACTGCAATCACATTCTGCAGTGATTTTGGAGCCCCCCAAAAAAGTCTGACACTGTTTCCACTGTTTCCCCATCTATTTCCCATGAAGTGATGGGACCGGACGCCATGATCTTCGTTTTCTGAATGTTGAGCTTTAAGCCAACTTTTTCACTCTCCACTTTCACTTTCATCAAGAGGCTTTTGAGTTCCTCTTCACTTTCTGCCATAAGGGTGGTGTCATCTGCATATCTGAGGTTATTGATATTTCTCCCGGC
This sequence comes from Bos grunniens, assembly GCF_055505025.1. NCBI lineage: Eukaryota > Metazoa > Chordata > Mammalia > Artiodactyla > Bovidae > Bos > Bos grunniens. Next base: position 21,957,002 of record NC_141166.1, read on the forward strand.
AATCTTGATTCCAGCTTGTGCTTCTTCCAGCCCAGTGTTTCTCATGATGTACTCTGCATAGAAGTTAAATAAGCAGGGTGACAATATACAGCCTTGACAAACTCCTTTTCCTATTTGGAACCAGTCTGTTGTTCCATGTCCAGTTCTAATTGTTGCTTCCTGACCTGCATATAGGTTTCTCAAGAGGCAGATTAGGTGGTTTGGTATTCCCATCTCTTTCAGAATTTTCCACAGTTTATTGTGATCCACACAGTCAAAGGCTTTGGCATAGTCAAAAAGCAGAAATAGATGTTTTTCTGGAACTCTCTTGCTTTTTCTATGATCCAGTGGGTGTTGGCAGTTTGATCTCTGGTTTCTCCGTCTTTTCTAAAACCAGATTCAACATCTGGAAGTTCATGGTTCACATATTGCTGAAGCCTGGCTTGGAGAATTTTGAGCATTACTTTACTAGCGTGTGAGACGAGTGCAATTGTGCAGTAGTTTGAGCATTCTTTGGCATTGCCTTTCTTTGGGACTGAAATGAAAACTGACCTTTTCCAGTCCTGTGGGCACTGCTGAGTTTTCCAAATGTGCTGGCATATTGAGTGCAGCACTTTCACAGCATCATCTTTCACAATTTGAAATAGTTCAACTGGAATTCCATCACCTCCACTAGCTTTGTTCATAGTGATGCTTTCTAAGGCCCACTTGACTTCACATTCCAGGATGTCTGGCTCTAGGTGAGTGATCATACCATCGTGATTATCTGGGTCGTGAAGCTCTTTTTTGTACAGTTCTTCTGTGTATACTTGCCAGCTCTTCTTAATATCTTCTGCTTCTGTTAGGTCCATACCGTCTCTGTCCTTTATCAAATCTATCTTTGCATGAAATATTCCCTTGGTATCTCTAATTTTCTTGAAGAGATCTCTAGTCTTTTCCATTCTGTTGTTTCCCTCTATTTCTTTGCACTGATTGGTAAGGAAGGCTTTCTTATCTCTCCTTGCTATTCTTTGGAAGTCTGCACTCAGATGCTTATATCTTTCCTTTTCTCCTTTGCTTTTCGCTTCTTTTCTTTTCACAGCTATTTGTAAGGCCTCCCCAGATAGCCATTTTGCTTTTTTGCATTTCTTTTCCATGGGATGGTTTTGATCCCTGTCTCCTGTACAATGGCACAAACCTCTGTCCATAGTTCATCAGGCACTCTATCTATCAGATCTAGTCCCTTAAATCTATTTCTCACTTCCACTGTATAATCATAAGGGATTTGACTTAGGTCATACCTGAATGGTCTAGTGGTTTTCCCTACTTTCTTCAATTTAAGTCTGAATTTGGCAATAAGGAGTTCATGGTCTGAGCCACAGTCAGCTCCTGGTCTTGTTTTTGCTGACTGTATAGAGCTTCTCCATCTTTGGCTGCAAAGAATATAATCAATCTGATTTCGGTGTTGACCATCTGGTGATGTCCATGTGTAGAGTCTTCTCGTGTTGTTGGAAGAGGGTGTTTGCTATGACCAGTGCTTTTTCGGCAAAACTCTATTAGCCTTTGCCCTGCTTCATTCCATATTCCAAGGCCAAATTTGCCTGTTACCCTAGGTGTTTCTTGGGCTTCCCTGGTAGCTCAGATGGTAAAGGGTCTGTCTTCAATGCAGGAGACCTGGGTTTGATCCCTGTGTTGGGAAGATCCCCTGGAGAAGAAAATGGCAGCCCACTCCGGTATTCTTGCCTGGAAAATCCCATGGACGGTGGAGCCTCGTAGGCTGCTGTCCACGGGGTCACAAAGAGTCGGACACAACTGAGCGACTTCACTTCACTTCACTTCCAGGTGTTTCTTGACTTCCTACTTTTGCATTCCAGTCCCCTATAATGAAAAGGACATCTTTTTTGGGTGTTAGTTCTAAAAGGTCTCTTAGATCTTCATAGAACCATTCAACTTCAGCTTCTTCAGTGTTTCTGGTTGGGGCATAGACTTGGATTACTGTGATTCTGAATGGTTTGCCTTGGAAACGAACAGAGATCATCCTGTCATTTTTGAGATTGCATCCAAGTACTACATTTCTGATTCTTTTTTTGACCATGATGGCTATACCATTTCTTCTAAGGGATTATTGCCCACAGTAGTAGATATAATGGTCATTTGAATTAAATTCACCCATTTCAGTCCATTTTAGTTTGCTGATTCCTACAATGTCGACATTCACTCTTGCCATCTCTTGTTTGACCACTTCCAATTTGCCTTGATTCATGGACCTGACATTCCAGGTTCCTATGCAATATTGCTCTTACAGCATTGGACCTTGCTTCTGTCACCAGTCACATCCACAACTGGGTATTGTTTTTGCTTTGGTTGCATCCCTTCATTCTTTCTGGAGTTGTTTCTCCACTGATCTCCAGTAGCATATTGGGCCCCTACTGACCCGGGGAGTTCCTCTTTCAGTATCCTATCATTTTGCCTTTTCAAACTCTTCATGGGGTTCTCAAGGCAAGAATACTGAAGAGGTTTGCCATTCCCTTCTCCAGTGGACCACATTCTATGAGACCTCTCCACCATGACCCGCCCGTCTTGGGTGGCCCCACGGGCATGGCTTAGTTTCATTGAGTTAGACAAGGCTGTGGTCCTAGTGTGATTAGATTGACTAGTTTTCTGTGATTATGGTTTCAGTGTGTCTGCGCTCTGATGCATCTTGCAACATCTACTGTCTTACTTGGGTTTCTCTTACCTTGGACGTGGGGTATCTCTTCATGGCTGTTCCAGCAAAGTGCAGCCACTGCTCCTTTCCTTGAAGGAGGGGTATCTCCTCACAGCCGCCACTCCTGACCTTGAATGTGGAGTAGCTCCTCTCGGCCCTCCTGTGCCCATGCAGCCAAATAGTCATGTCTTAATAACTGATGGCTCTTGATAATGATATAAATAGATCATACGTTACACATAGCAAAGCTCCTTATCTGTGTGAACAATCAAAGAGGAGTTGAATGAGTATGAAAAACTCCTAGTGCTCAGGGCTCAGGGAGACAACACACTCATTTTGATGTTGATTGATCGTCACAATTTGCTAACTGTCAGTAAATGAGAGGAACTTCCAGGGACTCTTTCGTGAACTACATCCCCAAATCTAAGACGGGCACATCGCCAGTTGTTGCTTCTAAACACGTTATTACTTTCTCACTGAGGTTTAAGTTGTGAAAATACCATCCACAAAAAGCAGAATTCATGGGAGGTGGAGGTTGGGAGGCAGGAAAGACAGCCTTTAAAAAATCCTTTGCCCAGGATAATTATAAACACTGGAGGACAATGCAGGCAAATTAGCATCATAATGTATGGGAGCAGAAGGCATGGCGATGATTTTCCCACAAGAAATGCATCTATTTTGGAATTCTCAGTAGTTTACTACTTTCTCTACCATGGGAGTCAACACAGTTTGGAGTTACTGACTCACTGTCCCTGGAGTCTTTTCCTCTGAATTTTAAACCAAGAAAAAAAAAAACATGGGGCGATAAAAAATAGTGGAAGGACTACAAGGCCAGGAAGAAAAACAATGAGGAAAGAAAGGAAATGAGAGAGAAAGCAAAGGAAGGGGAGAGGAGTGGAAAGAAGTCAGTGTGCTGTGACAGAGGGCTAGAGTGAAAATATAATATTTCACCTTGTTCCTATTGAGTAACAGAAAAGTTCAAAATATTCTGATTATTTAAGCATTATTGAAAATACTGGTTAAAAATCTGAGTGTTTTTTAAATCTGCAAGCATCTTATTAACCTAACTCAAGTGTTTTATGCATGTTTGAAAGTGAAAGTGTTCGTCATTCAGGGTCCAACTCTTGAACACCCTATGAATTGTAGCCCACCAGGCTCCTCTGTTTATGGAATTCTCTAGGCAAGAATACAAGAGTGGGTAGCCATTCTCTTCTCCAGGGGATCTTCCCCACTCGGGGATCAAACCTGGGTCTCCTGCGTCGGTAGGCAGATTCTTTACCGTCTGAGTCACCAGGAGCGTTTACCGTGTATCTAATGTTGCCAGGAGCTGGGGTGGCAGGTTGGGCTTACCAATGGATCACTGTCTGCTCCCTCAGCGCCTGTGGTCTGATTGGGGGTTTAAAACAATGAGAGAATTAGATAGCCTATTAGCATGAAGAAAAATTGGTAGAAAGGTAGTTTGTTTTAATTCCACAGACTTCTAGAAAGAAAAAAAAGAGAGGCCAAGTTAATTACCCTTGGGAAGTTCTGCAACCTGCCACTTCTAGGAGCATCACCATATTCATATATTGCTTCTCTCCATCACCATATTCACATATTGCAGATATTGATCCATTGTCTTAGCCCAGGTTTCCTCAAGGGCAGAGGCTGCCTAGGCTGTGTGCAGAGAGTTTTTCAGGGAGTGTGAACCTGGACAGCACAGGGAAAAGGGGAGTGAGGATAGCAACAAAGGGAGGAAGCCAACACAAGTGTGTTACTGAGTCTGAGTTGCCTTCATGCAGGCTTCCTGGTGCTTGACCTTGTGGGGCTTTTCTTTCCTTTTTTTGTTAACACAAATTTTATTTTCTTGGGCTCCAAAATCACTGCTGATGGTAACTGCAGCCGTGAAATTAAAAGATGTTTGCTCTTTGGAAGAAAAACTATGACAAACCCAGTTAGCATATTAAAAAGCAGAGACATCACTTTGCTGACAAAGGTTCATCTAGTCAAAGCTATGGCTTTTCCAGTAGTCATGTATGGATGTGAGATCTGGACTGTAAAGAAGCCTGAGCACCAAAGAATTGATGCTTTCGAACTGTGGCACTGGAGAAGACTCCTGAGAGTCCCTTGAACTGCAAGGAGATCAAACCAGTCAATCCTAAAGGAAATCAACCCTGAGTATTCACTGGAAGGGCTGATGGTAATGCTGAAGCTTCAGTATTTTGGCCACCTGATGTGAAGAGCCAACTCATTGGAAAAGACCCTGATACTGGAAAAGTTTGAGGGCAGGAGGAGAAAGGGGAGGCAGAGGATGAGATGATTGGATGGCATCACTGACTCAATGGATATGAGTTTGAGCAAATTCTGGCAGATAATGAAGGATAAGGAAGCCTGTTGTGCTGCAGTCCACGGGAATCACAAAGAGTCAGATATGACTTAGTGACTGAACAACAACAACAATCATTATTTTTATTTTTTTTAATGTTTCAGTCCTAAAGTATTCAGGATCTTAGTTCCCCAACCAGGGATGGCACCTGTACCCTCTGCAGTGGTAACACAGAGCTTTAACTAATGCACCACTAGGGAAATCCCCTTGTGGGGCTTTTCTGCTGGCAAATGAAACCAAACCATGGAAAAGTAGGGTGAGAAGTTGAGAAAGAGAGAGTGGAATCTTGGGAGGCATCGTTTTGGCCTGTGACTAGAGCCCTATCAAATGTGTCTCAGATTATCCACCCAGAAGATGAAAAAGGCAGCAATGATCCACTGACTTCTGCATTCCTTGGTCAAGGGTGACCCCCACGTGGACTGACTCCCTGCTCCTCTGGGTTGCGCATAAATGATTGCTGGGCAGTTCCCATGGGAGGATCGTGCTGCAGGGTCAGAGATGCTCTGCAGTGGGAAGTGAGAGGCTCCAGGCAGTGGCCCAAAGTGAGGTGCTGCCAAGTGGCACTGTGTCAGCCTGGTTAAAACCTCATGGACTTGGACTCTATGAACAGTGGCTGGAAGAAGCAGTGGACCCAAGAAGATTCGCAATGGCCCACAAGTGCTGGCCAATTCAGACACCCGCTGAAGCTATAGAAATTCCTGTTATCTGCCATCCCGTGGAATTATTATTCTGCTGAATATTGATAGACACAGGATTGCTTTCTTTGCGTGACAAGTATAGGAGCTGGTCCAACTTTAGACATGGCTCTATCCAGGGGCTCATATAATGCTTCTCAAATAGCTCTTTTTCTCAACTTTTATCCTGCTTTGCTGTTTTGGATTAATTTTCTAGTAGGCTCCTTTCCACGTGGTAGGAAGGATGACCCTGGTAACTTGCACTGCTTCACCTGTCCCATCTTATTTTGTCCCTTGGTATGCAGCTGGACCATTTATCTCAGACTCGCTTGCAATTAGGTGTGACCATATGATGGACTCGGGCTCATGCAAGGTGTGCAGAGTGGTGTGCACTGCTGTCCCTCATGAATTTTCATGTTCTCTTACTTTCTTTCCCCAGCTGCCAGTGGGCAGTGGGAGATCCAGCGAGGACTCTATGGCCCTGGAATGGAGGGAGCCTGGGTTCCCAAGTCGCTGTGTGGAAGGCCACCTGCCAAGTCCCTCTTGGAGTGATGGGTAAGAAGAACACTGCTGCAGTGTTTCAAGCCACTGAAACTTTTGTGTTGCTTACCACAGCACTTAGCCTCCCCTGCTCATGATCCATTTGTCCCCATCAATTCTGGAAAAGAATTCTCATTATCTCAGTTTGGGTTATTTGACAACATACTGAACTAATGAGAATTTCCAGGGGATGGGAGGGTGTTGGGGGTAGGTGGAGACATTTGATCCCCATCAGAAACACATGGAATGGGACAAAACAGTTTATAAAGTGGAAGAGAAATGGGACAGAAGAAAGAAGATGCCATGGTAGTTGTTATTGGATCATATCCCAGCCTCAGATTCTAGGCTTGGCTTTACCATAACTTGCATGGCGGCCCAGGGCAAACTGCTCACCTAGTCTAAGCCTTGTTTGTTTCCTCAACATGATGCAAATGTCGGGTTGTGTGTGCTCAATCACTCAGTCGTGTCTAACTCTTTGCAACCCCAAGGACTGTAGCCCACCAGACTCCTCTGTCTCTGGAATTTTCCAGGCAGGATTACTGGAGTGGGTTGCTGTTTCCTCCTCCAGGAGATCATCCTGACCCAGCAATCGAGCCCTTGCCTCTTGCATCTCCTGCATTGGCAGGTGGATTCTTTATGACCGTGTCATCTGGGAAGCCTGAGCATGGGTTAGATGGTTTCTAATGCTTTTTTCCATTTTGAGGTTATTTTCATAATTAAATGATAAGAAATTAAGCTGCACAATTTCTACTGTTTCCTAGGTGGATTGAGTGACACTGCAGAGTGTGTTCTGCTCTCATTTTTTTGTGGGAATGGGGGGAGGCGAGGAATGCACCACACAGCGTATGGGATCTTAGTACCCCGACCAGGGATCAAACCCACACCCCCTGCAATGAAAGTGCAGAGTGTTAACCACTGGACCACCAGGGGAGTCCAGTCCCTCCTCTTTGCAAGTGTCATGAGAACTGTGAGCTGCTGCCACTCATCCTTGGCAGTGCCTTCAGCTGTGCTGGCGGACTAAGCGAGGACCACCGATATTGTGGAGGCAGAGGGTGTGTGTCCCTTCCATGCAGTGAAGAAGGAAAACACAGGCAGCTCTTCCACTGATTCTGCACCTGCCCATCCATCTCCCACTTGGGTAGGAGTATTTTGAATGAAAGAAACAAGGACGCTTGGGTCAGAGCTATTTCCCTAGTAGATGGTCTCCCTGGTGGTCCTATCTTGTAGATCTGGAGCTTTCTTCCTGAACCATGGGTATGAGGAAGGAAAGAATAATCCTGCCCATTTGATAGTTATTAATCAAGAAGGGCATTGAATGCAAATTTAGAAATGGCAGAGGTTGGTCAGTTCAGTGGCTGGCAGCCATGTGTGGAGGCTCCATGGGCAGAACTAGAACAGAAGGATCTAGTGAGAAAATGCTGAAGCAAAGCAAACATTTCCAGGTGCAAGTAGAATGCCCAGAAGGGGGCAAGGCAGTGAGAAATGGCATTTATAAGGACTTATAGGGAAAAGGGCAAAGAACAAAGATAGTAAAAATCACGTCACTGGATCACTTTGGAGGCATTCATAAGGTCTTCATTGTCTCCTTAAGAATGTATCAGACTGTAAGAAAAAGGGGAAAAGGAAAAAAAAAGAATAAGAATGGACATAAAGAACATCCATAAAGCACATCTCATCTAAAAAATACCTTCACAAGAACATCGAGGATAATATCTGACCAGATATCTGGGTCCCCCCCCAAAAAAAGAATAAGAATAAGAATAAGAATAAGAATGGTCTGAGATGCAGACCTAGCTGGTCCTGGCTAGATGATCTTTATCCTGTCTCTGTGATGTGGAATCTGTAGTCACAAATAATACAGTTGTGTTTTAAAGTGAATTATTTTGATCATGCTTGCTAATTTTTCTCATGCTAATCTTTTCTTGCGGCAAATCCCTTCCTAAGGATCCTAATCAGACATTTTCTCTGTATTAGGGGTTCTACTTTGTTATTTATTTATTTTTGTCAAAGTCTAGTTGATTTACAATGTTTCGGGGATATAGCAAAGTGATTCAGTGATACATACATGCATTTACACATGTATATATATACTTTTTCAGATTCTTTTTCCTTATAAGTCATTACATGATACTGAATATAGTTCCCTGTGTTATAAAGTCAGACTTTGTTAATTTTCTATTTTTATTTTAAATATAGAAAAATAATTTTCTATTTTGAATATAGTAGCATGTGTCTGTTAATCCCACATTCCTAATTTATCTCTCTCTCTCTCTTCCCCTTTGGTAACTATAAATTTGTTTTCCATGTCTGTGAGTCTATTTATATTTTGTAAATAAGTTTATTTGTATCATTTTTTAAAGATTCCATATATAGGGGTCTTATTTGAATCTAAACTGATGTCTTTGCATATTAGGAAAACTAATAGTGTTGCACTCAGATATCTTATCATGAGGGACTAATTGTGTCCAGAGAGAGGGATGCCTTTGAGAAAAGATCTGGGCTCACGTTCTAAACTCAATAGAGAATAGTGTTCCAGGGGCAGGTGAATCTTTGGAAGCAATTGCCACAGTGACCAATCTTATAAATGCAAATCTGAGTTGGTAGGGATGTGAAATCAAAAACACGGGGAGAATCACATTCATTAAACATGTCTAAGACATTCTTTCTTTCTTTTATCCAACAAGTATTTGATGAGCACTTACTTCGTGCCAGTCAAGTCACTTGTCTCTGGGATACAGTGATAGATCTCCATCCCATGTACATTTAACGTGGTAAGATCACCAAGGAACGAGGTCAGCTAGTGATGTGGGTTTCATTAAATTAGTGAAATGGAGAGGAATTAGGACCTTGCAGGGATAGGGTTGTTTGTTTAAACCTGAAAGATGACAAGGAACCAGCCATGCAAGGACAAGGGTGTTTCAAACAGTATTAAGACCAGTTGCAAAGTCCCCAAGGAGGGAAGGAATTGGCCTATTCTGTAACCTGAAAGGAGGTCAGAATGACTGCAGCATAATGAACAGGGTTAGAGAGGCAGGAAGTGAACTGGTCATTTAGAGCAGAGCTTCTCAACCGCAGTGCTATTATTGTCATTCCGGACCGGAAAATTCCTTGTTGTTGGAGGCTGTCCCGTGCATTGTAAGATGTTTTGCAGTATCCCTGGCCTCCACCCACTAGATGCCAGTAGTTCCCCCGAGTTGTGACAACCAAAAATGTCCCTGGCCACTGATCCACATATCCTAGGGTGCTGAGAACCCAAAGAGAGGTGGAACACCAAGGAGGGTCACCATGCTGTGAAAAAAAGAGGAAAAAGACATTGTGATTTTATGAGTCTGCTGGCTGGGACATGGGACCCAGATATCTGGTCAGATATTATCCTCGATGTTCCTGTGAAGGTATTTTTTAGATGAGATTAATATTTAAATCACTAACCGGTTTATGGATTTATTTATGGCTGTACTAGGTCTTTGCTGCTGCCTGCGGGCTTTCTCTAGTTGCAGCAAGCGGGCTTGCTCTTCTTCTCGGTGCGTTGGCTTCTCACTGTGATGGCTTCTCTTGTTGCAGAGCACAGGCTCGCAGGCTTCATTAGTTGTGGTGTGTGCCCAGGCTTAGTTGCTCCACGGCACGTGGAATCTTCCCAGACCAGGCGTTGAACCTGTGTCCCCTGTATTGGCAGGCAGATTCTTTCCCACTGTACCACCTGGGAAATCTTAAATCAGTAGCCTTTGAGTAAAGCACATTACCGTCCATAATGTAGGTTGGCCTCACCCAAGCAGCGGCAGATCTTAAGGGAAGAAAGACTGACTTTTCCCCAAAAGAGGGTATTGTGGCAGCAGATTGCCTTTGAAGTTGAACTGCAGCACCAGCTCTTTCCTGGGTCTCTAACTCTATGGGCTTGCCCTGTGGAGTTTGTATTTGCTAGCCTACATGGTCTCATATAGCCATGGACTCCAGCATCTGATCAGTGCCACTGCCTGGGGATGGAGCTAGGGGGCTGGGAGCAACAGAACAGGTGGCTGGAGCCCAACCAATAGGTTTGAGAATAACGCAGAGAACAAAGGCTTTGTCAGAGAGGGCAGATTTTTTTTTTTCTTGTGACAGGGAAAGTGACACGGTTAAAAAAAACCTCACTGAGAGCTGGTGGGAGCTGGTGAGATGGGGACAGAAGCTGGTCCATGACACCCTGGGTACTCCTGCTAACAGGCAAGCAGGACTTTGAGGGAGGTTGAAGATAACATCAGAGGAGGTGACAGGCAAGGAAATACAACCATCGTTGTCTTGTGATGGTATTTTAACTCCTACAGTGGTGCGGGGGGAGCTGGGAATGGAGATATATTCCAAATCCCTCCTTTGAGGTGTAACTTACTACCTGGGGGGAGGGGGGGTCTCAAAATGGCACTCACGTTAAGAACAGGCTGTCTGTTTGCAGCCTGATTCAGAGGGAACTAAACCAGTGCCTGGAAACCAGGGACAACTCTATCTCCATTTCTGCTGCTGCTGTTAAGTCACTTCGGTCCCCATAGACGGCAGCCCATTTCTAGGAGCATTTAAAGAGGTGCTTCTGTTGCCAGATAAACATACCTGATTCTGAGAAACAAAAGACACATTATCTCACTGAATGTGTGAATATTTGGATTCTTTCCCAAGAAAAGCCAGAGGGAAGAGGAAAAAGTGGTTTCCTCTATACTTCCTGCTAGGAAGACACCCAGGTTTGCTGAGTGGAGGGGAAGATTGAAGAGAAGTTTCTTTTTACAGATGTGGGTTTTTGGGGAGAGTTCCAGTCGGCATTACAGGTATCCATCCAGTCTCCTCAGTAAACTTGCTGTGACCCAGCCTTAAGGGGAAGCTTTGGCAGCCTCCGCTTCTGGGCTATGTTGCTGACCCAACCTGAAATCCCTCTTTAGGTTGAGTCAGCAACATATCCCATGACTTTTGGGTGATAGCTTCTTTTATATATGACCATAAAGCAAAAGGCCCTTGGCTACATCGTGTTGAATTTCCCAGAGGCTGTGACCAGGGATTAGATTGAGGGAAAAAAGTTTAAGAGATACTGCTAAAGAGTGTTGAGTTACACATAACGTGGCTTAGTCACGGCTTGAAGTATTTGTGGAGAGCAAATAAGACCATGGATAATTGAGAATAAAACGTGTTGCTTTTCACACACTGGGATGGCTCAAGTGCAAACAAATCCCTTAAAACATTTTAGCTTCAATTAGCTTCATATCATAAGACACACACACACACACACACACACACACGAGTCACACTTTTATTTTTTGATTTCTGTTGCTTTGGCTATTGATGTGGTATTTTACAAGCACATAAAAGTTTTTGTTAAAAATTATCCAATTTATGGGACATCCCTGGTGGTCCAGTGGTTAAAAATCTGCCTTCCAATGCTGGGAACGTGGGTTCCATCTCTGGTGAGGGACCTAAGATCCCATATGTGTGTGCTGTACTAATTCGCTTCAGTTGGGTCCGACTCTTTGGAACCCTATTGATTGTGTAGCCCACCAGGCTCCTCTGTCCATGGGACTCTCCAGGCAAGAATACTGGAGTGGGTTGCTGTGCCCTCCTCCAGGGGATCATCCCGACCCAGGGATTGAACCTGCATCTCTTAAGTCTCCTCATTGACTGGTGGGCTCTTTACCACTAGTACTGCCTGGAAACCCTTAGGATCCACATGCCCCAGGGCAACTAAGTCCAGGCATTGCAACTGCTGAGCCCGTGTGCCACAACTAGACAGGAGCCTGGGTGCAGACACGATACCCGGAACGGCCAAATACATGAATTAATTTAAAAACGTTATCCAATTTATTATATACTCTAAATATAAAAATCCCCCCAAAAGTGTGTCAGTACGCAGCTAACCAAACACGTCTGGTCTTTACTGTTCTTTATTTGCTTGTTTGCTTCGGCTTCTTGATACTCATTCTATCGACAGGTCTTTGGTTCCCCTCTGTTGTTTTCTCACTAGTGCTGCCCGGGGCTCACCTTCCTGTAGGTATGACAGCTCCCCTGTCCTCAAGTATTGCTCTTAGACCCTGCAGTATGATGATAACCCAGTGTCAAGGTTGGGAATCACTGCTTTATAAGATGGTCAGTGTGATAAAACCATATACAAACACTTCAAATAAACTGATGACCTCCAGCTCTAACTGCTGGGTTGGAATCATCTGAGTCTGTTCATTTCAGTGTTTTATTTCAATAGGAGGCATTTTTTGTTCAAACATGAACAAAAATTGATATTACTTAATAAGGGAGTAATTGTAGTAGCACAAAACCTTTGGTCTTTGTCCTCAAGAAATCTTTTTGTGGTTAAACCTGACAGGTGACATTCATAGCTCTGTGACTGAGCAGATTGCTCAATTTATTCTGACTTTCAATTTCTTTATCTATAAAGTGAGGTTAACAACCATCAGCCAAGCAATAGGATGAGTGAAGTGGTGGTAAGTTTTAAAGCACTGTGCTTTTATAAGTTTGCATCCCATCATGAATACTTTTTGAGCATTTATTTATGAATTTGCTGGCATCCTTTGTGTACTAAGCTTCACGTGTAATATCCAATATAGAATAAACAGGTCAGATGTGTTCCCTGCTCTGGGGATTGCAGTGGGAGAAGCCCACGAAATGAGAAAGAACTAACACTCTCTGACTCTTTATCTAAGACATAATGAGAATTTAAACTCTGATGAATTAGCTTCTCAAAGATTTAAAGAGCACTGGTTGAATTTTTGTATGTTGGGTTCTATGTTTGGTTTTGAGTCAAGGTGGGTTGACACCCTTAATTTGGTTTTTAAAATAGAGCTCCTTTTAAAATTATATTTTAAAAAATCTATACTCATTTAAACTAAAGGCTACAGAATTGCAAAAAGTAGAAATTGTCAGTACCTTGGCTTGAGCTGAAATTGAACCCCAATAGGTCATTGATTCCTGTAGGTATGGCACAATCTTGTGAGAATTAAGAGAAACATGATTCAAAATGCCAAGCATAATATTTGGTGGGTATTTAATAAATGCTGTGGGTCTTTTTTCTTCTTCCTATATTTTGAAAGTCAAGTTGAGTGGAATTAACTTTATATGTAATACACTGATCTGAAAAAAGCTTGATCTACTATGAATATATATTTGGCTTATTTGGGGTTCCATTTATGCATATTCGGTGTTTCCAAATGAATGCTGGGTAGAAGACTCTTCCTTACCATTTTACTAACCATTTTACTAACCAAGTCTCAAGGGCTTTTCACATAATTGATCATTAACTCTCAGAAAATGCCTAACCCACAAATTATCCTGGCTGCTTTACATTTTTGAGGCAAAGATACATTTACAAAATTGTCTTTTTGTTTGTTGAATAACTTTAACCTCCAACCACAGTCATTTCCCTGCGGGTGCAAATGTAGTAAAGTGTCCTTTCTGAGTATTTAAAGAATGGAGCCATCAAAATCAGTAAATAGTGAAGTTTCACTTTCATTATTTTGCAGTCATAGTTTTATTATAAATTAAGGAAAGAAATTGGCCTGTTGGCAAAGAGGCCAGAGAGATTTTCTCTTTTATTGATGTCTGCAGGGTTGTGACTCAGAGTCTGTCAGATGAAACAACATCCACACTAATGGAAATGGATTTTGTTTGCTTTTCAGTTAAAGTAGGAGGTCCCAAAGAATAGAGCATATACTGAAAGTATTTCTCAAAAGTCTTTCTTGAAGTAGAATATTGCTCGGCATCCCATGACATGCTCCTCCTTTATTATGCAAAAGGAGGAGGTCATGGATTTACAGACCAGGCCTGCACTTTGGTGTCATCAAATCAGTTTCAGGCTGGACTCCAGGGCTATCTTGTAATCCAGGCAAGCTGGTCAACCTCTCTGAGCCTCAATTTCCTCATCTCTGATGAGGCAAATACTTCCTGCCTCATAGTCAGGTCAAAAGGAGAGCATGGTTGACTAGTCACATTTCCTAGTAGGCCTGTAGTAAATCTTTATTTTTTCACGCTCTTCTTTTTTAAATTAAAAATGTTAGAGTAGGTAGTTTCAACACTAAGCACCTCTCATTTGTATGGCTGGCTACAAAGTGTTTCTAATATACATTTTCTCCTTTGATTTTTCAAAATAGCCTTGTGAAATAGGTAGACCTGACTTAGTCTTAATACTATTCTACAGATACAGAAAGAGTGCTCAAAGGACTTATGAGAACTAGCTGCTTCCATCACTTGGCTGGTGAAGGAAGACGGAGGGGGAGGGTCCAGGCCATTTGGTACTTGAGTCTTTGCTTTCCCCACTCTCGTTTGTAGCCCCTTATCTCTTTGTAGAAAATACAAATGGCTAACTTGGATATAGTCTTCTCTTTTTTTTGTTTTGTTTTTATTTTTATTTTTTTTAATTTTTGGCCAAGCTGCATGGCATGTGGGCTCTTAGTTCTCTCACCAGGGATCGAAAATCTGTCCCCTGCCTTGGAAGTGCAGAGTCTTAACCACTGGATCGCCAGGGAAAGCCTTCTTCTTGTTTTCTGATAATCACTATGTGTCAGGGTTCAATCAGAGATTTATCACAAGGGATTGGCTTATGTAATTATGGGAGCAAGCTAAGCAAGCCTGGGGTGGTGGTGGGCGTGGGGGTGGGGCTTTCCTAGTGGCTCAGATGGTAAAGAATTTGCCTGTAATGTAGGAGACCTGCATTCGAACTCTGGGTTGGAAGATCTCCTGGAGAAGGGAGTGGCAATCTACTCCAGTATTCTTGCCTGGAGGATTCCATGGACAGAGGAGCCTGGTGGGCTACAGTCCATGGAGTTGCAAAGAGTCAGACATGACTGAGGGACTAACACTTTCACTTTCATTTCTTTTTCACTTTCTAAGCAAGCCTGGAGAGTGTGTGACAGGCAGTTAGGAGGGAAGATTGTGAGCATCTAGAACCACTGAAACATGAGCTGGAACTTGGAGTCACTGAACTCAGAGGGCAGGAAGAGTGGAGGTCTCTTCCCTCTTTTAAAGGGCTTCCAACTGTTTAAGTCTCAAAAGTATTCTCCATCACCACAGTTTGAAAGCATCGACTCTTGAGAGTCCCTTGGACAGCTAGGAGATCAAACCAGTCAATCCTAAAGGAAATCTGTCCTGAATATTCATTGGAAGGAGTGTTGCTGAAGCTCCAATATTTTGACTGCCTGATGTGAAGAGCCAACTCACTGGTACAGACCATGATGCTGGGAGAGATTGAGGGCAAGAAGAGAAGGGAGCAACAGAGGATGAGATAATTGGATGGCATTGACTCAATGGACCTGAGTTCGAGCAAGCTCCGGGAGATGGTGGACAGGGAAGCCTGCAGTCCATGGGGTGACAAAGAGTTGGACACAACTGAGCGACTGAACAACAACAAAGCATGAAAAACAATCTGAGCTTCCTGGAGGGCCTCTAATCCCCATTTCTCACATCTGAACCCTGGCCAGATAATTTATGACCAAGCCCAGGCGAGCCTGGTGGAGAACGGGAGATTATGTGGAATACAGATGAGTCATTTCAGCTGAGACCATTCTAGATTAATTTAACTCAACTGACCTAGTTCAGTTCAGTTCAGTAGCTCAGTCGTGTCTGACTCTTTGCGACCCCATGAATCGCAGCACTCCAGGCCTCCCTGTCCATCACCAACTCTCGGAGTTCACTCAGACTCACGTCCATCGAGTCAGTGATGCCATCCAGCCATCTCATCCTCTGTTGTCCCCTTCTCCTCCTGCCCCCAATCCCTCCCAGCATCAGAGTCTTTTCCAATGAGTCAACTCTTCACATGAGGTGACCAAAGTACTGGAGTTTCAGCTTTAGCATCATTCCTTCCAAAGAAATCCCAGGGCTGATCTCCTTCAGAATGGACTGGTTGGATCTCCTTGCAGTCCAAGGGACTCTCAAGAGTCTTCTCCAACACCACAATTCAAAAGCATCAATTCTTTGGCGCTCAGCCTTCTTCACAGTCCAATTCTCACATCCATACATGACCATAGGAAAAACCATAGCCTTGACTAGACGGACCTTTGTTGGCAAAGTAATGTCTCTGCTCTTGAATATGCTATCTAGGTTGGTCATAACTTTCCTTCCAAGGAGTAAGCGTCTTTTAATTTCATGGCTGCAATCACCATCTACAGTGATTTTGGAGCCCCCCAAAATAAAGTCTGACACTGTTTCCACTGTTTCCCCATCTATTTCCCATGAAGTGATGGGACTGGATGCCATGATCTTCGTTTTCTGAATGTTGAGCTTTAAGCCAACTTTTTCACTCTCCACTTTCACTTTCATCAAGAGGCTTTTGAGTTCCTCTTCACTTTCTGCCATAACGGTGGTGTCATCTGCATATCTGAGGTTATTGATATTTCTCCTGGCAATCTTGATTCCAGCTTGTGTTTCTTCCAGCCCAGCATTTCTCATGATGTACTCTGCATATAAGTTAAATAAGCAGGGTGACAATATACAGCCTTGACAAACTCCTTTTCCTATTTGGAACCAGTCTGTTGTTCCATATCCAGTTCTAACTGTTGCTTCCTGACCTGCATACAGATTTCTCAAGAGGCAGGTCAGGTGGTCTGGTATTCCTATCTCTTTCAGAACTTCCCACAGTTTATTGTGATCCACATAGTCAAAGGCTTGGCATAATCAATAAAGCAGAAATAGATGTTTTTCTGGAACTCTCTTGCTTTTTCCATGATCCAGAGGATGTTGGCAACTTGATCTCTGGTTCCTCTGCCTTTTCTAAAACCAGCTTGAACATCAGGAAGTTCACGGTTCACATATTACTGAAGCCTGGCTTGGAGAATTTTGAGCATTACTTTACTAGCATGTGAGATGAGTGCAATTGTGTGGTAGTTTGAGCATTCTTTGGCATTGCCTCTCTTTGGAATTGGAATGAAAACTGACCTTTTCCAGTCCTGTGGGCACTGCTGAGTTTTCCAAATGTGCTGGCATATTGAGTGCAGCACTTTCACAGCATCATCTTTCAGGATTTGAAATAGCTCAACTGGAATTCCATCACCTCCACTAGCTTTGTTTGTAGTGATGCTTTCTAAGGCCCACCTAGCAGCCAACTGTAAATGCATTCACAAACCCAACTGAGACCAGAAGAGACACCCAGTGGATCACTCATCACAGCCCTAGTTATCAACCTTTATAACTGTGAACTAAATAGATGGCCATTGTTTTAATGCTAAGTTCTGGGATGGTTTGTTATACAGTAAAAACTAAGGGGGACAGTTATTGATTTTTACCTTGAGTACAATTACTGGTGGGCTTCCCTAGTAGCTCAGCTGGTAAAGAATCTGCCAGCAGTGCAGGAGACCCTGGTTCAATTTGTGTGTTGGGAAGCTCCCCTAGAGAAGGGATAGGCTACCCACTCCAATATTTTGGGCTTCCCTGGTGGCTCAGACGGTAAAGAATCTACCTGCAATGCAGGAGCCCTGGGTTCAATCCCTGGGCTGGGAAGATCCCCTGGAGGAGAGCATGGCAACCCACTCCAGTATTCTTGCCTGGAGAATCCCCGTGGAGAATCCCCATGGACAGAGAAGCCTAGAGGGCTAAGTCCGTGGGGTTACAAAGAATCGGACATGACTGAGGAGTCATGCACACAGCACAGACACAATTACTGATAGGGACTGTCTGAGCATTTTGTAACTTCCTGTCTTGGAACAAAGAATTAATAGGATGTTTCTGATGGTGTAGTTAATAGGTTTCTTCTGTCTAGCATTTTTCTGATATAGCATAGCTCCTATACTCTTAAAACTGAGATATGGATATAGAATAGAGTTTAGAAGTTTGATAGAATCTCCACAATTTAGCACAGAATTCTGAATGACATAAGACACTAGGCTTTGAATAGCTGTTTAAGCAGATCTTCCATGGACCCCTTAAGGGTTTAAGAAGGCATGGGCTCTGGCTCCCTTCTTATTCTTATTCAAGTAAACTCAGGTTTTAACAGGCCAAGTGGCCTAAGTAGGTGACAACTACACTCATTTCCTATTGCATTCATAATCTCCTGCCCAATTTCCTTGACTTCAATGGGGTCACAGATTTGAAGAATTACAGAGCTATTTAGTGGTAGTGAAAGAACAATTTCAGAGGAGATTCATAGATTTTGATGACTATGAATCATACCTTAAGAATTTGTGGCTACCTTTGAAGTGCAAACCACAGGATGTATCTGATTTACTCAGCGTCTGTGCTGTTCCTGTGGTTCAGTTTCCAAAAGTCCTGACTGAGCTGAAAATGAACTGCACCCACCAAGAAGACCGTTGGTAAAAATGTTGGGTATGTTGACCAGAATTGCACTGAATTTTCTGGCCCCTCGGCCAACATCTTGCTCAAGTTTGGAGTTTATTGGCTTTGCAGAAATGTTTTCTTTCAGGAAACTCTTGAGATCAAAGCCGAGTCTCTCTTGGGGATGTAGATTGTGATGAGATTGGCTCCAGAGGCGTGTACTCCTAACGTTCTTCAGAAGAGCTCAGTTTAACATGCTTTCTTACTGACTGGTCAAGGCATACATAAGACTGCTACCTGACAGACAAGAACAGATTTTTGACTGTGTTTGATAGAACACTTTTTTTTTTTAGATTCCTTCATATTGAGTGAAGAGAAATCGCACACCTGATGGTCCTCTCATCATGAACCTAATCTGGTTAGTGGGCAAACCTGGCAGATATTTTAGTGTGACACCAATGAATATTTTTGTTTACTATACTTGGTGTATTTAGCTGAAGGTTCTGGTGGACCAAATACGTAAATTTCTAGGAACTAGGTCTCAGTTGAAGGGATTACCAAATTTGCCGGAGAAATCTAGTGGCTTTATCACCCTGGAATGTGCACATTTAAAAAATATTTTCTATTATGACTGAAAAAAGATATGACTTTTTAACTAACAAATTCATTAGAAACCTCTTCCTTTTGAAGTCTAATTTTATTTTGGCAGAAGAGAGAGGCTATACTTTCCTAAGGGGTGACATTATGCTTTCAACTCAGCCAAGCCCAGTCTATTAGATTTCCAATGGAAAAAAAAAATTAATCCAATGACAATTTGATTAGATGATGATAATGACGATTAGTACAAGTTACATTTATTGAGCACTGGGCAAGACACTAAATGATCCATATTAATCATCTTATTTAATCCTCACAACAACCCGGTGAGGTAGGCACTATATTACCCCCATTTTCAGGTGATGAAATTGAGGGACAGAGAAATCAAATGCCCAGGTGGCATAGCTGGTAAATGGAAAAAGATGGGGCCCAAATATGATTTTGTTAGACATGAAACTCAAGCATTTCAAAATGTTATATAGGATTAAAGTACCAAAGAATTTCTGTTTTTCATCTTTTTATCAAAATGTGCTTAAGCAGCTAGTGGCAGCTCTTTTTTACATTATCAAAGTAGATGCTTATAACAGCAGGGGAAGAAAAACAATTTTCTCTACACTTCTGAGTACTTAGTGAGATCTTTGTAATAAAATACAGATTAACACAAGAAATACAAGTGAATTTATTAACGTGTAGACTTCATGTATACAGGGGAGGTGCCCAGGAAAGAAATGAGTAACTCAAACAGGGGACTTAGAATTCAGGCTTCAATACCATCTTGATGACTTTTCAGGAAAGTTGAATGGGCCCCTAGGAGAATATATGGGACATATTATTGTTGGTGACAAAGTTTATCTGGGTATGGTGTCTACTTCTAGTCCCCCCTCCTGTGATAAGTCAATCTTCCCTGATTGATGAAATTCTTGGAGAAGGAATTTATAACAACTGAGTTCATTTTGGAGGATCTATCTTTAGTCAGATAAGGGAAGTTCAGAGAAAGTCCCTCTGGCCCCACACTTGCTGTTTTCAGATGCCCACAAAATAATCAACATACTAAAGTAGCATATTTTGGGGTGACAGGTCCTATGAGCCTTTAAAGCTTAATATCATTTGGTTTAACTTTTGGTTGAGAAACACTGGAGTGTTAACTCCTAGAAATAGAGGATGAGAAATGATGTCAAGTTTACTGTCTCTATTGGATTACATTCTGAAGGATCTTTTAGGCTTTTCATTCCATTCCTGAAAGAATATTTTTTGCCATAATTCTGTTGCAGGATAGGAGATTCCTTCCAGAGCCCAAGAGTAGGATCTTGTCTAATGCTTGGAAATGAATTGTCTAAGGAAACAGATGTGATGACAAAGCAAGAAACTTTATTGGGAAGCGTGCCTGGGTGGAGAGCAATGGGGTAAGGGGACCCAAGAGGACTGTTCTGCCACATGGTTCACAGTCTCAGGTTTTATGGTGATGGGGTTAGTTTCAGGGTTGTCTGTGGCCAATCATTCTGACTCAGGGTCCTTCCTGGGGCACACACATTACTCAGCCAAGATGGATTCCAAGGAGAAGGATGCTGGGAGGTTGGTAGGACATATGGGTTGGCATCGCCTCTCTCCTTTTGACCTTTCCTAAATTCTTACATCTGGTGGTACCTCGTTAGTACCATGTTTCTTACCAAGACGTCCTGATGTAAGTTAACTCATGTGAGTGGTTTCCATGGTGCCTGGCCAGGGCAGGTGGTTTCAGTCACTGGTTCTCCTAACAAGTCTAGAGATAGGGGAAAGAGAGATGAACAAAAAGGGTGGAGAAGAGAAAGAATGAGAGAGATAGAGGGAGGGAGCATGAAAGAGGGAACTGCCTTTACCACTACCAACCAACAACTGGCCTTCTTACATCTCTCCAGACTTCTTTTCATACATCCAAGACATGTCAGTGCAACTCTAAGTATTTCTGTTGTATTGCTTGGAAAATTAAAGGTCATCACACATTGCAAGGTGCGGTCTTATTTTACTTAATTCTATATACAACTGGCTTTGTTTGAGCTCTGTCAGCTATTTGCCTTCCGTGGGCAGCTACAGTTGGCTGGCACGCAACTAGCCAAGTATGTGTTAGTCAACACGTGAGATACAGTTTGTGTAACCATGTAATGAAAAAGCCCATGAAGTTTAGGCATGTTGAATCTTCTTCTAAGACGTCCAGTGGGGTTCTGTAAGGAAACCTTTGGCTACAGGGAAATGTAGGGCCAATGCCTTTCCCAACCAAAATATGTTGGTGAAATTACCCTGTATAAACAAACATCAGCTTTGATTTGCGAGGAAATCCTTGGTGCTTGGAGAGGTTAGAGAAATGGATTCAGAAGACATTCATCTCATGGAATGTCTGCAGCAGTACAGCTGGCCACAGAGAGAGCCTTGGACAAAGAAGGAAGCCAGGATGACTCACTCCACGTTGGCTGGGTGGTTCACACGCCTGCCTGCCCAACGGAACAGGAAGGCCCTTATTGTGCTCAATTGTTTTCCTGAATGCCTTTCTCAACAACAGCGAAAGGAAACATTACTGTTTGGCTTCGAGCCATCCAGGCCACTCGGTACTTACAGTGCTTAGAATGTAAAAGCTGGGCTTGGCCGAAACCTGCAGAGACACACGGCTGCTGTTGTTTCTGTCTGTGTTTCAGATTAAACGGCTGCCTTTTGCAGTAAACAATCCTGGGTGATTTAAGACAACGGGAACTCCCTTTACTAGCAAACCCCTCGACCCACGTTTGACCGTTCGCTTTACAGGCCCGTTTTTTGTCCAGCAACCCCATGGGGGTGCCTGATCACCACCACACATTGACTCTCACTGGAATAAAAGACAGCTACGCCCTTTTTGCAGGGGATTGCTCCAGAGGGACTGGGCAGGTGGGGAAAGTGTGGCCTGGGGGAAAAAAGAGGAAGAGGAAACCAGCAGGTTCCTTAATATAGAAGATGCCTGGAGAGCTTGGGCCTCCGGATGGAATTACAGGCACAGTGAGGCCCCAGGGGGCCTTCCCTGGCAGAGCTAGTGGTAAAGACCATGCCTCCCAATGCAGGAGACATAAGAGATATGGGTTCAATTCCTGGGTTGGGATGATCCCCTGGAGGAGGGCGTGGCAACCCACTCCAAGTATTCTTGCCTGGAGAATTCTATGGACAGAGGAGCCTGGCGTGCTACAGTCTATAAGGTCGCAGAGTCAGACACAACTGAAGCGACCTAGCACGCAGGCATGGCCGGAAGTTCAGCGCTCTTTTCCTCAGAACCCCGAGACTTCACAAGCCTGCCTGTCATGGTCTGGGGTCTCCAGTGTCAAGGTATCCCTCTTGGGGACAAGCCTGGTAATTCTTCCCC
This sequence comes from Bos grunniens, assembly GCF_055505025.1. NCBI lineage: Eukaryota > Metazoa > Chordata > Mammalia > Artiodactyla > Bovidae > Bos > Bos grunniens. The sequence continues at coordinate 21,979,420 of NC_141166.1, forward strand.
TTCAGACACTCTGCCTGGGCCCTGGCCTGTTCCTCTGCTGCCCACCCCTGAGAAGACTGCTCCAGGGGAGCAGAGGCTGGACTCGTGCTGCAGTTTGTGACAGAAAATGGGGTCTGGGGCTGAGGTGGAGAGAAAGCTTCTCTCCTTGACTCAGGATGGCTCTGGGCACTGAGTGTCAGTGTGCCAGCGTCCTCCAGGCTTCAGCTTCCTGAACTGGCCTCAGCTCTCTCTCCTCAGAGGCTCAAGCTGGCGGCAGGAGAGGGGGCTCATGAGGGTGGGCTGGTGGCAGCAGGAGGCAGTTTCCACACGGTACCTCTTGGCTTCCTCACTCCCTGGCTCCCGCCTTCTCTCAGATTCCCCTGCACCTGCTCCATCCTCAGCCTCAGACAAGCTCTCAGGCAGATCACCTCCCACAAAGTGACACAGGCGAAGGGTTTCCTGGCCCATTTGTTCTGACACAACTGAGAGCTGGAATCCATTAGGGCTCATCCAGAAAAACCTCCCTCTTGAGTTTATGCCACATCCTCCAGGGGTTTTGTCAGTTCAGAGCCATACATACCCAGAAACACAGGTTGCCAAAGGCTTTCCCATGCTCCAAATAGTTTGGGCAGCTAGGTTAAGGAAGAGCAACCAGGTTCTTTGTTGTAGGACTTCTCAAAGACAGAACTGTGTGTCTGTGTAGCTTTACAAAGAGGCTCAGATACGTGGGGTTAACTTGTCCTTTGGGGCACGCGTGCCAAGTTGCTTCAGTTGTGTCCGACTCTTTGTGACCCTGTGGACCACAGCCCACCAGGCTCCTCTGTCCAAGGGATTCTCCAGGCAAGAATACTGGAGTGGGTTGCCATGCCCTTCTCCAGGGGGTCTTCCCAACCCAGGGATCCAACCAGCCTCTCTCCTGCACTGGCAGGTGGGTTCTTTACGACTAGCGCCACATGGGAAGCCCCAGCTTGTGCTTTAGTCTGGTTAAGTACTAATCTCTAGTTCCAAAGTGGGAACAACAGGCAGGTGATTTTCAAACAGTTGAGAGGGCCTTTCTCAGAGAATTCGGACTCGCCAGCCAGGAATAATGCTACAGGCAGCTTTACGGCTGCCTCTGACTCCCCTGAATCCCCTGAGGGGAGGGGAGTGTCTGAGCTCGATGGAGGGGAAGGGTTACAGCTTTCAGAGCCCTGAGCAGGTTGACCTGGTTGTGGCTGGCCGGAAGAAGCAACAGTGTCTGGACTGAATGCCCTTCACTGGGAGTGAGGTGGGGACAGCAATTATGACCTCACGTTCCAGGCAGGGTGGGGTGGGGGAGACAGCCATGGGACCTCAGGCTGCCCCTGAGAAAGGGCCAGAAGACTTAATCTTTTGGGAAAGCTAACTGGTAGCCTCAGGGCTCCTAGCGGAAACAAGCGGACTTGCCCAAGCTAGGGTGCGTAGACTCACATGGTCCACAGTTCTCCAAGGGAAATTAAAAAAATAAGCAAACCAAATCCCAACAACAAAAGCTAAATCACACCCTTAAATTCAAACATCACGTTTGTACACGCGTACTGTTTCTTAACACATAAACACATAGTGTCAGGATGTTATAACCGGACGAAACCATCAAGCTCACTCATTGGGGCCAGAGTGAAAATCTCATTATGGAGCAATATTTACCTAGAAGCCTAAACCCTGGGGGCCAAGGGTGAAGGAGGGTTGTCTGCAAAACACAATCAATACACAATCTTGCTATCATTGGACCACTGCCGCCTTTTTTTTTTTTTTTTTTAACTCTTCAGCCACTCCACCATGCAGTTTGAAAAATCCCCTCAACACCCTCTCCTGCCCCCAGCCGACTCCAACACCTCCCCGACTCCTGCCGCAGTGGAAGTCGGAATCTTAACCACTGGACCACCGGAAAAGTCCCATTGCTGCCATTTTCTTTTCTTTTTCTTTTTTTTTAAAGAAACATCACCTATTAAAACCTCTTGGAAACAGAATTTTATGGAACTCAGGAACACATTCGTCTATATAGATTCCAGTTTTCTTTGCTCTTTTTTCAACGACAAAGAGACCAGCAGAATACCCGAATCGGAAATGAACAACATCCAGCCATGTGGGAACTTGACAAATCTGCTTATAAGAATCATCCTCTTTCACTTTCCTCTCCTCTTGTGTTATATTCCAAGGCAACCAAGTGAAGGAGGCAGTGCTGGAGGAAAGGAGAAGGGGGAAGGGGAGAGCCAGGGGGTGTAACTAGCAGGTGACAATCAGTGTTCCCTGAGAACAGGAACAGAGGAAGCTGCCTGGTTCTTTGAAAGAGATGGAAGATAGTGAGCTCCGTTTGGACAGGCTTCAGGCATGTCCAAGTGGAAAACTCCACTAGGCAGGTAGATATATGAGCCTGGAGCTCAGAGACGTCTGGGCTGGAGGCATAACTTTGGGTTAATAGAGAATTGAAACCATGAGTGTGCATGACATCATTGGAGACAGCTCAATATGAGCAGGAGAAGGGCCAGGCTGGGGTGACCAGGCAAAGGAGACTGGAAGGAGACCAGGCAGGAGGAGCAGAAGGATCTCAGGTACCCATGCAGCTGGTAATGGTGTTTAGCAGCTCAGTTGTGTCCAACTCTTTGCGATTCCATGTACTGTAGCCCTCCAGGCTCCCCTGTCCATGGGATTTCTCAGGCAAGAATAGTGGAGAGGGTCGCCATTTCCTTCTCCAGGGGATCTTTGCAACCCAGGGATCCAGCTGGGGTCTCCTGCATTGGCAGGTGGATTCTTTACCACGGAGCTACCAGGGAAACCCCACCCCACAATTAGTCTTTTTTAGACACACACCACCCTGCCGGGCCCAGGATACAGGGGAAGAGCACAGAAACATTAACTAGTTAAATGGGGCCTGTTTTTCTTTTCAAGTGTCACCTTTAATTTATACATTAAAACAGAGTTTTCAAAGCATTCTTTTGATACTTTTAATATAAAAATTACATTCTTGTGATGAACCAGCATGGAAGTTCTAGAAGGTATTAAGAACCTCCCCACTTTTTCTATTAATAGCTTTATTGAGGTATGATTGACGAAATAGTAAGATATTTAAAGTGTGAAACATATTGATTATATATATATAATCACATTATATATATTTGTATATAATCACACACATTGTGAAAGAATTCCCCCATCAAGTTAATTAACACACCAATCATCTCCCATATTTACCCTTTTACTTTGTGAGAACAAGTTCTCTTAGCAAATTTCAATGCTACTATACAGTGTTACAGGCTTCTCTGGTGGCTCAGACAGTAAAGAATCCGCCTGCAATGCAGGAGACCTGGGCTTGAACCCTGGGTTGGAAAGATCCCCTGGAGGAGGGCATGGCAACCCACTCCAGGATTTTTGCCTGGAGAATTTCGTGGACAGAGGAGCCTGGTGGACTACAGACCATGGGGTCACAAAGAATCAGACACAACTGAGCGACTCAGCGCAGCACAGCAGACAGTGTTATGGGCTATATTTACCGTGTTGTGAGTCTCACTCATCTTGTAAGACTGGTTTGTACATATGTATCAACTTCTCCCTGTTTTCCCCATCCCCTCTTGTCCAGCCCTTGACAACCACTTTACTCTAGGAATTCAATGATTCCACATATAAGTGATACCATAAGGTATCTGTACGAGCCCCCTTTCACAATAAAGAAGTTGAAGCTCACCTGTGGGGGAGAAAGGGCTGCTGCTGCTGCTAAGTCGCTTCAGTTGTATCCGACTCTAAGGGCAATTAGGGTTGATTGTCGTGTGACGTTAGTGTCTTCCTGAGGCAGGAGATGGATGGGCCCCAGGCTGAAGTGCTGGAGTTCCCCTCCTGTGGACAGATAGTGAGACGTGAAGGAGGAGAAGGAGCGAATCCTTGTCCAGATGTGTGTGTGCGTGTTAGTCGCTCAGTCGTGTCTGACTCTTTGCGACCCCATAGACCACATTTCTCTCAAAGTGAGAATGAGACCTTTCCAACTACACGTGCACAGAAAGGCTCCTTGGAGTCTTTCAAATGGGAATGATGGCAGCCTACCACAGGTCTCTTCACTGATGCTCGTGTGCACGTGGGAAGACCCTGAGATAAGACACATACAGACTCAGAACCAGGCAAAGCAAGATGACTGGCCAAAGGAAACCCAGAAGAAATGTCCCATGTAAGTGCTTCAGGCCACCACGAGAGTGTGTCTCTTTCTGAGTCTACCTGTGTGTGTATCCACACGTACCTTTTTTTCCTCCCAATAAGCTCTTGTTTCATTATTTTCTGTGTTGATGGGAATCCATTTTTACAAAGTCAAAGGGTCAGGGCCTTGTCACTGGCCATTGGTCTAGTGGCTAGGATTTAGCATTCTCAGTGCCACGACTAGATCTCAATCTCTAGCCAGGAACTGAAATCCGGCTTCAAGTTGCTGCAGACTGAGGCCATGTGAGATCATTCCTATCTCTTTATTATTTTTATGTTGATTTTTGTATTCTTAAAAAAAATTGGTACAATTGCTTTACAATGTTGTGTTGTTTTCTCCTGTACAACAACGTGAATCAGCTATAAGTATACACATTTTCCTTCCTTTTGGAGCCTCTTTCCTACCCCCCACCCCATCCCATCCTCTAGGTCATCACAGAGTACTGAGCTGAGCTCCCTGGGCTACACAGAAGCTTCCTACTAGCTATCTATTTTACACATAGTAGTATAGTATATATGTGTATCAATCCTACTATCTCAATTCCTCCCACCCTCTCCTTTCCCCTGTGTCCACAAATCCGTCTCTCTGTCCTGCCCTGCAAAGATGTTCATACCCCAGAGTTCACCACTGCAGCACTATTTACAATAGCCAGGGAATTAACCTAGTTCTTTATTTTTAATTCCCTTTCGTCCCATCTGTGCTCAGTCGTGTCTGACTCTTGGCCATCCATGGATGGTAGCCCACCAGCCTTCTCTGTCAGTGGGATTTTCCAGGCAAGAGTACTGGAGTGGGTTACCATTTCTTCCTCCAGGGAATCTTCCTGACCCAGGGATTGAACCCACATCTCCTGTGTCTCCTGCATTGCAGGTGGCTTCTTTACCTGCTGAGCCATCACTGGGGAAGCCCTTACTTCTTTGGCTCATTGCGTATGATTTGTAATCTTGTAAATACATCTGTCCACTTTCCTATTGGATTGTAATGTACCCAGGATCCTGACTGTGTTTTACTCTCCTCCCGGGCTCTGCTTCTTCCATCCAGTACCTTGCTTTGTAACTCCAAAGTGTTTGATAAATGGCAGTGAATAGAGTCAGTGGTAGGACCAAACACTGGTGTTCTGAATGCTTTGAAACTTCTTCCACTGCTCAGCAATGTCCTCCCCTACTGATCAGTGGCACCTAAGAGGAGTTTTGTCATAATTAGTATTAGAACAGCACCATAAGATGCTATGGAAAAACTCAAATGAACTTTTTTGTCAACCCAGTACTCCATTGTGTACCCAATACTCCATTCTGTAGGGGAGTCTTCTGAGAGAATACATCATGACCAGTTGCACAAAGACTTTTTGATTCAGCATGTATTCTTACACAATCTCTTTTCATTTTGATTTCCTAAGCATACAACACTGCATGGGAATTTCTTTTCGGAAACATGGAGAAGCAGTTTTCTTTGATTACATGTCTACACATGTAATTGTCCTATTTTGCATAAAATATTCTATTTTATGCAATTTTGAGTTTATTTCCTTTGAGTTTAGACACCCATAGGATGCCTCATTTTGGCCAGTTTCTGCCCTGGGCTATGAGAAATGATGGCAACTCACACAGTATAGAGGAGAGAGAACACGGGCTTTTTGGGGGTGTCCGATGTGTGTACTCTGTGACATCAGGCAACTTACCCTCTCAAGATGTGTTACCTCATCGGTAAAGAAACCTTATTGCCTTTATAGGGCTTGTAATGAGAATTAAGGGAAATGAGACCTAAAGCTAGTGCATACCATGTGCTTGATACATGTTTATTTTCCATCCACTTCCTCTATTTTTAACTCTGACACATATTTATTATGTAACCTTGAGGGAGCTCTTTCAACACTTAGGTATCATATCAGTGTATATTTGTCATTTACTGCTTCTTACTTTATTTTTTTTCCATTAGCCTAGGCTTCCCCACAATAAATTCTAAACGTTCCAAGGATAGAACAATGCATTTTATTTTTTAGGTGTTTTTATGCCCACCTATGATTTGCTCATCACCAAGTAGGTGGTCGGATGCTTCTTAACTAGCTTTTCTTTATTTCTGCTTCATCATTTGTCATCTGGTGATGATGACTGTATTTATCCTGTGTAAAAAATTAATTATAAATTGAAAAAAAAATCCATAAATCTCAGGTATTCATGGTGGAGATCTAAGGTGGTGTTGCTGTGACTATTGATTTACCCTATGGCTTCCCTAATCAGAGGACCCTGGGATCTATACTCATCACTCTTTTCTCTCTGCATAGCAGGATTCCCAGCTCAATCTGTAAATTGGCAAGCAGTGAAGTCTGTGCAGACAGGAGAGTCAGTTAGAAATAAAGTGACTCTATAATTTGTTGTCCAAATGGGAATACATGTGAACGTGAAAAGGGGACATATTAGTAATTGTGGCAAACCAGGGCTGTCCAGGGCAAACCATGGTCACTCTGGCTATACCAGTTGGGTACCAAAGTTATCTTTGCCCTGTGACAGCCACTCCACACTAACCCCATTGATATCAAAGCATATTGAAGCAATTATAATGTTAACTGGATTTTGTCTGCACTCTGCAGCGTGTATTTAACATGTCCATTTTTGAAAACTTATTTTTGTAGTTTTTCTTTATTAGAACATAATTGGGGCTTCCCAGGTGGCTCAGTGGTAAAGAATCTGCCTGCCAGTGCAGGAGATGCAAGAGATGCACCTTTGATCCCTGGGTCGGGAAGATCCCCTGGAGTAGGAAAAGTCAACCCACTCCAATATTCTTGCCTGGAAAAGTCCATGGACAGAGGAGCCTACAGTGGTGGTGGTCTACAGTCCATGGGGTACCAGAGAGTCAGATACAACTGAGAAACTGAGCATGAGTGAGCACATGCTGCTGCTGCTAAGTCGCTTCAGTCGCATCCCATTCTGTGCGACTCCATAGACGGCAGCCCACCAGGCTCCCCGGTCGCTGGGATTCTCCAGGCAGGAACACTGGAGTGGGTTGCCATTTCCTTCTCCAACGCATGAAAGGAAGTGAAAGTGAAGTTGCTCAGTCATGTCTGAATCTTTGAGGCCCCATGGACTGCAGCCTACCAGACTCCTCCGTCCATGGAATTTTCCAAGCGGGAGTACTGGAGTGGGTTACCATTGCCTTCTCTAGAGTGAGAATATAATCATTATTCTTTTTCTTTATTGGAGCACAATTGCTTTACAATGTTGTGTTAGTTTCACAATGAAGTGAATCAAGTATATGTATACATATATCCCTTCCTTCTTGAGCCTCCTTCCTGCTCTACTCACTTCTCCCCCCATCCCACTCCTCTAGGTTCTCATAGAGCACTGAGTTGAGTTCCCTGTGCTATACAGTAGCTTCCCACTAGCTATGTATTTTACATATAGTAGTGTATATATCGGAGAAGGCGATGGCACCCCACTCCAGTGTTCTTGCCTGGAGAATCCCAGGGATGGCAGAGCCTGGTAGGCTGCAGTCCATGGGGTCACGAAGAGTCAGACACTACTGAATGACTTCACTTTCACTTTTCACTTTATGCATTGGAGAAGGAAATGGCAACCCACTCCAGTGTTCTTGCCTGGAGAATCCCAGGAATGGGGGAGCCTGGTGGGCTGCCGTCTCTATGGGGTCGCACAGAGTCCGACATGAATGAAGCGACTTAGCAGCAGCAGCAGCAGTAGTGTATATATCGGAGAAGGTGATGGCACCCCACTCCAGTGTTCTTGCCTGGAGAATCCCAGGGATGGCAGAGCCTGGTAGGCTGCAGTCCATGGGGTCACGAAGAGTCAGACACTACTGAATGACTTCACTTTCACTTTTCACTTTATGCATCGGAGAAGGAAATGGCAACCCACTCTAGTGTTCTTGCCTGGAGAATCCCAGGAATGGGGGAGCCTGGTGGGCTGCCATCTCTGGGGTCGCACAGAGTCGGGCACGACTGAATCGACTTAGCAGCAGCAGCAGCAGCAGCAGCAGCAGTGTATATATATCAGCCCTACTCTCCCAGTTGGTCTCATTCTCCCCTTCTCCCTTGTGGTCACATGCCTCTTCTTTATGTCTGTCTCTCTATTCCTGCCCTGCAAACAGGCTCATCTGTACATCTTTCTAGATTTCATATGTATATATTAATATACAATATTTGTTTTTTCTCTTTCTGACTTACTTCACTCTATATGATAGACTCGAGGTCCATCCACATCTATGAAGGACCCAGTTTTGTTCCTTTCTATGGGTGAGTTATATTCCACTGTATATATGTACCACACCTTCTGTACCCATTCATCTGTGAATGGACATTTAGTGTCCTTCCTTGTCCTGGCTGTTGTAAATAGTGCTGCAGTAAACACAGGTACATAACATGTGCTTTTCTTGACTGCTGTCTATTAGTATCTGATTAGGGCACTGTGTTGCTATATTAAGCATATTGTGTTGATGAGAACTATCTAAGAGAAGATTCCAAGTATAGCGGAAGTCCCTAGTGTCTTTAAAAAAAAACTTCTCCATGGAATCTTTTAATCACACAACTCACAATTGAATGAGAGCCTCAGGTGTCCTACTGCTCCCTATGTCACCTGTGTTTCTTGTTCAAGCTCCCTGGTCTCCAGTCCTTGGGCAGCATAATGCCAGCTGTAACAATATTCTCTGTAAGGTAATGATCAATTTTGCTCCAAGAGAGCTGGCTCTTGTAGAATAAGTTCTTATAGAGCAGGGAGAGAAATTTCCTTGCAAACAGAAGATGCCTAAATTGCCAGAGCTATTAATTCTTTACATTTGTCCTCATTTTGTTAGAAGTTGGCTCTCTGGGGAGTGGTATTGTCTTTAGTGACATGGTAATAGCCACTGAAACTGTAACCTGGACTTTCATGGAGGGCAAATGAATCCATAAAGAATTTAAAATAAAGATGGATTTTTAAACTGTGCACATATGAGATGACTACCTGTTAACCAGACGGAAATCAGAGGCATCTTGATTTACAGTTACCCAGTGTAACTGCAATTTTTTTTTTTTGAAATAAAAGTAATCATTTTGATTAGGAAGGTGAGACTTTTTGCTGTTTCTTGCCTAACAATGGGGCTTTATGGCCTGGCTGAAGAGCCTAAAGATGACCTCTAACAATGTGTTAATGGTACTAAGATACTGTAAAAAGGATAGAACTTGTTTTGAAAATCAAGTTCAAATCCATAGCTTACCTTTTATTAGCTATTAGACTGGCTGTAAGCCAGTCACTTTATCTCTGTGGCCCTCCGTATTTGTCTAGTTCTTTTATGGATCAAATGAGGTAAGATGTGCCCAACACTCTATCTAGTCTAGAGTCAAAAAATTAATAAACCTAATTTGGATATAGGACAATGAGGTGTAGGCCTTTTGTTTACTTCTGTAGCATGAATGCTTGTACACCCAATGAATAGTAGGGGAACGGATGAATAGTACTGACGAGAAGTGTATGTTTTAGTCTAACTAGAAGTCTTAGTTAGTACTCCCTGCTCTATATGTTACTACTATCATGGGCGGCAGCCGAGAGGAGCTACCCCATGCCCGAGGTCAGGGGCAGCAGCCAGGAGGAGCTACTCCACATTCAAGGTCAGGAGAGGCGGCCGTGAGGAGATACCCCTCGTCCAAGGTAAGAGAAACCCAAGTAAGATGGTAGGTGTTGCAAGAGGGCACCAGAGGGCAGACACACTGAAACCATAATCACAGAAAACTAGTCAATCTAATCACACTAGGACCACAGCCTTGTCTAACTCAATGAAACTAAGCCATCCCCTGTGGGGCCACCCAAGATGGGCGGGTCACGGTGGAGAGGTCTGACAGAATGTGGTCCACTGGAGAAGGGAATGGCAAACCACTTCAGTAGTCTTGCCTTGAGAACCCCATGAACAGTATGAAAAAGCAAAATGATAGGATACTGAAAGAGGAATTCCCCAGGTCTGTAGGTGCCCAATATGCTACTGGTGACCAGTGGAGAAATAACTCCAGAAAGAATGAAGACTGGTTCCAAATAGGAAAAGGAGTATGTCAAGGCTGTATATTGTCACCCTGCTTATTTAACTTATATGCAGAGTACATCATGAGAAATGCCGGACTGGAAGAGACACAAGCTGGAATCAAGATTGCCGGGAGAAATATCAATAACCTCAGATATGCAGATGACACCATCCTTATGGCAGAAAGTGAAGAGGAACTCAAAAGCCTCTTGATGAAAGTGAAAGAAGAGAGTGAAAAAGTTGGCTTAAAGCTCAACATTCAGAAAACGAAGATCAGGGCACCTGGTCCCATCACTTCATGGGAAATAGATGGGGAAACAGTGTCAGACTTTGTTTTTTTGGGCTCCAAAATCACTGCAGATGGTGATTGCAGCCATGAAATTAAATGATGCTTACTCCTTGGAAGCAAAGTTATCACCAACCTAGATAGCATATTCAAAAGCAGAGACATTACTTTGCCAACAAAGATCCATCTACTAAAGGTTATGGTTTTTCCAGTTGTCATGTATGATGTGAGAGTTGGACTGTGAAGAAAGCTGAGCACTGAAGAATTGATGCTTTTGAACTGTGGTGTTGGAGAAGACTCTTGAGAGTCCCTTGGACTCCAAGGAGATCCAACCAGTCCATTCTAAAGGAGATCAGCCCTGGGTGTTCATTGGAAGGACGGATGCTAAAGCTGAAACTCCTGTACTTTGGCCACCTCCTGTGAAGAGTTGACTCATTGGAAAAGACCCTGATGCTGGGAGGGATTGGGGGCAGAAGGAGAAGGGGATGACAGAGGATGAGATAGCTGGATGGCATCACCGACCTGATGGACGTGAGTTTGAGTGAACTCCGGGAGTTGGTGATGGATAGGGAGGCCTGGCGTGCTGTGATTCATAGGGTCACAAAGAGTTGGACATGACTGAGTGATTGAACTGAACTGAACTGAACTGATTAGTTAGTTAGTACTAACTAGAAGTGTGTGTGCTCAGTCGTGTCTGACTCTTTGAGACCACATGGACTGTCACCCATCAGGCTCCTCTGTCCCTGGGATTCTCCAGGCAAGAATACTGGAGTGGGTAGCCATTCCCTTCTCCAGGAGATATTCCTGATCCAAGGATTGAACATGGATCTTCTGCATTATAAGCAGATTTTTTATCATCTGAACCACCAGGGACTAGAAGAGTGATAATTTTAACATGTCTGCATGAATTCATTTAGCGTAGTGTTGTACACATGTCATACCTTCCTATTCTGAGAGCAGAAGTAAAAATGTGAAAGGCAAATAGAATCAGCACATTCTGTAATTCAAGTTATTCAATCGTCATTCACTTGTTTCTTTGTTCTTCCCTTCACTCCAGCATCTATTACATGTGTAGGTCATTATGAATCTCTGTGGCTTTGCTACTCACGACCAGTGGCATCTGAGAATTTGTTAGGAATGAAGAATCTTGGGCCACCCCAGATTTACTGAATCAGAATCTGTGTTTTAACAAGATCCAGATGATACAAGTGAACATTAACATCTGGGAGGCACTGCTGTAAGAATGAAGGCGTCTGTTCAGTATCTTCTAGGAGCTCAGCATTTCATTGGGAATGCAAACATGTGCGTAGGTAGCTAGTATGGATCTCAGACTACATGCCTTGGTATGTGCAAAATATGACTTTATTTTTCTAGTAACTCAATTTAATTCCTGTTTCTAGTGCCATATGTGACATGGTGGAAACTTCATCTCAGACAACGCAGAGCATGTCTCACTCTCTCCTGATGCAATAGCAACTTTTGGGGATGAGGGATGATTGTTCATTAGTCATGTGTTCATTGGGGAATCCTCTGGGATTTCCATGGGCTGCATCGGCTCTTGATTTCTGATTGATGTGACAGTCTTACTGTTTTTAAAAAAATTATTATTTTTATTTTTATGGGCCCCTTAGAGTCTAGTGACTGAAGGTCTCTAAGCTTGAGGCCACATGGGGACATGGGGATTTCAGTGGGGCTTGCCAGGGTCCAGTGGGCTTGGACACAGCCCATGAGCCTCTACCCAAGAAATAGGACAGGTAGAGAGGTTATATGGTATATGTGTTTTCTGATCCCCACTCCAGACTTTGCTCTTATTTCTCTCTCTTACTCTTACTTCAGCTCAGGAAACCTTTCTATACTCAGAGAAGTCCTTCCCTCTCTTAATTTCTTTTATTTTCCTCAGGGGCACCAGCATGGTTTCTTAATGGGTTTAAGTTCTTGGAACCACAATTGCAAAGAAATTCTGCTATACACAATTCCCTGAAGCAAGGGCACTGGGCCTCCTCTTCATTTGCATGAGGAAAGAAGGGGAGATTCCCTTGAGGCAAATTCAAATAAAACAATATCTCAGCAATATTACTTTGCTAAGAATAATAGAATGGAAGAATAAAGAGAGATTAACTACAGAGTAAGATGTAAACTGGGGCTTGACTGTGAGCAGCACATGAACAAGAAAGTCATTCATTAAGGAGACGTCACACAAGTTCCCATCTTTAACCAATGACGTCTCCTCATTATTATGGTGAGCACTCCTGGACCTGTGCTCAACCTTCAAGGATGAATTCAAAGATGCCCTGTGTGGGGCCTGGATGGTGCTAACTTTGCTTCTTTGCTTCCTCATCAACTGAAAGCTGCTGTTGAAAATGAGGTTGTCTTGTCTTCACTGAAGTAACTCTTTTTTATTCATTTGGCTGCACTGGGTCTCAGGTGCAGCCCTCAGGATCTTCAGTCTTCGTTATGGCGTGCGGGTTCTTAGTCGTGGTACGCAGGATCCAGTTCCCTGACCAGGGATCGAGCCTGGGTCCCCTGCATTTGGGAGCATCAAGTCTTAACCACTGGACCACCAGGGAAGTCCCTGGAGTGAATCTTTTAAGGACTATGGACTGAGACACTTTGGGTGTTTGTTCTCCCTCAGACCACATGAAGGTTTGGATGTTCTATTTTCTGTTCCTATCCAAACCTTCTTCCAATGGCAAACATTCAAAGGGCTGAAAGGTGTTCAGTACAGGATTAAATAAAGTTCTGTCAAGTAGACACACCATCACTGCTTTTCCCTGCACAACCCTCAGTTTGCGTTTTCAATGCAAAGTAGGGTTTCCTCCTGTCTTTTTGTCTGTCTGTCTTTGTACGTCTGCTTCATTCATTCTGCCTTGTGAGACTGTTGGATATTTTCCCAACTTGGTACCTTCTATGATGATGGAAGTGCTGAAGAATTGATGCCTTTGAACTGTGGTGCTGGAGAAGACTCTTGTGAGTCCCTTGGACAGCAAGGAAATAAAAAAAGTCAATCCTAAAGGAAATCAGTCTTGAATATTCACTGGAAGGACTGATGCTGAAGCTGAAGCTCCAATACTTTGGCCACCTGATGTGAAGAGCCGACTCATTGGAAAAGACCTTGATGCTGGGGAAGATTGAAGGCAGGAGGAAAAGGGGATGACAGAGGATGAGATGGTTGGATGACATCACCGGCTCAATGGACGTGAGTTGCAGCAAACTCCGGGAGATAGTGAAGGACAGGGAAGCCTGGCACGCTGCAGTCCATGGGGTTGCAAAGAGTTGGACGTGACTCAGTGACTGAGCAACAGCAATGATGATAGAATACTGACTCATAGAGTAACAGATCCCAGCCTGGGGATCATGTAAGACGTTGTGCCAGCTTGCCTGGTACGAAAACAAATAACCATTTTTCTTCTCTCTTTTAATTTTTATGTATACTACATTCAGAGCATCTTCCTCCTGTAATCAGAAATCATTAACTTAAAAGGGAAAAGTTTTTCTGACCAGCTTGTATTTGTAAACAGCATTTAGGTATAGCATCTGAAGGTTGTGACAATGAGGCTGGGCCATTGTAAGAAATTTTAAGCTGGTACCAGTGTCACTGGGAAAGCGTCTGCCTGCAGTGCGGGAGACCCGGGTTCGATCCCTGGGTTGGGAAGATTCCCTGGAGAAGGCAATGGCAACCCACTCCAGTACTCTTGCCTGGAAAATTCCATGGACTGAGGAGCCTGGTAGGCTACAGCCCATGGGATCGCAAAAAGAGTCGGACACGACTGAGCGACTTCACTTCACCTTCACCTTCACCAGTGTCACTGGTCATCAGAGTTGCTTTTTCACGGGAGTCATTTTACAGGTTTTAAAGCATTGTTGTAAATATATTTGTTAATTCGTTTGGGTTTCACAACAACCACAGAAATAGATAAGACAGGTTTTTCCTGTCTCATAAATGAAGAGATTGCAGCTAACGCGATTTGCCTAAGGTCATGTAAGTAGTCCCCAGTAGACGTGGAACTTTAGCCCAGATCATCTGATTTCAAGGCCTCTGATGCACAGTGTTGACTAGAGTGACGTAGGTTTATTTCTTCATTCAAGTCTCTACTGGATAAACTTGTGTAGGTTTATCATCAGAGGCCTTGAAATCTGATGATCTGGGCTAAAGTTCCTCGAACAGCCTTAAAATTCCAATAGATTGACTTATGTGGTAATTGGTGTGCACACCTGGTGATTTTGCCTTCTCCACACCCAGCCCTCTTACTTCCGATGATAACAGAATGCTGATTTTCCCTTGAGGGCTGAGTGTTCTCGGTTGTATATAGATTTGGTGGGACAGCACCCTGGTTCTTTACTGGCCTAAGGCTGAGGATTGCTTGTCTCTGACCTGAGAATTTGAATCTTTAGCTGGTGACTTGATGGGGAAAATTTCCCCATTCTATGGTAGAATCCCTCAGAGACTCCAGTTCTCCGTTATCTGTATCTTTGTGGCCTTCCTGGCCCTAATCCCTTCCCAGGCTTGTATGATTCGATTTTTCTTTCATTTTTATGTAGTAGTAGTAGTACTGTGTTTTCAGTTATGTCTGACTCTTTGCAACCCCGTGGACTATAGCCCACCAGGCTCTCCTGTCCGTGGGATTGTCCAGGCAAGAATACTGGAGTGGGTTGCCATTCCCTTCTCTAAGGGGTCTTCCTGACCCTGGGATCGAACCTGCATCTCCAACATTGCTAGAAGATTCTTTACTTCCTGAGCCACAAGGGAAGCCTGAATTTCTTCAAATCCTTCCAGTGAATCCCTTTTGTGATTAGGCTAGCTAGACTGATTTTAGTTGCTGACACCTAAATTTCCCCTAACTTATATAGCAATTATGAAAGAAGTCAAGAAGAGAAACAAGCCTTTTCTTGTGACAAATTTCACTACTGTCAGATACATCCCCTTCCTTTTATCTCCATGGAAGAAGAAAACTTTCCCACTCCATTAATGCTGAACTTGACCATGTGACTGTCTTTGGCTTCAGAGTGGGCAAATAGTACTTCCGCAGCCCTTGATTTGGGCTTGAGAATGTGATTTGCTTTGGCTAATGGGATGTTAGCAGGTGTGACTTGACAGAGGCTCTTGCTGTGGCCTGAGAACATTCCTAGATTAGTCCACAGATTTCAGGAGGAAGCTGAGAATCTCAAGGAACAGGGTCACTCTGTTGAGCAGCCCAGCTTACATCAGCAGATTGCCAGCCAGTCCAAGGATATGTGAACTAAATAAGTATTTATTATTGCATACCTGTGAGATCGTTTGCTGTTTGTTATGCAACATCTTTATAGCAATAACAAACCTACCCAGGAATTTGTATTAAGTCCTGTACTGGGTACAAGAAAAACCTAAAATACATGGAATAGGAGGTGGGTGTAGGCTGGAAAAATGTTGAAACTGCCATGAAAGCCTGAAGAAGTGATGGCTCATGTTATATAACCATGAAGCATTTGGTATAATGATCTGTGAGAAACTAGAAATTAGAAATGTAACCAATGAGTGGTGGATTTCCACAACATGGTTTCTATTGTTGAAGTATTTGCTACCGTCTTTTAGCTACATATGATGAACTCAGAAAATAAATAACAAGCTGGTTTGAAATAGAGAGGGACAGTAGAGAACCCAGAGGGGCTAGTGGTAAAGAACCTGCCTGCCAAGGCAGGAGACATAAGAGACCCAGGTTCAACTCCTGGGTTGGGAAAATCCCTTGGAGGAGGGCACGGAAACCCGTTGCAGTATTCTTGCCTGGGAAATCCCATGGACAGAGGACCCTATGAGTCGCAAAGAGTAAGACATGACTGAAGTGACTTAGCATGCATGCACGCAGAGAACCCAGAACTTGCTGGCTCAGGGAAAAATAGATTTCTTGTACTATTTTTCTATTCATTAACTTTCTTTTTCTGTGATACCTTTGTCTGGTTTTGGTATCAAGGTGGTATGCCGCTGCAGTGTTCCTTCCTCTTCAGTTTTTGGGATGCATTTTGAGGATAGGTGTTAAGTTTTCTCTAACTGTTTGGTAGAATTCACCTGGGAAGTGATGTAGTCCTGGACTTTTGTTTCCTGGAAGTTTTAAAATTACTGGTTAAATTTCTTTACTGGTGATTGGTCTGATCATATTTTCTATTTCTTTCTGGCTCAGTCTTAGGAGATTGTACATTTCTAGGAATTTGTCCATTTCTTCCAGGTTGTCCATTTTATTCACGTATAGTTGTTCACAGTGGTCTCTTAGAACCCTTTACATTTCTGTGGTATCATTCAGTGAGAGATTCTTAAATAAAGATGTAGCCTGAGACCAAGGCATTCAGGAGCTTCACCAAGACATGGCTTTCTACTCTTGCCTTTGCTCCAAGGCTTATAGATGAAAAGCAAGTGTTGGGTTGTAATGCCTTTCAAAAAGCCCTTGAAAAAAATCAAATGGCTATTAGAATGTCCTTTCAGCTGGATCTTAGAAAGCTTAAGGTTGTGTCTCCCAGAAATTTGCTAACCCAGAACCAGCTATTAAGTCTAGAGAGCCAGGTGTGTGTGTCTTGAAAATAATGGTGGGTGTGGTTTTTTGAATATGAAATAGACCACATTCATTAATAATATACAAGTACAGTAGATAATTCAAAGAGATTAAAAATTATATAAAGAACTTTTCCTTCTAAAAACTCAAAATGTCTAAGCAACGATAAACCTGGTATCTTTCATACAAAGACAATGTACAATAAAGACATGGAAATTCTAATATAATGGAATGTAAATTAGAATGAAATATCAGGTATTTCTCTTTTCTGCCAGAAATGAGTGGAGATATTATTGCCATTACCAAACTATGAACACACAAAAGTTTACAATAATAAAAGGCAAATATCAGTGATTCAGGGAGAACTTCACAAGTCATATGATAAATATCAGGAAACAAATTCAGAGCAGGAAGTTCAGAATTAAAGACAGATGAAATAACACTCCTAGTGAGCCCTCTGAAACTGAAGACACATCATTGAAAAATAAGGAAGACCAAAATTAAAGTTGGCTAAGACAGATTTTCTTTAGTGCATTTCTTAACTTTCACTTCTCAGATCACCCAAAATTACAAAGTTAAAAATGGAATGAATGTGTCAATAATATTTAAAACACCCAATAATTTTAATAATGAAAGAAGTTGATCTAACCTCCTTATGTTTTACCAGTAAAAATTGAGACCAGCTTTCTGAAAGCTTTATGTGATATAGTTTAATGAAGTTGACCCATGCTGACCCATTTTTAGTAGTGAAAAAGAATTTTTATCCTCTATTTTCTTTAACTTTCTTTGTTTTCTTTAGTGGGATCCTTTCTTTGGTAAAAGGTAAGATCCAAGAATCAAGCACCATCATAACTAACTCTTTCACAGCTGAGTCTTTAGAAATACATTGTCAAATATGGTAACCTCTAGCCATATATGGCTATTAAAGTTAGAATAAAATTAAATAAAATATTTAGCTCATCAATTATTCTCCAGCCACATTTCAGGTACCTGGTAGCCACAAAGGCTAGTATTAGACAGTGCATGTAATGTTTCCATCAACACAGAAAGTTCTTGGAGAACAACACAGTCCAAGAATATAATACAGTACCTTGCCTACCATATTACTGTTGTTCAGCTGCTAAGTTGTGTCCAACTCTTTGTGACCCCGTGGACTGTAGCATGCCAGGCTTCCCTGTCCTACACCACTCCCAGAGTTTGCTCAGATTCATGTCTCCATTGAGTCAGAGATGCTATCTAACCATCTCATCCCCTGCTGCCCCCTTCTCCTTTCGACTTCAGTCTTTCCCAGTATCAGGTTCTTTTCCAATGAGCTGGCTCTTTGCATCACATGGTTGAAGTATTGGAGCTTCAGCTTCAGCATCAGTTCTTCCAATGAATATTCAGGGTTGATTTTCTTTAGGATTGACCGATTGCCTATAATAATTAATAGATATTTTCAGCTAAAGTTATAAAAACTAATTGCAGTTTTCAAAATCTTCGGAAAGTATGCATATGATCTTATGCCAAGGGACTCCATTTCCAAGGAAATGAGTATAGTCCAGGAACACCCTGACATTACCAGTTGAGGGTGCAGCAAGGAGAACTGAGATGGAGTAAATGAAGTAGGTAAAATCTCCCCTCCCCTCACCTTGCTCTGTGACCTGGCAGCCAGTGAGGCAAGATGTCAGCGGGGGGAGTCATCAGTTGGTCATATGTTGTTCATAGGTTAATAAGATGAGGACTAGAAACTAACCATTTCTGGCTTTATGCTTCTGATAGTTTCCTGGTTACATAAAATGATATAATTATACTTTTCTTTTCTCATTGAATATGTCAGTATGGATCTCTGCTCTTAAAAGTGAAAGATGTATATGAGTTATACTCACTTTTTAAAAACTCTTCCTTTATAGGTTATGTTATAGTATTTAGTTCATACTAACCTATGTAACGGAGAAGGCGATGGCACCCCACTCCAGTACTCTTGCCTGGAAAATCCCATGGACGGAGGAGCCTGGTAGGCTGCAGTCCATGAGGTCGCTAAGAGTCAGACACGACTGAGCGACTTCACTTTGACTTTTCACTTTCATGCGTTGGAGAAGGAAATGGCAACCCACTCCAGTGTTTTTGCCTGAAGAATCCCAGGGACGGGGGAGCCTGGTGGGCTGCCGTCTATGGGGTTGCACAGAGTTGGACACGACTGAAGTGACTTAGCAGCAGCAGCAGCAGCAGCAACCTATGTAAGTCTATGCACTATGCTTATAGTTTTCTTAGGCTGTTCAGTCTGCTATAACAAAACAATACAGACTGGATAGCTTATAAGCAACAGAAATTTATTTAACAGTTCTGGATGCTGAGAAAAATCCAAGATCAGGGTATCAGCCTGGTTGAGTTCTGGTAAAGTTCCTCTTCTGGATTGCAGACTGCTGACTTCTCATCTCCTCACATGGTAGAAAGAGGGCTAGGGAGCTGCTTGGAAAACTATAATTCAAAAAGATACCTGCACCCTTGTGTTCACTGCAGCACTGTTTACAATAGCCATGACAAGGAAACAACCTAAATGCCATTGATAGATGAATAGATAAGGAAGATATCATACGTATATACAATGGAATACTGCTCAGCCATAAAAAACAATGACACAATGCCATTCGCAGCAACATGAATGGACCTAGAGATGATTGTACTGAGTGAAGTAAGTCAGACAGAGAGAAACAAATAGCATATGAGATCACTTATATGTGGAATCTAAAATATGACATAAATAAACTTACCCATGAAACAGAAACATACCCACAGACATAGGGACAGACTTGTTGCCAAGGGGTGGAGGCAGCATAGGGAAGGGATGGATTGGGAATTTGGGTTTAACAGATGCAAACTATTATATATAAGATGGATAAACAACAAGGTCTTACTGAATATAGTTTTACAGGGAACTATATTCAATATCCTGTAATAAACCATAATGGGAAAGTGCCGGGAGCAGGAGCTCCGCCCCTGGCACAGGTCATGAGGAAGGAGGCTCGGCATACGCAAAGGTGGGATCGAGCCTCAGGAGTCCCCCTGGAAATTCTCGAGCATCTACCCCCCAAAACCAGAGTCTGCCTACTTTCTGCTTTGTGCTCTCACCTACACCTCTGACTTTATGGGGGGCTGTCCCCCACTACCTCTCTCTGAAAAAAGAGTTAACTTACAGCTCCAGTTAATAATTCCTGGTGTGACAGTGTTTCAACCTACAAACTCCTTTGGAAGTCCTCTAGCCTGCCTGAATAGGTTTTTCTGGCCACATGTGATTGCTCAGAGTCTCCCAACTGTGAGAGGCATGAGATGTTCTAAACTGTCTAAATACAGATTCCTTTGAGCAGTTAAAAGATTGATTAGAAATATTATTGGTGAAGGGATTTTCACTTGTTGGGCCAATGTTTGCTGCTAAGTCTCCATATCCCTTACCTGCTGTGTCCCTGGCAGTGTACTGATTAATATGATTGGTGTAAGTAGTAGCTTTAATGTTTGTAACCTTGGACCCTTGAGTTAATTCTTTTTCTTGTTATAGCCCACCACACCTTTGCCCTATAGGAATGCAACTTTAATGCTTTTGGAGGGTGGCGCCTGACTAATCACCTTTAGAGAAAAATAAGTTTTCTGAAGAAAGGGTCTTAAAATGTTAACAGGCCTCTGGCCCAGAAGATGATACAAATCACCTAAACTTTTGCATATGGTAAGTTTGCAGGAAGAAAGCCTGGCTTACTGCATGACTCTACCCCTTCCCCCATTATCCTCTATGCATAACTTAAGGTATAAAAACTACTTTGGCAAATAAAGTGCTGGCCTTGTTCACCGAAACTTGGTCTCCCCATGTCGTTCTTTCTCTCACCTTCTGGCTGAATTATTCGGCCTCTTTTCTCCACTGAATTTCCTCACTGAGCTATCCTTATTTCAGCCTCTTTTCTCCACTGAATTTCTTCACTGAGCTATCCTTATTCTATTACTCTTTATATCCTTAATTAACGTTTAATTAAGCAATTGTTTCCTGATCTTCGCCGACGCCATCCCTGCTTCGAATTCCCTGGATCCGCCGGGGCTGGACCCCGGCAGGAAAGAATATGAAAAAGAACAAATATGTATGTATGACTGAGTCACTTTGCTGTACAGAAGAAACTAATGCAACGTTGTAAATCAACTATACTTCAATGAAATAAATTTTTAAGAAATGGAACTTAGATATTATATTTTAACTTAAAGCATTTAAATACTTAAATATGTTTATTTGTTCATATTCTAATGTAAAAAGGTCAGGACATTTTCTTTGAGAATGTCTTCCAATCACTAGAAGAGATTTGTAAAATTTGAATCTTAATACCATTTGGAAACAGGCTTTGCTTGGAACAAGACATTTTGGGTCACTGTAATGACAGGTTCCACAAATATGAATAATACTGTCCAATAAATGACCTATTAAATGGCATGAAAAGAAACTTTGCCTGAAAAATTCCTTTTGCTGTATAATTATTACATTCCTAGAGTAGGCATTGTGTTAATAACATTAGAGTTGATTAAAGAAATGTTTATGCATACATGAACAAAGCTATTGCTTTTATGCTACAACCTCCCTTCCATTTCTTGGCTTTATTCAGTGGCGAAGCAATAATGAAAATGACAAATAATACTAAAGGAATAAAAATCCAAATTGTCTGCAAAATAATCATTTATATGTATATGGCACCATCCTCTCCATGTAAACTTTTTTATTGGTCTTTCCCAGCATTCCTCAGTGGGGATTTAAGTGCCCTTGTCCCTACTTCCTCCAGAACTCCCACCTGAAAGGTAAAGAAACTGCCTTAACAAATGGTGAATTGGGTTTTTACCCTGTGCTTCTCAAACAGATTTTGGGGGTAGGTTCCAAGTTAGGCAACCTTGCTGTTCTGAGTTGTTTTCAAGTAGCCATTTGGCTTATTTTTCATCTCTTGCTTCGAAGTAATGATACTTGATAAAAACTTCTTTTTGAATCACTAAAGGATTGTATTAGAACAGAAAATAAATTTACGCATCCTACTGGAGTCTTGTTATTCATGGGTGCTGATTTGGTATAATAAGCAGAGTCCACATATATATTTTTTTAATATATAAAAAACATTTGTGTTTCTAATACCTAGAGGTGTACTTTGTTAACATTTTCTCATGTTTACCTCTAGTCTTTTTTTTTTATGAAAGAAATAAAATGGTCCCAGTTCTTTTAAATAAAATTCTACACATATACACTAAGAACAAAGAACGATTTTGACAGTGTAGAATTCTCAGAGAGAGGTCCAGATTAAACAAACAGTAAGTGCCCCTACATCTCCTGCCAAAGGAACAATAGTGCTTGGGTGATGTTTTCCAGGCAACCCCACGGCATAAATCTTTAATCCCACTGCCTTTCATGTGACGTTTATATACAAAAAATCTGTTTATAGAGCAACACAACCTTTTCTTGTGTTCGTTATGGTTTATCAGGGCCGCCAGTGCTTCGGTTCTTATGATATAACTACTCAGAGTATGTCAGCAAATATTATCAAGGCATTTTGATTTTGTTCTTTGTTTGGAGTTTCACCAGAACCAAATAAGGGGCTTATGTACTCATCACAAAACAAGGTCAATGGCAAGAATTCAGGAAACCTTACACAGCCCACATTTGCAGACTCCAGAGTTTGCGCACCAGTGAATAGTTTTGCCTCAGACCAGAAGGGAAGACTTTCTCTTTGCAGTATCCATAAATTTTGACTTAGTTAATCTTCACAGAAAACCTAGGCAGGATAAATCTGATTTCATTTAAATAAAAGAAAAGTGATCCAGGAATAAACTGGCATGCTATATTAAAAAATAATCTGCCCAAGTTAGGGAACAGAATACATTTTAGCGTCATAGGCCTGGAAAAAAGCCATTGAGAATGATTTTCCCATTTATTGAATAAATTAGAAAGTCAGTTTATAGGAATACTCAGCAAACTGTATAAGGCTCTTGATTGCAAATGATGAAAAACCAACTCAAACTAGATTTAGTTTAAAAAAAAAAAAATTGGTTGACAAAGCTAACTAAAGAGTCAAAGAAACGCCCTTGACTTTGGGCATAAATGGCTCCTGGCCACTTAGCTACACTTACTTTCCTCTTGTCCTCTCCCCAGAGGTGGCACAATGGCCCCCAGATGTTCCAGATGCCCACGGCCTTCAGTGTTCATGTTATAGGGAAAGAGTGCCCACATCTCATGACAAGAGTCCTGGGGACATTGGCTTAGCTTGGGACACATTCCTGATCTAATCACTGTGTCCAGAGAAATAGGCTTAGTTCTGTGGGTGACCTAGCCAGGGTCATGGCCACCTCTTCAATCAAATTGTTAGTCATTCAGTCGTGTCTGACTCTTTGCAACCCCATGGACGGTAGCCCACCAGGCTTCTCTGTCCATGGAATTCTCCAGGCAAGAATACTGGAGAATGGGTTGCCATTTCCTTCTCCAGGGAATATTCCTGACTCAGGGACGGAACCCAGGTCTCCTGCATTTCAGGTAGATTCTTTACGTCTGAGCCATCAGGGAAGCCCTTCTTCAGCCAAAAGTGGCATCACTTCCACCTGCACTTTATGGCCTAAGGAAATGTCTATGGAATGGTGGAGGAGTCACTCTCACAAAGAAGGCATGCTGACAAGGCCAGAAGACTATATGCCAACTACTTGACACTGACAAGTTTAGGTAGAACATGAAGTGAAAGTGAAGTCACTCAGTTGTGTCCAACTTCTTGCGACCCCATGGACTGTAGCCCACCAGGCTCCTCCGTCCATGGGATTCTCCAGGCAAGAGTACTGGATGGGTTGCCGTTTCCTTCTCCAGGGAATCTTCCCGACCCAGTGATCGAACCCACGTCTCCCACATTGCAGGCAGACGCTTCAACCTCTGAGCCACCAGGGAAGAACATGAAGTACATGAGTCCTAATGCCAAGTTTATTTGTACTGATTGCTTTTTAGTTTCTACTGTCTGCCTAAATCAGTGTTTCTCATCTAAAGATGGTAAATGTGTGTGTAAATGTGCAAAAATCAGTGCACACATTTGTGCTTGAGTTTGAAAGGCTAAGGGTTGGACAGGAAAGTATAGCTAAGAGATTGGGAGCCATTTATGCTCAGGGTCAAGTGTCCTTCTTTGACTCTCTAGTTGCTGCTGCTGCTGCTGCTAAGTCACTTCAGTCGTGTCCGACTCTGTGCGACCCCATAGACGGCAGCCCACCAGGCTCCTTGGTCCCTGGGGTTCTCCAGGCAAGAACACTGGAGTGGGTTGCCATTTCCTTCTCCAATGCATGAAAGTGAAAAGTGAAAGTGAAGTCGCTCAGTCATGTCCGACTCTAAGCGACCCCATGGACTGCAGCCTACCAGGCTCTTCCGTCCATGGGATTTTCCAGGCAAGAGTACTGGAGTGGGGTGCCATTGCCTTCTCTGGACTCTCTAGTTAGCTCTGTCAATGAATTATTCTTTTTACCAAATCTAGTTTGAGTTGGGTTTTCATCACTTATACAGTTTGCTGTATAGGTTAACAAAGTTTGGACCTATTGGATGATCAGGAGAAACTGTCTCTTTACTAAGAAGTTTATAAATGGATCACGGACTAAAAAATATTGAGAAACTTTATCACTAAGGCATGCTGTCTTCTCAAGATGTAAATTACTGTACAGCACTGATTTGGGTTTTAAGGTGATGTCTGATGGGCAAGCCAAAAAAATGCACAGTTGGAATATAAGGGACCTATCTGAACCTTTTGAGTGTAAAGAAGGAAACTCACAAAACAAAACAAAAAAGCAAACACTGGTTTGTGTTTTCATGAGGAAAAAAAAAAAAAAAAGCCTCCTGAGATTCATATCTCTTTTCCTGACAGTCCCAGCTGGAAAAAGGAAATTTAGCAAGTGAAATTGAACAAAAGGAAATTTTTGGGTGTTCTGGAAACTTGCAAACTTCAAAACAGTTCTGTTTTTATTTCTCCATTTTTATTCAATCAGGTCTTCTTAAATGTCTTCATACTTAGGTTGAATAAAAACAGAGAACAAAGAGTAAAGATTGCAGTGGGACTATTTCTGCTCTAATGTATTAAAGAGTTAATACAGTAATACATGAACATGTTTAGATTGAGCATGGCACCATGGCAAATGTATGTGAGGCAATGAAAGAAAGAGGATCTTCTGTCATTGTCAGATGTCAATAGATTTCTCTCTGCCCTGGAATGGTGGTTCTCAGACTGTCGTGCGCACCGCAGTCACTTGGAAGACTCATCATAAACCCATGTTGCCTGACCTCACCCCCAGGGTTTCTGATTCAGTAGGTCTGTGGTGGGCCTCCAGATGTGCTTTCCTAGCAAGTTCCTATGTGCTGCTGATGCTGCTCATCTGGGACCACACTTGGAGAATGATTCCTCTAGATGAATCTCAAAGAACAGCTATGCGTGAGTCATCATGGTCCACAGTTCCAGCTGAGAGGTGGGTTGAAGCTGCCCTGGGGGCATCATTACCAGAGCTTCTTGCCGTGGTGATGGTCTGAATTATGGCACAGGCATGTTTCCAGGAGGGAAGCTTTGGGCGAACACAGGATTCCAGCTCGTGTGTGTGGTAAAATAGTAGAGACTGCATCCTCGGGAAGCTGTACCAAGTAATAATTAGGCAGGTCGCGAGGGCTCTCACCACACACTCTGGGATTTTCAAAGCAGAGTTCCAGGACTTGCTGGGAGTTTGAGTACCAATTAGGAGAGAAATCTAACTGAGAAGCCTGGCGCTTGTCATGGGGTCACAGGAAGGGTTGAAACTGGAGGCCATGTGCATTCCCAAGAAACTTACCTGGACTAGGTAAACCAAAAAGGCCAGTTTTAGTCCCATGCAAGAGGGAGCCTGGTGCTGAATGAATACTGAGCCAAGACGGAGGATGCAGACCTGTCTGTATCTGAAAGTTGTCTGTTCAATGCCTGTGTGATTAGAATTAAGTCAGGCCAGGTCTGTCTGGAAAAGTATTTTCTTAAATTTGTTTTTGACTTTGATATACACTAAGAGGGCTTCCCTAGTGGCTCACATGGTAAACAATCTGCCTGCAATGCAGGAGACTTGAGTTTCATCCCCTGGGTCGGGAAGATCCCGTGGAGAAGGAAATGACTATCCACTCCAGTATTCTTGCTTGGAGAATTCCATGGACAGAGGAGCCTGGCGGACTATAGTCCATGGGATCACAGAGAGTTGGACACAACTGAGTGACTTACACTTCCATATACTAAGAAATACGAAGTATATTATAACATGGTACATATAAACACACACACACAGCGTGCAGTGTATTCTATTCTGTTTTGTGGTCTCTATTCTATTCTATTTTATTGTTTCATGAAAATTAAAAAAGCACCTTTTCCTATCCAAGAGTTGTTTTATGACCCACAAATGGGCAGACACTTGCAGTTCAAAAACATTCACTTAGAACTTGCAATCTGTACTGTCCCTAGCATAGACCTACAGCCGGCCCTCCTGTCTCTGATGCAAGAGTTCACACTTCAAACCAGTTGCAGACTATAAAGTCACTTCCAGTTAAGAGGTCAAGATCTTGCTGCACTCAGCCTGCACTATTACTTCCTGGAGGCCCCTTTCCTGGGTTAGAATTCTTCATTACAGGACTCCTGGACTTACTGGACCTCCATGACTTGCACTAGTTTTGGTTTTGATCTCTCTTGACACCCTTAACAACCTGAGGGAAGAGACCTTCTCCTCCAGATCTGGCTTTGGGAGCCCCATCAGCTAGGGTAACCCTCTTTCCTCCTCCCCTGAGATTAGACCCAGACAAAAAAGCCAGTTGTGTCTTCTAATCCTACTTTCCTTTATATGCTCTGCCAACCTAGTTCCTCTAGCTGAAAATCAGCTTGATTTTCCTTTCTCCTTTGTTTAATTTCTCTTCTCAGCAATTGTTTAATTTCTCTTCTCTCCAATTGTTATGTCTGGATAACAATTTTTAAAAAGCCCTTATCTATGTTACAAATAATAGCTAAATTAAAATAACTGCTGACAAATTCCACCTGATAAGCAAACAAAATCATACAAGTATGAAAAATAAAACCATGGTCCTGTTCAATAATGAGCTTTTCTAATATCTGTAGAAATTGTAATGTAGAAAAGATGGATATTAACCAGTCAGTCAACTAACCAAGCAGACAAGATTCCCATCAACCCAACTTTTTGAAGAAGCAAGTCTTAGTTAAAGCCTTTTACACATAGAACCAGAATAGATGACATGCTAATAAGTCACACTTAAAAAAAGGCAAACTTTTCTGTTGCTCACAGTAATAAAACAAAGGGTAAGCTATCTGAAACAAAGATATCTATTTCTAGGCCACCAACTGAATCTCTGCCCAAAGATATTTTCTAGTAGTTTAATTCTTTAAAGAAGATTGTCATTTTTATAGCTGCTGTGGAAAACAGTATGGAGGTTCATCTAAAAATTAGAAGTAGAACCACTATATACTCCAGTAATCCCACTCTTGGACATATACCTGGAGAAAAACATGGATTAAAAGAATACATGCACCCCAATGTTCATTGCAGTGCTCTTTACAATAACCATGACATGGAAGCAACCTAGATATCCTTCCACAGAGGAATGGGTAAGGAAGATGTGGTGTGTGCATATATAATAGAATATTACTAAGCCACTAAAAAGAATGAAATAATGTCATTTGCAGTAACATGGATGGGCCTGGAGATTATCACACTAAGTGAAGTAAGTCGGAGAAAGAAAAATATCACATGGTATAATTTATATGTGGAATCTAAAAAAATGATACAAATGAACTTGTTTATAAAACAGAAACAGACTCACAGACTTAGAAAATGAACTCATGGTTACCAGAGGGGAAGGGTGGGTGGGAGGGATAGACTGGGAGTTTGACATGTACACGTTGCTCTATTTAAAATAAAATGTCTTTCCACGAAAAAAATAAAGAGGAAAACTTGTGTGTTTCTCACAGTAGTAAAATGAATGGCAAGCTATTTGAAACAAAGAGATCCATTTCTAGGCTACCAGATACAGTGGCCTATCTGCTCAAAGATATTTTCTAATATGTTAGTGCTTTAAAGAATACCGTCACTTGTATAGCCACTGTGGAAAACAGTACTGAGGTTCATTCAAAAATTAAAAATAGTACTGCCATAAGATCCAGCAATCTTACTTCTGGGTAAGAAGCCACAGGAAATGAAACCACTATATTGAAGATATCTACACCCTTAATGTTCAGTGCAGCATCATTCACAGTGACCAAGACAGGAAAACAAGCCAAGTATCCATTGATGGATATGCTGGATGAATGGACAAAAATGATGTGATTCATATATATATGATACATAGGTATATGGCTTCCTAGGGGACACAGTTGGTAAAGAATCTGCCTGCCAATGCAGGAGACACAGGAGTCGTGGGTTTGATCCCTGGAAGACCCCCTGGAGTAGGAAATGGCAACCCACTCCAGTATTCTTGTTTGGAAAATTCCATGGACAGAGGAGCCTGGAGGGCTGTACTCCACGGAGTCACAAAAAATTAGACACAACTGAACATGCACACTCATTTGTATATGTGTGTGTATGTGGGTGTATAAATATATGTATCATTCAGCTATAAAAAGATGGAAAACCTGTCATTTGTAATGGTGTAGATAAGCCCTGAGGACATTATGCTAAGTGAAATAGGTCAGACAGAGAAAGACAAATGCAGTATGATCTCACTTATATAAGGAATTTTTTTTTTAAGCTGACATAGAAACAAAAAGTAGAATGGTAGTGGTCAGGGGCTAGAGGCTTGGGAAATGGGAGGTGTTGGCTAAAGTGTGAAAAAAATATTAGGTGCTCAGTTGTGTCTGACTCTTTGTGACCCCATGGTACTACAGCTTGCCAGGCTCCTCTGTCCATGGGATTCTCCAGGCAAGGATACTGGAGTGGGTTGCCTTTTCCTCCTCCAGGGGATCTTCCCTACCCAGGGATTGAACCCGGGTCTCTTGCATTGCAGGCAGATTCTTTACCATCTGAGCCACCAGGGAAGCTCAACCACCTTCTAATTATGAGATAAACAAGTTCTGGCAATCTGCTATTCAGCATGGTGACTAGGGTTAACAATACTGTATTATATACTTGAAAGTTGCTAACAAGTTAGGTCTTACATCTTCTTACCACATATACATACACACACACACAAAGGTAATCATGTGAGAAGCTGAAGTGTTAGCTGACCTTATTGTGGTAATCATTTCATAACATATGCATAAATCAAGTTGTACATCAAAACATTTTTTTTATATGGATCATTTTTAAAGTCTTTATTGAGTTTATTACAATATTGTTTCTGTTTTGCACTTTAGTTTTCTGGCTGCAAAACATGTAGGCTCCTAGCTTCCCAATAAGGGGTAGAACTCCTGCATTAGAAGGCAAAGTCTTAACCAGGGAGGTCCGCCATGTTGTACATCTTAAACTTACATAATGCTGTTTATCAATTACATGTCAATAAGCCTGGAAAACACACTGTCACAATGGCCAAGAAATGTCTAAAACGTACCATTCGTTTTTTATCACCCTTCAGTTTTCATCCAAAATGGAATTTTCTTGAATAGGGTGATTGCTCTTTTTAAACAGGTGCTTTTAAATGATCACAATGCAGGAGAATCAACTTGGGAAAGGCAGATTCCCAGACCCTGCCAGTCACAAAGGCCACACTCTAAAAACATTGTGAGGAGATAAAAACAGTTTATTTCAAGAGGTCATTGAGCCTCTTCCACACATGCGTGTGTCAGGAACTCGACATTTGATGGAGCGATGACGTTGTTTTTCATATTTCTTCTTTCACTCAGTGAATGGTCAGTTTCTAGAACTTTCCATGTGATTCATCTTAAACTCAGGCAGGCTAGCTTGAGGCAAAACCTCCAAGATCCAGAGGCCGCAAAGGCTGTGCGCATACATGAATCAGCAGAGGAGAGAGTGACAGGAGAGACTGAGGAGCATACCTGGCATCTGACTCCCGCCAAGGCAGCAGTGTGTGACCCCATTCAGTCCCGGCCCCACCTGCTCCCTCGCAAGCCTTCTTCACTCTCAGGAAGTTCCAGAAAATGTCACAGATCGAAATCTGAGATCACAAGTAGAAAGTAAATTTTACCTTGTGAAATCAAAGACGGATACAAAAGTAAAATGAAATGCTAGGTCATTTCCAGTCAGAAAGGGGATTTAAGCAAAAGCCTAATCTTAAAAAGAGTATAGTTGTAAAACATACCTAAAGAAAGAAACATGGTTTTTAAGAACTTGGCGGCTCATAGTCTGGCTTAGTCTCGGAGACCTGGAATTTACCATCCAATAAAGTCATTTTATGCCTGTCTGGCTGAGTTTCTTATCTGTGAAATGGGACCTAAAAGCTATCTGTTCCTTACATGACACACAGGAATTCCACATGAAATTCTTAGGCGAATCTAGGCTTTTCAAAACAACATATCCTTGCAAGCCTCTTGTGCAAACAAGAGAATTTATCTTCAGCTAATTTGTACCTTCAGTCAGAGAGAGAATTTTTAGCATGCCATTAAAAATGACAATAAATGTCAGCACCTTACTTAGAAAAACAAGTAAATAAAAAGGATTTCCCAGAAGTCACAGAGTGCTTAAATAAGAAATCAAGTTCTCTGCGAATTGAAATGATTAAAAAATTGTTTAAATTTAAAATTTATTTTTATTATCTATGTAAGATTTTTTGGAGTATAGTTGCTTTACAGTTTTGTGCTGTTTTCTGCTCTACAGCAAAGTGAATCAGCCATATGTATACATATATCCCCTCTTTTTAAAATTTCCTTCCCGTTTAGGTCACCAGAGAGCTTGGAGTAGAATTCCCTGTGCTACGGATTAAAGTGATTTATTCTCGGACAATTCACCTAGAGACTTTTTTCTCCAATTACTAAAGGTCTGGCAGGAAGACTCTTGAGTGATACATTCAACAGAAGATCTCTTGGAAGGCCCTCTTAGTTCCTCTTGGAGATCCAACAAGGGGACAAAGTTAGAAACTAGGAAGCATTTGGCTGGCTCCTCATCAAAAAAAGAGATATTTAATCCCATCTAGTGTTACATGCGGCTTTGCTCAAAATGAAGCAGCTGCTGGGGAACTGATTTGAGTCCGTTCCTGTTGAAGCGGATCCATTTTTGTGCGTGCGTCTTCTTCAGATGAATCTGACTTGTCAGGCTGAGAACATACGCGTGCGCCGTTCCAGAGAGAATGCACATTTATTTTCCTCCCATTGAATGTTTGAACATGATCACAGTCACCAGATGGGTCAGAAAAAACAATGACAGCATGGCATAAATCTTCAGAGGGTGTATCAATCTGATCGAATTGAGAAGATAAAGTGGATTTTGCTAGAAATCCAATAAACTCTCTCCACCTCCATAATAATAAGGGTTTGTGCCAATTTTCTCCCTTATTATGCTCTCTGCCCTTTCACTCCTTATTCTCTCTTCTGTTTCACTTCTGTACCCTTATAAGGCTTATTGTATTCTCTACAGCTGTTTGGTAAGCCCATGCTCTTTTAAGCCTAATTGGTCAAGGAACTTGGAAGGGGTGTGCTGGCAAGAAAAGCAGCAGAGTGTGGAGCTGGACACTCTTCTTTGAATGGGGTCTGCCTTCACCCAACTGTGTGGTCCTCTAGACTCAGTTTCCTTGCATAACACTGAGGTTAACCTTTCCAGAGGTTGTGAGAGTTAGAGATTTTGGATATGAAGCAACTAGTGTGATTCCCAGCACCCTAAAAAGAGTGCCTCTTATTATATTGGACACCCAAGATTAGATTGGTTAGCCTGAAGTTCATTCTTTTTTTAGGAGGCAGGAAGAAACCAAGAGGAAGAAACATTCTTTACCAAAGACTTCAATAGTATTTGTATTCTCTGATGGCACTGTGATCCTGGTTGTAGGAAGAGGAAATGCAGCTCAGTGATTTTCTCTAGGCACTGAAATGTTAAATTTGCTATTTTGTACCAATCAGAAAACTGCAAGTTATAGGTAGCCCTATGTGCAATGTTAGGCAAAAATAAAACTTTAGGACTCTATTTTGCTCTAACATGACATTTCAGATGCCCCATTCTTAAAAAATAAATGGTTAGGCCTACCAGATAGGTTCTGTTGGAACTTACCAGAGTTCTCAGTAAACTTAACTCCCCATGGTAACTCTAACAGATGGTGTGCTAGAGTTGTGTGCATGCTGAGTTGATTAATCGTGTCCGACTCTTTGCAACCCTATGTACTGTAATCTGCCAGGCTGCTTTGTCTGTGGGATTTCCCAGGCAAGAATACTGGAGTGGGTTGCTATTTCCTTCTCCAGGGTATCTTCCTGATCCAGGAATTGAACTCGCATCTCCTTTGTCTCCTGTATTGTCAGGCAGATTCTTTACTACTGTGCCACCTGGGAATCCCCCAATAGATAGAGATTTGCAAGATTAAGCCACTGACAACATCTGAAGTTAAATTGACTTCATTTTGGTCACTGAACTTAATAGCTGCTAAAAGATTTCAGTTAGGTCAGTGTTTTTTATGGGAATTGGGACCAGAACATAAGAACAAGTATGGTTAAACAAGGTCTCGGAGTGACACAGGTCATGATTGGTTGTCTCTGGGCAGGTAATAAGATGATCACTCTGGCAAGAGAGTGGATTTAGGGAGAAATACAGACAAAAGCAGGGAAACCAGTTAGCAGGCTATTATAGCACTATAAGTAAGAGATATCAGTGTTATTTACTGGGGAATGGCTGTAGAGATGGAGGGAAGAAAGTGGATTCAGGATATATTTTTGGAATTGGCCTTTGAATAGAATGTGCTGATCAGTTGGTTATTGGAAGCAGAAGTGATGAGACAAAAAGAGAAATCAAGGATGACTCCTAGGTTTGGAGTTTGCCCAAACAGAAGACGATGGGTAAAATTACAGAGATGGGGAGGTGGAACATGAATAGGGAGAAACAGTTTGGGGATCAAAAGCCCAGCTTCTGTTTTGGCTGTGTTGCTTTAACCCTAGTGATGCTCATTAGACTTTGATATGAATTTAACCATGTTATTAGCGAGAGAACAATGTGCTGCAAGTTGTCGTTAAAGATCAAATTACTGACTGTCCTGTGTGACTGTCCTATGAAAAAAGAAACCTAGCTTACGGAGGCAGCATAGTGTAACTCTGAGGTGTTGTTTTGACCTGCCTATCTTCTTTCCTTCCACATCTCTCAGCTCCTCCTTTGGGTGCCTCCCTGCATCCTGTGCTCCCTGGCAACACGCCCGGACCTTGCAAAGATGTCTTCTTTTCTCTTACTTTGTTGCGCGATGTTGTCTTAATCTTCACTTGCTCTCTGTGCCTGAAACAGTGCCTGGCAAAAAGTTGGTAGTCACAGGATGTTTTTAAGTGAATGAGTGAATGAATGAAGGTGTGCTGAGGCCCCCAGATCTCTGCTTCTGGTGGAGCCCATCCCAGGCTGTAATTTGACAGTGGGGGAGATGGAACCCCTAGGTCTCTGGTGGAGCCCATCCCAGGCTGTACGTTGACAGTGGGGGAGATTTAAGGGTCTTAAGATGTACATCAGCATCACTTTGCTTCCAATTTGTCTTTTTCCCTGTTCATGGCACAGTTTCCATCTTAGACTCTAGTTTTGATAAATGGCTATGAATTCTCTTGTGCCTAAATTCCAGCTGTGTTAAGCTAGCTGTACTTCCAGAGCCTTGCGGACAGAAGCCCAGCAGGATCTTGCCTGCTTCCCGTCCCACCTCTATTCCATCCTCTTCCTGCTCCCTTGAGCCTGAGCCTGTGACCAAGGCTCACTCTATATTACAAGAGACTCTACTATTTTCCTGAGGGTCTCAAAATGGCCTGCATCCAGGTCCTCATTTCCAAGCAGCTTGGCCCATCAGCAAAGTCTGTCATTTCTTTCTGGACCTGTCCAGTGACAGCTATTTGCTGGTGTTTCTATCAGCTGCTTATCACTCTTTGGTCAGGACCGCCTCTGTACTTAGCCATATGCCACCACTGAATTCCACTTTAACTCTCATCCCAATTCATGTACCATCTCAAGGAACAGAGTTAGTTCAACTTGGAGGCACCATCAGGTATCCAAGCCTACAGCTATCATTCTTCAATCTGGCCTGCTTCCAGAGACGACTAATATAAGGAGGAGAAATATCTTACTGGTGTTAAAATAGCAGCAGGGCTGGATGAAGCACAAGCTGGAATTAAGATTGCCAGCAGAAATACCCATAACCTCAGATATACAGATGATAACCCCCCTTATGGCAGAAAATGAAGAAGAACTAAAGAACCTCTTGATGAAAGTGAAAGAGGAGAGTGAAAAAGTTGGCTTAAAACTCAACTTTCAGAAAACTAAGATCATGGCATCTGATCCCATCACTTTATGGCAAAAAGATGGGAAAACAGTAGAAACAGTGACAAACTTTATTTTTGGGGGCTCCAAAATCACTGCAGATGGTGACTGCAGCCATGAAATTAAAAGACACTTGCTCCTTGGAAGAAAAGTTATGACCAACCTAGACAGCATATTAAAAACTAGAGACATTACTTTGCCAACAAAGGTCCATCTAGTCGAAGGTATGGTTTTTCCAGTAGTCATGTATGGATGTGAGAGTTGGACTATAAAGAAGCTCAGTGCCGAAGAGTTGAGCTTTGAACTGTGGTCTTGGAGAAGACTCTTGAGAATCCCTTGGACTGCAAAGAGATCCAACCATTCCATCCTAAAGGAAATCAGTCCTGAATATTCATTGGAAGGACTGATGTTGAAGCTGAAACTCCAATTCTTTGCCTACCTGATACGAAGAACTGACTCATTTGAAAAGACCCTGATGCTGGGAAAGATTGAAGGTGGAAGGAGAAGGGGCCGACAGAGGATGAGATGGTTGGATGGCATCACTGACTCGATGGACATGAGTTTGAGTAAACTCCGGGAGTTGGTGATGGACAGGGAGGCCTGGCGTGCTGTAGTCCATGGGGTTGCAAAGAGTCCCACATGACTGAGCAACCGAACTGAACTGGTCACATGATTTTGGAAGATCTGGTTATATGTTGTTGAGAGTGTGTGTGTATGTGTGTGTGAGAGAGATACATTTGTCTATAACAAATGTATATTTGCTATATACATATATATATTTATATATGTATACTATGTATATATATATATATATATAAAAATGTCTATATATATTTCCATTTTTCAGTTGTTTGCGCCATTCATTTTCTAGGAGAAAACCTGAGCTTTGCTACATGATCATAGGTCAACAAACATTGACAGAAGTCTTCCTAGGGAGTTGAGTATGCCCTGGAAACTAGCAACACCAGTTTCCACGCCTTCACCTGTTGAATAACATGACTGAACTCTTGCTAGGTGTCAGCTCTACTCTGGCTTGGGATCCATCCTTGACTGTGTTTACCAAAGATGAATTTCCACTGGTTTTCCCTCTTCCAGGAATTAGAGAGTACAGATAAACCCTTTGGTGGCCCCACCAACCCAGAATACAATTCATTTTAAAAATTTATTTTCTGTTGGAGTATAGTTGCTTCACAATGCTATGTTAGTTTCTACCGTACGACAAAATTTATCGGCTATATGTTTACATAGATCTTCTCTTTTGGGGATTTCCTTCCCGTTTAGGTCACCACAGAGCACTGAGTAGAGTTTCCTGTGCTACACAGTAGGTTCTCATTAGTTATCTGTTTTATATATGCTATCAATCATATATATATTTTCAGTCCCAGTCTCCCAATACATCCCAGAATACAATTCAAGTCCAAACAACACAAAACTGTAAAAAAAGTGAAAGGAAGTTCCACAAAGTATTCTCCCGCCCCCACCCCCACCCCCGTGATGATAACATCAATGATGTTGTTAAAATAAGCATCGATTATCAAAACATTTTTACTATTTTCTTTTTCTGCTGTGGTCACTGCCTCCCCGTTGCCTAGCACATTTTCCTGGTTGGTAATCCATCTCTACTCCAGGCTAATGGAAGCATCAGACAGATCAACAGATTCGAGTAAATAATTGCAATATGAAGAGACACACCCTCTGATAGGAGTGTATCCGGAGTGACAGGGTTGTAAACACAATGCCGTGTGAACACAGCATTTCCCACCCTGCCCTTCCTTTTGTGTCTTCACATTCATATTCAGGGGAAATTATTTCCAGATTCAGGGGAAAATGGAATGTATGAATGTAAATCATAGCTCTCACAAAAAATAAGGTAACATATGGCCATTCAGGTTTTTGTGTGAGATGAAGGAATGAACTCAGAAATACCCGCCTGTGCTTTTGAAGTTTTGTAGGTCTTGTTATTGCAACCCTAAGGTGTGAAGTGTTTGCACTGTGTTTGAAATTAAGGATTGGAATAGCTGGGAGCTCCAAAACTTCCTTCAGATGCCACTTTTTTTCTTCCTCAACTAAGTCTTCGCTTACACAACTTGTTCAAAGGATAGCATCAAAGGATTGTTTTATCAGTTAGTTTAGGATAATACGAACTCTAGTCAGTAAAGGGAAACTTTTCAGACTTCAGTAAAGGGAAACTTTTCAGACTTAGAGTTCAATCTGTTTTTCTTGGCAACCGGCCCAAGATGGGAGAAGAATTCATGGGAGAGACTTGTGGGCCGGACAGCTCTGTGATCCAGCAGTTGCTCTGAACAGATCACAGAATGGAATGATCAAATGAATGTTCACGCACCATTGACAGCAGGGAAATATTTCCCTTTTCTTATGAATCTCTTTTTTTAAATGCTGTCTTAGTGTTCCTTCGATATAGCAAAATCTCACTCATTGTGAGAGCACATTTTCAATAGGAAAGTCTCACTCAGTGTTTCCACGTGGATTCAATTCTGGTGTTCATTAGGTTAAAGCAATCAAGGATGTATTTCCCCTGGGACTTGTGTTTCTGCTTCAGGTTGAAGGTGATTACTTGGCATTCTGATCAGATTGGTGATTTCTTCCTCCCTGATGCCTGAAGACAAGAAAGAATTTGTGTCTGGTGCCACTTGTGAAGTGATGAAGAACAGGAGAGAGCCGAGACAGTGCCAGGCAGCACATCTGGGTCAAATAAGCTTGACACTGGTCTTTTGGAATCCAGGTGCCAAAAAGAAGGAAGGGGGTCATAAGAACAGAAAAAGAGGGAATGAGAGGAAAGAAATTGAGCCATGACGATCCAAGACTATGTAATGGATGAAGACGCTTCATTTCATAATCCCTGGGGACCTGTCTCCTGCTGTTATAAGGAGGTCATCCCTGGGCACCTCTCTGCTGCTCCTGAACACGCGCCATGCACTCTGCTGTTCTAGTGGACCTGGGCAGCCTGAGCGTCTGTGAAAGATGTGCTAGGGGATGGGAGCTGGCTAGTATCTGGGCACCAACATCTTGTCTAAGTCTGTGGTCCCCCCATTTCCTTGTGGAACCTTATCTGGGTTCCACTGACGTCTGTCTGCTCTGTATCTCACCCTGCCAAGACCCAAGAGATGTTCTGGTGTCTGGTAGAAGTGTTGTTCTCCCCACCCATCCCCTCAACAGAAACACATGTATTCTCCTCATCATTTAAATCATCATTTCAAAATTGTATCTTACCAGTTATCACTTTCCTCTTTTATTCCAAACAGCTTAAGGGGGAAGAATAAGAATGAAAGTGTCAGCAAATATGTTCAGAGATGATAAACCCATTTAGAGGTAAGATATATATGTATCTTTTAAAATTTATTTTATTGAAGTATAGCTGATACAATGGTGTGTTAATTTCTACTGCACAGCAAAGTGATTCAGCCATATATATATAAATACATATGTGTATATATATATGTTCTTTTTCACATTATTTTCCATTATGGCTTATCACAGAGTATTGAGTACAGTTCCCTGTGCTATGCCATAGTACCTTGTTGTTTATCAATTCTATGTATACTAGTCTGTATCTACTAATCTCAAACTCCCAATCCATCCCCCCTCTACTCCTCATCCTCCCTGGCAAGAACATGTCAGCTCTCTATGTCTGTGAGTCTGTTTCTTGTTTCATTTAAATTCATTTATGTCATACTTTCCTGGTGGCTCAGACGGTAAAGAATCTGCCTACAATGCAGGAGACCAGGGTTTGATCTCTGGGTTGGGAAGATCTCCAAGAGAAGGGAATGGCTAACCATTCCGATATTCTTGCCTAGAGAATCCCATGGACAGAGGAGACAGTCCATGAGGTCATGAAGAGTTGGACATGACTGAGCAACTAACACTTTCACTACTTGCACTTTCATGTCGTACTTTAGATTTCACACATAAGTGATATCATGTGGTATTTGTCTTTCTCTGTCTGACTTACTTCGCTTTATATGATAATCTCTAGGTTCATCCATGTTGCTGCAAATGGCATTATTTCATTCTTTTTTATGGCTGGGTAGCATCCCGTTGTATACATGTACCACATCTTCTTTATCTATTCATCTGTCAATGGTGTTTTGAATTAGAGTTTTCTTCATATACATTCCCAGGAGTGGGATTGCAGGATCAGACGGCAACTCTGTTTGTAGTTTGGCTGCATCAATTTACATCCCCACCAACAGTGTAGGAGAGTTCCCTTTTATTCACACATTCTCCAGCATTTGTTATTTGTAGACTTTTAAATTATGGCCATTCTGACCCATGTGAAGTGGTATAGAGATAAGATATTTTTTAAACATACAAGTTGAGGGGTTTCCCTGGTGGTCCAGTCGTTAAGATTCGATGCTTCCAGTGACAGGGTTGCAGGTCTGATTCCTGGTGGGGAAATAAGATCCCATATGCCTTGAGGCTAAAAAAAACCAAAACATAAAACAGAAACTATATTGTATTCAATAAAGCCTACAATGTGATCCACATTAAAAAAAAAAAAACAACTTAAAAAAAAACTTGAAAGGTAACAAGCATGGTTGAAATCCAATTGCTCAAACAGATTAATAATAAAAGCAATGCAAGGCACTGTTTTGAGGGCTTTGCTTACATTAATTCATTTAATCAAACTTAATGAACTTGATACAATAGCTACCTTCATTTTTAATAGATAAGAAAACCCAGGCAGAGAGATATTAAACATCTAGTCACACGAGTGATAAGTTCAGACCTGGATCTGAGCCCGTGTAGTCTTGCTTCAGAGTCTGTGTACACAATTAGGACTTCATAGGGGTATAACTTACACAGTTCTAAGCAAAAGGGCACTCTGCATGATAGGAAAACCTGGTGGATTTTGATTCAGAGGGCTTTGCTGCTAAACAAGTCATTAAACTAATTTGGGAGTCACCACTGGAGAAGGAAATGGCAGCCCACTCCAGTATTCTTGCCTGGAGAATCCCATGGACAGAGGAGCCTGGCAGGCTACAGTCCATGGGGTCACAAAGAGTCGGACACGACTCAGCGACTAACACACACACACACATCCTCATTAGAGCATGGAGATAATGTGCCTGCTTCCCAAAGCTTTGTGTTTCAAGATGACCTCCATGGGAAGGCACCTGGCTCTAGGCCTAGCATGGAATGGGTGTGCAATGCTGTTTCCTTCTTCCTACATTCACATGAGCCCTCATCCATCAGATTCTGTTCTCAGGTGTATTGCTGCATAGCAGAGACAATATTATTAGTGTTTGCTTTTAGGTGAATCCCTCATTTATTAAAAATTGTTAATTGAGTGTTGTGGCTTGTATAATACGTGTGTGCATGCAAGTTGCTTCAGTCATGTCCACCTCTTTGTGACCCTGTTGACTGTAGCCTGACAGGCTCCTCTGTCCATGGGATTCTCCAGGCAACAATACTGGAGTGGGTTGCCATGCCCTCCTCAACGGGATCTTTCCAACCCAGGGATTGAACCCACGTCCCTTTAGTCTCCTGCATTGGCAGGCAGGTTCTTTTACCACTAGCACCAGCTGGGAAGCCCAGCTTGTACTATGATGGCCCCCCAAAAGATGTCCTCAGTGTAACCTCCCAGAACTTGTCAATTTATTAGTATTATGTGGCAAAAGAGACTTAGTAGATGGAAGGAAGTTTGCTAATCAGCTGTAAGGAGATTGTTGCAGATTCTCCTTTGAGGGAAGCTTATATAATCAAATGGACCCTTAAAGGTGGAAGAAGGCGGCAAGAGGGAGAATCATGGCAGAAGACTTGGGAGAGATTCAGAGCATGAGAGAGGGACCACACCCACGTCTACTGGCTTTGAAGATGAAGGAGGTTGTGATCCAGGGAATGCAGATGGCTTCTAGAAGCTGGGAAGGGCCCTCATCTCACAGCCAGTAAACAAACAGGGATTCAGTCTTAGAATCACAAGGCACTGACTTTGGCCAACAACCTGAGTGACCTTGGACATGGCTTCTTCCCCACAGCATTTCGAAAGGAAGGCTGCTGGCACCTTCTTTTCAGCTCTGGAGATCTTAAACCCAGGGCTCCAGTTGATCCTTGATATTTCTGGACTTTGAACCCACAAAACTGTGAGACAATAAGTGTTGTTATAAACTAACTTTGGGGGAGTATTTTGCCATAGGAAAAAAAAAAAAACACCTAAATCAAGAATTTGCATTGTCCCAGGAACTCTGAGGGGTCCTGGGAACAGAGCTGTGGGCTGCCTAGACTGCCACCTGGGCGACAGGCTCACCCAGTCCAGACATCAGCAGAGGTCATTTATTGCGTGTCTCAGTTGTCCCCGAAGGAAGCCACTTACTGGTTCGTGCCTCAGTCTCTGCAGCTGTCAGACAGTCATAACTGCACAGGGCTTTTCTCTGGAACTGAGGTGTAAACACTGAGCTGTTTTCCATATGGTTCTTGGGGGACCTGTGAAAACTCAGCTGTCTCCTGACACTGAAGTGCGTGTCTCCTACCAAGATGCAGCTGTGCCCCCGTGCCTGAAGATGGGGTTTGGAAAGACGCTGCCTCCAACTCAGGGGGAACGCTTATTTGACGGGATAATTAAATCAGTGGTCCAAATTAGTTTTTTTTAAAAAGCGATCCCCATGTGTGTCTTGTTTTACTGTGGCCCTTTTTGTAGTTCTTTAGACAATGGTAATTATCAGATGAAGGAAAGGATTAAAATGGAAAAGACAACGAAAAAGTTCTCACTGTACTGATCTCAGACAAATTTGAGATCACCAAACAATTGGTTGCAACAAAATAAGGTCACATGTAATCAAACGCAGTTATCTAAAAATACAAAGTACTGTCCTCAGCAAACAATCTCAAGAACTGAACAAATATTTAGATTTGCCAGCATCTGTTGAAAATCTGTATGAAATGTCTCCAGTAAACTGAACAGTGCTTAAGAAACACTTGGGCTAAATAACCTAAGAAGTTATTCATACTTACTAAAGAATTACATAAATCAAAGCCACACTTGCCGGAATATAATTGTATATGGAGCCGTTAGCTCCAGGGATAAGCTTTTTTCTGACTATCTCACCTGATTTATTACACTGTTTATTTTCTTCAGAGTACTTAGCACTGTTTGGCATTTCATCTTTTTTAAAGTGTTTTGTTTATTGTCTCTTTTCCTTTTTAGAATGTGAACTCCATGAGGGCAGAAACTTGTCTGTCAGTTGAGATAACCGTTCATCCTACTTCTGGTACTTGGCCTGATTTTTTTCTCTACCCATGCATTTTCAAGGAGCAGAAGCTACCCTGGACTTGTCTTTTCTTTTTTAAAAAAATTAATTAATTTATTTATTTTTTGGAGGCTAATTACAAATTTACAAATTTGCCATAAATTGACATGAATCTGCCACGGTGTACATGTGTTTCCCATCCTGAATCCCCCTCCCACCTCCCTCCCCATCCCATCCCTCTGGGTCATCCCAGTGCACCAGCCCCGAGCATCCTGTCTCATGCATCGAACCTGGACTGGAGATCCATTTCACATATGATAATATACATGTTTCAATGCCATTCTCCCAAACCATTCCACTCTCGCCCTCTCCCACAGAGTTCAAAAGACTGTTCTGTACATCTGTGTCTCTTTTGCTGTCTTGCATACAGGGTTATTGTTACCATCTTTCTAAATTCCATATATATGCATTAGTATACTGCATTGGTGTTTTTCTTTCTGACTTACTTCACTCTGTATAATAGGCTCCAGTTTCATCCACCTCATTAGAACTGATTCAAATGTATTCTTTTTAATGGCTGAATAATATTCCATTGTTCATATGTACCATAGCTTTCTTATCCATTCGTCTGCTGATGGACATCTAGGTTGCTTCCTGGACTTGTCTTGAAGCCTGTGCAAACATAGCCCGAACCAATCAGCGCATTCCATTCCACTGGCTAGAAAGAGTGCTTTATTATGGGTACAACAAGTCATGCCTATCAGGATGGATGTGATTCAATTTTAGGATTTTCCTTTGAGCTTTTCTGCTGAGTCTTAAGCCTGAGAGGATATAGGGGCTAGAGATGTTGCCACCCTACATCTGCACTGACTTTATCAGGATGGATGAAAAGCTGAGCCCAGAAATAGGAAAAAGGGACCGTGGCTAGCATAAGTGTATGTTAGTTGCTCAGTTGTGTCCGACTCTTTGCGATCCCATGGACTGTAGCCCACAAGGCTCCTCTGCCCATGGAATTCTCCAGGCAAGAATACTGGAGTGGGTTGCCATTCCCTTCTCCAGGGGATCTTCCCGACCTAGGGATCGAACCCTGGTCTCCTGCATTGCAGGCAGATTCTTTACCATCTGAGCCTCCAGGGAAGCCCTTTGGTAGCATAATATGGACCCTAAATCCTGTCATGTTCAACTCAGCACAACCATGGAATTTTCACTTACATAGACCAATAAATATCTTTCTCAAAACAAAGAGCCTCAGACTGAATTTTAATTGGTAATCCAGATCGATCAAGAAGCATAAAGAACTGTGGAATAATTATCTCATTGGTCTGGGCACAAAATTTCTGTAACTGCAGTTGGAAAATCATGCATAAAAATCGTTCATGGGGGTGTTTACCAGTCAGTCATCATTCTGTGTCTTAGGGTCAAGGCAAGTGAAACAGTGCAGTATATTGACTGCTTCCTAAAATATTAAGTAGAATCTCTGACTAGTGGCTTTGGAAACTATAACATTTCTATTATACCCACACTGGCAACTCCAAATCAATTAGGTAAGAACTTTCTGCTTTACATGTTGACTATAATCAGCCTCAATGCAAATGATTAGTGAGGTAGTTTAGTTTGAATTCACATACTGTTTCAAATTTTTGTTACAATTTCCTATGTAGTCAGGTTACTAGGAGATGGCCATTATGCTAGGATGAAATTTACAAAAACAAAAGCAAAAATCCTTGAACATAGTTATTTCATGAATGTCTCCTTAGGAAAGATCAATTGATTGTTGTATTGTCATGAGAAAAACAAGACAGCTGCATTGCTGGGTACACTGGTAGGGGGAAGGGACTCAGTAATCCAACTGGTGCTATATTTCAATCTGTGGCTTAGTGAGTTGTTTTTACTATAGATTTTAATGTGAAGAAAGAGGGGAAGTAGTCAATCTAGGAAGTTATATAGCAGCAAAAGTGCAGACTTGGAAGAAGAACCTTAAAACACCAGAAAGAAAGTCAAGAATCAATGATTAGTCCTCTCTTGAACATCTACTAAGTACATATTGAAATTTTAGGTATGATAAAATTTAGTAAAGACTTTTTGGTTGGGTCATAGATGGGAACAAGATAAATTATTTGGAAGGCCAAATCTTGATGATCTTGAAAAGCACAAAGGAGAAAAGCAGAGACATTGTAAGGATGGACATTTAGGATAGACTTCCAAAGGTATGTCATAAACCCCATGCTTTAGTCACACAGGGGCATCGTGGCAAATACCACTGAATGCACCATGAGGACCCTTGGCAAATGCCCAGAATTACTTCACAAGAAATCCACATGTGATCAGAAGGCCCAGTAGACAGGGGAAAATGAGATTTCAGAGGACTGGTTAAACATCTCAGCAAGAGTTGGAGACTTGAGCCCAGGAAGATCCATATTTTCTTGTCTATTTAGACAAACACATCACTGAGAGGATCAACAGACATGAATGTACTAAATTAAGAGTTAAAATATCAAAACTGACTTAAGGTTTAGCCAGTAAATGACTGATCTTATGTTGTTAACCCTTTTTTTTTCCCTTTTAGTTGCAAGTATTGTGTCTCCTGCAAATGTAATAAAGTATTTCATATTTAGACCAAATAACTGCAATTCTGATTGTTAGACCCTACTGAACCATGTGTAATTGAGTACTGAAAGTGAAAGTGAAAGTCGCTCAGTCATGTCTGACTCTTTGTGACCCCATGGATTATACAATCCATGGTCTTCTTCAGGCCAGAATACTGGAGTGGGTAGCCATTCCCTTCTCCAGGGTATCTTCCCAACCCAGGGATCAAACCCAGGTCTCCCACATTGCAGCAGATTCTTTACCAGCTGAACCACAAAGGAAGCCCAAGAATACTGCAGTGGGTAGCCTATCCCTTCTCCAGCATGGTGTACTAGATAAAACTATTTTAAAAGATATATTTAAATATATTAGATGTATCAAGTGCCCTGAGTCCTGATGTTAGGTGAAGCCCACTTTTGGGGTACAGCAGAACACGGGGGATTTTGGAAGCCCAAAAAGTATGTGTTTTCACAATAATCCTGCTACAAGAAGCTTTGTTTTCTTAGACATTTAGAGAAAAAAACAGATGAAATGGGTAGCGTCTCATTATCCTCATCATTGTTCTTCTTGAGCCATGTTAAAGTCAAATTTTTTTTTAAAATTCAGAATGTGGGTTTTGGAATCCCTTCTCTTGCCTTTCATTTTAAATTTCTTTTGGCACATCTTTTCATATGTTCCTAATTTCTGAAATGTTGTGTGTGTGTTAAGTCGCTCAGTCGTGTCCCACTCTTTGCGACTCCATGGAC
The DNA here is from genome assembly GCF_055505025.1 of Bos grunniens. Classification (NCBI taxonomy): domain Eukaryota; kingdom Metazoa; phylum Chordata; class Mammalia; order Artiodactyla; family Bovidae; genus Bos; species Bos grunniens. The sequence goes on from NC_141166.1 coordinate 22,024,317, forward strand.
TGCAACCTGCCAGGTTCCTCTGTCCGTGAAATTCTCTAGGCAAGAATACTGGAGTGTCCATTCCTTTCTCCAGGGGATCTTCCTGACCCAGGGATTGAACCCAGGTCTCCTTCATTGCAGGCAGATTCTTTACCTTCTGAGCCACCATGGAAACCCTGAAATGTTACTCTCCCCCAGTAAGCAGATCTTTATTTGTTGCATGATTCTAGTGTGGAAAGACTCTTTTTCCTTTTAAATCTGAGTTAGACTTGTGACCTGAGTTCACCAATGAAAAGGGAAGGAAGTGGTACTGTTCTAGGCTTAGCCTTTAAGATGTCTAGTAGCTTCTAATCCTCTCCTGTAGTACATCTGCCATGATGTAAGGAGCCCAAACAAGACTATGAAGTGACTGAGCACCACGTGCCAAGTGACCTGGGAGAATGAAAGACAACCTTCGATGTTCCTGCTCCAGATGTGCCCTTGCTGAACGCTACTACCTGGGTGACCTCAGCTACTACCACAGTCATGGAGCAGCAGAACTCCCCTGATGAACCCAGCTCGCCCATACAATTATGAGAAATTTTAAAAAATATGTGTTGTTTTAAGCTAATGAATTTTAAGCTAGTGGTATGGAAAGACTGAGGGTAGGAGGAGAAGGGGACTCCAGAGGATGAGCTGGTTGGATGGCATCACTGACTTGATGGACATGGGTTTGGATGGACTCCAGAAGTTGGTGATGGACAGGGAGGCCTGTTGTGCTGCAGTTCATGGAGTTGTGAAGAGTTGATGTTGTTGTTTAGTCATTAAGTTGTGTCCAATTTAGTGGTTGGACTGGAACCTGGCTGGTTACAGTCCATGGAGTTGCAAAGAGTCAGACATGACTGAGCGACTTAACACACACACAACATTTCAGAAACTAGGGACAATGTGACAAAGAACTGATGTTGTTCAGTCACTAAATTGTGTCCAACTCGTTATGACCCCATGGACTGCAGCATGCCAGGCTCCACTGTCCTTCACTATCTCTCGGAGTTTCCTCAGATACATGTCCATTGAATGGGTGATGCCATCCAACCATCACATCTTCTGTCTCCCTCTTCTCTTTCTGCCCTCCATCTTTCCCAGCATCAAGGTCTTTTCTGATGAGTGGTCTTTTTTCTCTTTGCATCAGGTGGCCAAAATACTGGTGCTTCAGCTTCAGCATCGGTCCTTCCAATGAATATTCAAGGTTGATTTCTTATAGGATTGATTGGTTTGATCTCCTTGCTGTCCAAGGGACTCTCAAGAGTCTTCTCCAGTACCACAATTTGAAAGCATGAATTCTTTGGTGCTCAGTCTTTTATGGTCCAATTCTCACATCTGTATATGACTACTGGAAAAAGTTACACAAGAATAATAAATATTAATAACTGAAATATTTAAAAGGACAAATCAATGTGCAATTTCAATTCACAATATTATTGGCTATAAATGAAATAAGAGAGAGAACATAAATGGATCACAACACTTATCTAGAGAAGTCAGAAAAGGCTTCCAAGGAGAAATGGTGCTTGACTTGAATTTTGAAGACTGAAACAGAGTTTCTGGGCAGAGGAGGGGGAAAGAGTCTTTTTAGGTGGAATAAGCTGCCTGGAAGAGGACTTGGAGGCATAAAATAACAGGACATCCTCAAGGTGGCTGATAACACTGACAAGGGTTTAGTCTGATGGTCTAGACTAAAATTAGGAGGAATAATAGAAGTGATCTCACACTTTTCCTTCTTTTGTATCATTTTGTCAGGGGAAAAGATCTTGTAATTGATGCGTTTCACCTACTTATATTCTACACAGCCAAATGTTTTCTCAAGTATTAATGAGACAAAAGGAACAGCTTTTGTTGAAAGGCGTTGTCTGATCTTCATTTAGTATCCTAGCAAAATGATTAATCCATTCCAGAAACAAAAACAATGACGTAGTCATGTTATAAACATTAATTCCTCAAGAAATTCATCTGTGGACCACCTCGGAGGTTCCTGAGGACCACCAGGCGGGACTGGTCTGGGCAAGATTACGAAGCGGTTGGAGTTTATCTTGGTGTTATGGCCTCCCATCTCTGTGTCTTCAGTCTAGTGTCTCAGTAGCACAGAGCTCTCATCTCCATGGAAATCTGCTTCCTAGAAAGGGCCAGATACACATGTTCTTATTTAGAAGTATGAGCCCATGAAGAGGAGTGTGGCCACCCTTCAAGAGGGATTGATTAACCAATATGTCTATTTGACTTCTCAGAAGACAAGGATTTAAATTAAAAAATCATTCTATGATGGTAGATTTTTTTTTAAAATAAGCAATTCCAGGTGAAAGAATTTGGAGTTGTGGGGAGGGAAGAGAATATGCTGCCTTCTGAATATCCCTATGATTACATGTTGCTAAGAGTCTGACCATGCCTCTCATAGCCAATCCATTCAAGGAGATACTGGAAGAAATCTGCTTTATTCAAGCACAAGACCAAGTGCTGTAGAGAATATAATGGTTAAAAACAGTCCCTACCCTCAAGGAGCTTGACTTCCCTGGTGGCTCAGATGGTAAAGAATCTGCCTGCAGTGCAGGAGATCCAAGTCCGATCCCTGGGTTGGAAAGATCTCCTGGAGAAGGGCATGGCAACCCACTCCAGTATTCTTGCCAAGAGAATTCCATGGACAGAGGAACCTGGCGTGTTACAGTCCATGGGTTCACAAAGAGTTGAACACGACTGAGTGACTAACACACACACAAGGAGCTCACAGTCTAGTAAAGGCGATAAGAATTGGCAATGGATAACAATAAAGCAAGGCCTTCCCCGATGGCTCAATGGCTAAAGAATCCTCCTGCAGTGCAGGAGATACAGGAGACCTGGGTTTGATCCCTGGCTCTGGAAGATACCCTGGAGAAGGAGTTGGCCGCCTGCTTTAGTATTCTTGCCTGAAAAATCCCTTGGACAGAGGAGCCAGGTAGGCTACAGTTCAAAGTATCACAAACAGTGACACTGAGCATCTAAGTTCAGGACATGATTGAGCATCTAAACAAGCAAGCAACAATAAAGTAAGGCAGAATTCAGTTCAGTTCACTTCAGTTGCTCAGTCATGTCCAACTCTTTGCAACCCCATGAATCACAGCACACCAGGCCTCCCTGTCCATCACCAACTCCTGGAGTTCACACAAACTCATGTCCATCGAGTCGGTGATGCCATCCAACCATCTCATCCTCTATCATCCCCTTCTTCTCCTTCCCCCAATCCCTCCCAGCATCAGGGTCTTTTCCAATGAGTCAACTCTTCACATGAGGTGGCCAAAGTATTGGAGTTTCTGCTTTAGCATAAGTCCTTCCAAAGAACACCCAGGGCTGATCTCCTTTAGAATGGACTGGTTGGATCTCCTTGCAGTCCAAGGGACTCTCAAGAGTCTTCTCCAACACCACAGTTCAAAAACATTAATTTTTCGGTGCTCAGCTTTCTTCACAGTCCAACTCTCACATCCATACATGACCACTGGAAAAACCATAGTCTTGACTAGATGGACCTTTGTTGGCAAAGTAATGTCTCTGTTTTTGAATATGCTATCTAGGTTGATCATAACTTTCCTTCCAAGGAGCAAGCGTCTTTTAATTTCATGGCTGCAATCACCATCTGCAGTGATTTTGGAGTGCCCCAAAATAAAGTTTGACACTGTTTCCACTGTTTACCCATCTATTTCCCATGAAGTGGTGGGACTGGATGCCATGATCTTAGTTTTCTGAATGTTGAGCTTTAAGCCAACTTTTTCACTCTCCTCATTCACTTTCATTAAGAGCCTTTTTAGTTCCTCTTCACTTTCTGCCATAAGGGTGGTGTCATCTGCATATCTGAGGTTATTGGTATTTCTCCCGGCAATCTTGATTTCAGCTTGTGCTTCTTCCAGCCCAGCGTTTCTCATGATATCCTCTGCATAGAAGTTAAATAAGCAGGGTGACAATATACTGCCTTGACATACTCCTTTTCCTATTTGGAACCAGTCTGTTGTTCCATGTCCAGTTCTAACTGTTGCTTTCTGACCTGCATATAGGTTTCTCAAGATCTGATAGACAGAGTGCCTGATGAACTATGGACGGAGGTTCGTGACATTGTACAGGAGACAGGGATCAAGACCATCCCCATGGAAAAGAAGTGCAAAAAAGCAAAATGGCTGTCTGGGGAGGCCTTACAAATAGCTGCGAAAAGAAGAGAAGTGAAAAGCAAAGGAGAAAAGGAAAGATATAAGCATCTGAATGCAGAGTTCCAAAGAATAGCAAGGAGAGATAAGAAAGCCTTCCTCAGCAATCAATGCAAAGAAATAAAGGAAAACAATAGAATGGGGATGACTAGAGATCTCTTCAAGAAAATTAGAGATACCAAGCGAACATTTCATGCAAAGATGGGCTCGATAAAGGACAGAAATGGTATGGACCTAACAGAAGTAGAAGATATTAAGAGGTGGCAAGAATACACAGAAGAACTGTACAAAAAAGATCTTCATGACCAAGATAATTATGACGTTGTGATCACTCACCTAGAGCCAGACATCCTGGAATGTGAAGTCAAGTGGGCCTTAGAAAGCATCACTACGAACTAAGCTAGTAGAGGTGATGGAATTCCAGTTGAGCTATTCCAAATCCTGAAAGATGATGCTGTGAAAGTGCTGCCCTCAATATGCCAGGAAATTTGGAAAACTCAGCAGTGGCCACAGGACTGGAAAAGGTCAGTTTTCATTCCAATCCCTAAGAAAAGCAATGCCAAAGAATGCTCAAACTACTGCACAATTGCACTCATCTCACACGCTAGTAAAGTAATGCTCAAAATTCTCGTAGCCAGGCTTCAGCAATATGTGAACCGTGAAGTTCCAGATGTTCAAGCTGGTTTTAGAAAAGGCAGAGGAACCAGAGATCAAATTGCCAACATCCGCTGGATCATGGAAAAAGCAAGAGAGTTCCAGAAAAAGATCTATTTCTGCTTTATTGACTATGCCAAAGTCTTTGACTGTGTGAATCACAATAAACTGTGGAAAATTCTGAAAGGCAGAATTAATCATAGATAAGTACATATAGAAAGTACTATAAGGGATTATCCCCTCCCTCCCAAAAAAGAAATGAGTATTTCTAAAGCATAAAAGTCATGAAAGTGGAATAGTGGTTAAGCATGGAGGAGGCAGAGGGGCAAGAGGAAATGTGTAGCTGATATTTTTGGTCCTATATATGAAGCGTTGGAAAAAGGAGGCTCATGAAATTTAATAACTTCCCAAGGTAAATTTGTTAGTAACTGGCATGGCTGGAGCTTAAGGTGAGTGAAGGCATGTAGTGGGTGGAGTTGCAAGGGTCACACTTCAATTTTGTGCTAGGAAGTTTAGTTTACTATTCTGGAAATAAGGGGAGTCACCGAAGGCTTCTGTTTATAGAGTGTGTAGTCAGATGAAATATGATATGATATGTATTTAAGATTGTTTCTCTGATATCAGAAAGGATGGATTAGAAAGGATAGAGATTGCAGGCAAGGAGATATATTACAATGATTTATCCATCCATTTATCTACCTGTTCAACAAAAGTTCAGTCAGTGTCTACTATTTGCCAGTAGCTACATAAACCTATTGCAATAACCCAGTAAAGAGTATGAGATAAGGAGAGTGAGTAAGGAAGGTCGCAGCAGAGGATGCACCCTTCTGTTAACTTCCCTTTGGTATTTTTCTCAAATGCGGGGCATGGGCCTTCCACAGTTGCCCAAGTTGCTCCCCTACTTCTCTATTCAGTGACTGGCTGGCTGCCAGAAGGCAGAGTGTGGGTAACAGTAAGGCTCTGGGAGGGGCCTTTGGTCTCTGGCAGCCAACACTGGGCAGAAGTGGAGATTCTGAATCCAGAGCTTCTCCTCTGAAGTCCAGAGGGAGGAGAAGCTTCTACAGACATCTCCATCTCACTTATGCCCTGTCTCTAATAAGACCCTATAATTGCCTGTGTGTCTTGTTCCCAGACTCTCTCTGTCTGCAGAATTACAGGGATCTGGGATTTGAGCTGGAAACCAGAGAATTAGGCTCAATGCTTTTCTGCAAATTACAGAGAATAAATATCTAAATATAAAATTAACCACAAAACTTCTAAACCACAGATGTAAGTGATATCAGCCTCTGGCAGCCTTTGGGAATGTTCTCTCTCCAACAGTGCTAACCTGGGAATGTGGACCAAAAATCAGGATGGTGTTGATCAAAGGGTATATCCCAGTCACATTTGCAAATATCCATTATGACATTATGATTGGTACCGGTCATAGAAAATATGGGTATTTTCTTTTTCACTTGTTACATGTGTATCTTACTTTCATCCTCTGTCTCTCCCCTACTTCATATTATTTCATATGAGGATTATTGGAGGTTAACTTTACAAGATAGCGATTAGGCAACAGTATATCCAGAAGAGACCTTGACTGAAATGCAGACTCTCAAGACTTTCTGTCTCCTCACTTGGGGAAGAGGATAAGAGTGTCTTGGTTTGTAGGAAGACAGTTGCATCTTGGCAGACTGAAACAGAGTTGTTTTATGTTGTGTGTGAAAAGTAAAAGTGTTAGTTGCTCAGTCATGTCCAACCCTTTGTGACCCCATGGACTGTAGCCTGCCAGGCTCCTCTGCCCATGGAATTCTCCAGGCAAGAATACTGGAGTGGGTTGCCATTCCCTTCTCCAGGGGATCTTTCTGATCCAGGGATCAAACCCAGATCTCCTGCATTGCAGGTAGATTCTTTACCTGCTGAGTCGTCAGGGAAGCCCTTTTATTGTTGTGTGGAAGTTCAGATAACTGTAGAGGACATGTATGGTGGCTGAGATCTAAAGGTATGGATAGTGTCAGATTTTAGCTACTGTCTCTTAGCCCTCAACCCACACTTTTATATTCTTTTGGGTGATTCTACTTTGCCAGCTGGCTCTCTGTTATGCTCTGCTAACAGAGAACTCTAGAGAGAGGTTATAAGCCTGGAGAAGAAAAAAGAGAATGCTTCTTCTTGTATGCTTCCCGTTCCCATGAGGGTGACCCTAGCAATGCTTAATTTCAGTAGTGACAAGGTTTTCCTGTGCCAGCAGGTGAATCCAATTTGCACTTTTCCAATGATTGCTAGAACCATCCTCATTTACCTACTAGGGATGAGAGTACCTGATGGACAGTGACCTTTCCGCAGAGATCCAGGCCCATTCTGTAGGGCTCCTTACCAAGATTCTAGAAGTTTAATAATTTTATTTCACAGTTCCAACCTCTGTTCTCCCAGTCGTAGGGGTGGTAGCGGCATTCTGCAGTTGCTACCTTTGTGACGCTTGAGTATTCTTTTTCTGGCTTCTCAATTATGTAGGTGAATGAAGAGTATCTAGGAGAAAAGGTTCGTTTGGAAATATGAGTAGAGATTCTCTATGGAAGAAAAGAACTGAAATTCAGATACGGATATTTTGGTCCTCTCAGTTTCCATAGGTGCAGAGGGGCCAGCTACCTGCAAAGTTACCAATAAGCATCTCTTAGCAAGATAGATTCGGTTGATGTTTTATTTTGGCTGATGTCATTGTTTGCCTACTTCATTTTTGCATGAAACTGTCTCTGCTCAAGCAACCTTGGGCAAACTGTCTCCTAATGGGATCCTGCCTGATACAGTGGTTAATAAGCCTGCTTGTTATAGATGGATCAGCTTTAAACAGGGCATCGGCAATTAAAAATTCGAATCCCACCACCTGTGACTTTCTAACTCAGTGCATGGATGAGTAACATGGTATTTTTTGTGATTTAGAGTCCTCTGGAATAAATGAGGAAGATGGTATCTGTTCAGACCTGACTGAAAGGTTGGGGTGGGAACTGAAAACACTTGTGCGTAAGGCAATGCTTGGTCAGTTTCAAGGAACTACATGTGTTTCAGGGGTTATGATGACAAAAGCTCAAGACAGTCGAACGAAAGCATCAACCTCCCTCCTTCGCACTAAGAGATGCTTATTGGTAACTTCTCAGGCCACTGGCTCCTTTGCAACTGATACAAACTGAGAGGACCAAGAGGTCCATAGATGAGTCTTAGTGCTTTTTTTAGATAGAAAATCTCTACTCATATTTCCCAATGAACCTCATCTCTTCCCAATTGCTACCTCCAAATGTTACCAATGTTCTATTTTAGTCTTGCCCAGTTATGAGAAAAATGTCAACATTATTATTGTTGCTATTTTGCTCTTCTATTCTAGATTAAATTTGGTTCTCTTACTTATAAAGCTTGCTGGATTTTCTTGCTATAGAGTCTGGATTCTAATTACATTTTTGCCTCTTGCTAACTATAAGCCAGTTATTTTATCCTTCTTGGTCTCAATTCCCTCATCTACTAATTGGAAAAAAATATATACTATCTGTCTCACAGGGCTTTTAAATCTCACATAAAAGTGCTTTATAAATTTAAAAGTGTTATAAGGGATGCTACTATTATTTTTGGTAGGGTTCATAGTAGGAATTTAGAATCGTTTAAAAAGGATCCTGTAAGCAGTGTTTGGAAACAACACCTTATAAATTAGCATTAAATTTTTTTGTTTCAAACCTTTTCCATTGATGTATATCAAATACATGCTAGTTAAATACACGGTACTGAATTTCAACAGTTTCTGGAACAAGATCAGACATTTCAGTCTATTTCCAGTCAGTTTTGATCTTATGAATTTGTCCTAATACTGCAACCACTTGCTTGTGTCTGAAATAGTGATTACATAGAAGAAACACTCACGTGTCAAGAAGGAAAGACTGACAAATGAACACTCAAAGATTCGAACCAGGAACAACTGATTTCAAGGTTTTAAATATCAGGGGTGTATATGCTAGAAGCAACATGTACGATACGACTGGCAAACGGTAGCAAGGAACACACCACAGAACAAATTATTTCTCTGGTGGTCTCCAAAATGACTATGTACCAACCAAGGCTTCCATGCCTACATTTTTCTTTTGGCTACTGTTTTCAGCTGCTTCCAGACACAAGGAGGAAAAGAGGATGGAATCAGTTGTCTGCAGAATTCATGTTGCTAAGATGCTAAGTCACTTCAGTCGTGTCCGACTCTGTGCGACCCATAGACGGCAGCCCACCAGGCTTCCCTGTCCCTGGGATTCTCCAGGCAAGAACACTGGAGTGGGTTGCCATCTCCTTCTCCAATGCATGAAAGTTAAAAGTGAAAGTGAAGTCGCTCAGTCATAGCCGACTCTTAGCGACCCATGGACTGCAGCCTACCAGGCTCTTCTGTCCATGGGATTTTCCAGGCAAGAGTACTGGAGTGGGTTGCCATTACCAAGCTCATTACATACTTATTAATTCATGAGAAATCAGTTATGTCTGATTTATTTGTGTTGGCTGTCTATAGTGAATGGATTCATTGAGTAATTGTTGAACAGTTGAAAGATGGAAGGATATTGTTCATTTAAGAAAGAACAGAGACATAATTGCCTCTGTGTGTCTGTGTTACTTTCATTTCCACTATGAAACTGACTTTCCCGGTGGCTCCGATGGCAAAGAATCTGTCTGCAATGCAGAAAACCCAAGTTCGATCTCTGGGTTGGGAAGATCCCCTGGAGAAGAAAATGCAACCCATTCTGGTATTCTTGCTTGGGAAATCCCATGGACAGTTGAGTGGGGCTTGGTGGGCTACATTCCATGGGGTCATGAAGAGTCAGACACTACTGAGCAACTAACACTTTAATAAGACAATTGAACCAACTCCTGCCAAAATAACACACATAAAATGCTTAACAGTCATTTAGTCTTAAAATCACGTACCAGGCTGTTTCGTGATGGAAAGGGCATATGTTCAAACATAGTAAGTAGGGCAAATCAACCTTCCTTATGGTGAATCACTGAATGTCTCTCCAACTGTGAAGATCATAAGAAGTAATTTTAGCTTTTTATTAGATTTTCCCCTAGATAGATTAGAAATAGTTTACAGATCTCTGTACAGCTTTCCCAGACCATTCTCTCCCTTGAAAAGGATGCCTTAATTTAAGGCTACTATTTCCCTGGAGTGGGGGAAGATCTGTCACTTAGAACTTCAGTTAGACCTCGAGAAATCATTACATTGCCAGAGACCCACAAAACTGTCATCTGTGTTTGTAGGTGTAAAGCTGTTCAAACATGATGGCTTTTTAGATGTTTTACTTCCAGGACATACCAGGTTTTCTAGTGAATTAGCTCCTTTTCCAGTTGCCTCCATGTAGCATTGGTTTATGATTTGTCACACAGCATCAAACTTAGGAGGGCTTCCCAGATGGCTCAGTGGTAAAAGAATCTGCCTACCCTGGTGGCTCAGCTAGTAGAGAAACTGCTTGCAATGCGGGAGACCTGGGTTCAGTTCCTGGGTTGGGAAAATCAACAGCTACTTACTCCAGTATTCTTGCCTGGAGAATTCCATGGACTGTATAGTCCATAGGATTGCAAAGAGTCAGACATGACTGAGAGACTTTCACTTTCATAATACAGGAGGTGTGGGTTCAATCCCTGGGTTGGGAAGATCTTCTGGAGAAAGAAATGGCAACCCACTCCAATATTCTTGCCTGGAAAATCCCATGGACAGAGTACCCAGTCCGTGGGGTGGCAAAGAGTTGGACGTGACTTAATGACTAACAACAGCTTCTCAGGGTTATTATTAAGTCTAATGAGTTAAAACATATAAGTGCTTCAAACAGTTCCCGGCACATGGTAAGTGCTCAAAGAATGTAAACAAATATTAACTTTGTTTTTATTAGTGTTTGATCAGTATTTGTTTCTGCTCTGGAAGATTTTTACCTGATATAAGTATTTAATACAAGATTTTCATATTATATTATGTAGTATACATAATATATGACATATACTATATGAAGCTACTGTTGTTATATTATTTTGTGGTATAATAGATATTATATTGTGGTTCAAGAAAATTGTGATGTTTCAGAAATTCTTTAAATTTCAACATAGATTTGGTAACACTGATTTCAGTTCAGTTCAGTTCAGTCGTTCAGTCGTGTCCCACTCTTCACGACCCCATGAACCTCAGCACACCAGGCCTTCCTGTCCATTACCAACTCCCGGAGTCCACCCAAACCCATGTCCATCGAGTAGGTGATGCCATTCAACCACCTCATCCTCTGGTGTCCCCTTCTCCTTCTGCCCCCAATCCCTCCCAGCATCAGAGTCTTTTCCAATGAGTCAGCTTTTCACATCAGGTGGCCAAAGTATTGGAGTTTCAGCTTTAGTATCCGTTGTTCCATGAACACCCAGGACTGATTTCCTTTAGAATGGACTGGTTGGATCTCCTTATAGTCCAAGGGACTCTCAAGAGTCTTCTCCAACACCACAGTTCAAAAGCATCAATTCTTTGGCGCTCCGCTTTCTTTATAGTCCAACTCTCACATCCATACATGACCACTGGAAAAACTATAGCCTTGACTAGACGGACCTTTGTTGGCAAAGTAATGTCTCTGCTTTTGAATATGCTGTCTAGGTTGGTCATAACTTTCCTTCCAAGGAGTAAGTGTCTTTTAATTTCATGGCTGCAATTGCCATCTGCAGTGATTTTGGAGCCCAGAAAAATAAAGTCTGACACTGTTTCCACTGTTTCCCCATCTATTTGCCATGAAGTGATGGGACCAGATGCCATGATCTTCGTTTTCTGAATGTTGAGCTTTAAGCCAACTTTTTCACTCTCCTCTTTCACTTTCATCAAGAGGCTCACTGATTATTTAGAAGGTAAAAATGGTTCCCTACGTATTATAGAATGCAAATTGGACTGGACTGACGTTTCTAAAGTGGATGTTTGCTTAAACTTAAAATGACCAGCATTTTTGTCACTCCCTTTCTCAGATAATTACAACAATTACCTTGTGAGGCAGGACTGACATGAGGGATGCTACCATCCACTTAGTTTCTACACATTAAAAAAGAGAGGCTTGAGTGAATTGCATATCTTCTCAAAGCTTTATTATTATTTTTAGGCACTGACTGGGCATTTTGAGTTATCTTTCAATGAAAACTTAGGAAAATTTCTATTACACAAAGAAAGACCTTTTATTATTTAAGGGAAAAAATAACCCCTGTAAGTATACATTTGCAAAAGGAAGAAAATTCTAACCCTAAATACCTACTTTGTTTTATCTCTGTCAATACAACCAAGAGTTTGATTTAGGTTTACACACACATACAAAGGAAGATTCAAGTGTGAGAATCAAATAGTAAAAAAAAAATTTTTCTGGGTTTCCCTGGTGGTTCTGTGATAAAGAATCTGTCTGTCAATGCAGGAGTTGTGGGTTTAATCTCTGATACAAGAAGATCCCCGATGACTTCAAACAACTAAGCCCCTGAGCCACAGCTACTGAGCCTGTGCTCTAGAGCCTGGGAGCCCCAACTACTGAAGGCTGTGCACCCTAGACCTTGTGCTCTGCATCAGGGGAAGCCACCGCAATGAGAAGCCCGTGCACCGCAGCTAGAGAGCCGCCCTCGCTCATCAAAACTAGAGAAAAGCTTGTGCAGCAACGAAGACCCAACACAAACAAAAATAGATATTAGAAACACATTCTTTTCTTTTCTTTTTTTCCCACTATCTGTGAGTATACATCCCATGTGTTATAAGCCTGAGATACCCAGGGACTGTATGCGAGATATACATTACAGTGAAAGTGAAAGTCGCTCAGTTGTGTCTGACTCTTTGCAACCCTATGAACGATGCAGTCCTTGGAATTCTCCAGGCCAGAATATCGGAGTGGGTAGCCTTTCCCTTCTCCAGGGGATCTTCCCAACCCAGGGATCGAACCCAGGTCTACCAGCATTGCAGGCAGATTCTTTACCAACTGAGCTACCAGGGAAGCCCATACATTATAGTATCATGTTTAAACGGCCTTCCCCTTACGCCCCCATAGGCGCCCCCCTGCCCCGCCCTCCACCAACCCCCACTGCCGCAATAAGCTAATCCCTTTGGTTCCAGGTACTCATTCTGTGCTTAGTTCGCATTTCAGTCATCAAAATGAATGGATACACATGCTCTTTGATGTCAGACTGACTTGCCTTCCTCTTGAATAGTGGCTGCAAAAATGTATTCCTACTTTCAACATATCAGATTTGCCCATTATCCTCAGAGAAGCAGGCTGGCTTTTCTTCCCTGGGAAGAAGTTCTCCTGTAACAAGGGACACTCCAGGACAATGTGAAAATTAGAGGTTCGAAACATCTGACAAAGAATATTCAGTGTTCAGTGAGAGAGAACAAGAGCAAGAGTGTGTTCGTGAAAGGATGAGAAAGAGAGAAAGAAAAATCCCTTTGTAAACAGCCATTGAAATGTGACTTCAAATAACCTGTGTTTCTGGGAAGAAAGCCTCTATGTAAAATAAAGTAGCGTCCCTCCAGTAAGTTCTAAATTAAGTTAATAAAAACAAATCGAAGCAGAGGGCCAAGCCTGCTTTCTGGAGGCCTCTGTGAGAGTCGGACTCAGGCAACCTTTTCCATGAGAAAAAATGATTGATTGTGGGAATCTAATGATTTCTTTAGATTTATTTCTGCCTCAGACACATGGTGAATCAGGGAATCATGTCGCTCTTTCTCTCTTGTCTTCTCTCTCTTTAATCTTCCTTAAAAAGTTTTCCCTTTCTCGTCTCAAAGTAAAACAAAGTTCCCCAATCTTCCCGCCTTTGGGGGTCAGTTGCAAGGGAGTAGATTTGTCATGGACCATTCAGTGCTCTTGAATTAGAGCAGAGCTGAGGCTGCTCAGGAGTCTGTAATAGAGATAAAAGTGGGTTGTCCAGCTCAAAAAAAATCTGTTTTTCTTTGACTGCACCTCAGGAAAGGTCAAATAGGATTAAATTTTTTTTTTTTTTTTCAGTTGACCAGAACAAAGATAGATGACTTGATTTTCAGGGCAAATTTGGTTATGTCAAACCAAGTAGCACCAGAAATATGATCGATTAACCTCTGGAGAGTCAATGGCATATTTCATTTCTCTCCCTTGGGCGTCACCATGGGTACGGTGTTGTCCTTCAGGATGATGGATTTATAGGGATTCCCAAATGTCTGTGAATGCCCTTCACCTACCTTGCTGAGATTAGTCATCTGAACAAATGGTTTGAAGGTTTTGTATGAAGATGCTATAAAAAGAGTCATTGGTGTCTCTTGCTTGTAGCAGTTATTAAGCATATGGGTTGTGTGCCGTGCTTGCTGTTCTTGGTCGCTCAGTCTGAGTCTTTGTGACCTCATGAACTGTAGCCCGTCAGGCTCTTCTGTCCTTGGGGATTCCCCAGGCAAGAATACTGGAGAGGGTTGCCATTCCCTCCTGCAGGGGATCGAACTCAGGTCTCCTGCACTGCAGCCAGATTCTTTATCATCTGAGCCACCAGGGAAGCATATGGGTTGATGGGAGCCTTAAATTCAAGAATTGATGTCAGTGAAAATAAGAGCCATGTTTGAGAGTCTTGAATTATCTGGAGCGTTCAAATAGAGATGTCTAATTTGAAGATCTCTATTTTCCTACAGATTTTCTGGGAGTATATTTTCTATAGTTTTCCTTCCATGTGTTTTATTTTATGTATTTCTACCTGCTGTGCAGAATGGAGTTGGTAAGAAGGAATGTGGGAGAATAAAAGCAAAATGGAGATTGTTTGTAGAGAATAAAAATAATCATGGAAAGCAGTTGTAATTCCCAGTGTTCTGACTTAGTATCGGTGAGGGGATAGCAAGGAGTGTGCAAGCCGCTATCATCTTCTCTAGGTATTTCCACATCACTACAGGGTGAAGAAAGAAAGAAAAAAGCAAATATTGTATATTAGCACATATGTGTGGAATCTAGAAAGATGGTACAGATGAACCTGTTTGCAGGACAGGAATAAATATGCAGACATAGAGAATGGACATGTAGGCACGGGGGAGGGGGAAGCGAAGGTAAATTGGGAGAGTGGCACTACCATATATGTACTATATATACTACCCTGTGTAAAACAGAGAGCTAGTGGGAAGCTGCCATACAGTACAGGGAGCTCTGGGATGACCTGCAGGGCTGGAATGGGGAGGGGTGGGAGGGAGGCTCAAGAGGGAGGGGATATATGTAGACATACAGCTGATTCACTTTGTTGTACAGCAGAAAGCAAACACCATTGTAGAGCAGTATATTCCAATTAAAAACAAACAAACAAAAAACCAGAACAGGACACTGGCTGAAAACTGCATTCTTTATTTCCAAGGGAAATAACAAGTGAAATACATGAGAAACATATGTATATATTTAAGAATCTTCTATTGAGAGATTGCTACATATTATGGACTGAATTAGTTACAATGATCATTTTGAACAGTCTACCCAGAACATGATAAATGGGGTGGGGTCAAATGATCACAAGAGACTGTAATACAATGTGTTAAACCTAAAACTGGAGAATTTTAAACTAAACACTGCCAGGAGGACAGAAGAATGGATTGATCTACTAAGGAAGGGGAAAAGGAGTAGGGTGTTAAGTGGAGAGGATCTTGCTAAAGAGAAAGCATGAGCCTTGAAGCATGAGTAAGATACAAGCTTTTCAGTAAAGACACAGACATAGAGAAAGAACAGTGGACATGGGGCGGGGGAGAGGAAGGAGAGGGTGGGATGTATGCAGAGAGTGATATGGAAACATATATCACCACATGTAAAATAGACAGCAGATGGGAATTTGCTGTATGACTCATGGGACTCAAACCAGAGCTCTGTAACAACCTAGAGGGGTGGGATGGGGAGGGAGGTGTGAGGGATCTTCAAGAGGGAGGGGACGTAGATATACCTATAGCTGATTCATGTTGATGTTTGGCATAAAACAACACAATACTACAAAGCAATTATCCTTAAGTTAAAAATAAATAAATTTAATTTAAAAAATGTAGACTTTTTAAAGAAAAAAGATAAAGAAAATGAGGAAGCAGGTTAAGAGGAGGAGAGGAGGTTGTGGGCGATAAGTTCCTTCATTCAACAAATATATATATAGTGCTGACCATATGTTGGGCGTTGTTCTAACGTATTTTGGCTGGTAGTGTTCTCTGGATGTGTTCCTTGAGAAACCTTGTGGGAAGATAGTGAACGAGATAAATAATGCTAAATGCTGAAGAAAAAAAAATAAATCAGGGAAAGGAATGGGAAGTCTGGGGAAAGACAGCTCTTTTAGGTAGGTGATCAAGAATGTTTTCACTGAGAACCTAAATTTTGAGTAGCAGTCTAAAGGGAACAAGGAGCTTTGCAGGTGGCTCAGTGGGTAAAGAATTCTGCTTGCAATGCAGGAGATGTGTGTTCAGTCCCTGGATTGGGAAGATCCCGTTTAGGAGGGCATGGCAACCCACTCCATTATTCTTGCCTGGAGAATTCTATGGACAGAGGAGTCTGGTGGTCTACAGTCCATGGGGTTGCAAAGAGTCAGACACGACTGCAGTGACTGAGCATGCATGCTGAAGGGACAAAAGAACAAGCCTGGCTCCTGGGGAAAGAACATTCTAGACAGGACAAGCGAAGGCCCCAAGGTGAAAGGAGGTCTGGGAGAGCTCTGGACTGCTGTGGCTGGAGCAGAGAGGAGGGTGGGGGTGACTGTGAGGGCTGAAATTTTCCCAGCGTATGGTCGGCACTATATATATATTTGTTGAATGAAGGAACTTATCGCCCACAGCCTCCTCTCCTCCTCTTAACCTGCTTTCTCATTTTTTTTTTTACTCTTTTTCTTTAAAAAAGGAGGAATTTTGAATTTGAGGCAAGTCATTGGTCTTTCCTCTGAATGAGAAGGGAAGATGCTGAAAGGTTTTGAACAGAGGTGCGACATGGTCTGGTATGATTTCATAGGATCTCCCTAGCTGCCGCCCTGAGAACGTCCCATTTTTGTACCACTTTACAGTTGTAAAGTGCTTTCACACACCACACCACACAGCTCCTCATTCCCCCACGGAAGTAACTAAAGCTTGTGTCCAAATAACCAACTTGAATTCTTTTTTTTTAAAGATTTTTTTTTGATGTGGATCATTTTTTAAAGTCTATATTGAATTTATTTCAATATTGTTTCTGTTTTAAGTTATTATTATTATTATTTTTTGGCCAAGAGGGCTGTGGGATCTTAGGTCCCTGACCAGGGATCAAACCTGCACCCCCTGCATTGGAACAAGAAGTCTTAACCACTGAACTGCCAGGCAACTCCCCCGGCCTGAAATTGTATAGCTAAGTCTAGTCAAGGCTATGGTTTTTCCAGTGGTCATGTATGGATGTGAGAGTTGGACTGTGAAGAAAGCTGAGCACCGAAGAATTGATGCTTTTAAACTGTGGTGTTGGAGAAGACTCTTGAGAGTCCCTTGGACTGCAAGGAGATCCAACCAGTTCATTCTAGAGGAGATCAGCCCTGGGTGTTCTTTGGAAGGAATGATGCTAAAGCTGAAACTCCAATACTTTGGCCACCTCATATGAAGAGTTGATTCATTGGAAAAGACTCTGATGCTGGGAGGGATTGGGGGCAGGAGGAGAAGGGGATGACAGAGGATGAGATGGCTGGATGGCACCACCGACTCGATGGACATGGGTTTGTGTGAACTCCAGGAGTTGGTGATGGACAGGGAGGCCTGGCGTGCTGCAATTCATGGGGTCACAAAGAGTCGGACACGACTGAGCGACTGAACTGAACTGAATAAGTAGCTGATAAGGAGTTACACCAGAATCCATCACCCTTGGCAGGATCTGAGTTGGAACTGTTTCCATCACATGCCGTTGTCCCCATGGTTGTAGGAAACACACAGGGACACACCCATAAACGGAAACTTCAAAAGTCCCAATTTGTTTATTTCATTTCCTCTTTGTCTCCTTTTCTTTCCTCCTTCCACCAAAACATGTTCTTTAGGAAGTTGCTGTCCCCACCTCCTACTTCAAATGCTGTTTTGATGAAATGCAGCATCTGAATGATTAGATGGGTGAAATCAAGCTCTGAATCATTGATGTCGATGATCAAATGATTGACACCTAAGCATTTAGCTCTTCTTAAAGGTTGGAAATAGGTTGAGGGTTGGAGCTGGTCTTGACTTTCAGTCTCAGAAAGTAATTCTAGCAAAATCATGTAGATGTACCTGCACACTCGTGTGCTAGATTGCTTCAGTTGTGTCCGACTCTTTACAACCCTATGGACTGAAGCCAGGCTCCTCTGTCCATGGGATTCTCCAGGCAAGAACACTGGAATGGGTTGCCATGTGTCCCAGGGAATCTTCCCAATCCAGGGATTGAACCCAGATCTCCTGCATTGCAGGTGGATTCTTTACCACTGAGCCACCAGGGAAGCTAGATGTACCTGGCTGCTCAGGATTTTGGGGTAGAAAGCCAATTATCAAATTAAGGATAGATGGTGTGTGTATGTGTGTGTGTGTGTGCTGAAATTTCTTCCCATGTACTTCCTGGCTGACTATACTATTGCATTGAAAGGGATAAGTATATATGGGTAATGGATCATGTTTCCAATTCTTTCTTGTCCTCACCAGAAATATTTACCAGATTCTAGAAAAAAAATATGTTATTTTTAATGTCCAATGCTTTTTATGAATTTTTACCTTTTTTGGAGTTTTGTGTTAAAATTGCTCATTTTTAGCTCTTTAGTTGAAATGTATGAAATGTAATTAGTGCACTTAAATCTTGATGAATGTTTACAAAAATAAAGCTGTGGAACCACTACCCAGATCAAGATGTATAATTTTTTCCAGCACCCTAAAGGGCTCTTATGTGCCCTTTCCCATCGACTGGCCCTATTTTAACTCAGAAGCTTATCTGTGGTTTTGGCCGTATCTTTGACTTTCCATTTTGGCTTGTCTTTGGCAAAAATTCATTCTGGTTCAAAATAGAATAGGTTGTGATTGTATGGTTATTATCAATGTCTCTTAGAAACATCTCTTTTTGATGAAGCCATGTAAGAAAACACTAATTATATTTTATTTGTCATCCATGTATGCTAACCAACAAAAGAGGATTTGGGGTCAAATACCACTAATTTTTCTTATTCAACACAAAAGTATGACAACAAGCACTTGGAAACACAGTGCCAAACCCAAACTGCCTACTGCCCTCCCACTTATCATATGCTCTAAGCCCACAGAATTGAAGAACTTAATGGGGCCCTCTGTTAGGGAAAAAAATAATCCTCATCACTTTTTCTATTTCTTGATATAGAATGTTTACCTAGCCACAAGTAATGTGGAGGAAGATATTTTCAGCCATTTTTCATTTTACTCAAGCCAAAGAGAAAAATGACTGTGACTCCTGGTTGGGAAGAACAATCAATATCCAGCTACCAAAACATCAGTATCAACTATAGGTGTAGATTATCAACCAGTGATCACATTTATCATCTCCTCTTACTGAAGCCCATTATAAATGGGCTTCCCATGTGGTTCAGTGGCAAAGAATCTGCCTGCCAACGCAGGAGATGTTGATTCGATCCCTGGGTCAGGAAGATTCCCCTGGAGAAGGAAATGACAATCTACTCGAGTATTCTTGCCTGGAGAGTCCCATGAACAAAGGAACCTGGCTGGCTATGGTCCAGAGGGTTGCAAAGAGCTGGACCCAACTGAGCTACTGAGCATATATGCATGCATATAGTATATACATGTATAGCTCATTGACCAGTGGTCATGTTTACTACCTCTTTTTTACTGACCATTTTCACATTTGTATTTTTGACAATGTATATATAATTCCTATATATACTTATACATGTGGTAAACACCAATTTCTTAAAGGGCATTGATAAATATGTTTTGTGCATTTTTTTTCATACTTAGCACCTGGTTTTTGAATTTTAGGATTTTTTTAATGTTCTTAAAAAAATATTTGAATATTCTGTTGAGTCCCAGATCTATTGTCACATAGTTGTGAACAAGTAGACAAAGTCATGAGAGCCATGAGCCAACCAGTTTTGTTGTCATAAGTAAGCTTGTCCCCAACAATGTGGATTTTGGTTTTCTGCTTAATCTTGTTTTCTCCTTGATCTTCTCGTGTTTTTCTATTGCAATAGATTCACTTTCCCTACTAAGAGATGTGGTGTTCATGAACTGAGGAACAACGAGGATAATTTGGATTCAAGCTCATTTATCTTCTTTTCTAATTATCAATATATTTTTAGAAAGTGGCATGAAGTCAGTAAATGTTTCTTTGTTATTCCTGTCATCTCTCTCAACTGAAATGTTCAATGTGAATTTTTTGAAGGGAGGGGGACTTAGTGGGGAAGAACTTTACTGGGAAAAATTCATCTTTCTTATTTTCAATAAGTGGGTTATATGTCTCCCAGAGCTCATCCTGCCAAGTTCTGTCCAGAGTCTCTTTGATGTGCTCTCACTGCCTTATATGGCTGTGGGAAGGACTAATTAATTAGCACTTATAAAGAGCTTTGAAGATGAAAGTGCTTTGTTTGTGCCACCATCTTCTCTTGGCTTTCCCAGTCTCCAGATTTTATTGTGTAGAAGGCTCTCTCCCTACCCCTCTTTGCCAAGGCCAAGACTATGTTTGGACTTGTAGGGATAGTTTACTGAGCTTTCAAAGAAAGCAAGCCTAGGTTTTGCATTAGAGAATAAAACAGACCCAATGGAAGCATTCCTTTTACTCCTGGTCTTGCCTAAACATAGACATCCCATTTTAGGTCAAACTCTTTGACTTCAGATATTTTTTGAGTCAGTGGGCACTGTATACAGTAATGGTTTTATATCTTCCAAGCCCTTTTATAACCTCAAATCCCCTTTCCACCATGTGACAATGTCAAAGTTGATCATCTTCACTAACATTTACTTCTTGTCCCCACATTCATCCCAGGGAACTGGAGGACTAGCCTTTCACCCTCCCTGCAGTTGGCACTTCTCGCAGTGTGGTTCAAACTTCACTTTTCTTTCAGAATGGAATCTACGTCTTCAGAACATCTCTGCTGACTTCTTCCTGAAACCACGTAGAGAACATTATGGTGTCAACATTCTTTCCAGTTGGAATGTGCCTTCTCATACTAACGTGCTACCTAGAAAGTAGACTGGTCTTGATGGGCTCTTGAATGTGGTTGGTAGAATAGATGCAGCCATTGGGAATTTCCTGGCTGTCTTAGGGCTCTGTTTCTATTCTGGTGGCCTGGGTTCAATCCCTGGTTGAGGAACTAAGATCTCACAAGCTAGGCAGCATGGCCAAAAGAAAAAAAAGAAAAAGAAAAAGCTTAAGAAAGCAATGAAAAAAAAAAAACAAAACAAAACAGATGCAGCTATAGATTCCACTCAGGACTGTCATGGGAGCATGACCTTTCTACTGACAGTACCATGGAGTCTTCCCATGAATACTCGTGAGTATGAAGACCAGCCTCAAAGCCCCAGAGGACTTGCTCTTTTTGGGAGATAGGGAAGCTCATGTATTTATCCTCCAACTCCTATCTGTACTGACTAAGGGTTGTTTTTAGTGTTAACCTCTGACACAAGGAGATCAAACCAGTTAATTCTAAAGGAAATCAGTCTTGAATGTTCACTGGAAAGACTGATGCTGAAGCTGAACCTCCAATACTTTGGCCACCCGATGCAAAAAGCTGACTCATTGGAAAAGACCCTGATGCTGGGAAAGACTGAGGCCAACAGGAGAAGGGGGCAGCAGAAGATGAGATGGTTAAATAGCATTGCCGAGTCAATGGACACGAATTTGAGCGAACTCTGGGAAATAATGAAGGACAGAGGACCCTGGTGTGCTATAGCCCAGGGGTCCCAAAGAGTCGGACACAACTAATCAACTGAACAACATCCTGATACCTCTGACCTGCCCTGTGCCTACAGAGAACATTTCCAAAAGAAACAACCAAGTCAAGCACCCAAAGAAACAAAAACCCTTACAGTCACAAGTGTTTGTAATAGGCGGCCATCCATGGGCATGATGAGTTCAGGGAGCAGTAGGCAGGTTCTGCTGCAACTGGGGATGGACTGGGAGGGTGGAGACAGAGGAGAGGAAAGGAGTAAGGGGACTGGCATGTACTGAGTGCCGAATACATACTGAACACCAAGTGTTTTAGTGTGTGTGTGTATGTGTGTATTTCAGTCTCCTTTCATCCTTACAACTTTCACATGAAGAAACTGAAATTTGATCCAACTCTTCGTTATGTCATCTAAATGCAAAGTCATTCCACACTTAGCAAGTAAACCTGGGGCTTTAATGGGGGCATGGTTGAAAAAGTGGCCTGTGGTGTGTTTGGACAGATCATCTCATCTAAATGATGCTCTTTGTTTCTGAATTTGTGCTTTCATTCTTTCCCTCATTTAGAAGGAGTCATTAATAGTTCAGTTTTTAAAAAATCCCCTGCAGGCTTATAGGCTGTGCACGGAAATAAATATAACTAAAAGAATAATGAATTGTGCTAACAAAGGATATTATTATCTCTGCTAATTATTTATGTTGTGAGAAACTCAAATCTAGGATTTGCTATGATTACCCTGTAATGCTGAAAAAAGAAATCATCTCACTCATCCTGTCCCATATGATTCTCTCCCTCCCTGCTCCTTGTACTCTTTCCGGAGCTTCATCCTTTGGGTCTCCTACCTGCGCTCAGTGCTTTCAGATGCTGCCTTTCTGGGGCTCTGATAACACTGATGAACTCTGGCCTCCCTAGTTGGAACTCTACCCTTCTCTTTCAATGCATCGTTTCACCCCCTTTCCTTAAAGGTCCCTTTCTCTATCTACTCACATCATCATGTAGCTCAGGCAGTTGTTGTGCTGTGTCTTCTGCCTTCCTTGGTGCCCTTCTCTTCTGTGTCCTAATCCCTAGGCAGTTGGCACCCAACCCCGGTTAATCTGATCAAGATCATTCTGGTGAATGCTCTCAAAGGGAGGGACCAGAGCTGCAGGAGGCCCTGCAGGCAAGCTCCTCCCTGCTTCCCTCCCTCCCATTCTCTCTTTGAATGGTTGTATTCTGTTAATGATTTTCCAGTTTTGGTTTCATGTTTTAAAAATATAAGATATAAAAATAACAGTAAAGACTCCTCTGAAAGAACGGAAATGAACACACTAATCCCTCCCGCCATCTTGACACACGAGTTGTTTTCTTTCTGCTTTTTCCCTGTTAGTCTTTATTCTAGTATGGTGTTTCTATCTCTGCATTTTAAAACTTAGCTTTATTCCAGAATCATTTAAGATCTATTTCTACACAATCATCATAATTGTCCTGTTTAATAACCAATTACTATTCCATTGTACTGGTGGCCCTCTATTTAAGAATTGTCTTCACTGAGATAAGTTTTTCTTTCTTTAGGACAAAAACCCAAGAGTACAATTGCTGGGCTGTGATAAATCTATTTTTAGTATTAAAAGAAACTGCCAAATTATTTTCCTGAGGAGCTGTAGCATTTTACATTCCCACTAGCAATGTGTGAGAGACCCATTTTCTCCACATCCTTCTCAACACTTGGTATTTATTATTCTCATTATTTAAAATTTTATTCATTCTAATAGGCTTGTCTTTGATAATCTCAGATTAAGCCTGTTGTTCAATTGAGTGTTAATAGAGCCTCTTCCATCTTCTTAGGGTACTGTTTCTTTAATGCAACATCTGGTCACCCCACTAAATCATATAAGAGTAGCTAACTACTTTGTCTCTACTCACTAAAGTTTTAGCTCTCGGTGGTTCTAATTTACATTTTCTTAATGGCCAGCAATGTTGAGTATCTTTTCATGGGCTTTTTTTCTTCTTCTAGTTTTGTTGAGATATGACTGATATACAGCATTGCATAAGTTTGGGCTTCTCAGGTGGCACAGTGGTAAAGTATCTGTCTGCCAATGCAGGAGACATAAGAGATGCAGGTTGGATCCCTGGGTCAAGAAGATCCCCTGGCATAGGAAATGGCAACCCGATCTGGTATTCTTGCCTGGAAAATTCCATGGACACAGGAGCCTGGCGAGCTGCAGTCCATGGGGTCGCAAAGAGTTGGAAATGACTGAGCAACTGAGTGTACTCACACGCACACACATACACATTGTAAAAGTTTATGGTATACAGCATGATGATGTGACTTACATAAATTAATAAACATTTACCACAAGTTCATTCATAAGTTTAGTGAAGTTCTATCTACATATCTCATGTAGATAGAAAATTAAAGAAATAGAAAAAATATTTTCTCCTTGTGACGGGAGCTCTTGTGATAGATAGAGACCTATCTATCTGGCTATTACACTTCATTTATCCATTCATCTGTTGATGGGCACTTAGGTTATTTCCATATCTTGACTATTGTAAATAATGTGCAATGAACATAGGGGTGAAAATATCTTTTCAAGTTAGTGTTTTTGTTTTCTTCACATATACAGTATTGATACCATGTATAAAATAGATAACTAATAGGAACATACTTTATAGCACAGGGAACTCTACTTAATGCACTGTGGTGTCCTGAATGGGAAGGAAATCTAAAAGGGAGGGGATATATGTATATAAATGGCTGATTCACTTTGCTGTACAGTAGAAACTAACATTGTAAAGCAATTATACTCCAATAAAAATTAATTAAAAAATAAAATGATTTGGAAATAAATGCTAGGTAAGTGTAGAGTACCCTGAGAGGACAGAGGAAATATATTCTACCCTGAGTGTAGTGGGCAGGGAAAGGGTAGATGCGTGCTTTTGAGTGAGTTCTAAAAAAAAAAAAGAAAATGCCAAACACATAAATTGTGAGTAGAGTAGGCAGGTGATGGATATTGGTGATCTTATGTGAGTTAACATATCAGGATATCTCTGGAATGGTATTGAAATGATGTTGTTTATTCCTTGGTTTGAAAAGTCACAGTTTGTTCTTTTGTGTGTCTACATCTCCTCTGAAACACCAACAGAGAAACTTCCCTCTCACATACTACTCTTTCAGTAGGTAAAGATAGAAGTGGGACTTCCCTGGTGGTACAGTGGGTAAGAATCTGCCTGCCAATGCAGGGGACACGGGTTCCATCCCTGGGCCAAGAAGACCCCACACGCCTTGTGGACTAAGGCTGTGTGCTCCAACTACTGAAGCACATGAGCCGAGAGCCTGTGCTCTGACACAAGAGAAGCCACTGCAATGAGAAGCCCACGAGAAGCCCACAAGAAGCAATGAAGACCCAGTGCAACCAAAAATGACATCAACAAAATAAAATAAAAAAAGATAGAAATGACCTGAACACATGTGTCAACAGAACCTGAAGCTTTGGTTGTTGTCCAAGTCTCATCTTTATTTCTGAAGCAACTTTGCTCTCATTTGCCATCATGTCCCTGAATAGAATAGATGTTTATTGCTCACTGGTAAATATCCAATTTATAGCAAGTAACTAGAGGAGGCATAAAGATACACTTAGTTCTGACACTACAGATGAAATTCCTGAAGATTATATGAGAAGTCAAGTGAATGGTCTGGGTAATATACCATTAAACTCTGAGCAATTATTTTCAGAACAAGTTACAGTTGCCTCTATTTAGATGGTGTCGGAGTGTTTCAAGTTATATTACTAGCTGCTCTAGAGGGGTTTGAAGAAAAACAATAGAGGATTCAGTTAAAATTAAATAGATATTCAAACATCCCTTCTAACCCAGCTTGAATTAGAACCAGAGAAGGTGGAAAATAGAAAGAAGCCTATAAATGTCATATTTATTTTAACTATATTGATACTGTGAAAAAGAAATATTAAAAATTTGGGAAGGAGTGGTATTCTGGAGTGTCTGGAGGTTATCTGCTTTCAAACCCAGCTTTGAATCCTGACATGAATCTTGGTGCTGCTGTGCACATCTATGGCCTTGACTACTTCTTTAGTCTCTGTGATTCAGTTTCCTCTGTCTCAAAACGGGGATATTAGTATTAAAACCTACTCCATAGTCTGATTGCAAGGATCAATTGAGAAAACCCATGGAAAGAATTGAAAACGGCAGCTGGCAGTAGTAAGCCCACAATATGTGTTGATTTTTATTTGTACTGTCTAAAAACATGTACTTCTAAGTCAACTTTTCAATAGAACAGGTTTTTGAAATTTACACACAACATCATACGTAACATCTTGGTTTCCATCATGGCTTCTCAAACTGTCTGTTAAGAAGGAACAGTTTTCAAAGATTTTAATTTCTAATATACCTAACTGGACTGATTTTTTTGTAAAACCCTTAAATTTTGCTTACAAAGTATGAAATTGCTGTAAGAATTTCTAAGTGTTTCATCTTACTATTCTTCTTATCTCCTCATTGACCAGAAACATCAGTTCATGTACCGGTACCACTCCATCAATGACTGTCTGAGCAGCACTGGCCAAGATTTCACCCTTTGCCCTTTGCGGTCTGTTGTTCAGCATCTCTTTACCTTTGCCCTGGAAATGGCATCTCCTTTGCCTTTGGGAACCGCCCCTCCTCCATCCCATATGCTCCAGTGAGGTTCCAAAGCAGAGTGCCCTGCCCATCCTGAAATACAGGGTGGATCCATCATGGTCCCGGCAGGAAACAGATGGCACCTTCAAATAGGGTAATGTGAGGACAATTTAATAACGGCAGTGTTTACACGGTTAGGGAGCAGGATTTGAGAAACAAACAAGAGATAACACAGTACTTTGGAACCGGGAAACATGGGATACGATGGCTTCCTCTAAGCGTAAATGGTGAGAGGAGGAAGTGGTTACCAGGAGAGCAGTTGATGGAAAGGCTTCCTGATAGTAGCTGAGGTGTTGAGAAGTGTGATGATTCAGAGGGCCAAGCGCCATAAACCCACCCTTTTCCCTTTCACTAATTGTTTCCCACTGGCTGTATCCAACTGAAAGCCAGAGAGAAGGGCACACTGAACGCTTTCCATTCAGCAGCATCTTGGGCAGAGAGCAGACACAGGCAGTGAGTGGATCACAAGATCACCGACCCCTGTGCTTTGCCTGGGCCTGGGGGGTTTTCTGGGAGAAGGACCTGGCTAAAGCCAGGCCCGTCCCAGGCAAGCTAGGCAGATTGATCACCCTAGATCTGAAGGAGAAAAGAGAGGGTGACTTGGAGTCCCAGTCTGATCTATCACAGTATCTCCATTTTCTCAGCACAACAGTGTGTTTGTTTTGTCTGTTCATCACCCAAAGTAGCGTGTCTGTGCATGTGTGCCTGTTGGCTTGTATTCATATGGGGGTGATAGGTAATCTAATTCAATTAAGTCTAACAATAAATGCTAAGGCTCAATGAAACCATTGGGTTTTCTGGGCAGGGGATTGCTCTACAGGGATGATGGGCATAATCACAGTCAAACTGACCAGTGGTCCTCAATTTTGGCTCTATTCTGGAATCATCTGTGCCTGCCTGCTAAGTTGCTTCAATCGTCTCTGACTCTTTGCAACCCTATTGATTGTAGCCCACCAGGCTCCTCAATCCATGGGATTATCCAGGCAAGAATACTGGAGTGGGTTGCCATGCCCTTCTCCAGGGGATCTTCCTGACCCAGGAATCGAACCCACTTCTCTTATGTCTTCAGCATTGGCAGGTGGGCTCTTTACCACTAGCACCACCTGGAAAACCATCTGAGGAGCTTATAAATTACTGCTGCCTGGGCTCATTTCCCTAAGACTCTGATCTATTGGTGCTGATGTGGTCTAGATGGATTCAATGTGCAGTTGAGGTTTAAAACTAAGATGACTTCAAATGAGGACTGTAAGCGACTTGCCAACAGCTGCGAAGTGCTTCAGTTTACTGCCAGGGATGCTGGATGCAAGCTGAGAACCAGTGATGAACTTTATAACCCATCAAGTGGGACCTGGGCTTTGTGTGGCCTTGGTAGGAGGAAGACACCGCATGACTTAGGCTCTCTAGTGGACCCCATCTGGAGAGAGCAAGGGGAGTCAAGGCTCCTCCAACAGCCTCGGACCATAAAGTCATAGTTTAGGAATATGGGGCTGCCTCTCATATCTGAGGGAACGGTTGTCTGGCAGCGTCCCTGTGCCATGGAGCACTGGGATAAGTGCTCATAAGGATAATTATGCTAATGTACCATGAGCTGGTCTTCCAGGAAGCATTTGAGAGACTCATCGACCCTGTTAAGTAAATACAACCTGCGGCTCAGGGTCAGGGAAGGGCAAGAGAGGTAAATTTGAGGGTGCTTCTCTCCAGCTCAGAGAACAGCTGCTTTCTTAAAATTCACATCCTTGGTGCCTTTCTAGCCTACCTCATCCTTGTCCTATGCTGTAACTCACAAATCATCTAGAATCGCCCATTGCTCAAGCAGCTCGGCGTGATTTTCTAATTTTAGATTGATTGAGTAAAGAGCCTCTAGCATTGGACTCCACTGTTCATTTTTCTCTGTCCACTCCACATGGACACAGCCACAATGGCCTGTGGCCTCTCCCTCCCTGTAAGTCATCTTGACTGCTCTGGAGGACTTACCGACACATCTTGGCCATGACATCTTGGTTGGGGCCATCTGGGTGGATTGCTGTGGGTGCCATATAGCCTTTATTTTAAGGCAGACCAGCTGAAATATACCTTTCAAATTGGAAGATACTCTGGACTTCATTTTTAAGCAGCTGTGGGAGACGACTGACTGCCTATTCGTTTGATGCTCCTTACTGATTTTTAAGCAGTCAGTAGCAAACACATTCTCCCTGTTTGCTAAAACTCAAATCAGTTTCATATGCTGTGGTTCCAAACAAAAGCTTCATTTTATTATCTGGATTGACTTTCTTGTACTCAGTAACTGATGCTATAAAAAAAAAATTGTGCTTCCAATAGTGAACTTGAGAGTTTAATTATTAGTTTATATAGTTGCATATGCAATGTGTATATTGAATATATAGTTTCTTTTAAGTTATTAAGAGAAATATATTTATTTCTTTCCAACAATAAAATTATTGTTGGAAGTATTATTTTTTTCAACAATAAAATCACTTTCAACCCCTTCGTCATGGGAGATTCTAAAGTGTCTTTCAAGTAAAGAGTGCTTTACAGGAGGGTACTGGCTTTTATTGGTGTTATAGGGTGCCTAGCGCTTTGCAACACTTAACACAAATGAGACTATATAACAGCCGCTTTGTACTAATCCTGCAATAAAGGCGCTGCTTATCACTGATCACACCATGCAGTTAATGCTTAATAATTCTAGTTTCAGTATCTAAAGGCCAACAGTCAGAATGTATCCCGACCTGACCTTTTTTGTGTATATTAAGGGACATAAACTGGTGAATCCACACAAAAGAGTCTTGTTGGTAGACAGCTCTTGACTGTTGTCTCTTACCCTGAGACAAACAAAATAGGCTGAGAGCTGAATGCCGAAGAATTGATGCTTTTAAACTGTGGTGCTGGAGAAGACTCTTGAGAATCCCTTAGACAGAGGGAGACCAAACCAGTCAATCCTAAAGGAAATCAACCCTGAAGATTCATTGGAAGAACTGATGCTGAAGCTGAAGCTCCAATACTTTGGCCACCTGATGTGAAGAGCTGACTCATTGGAAAAGCCCCTGATGCTGAGAAAGACTGAGGGCAAGAGAAGGGGTGGCTGAGGATGAGGTGGTTAGATAGCATCACTGACTCAATGGATATGAGTTTGAGCAAACTCCAGAAGACAGTGAGGGACTGGGAAGCCTGGTATGCTGCAGACTATGGTGTGACAGAGTCAAACATGACTTAATGGCTGAATGACAACAAATCAAGGGCACACAGGACTTTGGAATCTGGGATGGGATGATCCTCGGCGCTGGAGGGACTCCCATCTGCTTAGGTCTAGATGATTCTGGATATTTCTTCTGCTGGGAATTCTTCACTCCATTTCTAGGGAAACAAGGACCTAAGGGTGTCCCTGAGGTCACAGGGTGAATCAACAGCTACTTGGTGGTTCTGATTCCTAAGCCTGGGTTCGGGTCTGGGAAGGTGGGGTATGGACATCCATTAACACTGAGCTTTAATTTTCTTCTAACGTTAAAAAAACTTTGGAAGTCACCTTTCCTTCATCACCATTATTGATTTTTCCACTATTGATAGATTTTGGGGGAAAAAAAGACTATTTGCATGTAAATCAAGTGGATCATTTGCATTTATATTAGCAGAGAACTCACTGCCATGAATTATTTATTTATTTATTCAGTTTAGTTATCCTGAAAGGTGGGGGGGTCTTTGGTTTCCATTTCCCAGTAAAAGGAACTTTCTGATGACTGGAGTTGCCAACTCCAAGTTAGGTAGGCTCTTTAACTCTTCATTGATGAGAACAGGACCTTCTGCACACTGGGAAGGTATTCACTTGCTTACTGAATGAATTTTTACATAGATTTTCTTTTGTGAAAATACTAGCATTCTTTTGGTTCATTTGATAGTGTTGTTGGTGAACTTTTACTATGGCAATTTTCAAGCATTCATTAAAGCAGAGAAAGGACAGTATAAGAACTCCCAGGCATGCACATGACTAACTGCCCCCCACTTCCCATACCAATTGCATCCCATCTATCTTCAGCTTTTTGCTTTATTTTTGACTTTTGTTTGTTGAAATATTTCTAAGCAAATTCTAGGTACCATAGACTTTTCACTCCTAACTACTTCATAGAACAGAGAAGCATCTTAAAAAACCCTAGAATCACTATACCATTATCCCACCTAATAAAATTAATAGAATAATTTAAATGCCATCTAATTCCAATCCATGAGTTAAGAATACCTGATTTTATTTGGTTTCTTGAATCAGGATACAATAAAATGTTTGTTATCAATCTTCAACTTGATGAGCATTGATGAGTACCAATGATGGGCCAGGAGCAGGGGCCGTGAAGACAAGTATAACTTACTTGTTGACCAGGATGTGGCCCCAGCATAGAAGACAGGCATGGAAGAAATAACGCTGATATATTTGCAGCCCAGGGAAGGGGAGAACAGTGCTGTGGATCATATGCAGGGCCACAGAGGGAAGACAACTGGGGAAGTTGAAAGGATGACGGCAGGACATTTCAGATTCCAACAGCTGACACTGATGAAGCGATTGCTAGGTGCCAAGGACTATTTCACATGTGTATCAACACATGTAGTCCTCTTATCATTCCATATTATCATGACAATTATTTTACACATTGAGGAAAGGAATGGTTTAATATTGTGATTTTTGAAAGATGAATAGGAGTTTGACAGGTAGCAAAGCGGGGCAGGATATTCGGGCAGAGGAAATCGAGGGAGAAGGGAATCCTGGTGTGAAAGTTCATACAGAGGCATCCACAGGGGCTGATGTGTGTCTGATGTGGGTCAGGGCCAGTGATGGAGGGGGAATGGAAGCGAAGAGTCTGGCTGTAAACACCATCAGCTGACTGGAGGCTGGTAATGCTTTATACTTTAGGCAAAGGAGTCTGGACTCTTTTCTTCTAGGAAATAGGATACCCCTGAAGGTTTTAAAGAAGATAATGATAAAATCGGATTTGTATCTTGGAAAGAAAAATTTGCTGGTTTCATGAAGGAAACAGTGGAGTAAGGATTGCCTGAGGAATTTCTGGGAAAGAGATGAACTGTAGGACAAGCCAGGAGAGAAAGAAGATCTATTCCATGCTGATTTTTTTTTCTAAAGATACTTAGGATGTCTTTTCTTACTAGAAAAAGCAATACATCCAACAAGGACCTACTGTATAACACAGGGAGCTATACAACTATACTCAGTGTCTTGTAGTAACCTATAATGGGAAAGAATCTGAAAAAGAATATGTATGTGTGTGTGTGTGTAACTGAATCACTTTGTTGTGTACTTAAAATAACAAACTACTGTAAATTAACTATATTTCAGCTTAAAAATTTTTTTTAAAAGACCTAAAAAAGAAGGTAACAGACTCTCATTGTAGAAAATTTGGAAAAGACATAAAGAAGATGAAGAAAAATTCCTATACTCCTAAAACATATTTTTTCAGATTTTGATATAACTCCTTCTAGTTTTACATACAGACATTTTCCCTAAAATTTTGATCATAATCATATGTTATTTAGAATTCTGTCTCTTTTACTTAATTTTATACCTTAATATTTTCACAGTTACTAGGGATTGAATATGTTATTTCATCAAACAGTGACATCATCATTTATTAATTATCCTCTTACTGTTGGACATTTAGGTTATTTACAGTTTATTTATTTATAGTTTATTTTTTCTTTGTTTTCATTTTGGAGAACAAACTTTATTTGCATTTATAACAAACTTCCATGCCCAAGTCAGAATGGAGTCTTTGATCCTCCATTGCTTTGAGTAATTACTCAAGTTTTCCACTGAAACCAACCTCTCATGCCTAAATTCAACCAGCCAGTAGCCACAAGAAGAGGAGACACTGAATTCAAGAAGATGGTGTGCAGTCCACCCACCTCAAAGTGTTTTAGATCACAGCTCATCAGGTTGATGGGGCTTGAGCTAGCTTTGTGAACCTGGTTAATATTCCTGTTGTCACTGTCGCCTAAAGGAACACATACTGGGTTGACTGGGGAATTTGTTCAGGTTTTTCTGTAAGATGTTATGGAAAAACCTCAACGAACTCTTTGGCCAGCCCAATATTTTCTTGATGCCATTCACTTAGCACAATAGCCACACTTCTAACTTATTAACAGCTACTTCTGTATTAGAAGTGAGTGAGAATAAAAACCCTCCCATTTTGAAAATCTAAAAAGAAGGGTACACTGCTCAACTGCTGAAAGTAAATGTTATTTGCAGAAAACATTCTAAATACTCAAATGTTTACTTGTATGCCACAAAGAACCTTGTTATAATAAAGCTCATGAAATTAAAAGTCTTGTTCTTTAGAAGAAAATCAATGACAAACCTAGACAGCATATTAAAAAGCAGAGACATCACTTTGCTGATAAAGGTTGATATGGCCAAAGCTATGGTTTTTCCAGTAGTCATGTATAGATGCGAGAGTAGGATCATAAAGAAGGCTGAGTGCTGAAAAAGAATTGATGCCTTCCAACTGTGGTGTTGAAGACTCTTGAGAGTCCTTTGGATAGCAATGAGATCAAACCAGTCAATCCTAAAGGAAATCAACCCTGAAGATTCGTTGGAAGAACTGATGCTGAAGCTAAACCTTCAATACTTTGGCCACCTGATGTGAAGAGCTGACCCATTGGAAAAGCCCCTGACACTGGGAAAGATGAAGACAAAAGAAGAAGGGGGAGACAGAGGATGAGATGGTTGGATGGCATTATTGACTCAATAGACATGAGTTTGAGCAAATTCCAGGAGATAGTGAAAGACAGGGAAGCCTGGTGTGCTGCAGTCCATGGTGTGGCAAAGAGTCAAACACGACTTAGCGACTAAACAACAACAATAATTGTTCCCTAAATCATTCTCACTGTAACTCTACATTGATCATTTGAATTATTTCAAAGAATGATATGCTTAGATTACTTGGGAATCTGGATATAAACTGCAATTTGTCCAGTGTTTATGTGTAACCTTATCAGACCATATCTAATTGAAAGATAGGAATTAGAGGTAATGGATTTAATCGATTATTTACCCTCCTCTAAAGTAATATGATAAACCAGCAGAATAGTGTGAAAATGCTGGGAATTCAGTTGGTGATGCTTTGGATTAAAAAGAGAGGGGAAAAGTAAACAGAAAATGACAAAAACAAAAGAAAGGAGTCGTGTTTCTATGAAATATTTTTTCAGTAGTCCAATTGGCTGAACCAAAAATTTGTTGTTTATATTCAATGTATTTTGATCACTGTTAAAGTCAGTGATTTGTTAGTTTAATTGTTGACTTTGAGAAACAGCAGGGTGTGTGCTCCACGAGAGTCCCTGGCTCTGAGCATCTAGGCAGGTCCTGGGAGAAAGAAGCCTGGCAGCTTTCCTCAAGAGAGCTCCTTGATCCTTGAAAGCTCTTTCAGTAAAGGCAGTCCATGTCTCTTTAGAGAAGCTAGGGAAAGCTGTATTCCCTCACCTCCCTCCACAGAGTAGAGGCAACTTTTCTTGGGAAGTCCGACAGGACGTGGTTGGGCTCAGGAACTGAATCTGAGTCTCCATGTCCCCTTTCCCATTTTAAGAAGCATCATTCTGAAATGTGTACCTGGGAGTTCCTCTCAGACATCTCTGCAGTGATACATTTATGATCACAGAGCAGACATTTGTTTATGGCCTGTTTACTGAACAGTAGAAATGCGTCACGTTAAAGAATTGTGTAAATGGGAGGTGAGAAATGGAATGTTGGGAAAAAAAACAGTTCATTGGAAGGCCATTATTCGGCTGGGTATAGATGTGGATTCATCTAGTGAACGGTAGCCATTGTTACTGTGATGTATCCCTTCCACTGTTTTTCTGTTTAATTTCTCAGAAAAGAAATTTAAAAGGTACAGGGTAGAGACGCAGTGCTGATGGCTGTGGGTTGGGATAGAGGACAGAGGAAAGAAGGAACTAGCTTAGGTAATGACTTTACGTTTTATTTCTTGTCTTCCTAGGATAGGATTTATTTATTTTTTAATATAAATGTATTTATTTTAATTGGAGGCTAATTACTTTACAATATTGTATTGGTTTTGCCATACATCAACATGAATCCGCCACGGGTGTACATGTG
Organism: Bos grunniens; assembly: GCF_055505025.1. Taxonomy (NCBI): domain Eukaryota; kingdom Metazoa; phylum Chordata; class Mammalia; order Artiodactyla; family Bovidae; genus Bos; species Bos grunniens. The sequence continues at coordinate 22,058,772 of NC_141166.1, forward strand.
TTCCCCATCCTGAACCCCACTCCCACCTCCTTCCCCGTACCATCCCTCTGGGTCATCCCAGTGCACCAGCCCCAAGCATCCTGTATCCTGCATTGAACCTGGACTGGCGATTCATTTCATATATGATATTATACATGTTTCAATGCCATTTTCCCAAACCATCCCACCCTCTCCCTCTCCCACAGAGTCCAGAATACTGTTCTATACATCTGTGTCTCTTTTGCTGTCTCACATACAGGGTTATCATTACCATCTTTCTAAATTCCATATATATGCGTTACTATACTGTATTGGTATTTTTCTTTCTGGCTTACTTCACTCTGTATAATAGGCTCCAGTTTCATCCACCTCATTAGAACTGATTCAAATGTATACTTTTTAATGGCTGAGTAATACTCCATTGTGTATATGTACCACAGCTTTCTTATCCATTCATCTGCTGATGGACATCTAGGTTGCTTCCATGTCCTGGCTATTATAAACAGTGCTGTGATGAACACTGGGGTACACGTGTCTTTCAGTTCTGGTTTCCTTGGTGTATATGGCCAGTAGTGGGATTGCTGGGTCATAAGGCAGTTCTATTTCCAGTTTTTTAAGGATTTCTTTATATTTGTGTATGTAGGAGTCAGATCATGTCTCAGAGTTCCCAGGAAGATCTGATCAGACTATTTTACCCTTAACTCCAGTATTGGGAATGGTACTGGAATTAATATTTGTTGACTTTAAAAAATCATTCTGCTTTATTTCTTTATCCACATTATGAGGAATTTGACACATACAGAGAAATAGTTAAAAAAAAAAAAAAGATTCTCATAATTCTGTTACCCAAAGAAAGCCTTTGTTAATGTTTGTGTCTCTTCTTCTAGTCTTTGTATTATAGTTTTCCACACGTATATAGAACATAGTGTTAAGACCATAATATCATTGGAATCAAGTGGATCTCAACTCAAGTACCTGTTTCCCTACCAGCTGTGTGAACCTGGATAAGTAAGTTAGCTTTGCTAAGCTTTTTTCTCTTACATGAAATAAAGATAAAAATTCCAATATTCTATGGTTATTGTAAGAATTAAGTGAGCTTATGTGTGAAAGTTACATTATAATCCTCCTTTAGCTACTGTTAATATAGTAGCTAATGTTAATGCTATTAGAGGTGTGATAATACCATGTCTTGCTTTTTCCACTTAACATTATAACATATTTTTTAGATTATTACAAACCCAACAAACTCATATTTAACATATTTTACTAAATTTTTATATTTTACACAGTTTCCTTTAAATTTCTACTATTTTAAGAATTCTTTATTCTAGAAAATATTGTCAAAAGTAGATAATAGCAGTAGAGATAATAGGAAAATTATTTAAAAGAGAAAAGAAAAATAAAGAGTTCAGTCAACTACCCCACATGGTCTAGAACATGCCAAAGCTTTTCGAGTTCACCAAATTGTTTTCACACCTTGTGTTTCTGTTCATGGAAAATTATCGTAAATTGACAGAAGGTCAAGTTGGTTGGGAAGACCTCATCATGACTGATGAGAATTCTTGCTAGCAATCAATGAAAAAGCAGATGCTTATTTTTCAGAACATTTTAGTTGGAAGCAGTCAAAACAAAGGCATCAATCACTAGAAAATAATGAAGTGGAAAACCACATTACAAAAGGATCAGAAAATAGATTATTAGTAGTTGGAGTGATTAGAAGTTCTGTGGATACAAAATCTAGCTGAACTTTTAATGGGAGAATTTGGACACCTTGGGAGGAACAGGGGAGCTTTCTTACTATGGACAAAAGAGGCAGAGGATGTGGATAATACAAGAAAAAGAAGTGAGCCAATGTGTGTGTTGCACCCAAGAGTTTGACCTATTAAAGTGGAAAGCACTTCTTATGAAGCAGAGGGAGGGGAATATATGGAGTTTGTCTAAGACATGAATGCTCTCAAGGGAAACTGGTTAAAATACCATTGTAGATTTTTAAGCGGGCAAGTGGAAGCTAAGAGAAGATATTGGCAACAATGATGATATATAATTATATTCTTCTTACAGTGAGGGTTTCTATGTAGAATCAAAGTCACATGTAGCTTGCAGTGGACACTTTTTTATTATAAATACCATGGCCACTTGACCATCTATAAATGTGGGGATTGAAGCTCCTGCTCAATCACTGTCCTCAGGGATCCATATGCTTCCGCCATAGATGCATCCTCCAAGTCCCCGCTCCATGCCACTCACTTCTGAGTTCCAGGTCACATGGCCCTTTTCATTTGCAGAATCTAAAAAACAAGGATTTGGATTTGGAGAATCTAGGACATAGTAGTCATGTATGGATGTGAGACTTGTGCCGTTAAGAAGGCCGAGAGCCAAAGAATTAATTCTTTTGAACTGTGGTGTTGAAGACTCTTGAGAGTCCCTTAGACAGCAAGGAGATCAAACCAGTCAATCCTAAAGGGAATCAACCCTGGATATTCATTGGAAGGACTGATGCTGAAGCTGAAGTTCTAATACACTGGCCACCTGATGCAAAGAACTGACTCACTGGAAAACACCCTGATGCTGGGAAAGATTGAAGGTAGGAGGAGAAGGGGATAACTGAGGACAGGTTGGTTGGATGGCATCACCGACTCAATGGACATGAGTTTGGGGAAGCTCTGGGAGATGGTGAAGGATAGGGAAGCCTGTTGTGCTGCAGTCCATGGGGTCACAAAGAGTCAGACACGAAGGAGTGACTGAACAACAACAACAGAAAGATGCAAGGAAGAATCTAAGTCCCCAGTTATGAAGGAGTCTGTGATTACATGTTTTATGGCTAATTTTGTAAAAAATTACAAGTGTAGAAAGATGGCATAGAAGTATTTTATACATAGCATATTCAAAAGCAGAGACATTATTTTGCCAACAAAGGTTCGTCTAGTCAAGGCTATGGTTTTTCCTCTGGTCATGTATGGATGTGAGAGTTGGACTGTGAAGAGGGCTGAGTGCCAAAGAATTGATGCTTTTGAACTGTGGTGTTGGAGAAGACTCTTGAGAGTCCCTTGGACTGCAAGGAGATCCAACCAGTCCATCCTGAAGGAGATCAGCCCTGGGATTTCTTTAGAAGGAATGATGCTAAAGCTGAAACTCCAGTACTTTGGCCACCTCATGCGAAGAGTTGACTCATTGGAAAAAACTCTGATGCTGGGAGGGATTGGGGGCAAGAGGAGAAGGGGACGACAGAGGATGAGATGGCTGGATGGCATCACTGACTCAATGGACATGAGTCTGAGTGAACTCCGGGAGTTGGTGATGGACAGGGAGGCCTGGCGTGCTGTGATTCATGGAGTCACAAAGAGTCAGACATGACTGAGCGACTGATCTGATCTGATCTGATCTGAACAATTGATGTTCACTGCTATATGTTTTTCAGGAAGAGGGTTAGATATAACATCTTTTCAGTTTCTGACAGGACCGACTCCAGTGTGGCCCAGACTTTAAGAATCTGCCCACAATGCAGGAGAACTGGGTTCAGTCCCTGGATTGGGAAGATGCCCTGGAGAAGGGAATGGCAACCCAGTCAAGTATTCTTGCCTGGAGAATCCCATGGATAAAGACCAGTGGGCTACAGTCCACAGGGTCGCAAAGAGTCAGACAATAGAGTGACTAAACCTGTGCACGTGAACCCAGTAATGTCACATTTTGAGTTCACACGGAGAAGGAAAGTTCTTTATCACCTTTTTGGTCTTTAGGAACCATCTAAACTCTTGATTATTTGACAACCAGGTTAATGGAGCTTTGTATACATTGGAGGACCCCAACTGAAAAGCTTGTTCTACTTAAACTTAATTTGATAGATATTTAATGGGTACCTACTTATGTGCCAGAACCTACATGAGGGATTGATACTTCTTTAACCTTCCCTAACTTCATACTTTTTTCACTCCCTCTCACCAGCCAGTTTTCTATATGTGCAGTTCAGTTCAGTTCAGTTGCTCAGTCGTGTCCAACTCTTTGTGACCCCATGAACCTCAGCATGCCAGGCCTCCCTGTCCATCACCAACTCCCAGAGTTTAGCCAAATTCATGTCCATCGAGTCTGTGATGCCATCCAGCCATCTCATCCTCTGTCATTCCCTTCTCCTCCTGCCCCCAATCCCTCCCAGCATCAGGGTCTTTTCCAATGAGTCAAATCTTCGCATGAGGTGGCCATATGTGCAGTAACAATCCCAAATCTTATGATGTAAACCACCATCATGATTTCTTACTCACCATCTTGGGACCCAGGCTGAAGAATGGTTCCTATTGGGACACTATTGGTTTGAAGCCAAAAGAAAAGGGCTGTGATAAAACCACGCAATCACTGTGGAAGCTTTTCCTCAAAACTGGTCCACATCACTTCTACTCATGGTTCATTGGTCAGCACAGGTGAAATTGCTAAGCCTGATGTTAATAGTGTAAGGATGTGTAATCCTCTCTCAGGGAGTGGTAGTCAAAAATTGAGAAGAATAATACATAATTTGCTACTCTCCATCTCAGCTTGGCCATCTTTCTGTGGTGGATAGGTAGCTCTGTCTTCAGAGCTTGCTCCCAGAATTCAACATGAACATTCCTTGTGTGGTCTGACCAGTACCATAAACAGATATACTATATAGCCCCTTTTATTGCCCCTGCTGGGTGGCATGTGAGATATTAGTTCCTCTACCAGGGATAGAACCCATGTCCCCTGCATTGGAAGCATGGAATCTTAACCACTCGACCACCAAGGAAGTTCTGAAATGTTAAGTTTTTATAATGAAGCCTACCATTGGATTAGGTATTATTTGCTCGTTTTTAGCAGCCATAGTGCTTTGTTATTACCCATCCAGCTTGCAGTCATCTGAAATCTTGGGTCTTTCCTATTCCCACATATTCCTGTTCTATCTTGTATTGCCTCACCTCTCTTCTTTGGTGTTAGCTCTGATTTGAGTCACATAGTCATATGTGAACTAGTGGCTTCATACACATTTCTAGAGGGGAAATATTTCTCTGCTTGTGTGATTTCCTCAAAGACATTCTTCAGATTCCTTCTACTTACCTTTATGGACTGAACTGTCTCCCCCACCACCCCCACCACCCCCCGCCAGATTTGAGTGTTGAATCCCTAATTCCTAATATGAATGATTTTGGAGATGGAGCCTTTAAAGAGGTAATTTAGATTAAATGGGGCTTACCAGCTGGCTCATTGGTAGAGTCTGCCTGCTAATACAGGAGCCGCAGGAGATGTGGGTTCGACCCCTGAGTTGGGAAGATGCTCTGAAGGATGAAATGGAAACCCACTCCAGTACTCTTGCTGGGAAAATTCCATGGACAGAGGAGCCTGGTGGGCTACAATCCATGGGATCAGAAAGAATTGGACATGACTGAGCACATACGCTCCTTGGCTCCTTAGGTTAAATGAGGTCATAAGGGTGGGGCCTTAATCCAATAAGATTGCTGTCCTATTGGAAGAGGAAGAGACACAGGGATGTACCTGCTCAGAGGAAAGGCCATGCGAGGACATATTGAGAAAGCATCTGTGAGCCAGGAAGGGAGTTCTCAGTAGAAACCTGTCCTGCCAGCACCTTGATCTTGAACTTGTAGCTTCCAGAACTGTCAGAAATAAGTTTCTGTTGTTCAAGTCACTAAATCTGTGTTATTTTGTTATGACAGCCTATGAAGACTAATACCTCACTTTACCCACCCTGTATGGTTCAGCACACATTTGCACACAAATGCACGCTCACCCACACTGTGGTGAGAAAAAGAGAATGCAAGCGAACAGTCTACCTTGTGTCTCTGCCAACACTGTGACTCTATAGGGTGTTCCCTGTGAAATGTACCAATTAAAGAAATATACATATTGCAAAAATGGTCCTTAATTCCTAAGTACTGGGTGTGACATAAACATTTGAAAATCACTTTGAGTAACAACTGCAGCCAAAAGGCAAAGGGAGGACGCTTTAGAAGAAGGGAAGAGGTAAAATTAACTCAAAGGAAAAATGGATCTCCCATTAAGCAATTGAAGGCTAGGTGAGTCCAACTTGAGATCCTTCCAGGCCCTCACCTGAGTTACCCATCACCAAAGTGATGACTTCCTCTCCTGAATGCCAATTCAGTGCTCTGCTTCCTTTCACCTGCTTAGTGTGCCCTGACTTATCCTCAGCCAGATTAGTCCATGCCCCACTCGAAGAACTCTCATGGCATTTAAAGGAGGCCAGGGTCCACGCTACATAGCCATGTGGACATTTTAAATATCCCGAGGTTTTTGTCAAGGTTTCTGGGGAATTTCAAAGCTATTTATTCCAGGAACTCCACTTCAAACCTTGAAAATGTGTAGCTATACACACATGAATCAATGCATCCCATACTTTATGACGTGAAATTGTACTTTTTTAGGGCTATCTACTGTTGTCAAAGGACTGCCCCGGTGGCTTAGCGGTAAAGAACCTGCCTGCAGTGCAGCAGAGGCAGATTCAATCTCCGGACAGGAAGATCCCCTGGAGAAGAAAATGGCAACCCACTTCAGTATTCTTACCTGGAAAATCCAACGGACAGTGGAGCCTGGCAGGCTACAGTCCAAGGGTCACAAAGAGTTGGACACAACTGAGTGACTAAACAGCAACAGATGGAACAACAACTCTTGTCAAGGCTTCTGGATATTAAAGCACACAGCATTCTGGGCCTAGGAGGAGTGTATTTCTGGTTGGGACATCGGCTATTAGCTTATGCAAGCCTACCTTGCCAAATTATAAATGGAAACTTTTGTCATTTCAGTTCTTTAAGCTATATTATGTATCAAATCAAATCAAATCAATAAACCCCACTGCCTGTGAGCTACTCAGATGTGGTTTGGGATGCAGAGGAGTTTCAACTATAGCCATTGACTTCAAGAAATTGATGATCTGGCCTCGAACTCAGGGTTTTTTATTTTCTAAAAGGGGTTTTAGTTTATATATTTCTAACCTCAAGAAAATGCGAGATCAAAATAAGATATTTCAGAAAAAAAATGACCATCACAGTCTTGGGGGTTGGTGGTGGTGATGGATGAAGTGGCAAAGTCACAATAGGCTAGAGTGAAAGAGGTCCTGGGATCAGTGTGCATTTGCTTCTGTTTCCCACTCATTCCAGGTTCTCAGCCTCTCAGCTTCAGTTGCCCAGCTGAATATAGAAAAAATAATAAGATCCTATCTGCCAGCCAGTGTGTACTAGAGGGTAATAAACATGGTAATGTATGGAAGGTGCTTCACAAGAGCTTGTGATATAGTAACCTTTCACTAAATTCTAGGACAATTTGTTTGCTTTCCCCTTTTGAACTTAAAATGCATTTCCCCATAGGTACAATTTTTTTTCAGAATAAATCACATTTTTCTTTATCTTTACACAAATTAATATGTTTAATTTGACTCAGGATCTCAAGTTATTGGTATGCAGAAGAGAGTTTTTTCACTCCTGTGTGTGAAAGAGTTTTTTCAGTCTTTGCAACCCCATGGACTATAGACCACCAGGTTCCTCTGCCCATGGAATTCTCCAGGCAAGAATACTGGAGTGGGTTTCCATTTCCTACTCCAGGGGATCTTCCTGATCCAGGGATCGAACCTATGTTTCTTGCATCTCCTAGTACCACCTGGGAAACCTTTTTCACTCCTAACGTAGGATGCCACAACTAAGACCCAGAGCAACCAAATAGACAAACAAACAAAACAAAACAAAATAAAATAGATTTATACATCGAGTTTTCAGTGGTCAAATTGTCACTTTATTTGTGGGCATGTGAGAGAATTTTTCTTTTGTACTTAGGCACAATAATTCTAGACTAATGTCTACACGTCAGTTATTTTTCTCTCTGTATTTTAAAAACAATATCACAGAATGATCCCCATATTCATTCCAAGCCTCTTCTTTTGTATATATTTTCCTTTTCTTATAACCTAGAACATTTTCTTCTGAATTTCATCACTTTTTATAGCCAAGAAGTAATTCCTTTCAATTGATTAAACTGCAAGGCTAAAAATCATAACAATAACACCACAGATATCATTAGAAATACATACAACTGAATAACAACAACTAAATCCTTTTAACTGTATTTTTTGTTGTTTTTCTTTATCCACAGAGGAAATAAATTCCAAGTATCTCATTTTGAAAGGTGAGATTGGCTAACCTTAGTATTAAAACCCATGATAGATATTAGATTTGCTAGAACATGAAGTGGTAAATTAATGTGCTCTTTATATAAAGATATATTTACACAATTTTGCCTTTAATATCATCTCCATACTATATTTGTGGGTATGTGTGTATATGTGTGTGGTGTCTTAGGTGCTAATGAAACCATAAAAAGGGACAAAAGTTCACAAATTGCTTACAAGGAATAAGTGCAGAGGATTGTACATATTGTGTTAATGACTTTCCTCGATAAATATTGCTTTATAGATAGTTTTGTTAACATTAAACTAATAGTTGCATCATGGAGGCATTTATTTTACATCGTCGTTTTGTAAAATACTGCATTGTAGCTGCAGTATTCCAAGACTCTTCAGATAAAAAAGGAAGTAGTGAAATTACAGAAAGAAATAACTTTTTCAGTTTAAATTTATTTAAAGTCCTTTGAGAGCTGATGATTTTTCTAGATGTACTCTGTGCTCAGTTCTGCCAGACAAGGAATCCTATCATTTTGAATTCAACAATATTTTTTCCCAAGAGGATTTTTTTCTTTCCAGAGAGTTTTTTACATCTGTTTGTCTCTGCTGTTTAAAATGGATAAACTACAATTGAGGGTGCTCCTGATGGCCAAATAAGGTTGAGCAAAGTGGTAAACAAAACTCATGACAAATAAGAGTGTAGGAGAAATGTGAGCTTTTAATGCATAAATGAATGGTGTTCAGGGAAATTGAACAGGAATTTCTCCTTGTCAGAGGGAAAAACTGTTATTGGTAAGTGGGAGGAGGATGTGGTAGTGATTTGGACACATATCAGATCACTTGCCTTGTGAATCATCTTCAGACACACCCACATCCTTAGCTGACTCTTCTGTATCCCATTTTTTCCCCAAGGTGGTATTAAGGATCAGCCTTTCATCTGGCCAGGCACTGAGTCAGCTTCTATACTGGTACAAGGGAAGAGACTCATCTCCAGGGATGACCCCGAATTTTGTGAGATTATGTTTCTCTCTTCCTTATCCTCACCCAGTGAAATGAGCACTCCAAAAAATAAAAAGAAAAAAAAAACTGAGTTTACTGGGAAAATGGAAAAATATTTGTTCTTTGTACATTTAGATTTGGGCCTTAGGGTTATGGCTGTTACAACAGCGTATCCGCTTAACTGGTTGCTGGGGACAACCAGCTCCCATGTGGTAGAGTGGGTGCATTTTGTATTTGGCAGGCAGATGTTGAGAGTATAGAGCTGGGCCTGCAGGTAACCCTCAGGGCTTGAATACTCACCTCCATAACTGGTTAACTGTAAAATAGTGGGATTTTGCTCTAAAGATTGATTCATCTATCAAAGCTTTGTGGGTAACTTGTGCTTCTAGCTTTTTGTTTTTAATCTTATTTCAAATCTCCTAAAGAGACTGTCTCCTACATGCAGGTCAGGAAGCAACAGTTAGAACTGGACATGGAACAACAGACTGGTTCCAAATAGGAAAAGGAGTTCATCAAGGCTGTATATTGTCACCCTGTTTATTTAACTTATATGCAGAGTACATCATGAGAAACGCTGGACTGGAAGAAACACAAGCTGGAATCACGATTGCTGGGAGAAATACTAATAACCTCAGATATGCAGGTGACACCACCGTTATGGCAGAAAGTGAAGAGGAACTAAAAAGCCTCTTGATGAAAGTGAAAGTGGAGAGTGAAAAAGTTGGCTTAAAGCTCAACATTCAGAAAACGAAGATCATGGCATCTGGTCCCACCACTTCATGGGAAATAGATGGGGAAACAGTGGAAACAGTGTCAGACTTTATTTTGGGGGGCTCCAAAATCACTGCAGATGGTGACTGCAACCATGAAATTAAAAGACGCTTACTCCTTGGAAGGAAAGTTTGGACCAACCTAGATAGCATATTCAAAAGCAGAGACATTACTTCGCCAACAAAGGTTCATCTAGTCAAGGCTATGGTTTTTCCTGTGGTCATGTATGGATGTGAGAGTTGGACTGTGAAGAAAGCTGAGTGCCGAAGAATTGATGCTTTTGAACTGTGGTGTTGGAGAAGACTCTTGAGAGTCCCTTGGACTGCAAGGAGATCCAACCAGTCCATTCTGAAGGAGATGAGCCCCGGGATTTCTTTGGAAGGAATGATGCTAAAGCTGAAACTCCAGTACTTTGGCCACCTCATGCGAAGAGTTGACTCATTGGAAAACACTCTAATGCTGGGAGGGATTGGGGGCAGGAGGAGAAGGGGATGACAGAGGATGAGATGGCTGGATGGCATCACTGACTCGATGGACATGAGTCTGAGTGAACTCTGAGAGTTGGTGATGGACAGGGAGGCCTGGCGTGCTGTGATTCATGGGGTCACAAAGAGTCGGACATGACTGAGTGACTGATCTGATCTGATCTGATCTGAAAGAGACTGTACTGTGCTATATGAAGTCCTTCAGTTGTGTTTGACTCTTTGTGACTCCATGGACTATAACCCGCCAGGCTCCTCTGGGATCTATGGGATTCTCCAGGCAAGCATACTGGAGTTGGCTGCCATTTCCTCCTCCAGGAGATCTTCCTAACCCCTGGATTGAACCCACGTCTCCTGCACTGACAGGTGGGTTCTTTACCACCTAAAGAGACTTCAGTTCAGTTCAGTTCAGTTGATCAGTCATGTCTGACTCTTTGTGACCCCATGAATCACAGCACTCCAGGCCTCCCTGTCCATCACCAACTCCTGGAGTTCACTGAGACTCACGTCCATCGAGTCAGTGATGACATCCAGCCATCTCATCCTCTGTCGTCCCCTTCTCCTCCTGCCCCCACTCCCTCCCAGCATCAGAGCCTTTTCCAATGAGTCAACTCTTCGCATGAGGTGGCCAAAGTGTTGGAGTTTCAGCTTCAGCAATAGTCCTTCCAATGAACACCCAGGATTGATCTCCTTTAGAATGGACTGGCTGGATCTCCTTGCAGTCCAAGGGACTCTCAAGAGTCTTCTCCAACACCACAGTTCAAAAGCATCAATTCTTCGGCACTCAGCTTTCTTCACAGTCCAACTCTCACATTCATACATGACCACTGGAAAAACCATAGCCTTGACTAGACGGACTTTTTTTGGCAAAGTAATATCTCTGCTTTTCAATATGCTATCTAGGTTGATCATAACCTTCCTTCCAAGGAGTAAGTGTCTTTTAATTTCATGGCTGCAATCACCATCTGCAGTGATTTTGGAGCCCCCCAAAATAAAGTCTGACACTGTTTCCACTGTTTCCCCATCTATTTCCCATGAAGTGATGGGACCAGATGCCCTGATCTTCGTTTTCTGAATGTTGAGCTTTAAGCCAACTTTTTCACTCTCCTCTTTCACTTTCATCAAGAGGCTTTTTAGTTCCTCTTCACTTTCTGCCATAAGGATGGTGACATCTGCATATCTGACGTTATTGATATTTCTCCTGGCAATCTTGATTCCAGCTTGTGTTTCTTCCAGCCCAGCGTTTCTCATGATGTACTCTGCAAATAAGTTTAATTAAACAGGATGATAGTATACAGACTTGTCATACTCCTTTTCCTATTTGGAACCAGTCTGTTGTTCCATATCCAGTTGTAACTGTTGCTTCCTGACCTGCATACAGGTTTCTCAAGAGGCAGGTCAGGTGCTCTGGTATTCCCATCTCTTTCAGAATTTTCCACAGTTTACTGTGATCCATACAGTCAGAGGATTTGGCATAGTCAATACAGTAGAAATAGATATTTTTCTGGAACTCTTTTGCTTTTTCCATAATCCAGCAGATGTTGGCAGTTTGATCTCTGGTTCTTCTGCCTTTTCTAAATCCATCTGGAAGTTCACAGTTCACGTATTGCTGAAGCCTGGCTTGGAGAGTTTTGAGCATTACTTTACTAGCATGTGAGATGAGTGTAATTGTGCAGTAGTTTGAGCATTCTTTGGCATTGCCCTTCTTTGGGATTGGAATGAAAACTGACCTTTTCCAGTCCTGTGGCCACTGCTGAGTTTTCCAAATTTCCTGGCATATTGAGTGCAGCACTTTCATAGCATCATCTTCTAGGATCCGAAATAGCTCCACTGGAATTCCATCACCTCCACTAGCTTTGTTAGTAGTGATGCTTTCTAAGGCCCACTTGACTTCACATTCCAGGATGTCTGGCTCTAGGTGAGTGATCACTCCATCATGATTATCTTGGTCTTGAAGATCTTTTTTGTACAGTTCTTCTCTGTATTCTTGCCACTTCTTCTTAATATCTTCTGCTTCTGTTAGATCCATACCATTTCTGTCCTTTATTGAGCCCATCTTTGCATGAAATGTTCCCTTGGTATCTCTAATTTTCTTGAAGAGATCTCTAGTCTTTCCCATTCTGTTGTTTTCCTCTATTTCTTTGCATTGATCACTGAGGAAGGCTTTCTTATCTCTCCTTGCTATTCTTTGGAACTCTGCATTCAGATGCTTATATCTTTCCTTTTCTCCTCTTCTTTTCACTTTGCTTCTTTTCACAGCTATTTGTAAGGCCTCCCCAGACAGCCATTTTGCTTTTTTGCATTTCTTTTCCATGGGGATGGTCTTGATCCCTGTCTCCTGTACAATGTCACAAACCTCCATCCATAGTTCATCAGGCACTCTGTCTATCAGATCTAGTCCCTTAAATCTATTTCTCACTTCCACTGTATAGTCATAAGGGATTTGATTTAGCCTAATCCTCAATCTGATGATGTGTATAGATTGTATGAAGGTTTAGAGGGTGGTTTCAAGAAATGCCAGCAACTGGGGTAAATGTAATTGCAGACAGACTTTGGAGCTGTGCTGGCCTTTGTAGAAGAGTCTGGATCTGGGAGAAACGATCAGGGACAAATGCGTACGACAGAGGGTGCCAGCATCAGGGAACTCCAGGGCTGCCATTCCCCACTGTGTGCTCATCTTCTCAGTTTCAGATGGAATCAAACTTGTCTTCAGGGGACTAGTTGTTCCCTCGAGGATATTCCTTAAGTGCTCCTAAACAAACATCACACACCTAAATGATTCCACGCCAGATTCTGTTTTAGGTCACATGCTTAATGACTTGAGATGGAATTAATCTATTTCTATTTTTTATGTGTCTTCTTATAAAAACTACCCTCCCCATCTTATGCTTTGCAAATATCTATTTTTTGCTTGGCAAATCTCCAAAGATCTACAAATATTTCCTCCTAGGGATGGAAACTTCAATTTATTCTTTGGGCACTTTAGAAGGGCACTGTCCACCCAGGGTATAATAATCAAGTTTTCTTTTGTCTTGGTCACCCACAGATCCTCTTTAAATGACCTACTTCTTTACTGCCTTCTGTTACAGAGTTGTTGTAGGGTGGTAGGTAGAGAATAGACCCTACAATTTGTCATGTGCTGCCTGTATGAATGAGTTTGTATGGGGAAGCAAGGTTGGGGTGTGCTTTGTCAAAGAGAACTATGACGGAATTAATGACCTGAACAGAAAGCATTTAGTAGCTGGAGAGGTATTGGATGTTGACATTACTGTGGATGGTGACCACAGTCATGACATTAAAAGACACTTGCTCCTGGAAGGAAAGTTATGACAAACCTATACAGCATATGAAAAGGCAGAGGCATCACTTTGCCAATAAAGGTCCGTCTAGTCAAAGCTATGGCTTTTCCAGGAGTCATGTACGGATGGGAGAGTTGGCCTATAAAGAAAGCTAAGTGCCAAAGAATTGATGCTTTTGAACTGTGGTTTGAAGATTCTCGAGAGTCACTTGGACTGCAAGGAGATCCAACCTGTCCATCCTAAAGGAAATCAGTCCTGAATGTTCACTGGAAGGACTGATGCTGAAGCTGAAACTCCAATAATTTGGCCACCTGATGCGAAGACCTGACTCATTTGAAAAGACCCTGATGCTGAGAAAGATTGAAGGCAGGAGGAGAAGAATGAGATGGTTGGATGACATCATCGACTCAATGGACATGAGTTTGAGTAAATTATGGGAGTTGGTGATGGACAGGGAAGCCTGGTATGCTGCAGTCCATGGGGTCACAGAGTCGGATACGACTGAGCGACTAAACAGCAATTGGGAAGAGGCCTGAAGGTAGGACCAATCAACCTGAAACTTCCTTCCAGGAATTGCCAGTGGAAACATATGCGTTGCCCAGTAAGTATTGCTGACAAAGCAAGGGAGGAATGCAAATCAGCAGGTATACTTGAGGTTCTATTGACATCAAACCTGTTTTTCTTCCCAAAGTGATGCTTGTCTGTAGATGAACAGAGCTCATCAGTTGAAAACCATGCATGCTCTCTTCCCCATCACTGAGAAGATAGCATTTTCTACCACGAAGCAGGATATACTAGCTGATATTGACAAGTATGCTGTGAGCCTCAATAACAGCTTTGGGCAAGGGAGAACCATATCTTCAAACATTTTAATTTTATTCAAGCGAGAAGGAGGAGCTTGGATCATTTCCAGAGCAAGCACAATTTAGCAAGGGCCATAGGGTGGTGGTGATTAACCAGGGGGTGACCTTCCCACCCCTTCCCGCCTACCACCACAAGGGACATCTGGCAATGTCTGAAGATGTTTTTGGTGGTCACAACTGGGTGGGGGGATTCCACTGTATGTAATGAGCAGGGACCAAGGATGTTGCTGAACATCCTTAAAAATTCAAGGTCAGCTTCCCACACTTGAGAATTATTTAGCACTAAATGCAAATATGATGCTGTTGAAATCTGTTGTTCAACATTAATTCCAAATATGTTTCAAAATCAGGTGGGTGCTCAGAACACAAGCCCTCTCATCGGATTACTTTTTAGATATATGTTACCAATTAGACATAAGTAAAAGTGGTTTATAGTTAAAATATAAATGTAAAAAATTACCTATTGGTAAGATATAAGAGGACAAACCTACTACTCTTTTTAAAGGAACCAAGAGAGAAAAAATGCTGCTTATTTTGTTGTTGTTGTTGTTTATTTCTAAGAAATAATCTTGCTTTTCTGCATGTCAATGAATGTGAAGTCTTTATAGAATTTTCACAGATTTTAAACATAAATAGTGAACACTTAAACATCAGTCTAATAGACTGTAGATGACTCAGATGCACTATAGACTACATTACTCAGACGCACAAATGAGTTTTTTTTTTTAATTCTAGATCTTGTGAAGAACAAAAATGCTTATTTTAGATGAGAATGTACACTGTATTCAAATGCCCCACAGAATTTAAGCTTTGAGAAGAAAATTGACCATTCATTACAAGAAAAATTACAGCTTGTTCCTAGCATATTTAAAACCTGAGTCATTAAAGTTTAAAAATTTCACAAAGGCCTTCTATTTTAATCGCTTAAAAATTGTTATGGGCTGGGATGTCCTTGGGGATGGGAGATGATACAGTGGTTACTGTGGCATTTTCGGCAGATGCAGCAGTTCACCTTTTGATGGGTGACTCAGAGGGTAAAGCATCTGCCTACAATGCAGGAGATCCGGGTTCAATCCCTGGGCTGGGAAGATCTCCTGGAGAAGGAAACGGCAACCCACTCCAGTACTCTTGCCTGGAAAATCCCATGGATGGAGGAGCCTGGTGGGCTACAGTCCATGAGGTCACAAAGAGTCAGACATGACTGAACTTCACTTTCCCTTTCACTCCTTCTTTCATGTTAGGAGATGATCATGATGTTGTGAGACCCTTAAGTCAACAAGAGGATGACTTTGCTTTATGATGTTTCATCAAGCTGTGGCGACTGATGATAAGAAACATTTTCAAAGGCAGAATCTTAACTAGAGACTTTTTAAGGGCTTATGAATTCACATCAATAGCACCATAAGCTTACTGTTGCTGGCTGGTGTGTGTGTCTATTAAGCGAAACTAATTTCACTTAAGCTTAATTAATTTTCCATTTCTACTTTGTCTCCTCGGTTCCTGCTTTTTTCTCTTAATTACAGCTTATGCTTAGCTTTGCTGATACTAGAAATCAGAAAGAAAGTTAAGTCCAAATCAGCCTGGGTAGCTGGGTTCTATTTGACCAAACTGTTACTTGAAAATAGAGATGGAAGCTCCTGTGTGTGTTTGTGTATGTGTGGTTGTGCATGTGTGTTTACTTCGTTTCTATTTCCACAGAAATTAGCTCTTTCCACCCAATGTATCAGTTTCGATTTGAAATGGTTGAAACTTTTCTACCTAGAAATATCCTATTGAAATATCCAGATTATACTATTATTTGTACTTGGAAGTTGTATAAAATTACTCAAATATAAGCTATAAATTATAGCAACCATTATCTTTTGTGACTGAACTACTTTAATATACATATAAAACTGAAGACTCCTGAGTTTTCTCTAAAGGGAATAGTAGACTTTCATAGCCAGTCACATAAATGAACATTCAAGATCAGTTGATCAGTTCAGTTCAGTTCAGTCGCTCAGTCGTGTCTGACACTTTGCAACCCCATGAACCGCAGCACGCCAGGCCTCCTTGTCCATCATCAGCTCCTAGAGTTTACCCAAACTCATGTCGATTGAGTCAGTGATGCCATCTAACCATCTTATCCTCTGTCGATACTTACCATTTATTCAAATTTCTAAGTACTTGGTCTTGCTTTCTGAATCAATTTTTTATAATATTGGATTGATAATTTTTTTTTTATCAATTTCTGTTTTCTTTTTTTAAACCTTTCTTGGAGATGAAAAAATCTGCTTTTCTCTTCAACTTTTTACTGAAAAGTCATTGTATCACCCTGGAGTAGAGTGGAAAGCTGTTCCCAGGCCCTCTCTGACATTTTGATCACAGTTATACCCAGCTCTTCCTGTTTTAGAAGCCACATCTCATTCATTGTCAGTCCATGTGCTACTAGAATAGGTCAGGTGTTTAAGCTTCTAATCATTTCCCGTGACATGGCCAGGAAAAGAATGTTGGTATCTTGTGGCTCTGAGCAATGTATTGCCATGCCCACTTTGTCACAATAATACTGAAATAAGGGCAGAGGAAAGACTCCTTGCTCAGTCTCCACTTCAGAACTTCCAGCTTAAAAAGAACATCTGGATAGTTGTCTCCAAAACAAACTCTTCTACAGAAATAGGTAAAAAGTTAACACTGTGATCCAACCTAAAACAAAACCATGTACCTATTACCAAAAGCTGGAGCAATCCCAAAGTCTTGCTGGCTGGTGGAATGAGTCTGAACAATACCATCAGCTGTCCTGAAAGTTGGCATGAGATCCTTTTAACCATTTTCCACCATCTGCTTCCAACATAGAACTAAAGTATCAATCAGAAACACAACGTTTCCCTCATGTCACAAGGGTACCCCAATCCTTCTCGTTTGACTCCCAGACTGAAACTTCTAGAAAGCAACTGAGGGAAAAGGAAGGTCAGGCAGAGGAGTAGGGAGAAAGGGATGATGGTAGATGAAGGAAGAAATAGGAGGAATCCTGGTTGTATTTATTTTCCTACATGATTCATTTGTTCAAAGCCAGAGAGCCAAACAATGGGATTGAGAAAATCCCATCTCATTTAAGAGGGTTATGCATGTTACTGAAGGGGAATTAGTCTGGGAGCTGCAGGCATATCCATCTGCCATCCACATGCAGATCTGAAAAAAAGAAATTTGACCTGGACCCAACTGGACAAAGAAGAGAGCCAAAGTTAATACCTATATCCTGTCTTTTGGACTCTGGATCTGGACAGATCCCTTATTTAAACAGGAAAAAAAAATCGTACATAAAAACAAGAGAAGAAAGGTAGAATATCATCCAGAAGACACAAAGAAAGAGTAGACTTCTGAGAAAGATTTATTATAGGAACGAGAAGAAAATACAGAAAACTGGCATCACTATTGGATTTTAAAAAAGCCGTAAAAGAGGAACAGGAATTCATATTAGATGAAACTGTAGTTGGGTAAATTAGAAATATGTTATAAAAAATAAAGATGCATACTAACATAATTAAAGCAATAAAGAGCAGAAGTGATGTCATAAACAACCAAATACATGTTATAAACAGAAACAGTAATTGTTAACAACAACAATAACAAAACGTTCTATCAAGACATTGAGGAAAAAACAAAGGTTGAAAACAATGAGCACACGTGGTACGTATGGAGGATGGAGAGCTAGCCTCGGAATTATAGGTGTTCCAGGAGAAAAATAAATAACAAGTGGAACAGAAGCAATTATTCAAAGATATAATTAAATAAAAGTTTCCCGAGTTGAAAAAAGAATGAACTAGCAGATCAAAAGGGTTCAGTGTGTTCAAAGTGGATTAAATGAAAAGAGAACTTTGTAGCATTTGAATTACAGGGATGGAAAAAAGAGTCTAAGCATTCATGCAGAAAAAATAGGTGAAAAACAAAAGAACAAAGCTAAGCTGGCCTTAGACTCACTTTTTCCCTGGACACAGTGGAGCCATGTCTACAGAATTTTGAAGGAAAAAAAAAAATTGTTACACGAGCATTTTGTATTTTGCCAAGCTTTAAATATATCTAATGTAAAAGAAGACATTTATTGGTAGGCTAAAAATATGCCAACCATCTCATTTTTCTGAAAACAATTTACCCTGCAGAGACATACTTGAATACATGAAATTCAAGAAGAGTTAATCCAATTGTACAGTGTGACTGCTCCATGCCCAGTGGTACAAGAGATGGGCAGAAACCCAGTTTACTTCCCAAGTCCTGAGGCAAACTGTCATTCCAGCAAATGTGTTTAAACTGGCCACGTTAATAAAGCCACAAGAATTTGAAGGAATTGCTGCTTCTTTCTACACTGTCATCTGGATGAAGCCTAAAAGCCTAAAATACTTTCGTTCTAAATTGTTGCTCGTCGTTAAGGGAACAGCTTTTTAACTAGCCACAAGTTCATCTGACAAAGTTTGTCCAATATTTTAAATGAAATCTACCACCAATCTCAGAAGTCTCTATATTAACGATGATGAGCGCTGTTAAACAACTCATGTATTATCAAAAGGAATCAGCATGGCAGAGTAATTAAGAGTGTGAGGTCTATGGGATGATGCCTGCATTTTACCCCTTTCTCCATCACTTACCCGGGTTTGATCTCTGGGTCAGGAAGACTCTTTGGCGAAGGGAATGGCTACCTACTCCAGTATTCTTGCCTGGAAAATCCCATGGACAGAACAACCTGGTGGGTTATAGTCCACGGAGTCGCAAAGAGTTGAACAGGACTGAGCAACTAACACTGTTTTCCATCACTTACTACTCACATCCTCTTGGTCAGATCATTTTATCTCTAGGGGCCTTGGTTCCACCTGTAAGATGGAAATATTGTAGACTTTCCTGCATGAAATATTTGTAAGGCTTAAATCAACACACTTAAAATACTTAGTGTCTGGCATATCTGCTGCTAAAAAGAGACAGAATGTACACTGTGGGTAACACATTGCTGCTGTTGTTGTTGAGTCACTCAGTTGTGTCCGACTCTTTGTGACCCCATGTTACCCATATTATCTATTATATAGTAGATATTATTAGAACCCCCTGGTGGCTCAGACGGTAAAGCGTCTGCCTGCAATGCGGGAGACCCGGGTTCGATTCCTGGGTCGGGAAGATCCCCTGGAGAAGGAAATGGCAATCCACTCCAGCACTCTTGCCTGGAAAATCCCATGGATGGAGGAGCCTGATAGGAAACATATTATCTATTGTATATATGTATATCTATTTATATATATCATTTCAAACAGGAAATACAAACCAATACTTTTGTGTTTTCTTTACATTGTGGTGATTTCTTTGTTTCTATGTGTCTCTAGTTTATAAGGGAGAAGGAAATGGCAACTCACTCCAGTACTCTTGCCTGGAAAATTCCATGGATGGAGGAGCCTGGTTGGCTACAGTCCATGGGGTCGCAAAGAGTCGGGCATGACTGAGCAACTTCACTTTCTTTCTTTCTATAGTTCCTTTTGGAGCAGGAAATGGCAACCCACTCCAGTGTTCTTGCCTGGAGAATCCCATGGATGGAGGGGCCTGGTGGGCTACAGTCTATGGGGTTGCAGAAAGTCAGACACGACTAAGCAACTAACACACACACTAGTTTATAAGATTTTACTTAATGAGCTTGCCTGACTAGTTGACCAAAGTATAAGTGTAAATAAAAATGGTCACTTAACAATATATGGCAGACTGTGAGAAATTGCTGTATGACCCAGGGAACTCAAACAGGGGCTCTGTAGTAACCTAGAGGGGTGGGATGGGGAAGGATTTGAGAGGAAGGTTCGGGAGGGAGGGGACAAGGTTTACTTATGGCTGATTCTTGTTGATGTTTGACAAAAAACAACAAAATCTTGTAAAGCAATTATCCTTCAATTAAAAAATAAATAAATTAAAAAAGGACAAATATTACCTAATTTATGTCAATTATATTAAAAACATTTAAGAAAATACCAAAAAAAAATGTATGGCAGAAACCAGCATAACATTATGAAACAATTATCCTCCAACTAAACATAAAAGGTAAATTATAGCTACTTATTATAATTCCACATTTATTATAGCAATAATGGGCTGTACTATTGAAGGTATCCATTCTAATCCTTCTACATTTCTATCTAGACTTGAATTATTC
This sequence comes from Bos grunniens, assembly GCF_055505025.1. NCBI lineage: Eukaryota > Metazoa > Chordata > Mammalia > Artiodactyla > Bovidae > Bos > Bos grunniens. The sequence continues at coordinate 22,079,465 of NC_141166.1, forward strand.
TCAGTATCCTGGACAGTGTTAACAATATTTCCTTTTAGGAATTTGTGGAAGGAGACATTGTTAAGCCCTCCATCCTGGTTACACTGGTGATTCCAGTGCTTTGTTGAGTTTTCCTTCATAAAAGATTTTTATCCTAAAAAAAGTGAGTGGGAAGAGACAAGAGCCTAGAAGGTTACGGGCAAAGTACCGATGGGACAAAAAGTTCATTCTGGCTTTTCCATGGGAGTCTATGGGGAAACGAATGGACTTTTTGGCCAATCCAATAGTTATTGCCCTCTGTCCCATTTCAGTCATTCTCCTTTCCTGGGTCGATCTGTTCCCATCTCTAGCAGTGAAAAAATAACTTTATTCCAACTGCTTTTGTGGTCAAGCCATTCCCCACAGTCTCATGTGTTCACATAGAACGTGACTCTGAAATCCAACAGTCAGCTCCTGCGGCTAAGGTTTTGAAGTGAAGGGGGAATGGTGCTGACCTGGTTTAGATTTTCTAATTTCTAATTTTTACTCTTCAGCCTGTCCCTTGCTCTTTTGTGCTTTATTCCATGGTATAGAATGTGGTCCAGCTCTTTCAAAAAAACCATTCTTAACGTCTGTGCTATAATGCCACATCTCATTCTAACAAAACCTCTATGGTTTTAGTGGCCAACTGCTAGACCATGTATGCCATGTCAATAATTGAACATTTCACTTTTGGAGAAAACCAGGCATGTAACCATGGTTTGTAAGTGTCTCATAAAGCATATTTTGAGATGTGTTTTTTTCAACCCAAGCTTTTTTGCACATTATCTCATTTCTCCTGAATATTGTTTTTTGTTCGATGACACCATGTGTCCTGCTTGCTTTGAAATCAATCTCTCCAGCTGTTTTAAATTTTTCTAATTTTTTTTTCTTATTCTTGTGGATTCCTTAAGTCTCCTGCTTCAGGTTTCAGGATTTTAATTTAGTGTCTTAGCTAGATGTGTCATTGTTATTAGCATCATTTTTATATCAATTTTATAAAAGTCAACCTCCTAGATATGGGATAACTGTAGAAGCAATCCCACATGGTAACAGTTTGGAGCTCTGGTTTCCAATGATGAGCTAAAATTATCGAGACTCTTACTGTTGCCACACACTGAGCTGAGTGCTTTATTTATGTAGACTGTCTTAACAAAGCCTCCTAATAACAATAAGGATCAAGCACTATTTTAAATCACCATTTTACAACAGGAACAACTGTGAAACAGTTAAACAGTTGCAGAAATGACAAGAGCCTTAGCTTCCCATTGTTTCCAAAGCCCTATTCTCTTGACTTGTACCTTAAATTGCCTCTAAATTAGCGACTCCCATAAATTTCCGCTTGGTTTCAGTGGAAACTGAAATGCTGCATCTAAGAGACCAATGGGACTTTGTCTTGGACTCCACAAGGATGTTTTCTCTTATAATTTCCAAGAAGAGTGATAACATGAGGGAAAAAAATGTTTCCTAGAATCATCAAATATCAGGAGGTTCCAGGAAGCCGGTTTCTGACGTGCATTCAGTTCAGTTCAGATCAGTCGCTCAGTCGTGTCCGACTCTCTGTGACCCCATGAATCGCAGCACGCCAGGCCTCCCTGTCCATCACCAACTCCCGGAGTTCACCCAGACTCACGTCCATTGAGTCAGTGATGCCATCCAGCCATCTCATCCTCTGTCATCCCCTTCTCCTCCTGCCCCCAATCCCTCCCAGCATCAAAGTCTTTTCCAATGAGTCAACTCTTCACATGAGGTGGCTGACCTGCATTAGTAATCTGTTAAAAATTAGGTAGAAAGAGAATTAAAAGAATTTTTAACTATACAGAAATATTTAAAAAATTGGGAGTTTCTTGGGACTGGGACACCTCTGAACTTTTCCAGCAAAGATTTGTGAGTCTTAACTTTTGTTTTTGTTTGGGCATTAGATGTGTTGCAATGGAAAAAAAGGAAAACATTTCAACTGTTACTGGCTCCTGTTCAGAAATCACGCCTCTTCTGCATATCAATGGCTGTTTTTTTTTTTTTTTTATGTGCTTTGCTCTTTATGGCACATGTCATAAAGCATCAAACACAGTGAGATGCCTTAGCTTGTCTTTTGAGTTAAAAAAAAAAAGACAGCCTTACTTTGTCTGAAAAATGTTTACATCACAGATGATTTTGCTTTTGACGTTCCAGACAGGTTGACTACCTACAGGAACAGACCTAACTCACCCAAATCCTTATTTGCTGCGAACAGTGGGAGGAGGGATGTTTGGTGGGAGAGAAATGCTGATGGAGTTGGACTCAGAACTCCACGAGGGAGCAGATATCCTTTCCACACCCTGTACTTTGACAAACCTGTTCTTGCTTTGCTGCCCATGTAAAAGAAAGCAGTTTTTCTAAATAGCTGTGTTTAGATTAGAACTTGGTCTAACAGAAGTCCTAACATGTTGTACTGATTAAACAAAATTGAGATTAAAGCAGACAGACAGAAACACAAACAAACAAATGGGCATCCTTCTCTGAAATGTCCCATTTGTGGGGGAAAAAAAAATCTTTGTGTGCATTTTATAAAAGGTTGCTGTAACTCTGAACAGAACAAAGAACCTTTAGGAAACAGAGATTTGTTAGTTATTTTGTGGGGATAAATGAAATGCAGGGATTAAAAAAAAATACGTGCATTTGCTTTGGTGATGAAATCACGTGCTGAGACCTCGTGCCTCACTCTGGGGAGGGGAGCGGTGACCCTGCGTCATTTGAGGGTCGCTGCAGTGGGGAATTAAAAAACCTTGCCTGGGGATGTGTCGTGGCACCAAATCCCTGCAGCCAGTTGGCCAGATGCTAACTCAATTGGAGGAGAGTGGATTATGCCCAAGGAAAGGATAAATCTTCTCCCTGATACTCAGACATGGATGTTATTTTATGGTTCCTTTTACAAAAGCAGATGATCGGATTTAAGGACGGAAAGTTGAGAGCAGGGACAAGAGTAAGCTGTCATGGAGATCTCTCTCCTTTAATCTTTTAACAGCATTACCTTATTTTCTATAGAAGATGTGGTTCCTTGAAAGAAGCATGCTATTAGATTTTTTGCAATTTTAATATTTTTGCTAAGTGTATCACATCTAAAGTATTTAAAAAGGAATTCTTTAAGAAAAGTAAATGGCATCTTCTAATTAAATGATTTAACAATTAATAAGTCTCTGCATCAGGTGTATTAATACTTGGTGGCCTTGTATGACACAAGGCTAAGATAAACATGACAGAAATGGTGATAATTACCAAGTGATCAGGCCATTACTGGCTTATCTACAAAACTGCAACTTGCTGAGTAATGAAGCAGAAGTTGACTTCCCACATCACCAGTTCCAGGTGTGTAGTACTAAAATAGGAACACTTTAAAATTTCTTCTGGGGTTGTGTTCAGGAACCTCTAAGATGCTTTGTTCTGCAGTTTACTTGTTCTGATTCAAGTAGGATCAGAGTAGAATACTGCCCTTTTTCAGTGGATCAAAGACATACAGTCTGGAATTCGGGATGCAGGCAGTAAGGAAAGTATGTTTAGGATAACTTTAAAGTTTAAAAGACAAGTATTAGGATCCTAATACAGGCCCTCTTTTGCAATATCTCTTGATTGTGGGCTCACTTGTAGTTGCTTAATAAATGTCCTTGTGGTTCTTTACTAACACAATAAAGGCTCTAGTATTTGTTGCCGTGGTTCTAGGCAGAGGGGGCTGGGGCAGGAGTGGATATGTTTTTTGGCCTTACAGCACAGAAGCTAAAGCACAGCTGTTAATTGCCAGTTGTCATAGACCTTTGGACTAGCTGACCTTTGACACTACTTAGGAGCTGTCTTCCGCCGCCTCCTTCTGTTGTTGTTCAGTTGCTAAGTCTTGTCTGACTCTTTGTGACCCCATCAACTGTAGCACTCCAGGCTCCTCTGTCCTTCAGTATTTCCCAGAGTTTGCTCAAACTCATGTCCATTGAACTCGTGATGCTATCTAACCATCTCATCCACTGCTGCCCTCTTCTCCTTTTGCCTTCAGTCTTTCCCGGCATCAGGGTCTTTTCCAGTGAGGCAGCTCTTCCCATCAGGTGGCTACAGTATTGGAGGTTCAGCTTTAGCACCAATCCTTCCAATGAATTTTCAGGGTTGATTTCCTGTAGGATTGACTGGTTGGATCTCCTAGCAGTCCAAGGGACTCTGAAGAGTCTTCTCCAACATCATATTTCGAAAGCATTGATTCTTTGGCGCTCAGCCTTCTTTATGGTTCAACTCTCACATCCGTATATGACTCCTAGAAAAACCAGAGCTTTGACTTTTGCCGGACCTTTTTGACTTTTTGCCAGACCTTTTGGGCAAAGTGATGTCTCTGCTTTTTAATACATTGTCTAGGTTTGTCAGAGCCTCCCTCTGGCTGAGCTTAATTCCTTGCCCTGTCTAGACATCAACACAACATCTACCTCTCTTTCTAGCCCCACCCCCCCTTAAATTTTTTTTTTTTTTTTACTTTTTTATAGCTGTGTGGGCCTCAGTTGCATTACACGGGCTCTCTAGCTTGGCGTGCAGGCTCAGCAGTTGTGGCTTGTATGGTTAGTTGTTCCACAGCCTGTGGGATCTTAGTTCCTTGACCAGGGATAAAACCTGCACCCCCTGCATTGCATGGTGGATTCTTAACCACTGACCATCAGCGAAGTCCTATTCTAGCCCTCCCTTAAGCCTCTAGTTAGTTATGTCCTCATCCCAGTTTACTCAAAATAATCCAGTTGCACTTTAGCACTAAGAATCCCATCTTGTTTTCTCTCTCTTCTTCATCTTCTTTCTACACAACAGCTCATTAAGATCAATGCTCTTCCCTGTGCCTTGATCTCACCCAGCCCATCTCCTTTCAGTTTTCTCCCTCAGATTCAGCTTGTCCTCCCAAGACAAGTTGTGACACATATGTGCGGTCCCTAAGACACAACATGCACACTCTTCCTTTGAATGGTCCTTATCCAGGTTTCTGAACCTTCCAGCCTTGTCTGGGAGAGGGGGACCTGGACTGGCTTAACCAAGAACCAGAGTTTTAACACAGAAGCACTCACCCAAGATGAAGGGAGTGGTCCGTATTGGGAGATTTGTGCAGCACAGCTTAAGCCTAAAGTCCAGGAAAAGAGTTCATAGAAGCATCGAATCCAGGAGGGACCAGAGGCAAAAAAAGAGAGCCAGGTAGCTGAAGCAAAGCCATATTCAAAGAGGAGAGAGGGACTGCTGATGCAGACAGGTCTTAGGCTTGCTTTAAGAATGAGAGAAATGAGGCATATGTGAGTAGGTCAGTGACCATACTGGTAAGCACACTGTTTCTATGGTTCCTTTGACCATGGGTGTCATGAGTGAATTGACTATGGCTTTCATAACTTTTCATAATGCCCACTCCCTCCTTACTGGCCTATGCGAAGGGAATCCCCTCTCAGCTTTTTAAAAGCCAGCAGGGAGGTTGGTTGTTATTCCATGTTATTCATGTGCTACAGATGTAACAAGATACCATGGACTGGGTGGCTTAAACAACAGACGTTTATTTTCTCACAGTTCTGGAGCCTGGAAGTCCAAGAGCAAGGTGCTAGCAGGGCGGACTCCCTCTCTGGCCTCTCTTCTTGGCTTGTGGATGTCTGCCTTCTTGCTGTGTCCTCACGTGATCTTTCCTCTGAACTCATCTGGGTCTAGATTTTCTCTTCTTGTAAGGACACTTGTCAGATAAGGTCATGGCCAATCCTTATGACTTCATACAACTTTATCATTTCTTTAAAGGTTCTGTCTCCAAATACAGTCATATTCTGTGGAACTGGGGTGGGGGCTTATGAAGGGGCATATTTTAACCCACCCTGTCCCCAGTCTCCAAAACCATGAAGTCCAGCCAAACTCGCAGCCATGTGGTGGATGAGATGCCATGTGCGAGTCCTGTCCACCCCATGTCACATTCTGATGCTCCTCTGACAACTTTCAAGCCCCTCCACCAGTGTGGAGACAGTCTGTTCTTAAGCCAGGTCTTTCCAGGTGGTGCCAGTGGTAAAGAACCTGCCTGCCAATGCAGGAGATATAAGAGACATGAGTTTGATCCCTGGGTCAGGAAGATCCCCTGGAAGAGGAAATGGCAACCCACTCCAGTATTCTTGCCTGGAGAATCCCATGGACTGAGGAGCCTTGCAGACTACAGTCCATAGGGTCACATAGAGTCAGACACGACTGAGCAACTTAGCAGCACCAAGCCAGGTCTGGCCTATAGCCAGATTTGCTTGATTCACTCTAGCAGATCTTGATATTTCACATAAATATTTCAATTTCCAGCCTCTCTTCCACAGCTGGAGGTCCTGTGGGTACTGGGCTTGCATTTCCCCTTCCCTGCGGTGGTGCCCACTTCTGACAGGCCTCTTACACCCCCCAGTCTATCCATTCAGCTTCCTTCTCTCCTGTCACTGACCAGCCTGGCTCCTGTAGTCATTTGGATTTTTGACTGTTGGTCTACCAACTCCCTCCCGCCACAAACACTGCTCCCTATGCTTCCCTTGTCTTTCAGTGTTTATCCTTCCTTTTCTTTCAAGCTCTCTATACATTCTCCAATGGTTTGAGACCCAATTCTCAAATGTGTCTCCAAACCCATTTTCGATTCATGACTGGAGGGGGTTTGCAGAGGCAGCCAGTGGTAGAGGACAACCCCTCACAAGAAACAACTATCTGACCAACTGTCAGTGGTACTGAGGTTTTGCAGTTCTGATGTATATTCGACCTCAGTGCACAGAAGGATTAAACAGCTTTGACCTGGTCTAATCCCGCATCTCTGTTTGTAGCCAGAACCTTTCCATTTGATGCCATTTTGAGTTTAAATCAAGCACATTCTTTTACGTTACCACGTAAGTTCAGTGCAGTTCAGGTCAGTTCAAGTGCCTGACTTTAGGATCAATAGAATCTTCTCTGTTCTTTCTTAGGCTCAGGAGTTGGGCTCCTCACAGACCTCCCTCTGCATGTCTTCCCTACTATGCCTCACACACTTGTCCACAGTGTCTTGTCCATCTATTATTTTGATCCTTTTTTTTTTTTTTTTTAAGATTCCAAAACACTTGTTGAAACTTTATTTTTGATAGGTTTCCACCCTACTTAGTCTTCTGCCTAGAAATCTAGCCTTTATAGTCCTGCTTGCCATTTTACCTTTTTCTCCTTCCTTTCTAGTCAGTGCTTGGTGCCTTACTACCTGTCCAATCACTATTTCACTATTTGGTGGATAGTGGTTGGTCTATTCAATGCCTTTAAGTGTATCATTGTGCTTGCCTTGCCTCACCTCACTTCATTTGACTTTCCACCTCAGCTAGAGACATTCTTCCTGTATTTCCAGATCCAAATCAAATCATCCATGAACAAAATGGCTGCAGGTAAACTCTTTGTCCTCTGAAATATTCAAGCCCTTAGCCCTTGAGTTCTGAGGAACTTCCATACTGTTTTCCATAGTTGCTGCACCAACTTACATTCCTACCAACAGTGTAGGAGGGTTCCCTTTTCTCCACACCCTCTCGAGCATTTATTATTTGTAGCCTTTTAAATGATGGCCATTCTAATCAGTATAAGGTGGTACTTCATTGCAGCTTTGATTTGCATTTCTCTAATAATTAGTGATGTTGAGCATCCTTCATGTGCCTACTGGCCATCTGTATGTCTTCTTTGAAGAAGAGTCTATTAAGATATTCTGCCCATTTTTCTATTTTTTTTTTTTATTATTGTTGAGTTGTATGAGTTGTCTCTGTATTTTGGATATTAAGCATTTATCTGTTTCATCATTTGCAAATATTTTCTCCCATTCTGTAAGTTGTCTTTCCATTTTTTATGATTTCTTTTGCTGTGCCAAAGCTTATAAGTTTTATTAGGTCATATTTGCTTATTTTTGTTTTTATTTCTATTGTTCTGGGAGACTGCAACAATGTCCATGTCTTAATCCCCGGAACCTTTGAATGTGTTATGTTGCAAGCAAGACAAGAGGGCATTAAGGTGCAGATAAAATTAAGGTTGCTATTTGGCTGTCCTTACAATAGGAGAGGTTACCCTGGATTATCCTGGTGGGTCTAATATTAATTAAATTTTAATATTTAAAACTGAATATTAAAAAAAAAAAACTAAGATCATGGCATCTGGCCCCATTACTTCATGGCAAATAGAAGGGGAAAAGCTGGAAGTAGTGACAGAATTCCTCTCCCTGGGCTCTAAAATCTCTGTGGATGCTGACTTCAGCCATGAAATCAGAAGACAGTTGCTTATTAGCAGGAAAGTGGCGACAAACCTAGACAGTGTGTTGAAAGCAGAGACATTACTCTGCTGACAAAGATCCGTGTAGTCTAGGCTACGGTCTTACCCAGTGATCATGTATGGTTTTGAGAGCTGGACTTTAAAGAAGGCAGAATGCCAAAGAGTTGATGCCTTCGAACTGTGGTGCTGGAGAAGACTCCTGAAAGTACCTTGGACAGCAAGGAGATCAAAACAATCAATCTTAAGGAAACCAATACTCATTGGAAGGACTGATGCTGAAGCTCCAGTAGTTTGGTCATCTGATGCGAACAGCTGCTCATTGGAAAAGTCCCTGATACCGGGAAGGCTTGAGGGCAGAAGATGAGATGGCTAGATGGCATCACTGATGTAATGACATGAACTTGGGCAAACTTTGGGAGATGGTGCAGAACAGGGAGGCCTGGCATGCTGCAGTCCATGGGGTTGCAAAGAGTTGGACACGACTGGGAGACTGAATAACAACGACAACAGCTGGTCCTCGAAGAGTAGAAGAGAGAGACAGAAGAGGAATCAAATACAGAGAAGGAGATAATGTGATATATGAAGGAGAAGGAAGTGATGAAACAAGCAGAGGTCAGAGTGATTTTATGTGAGAAGGACACAGTTTTCCACTGCTGGCTAAGAAGATGGGTAGGGGCCAGAACACAAGGAAAGTGGGCAGTCTCAGTCTTTTGAAGCTGGAAAAGGGCAACACAAAGGATTCTTCTTGAGAGCTTTAAAAAGGAACACAACCCTGCCAATGCCTTGAGTTTAAGTGAGAAGCATTTCAGACTACTGAATTTCAAAACTATCAGAATAATTCTGTGTAGTTTTGAGTTTGTGGTAATTTATCGTAGCACCAGTTTCCCTGATGGCTCAGACCATAAAGAATCTGCTTGCATGCAATGTGTGACACACGAGTTTGATCCTTGGATTGGGAAGATCCCCTGGAGAAAGAACTGGCAATCCCCTCTAGTATTCTTGCCTGAAGAATCCTATGGACAGAAGAGCCTTGCAGGCTACCATCCATGTCGTCACAAAGTCGGACACGACTGAGCTACTAACACACACAGACACACACACACAGACACACACTATAGCAGCGGTAGGAAACAAATGCATTTTTCTTTCCTTCCCTGAGATTTTGTGCTTGAACTGCTTTTCTCAAGAAGAAAGCAGACGAGAAGGCAATTTTAATTTACTATGTCAGTCATTATGTTATTTACTGAAAAGGAAATATAAGTGCTTATGAGGTAGCTTGTTCCATTGTTCTGTTTGATACAAACTTCAGCCTTTTATTAAATTAAAATTAGCTTGTGATTCCTGGCTGAATAATTGGCAGAAAGAATAAATTCCATAGTGTCTTCACTGTGCCTAAAAGTTGTGTGTTTATTTCATTAATATTTTTAAGGATTACAAGTAAAAGAAAACCACAAGGTTTGTTGAGATCCAGTTATAATAATTGAAATAGGCTGAGAATCAGAAAACACAGAGACTTCTATTAGATATGTTAGTGATTTAAAATGAAATCTTTAGATATCAGTGGACTGCTTACTGTATGCAAAGCCCTGGACCACACACAAAAGGAAAGGCAAAGGCATATTTAAGGCACTTTCTTTGATTGTATCGAGACAAACAAGATGCAAAGATAATGCTAGAACTAGAAGGTAAATGCAAAAATGCAGCAAGCCATTCAAGATTTTATCATAAAGAATTTCTGATTTCTTAAATGCCATTAGTATTCTATGTCACTCAGTCTCAAAACTATGAGTTCACTTTTTATTCATTTTGCTCCTTCCCAACCTCATCCAGACAGCTATCTAGAAGTCCTCTCAAATGTGCAGCTTCAGTATTTTTCACATTGAAATGGAACATTTTGATCCTTCCATTTTAAACCTATCATTTAGATCCCACTGTTTTTGCCTAAACTGTAAGAGATCAAGAGCATTGGGATCAAAGGCATTACTTTGGGGGAGATGAGTACCCATAGACATTTTTGAAATAGATTTCTGAGCCTTGAAAAGATTTTGATAGTTTGGCAAGGTTGCTGAGATTTTTTCTCACAAATTTCTAATTTATTACTATAGTAGTAATACAAACCATCAATCTATTCTTATAAATTGTCACAAGCATTCTCATTAGCATAATCAGTGGAAAATAAAATTGTTGTGTTGTTTTGTCCCTAAGTTGTGTCCGACTCTTGTGATTCCAAGGACTATAACCCCTCGGGCTCCTCTCTCCATGGGATTTTGAGGTAAGAATATAGGCGTGGGTTGCCATTTCCTTCTCCAGGGGGAAGCTTCTGGACCCAGGGATAGAACCAGAGTTTCCTGTATTGGTGGCAGATTCTTTACCACTGAGCCACTATGGAAGCCCTACAAATTAAAATAAGCCAAATATTTTAAAGGGCAAATGGTAAATTTTGATATGTCTAACAAATCGATGGAAAAATCAACCTTCTCGATACAATTATTTGATCCTTAAAAATATGACCTGGGTAAGTTGAACTTGGTAGAAATACCAGCCACAAAAGAAAATTCATTAGATTTAGAGAATGAGCAATCCTAGATTCCAGGAGTGAAAACTTCTTTTGGTCTAAGGAAAATTACGTACCATGGAAAAGATTTCAAAACTGCTTTGTGATGTATTTCTGCATGATATGCAAAGGAATGGAAAAGTTAACAGGATGGAAAGTTAATATTAAGAATTGCTTGAACAAGATAGCCTTAGTATTATACTCTGAAGGTATTAGTCACAACACTAATGATCAGTGGTTGATTACAGAGAAAGCAATTCTTTTATTAGAAACTTCTTAAGTAACCAAATAGATGTACCTTGAAGTGTGCAAATATTTCTGATATGATATCTGCTAGAAAAGGATAGCATTACTGACTCAATGGACATGAATTTGAGCAAACTCTGGGAGACAGTGAGGGCAGGGAAGCCTGGCATGCTGTAGTACATAAAGTTGCAAAAACTCGGACATGACTTAGCAACTGAACAGCGACAAGGAAAGTCCAAGTCCATCCTTTTGCTCTTGAGAAAATATTGAAATTGGCATGAATGCAATACAAACTGAGATATAAATAAAAACAAAAGAAAACTCACATTAATGAAATCCAAGAGGGCAAAATTTGTTATTGAAATGAAACAAACTAAAACCAAAGAAGTACCCTAAACAGTGGTTGAAAAATCAATAATTGGTTTTGGAATTCTCTCTGGGGAAAAGGAATTTGTCTTAATTATGACAATTTCAGTGAAATAAGAATAAAAGTGGAAAAATTAGGAGCAGTTTATCTTCTCTGTGTACGAAATTGATCAAGGAGTTCAGGCAGTTTAAGGAGTTATGCTCTGGAGACTTCTTTCCCTTTGAAAATCGTTCAGTTTTTAGATATTCTGATAATACTCATATTCAGTATGTCCTCAAGGTGAACATATTAATGTAACAATATCTACTATATCAAATTGGCATAGTCAAAACAGCATGAAAAAACATTCCTCCATTTTCCTCTGCTCACTGATATCACTTAGATTAAGACCTTCCTTTATTTCACTGTTTTATATATGTGTATTATATATATATATATATATATATATATATATAGTCATTGTGTAGCTGCCAAGTTGTGCCTGACTCTTTGTCACCCTATGGACTGTAGCCTACCAGGCTCCTCTGTCCATGGGATTTCCGAGGCAAGAATACTGGAGTGGGTTGCCATTTCCTTCTTTCTCTATGGGATCTTCTCAGCCCAGGGTCTGAACCCATGTCTATTGCATTGGCCAGTGGAGTCTTTACTATTGAGCCACCAAGGAAACCCCATATATAAAGTACATTTATATATACATATACAATTTTTCCTTACCAGATTGATTTTTATTCCCTGACCAGGGATTGAACCTGAACCCCCTGCAATGAAAGCGCTGAGTCCTAATCCCTGGAAAGTGAAGTGGAAGTGAAAGTAGCTCAGTTGTGTCTGACTGTGACCCCATGGACTGACTATACTGTCCATGGAATTATCCACTCCAATACTGGAATGGGTTGCCATTTCCTTCTCCAGGGTATCTTCCCAACCCAGGGATTGAACCCAGGTCTCCCACATTGCAGGCGGATTCTTTACCAGCTAAGCTACAAGGGAAGCCCTGGACCTCCAGGGAACTCTCAAGACCTTCCTTTATTTCAGAAACGGATGTCAGAAATGGATTCCATAGCTCTCAAATTCCCTTACCATGACAAAGCTAGTGCTATGCAAACATTTTCAAAGGTTAATTCGCATTCTGTGATGATGTCTGTGTGTGTGTTTAGTTGCGTCTGACCCTTTGCGATCCCATGGACTAGCCCACCAGACTCCTCTGTCCATGGGGATTCTCCAGGCAAGAACTCTGGACTGGGTTGCCATTCCCTTCTCCAGGGAACCTTCTCAACCCAAGAATCGAACCGGGATCTCCTGCATTGCAGGCAGATTCTTTGCTAGATGAGCTACCAGGGAAGCCCGCCTGTGATGATGTCTAGAAATGTAATTTTTTGCACAGCCTCTAGGGCTGGCACATCATAAGGGCTCAGGTACTGTTTTATCCTTTCCTGTTTCTGCATGCATCCTAAAGCTCAGACTCCTTGGCCTGGTTTTGAAGATGAATGTTCAATGTATTTATCTACCTTCTACCATACTCATTTTTTTTCTTTCTCTTTTTGAATATCCTGCCCTCCAGGAACTCTGCTCACCACCCTCACCACACTTCCCTGTTACTCTGCTTTCCTCAAGGAGGTGGCTCCCTCTCCCTCATCTTCCTCCTCATCTTTCTGTTCTGTGAACCTCATTTTAGTGCCATCTCCTCAGAGAACACTTCTCTTATATTCTTCTAAACAAATATGAGGTATATCTTCTGGTGGCCACCCCAGGACTTTCTCTTTATTATTAATGTAATGGGACCTGGCTCATTTTGTCTTCCCTCTCCACTAGAATATCTCAGTTCTCTATGGGAAGGGATTATTCTTAAATATTTCTGAAACCTGAACAGGGCTGACACAGTTCCTTACACAGGTTAGGTGTTCATTAACTGTTTGCTGCCCAACTATGCAAATACTGGAGGTGGCAAGATATTTTTTGTGGAAACCAACCAAACGAGATGGTTGGATGGCATCACTGACTCAATGGACATGAACTTGGGCAAACTCTAGAAGGTGGTGAGTGACAGGAAGGCCAGTCATGCTGCAGCTCATGGGGTTGTAAAGGGTCAGACACGACTTAGCGACTGAACGACACTCACGTGGTGCAGTGGTAAAGAATCAGCCTGCCAATGCAGGAGATGCAACAGATGCGAGTTTGATCCCTGGGTCAGGAAGATCTTATAGAGATGGAAATGACAACCTACTCTAGAATTCTTGCCTAGAGAATTCCATGGGACAGAGGAACCTGGTGGGCTACAATCCATGTGTTTGCAAAGAGTCGGACGCAACTGAGTACACAATGCAACAGCCTGATAAGAATTGTGGCTCTGCAGTGGGATAAGCCTTTTATTCAACTCTAGTCCCTGTGGTGGAAGAGAACGTACTGGCGATGAATTATGAATTACTAAAATGTAAAATATCCTTGCAAATATGACTTCTAGACTATTTTTTCTTCTCCCATGTCTTTATATTTTCCTTACTAGCTATGCATTTGTGAAATTAAAAATGCATTGCATTCTCATCTCTGTTTGTATATTTCCCTCTGTTTTGGGGAAGTTCACATTCAGAAATTTAGAGAAAGGTCTAGTAATGGGAAAAAGGTTCTTCACATAGGAAAAGTTTGATAATGACTTGTGATGTTCTTGGTCAACACATGTTTAAAGATAGTAGTGTTTCTAACCACCACACAAGTGTCTGAAGTCCGTTGTTAAAAGTATTCCTGACTTTCCTCTTAGTCAGAAGTCTATTTTAAAACATTTTTATTTTAAAACTTTTAGTTTTTATTAAAATTAAAATGTTTCTGCTTTCTAGATCAATGTACAATACAGTGCCTTCACTATCTTGTATTTTTGTCCAAAGTTGGTTCCAGTTAGTCTCTGGCTCACTACTGTATTATGGAAATTTTAAACAGTTCTTGACTTCACATTGATTCCATGTTTTCAAAGATTCTACAGCATTTTTTATTCACCATACTTTTGGAAAGCTCTGGGACCATTTGCTTGTCTCTGATCCTTATTATAAAGAACCTCAATATTGATGTGCTGACATTAAAAAGTCACAATATTTATGCTTTAACTGTTCCCATTTTGAGTTAATATCTTATCAATTATTTCCTCTTAATCCAGAACATGATTTTGTTATATATCAGTTTAAATAAGAGTAGAGATTAAGCATGTCAAAATTGTACCATCAGCTCAAATAATTATTAAAAGAACATCAGATAATAAGAATGAAGTCACTTACATGTATTTGCCTGAGTTTGTGATGAAAAAGGAATTGGGGTTTACAAAGGAGATAATAAAAATAGCTCTGTTATTCAGCTTCCAGTTAATCAGTGCCAGCTATATGAACTTTTCAGGCACCTACAGGGAGATTTAAATGCAATTGCTGGTTTTCTGGCAAAGTAAGTATATTTCTAGTCTGATGAGAAAGAAATGACATATCAGAACCCTGCAGATTTGAACAAATTGTCAAGATTTCTAACCTACTTTTACAGAAAGCAATTTTCTCGAGTTTCAGACTCTTGAAAATTTTCTTCCCCCAAAGGATGTAACCATACGAATAAAACAGTCATTTTCCCTTTAAGTACTAACCATCCCTCAGATTGTGGTACCAGAGACATTTTGGTTATTTTCCGCCTGTTAATTAACACATAGAAATCAATTAGGTTTGCTTCTGTAATTTTCATTTGGAATACAGCATTAAATTTAGCATATGATCAATCTCACTGCTTTCACTGTGAAGTTTCTTATAGGTAGTAGCCAGCCACCTGCTGGCAAGCATTTTTATATGGAGTTCCAAGCTTTTGTTCTTGAAAGTAGACCCAACACCATCTGCACCAGAATCACCTGAGATGCTCATTAAAGATGCATGTCCTTGGTTCTCATGGAGGTCTCCTGAGTATGGCCAGGAAATGTCAACCTTAATGAACACTCTTAGTGATGCTGATGATTACATCAGCAAATAATGGATTGGGGCTTCTAGGCAATCAACAGGGAAGCACCTGACAAGGAACAGCAGTGATACAAACCAATCATCATTGTTAATAAGTAAGATTAACCAACCATTCCTGTGTATGTAAGGTCAGAATACTCTTAGTTTGTGACATAAATAGAGGGGCATGGTCATTTGGTTTGTTACCATTAAAAAGGACACATACACTTTTTAATTCAAAGGAAAGTATAAATGTGTATTTGTAAATCTCAGAAATGCATATGGAAAATACTACTTTTCATCTTCCAAAATTATGCAAAAAAAGCTTAAAACAGACAAAATGGACTTTTAAGTCCTTTTTGCTTGATACTCTTTTTTCTTTTAAAATAAAAGTCAGAGAATTTCAGAATAATGTTTGTTTCCAGGGAGGGAAAAATGCAAATAATTATACAATTAAAATAGATTATAGATTTAATGTAACTAAAACTTATTTAGTATCTGTTCTGTGATCGGAGGTATCTTAGACCCCAAGAAATCCAAGATAAAAATTCACTGACTCCACAGAAGAACTGTAAGCGCACACATATTGCTAAGTGAAACATGCCAATATGAGAAAACTATGAGCTGTATTATTTCAACTATGTGACATTCTATAAAACATATAACAAGACAGCAGATATACCAACGACTGTGATGTGTTAATGGGATAAATAGGCAGAGCACAGAGAATTTTTAATGAACTATTCTGTATGACACTATGATAATGTAGACATGCGTGTGTGTGAAGTCGCTTCAGTTGTGCTCAACTCTTTGTGACCCTCTGGACCATAGCCAGCCAGGCTCTTCTGTCCATGGCATTCTCCAGGCAAGAATACTGGAGTGGGTTGCTTTGGCTTCCTACAGGAGATCTTCCCAACCCAGGGATTGATCTTGTGTCTCTTAATGTCTACCTGCATTGGCAGGCAGGATCTTTACCACTAGCACCAGCTGGGAAGCCCATAATGTAGACACATGTCATTATATATTTGTCAAAACCCACAGAATGTACAACACCTAGAATCGATCTTAATGTAAACCACTGGCCGTGGAAGATAATGATGTATCAATGTAAGCTCATTGATTGTAACAATATATCATTGTGGTTTGAAATGTTGATAGTGGAGGGAGCTATGTGTGTAGAGGGGTATATGGGAATTCTGTACTTTCTGCTCAATTTTGCTGAGAACCTAAAACTGTTCTAATAAATAAAATCTATTGAAAAAACTTACTGATACTCCCTGGAAGACACTGAGGAACTAATGGTTGGGATTGATGCCCACCCAGTAAAGTTCATAGTCATCAAGGCAAAAGAAGTAAATACTAAGCAATGGAACAGCATGAAGTAGCTGACAATTAAGTATAGAGAAGGAAGAATCAGGAGGACCTTTGAAGAGCAAGATGTCCGAACTGAATTGCAAAGATCAAGGCTATCTATTTCAGACAGATACTATTTCAGATACAGATACAGATACATTATTTCAGTGTATTGACATTGTTTGGGGAACTGTAAACCATCTGGTATTATTGGAACAAAACTGGAAGCAGTGGGAAGAGCAGAAGGAATGAACTTGTTCAAGTAGGTAAGGGTCGGATCAGAAGGCTGACATGCCTATACACCCACACAGGCACATGTATGTATACATGCATGTACACATATATGCATAAACACACATGTGCATAGGAAAATAGGTAGGTACACATTAACAAGACTAAAGCAACTAAGGCCTTTAAACTGGTGGAGAACCACTGAAAAGCTTTTAACAGGGAAGTGATGTGGTCTAATTTATATTTTATAAAGAGTCCTAGGGGACAAGGGGGAAAGGAACAGA
Organism: Bos grunniens; assembly: GCF_055505025.1. Lineage (NCBI taxonomy): Eukaryota > Metazoa > Chordata > Mammalia > Artiodactyla > Bovidae > Bos > Bos grunniens. The sequence continues at coordinate 22,096,688 of NC_141166.1, forward strand.
GACTAGATGGAAATATCTAGTTAACTGGATGAAATTAAGATCACATGGTAATAAAAGAAAGAGCAGACCCAGATTCAAGAGATATTTAAGAAGTTGGATCCCTTAACTTCTTGAGTGGTTCATAGTGGGGGATAAGAGAGAGAGCCAGAGGAGTTGGAAATCTGTTCTTGTTTCGGGCTTAAGAAAATGAAGGGATGATGGCAAATTCAATCAAAATAGGAAATATAGTCATTGTTGCTGTTGTTGTTCAATCACTCAGTCATGTCCAACTCGTTGTGACCCCATGGACTGCAGCACGCCAGGCTCCCCTGTCCTTCACCATCTCCCAGAGCTTGCTCAAACTCATGTCCACTGAGTCAGTGATGCTATCCAACCATCTTGTCCTCTGTCGTCCCCTTCTCCTTATATCTTCAATCTTTCCCAACATTAGGGCCTTTTTTAATGAGTTGGCTCTTCCCATCAGGTGGTCAATTTCAGCGGTGGCTACTGTTTCAAGTTTAGAGATCTGATGTTTAGACATTGAGTTTGAGGTATTTCTGGGACATCAATTCATTCAACCAAGGCCCCTTTAGATGCCTGCCCTGGGCTAGGTACCAAAATTCAGCAGTGAACAAGACAACTTTAGTTGCTGTTCTTGCAGTGGGAAAAGAAGGCTTCAAACAATAGCTGCAGATACAATTTCTGTTATGAAAGAGGAGAAATAGCTGGATAGGCAGAGGAAGTCTAGGATGGAGGAAGTTTTTTGCGATTCTCTTGTTTTTTAAAATTCTATAATGTTTTACAATTTTTAAAGGTTCCCACATACTGCTGCTGCTAAGTCGCTTCAGTCGTGTTCAACTCTGTGCGAACCCATAGACGGCAGCCCACCAGGCTCCCCTGTCCCTAGGATTCTCCAGGCAAGAACACTGGAGTGAGTTGCCATTTCCTTCTCCAATGCATGAAAGTGAAAAGTGAAAGGGAAGTCGCTCAGTCATGTCCGACTCTTTGCGACCCCATGAACTGCAGCCTACCAGGCTCCTCCGCCCATGGGATTTTCCAGGCAAGAGTACTGGAGTGAGGTGCCAGGTTTCCACACACAATTTCATATAATCCCACGATGACCCCTTTTATAAACCTACCCCTAGGGAGGAGCTAAGATGGCGGAGGAATTGGATGGGGAGAACACTTTCTCCCCTACAAATTCATCAAAAGAACATTTAAACTCCAAGTAAATTCCACAAAACGACTTCTGAATGCCAGCAGAGGACATCAGGCACCCGGAAAAGTAACCCATTGTTTCGAAAGGAGGTAGGAAAAAATATAAAAGACAAAAAAAAGAGACAAAAGAGGGAGGGACGGAGTTCCATACCGGGAAGGGAGTCTTAAAAAGAGAGAAGTTTCCAAACACCAGGAAACACTCTCACTGCCGAGTCTGTGCCAAGCTTTGGAAGCAGAGGGCAACATAACAGGGAGGAAAAATAAATAAGCAATTAAAACCCACAGATTATGAGCCCTACGGTAACTCCCCCAGCAGAGAAGCAGCACAGACGCCTGCATCCACCATTAGCAAGCGGGGGCTGGGCAGGGAAGCACAGCGCGGGCTGCATGGCTTAGAGTAAGGATCTGGCCTGAATACCCTGAGCGCTACCTGAGCGAAATAATTTGGGCCAGCAAACCAGACTGTGGGATATCTACCACGCGAACAGCCAGCCCTAACCTAAGACACCACCAGGCCCGCACACGGAACAAAGGATTGTACAGATATAGCCAGCTGCAGACCGTCCCCCTCCGGTGACAGGTAGCCAGAGCTGGAGGCGGGCAATCGCAGCCCCAGAGAGACATTATCTACAAAACTGTAAGCAGGCTTCTTTGCTAACTAAAACTTCTTGGGGTTCTGAAAGGTTGTTGTTGAATCACGCGAATACACCAGGATTCTTGGCCCCCGGAGGAGAAGAATTCAATCCGGGGCCAGAGACGAGGCTTGATCGCTCAGAGCTTTTGTGTAATAAAGTTTTATTGAAGTATAAAGGAGATAGAGAAAGCTTCGGACATAGGCATCAGAAGGGGGCAGAAAGAGTACCCCCCTGCTAGTCTTTAGCTGGATGTTATATAGTCACTAGCAGTCTGTTAATGAAAGAAAGGAATATCTTAAAATTCAGAATGGCACCAGGCCCCTCACCCATAAGATGCATTTTGGGATAAAATGGTTTATCCTGGGCCATAAAATGATTAACTTGAATCTTGAAGAAGGGCAGACCACCATACAAATAGTTTCATTTACATAGATTAGGGGAACAATATCCATACTGGTTTGTCAAGTAGGTTCTGGGCCAAGAGGCAGAACCGACTTGGAGACAGAGTTTGGGGTAAAGGCATAGTACATTAGCATAGCTTAAGACAAACATTTCCATAAGAAAAAGGCATTGGTTATCTCTAGACTCGAGAATAGCTAACTTCAGGCGAAGCCGGGTGTCATTATGGCAACACAGTATTTTAAGAGAAACCTTCCTTTAAATTTGTATAGAGAAGGAAAAAATATTGCTAGTTTGTTTCCTCCTGCCGCTTAAGAGAGATAAAAATGTCTGACACTTGCAGGCTATTTCCTCTGTTTGGAGACCCCTGGCCTTCCTGCCTGTTACCCTCTCAGTTCTGGACAGTCAACATCCGCCTGAGAAGGTGCGCCGGTTGTACACCCAGATAACCAAGCAGCGGGGAGGCGATAAGTCGCAGCAACCGTGTTCGCCAAACACCTCATCATATGTCTTGTCTTTCTTGTCTGAGCTGCTCGGACCTGGGAAGGGCACAAAACGCGGGCCCAACCGAGTCTGCACCTCTGAGGACTACCCGAGTGCCTGAACCTGAGCGGCTTAGACCTGGGAGGCGCAAGCAGCCCAGGGCCAGCTGCGAACGGTTCCTGGCAGAGCAATCTAGAGCCTGAGCAGTGTGGGCAGGGAGGCTACACGTGCCGTGAACTGAGGCACTGTGAGCATATGCCAGTCTTATTTATTTGCAGCATCCCTCCCTCCCCACAGCACCACTGAACAAGTGAGCCTTAAAAAAAAAAAGGTGTCCACTACCGCCCCCTTGGTATCAGGGTGGAAATCAGACACTGAAGAGACCAGCAAACAAGAAGCTATAACAGAGGGAACTGCCTTGGAAGCGACAGGCAATAGATTAAAACCCCGTGGTTAGTACCGACTACATACGAAGGGGCCTATAGATCTTGAGAAATATAAGCCAGAACAAGGAACTAGCCGAAAATGAACTGAACCCACAATACCCACAACAACATCAGAGAAAGTCCTATATATATTTGCACTATTTTTACAGTCATTGTTTCTTTTTTAAAAATTTTAAAAAAAAATTTTAAGCCTGCTATTACTCCTTTAATTTTCACTTTTATAACCTACTATTACTTTGCAAAAAAAAAAAAGACCCTTTTTTTTCAAAAAAAGCAAACTTCATATATATATTTTTTATAACTTTTGTGACCTTGTTTTTTTTTTCTTCTTTTCTTTAACACTGTATTTTTGAAATTCCAAACTCTGCTCTAGATTTTTAATTTTAGCTTTTCGGTATTTGTTATCAATTTTGTACCTAGATTTTTTTTTTATAACTTTTGTGACATTTTTTTTCTCTCTTTCTTTCTCTTCATCTTTTCTTGAACATTGTATTTTTGAAATTCCAAACTCTACTCTAGATTTTTAATTTATGCTTTTTGGTATTTGTTATCAATTTTGTACCTATACCTTCTTTATAATTTTTGTGACTTTGTTTGTTTTTGTTTTTTTTTTCTCTCTTTCTTTTTCTTCTTCTTTTCTTTAACATTGTATTTTTGAAATTCCAAACTCTACTCTAGATTTTTTAACTTTTGCTTTTTGGTATTTGTTATCAATTTTGTACCTATATTTTCTTTATAACTTTTGTGACTTTGTTTTTTGTTTTCTTTTTCTTTGTCTCTCTTTCTTTTCCTTCTTCTTTTCTTTAACACTGTATTTTTGAAATTCCAAACTCTACTCTAGATTTTTAATTTTTGCTTTTAGGTATTTGTTACCAATTTTGTACCTTTAAGAACCCAATCTTCAGTACCCATTTTTTACTAGGGAGCGAGATTACTGGCTTGACTGCTCTCTCTCTCCTTTTTTTCCACCAGGTCGCCTGTGTCTCTTCCCTAACCCTTCTCTACTCTACCCAACTCTGAATTTCTGTGTGTTCCAGATGGTGGAGAACACTTAGGGAACTGATTACTGGCTGGATCTGTCTCTCTCCTTTTCATTCCTTCCTTTTATCCTCCTGGCCACCTCTGTCTCCTTCCTCCCTCTTCTCTTCTCTGTATAACTCCGTGAACGTCTCTGAGCAGTCCAGTTGCAGAGTGCACATAAGGAAGTGATTACTGATTAGCCCACTCTCTCCTCTATTGATTCCACCTCATCTCATTTGGGTCACCTCTAACTCCCTCCTCCCTCTTCTCTTCTCCATGTAATGCTGTGAACCTCTCTGGGTGACCCTTCCAGTGGAGAAACTTTTCATCTTTAACCTAGATGTTTTATCAATGGTGCTGTATAGAAGGAGAAGTTTTGAGACTACTGTAAAAATAAGACTGATAATTGGAAGCAGGAGGCTTAAGTCCAAACCCTGACTCCAGGGAACATTAATTGACAGGAGCTCATCAAATACCTCCATACCTACACTGAAACCAAGCACCACACAAGGGCCAACAAGTTCCAGGGCAAGACATACCAAGCAAATTCTCCAGCAACACAGGAACACAGACCTGAGCTCCAATATACAGGCTGCCCAAAGTCACCCCATAACCATAGACATCTCATAACTCATTACTGGACACTTCATTGCACTCTAGAGAGAAGAAATCCAGCTCCACCCACCAGAACACCGACACAAGCTTCCCTAACCAAGAAACCTTGACAAGCCACCTGTACAAACCCACACAGAGCGAGGAAATGCCACAATAAAGAGAACTCCACAAACTGACAGAATACAGAAAGGACACCCCAAACCCAGCAATTTAAACAAGATGAAGAGACAGAGGAATACCCAGCAGGTAAAGGAACAGGATAAATGCCCACCAAACCAAACAAAAGAGAAAGAGATAGGGAATCTACCTGATCAAGAATTCCAAATAATGATAGTAAAATTGATCCAAAATTTTGAAATCAAAATGGAATCACAGATAAATAGCCTGGAGACAAGGATTGAGAAGATGCAAGAAAAGTTTAACAAAGACCTAGAAGAAATAAAAAAGAGTCAGTATATAATGAATAATGCAATAAATGAGATCAAAAACACTCTGGAGGCAACAAATAGTAGAATAACAGAGGCAGAAGATAGGATTAGTGAATTAGAAGATAGAATGGTAGAAATAAATGAATCAGAGAGGAAAAAAGAAAAACGAATTAAAAGAAATGGGGACAATCTCAGAGACCTCCAGAACAATATTAAATGCTACAACATTCAAATCATAGTGGTCCCAGAAGAGGAAGACAAAAAGAGAGACCATGAGAAAATACTTGAGGAGATAATAGTTGAAAACTTCCCTAAAATGGGGAAGGAAATAATCACTCAAGTCCAAGAAACCGAGAGAGTCCCAAATAGGATAAACCCAAGGCGAAACACCCCAAGACACATATTAATCAAATTAACAAAGATCAAACACAAAAAACAAATATTAAAAGCAGTAAGGGAAAAACAACAAATAACACACAAGGGAATTCCCATAAGGATATAACAGCTGATCTTTCAATAGAAACTCTCCAAGCCAGGAGGGAATGGCAAGACATGCTTAAAGTGATGAAAGAAAATAACCTACAGCCCAGATTATTGTACCCAGCAAGGATCTCATTCAAATATGAAGGAGAAATCAAAAGCTTTACAGACAAGCAAAAGCTTAGAGAATTCAGCACCACCAAACCAGCTCTCCAACAAATACTAAAGGATATTCTCTAGACAGGAAACACAAAAAGGATGTATAAATTCGAACCCAAAACAATAAAGTAAATGGCAACGGGATCATACTTATCAATAATTACCTTAAAAGTAAATGGGTTGAATGCCCCAACCAAAAGACAAAGACTGGCTGAATGGATAAAAAAACAAGACCCCTATATATGTTGTCTACAAGAGACCCACCTCAAAACAGGGGACACATACAAACTGAAAGTGAAGGGCTGGAAAAAGATTTTCCATGCAAATAGGGACCAAAAGAAATCAGGAGTAGCAATACTCATATCAGATAAAATAGACTTTAAAACAAAGGCTGTGAAAAGAGACAAAGAAGGACACTAAATAATGATCAAAGGATCAATCCAAGAAGAAGATATAACAATTATATATATATATGCACCCTACATACGAGCACCACAATATGTAAGACAAATGCTAGCAAGTATGAAAGGAGAAATTAACAATAACACAATAATAGTGGGAGACTTTAATACCCCACTCACACCTATGGATAGATCAACTAAACAGAAAATTAACAAGGAAACACAAACTTTAAACGATACAATAGACCAGTTAGACCTAATTGATATCTATAGGACATTTCATCCCAAAACAATGAATTTAACCTTTTTCTCAAGCGCACACAGAATCTTCTCCAGGATAGATCGCATCCTGGGCCATAAATCTAGCCTTGGTAAATTCAGAAAAATTGAAATCATTCCAAGCATCTTTTCTGACCACAATGCAGTAAGATTAGATCTTAATTACAGGAGAAAAACTATTAAAAATTCCAACATATGGAGGCTGAACAACACGCTGCTGAATAACCAACAAATCACAGAAGAAATAAAAAAAGAAATCAAAATTTGCATAGAAACGAATGAAAATGAAAACACAACAACCCAAAACCTATGGGATACTGTAAAAGCAGTCCTAAGGGGAAAGTTCATAGCAATACAGGCATACATCAAGAAGCAAGAAAAAAGTCAAATAAATAATCTAACTCTACACCCACTCCAGTGTTCTTGCCTGGAGAATCCCAGGGACGGGGGAGCCTAGTGGGCTGCCGTCTGTGGGGTCGCACAGAGTCGGACACGACTGAAGCGACTTTGCAGCAGCAGGTGAGGAAAGGGAGATTGGTAAGCACCTTGGGGAAGATTACTAAGACAGAAATTCAAAGATAAGTGAATTTTTCCATGTCATCAAAATTGCCAATCTCTATCAGTTTAATATTTATATCCCATAATATATTATCTCACACTTAAAATTTTAGCTTATCAGATTTAAAATAAAGACCAAAAAATTGTGGCTCCAACGTGAAACATTAAAAATGGATTTGATTTTTAAAGGTCCTCCCTAGGGCTTTATATTTAAATGAGGAAAGGACCTATGAACTCTGTAGATCACAATAGGAACATGATTCCAGGAAATTCCGAGGTCATGTCATTCTTGGAGATTTTTCTAACAAACGGAAGCTTTACTGCAGAGTTTTATAAATATTTATCACCCGTGACTTTTACCCACAGGTTAAAGATCTCTGAGATTTGAATGAGAAAGCATAGTTGTCTGATTTGACATGAATTTGCAGGCAAAAAGAAATTTACTACGTAGTGTAACAAAATAATGACATCCTTTGCAATATCTTACAAGATAATGGGAGTTGGTCCAGTTATTTACAAACCAGTATAAGTACTGTAATAACTTCTATAATTAAATCATATTTAATAAATTATATTTGTTTTCAGATTGTCTTTGCCCCAGAAGAACACAAAATGGGACATTGTCTAAACATATATGAGAAACTAACCAGGTTAACTTTAATGTTAGAAATTTAACTTTCTCCATAGTTTTCAACTTGGAGAAAGAAATGGCAATCCACTTCAGTACTATTGCCTGGAAAATCCCATGGACGGAGGAGCCTGGTAGGCTACAGTCCATGGGGTCGCAAAGAGTCAGACACGACTGAGTGACTTCACTTTCACTTTTCACTTTAGTTTTCAACTGTTCCTGGTTCAAACTTGTTCTACTGCATGATTTATTTTCCTTGAAGTTTTATCATGTGTTTCCATTAAAATACATTATGATTTTTATTTTACAGGGTTAAAAAATTTCAGCTTCTAAAGTAGCTACTTTGATTTTATTACAGAAATATATCATTTTATTGGTTTAAAATTAGACATGAGAATGTACTCACTAGGTCATTCAGGAGAATTATCAAAGAAAGGAAAGTGAGTGCTAGTTTCTTTAGAAATACATTCATTTGCAATCAGTATGATCAGCTGCAAAGTGTCTCAGAATACTTGAAAGAATATTGACATGAACTAAATGTGATTTTTCTCTTGAAAATGTCATGGTGTTTATTAAGGTAAACAGAAATGTTTTGGTGTGGGGCAAAGTGGAATGAAGAATCATTGTTATATTTTATGGATCCCTATCTCCTTGTAACAGCAATACCATTGGCCCTCCAGGTCAAGCAACCACAGATTGAAAATATATGGGAAAAAATTGCAGAAATTTGCAAAAAGGAAAATTTGAATTTGCTATGCATTAGACAACTATTAGCCTTCCCTGGTGGCTCAGGTGGTAAAGAATTTGCCTGCAAAGCAGGAGACCCAGGTTCAATCCCAAGGTCAGGAAGATCCCCTGGAAAAGGGAATAGCTACCCACTCTAGTATTCTTGGCTGGAGAATTACATGGACAGAGGAGCCTGGTGGGCTACAGTCCATAGGGTCACAAAGAGTCAGACACGACGGAGCAATTAACACTGGCAGCTATTTACATAGCTTTTAGACTGTGTTCAGTATTATAAGTGACCTCGAGATGATTTGAGCTTCCCTTGTGGCTCAGCTGGTAAAGAATTCACCTGCAGTGTGGGAGATTTAAAGTATATGAGAGGATGTGCTTAGGTTATTTACAAATATGACATCATTTTATACAAGTGACTTGAGCATTCACAGATTATGGTATCTGGGGGTAGGGTTGGTCCTAGAACCAACACTCCATGGATACCCGTGGATATTGAGGGATGACCATATACTTGGCAATGAGACAATGAAGTTTTCAGTATGATGAGCAGTGAGCCTGTCTCTAAGAGTTCACATAGGAGAGAAGCTTGAGAGAGCCTTTCTCAAACATGACAACTCAGAAATTTACACCATATTAAAAAAAAAAAATCAACTCATGAAGTTGAAATGAAGTTTATAAACTGTCAATAGTAACAGATAGATTTCATCCAGCCATACTAGAGGAAAGTGCATTTTTCTCTTGCCTCTATAGAAAATGATATTACAATATAGTTTTCATATGAAGAGGCAAAAGAATATAGCAAAAAAATGTAGGGGAAAAGTCTTATGTTCTTAGTTGCTCAGTTGTATCAGATCTTTGCCGCACCATGGACTGTAGCCTACCAGGCTCCTCTGTCCTTGGAAATTCTCCAGGCAAGAATGCTGGAGTGGGTTGCCATGCCCTCCTGCAGGGGATCTTCCCAACCCGGGAATCGAACCCGGGTCTCCCACATTGCAGGTGGATTCTTTACTATCTAAACTGCCAGGGAAAAGTCTTATAAAGATGTTTAATTAATAAAATATACTTAATTAATGAAAACAATGCCATTTTCCCAGATTTTGTGTTGTCAGCTTTGAAATTTTGTGATTTCCTGTGATTTATTTTCTCATTATAAATATTCACTTTTATACTTAATTTTATATTTTACATTCTTTTTTAAAAGCTCCACAAAAAACCAGATATGCCCTGGGGTAAATTTTATAATTTTATTTGAAATAGATTTTTCCAGGATATTTAAAAAATTGCTTCCTTACATGATGTTTTCTTGGAGAAGCTTCATTTAGCTTTGTCCAATTGTTCAAAGTATTTTCCTTACATTTTTATTGCTATAAACTCATATTTTACAGTCCTTGTATCTTCTCAGTGATTGAGTTCACCTTTTATATTTAGTCTATTAGCTTATTTTTCAAATGGAAATAGTTCCCAACCCCAAAGAATAAAACTAAGTATCCATCTTCACAGCTGGATCATAAAATGACATTTAAACAATGATGTGATGCATAAGATTTGAAGAGTATACATAGAAGTAAAAATAGCAGCTCATGTAGCACTAGAGAGTTTCTCCCCTGTATGATATACATTCTATAATTAAAAGCATTTCCAAAAATCGTTGCATACAAAATCCTGAATATAAAAGAATATTTTGGGAACTTCTCATTGAAGGGGTACTTGTTTTGAGGACACGTTTTATTGGTTGGCTTTTCACCTCTGCTCAGTTGTGTCCAACTCTGTTCAACCCCATTGCACTGTAGTCCGCCAGGCTCCTCTGTCCATGGGATTCCCCAGGCAAGAATATTGGAGTGGGTTGCCATTTCCTCCTCCAGGGTATCTTCCCAACGCAGGGATTTGGAGCAATGTCTCCTGAGTCTCCTGCATCGGCAGGTGGATTCTTTACCATAAAACCACCTATTTTACTAATATTAATAATGGATTTATTCCCCTGCATAATGTTATTAATAGTTTCAGAAACCTTTTGCACTATTCCTTTTATATTTCAGGAATGATTCAAAAGTAGCTACTGTCATATTTATTTCCTAGAATCAGATATCTATGTATCTATCAATCAATGTCTATCTATTTATCTTGATAATACATGCTTGGCAAGCACATATAAACTGATTATAGCAGTGACCTGATGTTTTCTTTTCCTGCTGATTTGTCATAGCTGCCTCAATATTCTTGAACAAAGGGCAAAGTGTCTGAATGATTAATTGAAGTTCTTCTAAGTCTGAGAAGCTATCAGAATGACTTTTGTCCTCTTGGTGCATAACCTTTTTATTTTTTAAAGAATCTGATGGAAAGCAAGACATGTTATTAATAATAATGTTGTGCATTGAATTGCCTATGTGAGAGGACAGTGTCCCAGAAAGTGGCTGTTTGCTGTCCTCTTCAGTATCTGATAACCTGTGATGTTGTCTTCACTTGGCTTTCACAAGGTCAAGATTGTAATTTGACCCTGAGCACAGAGCCATGGCCTGTTTACCCTGTTCTCAGCTGACTCTTTATAGTTGTAACTGATGTTTATATGTTTGAGGAGGAGGGGAAATTAGGCAGAGATCTGCGCGAATGTATTTCTGCTAGTGACAGAGGAATTCGTTCTCTCTCTACTCAGACCTGGAAAATGGCAAATTTGTAGCATTATCTCCACTAAGGAAGGAGTGTGTATTAATGTAGGCACCTATTAGTGGGAAGGGGGTTTTCTAGGTGGTACAGTGGTAAAGAATCTGCCTGCCAATGCAAGAGATGCAAGTTTGATCCCTAGGTCTGGAAGTTCCCTAGAGAAGGAAATGGCAAATCATTCCAGTATTCTTGCCTGGGGAATCCCATAGACAGAGGAGCCGGGTGGGCTATAGTCTATGGAGCTGCAAAGAGTCAGACATGACTTAGCAACTAAATAACAACAATAATTAGTGGGGAAAAGAATGACTGGTTTCGGAAACAGTTTGTTCTTTTGAAAATCAAGCTTAGAAAACAGGAGTTGCATCAAAATGTTGCATAAATGTCATACCCTGGTGTGCTTGGCAAAAATTTCATTTTTGTGAAATTATACACTATGCCGATTTTACTGTACTTCTATGTATTTTTATTGACAATTGGCTAAAAGTTAAAAGGCTCTGTGCAGCAAAGCCAATATTCCATACATACAAGACAAAAAACATTTACTTTGAGTCATATCTTATCCTGAGCGGCAAGTATGGATTCCAATTAGACACAGTGTCTATTTTCCGCTAGTCTTGATGGTCTTTATTCTTATCACAGCCACAGATCACAGGATTTATTTTCCCTGGTAGAATCTACTGTGAGTTAGAACCACCTTGTCTTCCTGAATTCCACTTATAGCAGTGCTTTGTCTTAGGAAATGGAGTTAGAATTGAGTGTGGTTGGAAGAAAAATAAATAGTATGTCTTGATAAACTATAGTGCTTGGCAGGAGTGGTTTCCATTCAGGGCTGATACAAATCAAAATGTGAACCTTTATACCTAATTGATGAAAGACTTCTCAGAGCATTCTGAGACTCATTGACTCTCATAAATGAAAATAGGAACTCATTGACTTTGGATTAACAAAAGCAGTTTCATCCATAGGGCAATGGAACTCACAGACTATTGAGGAACGCAATAGTTGCCACTTATCTTCTTTGCTCTTTTAAAAATCTATTACTTTATCAGTGAATTTTACTACATTGCTAATAGTACCTTATGATGTAGGTGCATTTTAGGGGTGTGTTTAAAAACAAGCACTTTCAGTGGCATTCAGCCAACCAGAGCCCACATAACTTAAGCACTGACTTTGTTTCTCTCAGATGCTTTTTTAATTTACACCAAATTAGATGCCGTTTTGAATTGCTGAATTCTTAATTAGTTTTTATTGTTTTTTATTAGCCCATGGTTGGAACCTTATAAAAGCTTTTAAGGCATTGATATTTTTCAATTTTTTTCAATTTTCAAACAGATTACAGACAAGTAAATAATCTATGTGGAGTGCTCCCCACCAACCATCTTTCTCCCAACAGCCTCAAAACAAAACAAAACAAAACAACAAACGACTTACAAAGTAGTTGAATTTTATTTTTAACTTAATGAAAATTCAGTACTAATCTTATCCATGACAAGAAATGCTTTGAGTTTATGTTTAGTAAATATATTTATAAAAATGAAAAACAACCCGAAAGACCAGTCTTGCTGGCTGTTCTTTATCATTTCAAAGGACAACCTAGGTTTTATTCATGAGCACAATTACTGGGTTGGCCATGTCTGAGTGTCTTAACTTAGGGTGATATAACTTACTGATTTTTGCCTGCTGATGAGTAGGGAGTAAAATCAAGGTAAGGCAGACATGGAGCAGGGTTGGAGAAGCCTGGCTATGACCACAGAGAAGATTCATTCTCCACGAGTTGAGCCCAGAAGTCCAACAAAATTTAAACCATCAGTGGCTTTATCCAAGGGTGTTGGTACTTGTTTGAGGAGAAAGCCAAAGTCAAGGTGAAGGAAAGAAAGAGAAACGGAATGACTTAACTGAAAACAAAACAAAACAAAACCCCACTCTTCTTCCCTTATTCAACTGTCTGGAGGTCAAGGATGGACTTCTTATTTAGCGGGAGGGTGCAGTGACCAGCAGGAGCTACCTGTATTTTAGACAGAAGGGAAGCACTCTGTTCCAACTGTGTTTTCTTAAACTCTGTGTTTGATAATTCGACACCCATCCATCACAGGACCAGTTAATTGAATTAACGATATTTTCCTCTTTTCTGTGTCCCCGATGCTCTGGCATTTGTGCCCTTGCAGATGGGAGAAGAATACCTCTGCCAAGGCTGCCCAGCTTTTAGAAACAGTAAAGGGCTCACCTGAGAAGATGCCTTTCACACGAAAATTAACCAGTCCAGAGCCTACACCCCAACCATCTCTTTTCTCAAACACACACCAAGCCAACATTCCCCTGTGCTAAATCAACCTCGGGCTGGGTGCCACAAAATGAGGGACAGCTCCTAAGGCCCAAAGCTTGCTGGAATTATTCAAACTAGCCAGTCCTAAGTTTTTTGCCTTGTCCTGGCTTGTCTTTCCCATGGAAGTTCAAGAAAGTCTCTGATCTAGACTTCCCTCTCTCTCTTTCTCTCCCCTGACCGAATCTGGTGCCTCTCCATGTGGCCCTGCATGGTGCAGCATGTCCTCCCTTCTAAGTAAATGTAAATAATAAAATTCTTCAGTGGTATTGGCCTCTCCATGTTCTCACTCAGTCACTTCCATGAATGAAAATCCTGTGGGAAAACTTTGGGACACAAAATTATTAGTGTTGTGAGTGGGTAGGAGGCAAGGGCTGTTCTCTTAGACTATATTTCCTGGTGTTTAGGATATCAGAGGCTCTCCACTGAATGAACCAAACTTCTATGCCATCACCTTGGGATGTTACAGCCATTTGGGACAGGCAGAGATGAAGAAATGACTAAATCATATCATTGTCCAGCAAAAGTCTCAGTTCAGCCAATATGGACAAAGAGAATTTGGAGAGAATTTATATCAGAAGATCTATTTTAGGAATGTCTTACCCTTTTTGAAAGTCCAAGTTTTCTGTTCATTGGCTGGACACTTAATCTCAATTCCATGGCTCAGTCTATCAACATATATTTGCCAAACACCCTGCTATGTGCTATGGAGGCTAAAAACAGAAACAAAGCATCATTTTTACTCTTAAAAGGCACACAGTCTGACTAAAGGCAACATCATTTGTTTTAGTCTGGGTTTCCTAGAAGTAGAGGCCAAGATGAGGTTAGATGTGCAAGAAATTTACTGAATGACAGGTCTTGGGAGACACACGAGTCTCTTGCATTTTTGCACGTCTTGTGAGGACACATGCTGACAGCCCTTGTTCCAGACCATCTTTCCAAGGGTGTTAGTATAGTGGACAATCATGGGAATGAGAGACAGCTTTTCCTTCCAGAGCATAAGACAGCTGCTTACTGTCCAATGTTGTAAAGAAAATGTCTCTCTTCAGGGTGAAATTCAGGCAGACAATTGTTGTTCAGTTGCTCAGTTGTGTCCAACTCTTTGTGACCCCATGGACTGCAGCATGCCAGGGTTCCCTGTCCTTCACTGTCTCCTGGAATTTGCTCAAACTCATGTCCATTAAGTCAATGATACCATCCAACCATCTCATCCTCTGCTTATTATAAAAGATTCAAGTTTTCTAAGCTTGCAGAATCTTTCCATAAAAAATCTTCAAAAACAGAAAACAAAAATGAAAAGAACTCCCTTCTTCCCTTATTTTGTATTTAGGGTTGTCACCTGACCCGCTTAATATCATTCTGTTGGGTTTGGGGTTTGGATAAGTTGGATAAATGCTGATATTCTCACTAGTGCCATAGCTGTGAGCAAGACACTCTCCTTTGTCTTTGACCCAAGAATCTCTTGTCTTCTGCCAGCATCCATGAAATGTTGGCAGGCTAATTTACTAGCTTGTAAGCAGGGATAAAAATACCAGAACTTTCAAAATTCTTCACAGAATGCCTGTGAAGGAAAATGGGGAGAAAGCAGGATAGCCCAGTACAGCAGTCAAACCATTGTATAGTTCTGAACCCTCAAAGAGAGGGAAAGAAAGAAGGTTAGGTGGAAGAATCTTGGACAGTATGCAGTTGTAAGGAAGTCTTGACAAGGCTGATGGGGAGTTCTCCAGCCAATCTCACTCTTCAGAGATGTTTCACATCTCATACGAATGAAAGGTCTGCTTTACCATCTCTGCACTACTCAGTCTTCCTCTGGAAACAGCCCATGGGAAGCACGGTTGGGAATGAGAAGTGCTGGTGGATCCAGAAAATAGCAGCTGGGGACATTAGTCAAGTATCTTCCTTATATAGTAGATCTGAGGGACATATTCTCATAGCTACCACATCAATGAGCAGTCCTCTGATTCCCAAACTTCTTTATTTTAAAAGCAAGGTCAGCCACACTGCAATTTAAACCTTTAAAAGCGAGGGATGTTTACAGGTTAGGCTGAAGATTGTGTTGGACAGAACTCTTGGTGATGAGCATCTGAAACCCAACTCATATAGTAACAAGCACAACAGACAAACAAAACCAAAAAGAGTTCATGGCTTTGTGTAACAGAAGAGTCAAAAGTGGTGGTGGCACCTTTCAGGGACAGCTGGGCTGGAAGATCAGATGATTGCTCTTGTCTATCTTGAGCTCTGTTTCCATCAATGTTGGCTTTTCCTTGGGCAGGATTTCCACGGGGAGTTTTATTGGTTTTGCAGATATTAATATCAAAGGAAAGAGACACTCTTTCTCTGATAGTGCCAGCAAAAGCCCTTGGGTTGACACTCACTGGCCCAGGTTGGATCAAATTTCTTGTCACAAGCAATTGTTTTACTTGAGAGATAGTGCTCTCTGATTGGTTGACCTTGGGCCAGGTGCTCAACCTTATGCCAGGAGACATGAGTCGAAATGAATTGAATAAAAACTTTAACAGCCCAGCCTAGTGGAAGAGCAGTAGCTGCTAAACAGGAAGATGCCGAGTAACGAAAGGTGTTCACCAGGACAACATTTTTTCTTCTCAAAGCTTTGGAGCTGGTGATGACTATTGAGGCAAATTGATTGTGGCTGAAGAATCTGAGAAGTTTGGCACCAGTGGAAATTACAGGGGTTAAGAGAAAGGTTAATGGAGAAAGCAGATTAAAATCAACAGTACAGCACTGGGATTTGGGACCTTCTCAGGCCAGAAGGGGCTTCCCTTGTAGCTCAGTTGGTAAAGAATCTGCCTGCAATGCAGGAGACCTGGGTTTGATTCCTGGGTTGGGAAGATCCCCTGGAGAAGGAAATGGCAACTCACTCTAGTATTCTTGCCTGGAGAATCCCATGGACAGAGCAGCCTGGCAAACTACAGTTCATGGAGTCAGACACAATTCAGGGACTAAACCACCAACACTACCAGGCAGAAGAAGGCAGAGAGCCTAAGAACTGATGCTTTCGAACTGTGGTATTGGAGAAGACTCTTGAGAGTCCCTTGAACAGCAAGGAGATCAAACCAGTTAATCCTGATATTCATTGGAAGGACTGATGCTGAAGCTGAAGCTCCAACACTTTGGCCACCTGAGGTGAAGAGCTGACTTATTGGAAAAACCCTGATGCTTGGAAAAATTGAGGGGAAGAGGGGCAACAGATGAGATGGTTGGATTATATCAGTGACTCAATGGACGTGAGTTTGAGCAAACTCAGGGAGACAGTGAGGGACAGAGAAGCCTGGTGTGCTGCAGTTCATGGGGTTGCAGAGTTGGACATGACTTAGTGACTCAACAACAACAGGCAGAAGAACTTGCAGGCTGCATATCAATGCCTTTTATATTGTTATTACTCTTTGTAATATCATTTTGAACACGAAAAGATATCTTCAGATGACATGGCCCCTAAGAATCAAAGTCATACTGAAACATGGAAGCAGAATTAGATAGTAACACTTTTAGAAAATTCAGATAGAGAAGAGATGCCTTAAATTTAGCTTTTTTGGGGGAAAAGAAAATATTAAAAAATTCATCTTTTAGAATATTTGATGTAATGAGTAAGTTTGGCTCTAGGAATTCTGTCTTCAAGTGAGATTACGTAACAGTTTTTGGGCTCCAAGTGGGCTTGTCTTGTTTCTTACCTTCTTTGAAGTTCAGTGTATGAGCAGACAAATCTGATGAATACAGCTCTGTGGTGTGCATTTTGCAAAGTACTTTTTTAGACCTAACGGTCACATTATTTCTTTTCTAACTCTTTTGCAGAGGCAACCACAGAACTACATAAGACTCAGATTTAGAATACCTGGGTTCTGGGTCACTGTTCACTATGTCCTTAGAAAAGCTCTTTACTTCTCAATGAAAAATGGGTAGGATAATGCATTTCTTAAAAAATTGTTAAGCCAATCAACTGAGCCAATACTCCAGATGTAAAAGATGAACCTTATTATCACTTAAGTCTCAGGGGTGGAAAATTCAGACCAAAGGTAAAGATACAATGGAATCATCTTACTTTGTTTCTTTTAAATCATAGCATGTAAAATGGAATCTTTTTTTGCCTACACCCAGAATGACTTCTGCCATTCAGTTTGCTTTAAAACAACAGCTGGGTTTTCATAATTCATAGCTCAAGCAAACCTGCAGATTCTCATGATGAAGGAACCCATTCATTTTTTTAAAGCCTTAATTGAATTTGCCACAACATTGTTTTTGTTTTATGTTTTGTTTTTTTTTTTGGCCGCAAGGCATGTGGGATTTTAGTTCCCTGAATGGGGATTGAACCTGCCTCCTCTGCATTGGAGGGTAAGGTCTCAACCACTTGACCACAATCATCAGTCTGTAATTTATTTCCTTTGAGAAAGAACTTATCTCACCAACAACTCATTAGTGGCTTGAAAGTGAAAGTGTTAGTTCCTCAGTCATGGCAGACTCTTTGCTACCCCATGGACTGTAGCCCGCCTGGCTCCTCTATCTGTGGAATTCTCCAGGCAAAAAATACTGGAATGGGTAGCTAATCCCTTATCCAGGGAATCTTCCTGGGGACAAAAAAGGGTCTCCTGCATTGCAGGAGGATTCTTCACCATCTGAGCCACCAGGAAAGATGAGTGTCTTAACACAGGGCAATCTGAACAGTGAAGGTTTGCACTGCAGAGGAATCATGCTAATAATACCTTTTCAGAATTTCTATCATTTCAGCTGATCTTGTTAGATTTCAAATGTCTTTGACTATCTTCAGTGCTTCTCACCACTCTGCTCTTGGGGTCCTGCATTCCCTGTTATCTTTCCAGAAGATAAAACCACATGAAGCCATGTATTTAGGGGGAAAGGAAATGACATTGTTTATACATTACCACTTGGTTCTCAATTTGTTGTTTGATCAAGATTTCCCAAGATTCAGTCTGAAAGAAAATATGAGATAATGTTACCAGAGGCTGCAGTGATTAGAAAGAAAAGTTAGCTAAAGTTGAAGCAAAGAAGATTCACACCGAGTACCCAGGGAGAAATGACGAAACTTGAAACCCACCCGAATCCTTTCTTTCTAATCTGTCTCCAAGAGGCTAAAACATCTGGTAAGTCATGTCAAAGATTCAATCAATCATCCCCGTATTTGGTTTTTATGTTGCCAGACATCTGGATTGACTGTATTTTTCTTTTCTTTAATTAAATCAATAGGGGGTTTTGGCTTCCTGCAAAACCAGCTTTAGTTTAAATAATACACGTCATCATCTCATTTGCACTTTGACACACTTGTGATCCTGTTGTTTTTGCTTTAACTCCTAGTAATTTGGTGATTGATTTAAAATAGTTTTGAATATTGTACTATGCATTTGCGTATTAATATAAATATTAATAAACATGTCAGAGAAACAAAACTAACTTGGCTGCTTTACTTTTTTCTAAAAGGAACTATAGATGTTACTTGCAATGAGTGGACATTAAGAAAGTTGGACAGTGCTAAATAATTATAGGGCTCGTTCTTAGCAGAGATCAAAATGGCCACTTTGATGTAAAGACAGCTGACACTGACAATCATTTTAACTGTGTAACAGGAACACACGATTTATATAATTTACACATTCCTAAGTTTTTTCAGTTCATAGGAATGTGGTCTGGTTTTATTATTATTTTCAGATACTCTTTGCATTCTTATCTGGAAAGGCTTCTGGGCAAGCTGATGACAGGAGGAGATTTAAAAAAAGATGAAAAGAAACCATGAACACATACTGGTTTAATGAAATACTATATATTCTAGGAGAGAAATCAAACCTCAAAATAGACAAAACAAAATTTATTGCTCTAAATATATGACAGAAAACAACCAAAGAATTCTGGAATAACATTTCATACCTCACTCTTTTATGGTGTTTTTCATGGAGTTTGCCTAGCACACAAAGTCAAAAATAGATCCTACTTTCTCACTAAGGGATTCTATTCTTTGTTTTTAATGAAATAAATGATCAGCAGAGGAAAAAGTGCCTTCCTGATGCAACTGTAGTTAATTTTGAAAGACAGATGGATTATGATTTTAGGATTCTTATTGTAATCATTGAGCCAAATAAGCTATTTTATAAGTATATTGTGACACACCTAAATACAACACCTGAAAGTTTTCACCAGAATTAGGCACAACTCCATTCCTATAGAAAGTCTTCCAATCTACCCTAGTGAGGTTATTTGTAAAAATTAAAATCCACTTTAATCAGTCCAAAGTAATCACGTGAACCACAACCTTGTCTAACTCAATGAAACCATGAGCCATGCCATGTAGGGCCACCCAAGACAGATGGGTCATGGGGGAGAGTTCTGACAAAATGTGGTCCACTGGAGAAGGGAATGGCAAACCACTTCAGTATTCTTGCCTTGAGAACCCCATGAACAGTATGAAAAGGCAAAAAGATAAGACACTTAAATATGAACTCCCCAGGTCAAGAGGTGCCCAGTATGCTACTGGAGATCAGTGGAGAAATAACTCCAGAAAGAATGAAAAGATAGAGCCAAAGCAAAAACAATACCCAGTTGTGGGTGTGACTGGTGATGGAAATAAAGGCTGATGCTGAAAAGAACAATATTGCATGGGAACCTAGAATGTTAGGTCCATGAATCAAGGCAAATTGGAAGTGGTCAAACAGGAGATGGCAAGAGTGAACACTGACATTTTAGGAATCAGTGAACTAAAATGGACTGGAATGGGTGAATTTAACTCAAATGACCATTATATCTACTACTGTGGGCAAGAATCCCTTAGAAGAAATGGAGTAGCCATCAGAATCAACAAAAGAGTCTGAAGTGCAGTACTTGGATGCAATCTCAAAAACAACAGAATGATTTCTGTTCATTTTCTAAGGCAAACCATTCAATCTCACAGTAATCCAAGTCTATGCCTCAACCAGTAATGGTGAAGAAGCTGGTTGAATGGTTCTATGAAGACCTACAAGATCATCTAGAATTAACACCCCAAAAAGATGTCTTTTTCATTATAGGAGACTGGGATGCAAAAGTAGGAAGTCATGAAACACCTGGAGTAACAGGCAAATTTGGCCTTGGAGTACAAAATGAAGCAAGTCAAAAGCTAACAGAGTTTTGCCAAGAGAATGCACTGGTCATAGAAAACACCCTCTTCCAACAACACAAGAGAAGACTACACGTGGACATCACCAAATGGTCAATACTGAAATCAGATTGATTATATTCTTTGCAGCCAAAGATGTAGAAGCTCTAGTCAGCAAAAACAAGACCTGGAGCTGACTGTGGTTCAGATCATGAACTCCTTATTGCCAAATTCAGACTTAAATTGAAGAAAGTAGGGAAAACCATTAGACCATTCAGGTATGACCTAAATCAAGCTCTTTATGATTATACAGTGAGTGTGACAATAGATTCAAAGGATTAGATCTGATAGAGTTCCTGAGGAACTATGGATAGAGGTTTGTGATATTATATAGGAGGCAGTGATCAAGACAATCTCCAAGAAAAAGAAATGCAACAAGGCATAATGGTTGTCTGAGTAGGCCTTATGAAGAGCTGAGAAAAGAAGAGAAGCTAAAGGCAAAGGAGAAAAGGAAAGATATAGCCATTTGAATGCACAGTTCCAAATAATAGCAAGGAGAGATAAGAAAGCCTTCCTCAGCAATCAATATAAAGAGATAGAGGAAAACAATAGAATGGGAAAGACTAGAAATCTCTTCAAGAAAATTAGAGATACCAAGGGAACATTTCATGTAAAGATTGGCATAACAAAGGACAGGAATGGTACGGACCTAACAGAAGCAGAAGATATTAAGAAGAGGTGGCAAGAATACACAGAACTATACAAAAAAGAACTTCATGATCCAGATAACCATAATGGTATGATCACTCACCTAGAGCCAGACATCCTGGAATGGGAAGTCAAGTGGGTCTAGGCAGCATCACTATGAACAAAGCTAGTGGAGGTGATGGGATTCCAGTTGAGCTCTTTGAAATCCTAAAAGATGATGCTATTAAAGTGGTGCACTCAATATGCCAGCAAATTTGGAAAACTCGGCAGTGGCCACAGGACTGGAAAAGGTCAGTTTTCATTCCAATCCCAAAGAAAGGCAATGCCAAAGAATGCTCAAACTACCACATAATTGCACTCATCTCACACACTAGAAAAGTAATGTTCAAAATTCTCCAAACCAGGCTTCAACAGTACGTGAACCATGAACTTCCAGATGTTCAAGCTGGATTTAGAAAAGGCAGAGGAACCAGATATCAAATTGCCAACATCCGTTGGATCACCAAAGAAGCAAGAGAGTTCCAGAAAAACATCTATTTCTGCTTTTTGACTATGCCAAATCCTTTGACTGTGTGGATCACAACAAACTGTGGAAAATTCTGAAAGAGATGGGAATACCAGACCACCTGACTGGCCTCTTGGGAAACCTATATGAAAGTCAGGAAGCAGCAGTTAGAACTGGACATGGAACAACAGACTGGTTCCAATTCAGGAAAGGAGTACATCAAGGCTGTATATTGTCACCCTGCTTATTTAACTTATATGCAGAGTACATCATGTGAAATGCCAGGTTGGATGAAGCACAATCTGGAAGCAAGATTGCCAGGAGAAACATCAATATCCTCAGATATGCAGATGACACCACACTTATGGCAGAAAGCAAAGAAGAACTAAAGAGCCTCTTGGTGAAAGTGAAAGAAGAGAGTGAAAAAATGGCTTAAAACTCAACATTCAGAAAAGTAAGACCATGGTATCTGGTCCCATCACTTCATACCAAATAGACAGGGAAAACAATGGAAACAGTGAGAGATTTTATTTTTTTTAGGCTCCAAAATCACTGCAGATATTGAGTGTAGCCATGACATTAAAGGATGTCTGCTCCTGGAAGAAAAGCTATGCCCAACCTAGCCAGCGTACTAAAAAGTAGGGACATTACTTTCCCAACAAAGGTCCATCTAGTCAAACTTATCAGTTTTGCGGTAGTCATGTATGGATGTGAGAGCTGGACTGTAAAGAGAGCTGAGTGACAAAGAATTGACGCTTTTGACTTGTGGTATTGGAGAGACTCTTGAGAGTCCCTTGGACTGTAAGGAGCTCAAACCAGTCAATTGTAAAGGAAATGAATCCTGAATATTCATTGGAAGGACTGATGCTGAAGCTGAAGCTCCAATACTTTGGCCACCTGATGCATAGAACTGACTCTTTGGAAAAGACCCTGATGTTGGGCAAGATTGAAGGCAGGAAGAGAAGTGGACGACAGAGGATGAGATGGTTGGATGGCATCAATGACTCGATGGACATGAATTTGAGTAAGCTCCAGGAGTTGGTGATGGACAGGGAAGCCTGGTCTGCTTCAGTTCATGGGGTCACAAAGACTCAGACATGACTGAGCGACTGAACTAAACTGAACTGAAAGTCTACTTTGATGCTACTCTGTCAGATATGGATATTTCTTTGTACTATTTCTGGAGTTAATTTTATTGTTTTAAGTAGCTTTATGAGAACTCCCCACTGATGCTGTGTTGGTATTTTAAGGTGCCAGCATTCATGTGCACTTTATTGTCTCTTAGCTAACGATGAGCTTCTCTGGTGGCTCAGGTTCTATTATTAACTGAGGCCAAAGCTGAAGCTCAGAGGGGTTAAAAGCAACTGGCTCAGAATCAAACAATTCAATTTTTGGATTAACAACATTTATTATAAAAATATGGTTATATGTACACATACATATATTCATTGCAGACATTTTGGAAAAGATAGGAAGTTTAATAAAAAAGAAAAAAAAATTACTCAAAATGCCATTTCTCTTGGATAATGACTATTAATTTTTTCGTGGGCTTATAAGTACCTATGTATACAAAAATATTTAAATAAATGTATCCACATTGAAAACCATACTAAGATTCATACTAAGCACACCATTTTGTAATTTTTCTGTTTGTAAGCATAACTGGCAACTTATCTCATATCAAGTAAATTTTTCTATAGCAGAGATCAATATACTCTTTCTGTGAAGGGCCAAATGGTAAGTATTTTGTGATTTACAGGCAATAATGTCTTTGTCCCAATCACTTAACTCTGAGAAAGCAGTCACACACAATGTACAAATGCATAAGTACAATGTGTTCCAATAAAACTTTACCTACAAAAACAAGCAGTGCATCAGATTTAGCTTGTAGATCATAGTTTGCTGATCCTCATTCTACAGAATCAATTTTTTATAATGATACCAATAGTAGTTTATCTATCACACAGCTGTATTACTATTTACTTTTAGGTATTTATTTATTTTGTTTCTGTCACAAAATAATCATAATATTGTGATGAAAATTATTATAATTAAAACTTGGTATGGACATTCTAGGTTTTCCTCAGATACTTCACTGGAAAAATTTCTCAGTGCCTTGGAAAGTCTTTCTACAGAGTGCTTGATATGTATTGCATTTGTGTTGCACTAAACTACTGTCCATGAGGTTATACTTTCCATTCTTCCCAGTGCTATAAAGGAGGGTCTCTTTATCCATATAGGCTTGTGACAAAGCATACTATGGTTTAAAAATTTTTTTTGCCAATTTTGTGGGAAAAAATGATATCCGCATTTTTGAATTTTCTTTATGATTGAACATTGTTAATTATTTTCTTTTTCCCCCCCCATGCTTAATGATTAATCATAAATCATCTATTTTCTTCAGGTCAACTTAATTTTATAAATGATGGAAACATGCAAATTTAATTTTAGCATATTCAAGTCATTTCATTTTAGCATATTCAACGCTAAAATGAAATTTAGCAAATTTCTTTTTTTTCTGCATGAAAATTTAAAATTTTTATGCGTCAAAGACACTGTTGACAGAGGAAAAAGGCAATCCATGGAATGGGAAAAAAATTTGAAATCACATATCTGGTAAGAAATTAATATCCAGCTCTTTCCCTTTGGCACACCATTGAAGATCCAGGTGTTGCCATGTGCCGCCACCCTGCCCGGTGTTACCGGTATTGTAAGAACAAGCCATACCCAAAGCCACGCTTCTGCCGAGGTTTCCCTGATGCTGAGATTCGCATCTTCGACTTGGGGCGTAAGAAGGCCAAAGTGGATGAGTTCCCACTCTGTGGCCACATGGTGTCAGATGAGTATGAGCAGCTCTCCTCTGAAGCCCTGGAGGATGCCTGTATTTATGCCAACAAGTACATGGTGAAAAGCTGTGGCAAAGATGGTTTTCACATCCGAGTACGTCTCCACCCCTTCCATGTCATCCACATCAACAAGATGTTGTCTTGGCTGGAGCTGATAGACTCCAGACAGGTATGCGCGGTGCCTTTGGAAAGCCCCAGGGCACAGTGGCCAGGGTCCACATTGGCCAGGTCATAATGTCCATCCGCACCAACTGCAGAACAAGGAACATGTGATTGAAGCCTTCTGCCGGGCCAAGCTCAAGTTCCCTGGCTGCCAGAAGATCCACATCTCTAAGAAGTGGGGATTTACCAAGTTCAACGCGGATGAATTTGAGAACATGGTGGCAGAAAAGCAGCTCATCCCAGACGGCTGTGGGGTCAAATACATCCCTAATCGTGGTCCCCTCGACAAATGGCCGGGCCCTGCACTCATGAGCATCAGTGCTGTCCCCTCTTTAATTATGCTCACCAATAAATGCTATTTCCTGTCCAAAAAAAAAAAAAATTAATATCCAGAACACATAGAAGCTTTTAAATCTCAGTTCAACTATCTCAAAATATCCATAGTTAAGATTAATATATCGAGTGTTGGATTAATACATAGGCACTATTGAAACAGTCCCTGTAAGTCCTTGTTTGTCTAAGGTAATTATAAAATCAACTGTGTTTCTTTTATAATCTTGCTTCCTTTGACTTTTGCCATAAATGCAATCATATTTTTCTGCCTTCTTTTTTCCCTCTCCCTGGGCCCTCCATGGAAAGCACATTTTATCTGACTTAGTGGAAGGCACAGTTCTGACATCCTTTTCAGTTCAGTTCAGTCGCTCCGTTGTGTCCGACTCTTTGCGACCCCATGAATCACAGCACGCCAGGCCTCCCTGTCCATCACTAACTCTTGGAGTTCACTCAAACTCACGTCCATCGAGTTGGTGATGTCATCCAGCCATCTCATCCTCTGTCGACCCCTTCTCCTCCTGCCCCCAATCCCTCCCAGCATCAGCGTCTTTTCCAATGAGTCAACTCTTCGTATGAGGTGGCCAAAGTACTGGAGTTTCAGCTTTAGCATCATTCCTTCCAAAGAAATCCCAGGGCTCATCTCCTTCAGAATGGACTGGTTGGATCTCCTTGCAGTCCATGGGACTCTCAAGAGTCTTCTCCAACACCACAGTTCAAAAGCATCAATTCTTTGGTGCTCAGCTTTCTTCACAGTCCAACTCTCACATCCATACATGACCACAGGAAAAACCATAGCCTTGACTAGACGGACCTTTGTTGGCAAAGTAATGTCTCTACTTTTGAATATGCTATCTAGGTTGGCCATAACTTTCCTTCCAAGGAGTAAGTGTCTTTTAATTTCATGGCTGCAATCACCATCTGCAGTGATTTTGGAGCCCCCCCCAAAAAGTCTGACACTGTTTCCACTGTTTCCCCATCTATTTGCCATGAAGTGATGGGACCAGATGCCACGATCTTAATTTTCTGAATGTTGAGCTTAAGCCCAACTTTTTCACTCTCCACTTTCACTTTCTTCAAGAGGCTTTTTAGTTCCTCTTCACTTTCTGCCATAAGGGTGATGTCATCTGCATATCTGAGGTTATTGATATTTCTCCCAGCAATCTTGATTCCAGCTTGTGCTTCTTCCAGCCCAGCGTTTCTCTTGATGTACTCTGCATAGAAGTTGAATAAGCAGGGTGACAATATACAGCCTTGACGTACTCCTTTTCCTATTTGGAACCAGTCTGTTGTTCCACGTCCAGTTCTTTTACCCTGGCTTTATTCTGTGGTGGAATAAATATGCTGAAGGTCACAGGCATGTGTCCCCTACAAAGAAAGAAAAAAGATGTATAAGTCCTAACCCCCCAACCTATAAATTTGACCTTATTTAGAAATAGGGTCTTTGCAGATATAATGAAATTAAGATGAGGTCATTAGTTTGGACTCTAATCCAATATGTCGAGTGTTCTTATAAGAAGCTGTCTCTATGGAGACAGAGGGAAAATGGCCACGTGAAAATGGCGGCAGAGATTGAGTTACACAGCCACAAGCCAAGGAACACCAGGGCTACTAGAAGGTGGAAGAGACAAGGAAGAATCCTCCCTAATAAGCTTAGGAGGGAGCACAGCCCTGACAACAACTTGATTTCAGACTTCTCGCCTCCAGCGCTGTGAGAGAACACATCATCTTTGTGTTAAGCCACCTCGTTTGTGCTGCTTTGTTATGGTAGTGTTAGAAAATGGAGACAGGCATGAATAGTGGCCAGTTCTTTTACAGCAAGACTGTTCAGGGCTGCTGCCCACTCTTTTCTCCTTCAAGTGGAGCAAACTCTTTTTCCCTGATGGTTGATCTGCCTGTGACTGATTGGTTGTTTATTTCAAGGAAAAACATCCTTGGGTGCAGACCTTTATCTCCAATCTAGCCATGTGTTAGTTGCTCACTCATGTCCAACACTTTGAGACCCCAGGGACTATAGCCCTCCAGTCTCCTCTGTCCATGGAATTCTCCAGGCAAGAATATTGGAGTGGGTTGTCATTCCTTTCTCCAGGGGATCTTCCCAACCCAGGGACTGAACCCAGGTCTCCTGCATTGCAGGTATATTCTTTACTGTCTGAGCCACCAGGGATTCCAGTCTAGCCACGCCATCATTAAAGCTGATATTTTGATCTCCTATACCTGTTCCTCTGGCAATCTGCACAGGTAGTACATACACCTGAAAGTCTAAACAAAGATAAGTGGTAACTGGTATTTTGGTGACCAAAATAAAACCTGAATATGCCCAATACCTTGCTTTGGCTGTGGTGGCCAGTGTCTGAATAGGCAGGTACAATATAGCTTAGGTTTCAGAAGGCTTGACTTCAGGGCTCTAGTGATCTAGTGCTGTTGATCCAAGAAGGCGTGTTGTGGTCACATCTGATATCACAGGTATTTGACCACTGAAAGGGGAAATTTTTAATTCTAGTTAAGTCTTCTAATTAACATTTTGTATAGGCTTTTGGGGGCACTGGTGGAGAGAATGATTTGTTTCCCTTTATCTTTACATTTTTCCAGCTAAGATTTTAAATGGCAAAGGCAGGTAAGTTTCCCATGGACCTCAGAGAATGAATACATGAGGGTTGAACCTCCTATTTAGTATTATCATGAGATGGTAGCACTTAGTGGGCTGCCCCAAATCTATTCCTTCCTGTCCTACTTTGAATTACTTTGAGGAATGAGGAAGATGTGGAAGGGTGAATCTCGTGAATTCATGAGAGCATCAAGAAGAATGAAAGTCCTTATTACACACCAGATACATCATTTTCTTGGGCAGAGGAAAAAAAAACCTCAATGTTTATTATTAGAGACTTGAAGGTTGGAAGGAAATTTGAAAGGCTTTTCCCTGGAACACCACTTTTAGAAAAACTGAACCAGGAAAGTTGGGTGAATGAGACTGATGTATGTAACATGAGTTCATCTTAACTTTGATTTTTTTTTTTTTGCTGCACTACTTGGCATGTGAAATCTTAGTTCCCCAACCAGGGATCAAATCCACACCCCCTGCATTGGAAGCACGGAGTCTTAACCTCTGGATCAGGGAAGTCTCAAACACGCTTCCATCTTACTGTCAAAACATGAGCAGAAGGAGAGAGGAAGTAAAGGAGGGCATATGGATTTCAGAGGGCAGGTGAGAGATTTTTTTATTAGAAACGTTAGAATCTTAATGATCAGTAAAAAGGAGGTAAGTGTGGACCTAACTGTTTATAAAGCTGGGACCAGAAAACTCAGTGATGAGGTTGAAGGTGGTGAGGAGGACACGGAAGAGACATAGGGGGGCCTTCAGTGTGACAGAGACATGAGGTCAGACCAGCACACCAAATACTGGTCCATGGCCTGTTAGGAACCGGGCTGCACTCATGAGGTAAGTGACAGGAAAGTGAGTGAAGCTTCATCTGTATTCTAAGATGGAAGAGGACAGGCTCTGAGCTCTACTGTCACAGGCTCCAGCAACAGACAGATGCCCAAGGTTGAGGGCAAGAACCGAGCACTAGGCTCGGTGCGGAGGCTATTGGGGCCAGCCACTCTGCTGCAAGGCCCAGAGGCTCACAGAGGCCACCATGTGGATTCAAGGACTCCACCCCTTCCATTCTGACACAAGGTTCTGTGCCTCCACCATGTGTATCCAGAAGAGGGACTGGGTCTGGGAAACCAAGCATTTATCTCATTTATATTACTTTAAACTAGGTTAGAAGAAGGCAATGGCACCCCACTCCAGTACTCTTGCCTGGAAAATCCCATGGACGGAGGAGCCTGGTGGGCTGCAGTCCATAGGGTCGCTAAGAGTTGGGCACGACTGAGCGACTTCACTTTCACTTTTCACTTTCATGCATTGGAGGAGGAAATGGCAACCCACTCCAGTGTTCTTGCCTGGAGAATCCCAGGGTCGAGGGAGCCTGGTGGGCTGCCGTCTATGGGGTCACACAGAGTCGGACATGACTGAAGCAACTTAGCAGCAGCAGCAGGAGAAGGAAATGACAACCCACTCCAATATTCTTGCCTGGAGAATCCCATGAACAGAGAAGCCTCGCGGGCTACAGTCTATGGGGTCGCAAGAGTTGGATACAACTGAGCGACTAAGCACACACGAAATCTAGGTAAATCAACTGGACTGACATATAGTTTTTTTTCCCTTGCTACCCATCAGATTTCCTAAAGGAAATCAACCCTGAATATTCACTAGAAGGACTGATGCTGAAATTGAAGCCCCATTACTTTGGCCACTTGATATGAAGAGCAAACTCATTGGAGAAGTCCCTGATGTTGGGAAAGATTGAGGGCAGGAGGAGAAGGGAACGACAGAGGATGAGATGGTTGGATAGCATCACTGACTCAATGAATATGAACTTGAGCAAACTCTGGGAGATAGTAGAGGATAGGGAAGCCTGGTGTGCTGCAGTCCATGGGGTCGCAAAGAATTGAACATGACTTAGTGATTGAATAGGAACAACCCATCAAATAGAATGTTATAAATGATCAGATTATAAATCAGATTATATTTCTCAGAGAAAAATAGAGTACATTCTCTTCTTGAACATTTGGGCTGTGTAAGATAATTGAGTCCCCTGCTGTACATGTGAGCTAAATCACTTCAGTTGACCCTATGGACTGTGGCCCGCCAGGCTCCCCTGTCCATGGGCTTCTCCAGGCAAGAATACTGGAGTGGATTGCTATGTCCTCCTCCAGGGGATCTTCCCGACCCAGGGATTGAACCTGCATCTCTTTTGTCTCCTGCATTGGCAGGAGGGTTCTTTATCACTAGCACCACGTGGGAAGCCCTCCCTAGTGTACAGAGGTTTCATTATGCAAAAACTGGCTCTCAAGCATATGCTGTTTTTAACAGTCTCTAGTAAAAAGTGCAGAGAAGGTGATGGCACCCCACTCCAGTACTCTTGCCTGGAAAATCCCATGGATGAGGAGCCTGGTGGGCTGCCGTCTATGGGGTTGCACAGAGTCGGACATGACTGCAGTGACTTAGCAGCAGCAGCAGCAGTAAGGAGTGAACCTTCTGCTTGCCTGATGGGTCCTATGCTGTATCCTAATACCAGAACCTCTTCATGGCCACCCTTCAATACCTGGAGTCTTCCAGAATGCTCCTTGCTTATTGGTACATTCCAGAAAAAAATAGGAAAGACAAGCTGTCAGGGACATATTGTTAGGCTATCATCTACACCAAGTCATCCTTTTGTCCAGCCTTGGAAAGCTTTTTAATGAGGCCCAGGGATGAGACGGACTCAGTAATGTGCTGTAGACCAGGGGTTCCCAACACCCGGGCGGTGGACCAGTACATGGACCGCACAGCAAGAGGTGAGTTACAGGCAAGCAAGTGAAGCTTCACCTGTATTTATAGCCACTCCTCATTGCTCACATTACCACCTGAGCTCCTCCTCCTTTCAGATCAGCTACAACATAATATATGCAATGTGCTTGAATCATCCTAAAACCACCCCTCCCACCGTCTGTGAAAAATCTGTCTTCCATCAAACCGGTTCTTGGTGTCAAAAATGTTGGGGACCACTGCTGTAAGTTCATGGACCTAACTCATGACCAGCCGGAAATGAGACCGAGGCTGTTGATTCCTTGTCCATTTATTCCTTCTTTCAGTAAATATGTCCTGGCTGGGCTAAGCACTGACATTACAATTGGGAAAGAGACATTGTAACACATTTTGCCCTCCTGGAGCTTATAGTCTAGGAGGTAAGGAGCAGCAAGAAAGGTGGAGAGGGGTGGTGAACTAAACTGATACTTTTCCACACCAAATCTGCTATAGAAGTTGAACCTGGGAGAATAGAGCTTGGCAAAATAAGGAAAGCGAAATAATGCATCTAAGTTGATGCTACAGGAGACTGGCGTGTTCTGAACATCTTTAGTGAGCAGATATCATGAGGATCAGAGAAAGAACACTGACAACCATCACCTTAACCAGTTATCTCTGTATCTTCCCTGGTGGTTCAGTGGTAAAGAATCCACTCGCCAGGCAGGAAACACGGGTTCAATCCCTGGCTCAGGAAGATCCCTTGGAGAAGGAAATGTCAACCCACTGCAGTATTCCTGCCTGGGGAATCCCATGGAGGGGAGCCTGGCAGGCTATAGTCCATGGGGTCGCAACAAGTCGGACACAGCTGAGTGACCAGATAGCAAACAGCTGACTTAATAGGAGAGTTTCTTAAAGAGCTACTTTATAGTAATAAGAGTAAATTGAGGAGAGTGGCATGGAATCACAGAAACATTTGCTGCATTTGAAAAACAAGGATTTTTCTGTTACTGGTTGGTGATGTCCTCTTTCAAAACTAAGGAAAAATCACGTTCCTACACATCAGAGAAATGAAGCTCGAGTATATTCAATATTCATGCAGGAAATGAGCACAGCATGTGGAACCCAAACTTGCCTTTGTCTTATTTTCCAGTCATTTGCTATTTTCCATACTTGGCCACCCAGTCTCTGTGACTTTGAGGCCCACCCAGGGGATCTTGGTTTCAGCAAGGGAAGGATGAAACTGCAGTTAGGCGTAAACATGAAAATTTGTGTTAAATGTGTTGAAGCACAGCTAATGAGATTCCAGGCATTTCTCTGTAATATGCAGTGGAATTTGTAACAGTATGCTTGTAAAAAAACTCTGCTACTGGGACTACTGGGCTTTCATTATAAATAAAAAATAAAATTAATTATGAAGATACTTACTGTGAAGAAATGTGGTAATGACACAGATTATGTTCTCTAGAAGAAATGAGAGAGCTTTGATTTCTGGTCATCTGAATGCAGTTTTCCAACTTGGTCTACAGAGCAAGGAAAAAAATTAGCATCCCAATTTGTGCTAAAGTCTAGTGGTGCCCTCTTCATCAAGGTATTCATATTTTGAGTGCAAGAGCAGTCACATGTTGTTTACAGAGATAAATATTTTGTATCTGACTAATAATTGTTTCATTCAAATATATTACTCCCTTAATTTTAATTTTTTTTTTTAAATATAACTTATTAATGTACTTGGTATGGCTCAGTGGTAAAGAACCCACCTGCCAACGCAGGAGACATGGATTTGATCCCTAGGTTGAGAAGATCCCCTGGGGAAGGAAATGACAACCCACTCCAGTATTCTTGCCTGGCAAATCGCACGGAGAGTGGAGCCTGGAGGGCTATGGTCCACGGGCTTGCAAAAGAGTTGGACACAACTTAGTAACAGAGCGCACAACGATGGTGAGACTAACTCAGGCATAATAATTACAAATGTCATCGTTTATTTAGCTCTTCACTGACAGTATCCTCTGTGTCTGTGAAAATCTTCATGTATGTCTGCGGGCCAGTGTGTTTAATAGTAATGATCTATTTGACTCCCAAAAATGTACTGTTTTTCTGGACAACTACATATAAAGGAGTAAAATCAGATCATTTTCTCATGCCATATACAAAACAGACTGAATGGAATGTAAGACCTGAGACTATAAAACTCCCGGAAAAAAGAAATATAGTCAGAACACTCTTTGATATAAATTACAGCAATTTTTTTTATCAGTCTCCTCTGGTAAAATAACAAAAGCAAAAATAAGCAAATGGGGCCTAATTAAGCTTAAAAGGTTTGCACAGCCAAAGAAATCATTGACAGAATGAAAAGACAACCAACTGAATGGGAGAAAATATTTGCAAATGATATGACTGATAAAGAGTTAATATCCAAAATATGTAAAAAGCTCATATAATTCAATACCAAAAAACAAGCAACTTAACTGAAAAACGGGAAAAGGATCTGAATACATATTTTTCCAAAGAAGATACACAAATGGCCAACAGGCACAAGAAAAGATGTTCACCATTTCTAATTATAAATCCAAACCTCGAGGAGATATCATCTCACCTCCATAGAGTGTTGGAATGTAAACTAGTATAGCCACTATGGAAAATAGTACAGAGGCTCCTCAAAAAACTAAAAGCAGAACTATGATGCACGTGTGCTCAGTCACTCAGTCGTGTCCAGCTCTTTGTGACCCTATAAACTATAGCCCGTTAAGCTCCTCAGTCCATGGGATTCTCCAGTCAATCGTACTGGAGTGGGTTGCCATTGCCTTCTCCAGGGAATCTTTCTGACCCAAGGATTGAACCTGAGTGTCCTGCCTCTCCTGAACTTACAGGCAGAGTCTTTACCACTAAGTCACCTGAAAAGCCCTACTCTGTCATCCAGCAATTCCACTCTTAAGTATATATATCTGAAGAAAGCAAAAACATTAAATCAAAAAGATACATGCACCCAGTGTTCATAGCAGCATTATTTCCCATAGCCAAGATATGGAAGCTACCTAAGTTCCCATCAACAGATGAATACATGAAGAAGACATAGTGTATAGATACAATGGAATATTACTCAGCCATAAAAGGGAAAGGAATCATGTCATTTGCTGCGACATGGATGAACTACAGACGTCATACTGAATGAAGGAAGTCAGATGGAGAAAGACGAATAGCACATGATATCGCTTAGATGTGCAATCTAAAGAAACAGCACAGATGAACCTATTTACAAAACAGAAATTGAGTCACAGATGTGGAAAACAAGTTTACGGCTACCAAGGGAGAAAGAGGGGGAGGGATAAATTTGGAGATCGAGACTGGCATACACATGCTACTATATATAAAACAGATAAATAAAAGGACCTACTGTATACCACAAGGGGCTCTACTCAATACTCTGTAATTATCTATATGGGAAAATAATCTAAAAAAAAAGTGTGGATGAATTTATATGTATAACTGACTCAGTTTGCTGTACATCAGAAACTAACACAACATTGTGAATCAACTATACTCCAATAAAAATTAATTTAAAAGTTAAATAAAAAAATAACTACAATTAACATGCTGAAGGCTCCAATGTATTCATATACTCATTCATTTATTCATTCATCTACTTTATCAGTGTCATACTATGTATTGTATTTTAAATAGTTTTTTTTTTTTTTTTCAGGTAATGCCATGTTTACCTCTAAATTGTATTAACATATAGCAAAAAAGTAAAAAAAAAAAATTGTGTGTATATCTGTGCTTATGCTTCCAGGTGAATTTCGAATAATGTTGTTAAGTTCCCATCCTTCACCCCCATTCTAACAATCAAAAATTCCTAATAAAAGTTATATAGTTTAATCAGAAAAGAGTTGACATCCTTAGAATATTGGAACTTCCTAAACAGGAAGACCCATTCATCACACAAAGTATTTTGAGTCTGAGTAAAGTTCTAAAAAAATTTTTTTTAGATATGAGTCTTTATGATTTATATATGATTTTATTTTAAAATACTAAAAACATTTATTATTAAAAGAAGATCTATTATTAGGTAATATTAATTTTGCTTTATTTGTTTTGTATTGATCCTATTGTGAAGAATCATAATTTTGTTTCTTCCTTTCATATTATACACCTTATTTCATTACAAGGCTAATTGTATCAGCTTGCTCTTCCATAGACAGTTTAATAATAGAACGGATACACCCAATGTTTCAGTGTTAGATACTCCCTTACACTCAACTCTTAAAACCAAGACACACTCCCGCTTTGAGTTTCAGATGTTATTCTGTTATAGTAGTTTTACATGTTTCCTTCCCCTTTGTCTTTTATCTGATACTTTTATAATGTAGGATCATTTGCCATAGAAAGAGTGGGCTATTTGTCCTCGTACTTGCTCTGTACCTTACTATGTGATGACCTAGTAGCTTTCTCAGACTTTCAGATGGAGGGCAGGCTCTTTAAGCAGGACCTTATTTCTGGAAGGTTTTCACTGACAGCTTTTGTGTCCCTTTTCCAGGTGGCCCGGTGGTAAAGAATCTGACTGCAGTGCAGGGGACATGGAGACGCAGGTTCATTCCCTGGGACAGGAAGATCCCCTGGAGGAGGAAATGGCACCCCACTGCAGTATTCTTGCCTGGACAATCCCATGGACAGAGGAGCCTGGAAATTTATAGTCCATGGGGTTGCAAAGAATTGGACACGACTGAACACACAAAATTATTATTAATTACTCTACTGTGGTAGTATCTTCTCTATCCTGCTATTTTTGATAATAATATTAAATATAAAACAAAATTTACTATACTCAGTACTGGTCCAAAGTCTTTTGCATTCCTGCCTCATCTACAGCAAATCTTGTCCAGTGTCAGCACAACTTGGCCTCTTAGAGCAATTCCCAGGGGTCCTATTGCCATCTGCTTATTCTCTCTCTGCTAAGTAGGGGCTCTACGACTCTGAATCTGGCCAGCAACGGTGTGAAAGGCGCAAAACCTCTTTGTCAAGCAGTCTTTCTTCATTTCCTAATCCCCGGGTTTAAGCCTCCATAGATGCTTCACAATCCAGATCTGTCTCCTCTATAATTAATGCCAATTCCTTCTAGATTCTGGTTTTAGGCTATCAATCAGAGTTTTTCGGTGAGTTGTCAGTGTGTCTTTAATGAGAAGCTGTGGGTGGCTATGCTGGGAACTTCTTGCCATTCATCATTTTGAACTTGTCTGATGTATGTTTACTCCTAAAGATACTTGTTTATATTTAACTTACACTGGTCGAATTTCATAGGTTATGTTTGGTCAAAACAAGTTGGTTGTGTTTCAAAATCCTGTACTCTGATCTTTATGAAAAGTTTGCAGAGTCATGCTGAGTCATTTACAAGTGACATTCTGGGAGTTAGTTAGTTACAAATAGTTTAAATAAAATCTCTGATTGGAATAAACGGTGGGTACAGAGGATAAAGCAATCATGGTTACAGAAGAAGGAGCTAGTTCACAAAGGGCTCCCAGTTACCAAGCTATTTTTCTCCTTTATACTGCTTATCACTGTTGTGTTTAAATTATTGTGTAATTAATTGTTGAATGTCCTCCTGCTCCTTTTAATGCAAATTTGATGAGAATTGTCACTTTGACTGCTGCATCACCAGAACCAAGCATAGGGCTTGGCACATGGTAAATGCTCA
Source organism: Bos grunniens (assembly GCF_055505025.1). Lineage (NCBI taxonomy): Eukaryota > Metazoa > Chordata > Mammalia > Artiodactyla > Bovidae > Bos > Bos grunniens. The sequence continues at coordinate 22,132,794 of NC_141166.1, forward strand.
AAAATAAATACCAGATGAATGAATAGGGTTACCACTGTCCCAATTCACTCCTGTGTCCCACCCGAAAGGCATTCCTGCCTCAGAAGAAGCAATAATGTTTAGTAGAAACTAATCCTTTTGACAAATTCTAAACCAAATGAATGAGTCATGGCTGACAATTCTGTAATACTGCAAAGAAATGCATTTTGGAGCTTGAACCCTGGGATGAAAAGTGCTAAGCTTAAGACAGAGGTGACCAAGGGGAATACTCACAATAAATTTTATGTTTCTTTAAAAAAGTAAAACCCCAACTCCTCCACAAACAGGAATAAAAAATGAATCTACCCTCAAAAATGTTTGTAAAGTTGGTTTAAAACTTAAATATAGCTAAAAAACAATAGTATTAACCTCCCATATATGTTTACACATCTTTTGCACACACAGATTTTTGGACAGTGATTGTCAGAGATATAAAGTGATTGCATGATCTTTCCAAACATTCTCAAATCATGGTCTAATGTCTTAAATCATAAGTACCTCCAGTCGCTAAAGTCAACGTCTCCATTTGGCTTGATGTATGTTTAGTCTATTCCTTCTTGGCAAAAATATTTTAGCGTAAGTGTCCGAGCATAAAGCTGACAAAATGTTTTCTTTCCTACCCATTTGTGTGGTCTTGTTTAATAAAAATTATGTTAAAAAACTAAGTAGGAGTTGTTCAAAGGAAAAATATATATCTATATAAGCAGTTTACTTGGTATTAAGTATAATCCATGAAAGACGGGTGAGTTCTAAGTGAGAAAAAGTAAGAGAACATTTCTTTTTATCATTCTCTGTTTTAGCTATTTAATTACATTTGCCTCATTTCATTAGAGGAAGTGAAAAATCTCTCAATTAAATGGAAATAATTTTAATTTTTGTGAGTACTTTAATTTATAATGCCTTATCACTTGTGCTCTCATCATTTCATAATACATAGCATGGGTTTGTTTCCACTTTGGTCTTTTTTTGAAATTTTGAACTAGAAAATTTTCATTTCTATAACAAGATTCTTACAATACTAATATATCGGTACTTGGGCTGAAAAATAATCTTATTTCAGAAAATACGTGTTGAAATTTTCTTGTGTTTATATGTTGCTGGAGCATTCTAAAGACCTTACCACATAAATGACAAAGGACAAGATATAGCTGCTTGCAACAATCATATGTCCCACAAAACAGCGTGTGACAAAGGACTAGAGTGGACTGTTGCTATTAAAATGTTGAGGACTATCCCAGGGGCTTCCCCAGTGGCTCAGCAGGTAAAGAATTCACCTCTAATGCAGGAGATGCAGGTGATAGGGACTTGATCCCTTGGTCAGGAAGATCTCCTGGAAGAGGAAATGGCAACCCACTCCAGTATTCTTGCCTGAAAAATCCCATGGACAGAGGAGCCTGGCAGTCTACGGTCCAAAGGGTCGCAAAGAATCAGACATAACTGAGCTATTAAGCACATACACACACATCCCAGAGGATTAGAAGAGATTGAGAATGCTTTATATTTTAAGCCTAATATGCATCCAGAAAAGTAGATTTAAATAAAATAAATACATGGGAGATGTTATGGTGGTGGATGGAGGTTGCCCTTTTTTATTTTCTTTTTCTTCATAACTTAGATGTCTTTAAACTCTTTGCTTGGAGTACCTATGAAAATAAAACTGCTAGGGAGGATGGGTAGAAGGCTTCTTTTTTATGGAGATGAATTTGGTTTTGTTCAGGTTGATTTGGATATTGTGCAAATAGGCATGTCCTTAGGTAGCTGGGGATTCAGGCCAGAATTACCCAAGAAAACAAAATGGAGGCAGAGATCTGAGCCATTAGCATAGAAGAAATGCTTAAAATAATGAGAAACTATAATAATAACACCTGATGCTTTAGATAAAGGGCCAAAAACAGCTTTGGAAAATTTCTCAGTAGTGGCTGGAGGAAGGACAAAAAGTAGAAATCAGCAGTGTGTGCGTGCTCAGTTGCTCGGTTGTGTCTGACTCTTAACAATCTTATGGACTGTGAGACTGTGACCGCCAGACTCCTTTGTCCGTGGGATTTTCCAGGCAAGAATACTGGAGTGGGTTGCTATTTCTTCCTCCAGAGAGTCCTCCCAGCCCAGGGATCGAACCTGTGTCTTCTGCATTGGTAGGCCACCAGAGAAACCCCAGAAATGAGCAGTAGCACACAGGAAAAAGAAGTGGTAGTCAAATAGAGTCCTTGAAAAAGATGGGTGTTCACTGCCCCATTATGCTTAAAAGTCAAGTCTAAACATTGCGAAAAAAAATCTTTTATTTGCCAAAAGAGAGTAATCAGTTTTTTTTTTTTTTAATTTATTTTTTTTGTGGGAGATGGACGGCCACATATGAGTGGAAAAGTATAAACAGAGAGTGGATTTCAGGGCATTGGAGAGTGAACTAGGGGGGCAAAAATGAATACATGATTGAATGGATGGACGCATGACTGTAATTAAGGAAAACAGAATAGTTAAGAAAGACATTTGCAAAATGAGTCGGCATGTGAGATATACAATGTGTAGAGATTCCTCAGAGGAAATAGAGCTTTAGAAGATGGCTGGGAATAATAGAATGAGTATCCTGAGCTGGACAGAAATGGGAATTCAGGAGATAGGTGAAGAGCTCTTTACCTTAGAAAGGGATACCCTTAAAAAAAAAAAACACATTGGGAACAGGATGGATAAGGGAGGTAAAGGCTGGTGACCTTGTTTTTTTGCAAGAAAGTAAGGGCAAGAATTTGCTGGCAAGAATGGAAATTCAGGAGTGAGAGAAATGGAAATATTTATACAATAAAGTCTCATATATCAGTCCTACATTTAATTTATGTGTTGCCAAATATGCTTTGAAAAAAAGACAAGGTAGTAATGTCTTCAGTTTCATATGGATAAAATTATTGAATCTGTTCTTCATACACAACTTGCAAAGCAGGAGAGCTGCCCGCTGATGGTTGTGAACACAATGGCAAGAACTAGAGGAGTTACCCTGGACTGTATTGAGGATGGCAGAACAACAAGGCAGATGAATCCTGGCTTTCAAAAGAGGTTACTGCATCAGCCAAGACTTTTACATGAGAAAGAAAAAAAGAAAAACCACGCATCTTATTTAAGCCATTATTATTTTGGGCCTTTCCATTACAGCATCCAAATCAGTTCTCTAATATTCTAGGAATACACACTTCTTAGGATACTTCCTGATGTTATACTCATGTAATCAGTTAGTCTTTGCTGGCCAATCGGTTGGAAAATACGTGAATTCTTCTGAAACTATGCTTATTCACCTGGACTATTTGTGCCTCCATGGGTAGGTTGGTGGCATGTCAGAGTTCAATAACGCTTAAGATCAGTATGACATATCTTTTCCAAGTACTGACTTTACTCAAAATTTAATAAATTTTAAAACTGTCCCAAGGATAATTAAATTAACTCATTTTAACATTTATATAGATGTCTATGAAAGAATAGTGCAAAAACTACCATGATATTTTAGGACAAACACAAAACTTAAAAGATAATAGTCGAGATGGGCTACTTTTTGATGTGTTACCCAACCTACCAATGGGCTTGTGTTCCAAATCCCTTTGTTTTTATGGTACTGTTGGGGAAATTTTTGAAAATAGTTTTCTTTGAGATATTCTCTCAATATCAGGAACTCTCAGGCTGAATCAAAGTGACTTTTCCTTATTTACATCAGGGTTTAATTTTGTTCCTTGTAGGCCATGATATCATTTATTAAATTGATGCTTTGATGTTTTAGAAATTGTAGAACAAACTTTTGTGATTTTTTCTTGACTTTATTCTTTTAGTTTTTTTGATATCCTTATTACCATTTTCAACAGAGGTCTTATTTATTCCAGCTCAGTAGTTATACATGACTGAGTCTGGCTCGGACCATGGAGGCCAATTTATTGTTTTTGGCTGTCCTTTTCCAACTTTGTTATTCAAACCCTTTAGTGGCTGCATGAATTTGAGTGTCTGATGGAATTTGAGAGATTCCAAGCACATAACACAGAATGTTAGAATGCTACTCGGGTTCTATCCAGTGATCTAAGTTCTGGTATAAATTTCAAAACTGCAAATATAAATGGAATTTTTTTCTGATTGTAATCAGACTTTAGCCTAATTTCATCTTCCAGAATATTCAACCTAAGAGATAACATTGGGAATAAAAATCTGATAGAGTTGATTGTATCTAATAGTGTTTTGAAGAGGGACCTTTTAGGGTGGCTTTGGAATGTCAAATGGAGCTAATAGAGATATACATTTCTGAAAGTCAGATAGAATGCCTTTGCTCTACATCCTGACTAGATGGGGCTATTCATGAAGCAGATGCAGAAAAGGTTGGTGAACACTTTAGGACCATATTAATTATCAACAAAGGGTCCTTCCTCAGCCCAGTGACTACTGAAATTTAAATACTGAATATAGGAGGCAATCATCCTATACTTGTGGTTTCAGATCAACCTCAAAGTGCTAAACTTAAGCTGAACAGAATGGGGGTATAAAGAATAAGAAACAAACAAACAAATGGAAGAGATGATACGTGAACGAAAAATACAAAGCCATCAGTGATTAACTACCAAAATGTGGAAATGGCACTTGGAACATGCTGGCCAATGGATCATGGTACTTGGCAAAATCTGCTACAGCTGAAGAGAAGCCTGAAAAAATGGAGGAGTTATAAAAGGACCCTTTATACAACCACAGTTATTGTTTCAGCAACTCACTGACAAAAGTTGTCACTTGGAGAGGAGCACAGACTGAAGGCTTGAACATCAGTGGTGATCTGATATTGGTACATGTGTCCACTCTGCATAAAGAAGCTTGTGGAAGTCACCAGTCTGTTCTGGCTCTCCTTCTTATCACTCTAAGATGTTTCTTGATTATTCCTCTATGAGTACTTGGTCTGGAGCCATAGGAACCCATTTTTGCCTACTTAAGAAAAGCGATTTACTGGAAAGATTTGTGGTTGTTCACAGAATCTAGAAGAACGCTGAAGGAACCATGGTTCCCTTTGGGAATCTAGGAAGTAGAAAAGGCAAGAATGTCACCCCTGGGGTGAAACCAATTCATGTGCCCTTGTCTTCAGGATCAACTTTCAGGCAGATAGATTCCCATCTGCCTACTTTGAGTCACGTGGAGGAGACGGGATGGACAGGGTAGTTTTCTTGACAGACTCTCTAAAGTGTATAGGTAAAGAAAGTAGAAAAGCAGAAATGGACTCTTCTGCCACCTTCCAGTGAATGCACAGCACTATTCTGAATCTGTGTGTTGGTGGTTACTGACACTATTATTACTGCCCCATTATTTTGGGCAAGTTAATGAGAATCATTTGTCAGTTTCCTCATCTGCAATGACAGTGCCTAATTCAGTGTTATTGAGAGGTTGTTGCTCAGTCACCAAGTCCTGTCCAGCTCTTTGCAATCCCATGGACTGCAGCATGCCAGGCTTCCCTGTACTCCACTATCTCCCCGAGTTTGCTCAATTTCATGTCCATTGAGTCGGTGATGCCATCCAACCATCTACATTGACGTAATTATGTTAAATCTTCCAGTGAATGGAACATAGTAGTCTTTTCTTTCTCGTAATCTTCAGAGGAAGGACTGGTTTAGAATGTGTCATTTAGGAGGACACATGTTTTAGAATATGTCACGAATATGTACAAATATGTTTTTCTGTGCAAGGCTGTGTTAATGGCTTTCTCATGTCTAGCTATGCATGTCTATTTCTGAGTGTGTCATTTTCAGTGAATGCTTCTCAATACTTCTCTGGGTGTACAGTCACAGTGCTGAGATACAATGATATACAGTGTTTTGAAAAATTGTAAAATGCTAAATAAACATAAGTTAAACATAGTTAATAAACACATCAATTATGAAACATATGTGGCAATGTTTCCAAGTGCTGAATAAGAACTTCTAAGCAAAGTGCAATCACTGAGGTTTATAACGGTTATAATTTTTTTTTAAAGAAAACTTAAAAAAATTTACTATATTATATATTTAGAAAAACCCACAGATCATAAGTAGATGGCTCAAGGAATTTCCAAAGTGAATATAACCATGTAACTACTACTTGGGTGAAGAAATAGAACTTTGCTATACAGTAAGGAGACCAAACCAGTCAATCTTAAAGGATATTGACTCTGAATTTTCATTGAAAGGACTGATGCTGAAGCTGAAGCTCCAATACTTCAGCCACCTGATGTGAAGAGCCTACTCATTGGAAAATACCCTGATGTTGGGAAAGACTGAAGGCAGGAGGAGAAGGGGACGACAGAGAGTGAGATGGTTGGATGGCATCACTGACTCAACGAACATGAGTTTGAGTAAACTCTGGGAGATGGTGAAGGACAGGGAAGTCTGGCATGCTGCAGTCCATGGGGTCGCAAAGAGTCGGACATGACTTAGTGACTGAAAACACCAGGGTCCAAGAAATGTTCCCTTGGACTCTGCTTATTCAGTAGCTATCTTTCTTAAAAGTGAAAAATACCTTGAGTTCTACTACCATGGATTCATTTTACTTTCTGAACTTCATATAAGTGAAATCATGCAGTGACAAATTTCTTTATATTTGGTTTCTTTTGCTCAACATTATACTTGTGAGATTCATGCATACTGTTTAAGTAGCAATAGCTTATTTCTATTGTTATTCAGCACTCCATAGTATGAACATGTTAATATTTATTTATATATTCTACTGTTGGTGGACATTAGTGTTGTTTCTCATTCGGACTATTATGGATAGAGATGCTCTAAGCATTCTTGTGTCAGTCTTTTGTTGCACCCAAGCACACATTTGTTACAAGTATTCCTAGGGATTGAATTGGAAGGTTTTAGGACATATGTTCAGGTTTAGTAGATATTATTTTCCAAACCAGTTGTACCAATTTATAGTATTTTACCAATTATGGTATTTATAGTATCTCACCACTAGTATTTAAATGTTCAAGTTGTCACACATTTAATAATGTGTCACAGTCATCCTTCTTAATTTTACCCTTTGTAGTGAGTGTGTCGTGGTAGCTCATTCAATTTGCATTTTCAGCATAGTAATGGTCTTTACCATCCTTTCTTTTTTGTTTATTGAGCATTTGGATATCCACGTGTGAGGCGCTCCTTCACATTTGCCCACTTTCTTATTGGGTTGTTAAATTTTTCTTATTAATTTGTAGACATTAAAAAACATTTTGGACACAAAATGTTATAAAAACATTATCAGATTAGATCAGATCAGATCAGTCACTCAGTTGTGTCCGACTCTTTGCGACCCCATGAATCGCAACACGCCAGGCCTGCTGTCCATCACCAACTCCCGGAGTTCACTGAGACTCACGTCCATTGAGTCAGTGATGCCATCCAGCCATCATGTGCTGCTTTTGTAATCTCTTAATTAATTGATGAACTGAGGTTGATTCAGTTTTAATAAATTAAGAAATTAATTCTTAATTTTAATATAGTAGAACATCAGTCTCATATAGTCAGGATTTTATTTTATTTTTTTGTGTCATATGTAAGATATCACTCAAGGAGCTAACATGGTTATTTCCTTTTGAGCTCTATGAGGACAACACATTCCATGTCTCTCTCCTAGTTATCATCTTTTCGGGAGACACAATTCAACAGAGTGTGGGGTTCTATCAGAGCGCATTGTCATCCAGAAGGGTTTAGTATTTCAAGTGGGAATATGTGGGGAATCAGATATTTTACTATTTTATATGATATTTTATCATATCATATCTTGTCTATTTCACTGTTATGTGTGCATCTATGTACATACAAAAGTTGAACATTAGGTGTAAAAATACCTAGTGAATGTCTATTTTCTACTGAGTGATAATTTCTATCTTGATTCCTTTCTTTATACCTTCTAGAATTGCTGACAATTATTTGTATGCTAGATTCTGTCCAAAGATGTTTTGAATTTCACTATTACTATTTTCTTCCCAAAAAAATTCTGTGAAATAACTTTGTGTATTTTACATATATACTTTGTAAAGTTTTTTTTTTTTTTTTTTTTTTTAATCCAGACCATTTTTTAAAAGTCTTTATTAAATTTGTTGCAATCTATTGTTTTCATGTTTTGGATTTTTGGCTGTGAGGCATGTGGGATTTTAGCTCCCCAATCAAAGATCAAATCTGCACTCCCTTCATTGGAAAGAAAAGTCTTAACCACTAGACCACCAGGGAAGTCCCTAGTGTATATTTTTAAAGCAGTATTTCAAATTAGTGGAAAAGGAATAACTGTTCAATAAATAGTGTTGGGAAAACTGACTAGCAGTTTAAGAGAAAAATTAAATTGAATCCATAACACACAATTCCAGATTTTCAAGTCAGACTCAAAGGAAAACATTTTAAAATAACGGAAGAATCACTTTAACACAGAGAATGACCTCCTGTTAAGTAAGCATGGCACCTGAGACCCTCACTGTTATTTTTCCCAGAGGGTTTTCTCATCTGCAGCTGGTTAATAGCTGCATCCATCTTCACTTCCATATCACGATCTGCTTCTTCTCAACAATGGGCAGTTGACTTCCTGACCCTGTGTGCTAGAACCACTGAGAACTTTCTCCCCACCAGAAGCTCCTGCCACTTCCATACTTCTATAGTTTCTGTCCAGTCACTAGATTATAGACTTAATCTTACCCAGAGGAAGGAAAATTTGAAAGGGCCTTAGGCCAGCAGCTTGTGGTGGCAGGTTCCATTATGGTCCTGTTCTGTGGCTCTTACATTCCTTTGAGAGCACATACCTCCCTTTCAATTCATGTACAGAGCCTAGACCTTTCATCTAATCTAGAGCTCTCTAGGCAGCTCAACCAGATGGCAAGACTTAGAAATAACAGATGTTTGCCTTCTAGGGTTAGACCACTAAGATGTTCTTGCACATGCACTCTTCCATCAAATCTCTTTTGACATCTCCTTTGTAAGAAAGCCTCATTCAGCTACCCTGGCCTTGTTCTCAGAATATGCCTATGAGAAATAGTATATTTCCTCATATCAGTAAACGAGGATGTCAGAGTCATCAGCAATTGCAGCTATCATGGATGGGGAGCTTGTGAGCCCTGAAAGGAACTCAGGCAGTAAAGAATACCTGCCATCTAGCAGCCATCAGAGTGCAGGCACTCTTTATAGTGAGCCCTGAGGAACTCAGAATGTGAAAAAACAGGAGCCTATCAAAAATCAGGTGCCTATCAAAGGAGTAATTTCAGTGAGCCTAGATTTTGTGCCACAGTCCATGGCGTTGCAAAGAGTCAGACACGAGTGAGTGACTAAAAAACAAGACTTGTGGACAAAGGTCCGTATAGTCAAAGTCATGGTTTTTTCAGTGGCCATGTATGGATGTGACAGTTGGACCAAAAAGAAGGCTGAGAGCCAAAGAATTGATACTTTCGAATTGTGGTGCTAGAGAAGACTCTTGAGAGTTGCTTGGACAAGCAAGGAGATCAAGCCAGTCAATCCTACAGGAAATCAACCCTGAATTTTCACTGGAAGGGCTGACGCTGAAATGAAGCAGCAATACTTTGGCCAACTAATGCAAAGAGCCGGCTCATTGGAAAAGACCCTAATGCTGGGAAAGATTGAGGGCAGAAGGAGAGGGGGTGACAGAGGATGATGTAGATGGTGTCATTCACAAACTCTGTGAGATGATGAAGGAGAGGGAATCCTGGTGTGCTGTGGTCTATGGGGGTTGCAAAGAGTTGTACCCGACTAAGTGACTCAACAACACCATCAAACTCATATCTTTCCATACATAGAAAAGTGCTAAATTCCTTAACTTGAGATATCTGGTTTCTTTAATTAACAGTAATCTTTCATTATTCCTGTCTACCTGACTACCTGCCTTTTGCTGCAAAACTCCTATATGTTATAGGTCCTCCCTTCACCTCCTTGGAACAGTTTCTCAGAGCTATCTGAAATGTTTGCTACCAGGCTGTAGTCCTCACTTCAGTCAGTTCAGTCACTCAGTCATGCCCAGCTCTGTGCTACCCCATGGACTGGAACACACAAGGCTTCCCTGTCCATCACCAACTTCTGGAGCTTACTCAAACCCATGTCCATCGAGTCGGTGATGCTATCCAACCATCTCATTCTCTGTCACCCCCTTCTCCTTCCACCTTCAATCTTTCCCAGCATCAGGGTCTTTCCCAATGAGTGGGTTCTTCACATCAGGTGGCCAAAGTATTGAAGTTTCAGCTTCAGCATCAGTCCTTCCAATGAATATTCAGGACTGATTTCCTTCAGGATCGACTGTTTGACTCTCCTTGCAGTCCTCATTTTGCTCCCAATAAAATTTAAGTTGCAATTCTCATGTTGTGCAAAAAAGTTTTTAACATCTGTACACCCTATTGTTCTCTCTAGTTCTGTCCAACCAAAGAATACTTCTCTCTCTGTTCTCCATTTTCTCTTTTCCCTCTGATTTCATCAGTGAAACTCTGGGCACAGCAGTGATTAACACTCTCTGAAGCACTGATCTTACTGTGCCTTTGGACTCTTCCCTCACCTGGAGTTAATAATTCTAGACTAAAGTCCTCTGTGTGAGACTCAGGGTTTAAGGCTGGAACCTATCTACCTTTGAGTGTGGATTTAGAAGCATTCATATGATTGAGAAAGTCACCTCTTTCAGGTGGTTGCAACCATGCTCCTGGACAGATTCCATGAGGAGTGGAGAGGGATCCCCCAGACTCAGTGGCTTTCTCTGGTATCTTTATGCAATGAACAAACTTCAGAATGAGGTAGCCTTGTGCATTGATCTCTTTCCTTTTTCTCCTGTATGAATCTTGGCCTCCTTTAATTGCTTTTTTTCCCCCTGTGCTGTGTTGTGTGCTAAGTTGCTTATCTCTTAATATCCAGATCCAAGCCTCTTAGCTCTGGCCTACTCTGCTACTAACTTAATTACAATGGAATAATCATGGAGCATCTGAAATAGCCATTTAGTGATGTTGGGGGGCCAATCAGAGTGCCCAGGCTCACAGGTGGGACATTTGATGCCTAAGGCCAAAAGAGCAAAGATAAATGTATCTATTGAAAGATTTGGCCCAGTTTGTATTTCTTATTTCAATATCCACAAGTGACTGAGATTTCATAAACCATAATTGAAATTACTTATAACATTACATAAGTACATTCAGAATCTAGGTCTTTTCATTGATTCAAGGGCAAAGATTAAGGCAGCCTATCCTATCCATTAAAACAAGGTCTTGGTTTGTTAAAAATCCATTATCCATTTGAAGTGAATCAACCACTTTTCATGAAGGAGTGTTTAAATATAACAATAAGCAAATGGATGCATATTAAAAAAATTGGGTGCCAATAGCTGGTTCTGAAGCTCATTAAAGCAAATGAAAGACTTGGAATGTTTTCTTGTTTTTTTTTTGGCAGAAATTACACATCCACATTGCAAGTTTAATGATTCTATGTTTGTGATTAAAACTTGAGTAATAATTTTTTTCCTTTGAAGAAAATAATAAATGCATGTGGCATCCATAATATTCAGTACTTCCCTGTCATATGGTAGAATTTCTGGGTGCTGAAAAATATTAACTCCTTTGCATAATAACACTCAGGGATAATTTTTATCTTATGGCTCTCATTATATCAATGAGAAAATACAAATAAAAAGATTGTGTCAGGTTGGTGGCAGGATCCCAATACAAATTCAATGGCACACATAACCCAAGGGTTAGGGCCTCCTGTGGGGAACTGGAAGACCTTCTTGGATTAGCTGCCATACTGGCTCATGAAGTCGGAATCATAGCACCTCGCCTACCCCCCATTTCCTATCATATGGGTCTTCTGTGGGTAATATTAATTTATAAGAATCTTTATGCAATTCCTATTACACTTAACCTACACAGAATTAAAAACACAAATCTTGTTCCCAAAGGCAATGTAGAGGTCACTATTGATGAACCACTTGTCTGTCCCCTGCTTTCCAAACATTCCAATTTATCAATTCCTTAGTATGTTTTTTCCATTTCAGCACCCCCCCCCACCCTCAACAAAAAGCAGATCTAAAAATTACCCATAGCACCTTAAATCAAATAGGGACAAAATCAAATTGAGACCTCTCCCAGGAAACCCTAACCGTTTCTGATCAATGGGCCTCCCTCTCCATTCCCACAGTCCTTGGCCAGCCCGGTTGGCTCTGGGAAGCTGGGCATTAAAGGATGACCCTGGTTGTCTGGTTCCCAAAGCTGGAGGGTTTATTCTTGTTTTTGCTCAGCTGCCTGGCCAAATAGGATTCTATTTAGAATAGCATTTTTTTCCCCCAACCTTGGCCTCTGAAGTCTTCCAGAATATTGGAAACCTGTTAAAGCATAAACATATGTCATGCAGAGAGAGGGATAGTCAAAGAAATCAGGATGGTAGAGTCAAAGATGCAAATTAAAACCCGGGAAGAATCAATTAAATAGGCACCAAAGGTCTGTTTAAATGATTAAATGAGACAGAAGTGCATCTTGAGATGAATAAATTACAAGAATGTGTGAAAAAAAGAAATGAAGGCTGGAGAGACTTGTGAAGGGGAGGAGAAGTGAATAGAAAGTGAGAGAAGAGAGTTAATACAGGTGGTGTGCTCACAGTCTCAGGGTTTGGTCATTAGATTGATTAAATATACAAAAATGCCACCATAGCCTCTGGGTAATTGCAGAAAATGTGAATACAAATGGTGACCTCCCACTGCTAGAAGAATAACAAGAGGAAAACCATTGCATTCCCCCAAAGGAGATGTGAGCTCGCGTTTCCTGATAAGCCACAACTTCTTTTCGTCTGCGAGGTAGTGTGTGTATTCTCAAGCTTGATTGTGAGGAACTGAGCTTTTTGGTCTCTCTGCTGTCTGGTTGAAGAGACCTGGGTTAGGCTGCCTCGTAATAATCCTTGTCATTGTTTATGCTTCCTAAATGCTTTCATGTATGTCACATAATCCTCAAAACAAGCTGAGAGTGGTGAAGATCATTACAACTCCAGCCTTCTTGGGCCACAGAAGGAAAACAGAGAAACTTGGCGAGCCAAGTTCACACACATCCAGGGCTGTCGTGTGCAGCTGGGCAGGTTGTGCACAGTGTACAAGACTTCTGGTTAAGAGAGTGAATGGGGCCTGAGGCACAAACCCTGTTCTCCTCACCACACTGTGCAGCTTGGTACAAGCTTTTCTACCTGGAAGTAGGGCCATCCTTTCCAAGTTTGCAGAGGAAAGAGTTAAAGGCCAGGGGTGTCCCTGAGCTGGCCTTGTGTCTCTTGGCCTCCCTCTCTGATTCAGTCTTGTCCAAGACAGTTCTCATCCTTTCCCTCTCTTATCCTATTCAGGGTTCTCCCTGCATCTCTGACTCAACAGCCTGAAAATACTACAGTGTTCGGTTATCTAGGTCCTTTCATTGTTCCTCAGTTTTTTTGCACCTAATAATCCTTTTAATTTTTTATTTTTCTTCACTGTTTCAAAGGACTTACATTGTCTGAAAAACAACCTATGCAGAAATTCTTACTTCACCTCACAGAGAAACACCTCAGGGAGGAGAATTTCTCAAGGCCCCAGCACTGGAAGCAAAGCCTGGATTAGAAGCAGATTGCTATAAACTTCCCTCTTAGCACTGCCTTTATTGCATTCCATAGATTTTGAAGGACTTCCCTCATAGCTCAGTCAGTAAAGAATCTGCCTGCAGTTCAGGAGACTCGAGTTCTATTCCTGGCTTGGGAAGATCCCCTGGAGAAGGAAATGTCAACCCACTCCAGTATTCTTGCCTGGAGAATCCCATGGACAGAGGAGGCTGGCAGGCTATAGTCCCTGGGGTTGCAAGAGCTGGACATGACTTAGATTTTGAAAGTGTTAGACACTCAGTCATGTCTGACTCTTTGCAACCCCGAGGACTGTAGCCCACCAGACTCCTCTGTCCATGGAATTCTCCAGGCAAGAATACTCTAGAGGGTAGCCATTCCATTCTTCAGGAGACCTTCCCCTGGGGATTGACCCTGGGTCTCCTGCATTGCAGGGGAATTCTGTACCATCTGAGCCATCAAGGAAGCCCTAGTTGTCGTGTTTTCATTGTCATTTGCTTCTGGGTATTTTTTGATTTCCTCTTTGATTTCTCCAGTGACCTCTTGATTATTCAGAAGTGTATTGTTTAGCCTCCATGTATTTGTGTTTTTTATAGGTTTTTTTTTTTTTTTTTTCCTGTAGTTGATATCTAATCTCACAGCACTGTGGTCAGAAAAGATTCTTGAAATGACTTCAGTTTTTAAAAAATTTACCAAGGCTATATGATATCTACAAAGATGATACTGATGAACCTATTTATAGGGCAGAAATGCAGACGCAGACAGAACAGACTTGTGGACACAGTGAGGAAAGGAGAGGGTGGGACAAATTGAGAGAGTAGCATGGAAACATACACATTACCATATGCAAAATAGATAGCCAGGGGAAATTTGCTGAATGACACGAGGAACCCAAAGCTGGTGCCAGGTGACGACCTAGAGGGTGGGATGGAGCGGGGGATGGGAGGTAGGTTCAAGAGAGAGGGGACATATGCATCCTTATGGCTGATTCATGTTGATGTATGGCAGAAACTAACACAATATTGTAAAGCAATTATCTTTCAGTTAAATACAAATGAAAACAAAAAACAGATCAGACCCCTGGTTCCATCTCTGTCCTCCGAGCAACATTGCCTTAGGCCCAGCATCCCGTAGCTGACTCCATAACCATCTCTCCGGGCTAAGTTCCAAGTAACTGTACCTATTTTTAACTCTTCCATGAATCTATTCCTGGTTTCATCAGATAGGCAGTAGGACTCAGTTTCTTCTATGCTGAAATTTGATGAAATGTCCACTTAGCTTTGGCTCAAGGGCCCGGGCTTCATTCCTTTTGTTAACATTCTTATTGAATGCTGTTTCCATGGGATGTGACACTCCTCCCCTCCCTTCCTCAAGGAAGCCTCTCAGTTCAGTTCAGTTCAGTCGCTCAGTCATGTTTGACTCTTTGCAACCCCATGGACTGCAGCATGCCAGGCTTCCCTGTCTGGAGAAGGAAGCCTCTAAAGGGGCCAGTTGATCCCATCTCCACGTTTCCTCCCCTCAGGCTGAATCGATTCAGAAGTCATCTCTGGGGGGCAGGAGAGAGGAATTTTTATTTATGGATATAAATAGGATGTGGCAGGGATCCAACACCAAAATGCCATTCTGATTATCTACCTGCCCCTTCCCGGGCTGCAGAGCTAGGGGACGAAGACTCCAACGAGGCTGGTGGACCTAGGGGAGGAAGAAAGTCATTTTCTGAAGGCAGGTTGTTTGCAGAAAGAGATCCCTGAGCAGCCTGCTTTGTCGCATCAGTACCTGACCCCCCCAAATTTTTAATTGTAGGACAATTTCTTGACTGTGTTGTGTAGGTTTCTGCCGTATAACAAAATGAATCAGCCCACGTGAATCTCGCCTCTCTCTTGAGCATCCCTCTTACCTCTGCCCCCATAAACCACCCTCTAGGTGGGCACAGAGTGCAGGGCTGGGCTCCCTGTGTTATACAGCAGCTTCCCACTAGATAGCGTATATATGTCAATCCTAATCTCCCAGTTCATCCCACCCTCCCTCCCCCATGTATCTACAAGTCTGTGCCATCTTCCTATTTGGGGTGGCAGGATGGTTGAGGGAGAGAGAAGCAGGAGCTTCTTCCTGGGTTCTTCCTTGGGAGGGTGGAGGAGTGGTAGAAGAGCCAGTTTTATGGACCACAGAAGGACTATAGGTGGGATGACTTGGTTTCTAGGAATGGAAAGGGTCTCAAGTTGGCCTTGAAAGTGAAAAGTGAAGTCGCTCAGTCGTGTCCCACTTTTTGCAACCCCATGGACTGTAGCGCACCAGGCTCCTTCGTCCATGGGATTTTCCAGGCAAGAATACTGGGGTGGGCTGCCATTTACTTCTCCAGGGGATCGTTCCAACCCAGGGATCGAACCCTGGTCTCCTGCACTGCAGAGAGACGCTTTACTGTCTGAGCCACCAGAGAAGCCCAAGATGGCCTTAGATGAGCCCTTTCTCAGAGCATCTCTGAGGCTTCCCTGCCCTGTCCATGAAGGAGCCTCATAGAGTGACTGCCAATTCTCCAATACCCCTCTACTGAGAAAGACTTTTGAAGTAAAATGTCATCTTTGGACATTGAGTGAACCTTCTCTCTGCTCTGTGTCAGGGATTCTCTCACTCTGTGGGTGTATTCGCTGGAGATGATGTTCACAGGGCAGAGGGGAAAACTCTCTTTCATTTTTTTGTAAGCTATTGATGATTTTGCCTGACAATCCCCTGAGAGAAATTTTATCCTGTGTGAACAGCACATTCTTTATGAAATTATTTACTTGGCATTATGTTACCGGATTAGGGGCTTCACTGGTGGCACTAGTGGTAAAGAACCCACTTGCTAATTCAGGAGATGTAAGAGTTGTGGGTTCAGTTGCTGGGTTGGGAAGATCCCCTGGAGGAGGGCACGACAACCCACTCCAGTGTTCTTGCCTGGAGAATCTCCATGGACAGAGGAACCCAGAAAGCTGCAGTCCATAGGGTCACACAGAGTCGGACATGATAGAAGCAGTTTAGCACACAATCCCGCACATGTTACTAGATAACACGAAGCCAGAAGGCTGGCCTGAGACTCCGGAGACAGACGATCATTCTGATGTTGGTACTAACTACCCGTGGGGTGCTGACTAAGTCTGGATATGTCTCTTAGGTACTTTGGATGTCAGTGCTGTTATTTTTGTAACAAGGTGGTTGTATCAGCTGGATTCTTCCAGACTCAATGTCCCCCACATAATGAGCTCTGGGATATTCAGAACAGGAGGAAGGCTCTTGGTTGATGAGGAATTAAATATCACATTGCCCCTCTCTGCAATGATTTCTTAAAACAGTAGGGAGGAGTCAAATTTGACACACATGCCTGGAATATTGCTAGTTGTCACTGTGTTAGTAAGAGGCCCTCTGGCTTCCTTATCTGGTTTAGGAGTGGAGATATTTTATTTACAAACACCATATAATTAGAAGATACACAGTGTGCCACAGAGAAATGGTGTAGGTAACAAGTTCGAAAGACTGCTGGGTAATATTTCATAGGTAAATTTTCTCTATGAACATAATTGGTTGCTGCTGAGAACAGGTTATTTAAGTCTCTGGAGCATTAAGGAAGACATTGATTTCCCATAGATATAAATCAGCAGAGAGTGTGAATATACATTTTATCAGAAAATCTATATAGGAGGAAATAAGAGAAGAATAAATGAATTTCTTTAGGGGGAGGGATTAAGTTTATGAAAGGTTACATTGTCATAGAGGCTCACTACTCATTTCTGTAGGATGGGAGATGAGTGCAGCCTTATAACAAAGACAGGATCATATTAATTGGACAATATCCCCTTTTACAGAAATGTTCAGGTAAGGCGGAAGAGTGAGACAGCAGCAAGCAGGATTCCAGGAATATATGTGGCAAAGGTTTCTACTTTAAAGTTCAAAATTGGTATTCTGCCCTTTTTTTTTTCCTAAGGAAATATTTTGAAAACTGAAACTTGTACTGGGAACCACTGACCAGTCATAAGTCTTTTCTACTCTGGAAACTTGGTTGACATCCAGTTTGGATAGATTGGCTAAGTGTTATTCCAGTTATAGTCCACCTTGGTTTTTGTTTTTGAAATTGGGTAGTTTTATTACAATTAATTCACATTAACTTTGGCTAAGAGAAAAACTGCACCACCTGTCAGAATTCCCAATTTTCTCTTAGGCTAGTGACTTTTCTAAGTCTTGACAGAAGTATATGGCTTGTTCTTGCTGTTGAATCCACTGAGGATAGATTTTGTGTATTTCTGAATTTACTAAATAAATCATCTCCAAACAAATTTATCCTCTTTAAGTGAAATGTGCAGCTTAAAATTATAGAAAGATTCAGAAGTGAAAGTAACTTGCATAGGCTCACATGGTTGTTTCCTGAGATACCAGGACAAATCTTCTCTTGATTTATGGAGAATTTTCATGGTTGCCATGACTTTGAGATAAATTCATACTTGAATTTTTCTGTCACTTTTTCTCTGTCTCTCCCACACACAGTCAACTTTTAGTTTATATTTTATAGGCAGAAAGAAACCTAATGGATTACTTGTAATTATAGACAAGGCATATATGTCTGGAAAATTCAACTCAAAAATATAACTAATCAAAAGTTAATGCAAGTAGGGGGATATGAATGGCTTGAGGTGGCTTCCACATTACAAATACATTGGGAAACTCCAAACCAATTACTATCTGTTGAGTAGAGGAGAAATTTCAGAAAGGTTGAATCTAGTTTGAGATAGATAGATAGTATAGCTATCTATATAGCCTTGAAAGATGTAGATATACCTATAGATAAGTATATGTATGTACATGAACAGATATACACATACATACATTGCATTTTAAGAGAACGACACATGACACATATACTGTTCCACCTCCCAGATGGCGCTAGTGGTAAAGAAACTGGCTGCCAATGCAGGAGGCTTAAGTGACATGGGTTCTATCCCTGGGTTGGGAAAATCCCCTGGAGGAAGACATGGCAACCCACTCTAGTATTCTTGCCTGTAGAATCCCATGGACGGAGGAGCCTGACAGGCTACAGTCCACGAGGTTGCAAAGAGTCAGACATGACTGAAGTGACTTAGCATGGTGCATGGCATTGTTCCATTGCACTGAACATCCCCAGAAGCCACCATTCATATGAAGTACAATGAAAATAGGAACCCCCACCCCACCTCCAAAATTGTACAATCTGAAGTGCTGGACATTACATTTAAATATTTTAGAGTTGTTGTCACATAAATGTGTAATTTCATTCAGTCAGTTCAGTTGCTCAGTCGTGTATGACTGTGCGACCCCATGGACTGCAGCATGCCAGGCTTCCCTGTCCATCACCAACTCCCAGAGCCTACTCAAACTCCATGGCCTTTGCGTCGGTGATGCTGTAATTTCACTGGGTGTGTTTTAAGGTTCTTTTGAAACTTCTTAATCATGTATTAATATTTGCTATCTTTTTTTTAATAAGTGAAATCATTTTGCTGGAAAACTATATTTAGAAAATCAATCTAATTTGGATGGGGCTGCTGGATTTGACAAGACTTATTTCAAAGGTTGTTAATTTGTTATAAGTAGATTTAATGTAGATAAAACCCATTCTACTTGTTGGCAAGATAAATAGCAAAACCAGAAAGTTCCCAGATAGAACACAAGCTAAGACACAATTCTCATCTTGGCATCTACTGTGATGTCTGGAATTCCTAATATTACTCATTCCTTTGAGTCATGCTGTTGTCTTGAGAAGGGCTCCTATAGGGCCTTGTTAAAATGATGTGCCCCACTCCTTGGACAGAAAGGAGATCAAACCAGTTAGTCATAAAGGAAATCAACCCTGAATGTTCATTGGAAGGACTGATGCTGAAGTTGAAGCTACAATATTTTGGCCACCTGATGTGAAGAGCCAATTCATCAGAGAAGACCCTGATGCAGGGAAAGATTGAGAAAAGGAGAAGGGGATGGCGTGGGATGAGATGGTTAGATAACATCACCGACTCAGTGGAATGAATTTGAGCAAACTCTGGGAGATAGTGAGGACAGAAGAGTCTGTCGTGCTGCAGTCCATGGGGTAGCAAAGAGTCAGACACAAGTTAGCAACTGAACAACCCACTCAAGTGGGGCAGCGTATACCTCATTAATCATTACTGTTAATTTGGCAAATAAAACATTTATTATGAATCTGATATTTTCCTGATGATAAGCTCTGGTTCACATAAAATTCTATTTAATTCCAAAGAGAATCTGAATCAACCTAAAGTAGAAAGCCTATATAAACAAACTTGTTCTAAAAGTGTAACTGTAATTATCTGAAAAGATAATTACAGATGATAAATCTGTTTCTCTTGATAGAGTGTTTGAGTACATTTAATAGGTGTGACTGCAGAGTGTTGGTGATGGTTTGCTATTTCATTAGCTAAAAGCATGATCTGCATGGGATAAATTCATTAATATGCATTTATGGTCCTTCCTCCTTCTCCCCACCCTTGGTGTTAAACAGTGCTCTCAGAGTCATGACATACTTTCCATAGCTGAGTAGAAAGTATTGAGATAGACAAGCACCCAGTGTATGGTCTGGTTTTTTTCTGCCTTTGCCCATATTTTTCCGGTTAACTTCAACATGTTGAATAGGTTTAAAGGATGCCGTTTCTCTCTACCTTTTTTTATCATGCATTTAGTTGAAGAGTGAACACCTAGTTTCTCTTCAGAAGCCCTCCCACATCAAGGGAAGCCCTATGAATGAGGAAAACGCACAAGCGCATTCAGGAGGAGGGATTAAGGATTCACAGTGTACATCCGAGAAGAACACAGATTCAAGGGACTGTAGAACCACTGGCTGAAAGACATACATCGATTTAAGAACCAATTATATAGGGACTCCCCTTGTGGCACACTGGACAGGAACATGCCTGCCAATGCAGGAGACACAAGTTTGAGGCCTGGTCTGGACGATTCTAGGGACTGGGTGCCACAAGTACTGAGCCCACACACTCTAGGGACTGGGTGCCACAAGTACTGAGCCCACACACTCTAGGGACTGGGTGCCACAAGTACTGAAGCCTGCACACCCATAGCCTGTGCTCTGCGACAAGAAAAGCCACCACAATAAGAAGCCCGAACACCACAGTGAAGAGTAAACCCTGCTTGCTGCAACTAGAGAAAGACCCCGCAAAACAATGAAGAAACAGCACAGTCAAAAATAAATAGATAAAAATTTAAAAAAGGAATGAATTAGTTATAGAGAGGCTTTAGCTCAAAATCCACAGTTACATTTTTATTTTCCTGTATTCCTCTTTGGTGTTGCTTCACGTATGGTTGGGATGTAAGATTTATGTATATTTGGAAGGATGCAATGTGTGTAGAGGATGTTTGCTTGAGGTATCAGCATCACGTGCTCTTTCCTGCTCTTATGCTGACCATCTTCTTCTACTCTCTCTGTTTGATTCAGTCGGGCTGTCATATCTGATGCCAGGGGTGGAATTTATGACTCAAGCTTGACCATTCAGTGCCTCACAGCCCCTGAACCACAGTGATTATCACAGAGGTGGAGATGAGCGAATCCAGAAGATGCGCATGACTTCTTGGGGAGATTCTCTTCTCTGTTAGATTGAACATGGAAGAGTACGACCCTGGAGTTGTTAGGAGTCACCACGTGGAGTCTGAAAATATACACAGGAGGAGGGAGAGTCAAGAGATGGAGAAATTTTGGCTCTACTGTCTTTCTAGAGCTCAAGTGTGGGCATTACCAATGACAAACTCATAACCACCAAAAAGGTTCTGGTTAAGTCTATCGACTGCTTCAATGTAAACATAAGCAAATGCTGAGGTCTTCAGACATAAGAGCTATTGAGCCTTACCTTTTTAAAAGATTTGTGACCTGTAATGAATTTAATTTTTAATATCCCCTCTTTTTTAATCACTCTTATTAAAGATTTCAAGTTCCTTCCACTACATGTAGCCTGTTTTATCTTTCTTTCACAGAAACTTGCACCACTTTTGCAGTAAAGTTATTTGTATACCTGTCTCATTACCATGAACAGTTTTAAGATCCTTTCAAGAAAGAACAAGTCTTGTACATATTATAACACATTCCTCTCATACTACACCTCTATACATTGGTTGAAGTTACTTGAAAGCGTGTGTGAAGTCAGGTAATGGATGTTTTAAACTCAGGAATTGAGCCAAAAAAATTAGGTAAAGAAATTAAATGTGGAGCCAAGATTTATTGATACTTGAAATTAGGCATATTTAATAGCTGACCACCCACTAACGAAAGGGAAGAGACACACGCAGAACTCCTGGATAACAGCTAATCCTTGTATAATATGGGCTTTGTTTCAAAACCATTCAAACACATGTAGTTACACACAGTCATTTACAAGAAATGTTTTAAAACGACAGTGAATTTTCTCTGCTTTGTCATTTGTTTCTGTGTATATCTCTTGCACTAGACTGACAGCTCCTTAACTTATATCCAGAACGGTTGGTACTCAATTTATTGAGTGAATGAATACAATATAGAATAAATGAAAGAGTTTTCCCTTCTATTTTCATTGCTCATTTGAAGCATTTCCTTCTACTTTTTTCTACTGCTCTCTGACTGTTTCTGCCTGCCATTTGAGTGGCTTACTGTGGGGTCTGTGTGTGTGTGTGTGCGTTTGCAGTTTTGTGTGTGTATGGCCACAGTTGGGGGCATTAGGGGCACTGTGAACTTTGGATCTTTCTCTAACTCTTTAATATAAAAATATTTCTGCCTCTTTCCTCAGTTCCCTGTGTGTATGTTGCATTTACATCTCATTTCAGATCTCAGCTTGGGGCATCAGAGCACAGATGGATGGCTTCAATAGTGTCTATTTTGGGTGCCCTGGTTGGGTGGGTGGTGAAGAATACAGGAGGTGTCTGTGTTCTCCATGTTGCCACAGAGCTGGCCTCCTTCACAGAGATTCTGGCTTTGTCTGTGTGAAAGGAATAGCCAGACTGTGAAACAGTTTGCTTGTTTTGGCCCCTTACATTTTTGGATCATTCCATAACCCAATCAATTGTGTAGCAATTGGCTCTAAATATGCCCAAATGGAGTCAGTTGAATACATATGCACACTTAGGTACTTGAAGGGCCACCCCCACTGTGTTTGGCCTGAGCATCTTGTAGACAAAGCCAGTGGTTCAGGACCTGCATGGACATCCTGGGAGGCAAGAGAGAGTAAGGGTTAATGGCACAAGTTCTGGAGTTGCACTGTCTGAGGTCAAGCTCAGACTCTGTCACTTACTAGCATGCAGCCTCGAGTATATTTGCTTAATTTTGTCTGGGCTTTAGCATCCTCACCTGTAAAATGGGGATAGGTCTTATGGTGTTGTAAAAATTGAATAAGAGAATCCATGAAAAATGCTTCACTTAAGGCCTTCCAAAGAGTAACTCTTGGGAGTTGTTGACTGTGATCCTTATTGTCATCACCATCACCAGCATCATCTTCATTAGCATCATCCATAAGGACAGATATTCTTGATAACTAGGCCAGAGGAAAGAATGTTGAAATTTGAGGGAGAGATATGAGATTTCATGTCAGGGCAGATGATCTCTAGAAGTTGGGGACCATGTGCAAATCAGGCTAGGATTAGGTCTAAGCTCTTGCGGACGCATTTGCTGCTTCTCCTTGATGAGTTGCTACCCAGTGAACCGAAGTTGGTCGTGATTTGTTCACTGAAAATCCATAGTAACCCTTAGGTAGTTCATTGTGGGTAATTTTTTGATGGTGAGTTGTAAATATTACTTTTGTGTGAAAAGACAAACACACACACAAAATAATAAAGTAGATAGCTAGCAGGACTCTGCTATAAAGCACAGGAAGTTCATTTCAAGGCTCTGTGATGACCTAGAGGGGTGAGATGGGAGTGGGGTGGGAGCGAGGTCCAAGAAGGACCTATATGTATACATATAGCTGATTCACTTCACTGTACAGCAGAAACTAACACAACATTGTAAAGTAATTATATTCCAGTTAAAAAAAAGAAAAAAATAATAGTCATAAGCCTTTAAATAAAGCTAGATGGAGAAGGAAGATTTCCCTCTGTCATGTATCTATCAATCTATTCATCCATCCATACATACATCTAATTTATCTACCTACCTATCACTGATCTTTACATATAAAAGCAGCTTTTTCTGGCTTCTGGCTTCTCTTTTCTCATATAAATTTTGGGAATCTCTGTCATACCACAAATCATTAATTGCTTTCTACTCCAGAAATGTGTTTCTACGTGAGCTACTGCCTAAGTGTATCATACCGTATGTGGTGGGTGCAGCTGTGAGGTCCATTGCAGGAAATGGATTTGAAACAACTCAGAGAGGGCTACTGCTTCTTGGATGATGGATGGAAGGAGCACATCAAGACAAGTTCTCTAAATAAACAGCAAACTAGAAACCCTTATTGTGCCTTTTTTACTCCACTGGTTTGTATTTGAGCCACGAGTTGTCTTTAAATGGAAAGTATAAACTGCAGCGATTTCTGAGGACATCAGCTCCATTGTCCAGTGTCCAGGCTCACTCACTTTCCCTCCTTCTGACTACAGTTCTGCCGGAGCCTAATGCTGCCTGACTGTTTGAAATTCCTGACTTGGTCTTCTACATTCTTCGATCCAAAAGGCATTACAGTCTTTTATAAATAAAGGGACCACCTTCTATTTACCTCCTGAGAAGGAGGGCAATTAACAAAAAAAGAAGGAAAAGGTGAGAAATGGTGACAAAAGCACAAAATAGCCAGAACACTGGACAGAGACAGGAGAAGCTGATCTGCAAAATGCACCTTTGGGCTTGAAAGGAAATGATACTCATGAACTGCAATCCTGTTGGATGTTTTTCTCCTTTGGCATATTTCCTTTTTACAGAGGTGAAAACGACTTTGTTTTCCATGCTCTAGATTTCTTTTTTTTATTCTTGGTGGGATTCCCTTTTAACATGCATTTCTCCTTCTCTTTTTGAAGCTGTGTCTTCCTTGTGTTTGCCTTCCACAAGACCCTTCTGGTTTTCCCTCGCTTTCTGTAAATTGTATGGATGCGTGTGCATGTGTATATGTGGTGTGTGTGTGTGTGTGTGTGTGCACACATGTGCATGTGTCTAAAGGGGAGGAAATTTTAAAATTAGAGAAACCAACTGAGTTTGGAAAACGTTATGTTCTCTGAGGCACGTTTTTTTTGCCATGTACTTTGAGACCCATATCCTGCTCAGTAGTGTGGTACACCAAAAACCCGCAGTGAGTGCAAACAGTGGAAAAAAGTGTCTCCCTTTCCTGCTTTCATATAGGTTACATGAACCAAAGTCACAGATTCTGGGATGGAGTGGTGTCTTTTCTGCTTTCTAGGTGAAAAGTCAGTCAAGAGACAGCGCTTTGTGCTTTGTGTCTGAGGAATCTGCCACAGGATACATAAGTTATTTTACAAGTTGCCCAATGAAAGAATGTTGTTTGTGCAAGATCTGAGGACCAGAAGTGCTTATTAGGTGTACCTTGTTAAACTAGTGCCTGATTTAATCATAATGAAGGTCTTTTGTGGTGGGGATTAAATTACAGAGCATCTGCTGTGTAAACAGGTAGACAATTGAAGTTCTGCTGGAAAGAAAAGCACCCATCTGCACACTCCTGGAAATAATCTGATTCCTCTAAAATAGAGAAGAATTTGAAAAATCTGACATTACAGCATTCAGGCAGCTGGGGAAAGAAGCTGCAGCTTTTACTACAAGATCCATATATTTTTGGTCTAAATGTTCACTCCTGCAGGATGAAAATCAAACCCAAACACAAGCTAACTCATAATCACTTTTTCTATTCTGGAAAACTCTGAAGAATTGCTTTAAAAAGTTACAGTTCTTTCAGGTTTCTTTAACTTTTAAGTCTTAGGTAAAGGTTGCAATTGTAATTACTGTGCTTCTCCCTTCCAAGATCTGAAAAATTTAATGGGTACCTGAGGAGAAAGGTTTAGTTTTGTTTAAAAACGGTGCTATGGTAAAACTTGGAAATGTTATTCTTTATTTTCTCATTTCAAATCAAAGTTATTATTTAAAATAAAAATGGTCATTTTTTGGAGAGTTAGGTCATATACCTCAATGCTGTATCAAAATTTTTACAATGGCATATGCCATGGAATTGATGAAATAAAAAATACAAGGGTTATTTCCATTCTTTGAGACTATTTTAAAAGTGATTGATTCTTTTTTCATCTTAAAGAAAGAATACACACACAAATGTACACATACAGATACACTACATTTAGGAGGACTAAACGTGATTTACCTAGTAAAATTCATCAATGATCTCCTTTTGCTATTGCCCTGATTAACAAAGTTCTATTAGATTCTGTTACATCATTTAGGGACCAGTGAGTTGAATTACTATTTGAAATACTGTTAGATATCATATAAAAAAAGAGAAAGAGGAGATCTTTTAAAAATGAATACCAAATATATTCACACTCAAATATAAATGATGCCAAGAAAAAAGAAATTGATAAAAAGTCTTATTTTGAAGTAGGGCCTTTGGGTCTCTGTAATTTCATGCTTATAAAACACACATATGCTGCCTAAATTGGCTCCAAAAGCCTTCTGTGATTGTTCATGACACATGTTCCTGGTTCTAGACCTCAATTTCTACCCAACTCCCAACATAATGTAAATTTTAAGTGTGAAATTAGGTTAAATGATGTATGTCCTATAACCCTTATAAGTATGCAAAGCATGACCCAATTTTCTTGATTTTCTTGTCACACACTATTTTATTTTCTAATAAATATTTGTTTTGCTCAAACCGCTAAAAGATAGGAGTTTGCACAACATATGATTTTTCTACACCCTGTTACGCAAATAATTTGCTTTCTTTCCTAGGAAATATAACTTTTGACCCATTTGAGACTAACCCTTCCATTTGAAACATTTTACTCTTAAAAGTGATAGTTTGGGGACTTCTCAGACGGTCCAGTGGCTGGGACTCCATGCTTCTAATATTGGAGGCCTGGGTTCAATCCCTGATTGGGGAACTAGATCCTATATGCTGCAACTAAGAGTTCACACGGTTCAAGTCCTGAATGCTGTAACTGAAGATTCTGCATGCTGCAACTGAGTTCAGCACCCCCACCCCCCCCACCCCCACCCCCGGCCAAAAAAAGGGATAGTCTTTACAATGTAAAGCAAACACTCCCATAATATTAACAATTCAAAAGTAATAAAAGTATTTCAAATTTATGTATGCCTCTAGGTTTGCTGGCAGTCTGTATTAGATGACCAAGGTGTGTGATGAAATCTGAGGATCATCCCAGACTGTAGGTAAAATAGATTTCACAAGTCAGCCTTAAGATACAGCAATATAATACCCCTCTCTCTGTCCTTCCATCACCTACTATTCAGGACACATCAGATACTCCTCTGGGAAGTTTTCCTCTCATTCCTGTCTGATTTCCCTCACATGCAGAAGTAGGGCCCTCTCTGCCATGTTCTCAATGTAACTGTTTGTATATCATCTTATAATTTTATTCACATGTGTATGCTGTCAGATGGTAAGTTATCTGAGGGAAGTAAACATGTATTCAGGGCTTGACAGGCAGTGCCAGTGATAAAGAACACGCCTGCCAATGCAAGAGATGTAAGAGACCCAGGTTTGATCCCTGGGTCAGGAAGATCCTTGGAGGGGAACATGGCAACCCACTCCAGTATTCTTGCCTGAAGAATCCTATGGATCATGATGCCTGGCAGGCTATGGTCCACAGGGTTGCAAGAGTTGGACAGGATGACTGAAACGACTTAGCATGCACACATGCATGCAAGCATGTATTCAGCTGTATGGTCTTGAAACTGAGTCCAATATCAGGCATAGAATAGATGTTTGATAAATATTTCTCACATAGAACAATACATTCAGCAGGAAATTTCAACTCCTATCATCTGGTAGTCAGTGGCTTTCAAGGTTTCTGTATAGTAAGGCTCTGTTCAAGTATTTCTTTTCATCACAACTCAGAACACACTCACAGGGGCACAACTGGCAGAGAGTTTTGTGATACAGCCTTTTCTCTCCCTCAATAGGTGTGTCATACACTTGTATTCTATTCCATTCCATTTCATCCAGTCTTATTCTATACTATTCTAAATTTGGAATTTGACTCTAATCCACTACACTGATTTCCTGAACTGCTAGGTAACCCACAATTTGAAAAACATTATTTCATATTTGTGATTTTTGGCACATCTACTTTATAAATTATGATTTCAAGGTAATCTGTCCTGTTATTAAATTATAGCCATCTTCTAAACACTCATTCCACTGGAAATAACCGATGTATGAATAAAATGTTATTTCAACATCTTCCTATTAGTAAATTTTCCCCAATGCTTCTCTAATGTATTTTGTTAGCGTAATTAGTAAAAATGATCTAGTTCTGGTTTTACATAGTGTACTACAGTGTCCCTTAAGAGGTGCTAGAAACGAAGAATTAAAAAGTCTTGTGTCCTAATAGTTGACTGGCAGCCATGACACATGCATATCTGAATTCATGTAACAAGGAATCAGTTACCAAGAAAATTGCAAAAGAGCTTTCTTGAAATAACTGCACGGAGCACTCAGAGACTTAGAAACTTATTGCAAGTCTTGACTCCAAAACCACAGAGAAAAAAAATATTGAACAAAATAATTTCTATGATCCAGGAAGCTAGCACCACAAATCAACTTACAGAACATTTAACTACACACCACAATCATCTAGCTGTTCTTCAGTTACTGAGATGACTCGCTGGGAAGCCTTCATTGGAAAATGCATAGTTAGGAGGTAAATTCTTCTCTTTATGAAACAGAGAGAACTAGTCAACCTCTTGCTGATTTCTATGATTTTATCCACCATAGATAGATGGACCCACCATAACATGGGTCCATTCCAGCTCCTGATTTGAGTCTTTCTCTCTCATCCATCAAATAAAGGTGGTCTTTCTGAATAACTCAAAGGGATCCTTTTTGAAAGTAACAGTGTTTTTGATGTTTTCTCATGCCTGAGCTAAATATAAGCACTGCATCTTATTGTTTTGAATGTGGAGTTCTTGCGGGGCTTCCCAGGTGGTGCAGTGGCAATGAATCTGCCCACCAGTGCAGGAGACTCAAGTCTGATCCCTGTGTCAAGAAGATCCCAGAGGTAGGTAAATATTCTCTTTAAAAGCCAGCGAAGCCACTGGGGTTGGATGATTGGTAGTAGAGTTTTTTAAAAAAATGCTTTGTTTCTCCTAGTTCAGTAAAGTTTTATTCTCTAGAGCTGCACTGTCTACTATGATGGCATAGGCCACATTGGACTATGGAAATTCAATGAAAATAAAATCACTGAGCCACAGTGGTCACATTTAAAGTGCTCAGTATCTATTATTTCAGGAAGTTCTATTAGGAACAACAGTTCTCAGTGGCTCTTCCTAGGTGCCTAAGTGGTAAAGAACCCACCTGTCAATGCAGGAGACTCAAAAGACAGGGCTTCAATCCCAGGGTGAGGAAGCTCCCCTGGAGTAGGCAATGACAACTCACTCCAGTATTCTTGCCTGGAAAAATCCATGGACAGAGGAGCCTGGTGGGCTATAGTCCATGGGGTCACAAAAGAGGAGGACATTACTGAGCGCACAGGCACATTTCTCAAGAGAGAATATTTTATTTGATTAACTTCTGATTTCTTCTGTCCCTTGTGTGATTGTTGAAAAGGAAAGGTGGCAGGAGCATTGAGATGTGACAGTGGAGACTTGTCTACACAGGAAAACATTTATTTTGGCTTTAAGGGCCTCTTCTCTTACAGTGCGCTATACCCACTATAAGTGGATCGTTAACATGGGTCCATTCGAGCTCCTGATTTTGAGTCTCTCTCCCTAATCATTCTTCCTCCCTGCTTCCAGAGTTACCATTCTAAATCACAGATCATTGTAATTCTTTTTTTCAAGGAAACTTCAAAATGTTCAGAGTAACTTCTATTCTTGCTTTGGATTCATCCAGGCAGAAATCAGTAGCTCTTAATCTGTTCCTCTGTGTGATTTATGTTCTGGTGACACTCTTAGCCACCTGCCCATGAATCTCTAGTCCTTGACTCACACTGTTCCATGGAGCGCCATGCAAGCTGTCCATGCCGCTTAGTTGTTTATGTTTAAAAAAATATTTTATTTTCGGTTGCGCTGGTTCTTCATTGCTTTGCACGGGCTTTCTCTAGTTGGTGAGCAGGGGTTACTCTGCATTGTGGTGCACAGGCTTCTCCTTGCAGCTTCTTCTCTTGTTGCAGAGCACAGGCTCTAGGCCCAGGGACCTCAGTAGTTGCAGCACCTGGGCTCAGTAGCTGTGGTGCACGGACTTCGTTGCTCCGTGTCATGTGGAATCTTCCCAAACCAGGGATCGAACCCATGTCCCCTACATTGGCAGGCAGATTCTTCTCCACTGCACCACCAGGGAAGTCCTTAGTTCAATTCATGTGCCAGAACCTTTGTGAAAACTGTGATCCCATCAAACTCAAACTTACCCCTAGGTTTTTAAGCACTCACAGCGTTTTACTTGCACCTCTATTACAGCATTTTCCCCCCCAATTAAAGTTTTACATGCCTAACTCTCCCACTGGATTATAAGCTTTTTGAAGAAAAAGAGACCCAGCATACCCATATTCCCCACAGCTTTCTACACATAACTGCTTAACAAGGTATGTGCAGAGAGAGTTAAATTTGGAGTGAGGAATAAAACAACCGGCTAACTGAAGTCGGGTGAGAGTTTGTTTAAAGAAATACTGCTGAGGGTTGGGTAAGGCTGTGAAGGACGCAGATGGGAGGAGAGCTGAACGTACCACGAGAAATCTAACCTTGGCCATGCTCAAGAGCGTAACAGAATAGTGAGGCGGCACTGCTGGCTGCCAATGTTTCATAGGTCACACAACACCACAAGGCATTCCTCATGATGGAGATCAAGCTCAGGCAGCATGAGTCACTCTCTCCCTGAGCTCATGTGGCACTTAATCCATAGCTCTGCTCTATTCCGTGTCCTCGGATTGGGCACTCTTGGCATCAGGGCTGCCATCTTACTCTGTCTCCCTTCCTCACGCATGCTCTGCTCCATTCATCCTAGGTCCTATTTTCGTACATTCCACAAGGAGGTTCTCAGCAAATTGCGGCTGAATAAATCCAACTGTGGGCTATGAAACGAGTGAGAAAGGTCACCACAGGTAGAGTGTAAAACATGACTACAAATAGGAATGCAGAACGTGATGCCAGAGATCTTTTATTTATTTTCAAACAGCCTGGGGTCTTTGGGTCATCTTTCCCGTTTAACACAGCCATATCTTGGCATGCCTGGAATTCTGAATGCTGTTTGATCAATCATCACTTCTTTTTTTTTTTTTTTTTTGCAAAAGGGCCTGTTTTTACTAGAGATAAAACTCCCTTTCCTCATCTTCAAAAAGAAGCTCAAGATGTTTTTTTTAAAAAAATTCCCTCCTTTTGACTTTTTTCTCTCTGTGTTTCCTGGGATCAGTGTGAAGTGAATGTGAAGGCTCAGGACTGGAGGAACATGGAACTCTTCCCTTGAGTGGGAGGGAGGTTCATCAAAGCACACGTGTGGTCAAGGAAGCTTAAAAATAAAGCTGATTTCTAAAGGTGAAAAAAAATCATTAAGCTTTCAATAAGCTGCTTTTCTTTTTCTTAAGAAATCAGTTGATTTACTTACCCCCCCCCCCAAAAAAAAAATGCTGCCAACAGAGGAAAACGCAATGCACTTTTCCAAAAGGATCCTTTGAGTAAAAGGAACACGTAAATTCCAAGAAAAGTTAGTTAGAAAGAACAGTTTATTCTCCCTCGTGCCTTCTCATCACATCAGTATTTATTCCCCCCAGATGCCCTTTATTTATTCATTTTAAACCATCATAGGTGTCTACATGTTGGTCAGGACATAAAGAACTTTTCTTACCACAAAGACCCTTTCGGGACACCATGTGGAGACCTCAGCTCTCCTTTTAAACTCTCAGGACTCTAAAACCTAATGTCTGCAGAGACAAACAGGAGGGCTACTGCAAGAAGGCAGAAGCCTAAGTAGTTGGGATGTAGGCCTCTTACCAAGAAAATCACTGGGCTGTTCCAACACGGGCTGGTTTGCCATCAATCCATAAGATGGAGATAGGGCGTGCCAGTTTCAGACTGTGTAACTTCTATTTACTGAAACTGTAACACATATTCATTGTAAGCTACAATTATCCACAGTTTAGTCTGTTTATGAAACAGTTTTGTGGTTATTTATTAAAAATAAAATTTATGTGTGCTTATTGAAGCTATATTTTGGCAGGCAAAAGAGGCTGGCAGAAATGTTTGAGTCAACAGCCAGGCTCCAGCCACTCTTTATGTCGTCATATAAAAACTTGTCAAATAATATTTAGTTTTTAATCTTCAGCTACAAACATAGGGTTAGTCATGAAAATATTCTGTGAGTAGGTCTCCATGAAACAAGAACCCGGGTGTTTGGATTTCAGTTAAGGTGATAATTAAGTTTCTGGCTTCTTTAGGAGCAATCTGTTATTCCTTTCCTTCCACTAACTTCTATTACCTGTTTTTTTTGTCCAAGTTACTCATGTCTTAAAAGAGCTGTTTCATAATGATTTTTAAAAATATAAGCTATCTGTTGATCTATCAGTTCAAAGATCCAAAACCATATTATGACTAAGAAAAAATTATCCTGCCAGCATAGTCATCGTTGTCCTGTATTAAAAATCTTTTGAATGCAAATGGATTATTTATTCTTATGAAACTCTTTAGTTATTTAAATCACCATACTTATTTTTTGATGCCTTCTAAGAAGAAGGTTCTTTTCAAAGAGACCACACTTGTTGGCTTCAGAAATGTATGTTGTTGTTTCGTTACTAAGTCACGCCCTACTCTGTTGTGACCCCATGGACTGTAGCCCACCAGCTCCTCTGTCTGTGGGATTTCCCAGGCAAGAATACTGGAGTGAGTTGCTATTTCCTTCTCCATGGGACCTTCCTCTCCCTGGGATCAAACCCATGTATCCTGCATTGGCAGGTGGATTCTTCTACCACTGAGCCACCATGGAAGCCCTGCAGAAATGTATAGTTCATCTTAATGAGATGAACTTACAAATAAACCAAAATGACAGGAGTTTGTTGATAGGAATTCTGAACTGAAAGAGAAATGTCATTGTAAAGGACTTTTGAATTAGACAGAAGGGATATACTGTGAACAGTTGGAATAAAGTGGTTCTTTGCTTTGCATCTTCTCACACAAAGAATAAATGGGAGAAGAGAAAGGACTTAGTATGAAATTATTCAAGAGGAAATCTTTCCGGAAAGGGAGTTTCTGAATTGTGATAAACAGGAGTTGAAAAAAGACTGCCCATGTACTTCTTGCTACTGCCTTAAATACCTTAGCTGTGAGTCATCCCTGAGATTGCATGTACTTTGTCTTGAAAGAATTTCTGATCTCAGCTATATGTTCAATATATCAAATGTTGCCTGTCTCTCTGCCCCCTTTCTCCACTAGGATTTGGCTTTGGTTCTTGTAGAAGAGCTTTTTTGAGGGTGCCCTTATTGGTAGTAATTTGGTACTGCAATTTAACATTTGTTGCCCAGTCATAGTTCAGGTTCATACATGTTTTATTTATTGGGCATTTTCTGTGAACAAAGCTCTGTGCCACCCACTAAAGAGAATGTCAAGTTTTCTAAGACAGAGCCATTACTGGAAGAAGCTTATAAAATGAAAAAGTGTATTATCTATGAGCAATCTATATCTCATAGTCTATATCTATAGGAATTTGCATCCCATTAATGTGATGAAGCATTATTTAGTATCCACCCTATACAAGAATTCTGAGGCCTGGAGATCAGTGTTTTGGAGACAGAGACGTGGCATGGCTGGAGTGTGAGAGTGGCAAGGGAGGGATCTATCTGGATCAGGAAGACCCCAAAAATGCTATTGCAGGGTTTCAAGCAGAGAAGCAAAAAAGACTAGTTTGAATTAAGTTCCCGAGGAAGTAGTCTGAGAGAGTTGAGTAGGAAAGATGCTTCTAGAAAAGTGACCCAGGGCTTAATACATGGAAACATTTGGGAAGGAAGAGGATTGGGTAGAGAAAAAAGATGGTTTGGGGTTTGGCTGACCTCACAGGAAGAAGTGATCCTCCAGAGCAGTCCAGTGATACTGAGATATTTGGACATTCATACCTCCACACTCTAATGTCATTGGATATGGGCTTGTCCAGGACAGAGTGTGATCTGGGGTAAGGCAGTTCTCTGAAGCCAAGGCAACCCTAAAGGGGCTGATATCAAACCCAACTTCTGGATAAGAAGTCCTTCATTGAAACAGAATTTGTGTGCTGTGTCTCAATGTCCACTGAAAAGAGTGGATTGGGAAACCAATTAGGTGCTGTTTGAATTGTTCAATGGGAGATGATGATAGTTGGAACTATTAGGGGGCCATTGAGTTGCAAGGAAGAGAATGGAATAAAAAAACACTTTTGACATAGATCCTACAGGAACAGGATGGATTGGATGAGGAGGTAAAGGGAGAAAAAGACAACAAGGATGAATCTCAGAGTTTTGGCACAAACCAGTGGAAAGAGAAATACCATGTTCAGAGGAGGGGAGTGTTCAAGGAAGAGAATGATAGGATTGGGTGGGCGGTGATGGGATTAAAGAGTTTTCCTCTGCACAAATTTGATATGTTGATGATTCAACCAAGTGGAGACATCAAGCAGAAAGTTGCATGTATGATTCTGGAGCTTAGAAAGGAGGTCTGCAATGTTGCTTTATATTGCTGCCTTTGTTGTTATTGTAACAAAAGCCAGTACCAACAGCCAGTTCAAGTGCTAATTCCTAGCAAAGGAATGTGGCAAAATGGGAGGGAGGTTCAGTAGAGAACCCGGGGTAATAGCCAACTCTAGATGTGGAGGAATGAACAAATGAGGCTGAATTACCATGTGGGAAGAAGGAGGAAAACCAAGGCAATGTGCTGTTGTGGAAGCTTAGGAAGGCGGCACTATTTGCATTTCTTTTGATATTAATGAGGAAGAACATCTATTATAATGTTTACTGTTCATTTATTAACACTTTTGTTGAGACATTCAATATATCACATAATTCTTTCAAGTGTACAATTTGATTATTATATTTATTTTATTATTAATTTTTAGTAAATTTACCAAGTTGTATGACCATCACCATAAATCGGTTTTAGAACATTTTATTGCCCAAATAAGATCACTCATTATAGGGGACTGGAATGCAAAAGTAGGAAGTCAAGAAACACCTGGAGTAACAGGCAAATTTGGCCTTGGAGTACAGAAGGAAGCTGCCAAGAGAATGCACTGGTCATAGCAAACACCCTCTTCCAATAACACAAGAGAAGACTCTACACATGGACATCACCAGATGGTTGACACCAAAATCAGATTGATTATATTCTTTGCAGCCAAAGATGGAGAAGCTCTATAGAGTCAGTAAAAACAAGACAGGGAGCTGACTGTGGCTCAGATCATGAACTCCTTATTGCCAAATTCAGACTGCAATTGAAGAAAGTGGAGAACACCACTAGACCATTCAGGTATGACCTAAATCAAATCCTTTATGACTATACAGTGGAAGTGAAAAATAGATTTAAGGGACTAGATCTGATAGAATGCCTGATGAACTATGGATGGAGATTCGTGACATTGTACAGGAGACAGAATCAAGACCATCCTCAAGAAAAAGAAATGCAAATGAGCAAAATGGCTGTCTGGGGAGGCCTTACAAATAGCTGTGAAAAGAAGGGAAGTGAAAAGCAAAGGAGAAAAGGAAAGATATAAGCATTTGAATGCAGAGTTTCAAAGAATAGCAAGGAGAGATAAGAAAGTCTTCCTCAGCAATCAATGCAAAGAAATAGAGGAAAACAATAGAATGGGAAAGACTAGAGATCTCTTCAAGAAAATTAGAGATACCAAGGGAACATTTCATGCAAAGATGGGCTCAATAAAGGACAGAAATGGTATGGACCTAACAGAAGCAGAAGATACTAAGAAGAGGTGGCAAGAATGCATAGAACTGTACAAAAAAGATCTTCACGACCAAGATAATCACAATGGTGTGATCACCCAACCAGAGCCAGACATTCTGGAATGAGAAGTCAAGTGGGCCTTAGGAAGCATCACTATGAACAAAGCTAGTGGAGGTGATGGAATTCCAGTTGAGCTATTTCAAATCCTGGAAGATGATGCTGTGAAAGTGCTGCATTCAATATGCCAACAAATTTGGAAAACTCGGCAGTGGCCACAGGACTGGACCAGGTCAGTTTTCATTCCAATCCCAAAGAAAAGCAATGCCAAAGAATGCTCAAACTACTGCACAGTTGCACTTATCTCACACACTAGTAAAGTATGCTCAAAATTCCCCAAGCCAGGCTTCAGCAATATGTTAACTGTGAACTTTCAGATGTTCAAGCTGGATTTAGAAAAGGCAGAGGAACCAGAGATCAAATTGCCAACATCTGCTGGATCATGGACAAAGCAAGAGAGTTCCAGAAAAACATCTATTTCTGCTTTATTGACTATGCCAAAGCCTTTGACTGTGTGGATCCAAACTGTGGAAAGTTCTTCAAGAGGTGGGATTACCAGACCACCGTACCTGACTCTTGAGAAACTTGTATTCAGGTCAGGAAGCAACAGTTAGAACTGGACATGTAACAACAGACTGGTTCCAAATAGGAAAAGGAGTACTTCAAGGCTGTATATTGTCACCCTGCTTATTTAACTTATAGGCAGAGTACATCATGAGAAATGGTGTGCTGGAAGAAGCACAAGCTGGAATCAAGATTGCCTGGAGAAATATCAATAACCTCAGATATGCAGATGACACCACCCTTATGGCAGAAAGTGAAGAACTAACAGCCTCTTGATGAAAGTGAAAGAGGAGAATGAAAAAGTTGGTGTAAACCTCAACATTCAGAAAATGAAGATCATGGCATCTGGTCCTGTCACTTCATGGCAAATAGATAGGGAAACAGTGGAAACAGTGGCTGACTTTATTTTTCTGGGCTCCAAAATCACTGGAGATGATGACTGCAGCAATGAAATTAAAAGACGCTTACTCCTTGGAAGGAAAGTTATGACCAACCTAGATAGCATATTAAAAAGCAGAGACATTACTTTGCCAACAAAGGTCCATCTTGTCAAGGCTATGGTTTTCCAGTGGTCATGTGTAGAAGTAAGAATTGGACTGTGAAGAAAACTGAGCACTGAAGAATTGATGCTTTTGAACTGTGATGTTGGAGAAGACTCTTGAGAGTCCCTTTGACTGCAAGGAGATACAACCAGTCCATTCTAAAGGAGATCAGTCCTGGGTGTTCATTGGAAGGACTGTTGTTAAAGCTGAAACTCCAGTACTTTGGCCACCTGATATGAAGAGCTGACTCATTGGAAAAGACCCTGATGTTGGGAAAGATTGAAGGCAGGAAGAGAAGGGGATGACAGAGGATGAGATGGTTGGATGGCATCATTGACTTGATGGACATGGGTTTGCATGGACTCTGGGGGTTGGTGATGGATAGGGAGGCCTTGCATGCTGCTGTTCATAGGGTCGCAAAGAGTCAGACAAGACTGAGTGACTGAACTGAACTGAACTGAAAATCACTCATGCAGAGTTATTTTTTTCTGCCTTTCTTTTGTCTATTGTTTTCTTTTTTTAAAAATATTTATTTTTTAAAACTTTAAAAAAAGGTATTAAAATTTTCTGGACATAGGCTTGAAAATATTGTTTCTTTAGGTTATTATTTATCTTTCAATCTAGCTCTTAGAGATACTTTGCTATGTAGGAACTATGCGATTTTATGGAATTAAAGGTACTGATCTTTTCTTTTATGGATGCTTACTTTGTATTTTGAGATTATTGGAAAGCTTTCCCTGCTGAGATTATAAAGATATTTTCCTACTATTTTTAAGGTTTTATTTTTTACATTCTAATTTTTAATTCATTTGGAATTTGCTTTGTTTTAAGAAAGGTGTAGTGGTCCATTTTTACCTGGCTTTCCAAGTTACTGGTCAGTTGTTCCAAAATCAATTATTCACTAATCCATCTTTTTGCTATTGAGTTGGTTAAATAACCATACTGTCTCCTTTGCTGATCTATTCCTGCCTTAGTGCCATGCCGTTTTATTTACTACTCCTTAGAAATACATTTTAGTATCTAATGTGAGACCATACTAGCATTTAGCTTAGTCTTCATGTGGCAGAGTTGATTCAGAAATTCATTTACTACCCTTTTTCTAGGGACCCCTGCTTTTGTCTTTTCCTTCTCTTTGATAGCAATCCAGCCCTCATTACAAGTAGATCTTGCTCAACCCCAGGCTTCAAGACTATTTATTTATTTCACCAAACTTCCAAAATAAATCTGGTTCTTCAGCCAGATTAGTAATTTGGAAATTTGACTGCTTTGGTTTCATAAACATCCAAATTGGCTTGGTTGCCCAGGAATCTGAGGGTGGCTTGCTGTCATCTGTGAGCAACCCATTTTGTGGGTAATTTAAGGTAAATATCTTGTGATACCTGAAAAGAAGGGTTGACTGTAATAATTTCATTGGCAAATTGGCATATTGTGTTGAGTTATCTGTAAGGAACAGATGTCTATGTCAATTTCATGTGGTTTTATTGTCTTTCTGGTAGTCTTCAAACAAATTTGGAGTTGAGGATTATTTATTCACTGACTGCTTAACAACATTGGCTATCGTTATTCCCTTTAACAGCTCAAAGTATTGTCCCAATGCTACAGAGAAATTTTTGAATTTTTTAAAAACTTCTTTTTCTTTCCTCCAAAAAGGCTTCTGTATTTTAGTATGAAGACCCTAAAATTTCAGTGATTGTGATTTAAGAAGTGAAAAGAACTCAGAAAAGGATAAGAAGCCAGCTTCTATATGTCATTTTTCATGAATACAGAGGGATGTTGTGTACAATTCTTATATAATTTACATAGATGAGGAGAAGTTGTCAGTTATAACCACGGTTTTACAGATAGTCTTTACACCTTAAAGTGTAAGGTAAAAGGAATTTTATTCAGACCAAAAGTCTAGGAGTAATTATGGTGGAGCAGACAAAGGACCAGAATTGGTGCCTCAGGACACGTATTCAGCTCCTGGCTCCACGGCCTAGAGACCTCATGCAGGGGGATTACCTTCTCTAAACCCCCGCTTCTTCAGCTGTGAAAGGAAGTGATAACAGACACTTACCTCATAGGATTGACAGGGGTATAAAATAACATGTACATAATTAACATGAGGGTTTGTGTTGTAGGAAAACAAACTATAGAAATCTTGAGTATTGGGGGTAAGTTTCTAACCTTTCCTTGGCTTGGAAGCATTCACGTCAACTGAAAACAAAGTAAACGCTGTGGTTCATCTCATTTAAGATGCCATCGATTGTGAAATACATAGGCTTCCCGTGTGATTCAGTGGTAAGGAATCTGCCTGCCAAATAGGAGACACGGATTCAGTCCCTGGGTTGGGAAGATCCCCTGGAGGAGGAAATGGCAACCCACGCCTGTATTTTTGGCTGAGAAATCCCATTGACAGAGGATCCTGGTGGGCTGCAGTCCATGGAGTCACAAAGAGTCGGAAACAACTTAGCAACAAACTTTCACTTTCAGCGGGAAATGCTCCCAATTTCAGAAATCAAGTGTAAGACATAACTTGATTTCTGAGATAATAAAATATGAAATGATTGTGTCTTAGAATGGATGAAAGAAGTACAGAAAATATGAAATATTTGGACAAATTGGGAAGAGGGTCAGTCTGAACTACTACTGATAACTCATACCTGTTGAACTGTAGTTAGAATTGGACATGGAACAACAGACTGGTTCCAAATAGGAAAAGTAGTATGTCAAGGCTGCATATTGTCACCCTGCTTATTTAACTCATATGCAGAGTACATCATGAAAAATGCTGGGCTGGAAGAAGCACAAGCTGGAATCAAGATTGCCGGGAGAAATATCAATAACCTCAGATATGCAGATGACACCACCGTTATGGCAGAAAGTGAAGAAGAACTAAAGAGCCTCTTGATGAAAGTGTAAGTGGAGAGTGAAAAAGTTGGCTTAAAGCTCAACATTCAGAAAACTAAGATCATGGCATCCAGTCCCATCACTTTATGGCAAATAGATGGGGTAACAGTGGAAACAGTGGCTGACTTTATTTTTTTTGGGCTCCAAAATCACTGCAGATGGTGATTGCAGCCATGAAATTAAAAGACGCTTACTCCTTGGAAGGAAAGTTATGACCAACCTAGATAGAATATTAAAAAGCAGAGACACTACTTTGCCAACGAAGGTCCATCTAGTCAAGGCTATGGTTTTTCCAGTGGTCATGTATGGATGTGAGAGTCGGACTGTGAAGAAAGCTGAGCCCCGAAGAATTGATGCTTTTGAACTGTGGTGTTGAAGAAGACTCTTGAGAGTTCCTTGGACTGCAAGGAGATCCAACCAGTCCATCCTAAAGGAGATCAGTCCTGAGTGTTCATTGGAAGGACTGATGTTGAAGCTGAAACTCCAATACTTTGGCCACCTGATGTGAAGAGCTGACTCATTGGAGAAGACCCTGATGTTCGGAAAGATTGAGGGCAGGAGGAAAAGGGGACGACAGAGGATGAGATAGTTGGATGGCATCATCGACTCGATGGACATGGGTTTGGGTGGACTCCGGGAGTTAATGATGGATAGGGAGGCCTGCAGTGCTGCTGTTCATGGGGTTGCAAAGAGTCAGACATGACTGAGCGACTGATCTGAACTGAACTGAACATACCTGTAGAAACTTTTAAGAAGGGACATAGCTTGTGACTTTCAAATGATAATAACTGAAATAGATTAATGGGTCACTAGACTACTTGCCTTAATAAATAGATCATTGACATAATTGCCATATATTACAGGAGTAAGAATATGACCATTGTTTGGGCCCATTATAAATCTGGGCCACCTGGCCCAGCTGGGTCCTGAGCTCTACCTCTAATTGGTATATAGCATAACTGAATAGCATAACAGTGCAGTGTAACTGCTGTACATTATATATGAAAGTTGTTAAGTAAATCCTAAGGGTTTTCATCACAAGTAAAGCGTTTTTCTCTATTCTTTAATTTTTTGTTTATATCAGATGATGGGGGTTCACTAAAATTATTGTGGTAATCATTTCATAATGTATGTAAGGCAAATCATTCTTCTGTTTACATTAAACTTATAGAGGGCTGTATGTCAATTAATATTGACATACTGGGAAAACTGGGAAAAAGTAAAGAAAATAAAATGTGTCTTTTTTTCTTCTGAAATTAAAATTACACCTGAGTTTCTTTCTCACCTTTAGATTTTGCTTTATCTACTCTCTTCTCTCAACTTTCTCTACTAGCTTTTCTGTTTTATTAGTGGGTTAACATTTTTAAAAATAAATAAAATCCTTATAATCTGTTATTGTTTAGAGGCAATATAGTCAAGTGGGGGCTTTCCAGGTGGGGCTAGTGGTAAAGAACTGGCTGTCAATGCGGGAGACACCGAGATGCCAGTTTGATCCCTGGGTCAGGGAAGATCCCTGGAGGGGGGCATGGCAACCCACTCCAGTATTCTTACCTGGAGAATACCCATGGAGAGAGGAGCCTGGTGGGTCCACAGTGTCACAAAGAGTTAGACATGACTGAAGTGACTTAGCACACATGCTTAGTCAAGTGGATAAAAACATGAGCTGTAGAATTATATTGTGTAAGTCCAAATTCCAGCTCATCTACTTAGCAGCTGGATACATTGGGCAGATTACTTCCCACATCTGCTCTTCAATTGTTTTCATCTGGAAATCTGGGCCATAATAGTAATACTCACTTCATAGAGTTGTTGAAGGATTAAGTGAGTTAATAGATATGTAACACACTTAGAATATTTCCCGGGCATAGTAAGTGCTGAATAAGTGTTATCTATTATTGTCATCATCCCTCAATTACTCAGCCTGTTTTCTCTCTTTTATTCTTATTTCACCATCAACAAAAAAGTTGTTTTTTGAAACAATTGCCTTGGATTGACTGGCAGAACTATCGAAGGGAAAACCAGTCTTCAATGAATTGTTGAAATAAAGGGGAGCAGGTCAGATTATTTAGGACTGTAAGGATTCTGAGTTTCCAACTAGAAGACCTGGGAAGATGCTGCACCATTCTGAGCAGAGGAATGTGATATTCTGATAATTTTTTTTTAAAGGATTACTCTGACTGCCTGACTGAAAGGTGAAGTGATGATGTTGAGAGACTATTTCAATAATCCAGGTGAGAGATGATGTGGCTATGTGGTATCTGAAAAGTGAGATTTGAGGTATATTTTGAGGATAAAGTCAATAGGACT
The DNA here is from genome assembly GCF_055505025.1 of Bos grunniens. Lineage (NCBI taxonomy): Eukaryota > Metazoa > Chordata > Mammalia > Artiodactyla > Bovidae > Bos > Bos grunniens. The sequence goes on from NC_141166.1 coordinate 22,174,733, forward strand.
ATTGATGACTTGGATGTAAGAGAGAAAAAAGAAGTCAAGGGAGATTTGAAAGTTTTGACCCTTAGCAGTTAGAAGCTTGTGGTTACACTTTCTGGAGATGGGAAGACTCTAGTTAGAACTGGTTTGCAGAGGAAGAAGAGAAGTTTAATTTTGATCATACTGAGTTTTCAGTGTCTGTTGCCTGTGTGTATGCTCCATGTGTCTGACTCTTAGTGACCCCATGGGCTGTAGCCCAGGCTCTTCTTTCCATGGAATTATCCAGGAAAGAATACTAGAGTGGATTGACTTTTCTATTCCCAGGAATATTCCTGACTCAGGGATCAAACCCATGTCTCTTGTATCTCCTGCATTGGCAGGCAGATTCTTTACCATTGTGTCACCTGGGAAGCCAGTGGAAATGCTGAATTAATGCAATTAAATATACAAGTATAAAGTTTGCCAAGCAGCCTTGGCCTGTGATATAAAATTAGAGATGATCAGGGTAGAAGGTATTTAAAATCTTGAGACTAATGACATTATTAAGGGTGTCAGTGAAGGATAAGAAGAAAATAAGAAGAAGGTCAAGAACTGGGAAATTCCAGTGTACAGTGGCAGAGAAGTGAGAATGGAGACACAGACGGAGCGTTTTTTCATGTGGTAGAAACATGGTGAAAGCTAAAGAGAGGAAGAGCTGGTAGGGAGGATAGAATGAGTCAAATATGGTGGGCAGGTTGAGCCAGTGAAGTACATCAGAGGAGACCTTAATAGAAACACTTGGTTGGAGTGATGGGAGTGAAACCTAATGAATGGGTTTAGGAGAAAATGAGGCCTGAGGAATTGTATAAAACAAGTATAGATGACTCTGTGGAGGAAGTTCTGCTATTAATAGCGAGGATGGGGCAGTAATTGGAGGAGAAAGTTATATTAATATCAAGAGGGTTTTGTTATTTTTTTTAAATGTAGAAAAAGATGCTTTACGTAGATGAAATGATCCAGTAAGAGGGAAAAGCTTATGAAGCAGAAAAGAGTGGATAGGTACTAGAATAACACCCTTGAGTAGGCAAGAGAGGATGAAAACTGGTGCAAAAGTAGAAAAGGTTGATCTTAGAAGTTCACTCAAGTTGGAGAAAGTGGTGGGCAGGCAGAGTGTTAGAGTCAGATGCTGGTAGGTGGATAGAAGAGATGGGAGAAGTTCTATTCTGATTGTTGCTACCTTTTGTTGACATAGGAAGCAAAGTTTTCAGTTAGCAGTGAAGACTGGAACAGAAGTGTGGAATTTCCTAATAGTCTGTCAGTGGGGAGGAAGGAAGAATAGAGATGATCTATCTAGAATGATTGTCCTGCATCACGAAGGGCCCCCGAGGATAGTGACTGCAAATTTAAGTTGATACTAGATTTTATTTAGCCATCTTTAGCTCTTCTGAGGTCAGACAGAAAAGGGTTGAAGTTTGGTCTTGATTAGAGTTGAGCTTTTTTGCCAAGTGAGTAAAATAATATGAACATGATTGATATGAAATACAGTGTTCAAGTTATACTCTAGGGAGAAATGAGATTCTGGTAAGAGCCAGGGCAGTACAGTTAAACTGAGGTTAGAGTGTGGGATTCTTGGAACTTGGTTATAGAGGTGCTATAGTTTTTGATAATAATGATGTTAAAATTGAACAAGTACCAGAAGCACATGCGGGGTTTGTTCAACAGAAATTTCTGGGCCCTATCCTACATTTCCTGTTTCAATGTAGATCTGAAGTGAGGTCTGAGAATGCCCATTTTTAGCAAGTACCCGGGTGATATTGAGACTGAACTTTGAGAGCCAATGGTGTGTGAGAATGGTAAGTTAATGACTGAGACAGGTGGAAGAATATGACCATCAGAATAAACAGGGTTCAAAACTCTAAGAAACCAGAATGTTGGAAGAATCATCTATTTGGAGATAGGAAACGTCAGAGAGAGAGGAACAGTAGGTCCAGGAGCTAATGTCTTTGAGAAATGCAAGAGATGGCTATCATGGGGAGAGGGGCTGGGTGGAAATTTGACAATGTGAGATTCAGATTTGGATGTTTAAATGAAGGAAGGGGGACTGCAGGACTCCACAGATGGTTATGTACCCTGCACATCTCTAGGGGGTGCTGTTCACATCATGGTTCCTGGGAAAGAGAATAGTCGGCAAAATTTCACTGAGACTTAGCAATACAGTTACTTTAATTCTAACTTCTAGATACACAGGGTGTACACACATTCTAAATTGTTGTTGTTCAGTCACTAAGTCATGTATAATTCTTTGCAATCCAGTGGACTACCATATGCCAGGCTCACCTGCTCTTCACTGTCTCCAGGAGTTTGCTCAAACTCAAGTCCATCGAGTTGGTGATGCCTCATCCTCTGTCATCTCTTTCTCCTCCTGCCTTCAGTCTTTCTCAGCAACAGTCTTTTCCAATGAGTTGGCTCTTCGCATCAAGTGGCCAAAGTATTGGAGCTTCAGCTTCAGCATCAGTTCTTTCAATGAATAGTCAGGGTTGATTTCCTTTAGGATTGACTGGTTTGATCTCTTTGCAGTTCAAGGAACTCTAATTATCTCTGCCCTAAAAGGAAAATGCTTTGGTTTAAAAGCATTAAAATCATGGAGTATTTAGCTCTCCTCTGAGGTAAGTAATGAAGGAGAAAAATCCATAAATAATTATAACCAGACCCCCACACAGATGCCCCTGTACCCAAATTGGTATTAGTTCTTCTGATGTCTAAAGTCGGGTGTGGTGTGCTGTGCTAAGTTGCTTCAGTCGTGTTGACTCTGCATGGCCCTATGGATTGCAGCCTGCCAGGTTCCTCTGTCCATGGGATTCTCCAGGCAAGAATATTGGAATGGGTTGCCATGCCCTCCTACAGGGCACTTTTGGATAATTGCTATGTAATTTAAAAAGTCTGCCTAATGACTGAGGCAGCAGGGTCATCTCATTTAAATCTACTTCTTCATTGCCCTTTTTCTTTTTACTAATAATCTTCCCTTTTCTCTCCTTTTTTATTGAATATATATATATATATATATATATATATCTTTTGGCAACAAAACAAAGAAATTACTTCACAAAGTGAGTTTAAATTGGCTGAATGGGACCAAAGCATCCCCAGAATACTGTTGCATGACATTTATTTTCAAATAGTCATGACAATCCATATTAATGTTTAATTACCTTCAGTTCAGTTCAGTTCAGTCACTCAGTCATGTCCGACTCTTTGCAACCCCATGAACTGCAGCATGCCAGGCCTCCCTATGCGTCACCAACTCCTGGAGTTCACCCAAACCCATGTCCATTGATCGGTGACGCCATCCAGCCATCTCATCCTCTGCCGTCCCCTTCTCCTCCTGCCCCCAATCCTTCCCAGCATCAGAGTGTCTTCCAATGAGTCAACTCCTTGCATGAGGTGGCCAAAGTATTGGAGTTTCAGTTTTAGCATCAATCCTTCCAATGAACACCCAGGACTGATCTTTAGAATGGACTGGTTGGATCTCCTTGCAGTCCAAAGGACTCTCAAGAGTCTTCTCCAACACCACAGTTCAAAAGCATCAATTCTTTGGCACTCAGCTTTCTTCACATTCCAACTTTCACATTGATACATGACCACTGGAAAAACCATAGCCTTGACTAGATGGACCTTTGTTGGCAAAGTAATGTCTCTACTTATGAATATGCTATCTAGGTTGGTCATAACTTTCCTTCCAAGGAGTAAGCGTCTTTTAATTTCATTGCTGTAATCACCATCTGCAGTGATTTTGGAGCCCAAAAAAAATAAAGTCTGACACTGTTTCCACTGTTTCCCTATCTATTTGCCATGAAGTGATGGGACCAGATGCCACGATCTTCATTTTCTGAATGTTGAGCTTTAAGCCAACTTTTTCACTCTCAACTTTCACCTTCATCAAGAGGCTTTTTAGTTCCTCTTCACTTTCTGCCATAAGGCTGGTGTCATCTGCATATCTGAGGTTATTGATATTTCTCCCGGCAATCTTGATTCCAGCTTGTGCTTCTTCCAGCCCAGTGTTTCTCATGATGTACTCTGCATATAAGTTAAATAAGCAGGGTGACAATATACAGCCTTGACGTACTCCTTTTCCTATTTGGAACCAGTCTGTTTGTTGTTCCATGTCCAGTTCTAACTGTTGCTTCCTGACCTGCATACAAGTTTCTCAAGAGTCATGTCAAGTGGTCTGGTATTTCCATCTCTTTCAGAATTTTCCACAGTTTATTGTGATCCACGCAGTCAAAGTCTTTGGCATAATCAATAAAGCAGAAATAGATGTTTTTCTGGAACTCTCTTGCTTTTTCCATGATCCAGCAGATGTTGGCAATTTGATCTCTGGTTCCTCTGCCTTTTCTAAAACCAGCTTGAACATCTGGAAGTTCATGTATTGCTGAAGCCTGGCTTGGAGAATTTTGAGCATTACTTTACTAGCACGTGAGATGAGTGCAATTGTGCAGTAGTTTGAGCATTCTTTGGCATTGCCTTTCTTTGGAATTGGAATGAAAACTGCCCTTTTCCAGTCCTGTGGCCACTGCTGAGTTTTCCAAATTTGTTGGCATATTGAGCGCGGCACTTTCACAGCATCATTTTCCAGGATTTGAAATAGCTCAACTGGAATTCCATCACCTCCACTAGCTTTGTTCATAGTGATGCTATCTAAGGCCCACTTGACTTCACATTCCAGGATGTCTGGCTCTAGGTGAGTGATCACACCATCGTGATTATCTTGGTCGTGAAGCTCTTTTTTGTACAGTTCTTCTGTGTATTCTTGCCACCTCTTCTTAATATCTTCTGCTTCTGTTAGGTCCATACCATTTCTGTCCTTTATCGAGCCCATCTTTGCATGAAATGTTCCCTTGGTATCTCTAATTTTCTTGAAGAGATCTCTAGTCTTTCCCATTCTATTGTTTTCCTCTATTTCTTTGCATTGATCTCTGAGGAAGGCTTTCTTATCCCTCCTTGCTATTCTTTGGAACTCTGCATTCAGATGCTTATATCTTTCCTTTTCTCCTTTGCTTTTCGTTTCTCTTCTTTTCACAGCTATTTGTAAGGCCTCCCCAGACAGCCATTTTGCTTTTTTGCATTTTTTTTCCATGGGGATGGTTTGATCCCTGTCTCCTGTACAGTGTCACGAACCTCCATCCATAGATGAGCTGAAATTAACAAAATGATCTGATCGTGAAGAAAACACTGGGTTTAAGCTAAGTTTGGAGAAGGCTCTTGTTTTAGAATATCCCTTTGTATTTGTTTGTCTCTTTTCTTGTTTGTTTGGCCATTTGCTTTTCCTGCTATTGCATTTGAGGTCCTTTATGGAAAAAAATACATTTAATACTCTCTTAATTATGTTTTGAGCTTGTTTTTATACTAATGGAAAATAAACTTCATCTGCAATAGCAATGTGTAAATCATTGAGGAAATTATATGTGAGGGATGGTATAAAGAGTAATTTACTTTTCATGGCTCTTCTTTTAAAGTATGATTGATATATAATTATATAAAATATAATGCATGGATGTTAAGTGTTCATGCTGAGGAATTTTGACAACTGTATACAGCTGAATAACCTAAACTGAAAATAAGGTTTCCATCACCACAGAAAGGCCAATTATGCCCCTTTCTAGTCAATACCCACCCTTCTTGTCTGCAGGACAATGAATATCCTGAGATTTACATAGTATTGCTTATTTTGCTTATTCTTGGAAGTCAAATAGGGTGGGTCATAGATATGTCTTTTTTTGTGTGTTTGAGTATGTGTGGCTTTTTTCTCTCAACATACTATTTAGGATTTATCCATGCATAATTATCTTGAGGTTCATTCATGCTGTGACCTGTATTAATAATTCATTTCTTTATATTACTAAGTAATTCTACAGTATGTATAGATCACAGTTTGGGCATTTTGATTGCTTTCATATTTGGGCTATTACGAACAAAACTGCTATTAATTTTCATGAGCAAATCTTTGCATAGACACAGGTCTTTACTTAGATTTAGAATTTCAGAGTGTCTGATGAAATGTTAGTTGTATATTTAATCTTTTAAGAAACTGCCAGACTGCTTTCCAAAGTGGCCAAACCATTTTACATTCTTACCAGCAGTGTTCCAGAATTTCAGCTCCTTCTCATCCCTGTCAACACTTGACATGGAAATCTTTTAAATCTTTAAAATTTTAGCTATTCCAATAGATGTGTAGCTTCTCTGGATATTAATCATCTAATAGAAAATTAAAATCCTTGATATATTAAATGTGAAAGACTAAATAACAGCAATTTTAAAAGACTATTTTACTGGGTATAGAATCTTAGTTGTTTTCCTTTTCTATAATAGGAAAATTCAGAGTGAAAACTGTATTAATTTCACATTCTAAAAATAAAAGAGGAGAAAAAACATTCCTTAGGGTGTCTTGGAAATGTTTTCTAAATTCTTAAACCTCTTTTTATGATAGAATTGAAATTGTCATTTTAAATTTTAATAGAATTTGTGAATTAATTGACGTTGGGATCACGATAGCCGAGGTAAAGTTTATATAAAATGACAGAAATCTTTTCTGAAGCAAGTAAGTAATTTTTTTTTTTTCTGTATAGATTTCACAGGTAAGAAAGTAAAAAGTAAAACCAGGAAATAAGGGAATGCATGCTTAAATATACATATTGTTGTGGTTTAGTTGCTAAGTCATGCCGACTCTTTGTGACCCTATGGACAGTAGCCCACTAGTCTCCTCTGCCCATGGGATTTCCCAGGCAAGAATACTAGAGTGGGTTGTCATTTCCTACTCCAGGGGAACTTTCTGACTCAGGGATTCAATCTGCATTTCCTGCTTGGCAGGAGGATTCTTTACCTGCTGAGCCTTTAGGGAATATTAGTTACTATTAATTATTTGTCAGTTTAGGGTGATAGCTGTCTAACCAAACATCTCCAATTGTCTTACAAAATGCTCATATTTTCCCCCTTGGTCATTTTTACATCTTTTACTGGAGGAGTTGCTGATACAACAGGGGATGATGATATCCCAAGCAAACTACCTTTCCTGGACCAGTGATCCCAGGCAGGTTCACAATTCATTTCCCTCTCTGTAGACCTGTTTTCTCTGAGCACACAGCCAACTGTGCTTTTCCATGCTGGCTGGTCTGTGCCAACCTCCTCAAACCAAACAATTTCCTTATTTAAAATCTCATATGATCTCTTTCCGTATTTACCCTGTGGATTGAAGGAATTTATGTGGCTGATCTCATTTCTGAAACTAGGAAACAAACAGAAGAGATTAGAGTTTATGGTAAAGTCAATTATCCACCTACCTGTTCCCACAGGCTTAGCCTTCACCTACAACTTCTCAGGGTCATCAAAATAAAGAACCTATTGGGTAGCAGCATAGCATGGCTATGAATGAAGACTCAGGTGTCAGATTGTATGATCTTGGGTATACACTTAAGTCCTCTACTAAGGAAGCATTAGTTTCTTTACTTGTGATGTTTGGATAGAAATATCATTACCATATAGAACATTTGTAAAAAGAGAAGAAATAATGGATTGAGAGTGCATGGCATTTTACCTGACTGACAGTAAGCAGTCAGAATTGCTATCTAATTGCTACAGCCTTGTGCTTAAAATAATTTTTTATCTTTTAAATATGTGTTTGTGAAATAAGAATGAGTGCTGGTTAGGAGAATCCCACTATACCTTGTAGGACTCCCTTGCTGCTGCTGCTGCTGTCGCTTCAGTCATGTCCAACTCTGTGCGACCCCATAGACGGCAGCCTACCAGGCTCCCCCGTCCCTGGGATTCTCCAGGCAAGAACACTGGAGTGGGTTGCCATTTCCTTCTCCAATGCATGAAAGTGAAAAGTGAAAGTAAAGTCGTGTCTGACTCTTTGCGACCCCATGGACTGCAACCCACCATGGGATTTTCCAGGCAAGAATACTGGAGTGGGGTGCCATTGCCCTCTTCAGTAGGACTCCCTTAATAAACTATTAATCAAAATGCTTAACATATTTTTCTATAGAAACTGATACTGAATTTATTTCACAAACTGTTGAGTTCCCAGTGTCTTTGTGTAGTGTGGACAAAGTAGACACAAATGAAAGCCTTTTGTTTTTGTTGTTGTGGCTATTTATGGACTGCAGCATGCCAGGCTTCCCTGTCCTTCACTGTCTCCCATAGTTTGTTCAGAATCATGTCTATTTTGTCAATGATGCCATCCAACCATCTCATCATCTGTTGCCCCCTTCTCCTCTTGCCCTTAATCTTTCCCAGCATCTGGGTCTTTTCCAATGAGTTGGCTCTTGGTATCAAAGTATTGGAGCTTCAGCTTCAGTATCAGTCCTCCCAATGAATATTCAGGATTGATTTCCTTTAGGATTGGCTGGTTTGATCTCTTTTTTGTCCAAGGGACTCTCAAGAGTCACAGTACAGTAGAAGTGATGGAGGAATACATAAGTTGCAAAGATTTAAACAATGAAATAAATTACAATAACAAAATTCATTTTGGTGCTGAATATGCATATTGAATGCTTACTGTATTGCTAGTATGTGGCGGATAAACAGAAAGTCAAAGTCATCAGGAGCATTACACAAATGTGAGTTTGATTTTAGTTTTGAATTGAATAATCTAATGAATCAGAATTGATCTCGACATATCTTAAATGCTCTATTTGAAGAAACTCATATTTTTAGACAGAAAACAGAAAACCACTGCATGTATTAAATTGCATTGCCTTACATGTTTTAGGGAGGTGAGGCCAAAAAGCATCTACCGGATATTCTACTAACTGTTGTTTATGTGAGCCAACAGAATGAATTAGTTTGCAATCCATATCAAATGCCCACACTCTCCACTCCCCAATTCTTTATATAGCTGTCATGAAACAAAGATACGCCTAATTGACTTTGCCAGCAGTAAGGGATAAGCTGTCTTTCCCCCCCCCCCCCCATCTTCATTGGCTGCAACTCTCATTCCTAATTTGATACAGAACACTTAGCTTCCTCTCACAAAAATCTCTGTTAAAATGAATCTATATACAGATGCATTTTTGCATATAGCCTCCAAAAAAGCAATGGCATGCTGGAAGTCTCTGGTGTTGTGGAAACTTGTGATTTAGGACACGTGACTGCCATTTCCTTTAGGGGTGTAAGTGGCTCAAGTGGCTCAAGATAGAATGCCACTCTATGCCTGGTATTACATTATGCACCGTCAGAAGCACTGACACTGATTTATTATTGTTACTGATATGTTTTACACCATCTAATATCTTACATGAAATAGACTCTCAGTTCCAAACATTGTTTCACTAACAAGAAACAACCCAGACATATTAACATAAAGTAATTGTATTCAACATACTCAAATTGTTTCTGACATTTTAGGGAATCCCACTTAAAATATTTCCTTTATTTTTTCTGTTCCCGTAGCTTTCCCTTAGAAGTCATATTTTAATAATAAGACAAGATAGCTGGAAATGTGCATCTTAACTTCTATTTCTCTTTGTATAAGAAAATTAAATTTGGCTGAATCTGTAGCAAGTACTTAAACTGTACATTTGAAAATGTTGTGACTTTTCACCCAAGTGGTGGATAATGTTACGCTGGTCATAAATGAATGGACACAACTGAGAATTTTATGATCACAAGTTAATTTTTTAATGCTGTTTACTACAGAATTTTGGGCTTCCCTGGTGGCTCAGCTGGTAAAGAATCTGCCTGCAGTGCAGGAGACCTGGGTTCAGTCCCTCGGTTGGGAAGATCCCCTGGAGAAGGGAATGGCTGCCCACTCCAGTATCCTGGCCTGGAGAATTCCCGGACTGTATAGGCCATGGGGTTGCAAAGAGTCGGACACAACTTAGAGACTGAACAAAAACAACAATAATACATTTGGCTAAGAGTGACTGGAAAGTAAATGCTCAAATAACATTCTAGAATTAATATTGGAAAAAAGTGCAGTGTATGCAGAACTAGAAAATAACAAACACAAAAATGACCATCACAGAAGGGTTCTTGGGAGTTCCTGCCCGCGACAATTTAGGAAGAATGATTTAGTGTAGGTGCCTTTGGAGGTACTCAGAACTTTCTAATGCATGTGACTAATATTCCTAGAATTTAGTGACTGCAGTCACTCTGAGGAATATGATTCTGGACCTCAGTCGTTTTCTCCGTCTGGAATCATAGCCTGAATAATGTGCTACATGGAAAGTCAGCCTACCTCTCTTCCCTATTCCTTCACAGCTGCTATTTCTCTTCCATTTCTCCTTAAGGCATGTCCTTTCTTGCTCCTTCCTTATCACCTTTAGTCCTCAGATAACTTATATTGTGGTTTCTACTAGTCCAGTGCAAATTTTAAATGTTTTCAGGATATACACTTTTGAAGCCTGACCTTTTTTAGGGAAAGAATTGGCAAACTGATTTCAATGGCAAGAAGAGTAGTGAATGAAGAGGCCTCTTTTTAGGGTCAGTGGAAATCTTTTAGCAAGTACATGTATGAAGCTCACATGGAAAGCCACCCTAATGGGAAAGAAAGAGGGTCTTGGTTAAATGTGGTTGGATGAAAGTTTTGGGGGATATTCCCTAGTGGCTTAGATGGTAAAGATCCCTGCTTTGATCTCTGAGTCGGGACAATCCCCTGGAGAAAGAATACAGATCACATTTTAGAAGACTCTGGAAGATTTAACTTTGGAGTCATCCTTCTACATTGATATCTCTCTAGGAAGAGTGCTGAAATAATACTGTATTCTTTAGGCTTTTGTTGCAGAAAAGTAAGCTTTGAAGTTTTATTCCCTTAGAGAGTCAGAAACTAATCAATTTTATAAAGAAATATTTTAAAACAGCAACTTACAAATTCTGATGTGTATGCAAGTCACCTGAAAATCTTGTTAAAATGCAGATTCTGTTTGTCGATCGATCTGTGGTTCTGTATTTCTAATAGAAATGCAGGAGGTGATGCCAAAGCTGCTGGTTTGAATAGCAACTCTCTAGCAACTGTACTGATAGAGTAATCAGAAACCACATGTGGTTATTTCAGTTAAATAAAATTAATATAGTCCTTTGTCTCACTAGCCACATTTAAATGCTCAATAATCACCCTTGGCTGTGCTGCAGTTTTGGGCTGCATAGAAATAGAACACTTCCGTCACCTCAGAAATATCTATTGGACAACTTTGTACTGGAAGAGGAACAGTCCAATTCTAGATTGAGTGAAATGCTCTAAATAGGATGGGGTTTCTTGAAATTTCAAGGTAGCACCATTTCCCAGAAAAAGTGGTCTATGCTTTCAGAAGGTCCAGAACCAAAGACATAGCACTTCTGAAGATCTGGTATAATCTAAGCTATGAGATTTCTCTTGAGATCTTCTTTTCCTGCTCGTACGCAAATGCCCGGCATCCATCGCCACATCCCAGCAAACAGGTGCATCCAGTTTAGCTCTTGGTTGTAGTGCTTATCTTTCAGATAAGATACCAATACCTTATCTTGGTACTCTTGATGTATATTCTGATTAAATAATTTAAAAACTGCAGAGTAGCTCCTTATCCATCTAGAATTCTTATGTAGCAATCATATATATTGTAGCACAGGTAAAACTAAGAATTGAAAAAGGCTGTTAGTAACCAAACATCAACAGCAAACAAAAACCTAGCAATGAAACAGCTGAACACATATCTATAAAACACCCTATGCATATGGCAATACGTAGATCTCAGTGGTAAGGCAATGACCCAGTCTCTGTCCGCAAGGTGGGCTTACGCGGCTTTGACTCTACACAGAGTTGGCGCTTGTGTTGTCAGAGCTTATTCATTTTAATGTCTTAGAGGAGCAGGGATATACATGTCCCAGGTGATGCTTAGCTGCTTCCCATTTGGCTCTGGAGCCCTTTTCCAGCATGTAAATGTCAGCGTCTCCTGTGTGGCACTTGGGGACGCCTCCTGAGCACAGGAGGACTTGTGTCACTCAGCCAATCCTGTTCTTTGGATTAGCTACAACATGGACAGGACCTTTGTGGTGATAAGTAAGGGGCACACTTCTCAACGCTTCTCTCTGACGGAGATGCAGAGTGGATTTTTGCGTCACACGATCTCTGGTTCCGTTCTTCCAGAGTCACATGAGTCTTTAGTATTTGTGTCTCCCAGGAGCTGGCATGACAAGTATACATTTGGCCTCAGCACATGGTTATATGAGATCACTGGCCCGCATGAGCACATGGGGTCAGTTCTCTCAAGTTCCTGTAAGGATAAGTGCCTTTTGCTTACAGGGTAAGTTTAAGATCCTCAGTGAGATTCTGCCCCATGCTGGGATAAAGGCGCAGTTGAGAGGGCAGTTAGAAATCAACCTGTGTTTTCTCCGCTGAGAGGTTGTTCAGCCGCGAGCTGAACAATCTTAGGGATGCACGTTGGTTACTTGGGTGGGGGCAATAAAGAGCATCTCTCTCCCCTTCCTGAGACTGGGACCAGTGGAGAAATGGGCACTGGAGTCAGACCGATGGTGATAAGAATATAACTTTTAGGATTTTTGATAAGGCTGCTGGACAGTGAGCCTTATGAGTTGTTGAAGGCAGCTTCTGACATGACCGCTAATGATACCCATCTCCTGGTATTCAAGTCCATGGGTAATTCATTCCCTTTGAGTGGGCAAGACCTAGTAACTGGCTCTAATGAATAGAATATGGTAATAGTGATGATTATAGGCATACGATCATAGTTACTGTCTGGTCAGCGGGTGCTGTTTATTGACCCTCTCCCTTATTGCCCTTACTGGCATTAACATGGGACATTGGAAATACTCAATGACAAGAAATTGAGGGCAGCCTCTGGACAGGAGTCAATAAATCCCTCACTCCAATATACTGCAAGAAACTGATTCTGTCAAAAATCGTGTGAGCTTGGAAGCAAATATTTCTCCAATTGAGACGGCAAATGAAGCCTCAGCTGTAGCTGACACCTTGACAACAGCCTTAGGAAAGACGCGCAGCAGAGGGTCCAGGTGAACCAGGTCAGGATTCCTGACACACAGAAACTGAGATAGTTCATTGTTTTAAACTGCTAAGTTTTGGGTAATTTTTCCCCTAAGCAATAGATGACTAATACACCTTTGTTTGCCAAGTGACCCTGCTAATACTCTGCCCCTAAAGTAGACAGATATACCTACTTACTTTCTGGAGGGACTGAGTAACTGCATACCTCACCTTCTATAGCTTGTAGAAACAGAGAAGACACTATGGTTTTGTTAGGCAGGCAGACTTCAAATCAATTGAGGAAGAGAGAGGATTACCTCTCCTTTTACCAAACTTACCTCCTGATATATCAGTTTCTTCTCCATTGGAGAAGAGTGAGGGTTGAGAGAAGCCAGGATCTTTACTCCAAATGCAAGTGGATGAGTTTCCTTGAGTCAGATGGTTACCTAATGACCACATAAATAACTTCATTTCTACAGATAGGAGTGAGTTGCAGTCATAGACTGGGAGTATTTAGGAAAAAAGTGAGAGTAGTAAAAAAATTAAGTACTTTCTATCTCAGTGTGAAATTCAATATGTGCTTGGCAAAGAAAAATTGCCCTTGTGCTAATTTGAAATCTCACATTTTATTTTCTTGTCTTAGACTGATGTTTTATATTAATTGAAAACCCTGAGCCCTTTCTCAGGAGTCAGGTCTCAGTAATGCAAAGATGCCTTATGATCTATCTCTTAAGATGTGAGATATACATGTGTGTGTATATATATACACACACTGTCTGAGCTACCAGGGAAGCCCATATATATGCATATGTATGTATGTGCACACATATATGCATATATATGGGCTTCCCTGGTAGATCAGACAGTAAAGAATCCACCTGCAATGCAGGAGACCCAGATTTGATCTCTGGGTCTGGAAGACCCCCTGGAGAAGGGAATGGCTACCCACATTAGTATTCTTGCCTGGAGAATTCCATGGACAGAGGAGCCTGGCAGGCTATAGTCCATAGGGTCACAAAGAGTTGGACATGACTGAGAGACTAACGTTTTTACTTTCACTACATATACACACACACACTGGAATATCACTCAGCCATCAAAAAGAATGAATAATTCCATTAGCTGCAACATGGATTGAACTAGAGATTACCATACTAAGTGAAATAAACAAGACAGAAAAAGACAGATATCATACAATATCACTTATATGTAGAATCTGAGGAAAAACTTATAAATGAACATATTTTCAAGACAGAAATAGACTCTGCTGCTGCTAAGTCGCTTCAGTTGTGTCCGACTCTGTGCGACCCCATAGACAGCAGCCCACCAGGCTCCTCTGTCCCTTGGATTCTCCAGGCAAGAACACTGGAGTGGGTTGCCATTTCCTTCTCCAATGCATGAAAGTGAAAACTGAAAGTGAAGTCGCTCAGTCGTGCCCGACTCTTAGCGACCCCATGGACTGCAGCCTATCAGGCTCCTCCGTCCATGGGATTTTCCAGGCAAGAGTACTGGAGTGGGGTGCCATTGCCTTCTCTGAAATAGACTCATGGACATAGAAAACAAGCATATGGTTAGCAAAGGGGGAGATGGTGGAGTGATAAATTAGGAGGATGGGATTAACACATAAACACTACTACATGTAAAATAGATAATCAACAAGGACATGCTGCATAGCACAGGGAACTCTGCTCAATATTCCACAAGAACCTATAAGGGAAAAGAATCACTATGCTGTACACCTGAAACTAACATGACATTGTAAATCAACTATACTTCAAAAAAGCAAAAAAGATCCACTTCTGCCAAGTGACTTGTAGCCTGGAAGGCGGTTATATCTGAAAATAAACCACTAGAACACACTATTGATTCCCTCAAAGCTGATTCTAAAGTGACGTTTAATATGTAAAATGTTTATTGGGAAAGGTCCCTGGAATCAACACCTGTTGAAGAGAAGGAGATTATGTAGGCTTGGGCAGAAGGAGTTGTTGAGCTAAGAGGGAGAATCTCAGCTGATTGCACAATCAGCTCTGGCGCGGAAAGGTCCATTGGAGTTGACTGGATAGGCTGAAATAGCTTGGCCTTGTCTGTCATTGGATCCTTCACTGGATGTGGGCCATCTTGACAGGGCAGTGATCTTGAGAAAGGTTATTCTCTGCACCTGAGGGATTCCCTACAAGGTTGACAGCTGAGAGCAGTGTGCCATGAGCCCCTCCCCCACCCCGAACCTGTGGCAAGTCCTTCCCTGATGGGGTAGTTTAGAAGGTAGGATCCTTAAACCCCTCTCTCAAAAGGTAGGGGTAAAACTCTACATGACGACAACCCTCTCCAGTATAGGCATCCTACAAAAACCCCTTTCTCCACACTTGGGCCCATTTTATCTACTCAATGTGGGGAAAGTGTTTTAAGAAGCTCAGGTTTTTTTTTTTTAATTAAAATTTTATTTTGTGATATGGTTGATTTATAATGTGTTTGTTTCAGTTGTACAGCAAAGTGACTCAGTTTGTGTGTGTGTGTGTGTGTGTGTATGTGTGTATGGTTGGCTATTTCCTTTGCTTCTGTCTGCTTGCCTGGATCAGCCACACACCCTCTCTGTCATCCTGTGTCTGTGGAAGGGATGAGGTTCCCACTGAACTTCTGTGTATACTTCTGTGTATACTTAGGGCTTCCCAGGTGGCACTAGTGGTAAAGAACCTGCCTGCCAAGGCAGGAGATAAAGAGCTGTGTGTTCATTCCTGGATTGGAAGATCCCCTGGAAGACAGCATGGCAACCCACTCCAGTATTCTTGCCTGGAGAATCCCATAGACAGAGGAGCCTGGTAGGCTATGGTCCATAGAGTTGCAGAGTCAGACACAACTGAAGTGACTTAGCATGCATGAATGAGTATGCTGCTGCTGCTAAGTCACTTCAGTCGTGTCCGACTCTGTGCGACCCCATAGACGACAGCCCACCAGGCTCCCCCATCCCTGGGATTCTCCAGGCAAGAACACTGGAGTGGGTTGCCATTTCCTTCTCCAATGCATGAAAGGAAAAGTGAAAGTGAAGTCTTAGGTGCAAAATGGCCATTCAGAGGGAGACCCTGACTGTGAGACTGAAAGGTTACCTGAGTCAGTCTGCCAAGTGAACTGTATTTAACAATAACAAATTTGCACTTTTAGGCTAATGAGACACTTTGGTCATGGCACCCATGGATTGGGTCACTGCTCTGACCTGGGCAAGGAGTTAGAGTATAGCACACGCGGGGATGGAAGTAAGAGACCAGGAAGCTGTGGAGAAGAGCAGTGATGAGGTCCCGACAGAGCAGAGGAAGGACAAGAGAAGGAACCGGACTCTGAGGAAGGACTTTGGATATTAGTCTGACAGGATTAGAAGACTGATTAGACACATGTCAGTCAGTTAGTCAGTTCAGTCACTCAGTCATGTCCAACTCTTTGAGACCCCATGGACTGTATGTAGCAGGCCAGGCTTCCCTGTCCATCACCAACTCCCAGAGCTTGCTCAAACTCATGTCTATCTAGTTGATGATGACATCCAACTATCTCATCCTCTATCATCCCCTTCTCTTCCTGCCTTCAATCTTGCCCAGCATCAGGGACTTTTCCAATGAGTCAGTTCTTCACATCAGGTAGCAAAAGTATTGGAGTTTGAGCTTCAGCATCTGTCCTTCCAATCAATATTCAGGACTGATTTCCTTTAGGATTTACTGGTTTGATCTCCTTGCAGTTCAAGGGACTCGCAAGACACCACAGTTCAAAAGCATCATTTCTCTGGCACTCAGCTTTTTTTATACTCCAAATCTCACATACATACATGACTACTGGAAAAAGCGTAGCTTTGACTGGATGGACCTTTGTGGGCAAAGTAATGTCTCTGTTTTGTAATATGCTATTTAGGTTGGTCATGGCTTTTCTTCCAAGGAGCAAGTGTCTTTTAATTTCACAGCTGCAGTCACCATCTGCATTGATTTTGGAGCCCAAGAAAATAAAGTCTTTTACTGTTTCCATTGTTTCCTCATCTTTTTGCCATGAAATGATGGAACTGGATGCCATGATCTTAGTTTTCTGAATGTTGAATTTTAAGCCGGCTCTTTCACTCTCTTCTTTCACTTTCATCAAGAGACTCTTTAGTACTTCTTTGCTTTCTGCCGTAAGGGTGGTTTCATCTGCGTATCTGAGGTTATTGATGTTTCTTCTCCTGCCAATATTGATACCAGCTTTTGCTTCATCCAGCCCAGCATTTCTCATGATGTACTCTGCATCTAAGTTACATAAGCAGGGTGACAATATACAGTCTTGACCTACTTCTTTCCTGATTTGGAACCAGTCCATTGTTTCATGTCCAGTTCTAATTGTTTCTTCTTGACCTGCATACCGATTTCTCAGGAGGCAGGTCAAGTGGTCTGGCATTCCCACCTCTTTAAGAATTTTCCACAGTTTGTTTGGATCCACACAGTCAAAGGCTTTGGTGTAGTCAATAAAGCAGAAGTAGACATTTTTCTGGAATTCTTTTGTTCTTTTGATGACCCAATGGATGTTGGCAATATGATCTCTGGTTCCTCTGTCTTTTCTAAATCCAGCTTGATCATCTGGAAGTTCTCAGTCCACGTACTGTTGAAGCATGGCTTGGAGAATTTTGAGCATTACTTTTCTAGTGTGTGAGATGAGTGAAATTATGCAGTAGTTTGAACATTCTTTGGCATTGCCTTTCTTTGGGATTGGAGTGAAAACTGACCTTTTCCAGTCCTGTGGGCACTTCTGAGTTTGCCAAATTTTCTGGCATATTGAGTGCAGCACTTTCACAGTGTCCTCTTTTAGGATTTGAAATAGCTCAACTGGGATTCCATCATCTCCACTAGCTTTGTTCATAGTGATGCCTCCTAATGCCCACTTGACTTCACATTCCAGGATGTCTGGCTCTAGGTGAGTGATCACACCGTCATGATTATCTGAAGATCATTTTTGTACAGTTCTTCTGTGTATTCTTGCCACCTCTTCTTAATATCTTCTGCTTCTGTTAGGTCCATACCATTTCTGTCCTTTTTGAGCCCTTCTTTGCATGAAATGTTCCCTTGGTATCTCTAATTTTCTTGAAGAGATCTCTAGTCTTTCCCATTCTATTGTTTTCCTCTATTTCTTTGATTGATTGCTGAGGAAGGCTTTCTTATCTCTCCTTGCTATTCTTTGGAACTCTGCATTCAAATGGGTATCTCTTTCCTTTTCTCCTTTGCTTCTCTTCTTTCCTCAGCTATTTGTAAGGCCTCCTCAGACAGACATTTTCCTTTTTTGCATTTCTTTTTCTTGGGGATGGACTTGCTCCCTGTCTCCTGTACAAATTTTGCAATAAGGAGTTAATAATCTGAGCCAAAGTCATCTCCCACTCTAGTTTTTGCTGACTGTATACAGCTTCTCCATCTTTAGCTGCAAAGAATATAATCAATCTGATTTCAGTATTGACCATCTGGTGATGTCCCTGTGTAGAGCCATCCCTTGTGTTGTTGGAAGAGAGTGTTTGCTATGACCAGTGCTTTCTCTTGGCAAAACTATGTTAACCTTTTCCCTGCTTCAGTTTGTACTTCAAGGCCAAACTTGCCTGTTACTCCAGGTATCTTTTGACTTCCTACTTTTGCCTTCCAGTTCCCTATGATGTAAAGGACATAAGGACATTCCAAAAAATGAACTCACAGTAGATAATATTAATGTCAATCATTTTGCCTTATCTGGTGGTTCAAATGGTGAAGAATCTGCCACCAATGTGGGAGACCTGGGTTTGATCCCTGGGTTGGGAAGATTCCCTGGAGAAGGTACTGGCAACCCACTCCAGTGTTCTTGCCTAGAGAATCCCATGGACAGAGGAGCCTGGCGAGTTACAGTCCATGGAGTTGAAGAATTTGGCAGGACTTAGGGACTAACACATACACTTCTATGTGCTGGACATTGGCACACTCTTCTTAATTCATCTCATGATGCTTGTCAATAATACTACTATCCTGTATGTAATTATTATGCCACTCTATAGATGGAAAAAGGAAAATAGAATAACCGAAACTGGAATGACTATGGTCTGACTTCAAAGGTCATGTTTTCTTCTTAAAGCCAATTCAAGGCCTTATTCAAGATGGTATCAGTCTTCTCCCAGTGCTGTTCCCTGGGCTACTCCACCTCTGCTGATAATGTGTATTCCCCATTGGAAAGTTGTTGTTGCTTAAGTCTTTGGAACCCTATGAACTGTAGCCTACCAGGCTCCTCTGTCTGTGGGATTTCCCAGGCAAGAGTACTGGAGAGGGTTGCCAGGGGATGTTCCCTACCTGGGGATTGAACCCATATCTCTGGCATCTCCTGCTTTGGCAGGTGGGTTCTTTACCACTGAGCCACCAGGGGAGCTCCATTCCCCATTACTGGCAGCCAACGTGTTAAGGGTGAGGTAGCTGATTCTGCAGGCAGTCCATGCCAGTAATTTGTGGTATGGAATGTTGATGTGCTGAGAAAAAAAGATGTCCTAATTGCCAGGATTTCTTGCATAAAAACAAAACTTCCATTCACATCCTGCTGAATATTTCAGGACATAATTCAATGTGGGACCAAATATTACAGTTTCTTCACTCAACAGGAGCCTGTATAGACATTGATAAAGGTTTTTTTTTTTTTTTTTTTTTAAAGAATTACAGATTTGTTCAAATGTTCAACTTTGATTTAAGTAGTTCCTACAGATTAGGTGCCCTCTCTTCAGTTTATAGTATAATATGTTACATTTGAAAAGCAAGCTGTGATTTACCAACAGCTCCCTCACATGGAATCCCACTTGATTTTTCAACAATGTAAGACTGAGTGACTCAGAAGGCTGAATGAGCTGTCAAATCTCACCCAGCTACTAAGTTTCATACTTGGCACTTCCAATTTCAAGTTCAGAACTTTGAAACATTTTTTTTTCTTCACCACATTTATAAATTTTGTTGGCCAAATAGTAATCAAAAGCATATGATGTTAATTTCATTTTTCTTATTTGTTGTGTATCAACGTATAGAAAAGTTTTTTAATGTTAAAAGTAGAGTTTGAGTGGATTGAATGAAAGAGATTTTTTTTTTCTTGACCTAGAAAAACAAAACAAAACAGAGAACAGGAGACAGACTCATTTTTTATAGTGGCATGGTACTGATGACATCCAGTTAACCCAAGGATTTGCATAGAGTTTGTATTGTTTTTGTGAAATGTTGTGAACGGCTATGCTATTGAATTGAGTAATGACCTTAGAATCTGGACTTTGAAATAAAGACAAACAGATAAGTCTTGGTGATATACAAAGGCTGGCCTCTTTTGCCTTAGATTTGCAGACAGGGATTTCTGTGTCATTCAGTGATTAAGAGTGCCAAATGTAGCCAGGAACTGTTTCAGCAATCATAGATGTTGTTTTTCCAATTGGGCCAATCTGCCAGACTGGCAGACAGAAAACTAACAGAAATATTAAATATAGTCAGCTTCTATAGTTGAATCTTGTTTTTCCCTCTCTCTGCTGGAAGCCACGATAAAATAGTAGCCTGTGTGGAGGTCATTAAAAACATACACAGATACACACACCATGTTGTGTATTCACACCATTAAATTAGGTCTTTGTGGACGATGTAACCGGGTGCCAGAACAGTTGTTGCAGATGCACAGAGTGACTGAGGCAGTCCTTCATTCACGATGTTCTACCCAGATTCTTTCTCCTGGCTCTGAGTCACGCAGCGAAGGATTCCATTCTCTGTTGACCCACACACCTTGGGGAATCGTTTCAGAGGAAGCGCCATGCCTGAATTTCCACATTCACACTCTGGAGGTCTCGTAAATTTGATGGATGTGTCTTGGAGAACTTGATAGAGGAGTTGGTTTTATTTCCAGGATTTGTTTCCGTGCACGGCCAACAAAGATGCATAATTATGTGTAATTCTTTTCCTGGCCACAAATGTAACAGAAGTGAGCTCAGTTAGTTTCTGTGACCACAATTTATGTAGAGCAAAAATCCCTCCCCTCGGATTCAGAGAAGCAATGACGCAATGACATTGCAACATGCACATGTGACTTTCCCAGACACCCCTGGGATACAAAAGGGCCTTGTGCAGCTTGCGTGGCACCGGGATCCTCCTTTTCTATGAATATCCTTCAACTACTTTCTTAACTTTCTTATGAAATATATCCCTATCTCTTTTGCTGTGTATCTAAGGAAGAAAAGATTTTAACAATATGAAGTAAGCAGAACTTTTGTTTTGTGGAATTGATCAATATTCCCTTAGAAAAATATCTTCTAAATGATTTTGTCTCACAGGTAGAAAGCAGATAGAGAGTAGTGGGCTCCATCATAGCCAATTTGAATGATTTTTTCCACCTCCTCTTTCTTTTCCATTAGCAAAACTGACAAATGAGAAGATGCCATATTTGAAAATCTGTTTTCTTTACACAGGGCTTGAGAAATAGTACTTACTAATACTAAAAGTGGCATTTAATGTATGTTTTTCTATAACGACTGGAAATTAGGAGTTTTTTCTCTGTTTAAAGAGTGTGGACTATCTGACCCTTTGATCAAAGCAATGAATGAATTTCAGGAGCAGTAAACAATGCCATCTTCCACCTAGAACTCTTTGTTTCTTGCCAGACTTAGGAGTGAGAATCTGAATTGAAAAAAAAAAAAAAAATTCTCCATCTTCCCTTTCTTATGCCTGAGAGGTGGAGAACAAGAAGAAGGGGTTAGAAAAATTTTGTTTCTCAAGCAATCCACACCCCAGAATAAAGAGGATAATTATATGTTAGCAGTGTTTGTTAACTAGTTTGGTTTGACTTCTAAACCTAGGCGTTTCACCATTATATATATATCTATATGGCAAACCACTCCAGTATTCTGGTTTGTGAAATCCCATGGACAGAGGAGCCTGATGAGCCACAGTCCATAGTCCACGGGGTCCAAAAAGATTTGAACATGATTTAGCAACTAAAACAACAATATGGCAATATATATGTATATGTATATATGTATATGGCAAAGCATTCCTTATACCCAAAGGGGAGTTTATGGCCTAGTCACACTACACACGTGGGGAGACACCATTGCAGCCCCTCTTTTCAATATGAGATATTCCCTTTGCATGGAAGACCCCTTCTGCCCTGCAAATATATGGTTGGTTGGTGGAATCCCACTACTGGGCATATACCCTGAGAAAACCATAATTCAAAAAGATACCTGAACCCCAGTGTTCATTCCAGTACTATTTACAATAGCTGGGGTTTGGAAACATCTCCAGTGACCACTAACAGATGAACGTATAAGGAAGATGTGGTACATATATGTTTGTAAAATGGAATATTACTCACCATTTGGTATCTTTTAGAAGTTCCTGATTATTAGTTTTCTATGGAAGCTTAACAAATTATCACAGTTTTGTAGCTTAAGACAACATAAATTTGTTATAATTTTATAGACCAGAAGTCTGATGCGGGTCTTACTAGGTAAAAATGAAGGTGTTGGCAGGCAGGCCTGGGTTTCTTTTTGGAGGTTGTAGGGCAAAATCTGTTTCCTTGCTTTATCCGGCTGTTGACATTTTTTTGCTTCATGGCTCTCTTCCATTTTCAAAGTAATCAATAGTGTTGCTCCTTTTCACATTTTATCACCACCACCTCAGCTTCCATCATTGCATTTCTTTCTCTGACTTTGACTTTTCTTCTGCCTTCTTCTTCCACTTCTAAAAATCCCTTGTGATTACACTGGACCTGGCTCAGAGTGTAAAGATTCTGCCTGCAATGGAGGAGACCCAAGTCTGATCCTTGGGTCGGGAGGATTCCCTGGAGAAGGAAATGGCTATCCATTTTAGTATTCTCGCCTAGAGAATTCCATAGACAGAGAATCCTGGCGGCTACAGTCCATGGGATCATAAAGAATCAGACATGACTAAGCAAACAGCACTTTTACTTCCAGTTCTCCAGATAATCCAGGATAATCTCAAGGTTAGCTGATTAGCAAACCTAATTCCATCTGCAACCTTCATTTTTTTCCTTGTCACATAACATGACAAGTATTTATATTCATAAATACTGAGGATTAGGTTGGCTCAGCTGGTAAAGAATCTGCCTGCAATGCAGTAGACCTGGGTTTGATCTCTGGGTTGGGAAGATCCCCTGGAGAAGGAAAAGGCTACCCACTCCTGTATTCTGGCCTGGAGAATTCCATGGACTGTATAGTCCGTGGGCTTACAAAGAGTTGGACATGACTGAGTGACTTTCACTTTCACTTCAGGTTATGCAGTTAATTGGTGGGGGCTACTATTCTGGTCTTTCTCTTGCTGATTTCCCTTAACATTGACAAGACAGTGGTAAATAAGAGTCGTTAATGCAGAAGAGGGTGCTTTAATAGGAGAAACAAGACAACTTTACAGAGCACATGATGAATAATTTCTCATCAACATTTCATAGGGAATTGGAAGTACAGGGAGTCACTCTCTCATGTTTTTTTGTCTGCAGCAGCTAAAACAGAGTCGTGATAAAGAATAAAATCTCAAATACCATTCCCTGAATAGGGAGATTGTCATGATCAGGAAAGAAGATTTTGGCCACAGAAATGGGAGTCATTGTATTAAAAAACTCTCCCTTGGGCTTCCCTGATGGCTCTGTGGTAAAGAATCCTTCTGCCAGTGCAGGAGACATGGGTTTGTTTCCTGATCTGGGAAGATCCCACATACCCATGAGCAACTTAGCCCAAGCACCACAACTAGCAAGCCTGTGCTCTAGACCTGGGAGCTGCAACTACTGAAACCTACTTTCCTAAAGCCTGTGCTCTGCCGTACGAGCAGCCACCGCAATGAGAAAGCCGAGCATTGCAACTGGAAAGTAGCTCCCACTCGCCACAACTAGAGGAAAACCTGTGCAGCAGCAAAGACCGAGCACAGCCAAAAATTAAATAAAAAATTAAGTTAGTTTTGAAAAAGCCCTCCCTTTAAGCTGACAGGTTATTATTATTTTTTAATTAAAAAAATATTTTTGCTTCTAGATGAAAATGGTCCTCAAATTTCTAGTTACCTAGAAGTAGTTTTCTCCAGGATCTTTTGGAAATGAAATGAAGGATATGGAGAGGCAGAAAAAAGCAGCCAAAAGCCAAAAAGAAAAAAAAAAGAAGTTTAGGGGGAGTGTTATGTTTGTTTGAAATCTTTTTAAAGCTGTCAACAGTATTTGGGACAGTTTGGGGACACAGAGGGAGGCTACTAAGTCTTGTGCCTACCAGGGCAGAATGAGAGATGCTGTGTCTCACTGGCCAAAGTTGTTCGGAAGCCAATCTTTCTTCTCCGGGGGTGGGGGTGGGGAGGGTGGGTGGGGGTGGGTGGAAATTCTCCTTCTTTAACCTGAAAGACAAGAATAAAAATGAAGGAGGACAGTGGAAATACAGCCTGGGGGGCATCAGAGGTAATAACATTCTTCAAGAAATCCTTAACAATATGGCTGAGCGTATGGTAGACTTAAGTGAGAACTTTGCAGAGAAGATGCAGTGAGTGCTACAGATTCATCTGCAACCTGTATGTTTCTATAAAAACAAAAACAAAAACCCAACTCTTTAAGCTATAGCTTTGGGAGTCATAGAATGTTGAAAGGTCAATGATTTCAGAGAGCCAGACAAATTTTAAAAGAAGCACTATATCTGAACTGAGCATCTGCTGGTTGCCAACCAAGCCTTTTTTTGCCCCAGAATAGATATTTTGTCATGGTTTTTGTTCCATGGGTTCGGGTGGCATGAGTTTGGTCCCTGCATTCCCTAATTACCTTCCAAGTGACCCCAAGCACTGTATTTAGCATCTATATATCTTCTACATAAAATAGGAATAAAAACACACCCTCTCTTACAGTGCAGTGTGGAGATGAATGTCAGGTGGTGCACATCAGACACTTAGCACATCTCCAGATACATCGTTGGGATCGTTGTGAGCTGCAATTCTATCATATTATTATTTTTATGGTTAGTTGAACTCGTTAACTGGAGAGGCACACCTTTAGCAGTAGCTGGAGGTCTTCCCTGGTGGCTCAGTGGAAAAGAATCCACCTGCAATGCAGGAGGCGAGAGTTTGATAACTGGGTAGGGAATGTTCCCTGGAAAAGGAAATGGCAACCCACTCCAGTATTCTTGCCTGGAGAATTTCATGGATACAGGAGCCCTGGCAGGCTACAGTCTGTGGGGTTGCAAAAGAGTCAGACACGACTAAGCAACTAAACAATAACCTCAGTAGCTGGAATACTGTTGCTTGATCTTGTCCTGTATGTGTGCTCAGCCGTGTCTGACTCTGCAATATGGACCGTAGCCCACCAGGCTCTTCTATCCATGAGGTCTCCCAGGCAAGAATACTGGAGTGGGTTGCCATTTCTTCCTCCAGGAGATCTACCCAACCCAGGGGAACTTCCTGACCCAAGGGTTGAAACTGGGGCTCCAGTATCTCCTGCATGGCATCTCCTGCATTCTTTTGTCCCTGAGCCACCAGGGAAGCCTTACCTAAGAGTTAACTTGCAGATGTAAACAAGCTCCTCTTTCCACTAGCCGGGAGACTGACTTCAAAGCCGAGGCTCTCTAAACCCTACAATTTGAGTTTGCACTACTTTTGATTCGACTGTGAAACTGTGATATGCCAGAGCTTAACTCATCCAGCCTGACTTTCTCTATTTTCCCCTGCAGCCAGTTTGGCATTAGCTACATCTTAAAGCTGGTTTCACACTCCATTGTATCAAAGGTTAGAGGTCAATTTGAAACATGGCAGGGGTAGACAGTGATAGCATTTGTCACCTCAAATCCCCTTTTTTTACAGTGTGAAGCATTTTAGAAACACTAACCTCAGTGGGGTTCTCAGATTATTTCTTTTTTTTTTTAATTTTATTTTTAAACTTTACATAATTGTATTAGTTTTGCCAAATATCAAAATGAATCCGCCACAGGTATACATGTGTTCCCCATCCTGAACCCTCCTCCCTCCTCCCTCCCCATACCATCCCTCTGAGTCGTCCCAGTGCACTAGCCCCAAGCATCCAGTATCGTGCATCGAACCTGGACTGGCAACTAGTTTCTTACATGATATTTTACATGTTTCAATGTTATTCTCCCAAATCTCCCCACCCTCTCCCTCTCCCACAGAGTCCATAAGACTGTTCTATACATCGGTGTCTCTTTTGCTGTCTCGTACACCGGGTTATTGTTACCATCTTTCTAAATTCCATATATATGCGTTAGTATACTGTATTTATGTTTTTCCTTCTGGCTTACTTCACTCTGTATAATAGGCTCCAGTTTCATCCACCTCATTAGAACTGATTCAAATGTGTTCTTTTTAATGGCTGAGTAATACTCCATTGTGTATATGTACCACAGCTTTCTTATCCATTCATCTGCTGATGGACATCTAGGTTGCTTCCATGTCCTGGCTATTATAAACAGTGCTGCGATGAACATTGGGGTACACGTGCCTCTTTCCCTTCTGGTTTCCTCAGTGTGTATGCCCAGCAGTGGGATTGCTGGATCATAAGGCAGTTCTATTTCCAGTTTTTTAAGGAATCTCCACACTGTTCTCCATAGTGGCTGTACTAGTTTGCATTCCCACCAACAGTGTAAGAGGGTTCCCTTTTCTCCACACCCTCTCCAGCATTTATTGCTTGTAGACTTTTGGATCGCAGCCATTCTGACTGTGTTTTGAATTAGTTCCTCCAGTCTGGGTGGTGAAATGCAAGCAGGGAGTTTAAATGAACTTATTCAAGTTCAGAAACAGAGCGCTTTTCGAAACTGATATTCACAGTTAGAACTTAATTCTTCACCCCTTTTCTGCCATCCCCCTGTCTCTTGGCCTTCTCTGGAATCAAAGACATTCTCTGACATTTATGAATCATTTACTGCTATATCTAGAAGGAAACACCATTTAAGTACAATATTTGTCTATGTTCTTCCTCTTTTTGATGGGTGGAGATTTCGTTTACTGGACAGAGTGCACCAAGAGGCAAAGAAGGGAAAAATCTTGTCCAGGATTGTCTGTAAACTTATGGAAATGAAAGGAGGTGCAAAGATTTCTTTGGTAACTAGTCAACAGTGGTCCAAGAGAGAGACTTTACATGCTTGGTTTTGGAGGGGGATCAGTTCACAACTGATGTTGAATATTCCTTTTTATTTTTTAAAATAAAATTTTCAACAGACTCTCTCTCCCCAAACCCAGGAAGCTTCTAGGGCTGACATCTTTCTAAGATGGAATAGGAAGACAAGAAGAAGGAGGATAGGGGTAAGGAGGAAGAGGAAGAAAAAATGTAATTTTCCACCTAAATACTTGCTGAAGAAAAACACATCTCCTGTCAAAACTGAAAATCACAATGTATATTCTTTCCATTATCATTTTTTTCCTAGGATAAGAAAGCACATTAGCAATTTGAATACAGTTTGGATCTATGAATTTGAATGACAGATAAACATGATAATGAGGCTGGCTTGCTTTGACCAGGGTATCTCCAGTACTAGTGGTGTAGTCTAATCGAAAGGGATTTCTTTTTCATCAATGTCCCTGAACTACAGTGTTTCACTGAGCTTTTGAATTTGACATAAAAGGAATTGTCCTATTGCTGGTGAATTGGTTTTTTTTTTTTCCTTTTTTTACTGATGCTCAAATTATTGACCCATCATTAAAGCTAGACATCTCTTGTTTACTTGTCTTAACAGTTTCTCAGTTGATAAGTTATTGCACATTGTTTATCAGGGGCTCTGAGTTTCTCTCCAATCACTTGGTGGGAAGTAGATTTCCACTTCTTTGCTATTTTAGTTTTTATGAATGAGGCCAGTTTATGAAGCTAACAAATGCCTTTTTTTGAACATTCTGGATAATGTGCCCTCATTTCATTATGTGGCTGTTTCTAGATTTACAGACAAAGCAAAGTAGGATTTTATATCCTTCACTTCCTGGCTCATGGAGGAGCTCCACCAACCCCCAATTCACAGCTGATGCTAGAACATATATCACTGTGCAGTCTAAGCTTTCAGTCACATTTCTGGCAAATTTCATATCATGACTTACTAAGGACCCAACGGGAATGGTGAATCCAGGGTGTGTCACAGTAACTTCAGAGTCCCACCTGGGTGTGAAGTTGCAGAATACACAGTACTTCCCTCAGTGACTCTAGCAACATGCTCATAGAAGTCTCAAGTGTCCATTTAATAAAATCATTAGACTGCAGTTCCTGTCTGGATATTCCACTTTGAGAAATAGAAAGTCAGTGCCCAGTAGACTTCTAGATATTTCCTTCTATGGTTAGTTTTGATATCTGCAGGCAATTAGAACTAATAAATCTGTGCAGACATGACATTCAGCATCCTTTTCAGATTCTCAAAGATGTCATGGAGAACCTCAAGCTTAATCCTCATCTTTGAGCTGCACTGATTATTTCTGAAAATCAAAATAAATTGGTATAAGATGTATTTTAATGGATATAAGATGGATTTTAAGATGTACTTAAAGTCATCTGGAGAGTTATTCTAAATGGAAAAAAATGTTCTATGAGGCCAAATGGAAATCCTTCATAGCTTTCTTTGACAATGTCTTATAGCACTGAAACAGAGAAGGCAATGGCACCGCACTCCAGTATTCTTGCCTGGAAAATCCCATGGACGGAGGAGCCTGGCTTGGCTTTCAGCAAGCAGACTCAAAGTTGCCAGTCTTAGACCCTGTTGACATAGTCTTCGAGGGTTTGAATTCTTCCAGCTTATACATATTCTATTTTGTGACTTTCTCCTTGTTCTAAGAGGGGAAAAGGACTTTGAAGAAACATCTTTAAGCAGTAGCTCTTTAACAGCAGTCTCCAGATCCACTACATAAGATGCTTATCTGTGAAAATTCTTTAAATAGTCTAAGTTTACCTAACTTTTTGCTGAAATAACACATACTTCCACCCATTATGTTCTTGATCTTATTTATAATTCTGCAAAATGAAGCATCTTTTATCAAGCCACTCTCTCCAGCAGAAACTTTGAGGGCCAGATACCAGTTTAGAGCTTTTTGTTCTTCAAATTGTCTTGAGCCCCTGTCTAATTTGCAGTGGTCAGCAGGGAGGGGCAGTCTAATATCACTTCCTAGGAAGAATGATTATTTTCTCTCTCTCTCTTTTTTAAATGAAGATGAAATGTAAAATGTCTTCGACATTCTTCTGATGCTTACCAGGCAGCCTGGTGGGCTGCAGTCCATGGGGTCGCAAAGAGTCGGACATGACTGTGCGACTTCACTTTCACTTTTCACTTTCCTGCATTGGAGAAGTAAATGGCAACCTACTCCATTGTTCTTGCCTGGAGAATCTCAGGGATGGGGGAGCCTGATGGGCTGCTGTTTATGGGGTTGCACAGAGTCAGACATGACTGAAGCGATTTAGTAGCAGCAGCAGCAGCAGCAGTGGTGGTCGCACCATCCTTCCTATGGGTGACTTGCTTTGGGAAGACTTCAAACAGTGGGGACTCCCTATGCAACAACCGTCTATTCTGTGTCTGAGTAGCTCTTTTCCAGAGACATGCCCATCCCTAGTGACACCCTGGATGGCTGCGATCTACAAGTGCCTCAGGGAACATTTCTCGAACTGCATCTAATGTGAAAGACCAGGTTTTAGTCTTTATTTCCAAAGAAAGAAAAGATGCACAAACAAAAGTCTGATCAGGAAAAGCAATGCACTAAAAAGTTTTTATTTATTTATTCATGTTCAGTCAAAAAATTTTTTATTTTTTAACCTTTTTATTTTATATTGGACTACAGTTGATTAGGGCTTCCCTGGTAGCTCAGCAGTAGAGAATCTGCCTGTAATGCAGGAGACATGGGTTCTATCCTGGATCGGGAAGATCCCCTGGAGGAGGGAGTATAAAGCCCCTCCGGTATTCTTGACTGGAGAATCCCGTGGGCTGACGAGCTTGGCAGGTTACAGTCCATAGAGTCGCAAAAAGTTGGGCATAACGAAGCAACTGAGCACAGAACAGCACAGCACAGCACAATTGATTAACCATATTGTGTTAACTTCAGGTATACAGCAAAGTGATTCAGCTGTACATACACATGTATCTATTATTTTTCAAACACTTTTCTCAATTACGTTGTTACAGAATATTGAGCAGAGTTCCCTGTGCTATATAGTAGGTCCCTTTTGGTTATCCATTTTAAATATAGCAGTGTGTAACACGCCAATCCCAAAGGAAGTAAGTGTTAGTCACTTAGTCATGTCCGACTCTTTGTGACCTCACAGGCTATAGCCTGCCAGGCTCCTCTGTCCATGGGATTCTCCAGGTAAAATACTGAAGTGGGTTGCCATTTCCTCTCCAGGGGATCTTCCCACCCAGTGATCGAACCCTGGTCTCTTCCACTGTAGGCAGATTCTTTACTGTGTGAGCCACCAGGGAAGCCCTCCTTAACTATCCTCCCCCTGCCGCCCACCTATTCCTGTAGTAACCATAAGTTTATTCTCTGTTTTGTAAATGAGTTCATTTGTATCACTTTTTTTTTTAGGTTCTGTATATAAGCAATATCATACGATATTTCTCCTTCTCTGCCTGACTTACTTCACTCAGTATGACAATCTCTAGATCCACCCTGTTGCTGCAAATGGTATTATCTCTTTCTTTTTAATGGTTGAGTTATGTTCCTGTGTGTGTGTGTATATATATGTGTGTGTGTGTGTGTGTGTGTATATATATATACACACACACCACATCTTCTTTATCCATTCTTCTGTGAGGAATATTTAGACTGTCTCCATGTCTTGGCTATTGTAAATAGCACTGCAATGGACACTGGGGAGCATGTATTCTTTTTGATTATGTTTTTCGCTGGATATATGTCCAGGAGTGGGATTGTGGGATCATACTGTAGCTCCGTTTTTTGTTTCTTAAGGAACCTCTATACTGTTCTCTCTAGTGGCTTCCCCAATTTACATTCCCACCAACAAGTAAAAGGGTTCCCTTCTCTCTGCACTCTCTCTACCGTTTATTGTTTGTGGACTTTTTTTGATGAGACCTATTCTGATTGGTGTGAGGTGATATCTCATTGTAGTTTTGACTTGTATTTCCCTAATAATTAGATGTTGAATATCTTTTCATGTGCCTCTAGGCTGT
This sequence comes from Bos grunniens, assembly GCF_055505025.1. Lineage (NCBI taxonomy): Eukaryota > Metazoa > Chordata > Mammalia > Artiodactyla > Bovidae > Bos > Bos grunniens. The sequence goes on from NC_141166.1 coordinate 22,205,758, forward strand.
CTGTATGTCTTCTTTGCAGAGGTCTCTACTTAGGTCTTCTGCCCATTTTTTGATTGGGTTATTTTTTTGATGATATTAAGCTGCATGAGCTGTTTGTAAACTTTAGAAACTAATCCCTTGTTGGTTGCATCATCTACAAATATTTTCTCCCATTCTGTGGGTTGTCATTTTGTTTATGGCTTCCTTTGCTGTGGAAAAGCTTTTCAGTTTAATTAAGTCCCATTTGTTTATTTTTGTTTTGATTTCCATTACTCTGGGAGACAGATCGAATAAGATAATGCTGGGATTTATACAATGCAGGAAACACAGCTAGAGAGTTTTAAAAAACTTTCTTTCAATTTCTATACTTCTGCACTATGGACAGGTAATAGCAGTTGAAAGGCCAGGCTTAGTGCCTGAACAAACTTTGAATAGCACTGACCTAGGTCCCTTGGTAGAAGGTCATCTTAGTTCTGCTCTCTGGACCAGCTAATGTCCCTACCGAGCCATGTGATGGAAACTGATATTCAAAGTCCTCTCAGATTGCTTTGTGAAGGAATTTTCTGTAACAATCCTGCATGCCACCTTGCTCACAGCCCAGTCAAAGTGCTCTGAAACCAGGGCTTGCCTTATTACCTGCCTTTGACTATGAGGTGTTTTCCTGCTCAGAGGATGCCCTCTGGATTTCCTGCTTCGTCTTGCTTAAAATGTTTGAATTTAAGAATTTAGAGAATTTGGCGAAAGTCCCAAGTTCCTTTAGAATTTCTCCCAAGGGACATAAGGACAAGTATGCAACTGAGTTTAGAAAGAAAAGGGCTACATAGTTTGGCAGAGTAGATATGTAAATCAAGCATTAATAACAATTCTGGGCTATATTAATTCACCTTCATATATAAGCAATGAAACTTCTGGGCTGTGGGAAAAAATGCAGTTTTCATACAGGAAGCTACTTGTTCCTATATACATGGAAACATTACTTTAGAAAGGATGGCAACAGCCACAAACCTGATAATAAATAAACCTGTTCTTCGAGTTTTATTCTGCAAAACCAACTACTACAGAACCGTGTCCTTCCAATGTGTGCTATTCCTGCTATGTCTTAATTGTACAACTTGACAAGTTTCTAATTTTTTTTTGTAAGCTTTTTTCTGTCTATTCAATTTTTTATTTCTCCTAACTCTTTCTGTTGTGAAATTAAGAACTCAGTAGCACTCAACAGGGATTTAGTGGGTGTTTGACGAATCTTTCTGAAGCCATTTTTGGCATTTAGGACAAATCCCATTCTATGATTACTGAGAATTTGACGAAGTCAAACTCTCTCTTATGTATTTATAGAATAAGAAGGGTAACTGATTGATAGCATTTTCATCACTTAACTAAACATAGCTTTGACTTAAAAACAATGAGCATCTACTTGGCAATTAATCTTATCCTAAGGCAAAATATTTTAGAGTTGGTAAACTCACTTTCACTTTTCACTTTCATGCTTTGGAGAAGGAAATGGCAACCCACTCCAGTGTTCTTGCCTGGAGAATCCCATGGACAGAGGAGCCTGTTGGGCTGCCATCTATGGGGTCACACAGAGTCTGACACTACTGAAGTGACTTAGCAACAGCAGCAGCAAACTCAGAAGAATTCAAGGGAAAAAATGGAGGCTTGCTAGTAGGCAAAGAGAAAGTGTACTCATCTCTCATCTTTTATTGGAAGGTAGATTTCAGGTGGTATGTCATAAAATAAACCATTTACTTGAATTAAGGGTCATTTCACAATATTTACTTAGCATTTAGTGATCTCTAAACACTTTGAGGAAAGAGCAATACAAATATTCAACCTATTAATTTCCAGAAAAATCATCTCTGCCTAAAAGCAAGACACAAAAATTCACTTTAGGGGTGACTTGTCTGTCTTACTAAGAAACTTATCTGGATGCCTTTCATTGTTTTCAGATGAATGTGAAATAATTTTCTACCTCTGTGGAAGGTGTAGATTGAGAAAATTTCATAAACGTCATAATCAGCTCAGTGCCTCACAGTTCGGAGAAGGCAATGTCACTCCACTCCAGTACTCTTGCCTGGAAAATCCCATGGATGGAGGAGCCTGGTAGGCTGTAGTCCATGGGGTTGTTAGGAGTGGGACATGACTGAGCGATTTCACTTTCACTTTTCACTTCCATGCATTGGAGAAGGAAATGGCAACCCACTCCAGTGTTCTTGCCTGGAGAATCCCAGGGATGGGGGGAGCCTGGTGGGCTGCTGTCTCTGGGGTCGCACAGAGTCGGACACGACTGAAATGACTTAGCAGCAGCAGCCCCACAGTTATTGCAGTTTTTGATAAAAGGGTGTTTTTGGTGTTTTTCTCTTCTTTTACTTTTAGAAAGGAGAGGACGAGAGAAGGACATTTTGCCTGGCAGGAGAATCTGGGAATGGTTCAAGGCAGGCTCTATGGGATGTCTTAGAATTAAGACTAACACTACCATGGTGAGGTCATTTCTAGTCACACCTCTCCATGAATCAGAACACCCCACCTTAAAAATATCAAGGTATACACATGAAAGGAAAGAAACCTGTAAACCTCACCCTGTGTTTTTGAAAGGCTAACAACAAAATGAAAGTTTCCATTATCTAGAGTCATTTATTTAGGGAAGAAGCTTATCCAAAGGATATTTCTAGCAATGTTAGCTCCAATAGAACAAGGCAAAAATGAAAGCTAGGGTTCTGAATTTTTGCATTGTGCCTTACGGGAGCTCCATGGTGGTCAATAGGTTTTTGATTCCCTGAATGATTTAGAGAGCTGACTCTTTCATTAAGTTCCCTACTCAATGTTCCATCCTGTTTTTGCACACCAGGACCTGTGCTAAGGTTGTGGGACAATTAAAGCAAGCCCCCCTCCTGTCATCTGTACGCAATCTGGGGAAGGGAGATAGACAATTACTTACAGGGCATAATAAGAGGTAGAGATATTATAGGAGCACCCAGGAAAGGTATATAATCCTAGGTTTAGAATTTCCAAGATGGCACCCAGAAGGTGGTGATATCTCCCTTGGAATTATATCAATAGAATGAAGTTCTAAGATGGGGATCTTAGAAAATGAATAGTAGTTAACCAGATAGAGAAAGACTTCACACTGAAAAGTGGGCGAACAAATAGATGTACTGAAAAGGCAAGTTGGGTTCTGGGAGCTGCAGTGGAGGAGAATAGGACTGGAGGGAAGCAGAGCATGTCCTAAGTCTACAAAACTGGAGAAGGAACCGAAGACTCTTAAGGAGGAACAAGACACAGATTTATGTTATAAATAAATTTCATGACTAGCAGGGTGGAAATAGCTATTAGAGTGATTTTACTCGAGTTCTCACCAATAGTGCATCTCTGAATCCTATACCTAATTTGACCTGTTTCATGTCAATGACTTGTGACCAGTAATCTTTCCCAACTTTTTGATAACACATGTGAGGAAGGAGAGGGAAGAAAAGCAGACAGCAAGAAGGCTCAACCTCTGGTAGAAAGAACTACAGTCATCCCTGGTACTGGCAGGGGTTTGGTTCTAAGACTTGCCAGCCTGCAATAGATATATAGATATGAAAATCTAGGAATGCTCAAGTCCCTTATATAAAATGCCTCAGTAAACTGACGCTTCCTATCTGTGTGTTCTGCAACTTGGAATTCAACCAAATATGATGGTTCCACTGAATGTGGGTTGTAGAACCCTCAGACATGGAGGACAGACTATATTTAGCCAGGGTTTGCTGCTGCAGGCTCCTCAGGCTACTTGGGCAACCTGAGGAGGATATACAGGGATATAAACTTCATTCACCGTTCCCGTGGAGGACTGGTCTTCCTCTGCCTGTGTATTGTAGCTGTCACTCTAGGCTGCCATGACCCAAACTGATCCTGTAGATCTGCAGTAGGAAAATAATTTCGGATTTATGGAAATGCAAATTGTAATGCCCTAACCAGAACCTGCCAAATCAGAAATCGCATTTTAACAAGATTTCCAGGTAATTTTTATGCCATGAAATTTGAGAAGCACTAGTTTAGAGCAATGTTTTTCAAATTTTTAGACCAAGACCTTCTCACACAGCCAGAAATTCATTTTACATTGTGGCCTAGAAAATGCACACCCGTGCGCACAGGTAGCCAAAGAAACAATTTTCAGGAGGTACATTCTGGTCTATATTCTGCTGTGCTATCCTAAAAACAAACGAACAAGAAAACCAAAAAACAAAAACAAAAATCCTCTCCCACTAAACCTACTCAACATCTACTCCATTGATTTCATAATTCACTAATAGTTCATGACATATTTGTTTTGTGCTCTGAATAAAGGAAGAGGAGACACATATTTGTAGGAAAAAAATTAGAGTCATGTTTAGTTTAATAACTTAAAACATTAGTGATATGTTTTTGGTTGAAGTTTTATGTATCCTAAAATTATTGTTTCTTTCTGGGATATTTTTCTTGATATGAAAAAGATCTGACCACATGATATCATTCCATGTTCTGATATTTAATACCACCTGATTACAGTTGAGAGTCATTGTTCTAGAAGAGTATTTCTCAAACTATTTTTGATGGTAGTGCGGATTGGCAGAGGAAAAGACCCCACAGCCTACTTATTCTATCCATTCCCACTCTAGAGAGGGAAGGGAATACAGTAATGAGAGGGAACGTGTCACTGTATAAGCAAATTTTTGTGGTTTGCCTTAGCAGAGTGGTGGAGATGACTCGTCTTTGAATCACAATGTATACATGACTTAAAGTCTGGTGATTGCAAAATTATGGTTCTCAAAAACTGTTGATGGAAGCATATATTGCTATACACTCTGGGGTTAACCAAACGAGCCACAACAAAGTCCAATGTAAATGAAAAAGCTAAGCCAAGAGTAATTCATAAGTACAAGGCACTTGGAAACCATCACCAAGTTAAGACCACATTGATAACCAAGCGTGCTTCCTGAAAACTGCAGGCACTCTGCAAGTTTTGCTCGATTAGTTACACAACCTTGTCTGCGTTACGTGGCAGCGTAGGACCTCTTAGAGTCATCTAGTTCTGAGTTTAGTAGAAGAAACCTTACTAAAGCAAGAGTTTAATTTTGTGAACACATCACTTTTATAACTTTAATTCTTTTAGTAGGTGGCCAATGCGTAATCTTTGAGTGTACGTAGTTACAGTATATGAATTAGGTATCTTTTAACTTGTAAGAACCAAAGAAAGAATGTGCATTACAGGGAGGTAAAATGTGGATTATAATCCATATTTTCTGAACTACCACTTGGTAATCATTCATGAGCAAGGAATTTCCTGTTTTTTTAAGGTCATTTTTGTTGTTGTTCTTTTTATTTTATTGTCTGTTTTTCGTAGAGTAAGGAAAACCCATTGAGATGTGCTTGGGAACTAAACCTGAGTAATTCCACATATTGCACACTTAGCCTTGTCTAGGCCAGGGATTGATAAAAGGTTTCATCTCATGAGAGAAGTCTGACTGATTTGTAATGGATGTCTGAGGGGTTGTGTTGAAGCCAGAAGGGGTGTCTTGATTGGTTAAGGATGTTGGACATGACATTGAATAGCGGAAAGGCAGCTGTATGCTTTCTCACGTCCGTCGGGCTACAGGCTCTCCTCTCCTAAACTCTGAGGCTGGACATGGGTCCTCTGCCTTTTTGTTGAGGTCTGCTTCTGGAATATTATTCGTTAAACTTTGACTTCCTCCTCACCGTGTCCAGATTCAGCAAAGGATGGCAGATAAAAGATAGGATGTTCAGATAAATCTGAATGTCATATAAATAATAAATACATTATTATATAAGTATGTCCCAGATATTGCAAAGGACATATTTATACAAAATATGTTGGCTATCTGAAATGCAAATTTAATTGGATATCCCCACTTTTATTTGCTAAGTCTAGCTCCTTATATTCAGCATTTAGAGTACTTAACAGTGTCAGTATCTGAATGTATATGTCACTTACCTCTGACTTCTTCAGGGTGTGCAAACTTGCTTAGTAACAGGATAGTTTTGTGTATCCCAGAGTGACCCAAGGTAAATATGCAAACTAATCCTGAATTACAAGAGATCGATAAATCCTAGGAATGTGTCAAAGGACTGTGGGGAAGAGATTTAACGGATTAGGGGGTGAGTGGAACGTAGGAGTCAGGAATGTTCAATATTGTAGGTTGGAATTAAGCTATGTGAAGGAGGCTGAGGTGGGTTAAAAACCAGTGGGCTTAGAGGTGACTCTTAGGGTGGAATTTAAAAGGAGAAAAGCAGTGCAGCATTGCGTTTGATTCTTTCAAACCTGCAACTACATCCACATTAGGAGTTTCTGTAACAGGGCAAGGGAGCAAGGATAAGGTATTTCTTAAGGTTCAGACTGGCACTCAGTTTGGAATGGAGATTATAATTCTATGTGTGATGCTGAAATATGATGTCGATAATCTTTGGAGTCCTGCCAAAGCATTCCAAAAAATATCCATAACAATTTAGAAAAGAGGGATGGGGAAAAAACATTTAAACACCAAATGCTAGGAGTTCTTTGTGCTTTCTCTCTCATCTCTCTCTCTCTCTTTTTTTTTTCCTTTTAATTTCATATTTCACTCTATCAGGTATCAGGTTTCTAGGAGTAAAATCTAATTGCTGATGTTTGTGTCAAATGAATTATGTGTATGTGTGGGAATGCATGTGTGAATATAGTTTAATTTAAAACCATGATTGTTTTGGTTATAATTCAGAAGCATCCTAAGCCTTGTAACGCAAAGCAACAGAAAGACTGAGACTGGAGTTTAGCCAAAGGTTAAATTTGTGACCAGCCATGGAAAGATTTATAGTTAAGCACTACTATTAAGAATCATTTCCCCAGTGGTTTCACTAGATTTTGTGTGTGCTGAAGAGTTGCACTGTAATATGTCAGATCTTAGTCATCTTGGTAAATTGTATGAAATGAACAAGGTATGTGATGACTGTAAATTGGAACAGTGAGTGTATTATGTGTCTGAATTTGCAATACATGTTTGACTTAAAGCTTCTTAGAAAATCTAACACAGATCTTTCTGTTGTCTTATTGGCATGTTTTATTAAGCACTGAAATTACCTGCAGAGTGCGTGAGGACTGCAAAGGAAATAGGGTTAAAGATATTCATCCGATCACTTTCACATCATGTCTAGATATTTAGCAGGTTAGAAAAAAGTGTACCTACCAGCCCCCAAATGAAGCTGCTGGTAAACTGGCTGTCTTACCTTGCCTTCTTAGACCTCTCCCTCCCCTCTTCTCTTTTCCCCTTTCTCCTCTCTTTCTCTCTTTTTCTTTCTCTCTCTCTCTCTCTCTATACTGTTTTCACCCTATGTAATGGTCATTTTTTCATTACTTACTGCAAAGTACCCAGGAGGATGAACGCAGGGGAAACAGATTATGTGCTAGGCAGCTGGATTTCCTCTAAAGCCTTTTCCTTTGAATGAAGCTTCCTCCTTTCACAGGTTTATAAACAGCTCTTCCTGTGATTTTGCAGCACAGACTATGGTGAGTCCTCCCGCCAGCTCAGTGCAGCCAGGTGCTAAGCATCTGCTGCAGTGAGCTAGTGCCTTTGCAAGATGTGTGTGTTATCCTATTGGCATTCTGTCATCCTCCAGGGAACTGGGAGAGTGACTATAACTCTCACATCCCTACTTGGTCTTGCAGGTAGCAAGAATATCACATTAATGTGAAATGCTGATGCTCTGCTTCTGCTTTGCTTTTTTTTCCCCTCTGACAAGCTTATCACAGTGATATCAAAAGAAGCAGGAAACCTAGCCTAGGTGGTACATTATTGCTCTCTGGCCAAGAGATCCTGGAGAATATAGCAGGGAGTTTTTCTCTTATGTTATGAATGAAGGCAAGTACCCTTTTCTTCATTAAGATTTCATTTTCAATGTAACTCGAATTTCTGGCACAGTCGGGAAAACATACTGAGAGTAGTCATTCTAGTTGGAGAATCTTGCTAGCCAATGCAGATACCATATAATGGAATGGAGCCCATGCAGATACAATATAATGGAATGAGTTAGCAGTTAGTCCTTATTCTGAGGGCAAAAACAAATATTGAAGGAGTCATCCCATAGCCATGATTATTGACTTCTGGATTGTTCAACTACTACAATGGGATGAAATTTAGATCAGTGGGTAGCAGAGCAAATATTCTATCTTATTAATTCAGGATTTGATTTGTAAATCACAGTGATAATTTTTCACAAATGGCAGACCTGGCAATATCAAAACTAACCCTGTCTCATATTTCTGCATGATTGCACCCCAGTCTAAGGGTATGTCAGATCCACCTCACCTCGTATGCTTTATACAGTAGAAAACTGCCTGTTGAATTTTAATAAAACAAACTGCATTTTAACTCTGTGATGGTGAAAAAAGTGATCCAACATAGTTGTCATATAGGTCGACCTCAGGCTTGCTATCATTCAGACTGGGTAGTCCAATGAGACGGTTCCGACTAGATATTCCATTCTAGAGAATCAGGTAATCCAATCTTTCCTCATTGCCAATTCACCCTTGTAAGAATAACATCTATGAGGTCAGGCTTTGTATGTCACTCATCTCTGTATTTTGGGCTATAGTTAACTTGCAGGCAGGTTTTCGGTAGCTTTGTTGAATAAATGAGTAGGGACTTGATAAATGTAAATGAATTTTGGACATTTAGGTTGCTTCCATGTTCTGGCTATTGTAAATAGCTGCAATGAACATTGGGGTGCATGTCATTTTGAATTATGGTTTTCTTTGGGTATATGCCCAGTAGTGGGATTATCATATGTAGTCATACGGTAGTTCTATTATTAATTTTTTGAGGAACCTCAATACTTCTCCATAGTGGCTGTATCAAGCTACTTTTCCACCAACAGTACAAGAGGGTTCCGTTTTCTCACACCCTCTCCAGCATTTATCGTTTGCATACTTTTGTGATGATGGTCTTGTGGACATAGGGGAGGTGGGGAGAGAGTTGGAGTGGATTGGGAGAGTGGGATTGACATATACGCACTGCTACATGTAAAACAAGTAGATAGTGGAAACCTGATTTATAGTGCAGGGAGCTCAGCTCAGTGCTCCGTGATGACCTAGAAGGGCGAGGTGGGAAGTGGGAGGGAGGGGATATATGTATATAGAGAGCTGATTTACTTTGCTATACAGCAGAAACTAACAACATGGTGAAGCAACTATATCCCAATTTAAAAAAGAAAATTTTAAAATGTCAATGAATTTTGTACTTTTGTGTTTGTATTTTGCCACATTTAAGCATGTCAAGGTGGTTATCAATATTCTTCAATATTTATTATCAATAAAATGATTATCAATATTTTTCTCTCTGGAGTCCTCCAGAGTAGCAGAAAAACAATCTCAATTTAGTTTTTTCTGTGCCTTTCTCATCCATTGCAGTTATACTTGAGTTGAAGGCCCTAACCAGCTAAAATGGAACTGGGGTCAATGCTCAGGATCTCCTTTCAGGACTGAAGCATCCATTCTCCCAGCTGCTGAGAGTGTTGTCTCTTGACAACTCTCAGCTGGATTCCACTGTGGAACTCGCCCATGACTTTTATCTTGGGGACCCCCTTTCAGTCATATTAACAGACATTTTATAGATATTTATGAGTATTACTTCTGTCCCCCATCCTTTCAGTTCAGTTCAGTCGCTCAGTCATGTCTGACTCTTTGCAATGCCATGAACCACAGCACGCCAGGCCTCCCTGTCCATCAACAACTCCCAGAGTTTCCTAAAGTCATATCAATTGAGTTGGTGATGCCATGCAACCATCTCATCCTCTGTCATCCCCTTCATCTCCCACCCTCAATCTTTCGAGCACCAGGGTCTTTTCAAATGAGTCAGCTCTTCACATCAGGTGGCCAAAGTATTGGAGTTTCAGCTTCAACATCAGTCCCCCATCTTTTCAGTTCAGTTCAGTTCAGTTCAGTTGCTCAGTCATGTCCGACTCTTTGCGACCCCATGAACTGCAGCACACCAGGCCTCTCTGTCCATCACAAACTCCTAGAGTTCACCCAAATTCATGTCTGAGTCGGTGATGCCATCCAGCCATCTCATCCTCTGTCGTCCCCTTCTCCTCCTGCCCCCAATCCCTCCCAGCATCAGAGTCTTTTCCAATGAGTCACCGCTTTTCATGAGGTGGCCAAAGTACTGGAGTTTCAGCTTTAGCATCAGTCCTTCCAAAGAACACCCAGGACCGATCTCCTTTAGAATAGACTGGTTGGATCTCCTTGCAATCCAAGGGACTCTCAAGAGTCTTCTCCAACACCACAGTTCAAAAGCATCAATTCTTCGGCACTCAGCCTTCTTCACAGTCCAACTCTCACATCCATACATGACCACAGGAAAAACCATAGCCTTGACTAGATGGACATTTGTTGGCAAAGTAATGTCTCTGCTTTTGAATATGCTATCTAGGTTGGTCATAACTTTCCTTCCAAGGAGTAAGCGTCTTTTAATTTCTTGGCTGCAATCACCATTTACCCTTTCTCTATTCCAACCATCTACATCTTCTTCATTCATTGCAGTCAGACCAGAAGCAAAAGTGGTGAAGACAACCCACCTTCCTTCTGTGTTGAAAGACCATAACCTAAAGAGAATAAAAAGGCTTCTGATTTTAGTCAGGAGGCCAGTCAGTTCCTATGATGAAGATCAACCCACTACTGTCTTCTGAGCAGGTCTCTTCTGCTCCCTTCTCTCCCTTATCCAAGGAGAAGATTGCAACTCTTAGTTGGTTGAAGAGTTCACTTCTCAAGGCCTCACAATGACTCATATGATTTTTCAGAAATATAATCTCACTACTTCTAGCACTTCATTGTAGTTGAAATCTACTTGCCCTCCATAATTCTGTTAAAGCACGATCAATCTCTTCTTTTTTAAAAACTAGAATCTAAATTAGTGTTCTGTGCATGTGGTATTAATAAATATTTGCTATTGTTCTTCTCCTTATTTAAATTGTTGCCAATAGCCAGACACAAAATAATAAATGCATAATTTGAATGATAAAGTTGACATTAGATTCTGAAATTCATTGTTGATCATACCAGTCACACTGATAGGAATATGCAGGCCTCTTTTCACAGCTGCCTGACTTAGGTTTCTCTTATATTTTGAAATTTATAAACATCTTTCTTAGTACCCACAAGAATCTATTTATAATGTTCAGACACTTCAATGATTCACTCTAGTCAGCACTTGTAAGTAAATATCTCACTTCCTGGTTAGTTAAGGAGATATCATGAATGAAACTGGTATTATGAATGAAAGGGTTACCAAGGAGAGGAAGCAAACCAATTCCAGGATTCAAGTACTCTATTCTTTCCTTTCATCTGTTCTTGAGATGAGTAAGGAAAATGCCCAGGGGATTTGAGGTAAAAACCTTTTGGCTTTATCACTAGAAGGAAACACTTAATCAATAGACAGCAATGTGTTCAACTGTGGTGATTGTTAAGGAAATGCATATAAAACTAACAGCAATGTGCAACCTCATGACTTTTAAATTGTCCAAGATAAATACAAAGGTCATTTCTATGTGTTCAGGAAATAGACTCTTTTTACTCAGCTGCTGGGACTTTAAATTGGTCTACTCTTTCCCACGTGGCTTAGACAGCAAAGAATCTGCCTGCAATGCAGGAGACCCAGGTTCAATACCTGGGTCCAGAACATCCCCTGGAGAAGGAAGGCAACCCATTCCAGTATTTTTGCCTGGAGGATTCCATAGACAGAGGAGCCTGGCAGGCTACAGTCCATGGGGTCACAAAGAGTTGGACATGACTGAGTGACTAACCCTCCACTTTGGTAGAGTACTTTGGTAATTTGGAACAAGAGCCTCAAAATACTTGTTTTCCCTTGATTTAGCAATTTCACAATCAGGAACTTATCCTAAGAAAGCAAAAATTTATATACAAGTATGCTCATTAAATATTTACAACACTGAAAAATTAGAACAAACACAATGTCTAGCAATAGAGGGAGAGTCAAACAAATACTGTCATGATTATGCTATGGTATAATATACACCAATTTAATTTTTGAGCGATATTTAATGACATAGAAGATGCTTATAACATTATATTAAATGAAAAGTACTGAATTTATAGAATAATTCAAATTTTGTAAGCAAGGAATAACCTTTCTGGGTATTAAAACAAATTTCCAGAAGAAATGAACTCTACAAACACTCTATTCTTGAATTTCTAGCTTCTAGAACTAGGAGACAATAAATTTCTGTGGTTCAAGGAAATAAATTTCCAGGAGGAAAATGAACCAAACTATGAATAATAGGATAAAAGAATTAAGGGGAGTTTTAATTTTTTCTTTGTAACTTCTATACTTGCAAAAATTTATGGATTGGCTAAATTGGATTACTTACAATTAGGAAGGAACAATAGAAATATTTTTATATAAGTGAAATTTGTCTTTGGTGATGACATTGGTGCCTTAATGTGGTAAGAAAGAAAGCACTATAAATGCACATTTGATGATGGACATATCTGAGGATCATTTTCACAAAGTGCCCCACCAGTCTCTGTCCTGCTTTCAAAGTCTCAGCCCTGGGTTTCTTTGGTGTGTACTTACTGTGAATCAGTTCAGTTCAGTTGCTCAGTCATGTCTGACTCTTTGCGACTCCATGAATCTCAGCACGCCAGGCCTCCCTGTCCATCACCAACTCCCGGAGTTCACTCAGACTCACGTCCATCGAGTCAGTGATGCCATCCAGCCATCTCATCCTCTGTCGTCCCCTTCTCCTCCTGCCCCAATCCCTCCCAGCATCAGTCTTTTCCAATGAGTCAACTCTTCGCATGCGGTGGCCAAAGTACTGGAGTTTCAGCTTTAGCACAGACTTTAAAACTCAATCTCTCTTTGTTAGGTGACAATGGGTATTGATCTTTTGTTATTCCTTGATGATTACTTGCTAAAATGTTTCATTCATTACTATGCATGATTTGTAAACTTCCTACTGTTCTCAGAAATAGCAAATATGTTAATCTGTAAGCAGAGCATAGAATTTTGTGGACCATGGTCTTTCTCAACTGCTGTGGCATGAATTTTGACTGACACTCCTGGAGATATTTATGAAAAAGGAATTTGAACCTCATGGAGTAGAGAGAGAAAATGACCACTTCCACAGAAACAATAATACAAAGTTCTTGATTTCTGTGTCTGCTGAATTAGAAAAGGAATTACTTACAATCAATGGAAATTCATGCAGATATGAATGAAATGCAAGGTTGCAATGTTTAATATTTCCTCCAAGGAAATTATTTTCTTTATCTGGTTCTATATACCTTTTAATTTTTTATTTGAAGTATAGTTGATTTATGATATTATATTAGCTTCAGATGTACAGCACAGTGATTCAATATTTTTATGGATTATATGTCATTTAAAGTTATTACAAAAATATTTCCCTGTGCTGTACAATATGTGCTTGGTGCTTATTTCTTTTATACATATTATTTTGTACCTTTTAAACCCTTACCCCTGACTCACCTGTTCCACCTTCTGTCTCCCCACTGGTAACCAATAGTTTGTTTTTCATATGTGTGAGTCTGTTTCTGTTTTGTTATATTCCTTCATTTGTTGTAATCATGTTGTTTGTTTAATATTGAATTATATGAGTTGTTTGTATATTTTGGATTTTAACCCCTTATAGGTCATATCATTTACAAATATTTTCTCCCATTCAGTAGGTTGTCTTTTCATTTTCATTGATGGCTTTCTTGGCTGTGCAAAAGCTTTTAAGTTCAATTAGGTCTCATTTGTTTATTCTTGTTTCTTTGGCCTCTAGAGACTAATCCAGAAAAATATTGGTAGACTATATGTCAGGGTGTTTTGCCTGATTTCTCTTCTAGAAGTTTTATGGCTTTAGGTCTTACATTTAGGTCTTTAATCCATTTAGAGTTTATTTTGTATATGGTGTAAGGAAATATTTTAATCGTAATTCTTTTACCAGTAGTTTTCCTAGCAATATTTATTGAAGAGATGGTCTTTTTTCCATTGTGTATTTTTACCTCTGTTCTTGTGGACTAACTGACCATGAATTTATTTCTGTTCCATTGGTCTATGTGTATACTTTGTGCCAGTATCATGCTGTTTTTGATGAAAGTGAAAGTGGAGAGTGAAAAAGTGGGCTTAAAGCTCAACATTCAGAAAACGAAGATCATGGCATCCGGTCCCATCACTTCATGGCAAATAGATGCGGAAACAGTGGAAACAGTGTCAGACTTTATTTTTTGGGGCTCCAAAATCACTGCAGACGGTGACTGCAGCTGTGAAATTAAAAGACGCTTACTCCTTGGAAAGAAAGTTATGACCAACCTAGATAGCATATTCAAAAGCAGAGACATTACTTTGCCAACAAAGGTCCGTCTAGTCAAGGCTATGGTTTTTCCTGTGGTCATGTATGGATGTGAGAGTTGGACTGTGAAGAAGGCTGAGCACCGAAGAATTGATGCTTTTGAACTGTGGTGTTGGAGAAGACTCTTGAGAGTCCCTTGGACTGCAAGGAGGTCCAATCAGTCCATTCTGAAGAAGATCAGCCCTGGGATTTCTTTGGAAGGACTGATGCTAAAGCTGAAACTCCAGTACTTTGGCCACCTCATGTGAAGAGTTGACTTGTTGGAAAAGACTCTGATGCTGGGAGGGATTGGGGGCAGGATGAGAAGGGGACGACAGAGGATGAGATAGCTGGATGGCATCACTGACTTGATGGACGTGAGTCTGAGTGAACTCCGGGAGTTGGTGATGGACAGGGAGGCCTGGTGTGCTTTGATTCATGGGGTCACAAAGAGTAGGACACGACTGAGCGACTGAACTGAACTGAACTGAACATGCTGTTTTGATTACTGTAGCTTTGTAGTCTGCAGTCAGGGAGCATGATATCTCCAGCTTCATTATTTTTTTCTCCTCAAGATTGCTTTGACAATTAGGGGTCTTTTGTTGTTCTATAAAAAATTTAGGATTATTTATCCTAGTTCTGTGAAAGATGTCATGGGTCTTTTGATAGGGATTGCGTTAAATCTTGGATGACTTTGGGTAATATGGATAATTTAACAATATTAATTCTTCCAATCAAAGAACATGGGATATTTTTCACTTTCTTTGTTTTAATATCATCTTTAATTTCTTTCATCGGTGTTTTTCATGGTTTTTCAGAGAATATAGATCTTTTATCTCCTTGCTGTTGTTGTTCAGTTGCTAAGTTGTATCCCACTCTTTGCAATCCCATGAACTGCAGCATGTCAGGCTTCCCTGTCCTTCACTATCTCTGAGAGTTTGCTCAAACTCATGTCCATCGAGTCTGTGATGCCATCCAACCATCTCATCCTTTGTTGCCCTCCTCTCCTCTTGCCCTCAGGCTTTCCTAGAATCAGGATATTTTCCAAAGAGTTGACTCTTTACATCAGATGGCCAAAGTATTTTATCCCTTTGGCTAAGTTTATTCCTAGATATATATATATATATATATTTTTTTTTTTTTGATATGGTTTTAAATGGGATTGTTTTTGCTCCCTGGTGGTTTATTGTTAGTAAATAGACAAGCAAGAGATTTAATTTTGTATCTTGCAACTTTACTAAATTTATTTATTAGTTCTAAAGCTTTTTGGTGGAGAATTTTTTTTCCATGTATAGTATCATGTCATTTACAAATAGTCACAGTTTTTCTTCTCTTTGGATTTGGATGCCTTTTATGTCTTTTCTTTGTATTCTGTGATTAGGACTCCCAGTACTTTATCTAATAGAAGTGGTAAGAGTGGGCATTCCTCCTGAATTGCTTCCTGAATTTAGAGGAAAAGATTACAACTTTTTCACCATTTAGTATAATATTAACTGTGGGATTGTCATAAATGGTCTTTATTGTGTTGCGATATTTTCCTTCTATATAAACTTTAATGAGAATTTTTGTTATGAATAGATGTTGAATTTTTTCAAATACTTTCTTTGCATCTATTGAGATGATCATGTAATTTCTAATTTTTCTTTTGTTAGTGTGATGTATCACATTTCTTGATTTGTGAATATTGAACCATCTTTGTTTCCCTGGAATATATTCCACTTGATTATAGTGTATGATCTCTTTCATGTATTGTTGGATTAGATTTGCTGCTATTTTGTTGAGGATTTTTCTGCCTATATTCATCAAAGATATTGGCCTATAATTTTTTCTCACTGTAGTGTCTTTGTCTTGTTTTGGTTTCAGGGTAGTGTTGGACTTGAAGAATGAATTTAGGAGTGTTCTTTCCTTTTAACTTTTGGGGATAGTTTTAGAAGGTTACTCAAAGAATGCTCAAACTATAGCACAATTGCACTCACCTCACATGCTAGGAAAGTAATGCTCAAAATTCTCCAAGCCAGGCTTCAACAGCACACCATAAACTTCCAGATGTTCAAGCTGGTTTTAGAAAAGGCAGAGGAACCAGAGATCAAATTGCCAATATCCACTGGATCACTGAAAACGCAAGAGAATTCCAGAAAAACATCTACTTCTGCTTTATTGAAAATGCCAAAGCCTTTGACTATGTGGATCACAATAAACTGTGGAAAATTCTTCAAGAGATGGAAATACCAGACCACTTGACCTACCTCTTGAGAAATCTGTATTCAGGTCAGGAAGCAACAGTCAGAACTGGACATGGAACAACAGACTGGTTCCAAATAGGATAAGGTGTATGTCAAGGCTGTGTATTGTTACCCTGCTTATTTGACTTATATGCAGAGTACATCATGCTGGGCTGGAAGAAGTACAAGCTGGAATCAGGATTGCCAGGAGAAATATCAATAACCTCAGATATGCAGATGTCACCACCCTAATGGCAGAAAGTAAAGAAGAACTAAAGAGCCTCACTTTCAGAAAGTGAAAGAGGAGAGTGAAGAAGTTGGCTTAAAGCACAACATTCAGAAAACTAAGATCATGGCATCTGGTCCCACCATTTCATGGCAAATAGATGGGGAAACAGTGGAAGCAGTGGCAGACTTTACATTTTGGGCTCCAAAATCACTGTAGATGGTGACTGTAGCCATGAAATTAAAAGAACGCTTACTCCTTGGAAGGAAAGTTATGACCAGCCTAGACAGCATATTCAAAAACAGAGACATTACTTTGCCAACACAGGTCCATCTAGTCAAGGCTATGGTTTTTCCACTGGTCATGTATGGATGTGAGAGTTGCACTATAAAGCAAGCTTAGCACCAAAGAATTGAAGTTCTTGAACTGTGGTGTTGGAGAAAACTCTTGAGAGTCCCTTGGACTGCAAAGATATCCAACCAGTCCATCGTAAGGAAGATCAGTCCTGAGTGCTCATTGGAAGGACTGATGTTGAAGCTGAAACTCCAATACTTTGGCCACCTGATGCGAAGAGCTGACTGATTTGCAAAGACCCTGATGCTGGGAAAGATTGAAGGCAGGAGGAGAAGGGGATGACAGAGGATGAGATGGTTGGATGGCATAACCTACTCAATGGACATGAGTTTGAGTAAGCTCCAGGAGTTGGTGATGGACAGGGAGGCCTGGCTTGCTGCAGTCCACAGGGTCACAAAGAGTCGGACATGACTGAGCGACTGAACTGAACTGAAGTGAACTTAGAAGGTTACATAATGGTATTCTTTACATATTTAGTAGAATTCCCCTGTGATGCTGTCTGGTCCTGGATTTTTGTTTGTTGGAAGTTTTTTCAATAACAATTTCAATTTCAGTACTGGTGATCAATCTGATCAGATTATCTGCTTCTGTCTAATTTGGACTTGCCAGGTTTTATGTTTCTAGAAAATTTTCCATTTATTCTAGGTTGACTTATTTGTTGTCATGTAATTATTTGTAGTATTCTCTTATATTTTGTGTCTCTGTGGTATTTTAAAATTTTTCTCCTCTTTAATTTTTTATTTTATTTATTTGTTCCTCTCTCTTCTTTTTGATAAGCCTGGTTAAAGTTTATCTTTTAAAAAACCCAGATCTTGTTTTTATTGATTTTTCTTTTCTCCTTTTTTTTTTTCTTTTTGGCTTATTTTATTTATTTTCTCTCTAAACTATATTATTTTCTTTCTTCTGCTGACTTGGGGATTTCTTTGTTCTTCTCTAATTCCTTTAGATGGTAGATTAGGTTGTTTATCTGAGATTTTTCTAATCTCTTGAGGAAGACCTATATTACTATAAGCTTTCCTTTTCCTTTACTGCATTCCATAGGTTTTGCTAAGTTATGTTTCCATTTTCATTTGTCTTGAGGTATTTTCTGATTTTCTCTTTGCTTTCTTAATTGACCTTTTGGTTTTCTAGCAGCATGTTTAACCCTCATGTGTTTGTCTTTTTCCCATTTTTGTTTCTGATTGAGTTATATCTCATGTCCTTGAGGTCAGAAAAATAGATTGATATAGTTTCTATCCTCTTAAATTTATTGAGGTTTGTTTTGTTTCTTAGCATGTGATCCATCCTTGAGAAAACTCCATACACACTTGAAAAGAATGTGTATTCTCCTGTTTTTGAATGGGATGTTCTGGAGATAGCTACTGAGCCAAACTAGTTTATGGTGTCATCTTAAAGCACTGTTGCCTTGTCGATTTCCTGTCTAGAGGATCTGTCCTTTAATGTAAGTGGGGTGTTAAAATTCCCCACTATCATCGTATTATTGTCAGTTTCTCCCTTTATGTCTGTTAATATCTGCTTTATATATTTAGGTATATCACCTTTTAATTTGGATTTACTCCTGCTGAAATTTCTCCCAGCACTGATTTTACAAAGTATTATATAGAAAACAAAGGAAACAAATAAAATGCTATAAAATCACCATAAGTTTTCTAGAAATAGAGGAAGGAATATTTTTTCCTTTCAGTCTTCCCTTTGTACATCCATCCCTCCCTTCTCTCATGCTCTCATTCTCAATCCTGTTCTCACTCTCTTATCCTCTTGCTCTTTCTTTTTATGCTTCCTGATTTAGGTTGTTACGTCAAATCTGATCCCACTTGTCACTTTTGAAGTAAGACTATATGAAATCTTTTAAAAAACATTATTTTAACATGAATAAGCCATAACTGCTGTGATAGGAACATGTTTTTTTATGTAAGATGGCATAATCTTCACTTAGACAAGGATATTCATAAAAAGAGTGCCATTCCTAATTTTCAGACTTGGAAATGCCTTGTGGCTGTTTTAAAATGGTTTACTCACTGTGGATTCAAAACTAGGGAAATTCTTAGTTCTTGTTTCTTTCAATAATTTTAGCAAACATCTGCTAAGAGCTCCCAGGGGTATATTTTGCACAGAACTGAAATATGACTGCTGGTAAAGCTAAGAGCCTGCTACTTTCCAAATATGTAACCCAGCTAATATGCATTACAATTTAATAAATCCATGAATGGATATTATATGGAGATTGCAGGCCAGATGTTCCCTGTTAAAACAAGTCAGAGGAAGAGGCATTGTAGCTAGAGGGATTCAAGTTCAATATAAGAAAGTGAAAGAAGTTTCTGGGGAGATTTTTGAATGCCCTATGAAGATTCTTACTCAGAATGTGGAATGTTATCAATGCTGGCCTTGATTTCCAAGTTGTGCAAGTTAAAAAAAGAACAAAAATATCAACTTGGATTTTAAACTTAGATGAAAATTATTGTATTTACTGAAACAAGTTCTCAAGCAATACTGAAAGTAATGAGGAAATTTTCCACTTAAAATTTCTGGAGTTAAAATAGAACCTGTTGACCCTCTCTGTCTCTGTCTCAATGTAGCAAAAAGTGAATCCTCTCAGATCACAGAAGTGACTTCAGGCTTTGTACCAAGCCTCTACCATCACAACTTTCTCACTGAACTTCTCAATAAACTCTCTGTCTGTTACCTTGACACCAGAGTGAGTAAGACTGCAGTAAGACTGAAGTAACAGTGGTTCCTTCAATTCATACAGTAGCCTTCTGATATTGAATGCTTTCTTGTTTAGTGTCTCATTTAATCTTCCCAACAACCCTACAAAGCAGGCATAATCTTCTCCATTCCCTGATTAGAAAAGTGAGAATCATGGGGTGACCGATGCAAAATTATCTATTTGTAAGTAGCAAAGCCAAGGGTAAAATTAAGTTTCAATCCTAGTTAAGGGCTCTGGTATTATATTTCAGTAATTTTGGTGCACTCATCATTTTCTTCAAAGGGTGCCCCGCCTTGTGACAATGTGGCTGATTTGTTTGGAATGACACAGCATATCCACCCTTATAAGAAACTGCAAGGAAAGTTCTCAGATTGGAGCTTTCCAAAAAGCATCCTTGATGCAGAATATTCCTATTTATCCTTTCACTATAAGCATTGACAGCCTGGTTTTCCCACTCATTGCTTCTGTGGCAAGTTATTTAATATATGTATGTGTCAGTTTTCTCATCTGTATAAAAGGAAATAACAATAATAGCATCTACCTCAAAGGTCTGTTTTGAAGGCAACTAAGTTAATGCCTGCAAGGTGTTTGGAGAAAACTGTGTTTAGAATATGTGGACTGAAAATGTTGGTTAATACCACAAGTTTGCTATCAACTTGAGATGCCAAACTTGGCTTCCAAACATGTGGCAAGATAATTATTAAATAATTTTATAAAAATTATCTATAAATATGCCTCTTTTTAAGTTACTGGAAAATGAAAGAATGAATAAAAAGTAGTATTTGCCTGAAAGAGATTTGTCATTCAGTGGTGGAGATATGGAATATATACACATTTCTATAGTCCAAGGCACAATAAGTAATGTAAGACTAGAGCGCAAAGGGAGTAGACATTCTTAACAACTGGAAGGATCTGATAATATTTCTAAGTGTGGCGAGGTTTGAATATTATATTTACCTTGAATCTCCACAGGATCTGGCTCAGTGGCTGCAACATAGGTGATCAGTGGCTATATGTGGAGTGACTAAGTATGGCAGGTGGAGGTCAAAGATTTGGGGAAAGCTTCTTTAGAGGGGAAAGAGTATAAACCAAGCACAGAAGCATAAAAAGGATCCATTTAGGAAGTTCTAGAACTAACAGCCGAAAAAGATGTCCTTTTCATTACAGATGATAGGAATGCAAAAGTAGCAAGTCAAGAGATACCTAGAGTAACAGGCAAATTTGGCCTTGGAGTACAAAATGAAGCGAGTCAAAGGTGAATAGAGTTTTGCCAGGAGAACACACTGGTCATAGTAAACTACTTCTTCCAACAACACAAGAGAAGACTCCACACATGGACATCACCAGATGGTCAATACCAAAATCAGATTGATTATATTCTTTGCAGCCAGGGATAGAGAAGCTCTATACAGTCAGCAAAAACAAGACTGGGAGATGACTGTGGATCAGATCATGAACTCTGTATTGCCAAATTCAGACTTAAATTTAAGAAGTAGAGAAAACCACTAGACCATTCAGGTATGATCTAAATCAAATTCTGTATGATTATACAGGGAAAGTGACAAATAGATTCAAGGGATTAGATCTAATAGAATGCCTGAAGAACTATGGATAGAGGTTTGTGACATTGTACAGGAGGCAGTGATAAACACCATCCCCAAGAAAAAGAAAAGCAAACATGGAAAATGGTTGTCTGGGGAGGCCTTACAAAGAGCTGAGAAAAGAAGAGAAGCTAAAGGCAAAGGAGAAAGGGAAATATATACCCACTTGAATGCAGAGTTCCAAAGAATAGCAAGGAGAGATAAGAAAGCCTTCCTCAGCGATCAGTGCAAAGAAATAGAGGAAAACAATAGAATGGGAAAGACTAGAGATCTCTTTAAGAAAATTAGAGATATCAAGGGGACATTTCATGCAAAGATGGGCTCCATAAAGGACAGAAACTGTATGGACCTAATAGAAGCAGAAGATATTAAGAAGAGGTGCAAGAGTACACAGAAGAACTGTACAAAAAATATTTTAATGACCCAGATAACCATGATGGTGTGATCACTCACCTAGAGCCACACATCCTGGAATGCCAAGTCAAGTGGACCTTAGAAAGCATCACTATGAACAAAGCTAATGGAGGTGATGGAATTCCAGTTGAGCTATTTCAAATCCTAAAAGATGATGCTATGAAACTGCTGTACTCAATATGCCAGCAAATTTGGAAGACTCAGTAGTTGCCACAGGACTGCCAAAGGTCAGTTTTCACTCCAATCCCAAAGAAAGGCAATGCCAAAGAATGTTCAAACTACCTCACAATTGCATTCATCTCACATGCTAGCAAGGTAATGCTCAAAATTCTCCAAGCCAGGCTTCAACAGTATGTGAACCGAGAACTTCCAGATGTTCAAGCTAGTTTTAGAAAAGGCAGAGGAACCAGAGATCAAATTGCCAACATCCACTGGATCATGGAAAAAGGAAGAGAGTTCCAGAAAAACATCTACTTCTGCTTTATTGACCATGCCAAAGGCTTTGACTCTGTGGATCTCAGCAAACTGTAGAAAATTCTTAAAGAGATGGGAATACCAGATCACCTGACCTGCCTCCTGAGAAATGTGTATGCAGGTCAAGAAGCAACTGTTAGAACTGGACATGGAACAACAGATTGGTTATAAATTGGGAAAGGAGCTCATCAAGGCTGTATATTGTCACCCTGCTTATTTAACTCATATGCAGAGTACATCATGTGAAATGCTGGGATGAATGAAGCACAAGCTGGAATCAAGATTGCCAGGAGAAATTTCAGTAACCTCAGATACGTAGATGACATCACCCTTATGACAGAAAGCAAAGAAGAAATAAAGAGACTCTTGGTGAAAGCGAAAGAGGAGAGTGCAAAGTTGGCTTAAAGCTCAACATTCAGAAAACTAAGATCATGGCATCCAGTCCCATCACTTCATGGCAAATAGATGGGGAAAGAATGGAAACAGTAACAGACTTTATTTTTATTGGCTCCAAAATCACTGCAGATGGTGACTGCAGCCATGAAATTAAAAGATTAAACATTTCTCCTTGGAAGAAAAACTATGACCAACTTAGACAGCATACTATAAAGCAGAGACATTACTTTGTCAGCCAAGGTCCGTCTAGTCAAAGCTATGGTTTTTCCAGTAGTCATATATGGATGTGAGAGTTGGGCTTTAAAGCAAGCTGAGTATCGAATAATTGATGCTTTCAAACTGTGGTTTTGGTGAAGACTCTTGAGAATCCTTTGGACTGCAAGGAGATCCAACCAGTCCATCTTAAAGGAAATCAGTCCTGAATATCCATTGGAAGGAATGATGCTGAAGCTGAAACTCCAATGCTTTGGCCACATGATGTGAAGAACTGACTCAATGGAAAAGACCCTGATCCTGGGAAAGATTGATGACAGGAGGAGAATGGGACAACAGAGGATGAGATGTTTGGATGGCATCACTGACTCTATGGAGATGAGTTTGAGTAAGCTCCAGGGGTTGATGATGGACAGGGAAGCCTGGAGTGCTGCAGTCCATGGGGTTACAAAAAGTCAGACATGACTGAGTGACTGAACTGAACTGAGGAAGTCTATGCTAGTGGATTCATGTTTTGGCAGTCAGTGATAAAGCAATTATCAAGGCAGATTTAGTCTGAGATATTGGATCATCTTGAATGACATTCTACAGTTTAAAATTTTACATGATACCATTGGAGACAAGCAGAACCTCAGATAGTTCCAAGAAGGATCTGGTAATTGGATATGAACTATAAGACCATGCATTTTATGATTTTGAGGAATGTTAAGATAGTGATTGTATATTCAATATTAACAAGACCACAGCCACTCCTAAGTTTGCCCATGTTATCGGTCAAAAATTATTAGTTGGACTTCTTGTCCTCAACTCTCAAGAACTCCAGTAAGATGGGCTTGGAAAATGGCATATAGAACAGAATCCTAAGAAACATCTTTGCTTTCCCTAAGCCTAGACTCTAACCTGGGAACTGTGTTCTTGCCAGTCTCAGGGAAGGACAGAAACTTTTGGGATTAGTGGACTAAAATTTATATGAAAGAGAACTGATGATCAAGGCAACTGGATGATTCAGTCTCCTCTATGTGGGAGAAGTCCTGGGCTACTTTGCCTCTCCTGGCCCATAAAAGGAGAAAGTGTAAGAATGTGCCATGGCAATGGGTGTGATCATTAATCCACCGTGAGCTACTCATTAGTAAATGCAGCCTAGGCACATGCCTAGAATCTGACTCATTAAATGAGTGTCCTTCTTCCTAGAGGAAAAAAAAAAAAAAAGGTTCAGGGGAAAGCAAATGTTTATATTTTCAGAGTCCTACCTGAAAGATGGCTTATAGAGAGCTGTTAGAGACAAAAAGTTTGAGTGAGATCAATGCTATGAGAAAAGACAGTTTGATTTCAAAGACGTCAAAGAATCTGATCAGATGTTGGGATGAGAGATACATTGAAGATGATTATCATTTTCCCATCCTTGTGACTGAGAGGATGGTGTTACTACACTAAATGAAATAAGCAATGAAGAGGTCATGATATTTCTCTTATTTTGCAATTTTACTGTAGTCTTAAAACATAAATGCTGTACCCTGAAGGCTAATAAGGGCTACAAGTTAATTAACAGTTAATGTTACAATATTAAGAGAAAGGGAAGGATGAAACTACCTTTTACTCTTTTTCTAGAGAATAAGAAATAGGAAGGTAGGTTTTTTTCAAGAGGCAAGTAAGCTCAGGGTCCTGGAAAAAATGGCTGCTTGTTTGACATGCTTTTTTGTGTCTCAGAGGATCTCAGACATCTAAGAGGTGCTGAAAGCTTTTGGAAGGATTATGTAAAAAAAAAATTGTGAAAGAAGGCAGTCAAAGAAGTTATTCTCTAGGCAGTATTTTCATAGTTGAACAGAGAGTCTTTGCTCTTGGAATTGTTTAGGTATATGAAAGAAAAGAAGGAACTCCTTTTTAAAGCCAACAATGGTATTTTAAAAAGAAGGGCAGGAGCAAGATGATGATTCTTGGCTCATAAAGAAAGATATGTATATGTATCTGAGCACTTGCCTTAGACTTACTAAAGGGAACTGATGATGGGTGAGGATAGACAACTGAGACAAGATGTGCTGAAATGTAATTGATACTCCAGGCTAATATTTGGTAAGACAAGAGAAAAACTTACGGCAGAAAAGGGACTCAGATTCAGTGACTTGCTAAAAAGTCATGTTATTTAAGAGAACACTACAATTAATCAGTGAAGAAGAAAATGGCAACCCACACCAGTATTCTTGCCTGGAGAATCTCATGGACAGAGGAGCCTGGCAGAGTACAGTCAATGGGATCATAAAGAGTTGGACACAACTGAGTGACGGAGCACAAAAGGCACATAGTTAATGAGGACCAACTCTAGACATAGATCGGAAGGCCCGGGAGCTGGAGATTTAGGCATTCATCAGAGGGAAGGATGAACAATGTCCAAGATGGCAATTTGAGCCACAGAGGCAAGGGTAATAGTAGGGCTGAAACTTTGATTGGTGGCTGGGGAAAATTGTAAGAACCCAGTGTAGAAATAGGAAGAAAAGCTTTGATAAATGAGTTTTCATTTGGGTTCTTACGAGTACAAGAGTCAGTTCTCAAAATGAGTTGTCTTGAGTCCTTATAAAAGAATGAGTAAGCTCTTCGTATACCTATATGGAATGATCCCACAGAATAAAACAAAAGAAATACAGAGTGCTTGGTATAGTGTGCTCACAATTGAGTACAATAGAAGGTGCATGGCTATATATAGCCATATAATTTATCTCAGAACTTTTGGAAGGATCCACAAGAATGTAATAATTGTTTCTTGGTAAGAGGTAATGGAGAACTGAGAAAAAGAAAAAAAGGGGATGGAAAGAAGACTTCAACTCATACTAAGTGCTGCTTGGGGTTACGCGTGTGGGGAAGGGTAGAAAATGAGGTGGCACTCACCTCACATCATGGAGAGAAATTTTCTGTTTCAATAAGTTGTTGCAAATATTTATCACTGGGCTTTACCTGGCTCAGTGGTAAAGAATCCGCCTGCCAATGCAGGAGATACGGGTTTGATTCCTGACCTGGGAAGATTCTGCATGCTGAGGAGCAACAAAGCCCATGCACCATAACTATTAAGCCTGTGCCCCAGAGCCCGGGAGCTGCAACCACTGAAGCCTGTAGTCCACAACAAGAGGAGCCACCTCACTGAGAAGCCCAAGTGCTACAACTAGAGGGTAGCCCCAGCTTGCTGCGACCAGAGAAAAGACCGCCAAGCAGCAAAGACCCAGCCAGCTAAAATAAATGAATAAATACATAAAATTATAAAAAACTTCATCATCCATAATTTTACGTGTTTAATGTGTAAGTTAAAAATTTTAACTCACAAAAATGTGAGTCCAGATTAAAGACAAATTTCCTTGGAGAATAGAAGTCAGTCAAAATCACTTATGTTCAGGGCTCCTTGGGTCTCTAAGTCTTTCTTGATTTTATCAGTGGTATAGTTAGAAATCAGGGGCAAACCTAAGGGATGAACAAATGATTCATATGTGAAATTGTGAAGTAAATTCCATGTGGCAATAGCTGATAGAACTTTTCCTGGACCCAAGTACTGAATTTTAGACTCTTTTGTTGACTATAAAGGCTACTCCATTTCTTCAAAAGGATTCTTGCCCACAGCACTAGTTATAATTGTCATCTGAATTAAATTCACCCATTTTGATATATTTTAGTTCATTTATTCCTAAAATGCCAATGTTCACTCTTGCCATCTCCTGTTCGACAACTTCTTATTTAGTTTGATTCATGGACCTAACATTCCAGATTCCTATGCAAAATTCTTCTTTCCAGCATCAGACTTTAATATCACCACAAGGCATATCCACACTTGGGCATTGTTTTCACTTTGGCTAAGTGGAAAGGAATGAATCTCTTCATTCCTTCTGGAACTATTTCCCCACTCTTCTCCAGTAGCATAGTTGTCACCTACTGACCTGGGGAATTCATCTGTCAGTGTCCTAACATTTTGTCTTTTTATACTGTTCATGGGGTTCTCAAGGCAAGAATACTGAAGTGGTTTGCATTCTCTTCTCAAGTGGAAGACGTTTTGTCAGAGCTCTCCACCATGACCCATCCATCTTGGGTGGCCCTACATGGCATGGTTCATGGTTTCACTGAGTTAGATAAGGCTGTGATCCTGATGATCAGTTTGGTTAGTTTTCTGTGATTGTGGTTTTAATTCTGTCTGCCCTCTGATGTATGAGGATAAGAGGCCTGTGGAAGCTTCCTGAAGGGAAGGACTGTCAGTGGGGTAAACTGGGTCTTGCTTGGGTGGGCTGAGCCAGGTTCAGTAATCTTTAATCCAATTTACTGTTGATGGGTGAAGCTGTGTTCCCTTCCTATAGTTTGGCCTGAGGTTAAACTGTGTTAGGGGTAATGGCTATAAGTGACTGCCTTTGAAAGGAATTATGCCAGCACATCAGGGCTCCCAGGACTGTTGTACTGAGTGCTCTTGACTGTTGACCCACGTCTCTGCAGGAGACTCCTGGACACTCACAGGCAATTCTGTATCAGCCTCTAATGACCCAGATAACCACCATGCTGTGACACTCAGCTAGAGTCAGACATCTTGGAGTGTGAAGCCAAGAAGCATCACTTAAGAAACACTACTTAGGAAGTCTTAAGAAGCATCACTACAAACAAAGCTAATAGAGGTGATGGAATTCCAGTTGAGCTATTTCAAATCCTAAAAGATGATGCTATTAAAGTGTTGCACTCAATATGCCAGCAAATTTGGAAAACTCATCAGTGGCCAAAGGGCTGGAAAAGGTCAGTTTTTCATTCCAATCCCAAAGAAAGGCAATGTCAAAGAATGTTCAAACTACCTCACAATTGCACTCATCTCACACATTAGTAAAGTACTGTCAAAATTCTCCAAACGAGGCTTCAACAGTACATGAATTGAGAACTTCCAGATGTTCAAGCTGGATTTAGAAAAGGCAAAGGAACCAGAGATCAAATTGCCATCATCCGTTGGATCATTGAAAAAGCAAGAGAATTCCAGAAAAACATCTACTTCTGCTTCAGTCAGCTATTCTAAAGCCTTTAGCTGTGTGGATCACAACAAAATGTGGAAAATTCTTCAAGATATGGGATTACCAGACCACCTTACCTCCCTCCTGCAAAATCTGTATGCAGGTCAAGAAGCAACATTTAGAAGTGGACATGGAACAATAGACTGGTTCCAACTTGGGAAGGGAGTATGTCAAGCTGTATATTGTCAACTCTGCTTATTTACCTTATATGCAGAGTTCAGTTCAGTTCAGTCTCTCAGTTGTGTCCGACTCTTTGTGACCCCATCGACTGCAGGATGCCAGGCTTCCCTTTCCATCACCGACTCCCAGAGCTTACTCAAACTCATGTCTATAGAGTCAGTGATGCCATCCAACCATCTCATTATCTCTAGTCCAGTTTTCCTCCCACCTTCAATCTTTCTCAGCACCAGGGTCTTTTCAAATGAGTCAGCTCTTCACATCAGGTGGCCAAAGTATAGGAGTTTCAGCTTCAGCATCAGTCCTTTCAATGAATATTCAGGACTGATTTCTTTTAAGATGGACTGGTTGGATCTCCTTGCAGTACAAGGGATTCTCAAGAGTCTTCTCCAAACCACAGTTCAAAAGCATCAACACTTTGGTGCTAAGCTTGCTTTATCATCCAACTCTCACACCCATACGTGACTACTGGAAAAACCATAGCCTTGACTAGATGGACCTTTGCTGGCAAAGTAATGTCTCTGCTTTTTAATATGCTGTCTAGGTTGATCATAACTTTCCTTCCAAGGAGCAAACATCTTCTAATTTCATGGCTTCAGTCTCCGTCTGCAGTGTTTTTGGAGTTCAAGAAAATAAAGTCTGTTACTATTTCCACTGTTTCCCCATCTATTTCCCATGAAGTAATGGGACCAGATGCCATGATCTTAGTTTTCTGAATGTTGAGCTTTAAGCCAACTTTTTCACTCTCCTCTTTCATTTTCATCAAGAGGCTCTTTATTTCTTCTTTGATTTCTGCCATAAGTGTGATTACACCTGCATATCTGTGGTTATTGATATCTTTCCCAATAATCTTGATTCCATTTGTGCTTCATTCAGCCTGGCATTTAACATGAGGTATGCTGCATTTAAGTTAAATAAGCAGGCTGACAATGTATAGCCTTGACATACTTCTTTCCCAATTTGGAATTCCTCATTCAGTTCTTTTGCTTCTTGACTTGAATACAGCTTTCTCAGGAGGCAGGTCAGGTGGTTCGGTATTCCCATCTCTTTAAGAATTTTCCACAGTTTGTTGTGATCCACACAATCAAAGGCTTTGGCATAGTCAATAAAGCAGAAATAGATGTTTTTCTGGCACTCTCTTGCTTCTTTGGTGATCCAGCAGATGTTGGCAATTTGATCTCTGGTTCCTCTGCCTTTTCTAAATCCAGCTTGAACATCTGGAAGTTCATGGCTCAGTACTGTTGAAGCCTGGCTTTGAGATTTTGAGCATTACTTTGCTAGTGTGTGAGATGAGTGCAGTTGTGAGAGACTGTGAACATTCTTTGGGATTGCCTTTCTTTGGGATTGGAATGAAAACTGACCTTTCCAGTCTTATGGTCACTGCTGAGTTTTCCAAATTTGCTGGCATATTGAGTGCAACACTTTAATAGCATCATCTTTTTAGGATTTGAAATAGCTCAATTGGAATTCCATTACCTCCACTAGCTTTATTCATAGCGATGCTTCCTAAGGCACACTTGACTTGGCATTCCAGGATGTCTAGCTCTAGGTGAGTGATCACACCATCGTGGTTATCTGGGTCATGAAGTTCTTTTTTTGTATAATTCTTCTGTGTATACTTGCCACCTCTTCTTAATATCTTCTGCTTCTGTTAGGTCCATATCATTTCTGTCCTTTATTTTGCCCATCTTTGCATGAAATGTTCCCTTAGTATCTCTAATTTTCTTGAAGAGATCTCTAGTCTTTTCCATTCTATTTTTCTCTATCTCTTTGCACTTATCACTGAGGAAGGCTTTCTTATTTCTCCTTGCTATTCTTTGGAACTCTGCATTCAAATAGGTATATCTTTCCTTTTCTCCTTTGCCTTTTGCTTCTCTTCTTTCCTCAGCTATTGGTAAGGCCTTCTCAGACAACCATTTTGCATATTTGCATTTCTTTTTCTTGGAGATGGTCTTGATTGCTGCCTCCTATACAATGTCATGAACCTCTGCCCATAGTTCTTCAGGCACTCTATCAGATCTAATCTCTTGAATCTATTTGTCTCTTTCACTATATAATCATAAGGGATATGATTTAGGTCATACCAGAATGGTCTAGTGGTTTTACCTACTTTCTTCAGTTTAAGTTTGAATTTGGCAGTAAGGTGTTCATGATTGTAACTACAGCCAGCTCCTGGTCTTGTTTTTGCTGACAGTATAGAGCTTCACCATCTTCAGCTGCAAAGAATAATAATTTATTTGATTTTGGTACTGGCCATCTGATGATGTCCACGTGTAGAGTCTTCTCTTATGCTGTTGGAAGACGGTATTTGGTATAACCAGTGTGTTCTCTTGACAAAACTCTGTTAGTTTTTGACCTGCTTCATTTTGTACTCCAAGGGCAAATTTTCCTGTTACTCAAGGTATCTCTTTACTTCCTACTTTTGCCTTCCAGTCCCCTATAATGAAAACTATATCTTTTATGAATGTGAGTTCTAGAAGGTCTTGTAAGTCTTCTTAGAACTGTTCAACTTCAGCTTCTTCAGCATTACTGGTCGGGGCATAGACTTGAATTACTGTGATATTGAATGGTTTGCCTTGGAAACAAACAGAGATCATTCTGTTGTTTTTGAGATTGCATCCAAGTACTGCATTTCAGACTTTTTTGTTGACTATGATAATTACTCCATTTCTTCTGAGTCTTGCCCACAATAGTAGATATAAGGGTCATCTGAGTTAAATTCACCCATTGCAGTCCATTTTAGTTCACTGATTCCTAAAATGTTGGTGTTCATTCTTGCCATCTCCTGTTTGACCACTTCCAATTTGCTTTGATTCATGGACCTAACATTCCAGGTTCCTATGTAATATTTCTCTTTATAGCCTCGGACTTTTCTTCCATCACCAGCCACATCCACATCTGGGTGTTTTGGTTTTTTTTGCTTGGCTCCATCTCTTCATACTGGAGTTACTTCTCCACTTTTCTCCAGCAGCATATTGGGCACCTATCGACCTGGGGAGTTCATTTTTCAGTATCCTATCTTTTTGTTTTTTCATACTCTTCATGGGGTTCTCAAGGCAAGAATAATGAAGTGGTTTGCTATTCCCTTCTCCAGTGGACTATGTTTTGTCAGCACTCTCCTCCATGACCCATCCGTCTTGGGTGGCCCTATACAGCATGGCTCATAGTTTCATTGAGTTAGACAAGGCTGCGCTCCATGTGACCAGTTTGCTTAGTTTTCTGTGATTGTGGTTTTCATTCTGTCTTCCCTCTGATGGATAAGGATAGGAGACTTATGGAAGCTTTCTGATCCAAGACCTGAGGTGGAAACTGGATCTTCTTCTGAATGGGCAGGGAGCACTCAGTAAATCTTTGATCCAATTTTCTGTTGATGGGAGGGGCTATGTTCCCTCCCTGTTGTTTGACCTGAGGCCAAAATATGGTGGAGGTATTGAAGATAATGGCAACCTCTTTCAAAAGTGCACTCACTGCTGCACTCAGTTCCCCCAAACCTGTAGCTGGTCACCACCGACCCATGCCTATGCCAGAGACTCCTGGGCACTCATGGGCAAGTCTGGGTCAGTCTCTTGTGGGGTCACTGCTCCTTTCTCCTGTGTCCTGGTGCACACAAGGTTTTGTTTGTGCCCTCCAAGAGTCTGTTTCCCCAGTCCTGTGTGAGTTCTGGTGTCTCTGTGGTGGGGCTAATGGCAACTTCCTCCAAGAGGGCTTATGCCATACCCAGGTCTGTTGAACCCAGAGCCCCTGCCCCTCTGGCAGGCCACTGCTGATTCGTACTTCTGCAGGAGACACTCATACACAGTTCTGGCTCAGTCTCTGTGGGGTCTCTGGGTCCTGGGGTGCACAGGGTTTGTTGAGCCCTCTGAGTGTCTCTGGGGGGTATGAGGTTTGATTCTAAAAATGATTTCGCCCCTCCTGTCATCTTGCTGTGGGTTTTCCTTTGCCCTCCTGTCAATGCTTGTTCAGCAGTGAGTTATTATTTTGGAGTTCTCACAGGAGAAGATGAGCTCACGTCCTTCTACTCTGCCATCTTGGAGACTCAGCCTCAGAAGATTTGAGATTCTTCTCATTTCCCTCTCTCCTCAGCATTCCCAACTTGGAAGCTCCATCTTCCATGAATTCATCCATGACTCTTATTTATCATTACAGCACCATAGCTTCTGCTGATTATATGACAAAATCACTAGTCCAGCTACTCTTAATCTAATCAGAATGTGTGTAATATAAGTAAAGTGCCTACAACAGGCTATGGAAAATGGCTTCTAGAGATAGCACATACATGTTAGGAAAACATGTATGGGAAAGACGGTAATATGCAGAGTACATCATGCAAAATGCTGGACTGGATGAAGCACAAATGGAATCAAGATTTCTGGGAGAAATATCAATAAACTCAGATATGCAGATGATGCCACACTTACGACAGAAAGCAAAGAAGAACTAAAGAGCCTCTTGATGAAAGTGAAAGAGGAGAGTGAAAAAGTTGGCTTAAGACTCAACACACAGAAAACTAAGATCATGGCATCTGGTCCCATCACTTCATGGCAAATAGATGGGGAAACAATGGAAGGAGTAACAGACTTTATTTTCTTGGACTCCAAAAACACTGCAGATGGTGACTGCGGCCATGAAATTAGAAGATGCTTGCTCCTTGGAAGAAAAGCTACGGCCAACCTAGACAGCATATTAAAAAGCAGAGACATTACTTTGCCAGCAAAGATCCATCTAGTCAAAGCCATGGTTTTTCCAGTCGTTATGTATGGATGTGAGATTTGGAGTATAAAGAAAGCTGAGTACCAAAGAATTGATACTTTTGAACTGTGGTGTCTTGAGAGTCCCCTGAACTACAAGGAGATCAAACCTGTCAATCCTAAAGGAAATCAGTCCTGAATATTGATTGAAAGAACTGATGATGAAGCTGAAACTCCAATACTTTGGCTACCTGATGCAAAGAACTTACTGACTGGAAAAGACCCTGATGCTGGGAAAGATTGAAGGCAGGAGGAGAAGGAGATGACAGAGGATGAGATGATTGGATGTCTTCACTGACTTAATGGACAAAACTTTGAGCAAGCTTCAGGAGATGGTGAAGGACAGGGAAGTCTGGCCTGCTGCAGTCCATGGGGTCTCAAAGAGTAGGAGATGACTGAGCAACTGAACAACAGAATTCTTCCTATTTGCAAGCATTTGTTTGTTTGTCTTTTCTAATTGATGTCAGCAACAGTTTGGTTTCAAAAACACCAACGATTAACTCACTAACTGCACCAAACCCAGTAAAACAAACCAGAAAAGAGAGACAGAGATGATGGTGATGAAGTGAAACACTTGCATTTCAAAGTTGTGGTTAGGACTACTTTTCTCTGAAACATTTTTCTGTGAAGTCACACAGAAGCTTACAATACCAATCCATGGTTTATTAAAAGCCTTTCTCCTGCTTGGAACTTCCTCTGGAGTCAGTGGGGACAAAAATGGATAGCAATGTTAGAGTGATGGTGTGCAGGTTCTTACTGTGAGGGAAATCCCATTCAGGGTGACTGAAGACTTGTTTTTTTCAAGTTATGGATGCAACATTGACTCTAGATTCAACTTCTGGAGAATCTGGAAATCTTGTGGGAGAATAGATTTATATTCAGGTGTTACCATGTCAAGGAAATCCTTTTAAGTTATGGTCAACCAAAATGTTTTAACAGTGTGCAAAGAGATAATTTAGTTAAGTAATTATAAAGAAAATGTTAAAAACAAAAATTTTTAGGTTTAATCCTGTTTCTGGAATTTCCTCATTTTATTTTCCTCCTTTGCAATCTGAGTGCCTCAGTTCTTGTCACCTCAGAAATGAGGAGATCAATGCTACTTCAGGAAGATACTAGACAAAACAACTTAAGAAATAGGTGTGAAAGATTAAGAAGTACCATTTTCAGAAACAAATGAGTAACAGATATGAAATGTAAAGTGTGGGGAATATAGTCAATAATAGTGTAGTATCTTTGTATGGTGATAAAGGGTAACTAGATTTATCCTGGTGATCATTTTTAAATATATAGAAATATTGGGTTGCTTTGTGTTTGAACTAACATAGTGTTGTAGGTCAATTATATTTCAAAAAGAAGCAAGGAATAGTAAAGGAGATCAGATTTGTGATTGCCAGAGGCAGGGGTGGGGAGAGGGGGAATTGGATGAAAGTGTTCAAAAGGAACTAACCTACAGTGATAAAATAAATAAGGAATACAGATTTAATAGACAATCTGAGTAATATAATTAACTCAGTTGTATTAAAGTTGTTCAAAGAATAATCCTGAGTTCTTCTTATAAGTAAAATATATATTTTCTTCTTTTATTTTGTATCTATATGAGATGTTCACTAAATTTATTGCAGTAATCATTTTATGATGTATATAAGTCAAATAATAATGCTGTATACTTTAAAGTTATACAGACCTGTCTGCCAATTATATCTCAATAAGACTGGAAGAATAAAAGAAATGTCATAGCAGTCATTCTTCAAGAATGAAATATTAAAATTTTGGTTTTTAAACTTCTGTTTTGGATCTAAAGCTTTTATTGAACCTTTTATTTCTTCTTGAATGTAAGATAGATTCATGGAGAATTTTCTCCAGTACTCTAGTCTTGTTTATAATAGTAAACTCTTTAGACATTTCATAACTAATGTTTCCAAGTGTTCACAATTAAATATTAATGCATTGAAGTTGAGCTACCGAACACCAATTTCTGGAAGAGAGTCAAACGGTTAACAAACCAACAAATGGTGAGAGCTAGTAAATACTCTGAGATTCAAGCTATTTATCATTGGTGTTTGGTAATTGTGATTTATTGGGGCAAGTTACAATGCTCTGAGTTCATCAGGGTTTCACTTCTGTATTGTGGCCCAGACTTACTGCTTTTGTTTGTTACATAAATCATGTGTGAATACCAAAGACTACAGACCTGCTAACTTTTACGTTTTTTGAATTTTTTTGTATTCTTTCTGTTTCCTTATTAGGAAATCTTAATGGCATGCTCTAATGCATAGTATTTTTCTTAAAAGTAATATAGCCCAGAAATATTGTTTAATATAAGGGTTACTGGAAGACAGATGAGCTTCAAATGTATGGCATTTGACATCTCTTTTTTTTTCCAAACTCTTTTTGGTGTCATCTTGAATTGGAGTCACCTACTCAAAAATCGCTATTTCTTGAAATCCTGACAATAAGTAGTTCATTATCTCATATTCTGGGTAGTTAAAAAATTAGCATACTAAGTATTGCTTTAAGTTACAGGTTACTGTCACTCTTCTTTTATAGATTTCCCTCAGAATGCTTTGCCCTTAAATCTGTACTTGCTAGGTTCCTTCCTGTCATTCAAAGTTCACATCAAATGTCTTTCCTCAAGTAGGAAATGATTTCTAAAGCTCTAATGCTTTCTTAAGTGGTCCCCTGCCATTACTCTCTATCACATTACCTTATTTTATGTCAATATCTGAAATCATCTTACCTATCTGTTTCCTTTTTTATTGTCTGTATCCTTTTAGCAGGAGGAAAACTCCGTGAGGACTGACATCTTGCCCTTTTTGTTTTCAGCTGTATCCTCCGTTTGGGACTCAGCATATAACAGACACTCAATAAATAATTGAATAAATTCAATCAACAAATTAAGCAGAGTAGCAAGAGCTTTTCCCCCCTACAGTTTACTATGTGTATAATCTTGAGTACATTATTTAACCCCATTCATCTTATTTCTTTCTTTATAAAATAATTTCAGTGGTTGCTTTAAGGCTGAAAAGTACAATAGCTTTAACTTTGAAAACTCCACTTAATTGGTATTGTTTAATGTCAAGAAGGCCTATTGTATTGGGTTACTTTATTAGCAGATATTTGTAATTATATTTTAGTAAAGTGGTGGTTTTCCTTGGATTTTGAGAGGAAATTTTCTCAATTTATATTTTTTTTCAATTGAGAAAATTTTTAATTTTCCCAATAAAAATTTATATTTTAATTTATAAATGTATATTTATAAATATAAATTTATGAATATAATTTATATCCATAAATCTATGAATATAATTTATATCCATAAATTTGTATTTATAAATTATATTTTTATAATTTATATTTTAAAATATAAAATTTTAAATTTATATTTTTCTCAATTATATATTATTTTTATAATTTATAAAGGAAGGAAAAAATACCTCCTTTCTGTTTTAATACTTCTGCTTTCTGATACTTCCTTTCTGTTTTAATATTGACTTGACATCATGGTATGGAAGAAAAAAAGTCACTGTTTAAAAGGACACATATCTCTGGCTGGACTTTGTCAGGAGTTGACTTGAGAGACCGTATTGAATGACCATTTCACTCCGAGTGGTCAGTGATTTTTGAAGGACTTGTGACTATCTATCCTCATTTTTTCCTATAAGTCAAAGCCCAGATTTTAAGCAACTAAGACAAATAGATGACAACTGGTCTTTTTTCACCTATATTTTGATCAAAGCATTTATTCTTACAATATGTTTTAATAACCCTATTTAAAATAGGAAAGAAATCTGATCCTTCTTAATCCTTTCTCCTGTTAATTTTCTCCATGGTACTTATAAATTTATCACCATCTAACATCAAGACAAACATACATTTTATTTATTTATCTTCAGTTTGGTTTAATTCAGTAGATGGAAAGCTCCACTTGAGAAAATTTTTCTGTTTCTGCCTATTTTGCTCCCTATATGTTTGTAGTGTGTCACATAGTAGAAATACAATAAATATTTGTTGAATGATTAGGTGAATACTTCCATGTATAATTTCTAGATAGTTTTTTTTTTTCCCTTTCACTTAATTCATTACCAGAGAAGCAGGACCAATATTTACTTATGATTTCTCATTAAAAAAATCAGTCACTATTTCGGAACTTAATTTTGTCATTGTTCAGTGCATACTGTACATGTTAAATACAATTTTTCCTTTGGAATGGGAATCGAGAAAAAAATCCTTAAGAAGATATCCAAATTAATTTGCATGCAACCTTATGAGATT
Organism: Bos grunniens; assembly: GCF_055505025.1. Taxonomy (NCBI): domain Eukaryota; kingdom Metazoa; phylum Chordata; class Mammalia; order Artiodactyla; family Bovidae; genus Bos; species Bos grunniens. The sequence goes on from NC_141166.1 coordinate 22,242,911, forward strand.
CTGATGAATAGGAAGAAAGCAGTATTTTTTTTTAAAGGCTTCCATGGGTATATAGTTTTGTGATCTCATACAAAATGCTTCCTATTTTTTAAACCTTTATTAAGGAGGAAGAGAGAGATTTTCTGTATTCTTCTTTGTTGCTAGACAATGAAGTAGGAGGAAAAGATTTTTTTTTTTACATGAGTTAAATTTTCAATAAATTTCATGTTTTTCAAGATAATTTGACCTTTCTGAGTGTCATGCACCCCTTCCCTTTCTCATACTTAACTAGATTAATCTCAGGAGGGAAAAATTGTTGAGCAGAATATTTTTTTCTTCCAGTAAATCAAATTAAGGGCTGTTCAACATTTCAAACGGGGTGGGGGAGCTCTGTGAAGTGTTTTTTTCCCAGAAGAGCAGGCATCCACTATTCATAAGACTCTAGCAAGCTGAACAACAAAGAGAACTAAATAGCAAATTGCCAGGACTTAATAAAAATCTGAATGACCTTTCCTTCTTAGAGGAAAGGGTCACTGATCCAAAGCATGCTATTGACAAGAACAAGAAAGAAAAATGAATACATGGACTTGGAAGAGTGAATTTTAGGTTAGTTAAACTGAAACCACCTGTTGTTACCAATTATTTTGTTTTTCAAAATGTAAACTCAAAGTGTGAGAAATTCCAGATTACAGAAGTATATTTTTTGGAGTTAAATGAACCAAAAGGGAAAAGATCATTTTCCCTTCTGAAATGCATCCTATCTGTTCAATTTCTCATTCATTCATTCATTCCAGAGGCCCATTGTCTTCTAGACAGAGCAACCTGGAAATAATTACAGTGGTATGACAAATGTCCTAATAAAAATGTGAACAATGCACAGAGAAGGATTTAGTTAACGCTCCCTGCAGAATTTAGACAAAGCTTTTGTCAGAGAGTGACGTTTAAACCATGTTTTAGAGCATAAGGAGGATTTTTCCATCAAGACAACATGGAAGGAACATATTGAACAAAAGGAAATGGCTTTTTCAAAGCAGTCAGAATGAAAGAGAGCAAATAAAAAATGTGTAAGTCTGTTTCACAAGAAGACTTGTTAAGTCATTTTCCTGAATGCTAATATTAATTTTATTTTTAACAATTATATACCTGCTTTTCATGTCTAGCCCAACAAAGTCTCCAGTGACCAAATTTAGATGACTAAAACCAGAGTGTCAGGGAGATGTATTTTTAATGGGAATCATTTGTTTAAATCACTGTGGGGAAGAAATGTGTTCACTGACTGGTCAGTTAAATAGCCTAATGTTCTGCAAGCATTTCCAGAATAGCTATTCATAATGATTGGTCCTCTTGTGGGTAAAGTGCTGCTGTTTCCCCACTGCTGGTGATGGAATGTCTTGATTAATATCTCTCACTTTTCTTCATTCTACCTCCTGGGTGTTTTGGCCATGACTTCATGGGAATTCAACGGTTGCTTGGTAGAAATATTCGTACAGTTAGGACAGCCATACTTTCTTTTGAAACAGATGTTTGTTTACTCCCTTGACTCCTTTTGACCTCTTGCCTCCTTTCTTTGCTGCCTTTACCTTTTTCCCATCACCTTCTTTTAGTCTTCTCACAATGAGTTAAGACATGCCCAAGCTCTGATCTTCCTATTCATTTTTCTTAGTCCTTATCATTTACTCAATATTGTAGATGCTATAAAATTAAATAACAATTCCAAATTGGACTATTCTTGCTTATACTTCAAGTAAATGTATAATTATTTGAGTTTTAAGGTTGTAATAGAAGTACTGGATTGACCAACCCAATACTTTTTTTGTGTGGAAGTATTAGCAATGCTTTCTATTTGATGATAGAATATGTTCTATTATGTTATGATAATATTAAATTTGATTTAATTAGTCTTTATAAATTGCTATACTATGTGAAAATATAATATGTAATAAAATAGAATATTAGTTTTTACATATATCTCATAAGTGTATCCATATCCATAGGTGATAAAAAGAATAAAAACACTATTGCACATAATATTTTATTTTTCAGCTGATGATACTTGTCACATCTAAACATAAATTATGATAATTATTGTCATATAATAACTAATCCATAAGTATTAATTAATCTATGATCCATAAGATAAAATTAATCCATAAGCATTAATTTCCATAAATGAGACATTTATATTTTCACTTTTCTAACACATGCCTAAAATATATGAAAATATATTACACAGAGTGCATCAAGCATATTAATTTCCCATTTAAACAAAAAAGGAATAATATAATTTTCTAAAAACATAAACAAAGGTTTTTAAAAAGTCTTTAGGCTTCTAAAACTAATGGATATCAATAAAATTTAGATGAGGGATTTGTGTAATCCTTATTTGTATCTATATTTAAACATGATTAAATGAGAGTCTGATTGTTTTGTATACACAGTGACATTAACAGGTATTGTTTAGTCAGAAAAATTTTGAATTATTCTGTAAACACAATTTTTATGGGGTGCAACTTGATCTCAAGGGTTGTTATTCCACAGAATCATTAATTTTTGGTATCATATAATGGTAGTTAACAGTTACTTTGTGTAGGCGCCATTCTAAGTGTTTTATCTTTATCAATTAACAAAAGAGTCCGAAATGCAGTACTTGGATGCAATCTCAAAAACGACAGAATGATCTCTTTCCGTTTCCAAGGCAAACCATTCAATATCACAGTAATCCAAGTCTATGCCCCAACCAGTAACGCTAAAGAAGCTGAAGTTGAAAGGTTCTATGAAGACCTACAAGACCTTTTAGAACTAACACCCAAAAAAGATGTCCTTTTCATTGTAGGGGACTGGAATGCAAAAGTAGGAAGTCAAGAAACACCTGGAGTAACAGGCAAATTTGGCCTTAGAATACGGAACGAAGCAGGGCAAAGACTAATAGAGTTTTGCCAAGAAAATGCACTGGTCATAACAAACACCCTCTTCCAACAACACAAGAGAAGACTCTATACATGGACATCACCAGATGGTCAACACCGAAATCAGATTGATTATATTCTTTGCAGCCAAAGATGGAGAAGCTCTATACAGTCAGCAAAAACAAGACCAGGAGCTGAATGTGGCTCAGACCATGAACTCCTTATTGCCAAATTCAGACTGAAATTGAAGAAAGTAGGGAAAACCACTAGACCATTCAGGTATGACCTAAATCAAATACCTTATGATTATACAGTGGAAGTGAGAAATAGATTTAAGGGCCTAGATCTGATAGATAGAGTGCCTGATGAACTATGGAATGAGGTTCGTGACATTGTACAGGAGACAGGGATCAAGACCATTCCCATGGAAAAGAAATGCAAAAAAGCAAAATGGCTGACTGGGGAGGCCTTACAAATAGCTGTGAAAAGAAGAGAAGGGAAAAGCAAAGGAGAAAAGGAAAGATATAAGCATCTGAATGCAGAGTTCCAAAGAATAGCAAGAAGAGATAAGAAAGCCTTCTTCAGCGATCAAGGCAAAGAAATAGAAGAAAACAACAGAATGGAAAAGACTAGGGATCTCTTCAAGAAAATCAGAGATACCAAAGGAACATTTCATTCAAAGATGGGCTCGATAAAGGACAGAAATGGTATGGACCTAACAGAAGCAGAAGATATTAAGAAGAGGTGGCAAGAATACACAGAAGAACTGTACAAAAAAGATCTTCATGACCCAGATAATCATGATGGTGTGATCACTCACCTAGAGCCAGACATCCTGGAATGTGAAGTCAAGTGGGCCTTAGAAAGCATTACTATGAACAAAGCTAGTGGAGGTGATGGAATTCCAGTGGAGCTATTCCAAATCCTGAAAGATGATGCTGTGAAAGTGCTGCACTCAATATGCCAGCAAATTTGGAAAACTCAGCAGTGGCGACAGGACTGGAAAAGGTCAGTTTTCATTCCAATCCCAAAGAAAGGCAAGGCCAAAGAATGCTCAAACTACTGCACAATTGCACTCATCTCACACGCTAGTAAAGTAATGCTCAAAATTCTCCAAGCCAGGCTTCAGCAATATGTGAACTGTGAACTTCCTGATGTTCAAGCTGGTTTTAGAAAAGGCAGAGGAACCAGACACCAAATTGCCAACATCCACTGGATCATGGAAAAAGCAAGAGAGTTCCAGAAAAACATCTATTTCTGCTTTATTGACTATGCCAAAGCCTTTGACTGTGTGGATCACAATCAACTGTGGAAAATCTGGTATACCAGAACACCTGATCTGCCTCGGGAGAAATTTGTATGCAGGTCAGGAAGCAACAGTTAGAACTGGACATGGAACAACAGACTGGTTTCAAATAGGAAAAGGAGTTGGTCAAGGCTGTATATTGTCACCCTGTTTATTTAACTTATATGCAGAGTACATCATGAAAAACGCTGGACTGGAAGAAACACAAGCTGGAATCAAGATTGCCGGGAGAAATATCAATAACCTCAGATATGCAGATGACACCACCCTTATGGCAGAAAGTGAAGAGGAACTCAAAAGCCTCTTGATGAAAGTGAAAGTGGAGAGTGAAAAAGTTGGCTTAAAGCTCAACATTCAGAAAATGAAGATCATGGCATCTGCTCCCATCACTTCATGGGAAATAGATGGGGAAACAGTGGAAACAGTGTCAGACTTTATTTTTCTGGGCTCCAAAATCACTACAGATTGTGACTGCAGCAATGAAATTAAAAGACACTTACTCCTTGCAAGAAAAGTTATGACCAACCTAGATAGCATATTCAAAAGCAGAGACATTACTTCGCCAACAAAGTTTCATCTAGTCAAGGCTATGGTTTATCCTGTGGTCATGTATGGATGTGAGAGTTGGACTGTGAAGAAGGCTGAGCACTGAAGAATTGATGCTTTTGAAATGTGTTTTTGGAGAAGACTCTTGAGAGTCCCTTGGACTGCAAGGAGATCCAACCAGTCCATTCTGAAGGAGATCAGCCCTGGGATTGCTTTGGAAGGAATGATGGTAAAGCTGAAACTCCAGTACTTTGGCCACCTCATGCGAAGAGCTGACTTATTGGAAAAGACTCTGATGCTGGGAGGGATTGAGGGCAGGAGGAGAAGGGGACGACAGAGGATGAGATGGCTGGATGGCATCACTGACTCGATGGACGTGAGTCTGAGTGAACTCCGGGAGTTGGTGATGGACAGGGAGGCCTGGCGTGCTGTGATTCATGGGGTCGCAAAGAGTCGGACATGACTGAGCGACTGATCTGATCTGATCTGATTTATTTGATAATCAGAACTGTCCTATGGCAAAGGTACTAAGGCTCATCCCTGTTCAGTAGCTAAGGAAACTGGGTCACACAGTGGTTAAGGTCCAGGATACATACCTAGAGAGGAACTTCCAGCCTCAGCTCTCTGCAGTTTGTGCTAAAGTTAGCTGCTTATTTGAGGAACAGTTAACGCATGTCAGGAAATTATGATAGAATCATGATCAATAAAAAAATGAAGGTGAAAGACATGAAGAGTAACACATAAACACTTGTCTGTCATGTCACTTTGAGTGGGTCTGATATCTTTTGTTTCTTCATCTATAAAATAGAAATAATGATATACTTTCAGCCAGGTGATTTTTAAGATTCCGTAAGCACACGCTAGTAAACTAACGCTCAAAATTCTCCAAGCCAGGCTTCAGCAATACGTGAACCATGAACTTTCAGATGTTCAAGCTGGTTTTAGAAAAGGCAGAGGAACCAGAGACCAAATTGCCAACATCCGCTGGATCATGGAAAAAGCAAGAGAGTTCCAGAAAAACATCTATTTCTGCTTTATTGACTATGCCAAAGCCTTTGACTGTGTGGATCACAATAAACTGTGGAAAATTCTATAAGAGACAGAAATACCAGACCACCTGACCTGCCTCTTGAGAAACCTATATGCAGGTCAGGAAGCAACAGTTAGAACTGCACATGGAACAACAGACTGGTTCCAAATAGGAAAAGGAATACGTCAAGGCTGTATATTGTCACCCTGTTTATTTAACTTATATGCAGAGTACATCATGAGAATCTCTGGGCTGGAAGAAACACAAGCTGGAATCAAGATTGCCGGGAGAAATATCAATACCCTCAGATATGCAGATGACACCACCCGTATGGCAGAAAGTGAAAAGAAACTAAAGAGCCTCTTGATGAAAGTGAAAGGAGAGTGAAAAAGTTGGCTTAAAGGTCAACATTCAGAAAACAAAGATCATGGCATCTGGTCCCATCACTTCATGGGAAATAGATGGGGAAACAGCAGAAACAGCGTCAGACTTTTTTTTTGGGGGGGGGGGGCTCCAAAATCACTGCAGATTGTGACTGCAGCCATGAAATTAAAAGACGCTTACTCCTTGGAAGGAAAGTTGTGACCAACCTAAATAGCATATTCAAAAGCAGAGACATTACTTTGCCAACAAAGGTCCATCAATCAAGGCTATGGTTTTTCCAGTGGTCACGTATGGATGCGAGAGTTGGACTGTGAAGAAAGCTGAGCACCGAAGAATTGATGCTTTTGAACTGTGATGTTGGATAAGACTCTTGAGAGTGCTTTGTACTGCAAGGAGATCCAACCAGTCCACTCTGAAGGAGACCAGCCCTGGGTGTTCTTTGAAAGGAATGATGGTAAAGCTGAAACTCCAGTACTTTGGCCACCTCATGCGAAGAGTTGACTCATTGGAAAAGACCCTGATGCTGGGAGGGATTGAGGGCAGGAGGAAAAGGGAACAACAGAGGATAGGATGGCTGGATGGCATCACCGACTCGATGGACGTGAACTCCAGGAGTTGGTGATGGACAGGGAGGCCTGGTGTGCTGCGATTCATGGGGTCGCAAAGAGTCAGGCACGACTGAGTGACTTAAGTGAACTGAAATGAAGCTAACTTAAGGTTAAGTAGTTGTAGTCTGCAAAGAAATTTTTGTGAAAACAAAAATGACCACAAACACAAGGCATTTTCATCCTGCTTCTGCTGCACATAAAATGTGCTTGTCTTTATTGGTTTTGTTCTCACTGATAGTAGGAGTTATAACAGTTATAGCACCACATTTTCAATTTGGGAATATCACAGTGATGGTCCAGTAAAGGAAAACTAGGCATTCTGGAGGTAGGAATAGAGGGAACTCTTCTATGGTAATCCGAGTGAATTAAGATAAGGGTTTGAGAGGAAGATGGAAAGAGGTGAAAGAGGAAATCCTTTAGATTTGGTGACTGCTTGATTAAAGATGGGGAGGGTTTTGAAAGTGTATAGTCTGGACTGGTTCATTTTCCTTTGTTTCTAGTCTAGATAGCTGGAAATGGATGGAGGGATCGTTAATTAGGGTAGGGGACACAAAAGGTGAAAAGTGGACGTCTCCAGGGAGATTTGAATGGATGTCTATGTCTAGAATTCAAGGTTGTATTTTGGGATTTAGATACAGTAGTTTGAGAGCATTTTCTGGTGTGTTCAATTAACCTTCAGCTAGACAAGAAGAAGAGGTCCCCTGAAACACTAGATATGTCTCTCTTAACAGTTAGCTTCCAGCAGAATTCGCCTTGAATCACATTTCTGATCTCTCTAGAGCATTTAATATCAGCTGTATGATTCCTTGAGGATGAAATCAAGGAAGCTGACAATCAAGGCAGCAATTTTTTAATTCTGTAAAAGTGACCTGGGCTTCCCTGGTGCTGCAGTGGTAAAGAATCCACATGCCAATGCAAGAGGTGCAAGATATAGCTACAAGTAGTTTTGAGAATATTTAAGCAAAAGGTCAAATTCTTGAAGGTGGCAATTGTCTAAGTTTCTGAAGGATAGACTATTGAATGAAGGGAACGAAAGATGATGGCTGGCCCCTGTGGAAAATGAGCATAAATGTAAGTGGAGAAAGAGGAATTCACAAGGGCAACCAAGAAAGAGTAAATATTAATAAAATAATAGGAGTAATTGGGAGAAGTGACACAAAGACCATTAGACAAGAAAGAATTCAGAAAGAAGGCACAGTCAGCAGTGCCAGTTACCAAAGGAAAAGCAAGGGAGAGGACAGTCTTTTCAATTATCTGATGCTATGGCTGTTATTAGTGACCTTAGCAGGGCTGGTTTTACTAGAATGGGAGGGCAAAAGTGAATAGTATTATGTTAATAAATAAGACCTATGGTAGTTGATAGTATGAATATAGATTTTTATTTTGAAAACATTTATTATTTTGTAAAGGAAAGAAGAGAGAGAAGCAATAGAAGGAAATGTGAATTAAGGGTCAATTTTGTTTTTTAAACATAGAAGAAATTTTCAATGCTAACTCTGCTGGGTGAGTGATTTTGAACTTATCATTTAGCAATCCTGTGCCTCAGTTTCTTCATCTGTAAAATAAGGAGAGTAGTTACACTTTCTCACAGTCTTCTTGTGAGGGGATAAAGGAGCTGATATACATAAAGCACTCAGAAGAGTGAGTACCTAGCACATCTTAAAGACTGCAAATGTTTGCTTGTAAACCTTTGCCTATATATAAAATTATTTGTGCCCAGTCTTTAAGTCATGTCCGACTCTTTGCAACCCCACGGGCTGTAACCCACCAGGCTCTTTATCCATGGGATTCTCCAGGCAAGAATACTGGAGCGGGTTGCCGTTTCCCCTGAGTCTCCTGCTTGCATCTCTTGCATTGGCAGGTGGTTCTTTACCACTTGAGCCACCTGAGATAATATCCTATAGAGAAGGAGGGTTGGAGGTTTAGCTTTACCCTTATGATCCATGGGATCTAATGGGCCCACATATTTGTCAAATAGCTACTAAATACTCATCCATGTTCATGTTGTCTTCCTCCTGGTCTCACATCTAGGTCATATTTTTCGATCTTCCCTGTGGCTTGATTCATAGCAAACTCATGTAACCGAGTTCTACCAAATGGAATCAATGGAAATGGTATATATCACTTATGGGCATATATGACAAAATCCTCTAAAACGCTTCTTTCCCTAATGTCTGCTGAGTGGGGAGATTTCTGAGGACTTGGGGAATCACAAGATGGGAGGAGCTTAGAGTAAAGGTCACTTCCCTCACTGCTCCCAAATGACCAGCACTGAAATGAGACACAAAAGTGAGAGTGTGTTTGTGTGCTTAGGTGCTCAGTTGTGTCCGACTCTTTGCGACCCCATGGACTGTAGCCCATCAGGTTCCTCTGTCCATGGGGATTCTCCAGGCAAGAATACTGGAGTGGGTTGCCATGTCCTCCTCGAGGGGATCTTCCCAACTCAGGGAAGGAACCCAGGTCTCCTGCATTGCAGGTGGATTCTTTACCATCTGAGCCACCAGGGAAGCCCAGTGAGTGAAAGTCGCTCTATCATGTCTGCCTCTTTGCGACCCCATGGACTATACAGTCCATGGAACTCTCCAGGTCAGAATACTGGAGTGGGTAGACTTTCCCTTCTCCAGGAGATCTTCCCAACCCAGGTCTCCTGTATTGCAGGCAGATTCTTTACTGCTGAGCTATAAAATGAGAACTGGAGATTATTTATAAGAATGGCCTTGCCTGTGTGATACAGTATCTGTGCAGGGTATCTTTGTTGCACTGAGCCTGTGACAAATTCCATTGGTTTTGGAGCAAAGACAAAATGTCTTGGCAAGTAAATTTTTTTTATTATTATTTTTCATTTTAAGGAGGAGATCCTAGCTTGTTACTGGGACCTCATAGAGACTAAAAACATGGTTGTGGTGCTGTCCATCATCACTTCACAGTCATCGTCAAGTGTCCCTTTGGGCACTTCCTCATCAAATGGAAGCATGTCCTGATGGTACAGGTGACTAACATCCCTATAATGCCTGCTTATTTCATACTGCTACTTCTCTCTCAAAGTACTGCTACAATCTCAGGAGCAGTGTCTTATGACCAAATGATAGTACAGAGAAAAAGAGTCTAGTTAATGATGACTGTACAAGATATACTGGCACCTGTTACATGGGTAGTCCCTGAGGGACCGTGAAAGTGAAAGTCACTCAGTCGTGTCTGACTCTTTGCAATCCCATGGACTATACAGCCGATGGAATTCTCCAGGCCAGAATACTGGAGTGGGTAACTTTTCCTTTCTCCAGGGGATCTTTCCAATCCAGGGATTGAACCCAGGTCTTCCACATTGCAGGCAGATTCTTTACCAGCTGAGCCACAAGGGAAGCCCAAGAATACTGGAGTGGGTAGCCTATCCCTTCTCCAGCGGATCTTCCTGACCCAGGAATAGAACAGGGGTCTCCTGCATTGCAAGCGGATTCTTTACTAACTGGGCTATGAGAAACAGTGAGGGGAGAGAAATCCTCCCCACTTTACTAAATTTTGAGTTCATAGATAAACCAGCTCTTCTTACAATACTGTCCACATTATAAGTAGTCTTTAGACATTAATTAGAAAATAGCATTTGCAAGCTCAAAATCCTTCTGTAGCTTATTATTCTTTGCATTATTTTATACTCATAGCTTTGTTCTAGAGCTTCAGCTTGGACTACTCTTTCTTTGGCTGCTCTAGCCACTCACTTTATTTTAATTCCCAAGCATCTAACTCTTGCCTTTGTACAGACCTTCACCTCTGCTAACTTTTAACATGGTTGGCTCTTCCTCATCTTTTAGATTTTGGTTTAGGTTTGACCTCCTCTGATGGGCCCTCATTCATCTTCAACATAAATTAAGCTTTCTCTGTTATGTCACCTTTCCTTCCTCTGTTCCTTTACCCTGTTATTTTCCTTCATAGATGCTACTGATACATATGCAATTATTTATGTATTGTTTTACTGAAAAGTTTTCTTCTTTATTCCATTGTAAATCCTATGAAAATGAGGACCATGTCTGCTTTGTTCACCATCAGATACAGAATACTCAGTGCAATGCCTGGTGCATAGTTGGAGGTTGAAAAACTTTTTGTTGAACAAAGAATGAATAAACAGCTGTTCCTCTTGGAAGGTTGTTAAAGAGAATGTGGGTCCCTAGGCCAAATGCAAGTGTTTGGGTACTGATTTAATTCATAAGCCAAGACAAAGAGAAAGAATAGGAAGTTGGTAGGGCAAGGTCAGTGATCCCGTGAGGAAGAAGAGGCAGGAAATAGGGAAAATGATGGAACAAGGAAGGTCTGTGGACATCAGGATCCAGCTGAAAGAGGAATAGAAACCTTGCTCAGAACCTCCTGCAGCACTTTTAGGAGAATGATTATCTACTCTGATTGGCAGCTTGCTGCTGTGCTGTGTTTAGTCACTCAGTCACATCTGACTCTTTGTGACCCCACGGACAATAGCTCACCAGGTTCCTCTGTCTGTGGGAATTCTCCAGGCAAGAACACTGGAGTGTGTTGCCATGCCCTCCCTTGGGAGATCTTCCCAACCCAGGGATCAAACTTAAGTCTCCCACATTGCAGGTGGATTCTTTATCATCTGAGCCACCAAGGAAGCCTAAGAATACTGGGGTTGATAGCCTATTCTTGATCCAGGGGATCTTCCTGACTCAGGAATTAAACCAGGGTTTCCTGTATTGCAGAAGGATTCTTTACCAGCTGAGCTACCAGGGAAGCCTGATTGGCAGCTTACATTTCTTTTTCATTTCTCATTCTTTACTTTTTCTACACCTGCACACACACACACACAAAACAAAAACCAATGAAATTTAAAAAAAAAATCTAACCTTCCAAGACCTGGGGCTAACATATTGAGAACAAATAAAGATAATTTATAGCCAGTGAAATCTTCAGGAGTCTCCAAATTCATTCATTAAGAAAAAAGCAGTACATATATTTCTGCTCATTAACAAAATAAAGATTAGTTCCCCTTATGAAATGCTTAAATTTTACTGCCAAATTATTGTCATGATATTCTGCTAGGCCTAAACCTTCTGGAAAAGTTTTTAGTAAAAATCCTAAAAGCATCAAGAGAGCAAAATTCCAGATTTCTGACTGAAATACATCCCTGAAGCTGATTAAACATTCATATCAAAGGAACACACACCCATATATAAAATGCAGACCATCAAAGGTCACGTTTTTGAAGGTAGAAGATTAAGGAAACAGATATCCTCAGGGCGACTGGGTATTATTGCTAACTTCCAAATACTCTTGGTTTCAGTTATTTTTTCAAGATGGCATAAAATCCTGTAGTCATTCCAATCATTTCATGCCAGAAGTTTTCCCCATAGAAATAACATATTTTTTCAGGACAGTGTTACAAAAGGAATGAAGTTCTATTAAACATCTGCAGCAGATCTGTGAGATGAAAGACTTCATTGCTTCGTGGTGTGTTTATTCCTTTCTCCTGCTAGCTTGCTAAAGTTCCCTTTGACCAAGAATTTTCTTCACTGAAAAAAAAAGTTCTGTGAAGTATATTTACACAGACTTCTTTACTCTCAGAACTCCTTTTTCACTAGTCTCCACTTCTTGCTTTTTGTACCAGCTATGATGGGATCCTTGGGTTCTTCTTTTTGGGAAATTAATTAATTAATTTTTAAAATTTATTTTTGGCTGCACTGCACAGCCTTTCCCAATTGCAGGGCACAGGCTTCTCATTGCGGTATCTTCTCCTGTGGCGGAGCATGGGCTATAGGGTTTGGGGCTTCAGTAACTCTGGCATGTGGACTCTGTAGTTCTGGCACATGGGCTGCATATGGAATCTTTCCAGACCAGAGACCGAACCCATGTCCCCTGCATTGGCAGGCAGATTCTTTTTTTTTTTTTAGGTTAACCTTTGGTTCTCTTTTTTTTTTTTTTAATTTTATTTTATTTTTAAACTTTACATAATTGTATTAGTTTTGCCAAATATCAAAATGAATCCACCACAGGTATACATGTGTTCCCCATCCTGAACCCTCCTCCCTCCTCCCTCCCCATACCATCCCTCTGGGTCGTCCCAGTGCACTAGCCCCAAGCATCCAGTATCGTGCATCGAACCTGGACTGGCATCTCGTTTCATACATGATATTTTACATGTTTCAATGCCATTCTCCCAAATCTTCCCACCCTCTCCCTCTCCCACAGAGTCAGATTCTTAACTACTGGACAGCCAAGGAAGTCAACCGTTGGGTTCTTTGGACAAAGAAGCTGTGCTCAACTTTAATGCTTTTAAACTGGCTGTTCCTCCTGCCTAGAGTACGCTTCCTTGGACTTTCTAGCTAATCTTTGAAGTCCCACTTAAATTTCATCTTCCTAAGGTAACCTGAACCACCCTACTTAAATGCAACTCTTTCATCTCTTTTCCTTGATATGCCTGGTCCCATCTTACCTGGCTTTGTTTTGTCCATTGCACTTATAAACTTTTAGCGTTAGCCTCAGTCGCTATCCCATGAACTGTAGCCCACAAGTCTCCTCTGTTCCTGGAATTCTCCAGGCAAGAATACTGGAATGGGTTGCCATTCCCTTCTCCAGGGTATCTTCCCAACCCAGGGATTGAACCCGGGTCTCCTGCATTACAGGCAGACTCTTTACTGTCAGCACTGCCAGGGAAGCCCATAAACTTTTAGAGAAATGTGTTAGTGTTATTCATTCAGTCATGTCTGACTCTTTGTGACCCTATGGACTGTAGCCCACCAGGCTTCTCTGTCCATGGATCTCCAGGCAAGAATACTGGAGTGGGTAGCCATTCTCTTCTCCAGGTGGTCTTCCTGACCCAGGGATTGAATCTGGGTCTCCTGCATTGCAGGCAGATTCTTTACTCTTTGAGCCACCAGAGAAGCCCACAGACTTTTAGAATACTGTATAATTTACTTATTTATTACCTGTTTCCCCTTAATGTTGATGTTACATGTGGACAGGAAATTTTGGTTGGTTTCTATCTTATATCGAATGTGCTTATCATGTGGCCTGGAATCCTATAGGCATTAATCAATATTTGTTGAATAAGTGAACAGAGGAAAGAAGAAATTTTAGCAAACAGAATTGAGAAAGAAATAAGCAAGTTACTAAAATAAAGACTGACGGGTTAGGGGAGGCCTATAATAGATCGGGAGGCCTCATTAAAGTTAATTTTAAGCTACACTATGAACGTCAATAGAATGATGCAAAGGAAAAATGTTGCAGGTGGAGGTCAGACATTCATCTATTCAACACATATTTACTGAGTTCCTGCTTAGTTCCCAGCTCTGTTTTGGGTGTTAAGAATTCAATGATGAAGAGAACAAATAGAATAATTGGTCTTTAGAAGCTGATATTTTGTATTCTGGTAGTACCTATCCCTGCAATGCGGAAGACCCCAGTTTGATTTCTGGGTTGGGAAGATCCCCTGGAGGAGAGCATGGCAACCAACTCCAGTTTTCTTGCCTGGAGAATCCCCATGGACAGAGGAGCCTGGCGGGCTACAGTAAATGGGGTCGAAAAGAGTTGGACACGACTGAGTTACTAAGCACATTCTGGTAGTAGAAGCAGACAATAAGTAAACTGTATCAGTCAGTTCAGTCACTCAGTAGTGTCTGACTCTTTGTGACCCCATGAATCTCAGTACGCCAGGCCTCCCTGTCCACCACCAACTCCCGGAGTTCACTCAGACTCATGTCCATTGAGTCAGTGATGCCATCCAGCCATCCCATCCTCTGTCGTCCCCTTCTTCTCCTGCCCTTAATCCCTCCCATCATCAGAGTCTTTTCCAATGAGTCAACTCTTCACACGAGGTGGCCAAAGTACTGGAGTTTCAGCTTTAGCATCATTCCTTCCAAAGAAATTCCAGGGCTGATCTCCTTCAGAATGGACTGGTTGGATCTCCTTGCAGTCCAAGGGACTCTCAAGAGTCTTCTCCAACACCACAGTTCAAAAGCATTGATTCTTCCATGCTCAGCTTTCTTTATGGTCCAACTCTCACATCCCTACATGACCGCAGGAAAAACCATAGCCTTGACTAGACGGACCTTTGTTGGCAAAGTAATGTCTCTGCTTTTGAATATACTATCTAGTTTGGTCATAACTTTTCTTCCAAGGAGTAAGCGTCTTTTAATTTCATGGCTGCAGTCACCATCTGCAGTGATTTTGGAGCCCCGCAAAATAAAGTCTGACACTGTTTCCACTGTTTCCCCATCTATTTACCATGAAGTGATGGGACTGGATGCCATGGTCTTCATTTTCTGAATGTTGAGCTTTAAGCCAACTTTTTCACTCTCCATTTTCACTTTCATCAAGAGGCGTATTAGTTCCTCTTCACTTTCTGCCATAAGGGTGGTGTCATCTGCATATCTAAGGTTATTGATATTTCTCCCGGCAATCTTGATTCCAGCTTGTGTTTCTTCCAGTCCAGCGTTTCTCATGATGTACTCTGCATAGAAGTTAAATAAGCAGGGTGACAATATACAGCCTTGACGTACTCCTTTTCCTATTTGGAACCAATCTGTTGTTCAAAATGATACATGCTAGGGAGAAAATGTGGTGCTGGAGAAGACTCTTGAGAGTCTCTTGGACAGCAAGGAGATCAAACCCTGAATATTCATTGGAAGAACTGATGCTGAAGCTAAAACTCCAATGCTTTGGCCACCTGATATGAAGAGCTGACTCTTGGAAAGGACACTGATACTGGAGAAGATTGAGGGCAGGAGAAGAGGGTGACAGAGGATGAGATGGTTGGAAAGCATCTCAACGGACATGAGTTTGAACAGACTCCAGGAGATGATGAAGGACAGGGAAGCCTGGTGTGCTGCAGTCCATGGGGTTGCAAAGAGTCAGACACAATTGAGTGACTGAACAACAACAACAACAGAGAGATAAGAATGCAGGGAAGGAAGGCAGAAACTGTCAGTGGCACAGGGTGAAAATGAAATTGAAGGGGAAGACAGTACTAGAGATGAGTGGTTATCAGATAACTGTGGGGGTGAGGGGAGAGATATTGAAGGACTTAATTCTGTATATTATATCTGTTGCCTTGAGAAAATCATGTGCTAAGGATAAGGAATATGGCAGTGGGGTTGAATTGTGGGATTAAAGGAGAGATAACCCACTGTAGTGAATGGAAATATTGCTATCAATAAGATCAATTAAAATGTCTGTTTCTACCCTGATCAGCAATGTTCTTTCCATTTGCATATTATTTTTGGTCATACTTCACTCAGCCACTGTCTGTTGTAGCCATTAAGTGGAAAATATTACTAGAATCCTATCAAAGTTTGACAGTTAAGTTTATGGATTTTGTGAACTGATACCTAATTTTAATTTCTTTATTCATGGAAAAAAATCACATAACTTGAAAACCAGATGCTAAATTGCTAAAGAACCCAGAAGACTATGAACTTGCATAATTGAAGAACTGAAGCAGAAAGGGTATTTCAGTTATAGAATAGAGTCCCAAGCTATGTTCTTAACTAAATTTAGGGAAGTTAGCAGAGCATTTCAAAATTTTTGTTCCATTTTCCCTTAGTTAGGAAAAATGAATATATTCATAAGCCACTGATTCAGAAAAACAAGTTAAAAATGCATTTTTCAGTTTAAAAATTAGAAGTCAAATTGTCAATAAAAGGAGTCAACCTTTAAACAATAATACTTGTTTAATATAATATGAAGCATTCATCACTTGATACTCTTGATGACATTAAAGATTGACCACTTTCCCCAAACTGTTGGAATTGTGGAGTGCTGTAAAACTAATCAGATCCCATTTTCCCTTAGAATCAGTTAGATTTTTACAATTTAGTAAACATGCTGGATATTTTCACAGAAATGACTTGAGGGGAAAAGAAACATCTGGAACCTTTGTAGCACATGTCTGGAGAGCAGGACCTGAGACATCTGTTGGTGAAATAAATGACTGCCTGCCTGGGAGATTCTGTCCCCAAGTATTTCCCCACAGGCCTGTTTCTATTGGGAAATTCCACTATTAGCAATTCATTTCTTTGTTTAAACTTTGTGCTTCTGTAGGGTCCAGAATTGGTTCTATCTCTCACTCCCCCTTTCCCAATCAAAAGTCAGTGTTTGTCAGTGTTAACACTGTGAACTTCTCTTTGTATTTCACGGCTTTCACTGCTGCCATTTTGAGCCAACTGTGCATCAGTGATTTTCCAAACCTATTTACTGCTCTAGACTCACAACCAAGTTTACTGGTTATAATAATAATGAAAAATATTTTCCAAAAAAAGATGTTCTTTTCATTATAGGGGACTGGAATGCAAAAGTAGGAAGTCAAGAGATACCTGTAGTAACAGGCAAATTTGACCTTGGAGTACAAAATGAAGCAGGGCAAAGGCTAACCGAATTTTGCCAAGAGAATGTACTGGTCATAGCAAACACCCTCTTCCATCAGGACAAGAGAAGACTCTAAACATGGACATCACCAGATGATCAATATCGAAATCAGATCGACTATATTCTTTGTAGCCAAAGATGGACAAGCTCTATACAGTCAGCAAAAACAAAATCAAGAGCTGACTGTGGCTCAAATCATGAACTCCTTGTTGCCAAATTCAGACTGAAATTAAAGAAAGTAGGGAAAACCACTAAATCATGCTCCTGCTGCTAAGTTGCTTCAGTCATGTCCGACTCTGTGCGACCCCAAAGATAGCAGCCCACCAGGCTCCCCTGTCCCTGGGATTCTCCTGGCAAGAACACTGGAGTGGCATTTCCTTCTCCATTGCATGAAAGTGAAAAGTGAAAGTGAAGTTGCTCAGTCACGTCCGACCCTCAGCGACCCCATGGACTGCAGCCTTCCAGGCTCCTTCGTCCATGGGATTTTCCAGGCAAGAGTACTGGAGTGGGGTGCCATTGCCTTCTCCGAGACCATGCAGGTATGACCTAAATCATATCCCTTACGATTATACAGTGGAAGTGACAAATAGATTCAAGGGATTAGATGTGATAGACAGAGTGCCTGAAGAACTATGGACGGAGGTTTGTGACATTGTACAGGAGGTAATGAACAAGACCATCTCCAGGAAAAAGAAATGGAAAAAGGCAAAATGGTTTTCTGAGGAGGCCTTAAGAATAGTTAAAAAAAGAAGAGAAACTAAAGACAAAGGAGAAAAGGAAATATATACCCATTTGAATGCAGAGGTCCAAAGAACAGCAAGGAGAGATAAGAAAGCTTTCTTCAATGATCAATGCAAAGAAATAGAGGAAAACAATAGAATGGGAAAAACTAGAGCTCTTTTCAAGAAAATTAAAGATACCAAGGGAACATTTCACGCAAAGATGGGCAAAATAAAGGACAGAAATGGTATGGACCTTACGAAGCAGAAGATATTAAGAAGAGGCGGCAAGTATACACAGAAGAAGTATACAAAAAAGATCTTCATGACCGAGATAACCACAATGGTGTGATCACCCACCTAGAGCCAGACATCCTGGAATGAGAAGTCAAGTGGGGCTTAGGAAGCATCACTATGAACAAAGCTAGTGGAGGTGATGAAATTCCAGTTGAGCTATTTCAAATCTTAAAAGATGATGCTATGAAACTGCTGCACTCAATATGCCAACAAATTTGGAAAACTCAGCAGTGGCCACAGGACTGGAAAAGGTCAGTTTTTATTCCAATCCCAAAGAAGGGCAATGACAAAGAATGTTTGAACTAACACACAATTGCACTCATCTCACATGCTAGCAAAGTAAAGCTCAAAATTCTCGAAGCCAGGCTTCAACAGTATGTGAAGTGAGAACTTCCAGATGTTCAAGTTGGATTTAGAAAAGGCAGAGGAACCAGAGATCAAATTTCCAACATCCATTGGATAGTTGAAAAAGCAAGAGAGTTCCAGAAAACCATGTACTTCTGGTTTAGTGATTGCACCAAAACCTTTGATTGTGTGGATCACAGCAAACTGTGGAAAATTCCAAAGAGACTGGAATACCAGACCACCTGATCTGTCTCTTGGGAAATTTGTATGCACGTCAAGAAGCAGCAGTTAGATCCAGACATGGAACAACAGACTGGTTCCAAAACAGTAAAGGAGTACATCAAGGCTGTATATTGTCTCCTGTTTATTTAACTTATATGCAGAGTACATCATGTGAAATGCTGGGGTGGATGAAGCACAAGCTGGAATCACGATTGCTGGGAGAAATATCAATAACCTCAGATATGCAGATGCCACCGCCCTTATGGCAGAAAGCAAAGAAGAACTAAAGAACCTCTTGATGAAAGTGAAAGAAGAGAGTGGAAAATGTTGGCTTAAAGCTCAACATTCAGAAAACGAAGATCATG
Organism: Bos grunniens; assembly: GCF_055505025.1. Lineage (NCBI taxonomy): Eukaryota > Metazoa > Chordata > Mammalia > Artiodactyla > Bovidae > Bos > Bos grunniens. The sequence goes on from NC_141166.1 coordinate 22,261,980, forward strand.
GCATCCAGTCCCATCGCTTCATGGCAAACAGATGGGGAAACAATGGAAACAGTGAGAGTTTAATTTTGAGGGCTCCAAAATCATTGCAGAAGGTGAAATTAAAAGATGCTTGCTCCTTGGAAGAAAAGCTATGACCAGCCTAGACAGCAGATTAAACAGCAGAGACATTACTTTGCCAACAAAGGTCCATCTAGTCAAAGCTATGGTTTTTCTAGTGGTCATGTATGGTTGTGTGAGATGGACTATAAAGAAAGCTGAGCACCGAAGAATTGATGCTTTGAACTGTGGTGTTGGAGAAGACTCTTGAGAGTCCCTTGGACTGCAAGGAGATCCAACCAGTCCATTCTAAAGGAGATCAGTCCTGAATATTCAATGGAAGGACTGATGCTGAAGGTGAAACTCGAATACTTTGGCCACCTGATGTGAAGAACTGATTCATTTGAAAAGACCCTGATGCTAGGAAAGATTGAAGGTGGGAGGAGAAGGAGATGAGAGAGGATGAGATGGTTGGATGGCATCACCAACTCCATGGACACGAGTTTGAGCAAGCTCTGTGAGTTGGTGATGGCCAGGGAAGACTTGGTTGCTGCAGTCCATGGGGTTGCAAAGAGTTGGACAGGACTAAGGACTGACCTGAATTAAACTAAATAATAATAATGATGATGCTTATGACAATAAGGGGTGTCACTTACAAATGACCATATATCAGGAACTAGACTATGAATTTAAAATAGGATTTCGTTTGATCTCTTAACTCCATGAAGTTTATAGGTGAGGAAACCAAAGTACATGAAATCTAGGTATTTGTCCAAGCTCTCAAAACTTACAAGGGGAACAGCTGTCACCTAAGCCCAAAGCTTTCTGATTCCAACATGCCTGCTTTATTCTCCACCTTATACTAACATTCTACTCAGATGTGCCATTGGAACTTCAAAATCAACAGAAGTAAGCACATCTCACTTTATTCTTCTCACATCTCCTCATTCTCCCATGTTCTTGATCCTACTTCATGGCCCCACCATTCATCAAATGGATGTTCTGACTGTTCCTAGTTAGAATCTAGGACCCGGGCGAGCTTTTCAGAAGTGTGACATGTGCCGTGGAGTGAGTGCTTCTCCCAAAATGCCCCATGCTTTGCTTAATGCTCAGCTGTTGCTGTCTTGACATTTTCAATAATTTTTGAGCAATTTCATTTTGTATTGGGCTCCATAAATTACATAGCCAGTCTTTCCTTGGGTTGGGAAGAGGTCATCTTTAACTCCTTCCTTTCATACATTCCTCTCACCCCTTCCTCCATCTTATTCATTAATAAATCTTGCTGATTCTCCCTTCTATTAAAAAAAATTTTTTTTTGGCCTCCCAGCGTGTGAGATCTTAGTTCTATGACCAGGGTTTGAACCTGCACCCCCTACATTGGAAGTGTGGCATCTTAACCACTGTACCACCAGGGAAGTCCTTTATTTTCTCTTTTAAAATCCTGCTTGAACCTCTCCTGTCTTCTTCATATCAACTTTCTATGCTGTACTGGAGGTCTTCATCATGTGTTTCCTGGATTACTATGGGATCTCTTGTCTCTGTTTTCTGTCTCATCTTCCTATTATCTCTCCTTAACATTTTTCAGAAGGATCTCTTAGAAACGTACTTGTTATTGCTTCTCCTCTGTTTGCAACTCTTCACTGACTTCCTACTTCCTGTTGGAATAAAGTGCAAACTTCTTTTTATGGCCTACTTCCTGTTGGAATAAAGTGCAAACTTCTTTTTATGGCACGCAGGGCTCTCCGTTACCTGTTTCCTTGGTAACATCTCTTATTGCCTTTCTGCTCACTCCCTGTTTTCCAGCCAAATTGGGGAACAAAAGCAAGTGACCACTCCATTTCTTAAACCAACCCAAGACTTGTAAGACATCTTTATTAGAGATTTAAAACAAATACTCATAGGAGGCCAATCCATAGAAATGGCTGTTTCTGTAGTTCAGTAATGGTTGAACATCTGTACTTTTCTGTGGTTCAATTTATATTTTGTTGAAATTTCTTGACACTTTGATTGTGAGTTAAAGGAAGAAACTGTTTTGTATTCAATTTTGTGCTTCTGTCCTTGAGGATAATTCCTGGCATAAAATAGGTGAATGAACTTCATAGGAGGAACAACAAAACAGCAAATTGTGAGAACATGGTTAACTTGAATTGGAAATCTTCACTTTTAATTATAAAGTCCTTGCTCCAAGCATGTATAGACTCTTGTTGGTTTTAAGCAAAGCAGAATCTCTGAATCAAAGAGAGCCAAAGTATTTCAATATGGGATTCCATCGACTTGACTTTTTCTTATACAGCCATTGTCAGAACTTGGTTCATAAGACCAGTTACTAGAGCTTAAACTTTCATTAAAGAAAAATTATGAGACAGAGGCTTTTGGAGATTTGAAGTGACTAATCTATGCTGATACAACCATAGGTTTAAAAGGAAAGCATTGATGTCTGACACAGGCACCCAGAACCTGGGGACAATAGGGACCTTGGGGCTGGCTAAGGAGAACAGGGACCAACTTGACAGGCTGTCAGTGCAATTCTAACGCCACCTTCCAAGAAATGTTTCTGAAATCTGTTAATTTTCTGTGGATCACCATGTATCCCACTAGAGTTATTCCTGACAATTCCCGCTTCTGGCTCTAGGTATATCCTTATTACCTGCTTCAAGTTCTGCTCATCACATCTGAAGAAATTGGAGCCCAGAAGTTTCTTAGTCTGAATGCCTCTGTGGGAAGCCATCTTCAGCATCCAATCTGAATTTTGAATTTTGAACTGAATTCACCATGATGGTTTGAGCTTGCCCAGAAGAGTGCCTAAATAAGAAAGATGCTGCCAACTTATCTAGGCAGAAGGAAAACACACTAAAGTATAATGCTTGATTCTCTTGTCTAACTGATGTTCAATTTTTTTTTTTCTTTTTAACCATTTATTATCTTCGTCTTGCACAAATGTTATACCCACTGAGGAGCTCTACATTGTGAATAATGGAAAATAAAAGACCTGGGACACCAAAGAATTTGTAATCTTGCTGAGATGTCAAATTAAGCCCTCCAGAATTTCAGAGAATAATTAGAGGCAAGCTTATGAGGTACCAAACATCTGTATAGTAACTTAGGTTTACCTCAATTACCTTTTGGTGGGATTCCTCTTGGTGGGAGTATCAGGAAGACGCATGGAGTAACTGAGCCTCCAGATGAACCTGCTGGGGAGTAGGGCAAACAGCTGCTATGAGATTGTCACCTTATCTAGCAGGTTTTGATGAGAGAATGAGTGCTCACAGGAAGGTGAAGACAAAGGAGAGTTCAGGGAATTCTCTTTTAAAAGGGAAAATATAAACATAAAAAATGTCATTAATATGCAATATGAAGGACTTCCCTGGTGGCACAGATGGTAAGGAATCTGCCTGCAATTGCAGGAGATCTTGGTTCAATCCCTGGGTCAGGAAGATGCCCTGGAGAAGGGAATGGCTACCCACTCCAGTATTCTTGCCTGGAGAAATATAAAATTAATATATAAATATATGAATAATTTTTATAAGGGAAAAATAAACCTTGCTGAGAAATATTTTAAAAATTTTGTTGAAGTATAGTTGATTCACAATTCTGTGTTGTACAAAGTGGTGGGACTGGATGCCATGATTTTTGTTTCTTAAATGTTGAGTTTTAAGCCAGCTTTTTCAGTCTCCTCTTTCACCTTCATCAAGAAGCTCTTTAGTTCCTCTTCTCTTTCTACCATAAGGGTGGTATCACTTGCATATCTGAGGCTATTGATATTTCTCCCAACAATCTTGATTCCAGCTTGTGTTTCATCCAGTCCAACATTTCACATGATGTACTCTGCATATAGGTTAAATAAACAGGCTGATAATATACAGCCTTGATATACTCCTTTACTGATTTTGAACCAGTCTGTTGTTCCATGTCTGGTTCTAACTGTTGCTTCTTGACTTGCATATAGATTTCTCAGGAGGCAGGTAAGATCTGTTATTTCCATCTCTTTAAGAATTTTCCAGTTTGTTGTGATCCACACAGTCAAAAGCTTTAGCTTAGTCAATGAAGCAGAAGCAGATGCTTTTCTGAAATTCTCTTGCTTTTCCTATGATCCAGTGGATATTGGAAATTTGATCTTTGGTTCTTTTCCCTTTTCCTAATGCAGCTTAGACATCTGGGAATTCTTGGTTCATGTACTGTTGAACCCTGGCTTCGAGAATTTTGAGCATTACTTTGCTAGTGTGTGAGATGAGTGCAATTGTGTGGTAGTGCAAACATTCTTCAGCATTGCCTGTCTTTGAGATTGGAAAGAAAACTGACCTTTGGCAGTCCTGTGGCCACTGCTGAGTTTTCCAAATTTGCTGGCATATTGAGTGCAGCAGTTTCATAGCATCATCTTTTAGGATTTGAAGTAGCTCAACTTGAATTCCATCGCCTCCACTAGCTTTGTTCATAGTGATGCTTCCTAAGGCCCACTTGAGTTTGCACTCCAGAATGTCTGGCTCTAGGTGAGTGATCACACCATCATGGTTATCTGTGTCATTAAGGTATTTTTTGTATAGTTCCTCTGTGTACTATTGGCGCCTCTTCTTAATATCTTTGCTTCTGTTAGGTCCATATAGTTTCTGTCCTTTATTGTGCCCATCTTTGCATGAAATGTCCCCTTGGTATCTCTAATTTTCTTGAAGAGATCTCTAGTCTTTCCCATTCTACTTTTTCCCTCTATTTCTTTGTATTGTTCACTTAGGAAGGCTTCTTATCTCTCCTTGCTGTTCTTTGGACCTCTGCATTCAAATGGGTATATATTTCCTTTTCTCCTTTGTCTTTAGTTTATCTTCTTTTTTTAACTATTCTTAAGGCCTCCTCAGAAAACCATTTTGCCTTTTTGCATTTCTTTTTCTTGGGGATGGTCTTGATCACTGCCTCCTGTACAACGTCATGAACCTCTGTTCATAGTTCTTCAGGCACTCTGTCTATCAGATCTAATCCCTTGAATCTATTTGTCACTTCTACTGTATAACTGTAAGAGATTTGATTTAGGTCATACCTGAATGACATAATGGTTTTCCCTACTTTTTTCAGCTTAAGTCTGAATTTGTCAATAAGGAATTCATGATCTGAGCCACAGTAAGCTCCTGGTCTTGTTTTTGCTGACTGTATAGAGCTTCTCTGTCTTCAACTGCAAAGAATATAGTCAATCTGATTTCAGCATTGACCATTTGATGATTCCATGTGTAGAGTCTTCTCTTGTATTGTTGGAATAAGGTGTTTGCTATGACCAGTGTGTTCTCTTGGCAACACTGTTAGCCTTTGCCTTGCTTCATTTTGTACTCCAAGGCCAAACTTGCCTGTTACTCCAGATATCTCTTAACTTCCTACTTTTGCATTCCTGTCTCCTATGATGAGGGGTTTTCCAGATAGCTCAGTTGGTAAAGAATCCACTTCCAGTGAAGGAGACCCCTGTTTGATTCCTGGATCAGGAAGATCCACTGGAGAAGGGACAGGCTACCCATTCCAGTGTCCTTGTGCTTCCTTTGTGGCTCAGCTGGTAAAGAGTCCACCTGCAATGTGGGACACCTGGGTTCAATCCCTGGGTTGGGAAGATCCCCTGGAGAAGGAAAAGGCTACCCACTCTAGTATTCTGACCTGGAGAATTCCATGGACTGTATAGTCCATGTGAAAGGAGTTGGACATGACTGAGTGACTTTCACTTTCTTTCCCCTTGATGAAAAGGACATCTTTTTAGGCTATTAGCTCTAGAAGGTCTTGTAGGTCTTCATAGAACCATTCAACTTCAGCTTGTTTGGCATTTTGGTTGGGGCATAGACTTGGATCTCTATGATATTGAATGGTTTGCCTTGGAAATGAACAGAGATCATTCTGTCATTTTTGAGATTGCACCCAAATACTGCATTTCAGGCTCTTTTGTTGACTATGAGGGCTATTCCATTTCTTCTAAGAGATTTTTGCCCCCAGTAGTAGATATAATGGTTATCTGAATTAAAGAGACTGACCAGACCTGCCTTTGAGTGTTTGAGTGGCTCCTGTGGAGGCGTCCATCAGTAGTTACCTGCTGCGGAGATAGGGGCTCTGGGTGCAGCAGATCCGGGAGGCTCAGCATGTGGTATAAGTCCTCTTGGAGGAGGATGCCATTAGCTCCACTATAGGGTCACTGAGCAGATGACCTACAAACTGGAGAACAATTATATGAAAGAAGTTCTTGTACTGTTGCAAAAGTTCTAGGGCCCACAACAAATTTCCCAACCTGGGGATCCAGCAAAGGGACTGAGATCTTCCAGGGAATTTGACTATGGAGGCCAGTGGGATTTGATTACAGAACTTCCACAGGACTGGGAAACAGACTTGGAGGACACAGACAAAACCTTGTGCACACCAGGATCCAAGAAAAAGGATCAGTGACCCCACAAGACGCTGAACCAGACTGGCCTGTGAGTCTCCAGGAGTCCACAGTGGTGGCGTGGGTTGACAGTGGCCTGCCTTGGGGGCAGGGTCACTGACTACAACAGTCCTGGGAGCTGCGGTGTGCTGGCATAGGTCCTTTTGAAGGAGGTCACCATTACCTCCTTTATCCCTACCATAGTTTGGCCTCAGGCCAAACTACAGGGAGGGAGCAAAGCCCCACCCATCAGCAGAAAATTGGATTAAAGATTTACTGAGCATGGCCTTGCTCACCAAGGAAAGCCCAGTTTCCCCCACAGTCAGTCCCTCCCATCAGGAAGCTTCCACAGCCTCTTATTCTCATACATTAGAGGGCAGACAGAATGAAAACCACAATGGCAGGAAACTAACCAAATTGATCACATGGATCATAGGCTTGTCTAATTCAATGAAACTATGAGCCATGCTGTGTAGGGCCACACAAGATGGATTGGTCATGCTGGAGAGTTCTAACAAAGTGTGATCCACTGGAGAAGGGAATATATATGTTAATATGACATTTGTTTTTCTGACTTGCTTCATTCTTTGTAACAGGTTCTAGGTTCATCCACCTCAGTAGAACTGACTCAAATTCATTTCTTGTTATAGCTGAGTAATATTCCATTCTATATATGTACCACAACTTCCTTATCAGTCTCACTGTAGTTTTGAATTGCATTTTTCTGATAATTAGTGATGTTGAGCATTTTTTCATGTGGTTTTTGGCCAGCTATATGTCTTCTTTGGAGAAATGTCTATTTAGATCATCTTCTCATTTTTTGATTGGGTTGTTTGTTTTTCTTGAAAGAAAGCTGCATAAAATGCTTGTATATTTTGAAGATTAATCTCTTGTCAGTCTCTTTGTATGCAAATATTTTTTCTATTTTGTAGATTGTCTTTTTGTTTTGTTTATGGTTTCCTTTGCTGTGTAGAAGCTTTTACAGTTAATTAGGTCCCATTTGTTTATTTTTATTTTCATTATTCTAGGAGGTGGATCAAAGAAAATTGAATACAGGAAAGTTAAAAAGTGAAAGTCAAGTCTGTTGAATTCCTGAAGTCTGGGGGAATGGGAGTCTTGCTGGAATTATAATTGATTGTACTTTATTTGGGGAATGGAGGAATCAGAGAAGACAGAGAGGAGGCTGACATATAATGCTGAAGAGCTAGAGTCCAACGAAGGAAACTGTTTCCTAGCACATGACCTGAGAAACACAAATTTTGCCAGGACATTAATAGATGCTATCAAGAAAGAAAAGAGGGAAGGAGGGAACGAAGAGAGGGAGAGAAGAAGGGAGGAAAGAAGAAAGTCAAGAAGAAAGGAAGGAATGAAGAAAAGGAGGAAGGAAAAGAAAGAGAAAAAATAATTGGTTATAATCGCTCAGTTGTGTCCAACTCTTTGTGACCCCATGGACTATACAGTCCATGGAATTCTCCAGGCCAGAATACTGGAGTGGGTAGCCATTCCCTTCTCCAAGGAATCTTCCCAATGAGGAATCTAACTGGGTCTCCTGCATTGCAGGTGAGTTCTTTAGCAAAGGAGCTATCAGGGAAGCCTTGAAAGTGAAAGTGAAAGTGAAGTCGCTCAGTCGTGTCATGGACTGCAGCCTACTAGGCTCCTCCATCCATGGGATTTTCCAGGCAAGAATACTGGAGTGGGTTGCCATTTCCTTCTCCAGGGGATCTTCCCAATCCAGGGACTGAACCCGGATTTCCCGCATTGTAGGCAAACGCTTTACCGTCTGAGCCACCAGGGAAGCCTTGGTTATAATTAATTAATTACAAATAAATAATGGAGAAAGAGAGCAATCTATGATTAAATATTCCTGAAAAATATCATGTCAAACCAAGTGAGTCCACTTGATTATAAAACTTCTTGGATCCTCTCATAAGAATATTCAATGCATGGCAATTCTTAAAGTTCACAGACTGCAGTCCAGTGGGCCATTCCATGTTACTGGACATGCTTGATGGAAGAATGATGAGTCTCAGAGAACACATTGAGCTAGGCAGGGGGAAGCCTAAGAGGGAAGTAGCAGGGGACCATGCATTTTAAGGAGTGGATCACCATTGTCAGAATGATATGAGAAAAATATCTCTTGTATCTTTCATTTTAAATAAATCAGAGGTGTGAAGATAATTTGGGGATATTAAATGAGTCTGTGGCTTTTGAAGATAGCTGAAAATGTGTTCAATTAAGAGACTGGGAGTCCTGGCTGATGTAGCTGAAGATGAGATGGCTAATGTTAGCATGATAAACAGCTAATGTTTACAGCTAGGTGCATATCCAGTTTTATTAGCTATCAGTTGTCACTTTTTAAAACAAATGACAAAGATTTATTTAGGACCAGGCAAAGTTATCAGATGTGCAGCTTGAGTCAAGTGCTGCCATGTTAGACTTCAGAGCCAGGTTCTATTTTGGTAAGATAAATTTGGCAGCTGCCTAGCTTGTATGTCAAAATGTGCTTCATGTATATAAGAAACTTGAGCTCCATTAAAATTGGTCAAATGTATGCTTTTTTTTTTTTTAACTTTGTAATATGAAAGCATACATGTTAAGAAAGCTGCTTTATTTAGGATCTATGTAGAATTTGGATTTAGGTCTGAATATATTGTTTTAATAGTTTCCAAAACATTAGTAGATCTCAATAAATGACAATCTTGGTTATTATTACTGGCTTGTTCTCCGTGTGTTTTAAGGTATCCTCCCTTGATCCCAGATGCAGTTCCTTAAGACACTATTTTGATAATTTTACTCTGAAGTTGTCTTTATGATTTCTGTTAATTAAATCCAAACTCCTTAGCATGGTATTATTTTCCATAACTTGGATTCTTTCTGATGTCCAGATATTATCTATCACAACTTTCCTCAACATCTCTTATGTTAAATGGGTTTATATATGAGGCCATCTATTCATCTATAGAGCCATTTGGGTAATAGAAATTAGTACTCTGGCTATTGTGAGGCTACAGGGAGAAGTGGGGATTATGGTAAATAGGTGAGTGTCTAAATATTTCTATTGAGGTTCAGCCAATCGTGTACATTGAGAAATATCTGTTGACTATTGCTAGATCTTTCCATTTTAAACAAAAACTAGTAATTTGGACTGTATGTTAAATTTACCGGTTGTTAAGTGTTGCCAACTGATTTAAAAATAACATGTTGGATAATAAGGAAAACACATCTGTGGGCTGACCCTGCTCTATGAGCTGCCATTTTGAGACTTCTTTTTCTCAGAGTTCATGTGGACTCCTGAATATGATATATGTTACTCCAGCCATGTACCTTTATTCACACTCGTTTATAATACTCAGTTGCTATCTCTTCCTATCAGAAATGTTCCTGATAGTTCAGTATTCAGTGCAAAGGCCACCATGGACCCTTCCTTGCTCTGTCATCTTCCTCTGAGTACCTGTAGCACTTGCTGAGTGCCTGTTCTTTGATTCTTACAAAATCCTATGTCTTATCCTTATTCTTGGATATGTCTTATATTTGATCTTTATCTGTAAATTTTTGTATTTATGATTGTATATTGTAGGCTGTACATTTTAGCCATAATGGCACTATCTTTCATGGGATCTTATATGTAACTCTTATACAAAGTTCAGTGGTTAATGAATGAAATGTTGAAACTCAAAGCATTTGGTTAAAAATTTTCTTGTACATATATAAGAATAAAGTTATATATATATTTTGGAGAAGGCAATGGCACCCCACTCCAGTACTCTTGCCTGGAAAATCCCATGGATGGAGGAGCCTGGAAGGCTGCAGTCCATGGGGTCGCTGAGGGTCGGACATGACTGAGCGACTTCACTTTCACTTCTCACTTTCACTTCTCACTTTCATGCACTGGAGAAGGAAATGGCAACCCACTCCAGTGTGCTTGCCTGGAGAATCCCAGGGAGAGGGGAGCCTGGTGGGCTGCCACCTCTGGGGTCACACAGAGTCGGACACGACTGAAGTGACTTAGTAATAGCAATATATATATTTAATTTAATTCAGTAATGTTTTATTTCACTAATGTTATTTGATTTCATTAATGTTTTACTTCATTAATCATAAGAATGGCCTTATATTACTTTTATTCAGTTCAGTTCAGTTCATTCGCTCAGTCGTGTCTGACTCTTTGTGACCCCATGAACTGCAGCGTGCCAGACCTCCCTGTCCATCACCAACTCCCAGAGCCTACCCAAACTCATGTCAGTGATACCATTCAACCATCTCATCCTCTGTTGTCCCCTTCCCCTCCTGGCCTCAATCTTTCCTAACGCTTATTGGGTAAAGGAAATTTTATTCTCAGGTTTTTATTTTCTAACTGATATTAAGTTCTCAAATTGCTTACAGAAAATGAAAAATTTGAAGTATGCTCAGAGCAATTATTCAAAAGTTCTTGCATTTAATCCTAGGTTATGAGTATGGACAGACAGACAACAAACACAACAAGGAGCTCTAAGATTATTAAAATAACAGGTCATTTTACTATTTAGTAAAAAGTGTTGTCAGGAAGTAATGTTAGAGAATAACTGCTTTATTCTCATAAGTCTCAGAAAATGGATGATCAGTTGGGATTACTGAATCAGACGTGGTCTCTGATACATTGTGTTTTTAAACCTTTTCATTCAGGATTTTTTATGTGATGCACACTCTTCAAGTTTAGGAATATTTTCAGGTGTAATTTCTTTGGAGGTGTTTAAAGAATTGTTTTAAAATACTCTGGAACTTCTGTGGGCTGCTGTCTCCTCTCTGCTTCAGATCTATTAGACAAGTGTTATAAGATCTTAAGCTTACCTTATAAAGACATTAAGTTCTCAAATTGCCTAGGGAAAATGAAAATTTTAAAGTATTCTCACAGCAATTATTCAAAAGATCTCACATTTAATTCTAGATTATGAGTATGGACAGACAGACAAATAACAAAGCAAGAAGCTCTAAGATTGTCAAAATAACAGGTCATTTTACTGTTTAGTAAAAAGCGTTGTCAGGAAGCAACAGTTAGAACTGGACATGGAACAACAGACTGGTTCCAAAACAGTAAAGGAGTACATCAAGGCTGTATATTGTCACCCTGCTTATTTAACTTATATGCAGAGTACATCATGAAAAATGCTGGGCTGGATGAAGCACAAGCTGGAATCAAGATTGCTGGGAGAAATATCAATAACCTCAGACATGCAGATGACACCATACTTATGGCAGAAAGTAAAGAAGAACTAAAAAGCCTCTTGATGAAAGTGAAAGAGGAGAGTGAAAAAGTTGGCTTAAAGATCAACATTCAGGCAACTAAGATCACGGCATCTGGTCCTGTCACTTCATGGCAAATAGATGGGGAGACAGTGGAAACAGTGGCTGACTTTATTTTTTTGAGCTCCAAAATCACTGCAGCTGGTGACTGCAGCCATGAAATTAAAAGACGCTTACTCCTTGGAAGGAAATTTATGACCAATCTAGACAGCATATTAAAAAGCAGAGACATCACTTTGCCAGCAAAAGCCTATCTAGTCAAAGCCATGGTTCTTCCAGTAGCCTTGTATGGATGTGAGAGTTGGACTATAAAGAAAGCTGAGCACCAAAGAACTGATGCTTTTGAACTGTGGTATTGGAAAAGACTCTTGAGAGTCCCTTGAACTGCAAGGAGATTCAACCAGTCAATCCTAAAGGAAATCAGTCCTAAATATTCATTGGAAGGACTGGTGCAGAAGCTGAAACTCCAATACTTTGGCCACCTGATGTGAAGAACTGACTTCTTGGAAAAGACCCTGATGTTGGGGAAGATTGATGGCTGGAGGAGAAGGGGTCGACAGAGGATGAGATGGCTGAATGGCATCACTGACTCAATGGACATGAGCTTGAGTAAACTCCAGGAGTTAGTGATGGAAAGGGAGGCCTGGCGTGCTGCAGTCCATAGGGTCACAAAGAGTCGGACACAACTGAGTGACTGAAATGAACCGAACTGAAAAAGCATTGTATGCAATATAGGCATATACATATATTTGTATCTTCCATAATATAAAGGGCTTATATGTATATATATATACCTTTAAATTTTAAAACATCTTTCTATTCTAAGGAATATTGTAACACATTAGTCTAAATCACATTATGAAAAGAGGAAAGACTCATCACATTTGTTGGAGATATTAGGGCAGAGATGTATGAGCTAGTCCGACTGATAATATTTCCTTTGTATTCTCTGTGATATCATGCGTGAGGCAGTTTGTTGTGTGCTATAACAAGCTCCCATTTTTTCCTTTTTAATTCTGATTTGCAAATGTTTCCAGGGGAGTCATCACACTTGTTAAAACAGAGGGGAAATCCTCTCAGATGAAAGTGTGGTGGGACTGGTGGGATTATGTCCTAAACCCTTGGATGTGAACTTCTAGAAAAAGTCATGACTTGAGAGGATAACTGCATGTTGATGTCTATTGCCCAACAACACTGTTATGCACAAATTTTTGAGCACAAAAATGAAGTTGGGTCCAACAATCTTGTGATATTTTTCATGTCTGGGAAAAATGCCATCACTCTTCATGCTTCAATGCAGCAAATTTCGAGATAAAAGAAAATGAAACTTCCCCTTTATTCAAGAGCACTTATTGAATTTTACTAAATTCTGGTCATTGTTGGCTTTAGGAATAAAATACAAATTAAATGAAAAACTTCCTCCTTTTGCATTCTTGGAGAATGAAACAAATTTCTTAATGATTATAATACAAGATGATGATTTTTATAATTGAGTCAGATAAAGAGGGGAAATAAATCCACACTTCCTTTGGGAGACTTCTCTGGTGGCTCAGACGGTAAAGCATCTGCCTACAATGCGGGAGACCCAGGTTCAAAACCTGGGTCAGGAAAATCTCTTGGAAAAGGAAATGGTAACCCACTCCAGTATTCTTGCCTGGAAAATCCCATGGACAGAGGAGCCTGTTAGGCTAAAGTCCATGGGGTCACAAAGAGTTGGACATGACTGAGCAACTTCACTTTCTTTTTTCCTTTGGGAAGCCAGAGGAAATAACAGGATCTAGGATTTGAAAGTTACATAGACTATGGAGAACAGTATGGAGGTTCTTAAAAAACTAAAAATAGAGCTGCTGTTTGATCTAGCAATCCCACTTCTGGGCATAAATTTGGAGAAAACCATAATTTGAAGTGTTGCATTCACCTCAATGTCCATTGCATTACTAAGTACAAAAACCAATTATGGAAGCAACCTAAATGCCCATTGACAGAGGAATGTATAAAGAAGATGTGGTACAGGTATACAACAGGTTTTATTCAGCCATAAAAACAAATGAAATAATGTTATCTTCAGCAACATGGATGGAGCTGCTGCTGCTGCTGCTGCTGCTAAGTTGCTTCAGTCGTTTCTGACTCTGTGCGACCCCAGAGACGGCAGCCCACCAGGCTCCCCCGTCCCTGGGATTCTCCAGGCAAGAATACTGGAGTGGATTGCCATTTCCTTCTCCAATGCATGAAAGTGAAAAGTGAAAGTGAAGTCGGAAAGTTGTTTCTGACTCTTTGCGACCGCATATCTGTAGCCCTACCAGGTTCCTCCGTCCATGAGATTTTCCAGGCAAGAGTACTGGAGTGGTTGCCATTGTCTTCTCTGATGGATGGAGCTAGAGATTGTCATATTGAATGAAGTAAGTCAGAGCAAAACAAATATCATATAATATCATTCATATGTGGAATATAATTTTTTTAAAAAAAGATACAAATGAACTTATTTACAAAATGGAAACAGACTTATAGACATTTTATGGTTATAGTTTGTCTCATAGACAAACTTATGGATATCAAAGGGGAAACATGGAGGGCAGGGATAAATTAGGAGCCTAGGATTAACAAATGCACACTACTATGTATAAGACAGATAATCAGCAAAGACCAACTGTATAGCATGCTATACAGCACTCCATTCAATATTCAGTGATAACCTATGAGAAAAGAATCTGAAAAAGAGTGAATATATCTAGATCACTTTGCTATATGCCTGAAACTAACACAACGTTGGAAAAAAAACTACACTCCAATTAAAAAACAAAACAACAACAAAAAGAAACCTTTGAAAAATCCCTTTAAGGAATACTTTGTCCCTAGATAAGATCTTTGTAATTTCCTGCAGAGATTATATTCTAAGAGGTCATTTTACTTGGCCTGTTTATTGTAAAACAAATTGTTTAAAAGATACATTAAATTGTGAATTGACAGGATGGCAAGAGTAATGAGTTTAAATGGTAATTTTGTTGTTGTTGTCATTCAATTGCTAAATTTTGTCCTATTCTTCGCAATCCCATGGACTGCAGCACACCAGACTCCTCTGTCCTTCACTGTCTCCTAGAGTTTGCTCAAACTCATGTCTATTGAGTCAGTGATGCTATCCAATCATTTCATCCTCTGTCATGCCCTGCTCCTCCTGCCCTCAGTCTTTCCCAGCATCAGGGTCTTTTCCAATGAGTCGGCTCTTTATATCAGGTGGCCAAAGCATTGGATATTCAGCTTCAGCATCAGTCCTTCCAATGAGTCTTCAGGGTTGATTTTCTTTAAAATTGACTGGTTTGATCTTCTTACTGTCCAGGGGAGTCTCAAGAGTCTTCTCCAGCACCACAATTTGAAAGCACCAGTTCTTTAGCGTTCAACCTTCTTTATGGTCCAACTCTCACATCCATACATGACTACTGGTAAAACCATTTTTGAGTACATGGACCTAGAAAAGATTTCATTGAGCTGATGAGATAACAACTACTTATATTGGGATTTCTGATTAAAACATGTTTTGATACAATAAAAAAGAAAGTTTCATTGAGATATTCTTGGGAAAATGCACACAGGAGGATAATTCAGGCAGAGACACTTTATGTACAAAAGGCTTGGAGTCAACATAGGTCTAATTCAGATAAGGGCCAGTAATCAGTGTGGTCATGTGAGGTAGGTGTGCTGTCAGAACACAATGGGTATTATACATTTGCTGAGGATTGCTAAATTTTATCCTGGAGGGGATTATCATTATTGCCTTTGACTAGCTCCTTTAGCAGAGAAGGCAATGGCAACCCACTCCAGTACTCTTGCCTGGAAAATCCCAAGGATGGCAGAGCCTGGTGGGCTGCCGTCTATGGGGTCGCACAGAGTCAGACATGACGGAAGCGACTTAGCAGCAGCAGCAGCAGCAGCTACTTTAGACCATTGATTTAACACTATGCTGGGTAATAAAGGAGGAAGATTCAATGTGACATGGTGAAGTATATCTTACTAGGTGTCACATACTGATCTGAAGTTAAATCAGGTGCAAATCCAGGATATCTGGTTCCAGGAGCTACTCTTTAACCTCTGATGTTCTGCCTCTCCAGACAGGTCTTCTATTCCATTGCATCCTTAGCCAGTAGAGTAGACTCTGCTTTTTAGTGGTACATCACTGAATTTCCAAAGAATTCAGATCTTTCAAAGTTCAAAGTCTTAAGAGATATGATGATTAAAAGTCATGTATTAAGAGAGAAAGCTGTCTTTTGGGTGCTCTTCAAAAGTAACACCATAAATGAGAGAATGTTCAGGCCAGTCCTCATCAAAAAAAAGAAGATACAATCTGTTTGTAGGACATATAATAAACTAACCTTAAAAATTACTTCCCTTGTAGCTCAGTTGGTAAAGAATCTGCCTTCAATGCAGGAGACCTAGGTTCGATTCCTGGGTTGGGAAGATTCCCTGGAGAAGGAAATAGCAACCCACTCCAGTATTCTTGCCTGGAGAATCCCATGGACAGAGAAGCCTGGCAGGCTGCAGTCCATGGGGTTTCAAGAGTCAGACATGACTTAGCAACTAAACCAGCACCAACAACTTTAAAAATGCATTCCAGTACAGAGTAGGTGCACACAAGTACTGTTTGATTCTACTTATATGAGGTACCTAGAATAGTCAAGGCAATAGCACCCCACTCCAGTACTCTTGCCTGGAAAATCCCATGGATGGAGGAGCCTGGTAGGCTCCAGTCCATGGGGTCGCTAAGAGTTGGGCATGACTGAGCGACTTCACTTTCACTTTTCACTTTCATGCATTGGAGAAGGAAATGGCAACCCACTCCAGTGTTCTTGCCTGGAGAATCCCAGGGATGGGGGAGCCTGGTGGGCTTCCGTCTATGGGGTTGCACAGAGTTGGACATGACTGAAGCGACTTAGCAGCAGCAGCAGCAAATTAGTCAAATTCATTAATTCAGAAAGTACAGTGGTAGATGCAAGGGAATGGGGGTGGAGTGGGGTGGCGGGGATGAGGAGAGGGAATGGGGAGTTAGTGTTTACCCAGGACAGAGTTTCAGCATAGAAAAGTGAAAGATTTGGGAGATGGATGATGGTGAGAGTTGCACAATGACATGAATGCACTTAGTGCCCCTATACAGTTAAATATGATGAAAATAAAATGCTTTATGTTACATGACTTTTGCCACAATAGAAAACATTAAAAAAAAAAAAGAAAGAAAAGAAAACTGAAACTGGGGAAGAGAGGGCCAAAGGCTATAAGAATGTGACCTCAGAGCTGTCAGTGGCCTTGTCCCCACCAAGTGGAGATGTGTGAGAGTAGGGACCCAGCCTGTAGACAGATGGAGAGTGGAGGTTTGGAGAGAGAAGGCACTGACTGTGTTCCAGATCTGATTCTTTGTCATGCTTTAGTTTAGAGGACTGTTTACTTTTCTGATGTCTGACTATGTTAAGCCACGAAATCCTCCCTTTTTTTACTAAACTACCTAGGGAGTTCAATTTTTTTGTAACACCAATTCAATATATGAAAGCATGCGTTTCTCATTCTTAAAATAGTTCAATTCTTAAAATGTAGATTTTCATTGTTTAAATTGGTATAATATTACTGTGCTGTGCTGTGCTTAGTCACTTCAGTCATGTCGACTCTTTGTGACCCCATGGACTATAGTCCACCCGGCTCCTCTGTCCATAGGATTCTCCTCTTGTCCATAGGCAAGAATACTGGAGTGGGTTGCCATGCTCTCCTCCAGGGGATCTTCCCAACCCAGGGATCAAACCCAGATCTTCCTCATTGCAAGTAGATTTTTTTACCATCTGAGCCACCAGGGAAGCCCGTAATACTACTTTACTGTTGTTTGGTCATTCAGTCCATGTCCGACTCTTTGTGACCTCATGGCCTGTATCACGCCAGGCTTCCCTATTTATCGTTCACTGTCTCCCAGAGCTTGCTCAATCTCATGTCCATTGATTTACTTTCTTTCTTTGATGGCATAAATATTTTTATATTTATGTTATGTTTATAGTATGTTATTATATAGTATGTTTTTGGTGTTTAGCCGTTCAACACTCAATGTTTTTTTTCCCTTGATCCATAACAAGTGACAACATAAAATAAGAATAATGAATATATGATTCAGAAACAGAGTAAGGGGGTAGCTTCTAAAAATGGTGCTATGAACCCTCTTTAAATACCAAGTCTTTTTTGTGACCCTCTCAAGAAAATTAAATTGGTAGACAAATTAGAGTTTATGGTGCTGGGACATTTTAGGGGACTCTTGTTTAGGTGTGACAGTAAAAATAGGTAATGAATACAGTGCATGACACTGGCCAATCAGAAAGTATGCTGGCCTTCAACAATGGCCATATGGTCATAGTGGTGTGGTGGGTACTTGCTGACTACAGGCTGGTCCTCATTTCAGGTTCTAATCCTGGAGCATTATCTTGCTCCCCTGTCCATCCCTGTCTTTTCCATTACTCTGAAAACAGCTCCCCCTCTCCAGACACACACTTTATTGACTTAAGCAGGAATTCCGGGTTTTCATTGAAAGCAGAATTGGGCCCATGGGCTTAACAAACACATGTTTTTTCTATTATAGTGAAGTCGGCTTGTTTTAAAATTTAAACAAGGGCTCTGTTTTGTATGACTATTCTTTGACGATTTTCTGGCATTTTAATAACCTTTATTTATGGAATTCTTTTCATATTACAACTTCTTCTGTGTCTTTCAAGAAAACATGCGTTGCTATGGTTCAAAAGCAAACCCGTTTGACCCCAGGGACACTTTTTCCCACAGGGAGTTCAAAGTGCTCTGACCTTCATGCTTTAAGTCTGAAGGTGCTGCTGTGTTGAGTTTAGGCTCTGGACTTGATCTGCTCACTAGCTGGGAGACTCGGGCATGGATTGTCAAAGGCAGGGGTGACTTGGATGTCTTAACTGTGACCCAGGAACCAAGCAGTCTCTGCAGTGAGGACCATTTTAGAGTCATATAGTGACTAACAGATTCTGTGTAGTTCTGCAGCTGTTACATCCGCATGTGGTCATGGTCTTTCTTCATGAATCCTATTCCAATCTTAACTGTTAATCATTATAGAGAATTTTATCCCATGCATAATTTTGGGAAAGTTGAAGCATAGCCAGGATTTTGAGGAAAGGTCTTGAAGTGTAGGGAGACTCCTTTTGGAGAGGGAAAAAGGCACCTCGTGGGCATTGGGAAATATGGGGAAAAAAGTGTCTAGAAACAGGGAACTGAAAGAGATGCTATGTGCAGGAAAAGAACAAAATATATGGGTCAGCAAGAGAGGTAAAAAGTAGATAAAGGGATATCCTTTTATGAGGACATATTTGTTATATTTACAGGAAAGCTATTATGAATTTTTCACTTCTGTGTCAATGAATCTCTCCAAAGTTATCTCTCCTGAGATGTGGGTTATTCAGGCTGATGGAGAAAAAGACCAAGTTATCAAAGACTTTGATGGAAAATCAGCAGTTCACTAATACCATATCTCAGATTTCTATTAGGGGAGGAAGAACGTGAAAGTTCTCTGACTATATGAAGATCTAGCAGAGCTCCAATGTTGATTTTTTTTTTTTTTGCTATAGTCTAGCAAAAAGAACTTAATCCAATCGATAAACCACTTTGATAAAAAATAAATTCAAGTCTTCTCATAAGCCCAACACCAGAGGAAAATTACTGTTAAAAAGACAGCAAAACAAGTCTTTCATTCATACAAATTCTGATGCAACTGGTCAACAAAACCCATGGTCAATCAGGTCAGCAGTAATGAAGTTACATCCTTCACTAATGTGCTGCAACAAATGCTCAGAACTTGCCATTTTCTCTACATATGTTTGTATTTTCAAATGGCTCCAATGATAAAAGTAATTTGCTTTTCTTCTTCTTTTATAAGAGACATGAACGTTTATAGAAATAAGGAAGTGTGACTTATGGATGGAAAAGTACACATTTCTCTCCTGTGAGGCTGGACTTACTGGATACCCTGTAAAATTTATAGCTACTGAGATTTAAAGACTGAGTGTAGAGGAGGAAAGAAGAGAGGTTGAAAAAATATAAAAGTAACGCATTTTATGACGCAGGCAGTTTGCACTTCCCATGCTCACATACCGGGAGGATACTATTTTAGACTGGGCTTTAGACCAGGGGTCAACAAACTCTGGCCCATGGGCCAAATCCAGTCTATCGTCTGTTTTTGTTAATAATGTTTTACCGGGGAAAGCCATGTTCATTGGTTTACATATTATCTGTCTGGGGAGCATTCCCACTATAATGGCAGAGTTGAGTAATTGCTACAGAAACCATATGGCTTGCAAGTGTAAAAAGTTTACTATCTGTCCATTTATAGAAAAAGTTTGCCAACACTTGCTTTAGACAGCGGCTAAAGCAACACGTAGAGGCATTCCTAGAGACCTACAGGCATAGCGTAGACCATAATGAGTAGCTCTTCTCATGCTTTTTAGGAAATATTAAAGTGCAGCTGAACTTCAAGGGTAGGTTTGAAGGCAAAAAGAAGAAAAACCCATGTGTCTTAATGATGCAAGTAGAAGGGGCTGTAGCCTTCAGGGTCATTATGATTCTCCCACTGAGTGCACACCCGCCTTGGATCTGTTTTCCAACCAGTTGGCAGCTCTTACATTCATCCTTGTCATGTGAAACTTTAGCCACCTGGTGCCAGGAGCTGTGAGGGCCCCCCAAAGTGAGGGGCTCAAGCTGATTAGCTCAATTTGTTATACGCCAGGATTTGGTTGTGAGAAGTTGCAAAATTGGGACCTCGTGAACAATAGGCACTTATTCAACAGGGTGCTATGTGATAAAACTCCCATCACGTGATGCACACAAAGACATAAAATGTGTAACTTGAGAAAGAAAGTCACCCACTGGCATCATAAGTCAAGAATTCCCAAGGACAGTGGGAATTTGAGGTCGGCTCTGAGGAACGGGTAAAATATTGATAAATGGAGAAGGACCAGGAAGGCTTCCCTGTGGAATGAGTGGAGGTTTTCTCTTCTCTGCCTAGAACAGAGTGACAGCTGGCTGACTTCCTGCAGAGAATGGTCTTTGTATGCAGGAATGGAAGACACAGTCCAGGCTTCAGGCTCTAGGATTAAACTCCCTCAGACCTTAGAGATAGGGCATCTCTCAGCACAATGCTCGCTATTGTTCATTCGGGAATTTTTATTTGTCTTATCAAATTTCTACCTCGGTGCTATCACAATGGAAAGCCACAGGAAATATTTTGCAATTTACACATTGAGAAAGAAAGACATGCTTATACATCAATCCATTTAAATGGAATTCACATGGAATGGATTAAGGAGAAACAGCAATAAACCTACTTTCAAAGTAGGAAATTGAGGTGTGAGAACAATTTCCCAGAGTAACAATAAGTGCCAGATTCGTGACTGAATTCCAGCCTATTAACGTTGAGTGTGCAGTGCTGATGTATAGTCAATATTCATGAAGAAGATATTTTTAAGATATATTTTAAAAACTTACTTTTTGGATGGTAAAATGTCACTGCCTTGAATTCCAAAAGACAGGTGATCATAATTTCTGCTTTGCCTAGACAGTCCTGATTTACACTTGTTATATAGTGTAATTAATATAGGGCCCTTTGTCACTCCTAAAACTCTTCCAGTTTGGGTGATAAATTATATGGTCACTCTATCAAGGATCCTCCACTGTTCCCTCCCTAGAACCTCTTAGACCTCCCTATAAACCAGCAACTGTGGGCTAAAGGCCATGCAACCAGGGTCTGCCAAAGGAAGCATGACTCAGCACTAAAGCTGGTGTCCTTGCTTAGTCACTTAATATATACTTTGACTTTTATCCTTGTAGGTTTGGCCTTTTCTAGATTTTCAAACTCAGTAGATGGTTGAGGGGCTTCCCTGGTGGCTCAGATGGTAAAGAATCTGCCTGCAATACAGGAGAGCTGGGTTTGATCCCTAATTTGGGAAGATCCCCTGGAGAAGGAAAACCACTCCAGTATTCTTGCCTGGAGAATCCCATGGACAGAGGAGCCTGGCACACAACTGAGCAATTAACACTTTCACATTCAGATGGTTGAGAGAGATTCTTCCTCTGGTACAACCTGTGATTGACTGTACCAGCCCAGCACAGAGGGGAAGATTCCAGTCCTCTTGTGGCCTGTGTGGCTCTGGATGATGGAGCCCAGCCTCCACACTGCTCTCAATCCTCACCCTTACTCTCTGTCCTCTTGCCATGTAGGTCTCCTCTCAGTTTTGTGAGAGCTGCTCTTTCCTCTTCACTTTTATTCTGACCACAACACTCCTCCCCTCTCCTTCTCTAGCTGAGTTGCCTTTTAGGTCCCAAGTCCATGAAGACTTCCCTAGGCAAGATTTTCTTGATGTACTGTGGTAGCAGAATTCAAAGATGGTCCTCGCAACACTTGTCCAAGGTATATATATACCTTTCCCCAGTTATTCAATGAAATATTAATCTAGGTACTAAAGTGAAGGCAGTTTGTAAATATAATTTAGGTCCCCAGTTAAGTTGAGCTTGATGGGGAACTTAACCTTGGTGACCCTAACCCAGCTTAGTAAACCCTAAAAAGGCACTGTGCTGTTCTTGAAGAGAGTGCTTTGAATTGTGAGAGATTCAATGCAAAGAAGGTTTTCTATTGCTGGCTTTGAAAAGGGAGAGGACTCTGTGACAAGGAATATAGATAATCTCCAGAGGTTGAACACAGTCTCCAGCAGCAAAGAAGATGTGACCTCAGTCCTACAACTACAAGGAAGTGATTTCTTCCAACCATTTGAATGGAGCTTATTAGTGGGTTGTTCCACAGTCTCGAGTAGAATTCAGTCTGGACGACACCTTAATTTCAGTTTCTGAGATCCTGGGCAGAGAAAACAGCCACACCATGCCTGAGTTCTGACCTACAGAAGTTTGAGACATGAAGTGCTTATTGTTAAGCTGTTATGTTTGTGAAGTTTGTTATCTAGCAAATGAAAATTACTACATCTGAAGTCTAGTTCACAATCCTTTCTTACCCACCTATAAGAGTATATTCCTTCCTTTCACTGGCCACATTTGGTTTCTAATTATATATTAGGTTGTGTGGTATGTTGAATAGTGTCTCCCAAAAATTCATATCCACTGAGAACTTCAGAATGTGACCTTATTTGGAAATAGGGCCTTTACAGATGTAATTAATTAAGGATCTTGAGATGAAATCATCATTTGGGATGGGCTCTAAATACAGTATCTGCAGTCCTTAAAAGAAAAGAGGACACGGAGACACACAGAGAAGAAGATGTGAAGATAGAGACAGAGATTGGGTGAAATGTCTTACAAGCCAAGGAACGCCAGAAGTTGGGAAAAACAAAATGTGTTGTCTCCTAGAATCTTCAGAGAGAGCTTGGCCCTTTCAACATCTTGGTTTCAGACTTCTGTCCTCCAGAACTGTGAAAGAATACATTTCTGTTGTTTTAAGTCACTCAGTTTGTGATACTTTCTTATGGCAACATTAGGAAACCATTATGAAGTCTATGATATTTTTAATTTTTGGATTCCCTGTCACACCCCTTGAGTTTCAGAATGTGTCTATTTTTGCCCAGCATGGTGCCCTCAGTCCCTTTCCCAATGCCTGGCCCAGAGTAGATGCTCAATAACTGAATCATCATCTAATTAACCCTCTCTGCATTCATTTGGTGTGAGTGGAGCTCCAGGTGTGCATAGGAGAACCCAGCCAGATTAATTGAACCCAAAGAGTTTTTAAGTTTTTTTTTTTTTTTTAAGTATTAGAGGAAAAATATCTTTTAAAAAAAGTCTTCTTGAGGTTTCTAAGAATGTAGGATATAACTCTTGAAAGTTAAATTTTGACGTAAAGGAAAGAGCTCGGCTGAGAGTGGACCCAACATGAGATCAGAACAGAGGAGGGAGGAGAATGAGACTGAGCCTTAATGATGTCACCCGCGTCCCAGATCTGACCCCAGTTCCGAGCTTTTCAGTTGCATGAGCCTCCTTCCTTCTCCTTTCCTCCCAACCTTTCCCCTTCCTTTGCGTTTCTCTTGCCCCCTCCTCATCTGTCATTTTCCTTTTTGTTTTTGGCTTGAGCAAGTGTGAATTGTAGTTTCTGTCACTTACAACCAAAAGAATTCTGAGTAAGTTGGAGAGAGAGAGAGAATTCCACTCGTAAATAGTGAGGACAGTAGAGAACCTGACTGGTCTCTGCAAATGCGAGTTCTGCTGCGGTGTGCATAGTGAGTTCCTTTTTCTGTCTCCATCTCAGAGGCCACATAGTGTACCTGGTATTGTATTCTTTACTCCCTCTCCCCGATTCAGGCTGATGGTGTTCAGTCCCTGGCGTCCTCTCTTATGGGCCCCTGAACTGTCTTCCTCTCTTCTTGTGCCTGCTTTGACAGTTGCTCTCATTCTCTCAAAAGTTGCAAATGTTTCTCACTGTTGCTCTGAGAAGTGGGAATCGTGCAGAGAGAGGTGTTATCTGTCAGCAGAGCAGCATTGTGAGATGGGCTTGCCAAGCTGGCGAGACCCTACAAATTGTTTCCCTTGGGGTGTGGGGCTTTGTGAAGGTCTCTTTTACTTTTGCTGGAAAGGAGTCAAGTGCATAAAGGCATGTGTGCCTGCTCTGTGTGCAGACAGCACCTGCCTGAAGCAGCCTGGATCACAGGGACTACCTGCATGAGGACCCAGCATTACCCATCACTTTTGCTGCAACTCTTGGCCTCCACTTTGAGCAATGTGATTTGCCAAGCTGAGGCCATGATCTGAGCCTGGCCAAGCTAAGAAAGGAAAAGTTACAAGAGGGTTTCTCATGGCTTCCTTGTTTATCCCAGAGCCAAGCTATTGTCATGGATATAATTTCTTGCTGCCCACCTCTGACACAGCGGCCGAATGACTGTTAGAATGATTGGTGATGAAGTGGAGTGAAGCTATTTGAGAGCAATTTTGAACATTGCTTTTATGGACTTCAATATATTGTTTCAATGGACAGGTGGCCTTGCAAGTCCATTCTCATGTATGTGGGATGCTGTTCATCATACATCCACAGAAGTGAGTGTCTATCACTGTCGTGCCATCTTCATGGTTTTTATTATGATCAAGTCCTTTGTCTGAACTGATAGAACCATGTTGTTTGGAAACCCAATGACAGCAGCTGTTCTTTATTTGTTTAAAAGAAAGCTGTACATTTCTATTAGCGAGTTGCTAAATCTTTTATGGGGAAATACTGCAATTATAAGCAGACATCTCCCCAGTATTCACTTATTTAGAATTTATAAACATATATTTGGAAAAGGTATTCTGATAGAACTCCCAGGAAGAGCATGTAGGGTACTGTGAGAATCCATCAGAAGGTTCAGAGGAAGCTTCTAGAGGAGGATGATTTGTGGAAAGGCAATAAACACTAAAAAGTGCTCCTCCTCCCCACCCCCGAAAAATACAGTGAGAACATTATAGGCAAGAGGAACACCAAAAATAAATGCAGTCTTTCCAAACATTCCTTAACCTTTATAAGAATTATTCATAGGAACACCAGATGCAACAGAAAACTCCTTGGTAAATTTTCTCCTATAATAATATAAGAATTGGTGTATTTTCAACAAAAGTTTGCTGTCACTTAATGGCTTTAAAGAAAAAATACTGTCCTATGGAAAGAGTACACTGTTACTCTGCAGGTGTAACATCTGAAGGGTGTTACGTCCGTCTCTGAAGATGTGGCCGTGGAGCTGTGCTCACACAAAAGGAAGCTCCTTGTTTTTCAATCCTTATAAGATATAGAGAAGTCAGACCCATTTCGCCATCTACTAGCTCTGCAATCTCTGGACATTGTTTACTTCATTTGAATTCTTATTCCTCATCTATAAGATGGAGCTAATAAAGGTCTCTATGGGTTCTTGCTAGGGTTAAATGAGAAATTACATTTAAATTGCTTATCACTCTTGCTAGAAAAAGAATGAAAATGAACCACTTAATCCTTAAATAAAATGAAATAATAATGGAAAATAACCATAAGGAAAGCATGGGAAATCGTGTAAGGCAGATAAAAGCAAAAAACTAAGAATTAAACAGAAAAGCAGTTGAACTGATACACTCAAGACATTTTTATATTGGAAAAAAATAATTTTTAAGATTAGCAAAAACTAGAGAAAATACAAAACAGGGTATTATATTAAATGCTTTAAGACACTCCTGCATTTTGATCCAAGATGTCCACTTCCAGAAAATTCTCATGAGGAAATAATTACAGAAGTGCATGTGCTGGTGTGCTGATGTGCTCAGTTGTGGCTGACTCTGCGACCCCATGGACTGTAGCCCATCAGGTTCCTCTGTCAGTGGAATTTTCCAGGAGAGAATACTGGAGTGTGTTGCCATTGGAGCCAAGCAATCGAAATAAAAATTGAAAAAGACTCATAATAAAGTGTAAAACCAAGACAAAAACTATACACTTAGATACTAATTTGATTTTTTTTTTTAATTCATAAGAATGTATAGTCTTAGGGGATGGGGGTGTGAGATACCCAGACACACTGGAGTCAGATAGTTTGATTTTCTCCTGTATGTTTTAAAAACACTCATTTTGTGCAATGAGCATCTATTGCTTTGGTATCAGAAAAAATATAAATATTAGATGTTATCATTTTTTCAAGGTATGCCTTAACACAGGAATAACTGAAAATGTCTCTTTTCCCCTCCTTCCCTCCCTGCCTCTCTCTCCTTCTCTCCCCTCTACGAGATACTTTATTAAACTGGGAAAAGTCCAAAGATTCTTATACAAACAAGACTTGGTATGAAGAAATGTTTATGGACAAAACTAGTGCTTTTCCAAGCTCATCAAGTGACTATGGGAGAGGGCAGTGAAAATATCCATCGTTTTTACCCAAACCTCTTCTTTTATTCATTTCTTCCCTTTTCATACCCTTACCAGGTGAGACATCCCACCGCAGTGAGGGTTCTTATATCACCTTGATAGTATTCTTTCCTTCCTGGCAAGGTAGAGTCAAATTATATTCATATGTATTTGAATAAAACTTATATGCATAACTGGTTCTTTTTAAAAACCCATCTGCATATTCTAGTTCCCTTCTCAATTAGGAAATTTAAGTGGAACCTTATATACATTCAGCAATTTGTACTTTGTTTGTTTTCTGAAGCCATCAAAAAAGACCCAGTCCCTAAAAAGTTTCATAAACTTCGTACAGTGGTTTCATTCTCTATAGGTATTTATTTTTTTAATTGGCTTGCACTTAGCACTTATAAGTTTTTGATTTCCTACCAATTTTGTATCACCTATGCTTTATAAGGAACTTTCCCAGGTGGCCCTGGGGGTAAAGAATCTGCCCACAATGCAGGAGATGCAGGAGACATGGTTTCTATCCCTTGGGTGGGAAAGATCCCCTGGAGAAGGAAATGGCAGTCCACTCCAGTATTCTTGCCTGGAGAATCCCATGGACAGAGGAGCCTGGTGGGCTACAGTCCATAGGGTCGCAAAGAGTTGGACTGAGCGACTAAGCACACTCATGATGGTTTATAAGAGCCACAGACATGGGGCATGGGTAGAGTTCTTTGGGTTGTCTCAAGGAAAACACTTGTTCTTCCTGGACAGCCACATTCTCTTCTGTAAAAGGAGAAGTTTATTTGCGTAAATTCTCTCTTGGTTGTTCTGGAAGGATTAAATAGCCAGTGTC
This sequence comes from Bos grunniens, assembly GCF_055505025.1. NCBI lineage: Eukaryota > Metazoa > Chordata > Mammalia > Artiodactyla > Bovidae > Bos > Bos grunniens. Next base: position 22,289,358 of record NC_141166.1, read on the forward strand.
TGGAAGCAACATGAGAGATTCTGAAAATAAGGCTCTGGGAGCCTGTGATTTTCTCTCTCAGAAGGATTTATTGCTTCAGCATTGGGGCTTGCGTGTGTTGTGCGTAGACAGCTGGGAGTGACGTTCCTAGTTCAAGAAAGGAATTTGTTTCTTTAACAAACACATATGGAGTGGTTAATATGTGCCAAGCACCATTCTGAGCTCTACAAATTTTAATTCACTTAATCCTTGTGCTAACCCTATGAAATTGGCCCTATTGTTATTTTCATTTAATGGGGTGAGGAAACAGTGATGAAGTAATTTGCCCCAAATCTTGCATTTACTAAATGGTAGAGTCAGTACATAAACTCAAGCTACCTATCTGTAGATTTCATGTTTATATGATGCTATGCTGCTTTGAAAGAATTTTTGAGAATTCTGTGAAGCCCCCATTTTATGTTGAGCTTTTTTGTTGCTTGTTTTAAATATAATCTTTCTAATGTTGCCCACTTCTTGACTGATAGCCAATATTTATCCCAAATGAAAAGTGAGTCCTGAACTTAATCTTGCAAGAGTGAGTCTTCTTCTTAAACGCCTTCAGAGTTAATGGAATCGTTCACATCTTATGGACTTGAATGTATTTGAACACACAGTTTGAGAATCTCCAAAGAAGAGAAAGAAGGTCCTCTTTCTCATGGTCCTCATGGAGGAACAATCTCAGCATGAATCTGTCCCTCACAAGGCTCAGAAAATCTCTAAGGAGATAAGTTGTTTTGAGGCTTTTAAATCCATGAATCCAGCAGATTTCCCACTGCACTGGTAAACAAGATTCACTTGACTAGCTCCTTCTAAATGTAACAGCATCGTCTTGGCCCTCAGTGAAATTAACTTGGCTGTACATGACATTCAGCATTTGATCAAAATTAATGTATTGCAGCTGCAGTTCCAGATAACATTCGCTAATTTTCAAAATGAGTCTGTTTTACCTAACGTGAAGCCTGGGCTGATTATAAATTTTTTTCTTTTGCTGCAAACAAGCAATGTGTGTCAAAATACCTGCTTTTTAATCTAATGAAAGAAAAGTCCTGAAATACTTGTCTCCATCAAGCCATCTCATTTCTTTCTAAATGAATACATAAAATTAAATGCCATCAACATCAAAATTGACTGTGAGGATCAGAATAAAGCAATCTCTTTGAAATCACTGTTCTCTCTAAGAAGTATAATAAAACTCGTGAACATCATCTCCAGCATCTGTAAGTGACTTTGTGGGATATTCTTAGAGGTGTGGCAGCACTTTACAGTTGGAGCTGTTCCTTTTTTAACTCCTTTTTATTATTTATTTATTTACTTTGGGTTGTGCTGAGTCTTTGTTGCTGCACAGGCTTTCTCCTAGTTGCAGTAAGTGGGGGCTACTCATTGTGGTGTTGGGCTTCTCATTGTGGTGACTTCTCTTATTGCTGGGCATGGCCTCTGGAGGATGGAGGCACATGGGTTGTGGCACATGGGTTTAGTTGCCCGGAGGCATGTGGCATCTTCCTAGTCCAGGGATCCAACCGTGTGCCCTGCATTGGCAGGTGAATTCCTTACCACTGGACCACCAGGGAAGGCCAGAATTGTTCTTTAATCGACTCTTTCCTCACAACTTATCACTTCTCACTCAGTAAGTCACTTCGCAATCTATGTAAGGGGTAGACAAGTATTATTAACTTTATAGTCCAAAAAAACCCACAAAAAAACAAATCACTAAATTTGAAAAGTGGTTGGTAAGAGTTAAGGCAAAATAATAATGATAAAGATAGTTAAATATCAAACATAGAAGAGACAATAGAACAAAGAGATGTTTAAAAACTCCTACAGGAAATGGACAATACTTCCTATTTTTATTTTAAAATAAATAATAATAGAATGCCTCTAACCAAATTCCTGTTTCCTTTATTTTTTTGGTAGAACAGCTGGTTTACTTAAGTGCTTATGAGGTCAAACCAAGAGATTTCAGATAAATGCCACAAGACTGGTATATTCTTCTGCTGTCGTAATACCCTTATTTAGGTTCTGTCTATTCAGATTAGATTTAAAGGGATTTTAGAAATGCACTTCCTTCTATACTAGCTCTCTGGAAACTGGAGGATCTCCAACATGTTAGCATTATGTGGAAGCTGTGAAATCTAGCCTGAGGGCAACACTGTGCTTCTCTTCTCTGGCTATCAGCCCTGCTTCCTTTTTGCTTCTCCATCTCATATTTGTTCAACACCTCTTTAAACAACTATTTTCTGGTCTTAATGCTTCTGTGCAAAGTACTTAAAATAATTCCATTTTTCTGAATGGATGCTGAGCTTAATTTCAGCAAATTCATAGAAAATAAAGGGATACTTCTTAATTTCGATGCTATCACTTGAGAAACCGTCCTTCCACTGGTAAGTATTTTTAGAAAGGCTTCTAGAGGTGTGCTAAAAGCAATTTAGAAGCTGTTATTAAGCAGTAATTAATCCATTTTGCTTGTTCATTAATTATTTGTTGACATATCCCCTGGTGCATTTATTACATACATGTAAAATTTATCACTAACTTTTACACAATGTGCTTTTATTATTATTTCTTACTTAGTCTTAGTGAAAGTGTTAGTTGTTCAGTCCTGTCTGACTCTTTGTGATCCCATGGACCATAGCCAACTAGGCTCTTCTGTCCATGGAACTCCCCAGGCAAGAACACTAGAGTGGGTAGCCATTCCCTTCTCCAGAGGATCATCTCGACTCAGAGATTGAACCTGGGTCTCCTGCATAGCAAGCAGATTCTAACCAAGTTACAAAACAAGAATTTAATTGGAAGCAGAACTAAATATTAGTTTTAATTAAAACCCTTTGTTAACAGGGATTAAAGCAACTCTGATCACTGTACGCAAACCAATAAGGCATTATAAATTTTGGAATTGTCAAAGGAGCCTGAAGAAGCTGGAAACTTACCAAGTATCTGTAAACTTTTAAAGCTTATGTCACTGAAGAAAATACACTTCAAATTTAAAATGGTCTTTGCGCTTTACTAATAGTACTAAATACAGTGTTTCTAGATGCAGAACATGTTACTTTTAACTTCTGTGAGGCTCATAGAAATCTCAGCAAAAAAAGGAAACTGGTTGATAGTCAATTTGGAGGATAAGAGAAGAAGCCTCAGGAGTTGAAGGGCAATGGTCTGCCATGTGAAGCCTACCCGAGTCAGAATCCTGGCCCTCCCTTCAACCCCAGCGAGTTGTCGAGTGCACACTTCTCCAATCTGAGGGTGACGACCATGACTATAATAATAGAAATGAACTCATATGGTTATGGTGAGGATCACATATAACTTACTTAGAATAGTGTCTGGGTGATAGTAAACATTCAGTAAGTGCTATTGGTAATTATTATTATGGCTGGTATGGTCACAGGGTGCATGCAGCTGGACACTAGTAAGTAATGCCCCCCTGATCAGTACACTCACCTCAAATCTCTTTCTTCCTTCCTTGCTTTTTTTCTTCTTCCATCCTGCCTTCCTTTCTTTCCCCCTTTTTTCTTTCCTCCCTTGCTTCTTGTTTCTTCCTTCCTCTCTCCCGTCCATCCTTCTCTCCCAGGCTCTCTCTTTCTCCTCTCTCTTTGAGTATGATTCTGCCTTTTTGGTTTGCTTTTACCTCTCTCTCTCTATTATTCTGCCCTCCTCATTTTTTTTTCAGTCTCAGTTTTTCCAAACCTTCTTCCCATTCTCATCAACTTCATTAGTGTGTTTCCTCCACTTGTTTTTTTAAATGCACTTTTATTTACTATTTTTAATTAAGACATTTTTATATCTCTACTTAAAAAAATGAAATGTTTTTTCCATCTTGAAAAAGAAGTGCTTGAAACTAACAAATTATTTTATACATGTCATTGCCTTGGTAGGATAATTTTACGTGGAGCAGCAACAAACAAATCTGTCTTCCATTCCACTATAGTAAAACATCAATGGATTTGTAGCCCAGAAACCATACAGCAGAGAAAGAATGAGAGAGAATTTGAAAGAGAGAGATAACTCAGGGTTATTAGTACCTGCAGTTTGAACGTCACTGAAACACGCAATCAGGAAGCTGGGCCACACAAGAGTCTGGGGCCACGCCCCCCAAGCAGTTCCAATCTCTGAGCCCGGCTGGCCAAGTGGAAGTTGGACCGCAGCCTGGGCTAGTCAGGTAGCAGGGGGAATCCCAGTCCTAGGAGGAAGAGAACCAGAGAAACTCCCGTGACTTTCCTTCTGGAATATTATGATGGTGGGATTCTTGCATCTTTTAGGTCAACATATTTGGAGTGACACTTTTCTCTCTTCCTGCCTGTATCTCAGAACAACTAAGTAGGCCTTAAAGATGATTCAGGAGAAGTTCAAGTCCATTTTAGGTGCTCCTACTGTCACTTGTATTTGGGGAAAGAATGTATGTGTATTTACTTGTTTTGGAATGGTCCAGTATAATATGGGGGAAAAGATGCATGTGGTAGACAGGAAGCTTTTCATTAAGAAGTACTAAATGATAAGGCTGCTTTATGAAAAGTATAAGTTATTTTCTATACACTATTTTATTATTTTTTCAATATAGCTTTTAATGATGCACAATCCACCCTAATATAAATGAAATGACATGGAAACAAAAATTCCCTTTTCCTTTTCCAGTGAAAAACCTCCTACTTGGTACCTACTTCACTTAGGAATGCTACAAAATGATGCAAGGTCTCTCAGTGTCCCATGGTAAACTGAACAGAATTAAGTTGGAAGCCTAGACAAGTATCGGAGCTTAAGTTCCTAGCAGGATAACATTACATTATAACTGAGTGTCTCTGCTTCTTCATATATTGTGTTTATATCAGAACTCATAATAGAAAAAGCGATTAAAGGAGATGACTGCCAACCTGCTGTCTTCAAGAACACCTGGTCTTGGATTACTGTCATGGATCTGACATTTATAACATTGCTCACTGCGCACTTCCACCCATTCTACTAGTTTGCATTTATAGTGCATATTTAGCATCATAAATATCTTTTACACACATCATGCTATTTTACATCTGTGAAGAACTTGAGCATTGGGAAAGCACATTCACCTACATGGTGGAATTTGAGCTTCACAGCAATCTTGGTATATTAAAAAAGGGACCCAGAGAAGAACAATGATTATATGTCATTCACAGGTCACATAGGTAAGAGATAACTCAGACTTCTAATGAGACTTCATTTGAATAAAGGGCTTCTAATTCCTTTTCTCACAGGAAACCACTAACACACACACACACACACACTTGAGGTTTGTGAAAAGAGGGGACAGTGAACTGAATCTGAAGAGAACAGAAGTCATGACATAAAGTTTCTATATGCTTGATGCAGCTCTTATGAAGTCAGGGTAGGCGTGTTGCCCTTTTCCATATTTAGTTATTCCAGCTATATGAAATGCATCAAGATGACACCAGCATGGCACTGACTTGATTTAGAACTCAGCCACACACCTGTTCTTCTAAATATAAACAAATTTGCAACCTGAGCCATTGGCAGCCGCTGGAGGGTAAGCAACTGAAAGCTGGGGCTGGTGCCTGCCTGCAGCCTGGCTCTGGACTTCCAAATGCACAAGGATGAAGAAAGCGTTATTCCAGGCAGAATATTTGTCATTGCAATCTGGAGGTCACAATGACCTTTTATCTCACCAGAGAGATTATCATTGTTAGCTTTATTATCCTTACTGTTATTTTTAAATGTGCTTAGCTTGCTCTTGTGGCTGAGCTTGTACCCAGCTTCTTGAATGCTCCAGGTCCTCTTGATCTGCATATGTGAAAGTTGCCAAAGTTGCCACGTTTGGAGAAAGCTTATCCAAAGGGAAATTGTCTACTGCACTCCAGAACACTAAATTAAATCTATAATGTAGTTTCATTGTCCTTTGAAGGCAATATTGTTCCAGACTCTAAAACTCCTGACTATTCCAAGTGTGTGACTACTCCTTGTTGCTATGATGTTTCCATTCTTGCTCAGAGAGAAAGAAATCATACTGGGGTCCTTGGAAATGTTCCACATTATCTTTGAGTAGTGGTATACTACAAAGGTGATACAAATGTAAGTAGCCCAGTGGCAGGCATTTTTTGGTGCACATGAAGGAATATAGAACTAGGAGACTTGATTCATCTGAATGGCCAAAGCTCTTAACGTGGTCCAGATTATGATCATTAGTAGGTTCTGAAAGCATTATTTCTAGGCGCTGAGAGTCGGCCGAGAAATCTCTTAATTCTCTTTCAAAATGACTGCAATTGCAAAAGGTTTGCATGTTGAAATTTTTGAATATGCAGAAAAACACCAAAGTGTGGTAAAACTATTGCCATCTTTTGATTTGCTTATATGATCCTTCACCTGCAACCAGGCAATTTGACGAATTTTACTAAAATATCTTCTAATGTGAATAAATATGGCAAATTCTGGGGGCTAAATCCTTTAGATAATTCCTTTAGATAAGGATTTAGTCCCAAGAATTCATCTTCACCTATGTATATGGTGAAATGTGACATATTTAGATAGAGATGGAGATATGCGCTAGTGGTAAAGAATCCACCTGGCAATGCAGACGACATAAGAGTCATGGGTTCAATCCCTCTGTTGGTAAGATGCCCTGGAGGAGGGAATGGCAACCCACTCCAGTATTCTTGCCTGGAGAATCTCATGGAAAGAGGAGCCTGGCCAGCTACAGTCCTCAGGATCTCAAAGAGTCAGACTGCACTGAAGCAACTTTGCATGCACACACAGAGATGTCAAGACAGATGTATAAATGTAGATTGATCCAGCTGAGATGCAATAGCATTGTAGTTCAATTCTCCCTTTGAGAGAACCTGCTGCAGAGAGTCATTGGCAGATAGCCTCAACGGCTGCCACTTAGCATCTACCTTACCATCACATTGGCCATCCTTTCCCTTGTCTATTCTCAGCCAATGACTCGGCACAGCAGGGAAATTAGAGCTGGGACATTCCTACTCCTTTCCATCCTCCTCCAAGAAGATAAGTCAAAACAATATTACAGTCCAGGGGAATGGTAGAAATGATGCTTTTGAACTGTGGTGTTAGAGAGGACTCCTGAGAGTCCCTTGGACTGCAAGGAGATCCAACCAGTCCATTCTGAAGGAGATCAGCCCTAGGTGTTCTTTGGAAGGAATGACGCTAAAGCTTAAATTCCAGTACTTTAGCCACCTCATGCGAAAAGTTGACTCATTGGAAAAGACTCTGATGCTGGGAGGGAGTGGGGGCAGGAGGAAAAGGGGATGACAGAGGATGAGATGGCTGGATGGCATGACCGACTCGATGGACATATGAGTTTGAGTGAACTCTGGGAGTTGGTGATGGACAGGCAGGCCTGGCGTGCTGCGATTCATGGGGTCACAAAGAGTCGGACACGACTGAGCGACTGAACTGAATACCACCATTGAAGACCTTAAAGATGGTGTTCTTCATCACATCTTCATGTATTCATTAGCCTGGTCCCTGCATAAACTGGATGGTTTCTAAAGGATGACCATAGACTACAACAAACAATCAAGTAGCCCTGATCACAGCTGCTGTACTGGATAGCAATGTGGTATCATTGTTAGAGTAAATTTATGGTCTCAAGTACATTGCATGTGGCCATTGTTTTGGTTAGTGCATTCTTTTCTTTGCCAGCTGGAAGAGGACAGAAACAGTTCACATTCATGTGGACTATGCAACAATAATTACAGTTTTTCCCAATGACTATGTTAACTTTCTTTTTCTTTCACGATAAAATCTAAAGATGCAAATCCATCTGCATCTCCTAAAGAACATTACCTTGCTATCATATATCAATGGTGCCATACTGGTGTGTCAAGCTGAGCAAGAAGTGCTTAGTGTGCTAGAGATCTTGGTGAGATATAAGTAATCTAGAAGGAGAGAGGTAAATTCAGTGATATATCAGGGACCCAACTCTTTGGTAAACATTTAGGAATCCAGTTGTCAGGAGATTTCCAGCATATATCCTCCAAATTCTAAGTTAGTTGGCTGCAGCTTGTGTTCCTTTCTACTAAGAAGGCAGGGAGTACACTTCCTTGTAAACTTCTGCAGGTTTTGGAGGCATCACATTCTATGCCCAGGCCCTAGGTATATAGCTTCGTTCCATTTGCTGGGTGACATCGAAGCCTGCCATCTTTGTATGAGGCTTAGAGTAGGAAGTAGACCCTTGTGGCTTGGCTGGTAAAGAATTTGCCTGCAGTGGGGGAGACCTGGATTTGATCCCTGGGTTAGGAAGAACTCTTGGAGAAGGGAAAGGCTACTCACTCCAGTATTCTGGCCTAGAGAATTCCATGACTATACCCATGGGATTGCAAAGAGTCGGCAGTGACTGAGTGACTTTCACTTTCACTTGGAGTAGGAAAGCACTCTGTCCTAAGTCAGGCTCTTGTGTAAGCAGATCTGCTCTTTGGTCCATAGAGTCCAGCCGTCTCTATGTTGGAAATGTCAGTGATAGGAAAAAGTTAAAGTATAGAAAAAAAAATGGCAAATCTAACAGAGAATTACATTGAAAGTCCATGAATTTCTAGAGCAAGGGCATGCCATTTGAGTGAGAATTATATGCCTTTGAAAAACAACTCAATGTTTTATTGGGCTCTGGTAGAGGCAAAATATTTCATTATGGGATGCCTAATGATCATGCATCTAGAACTACCAGTTATGAGCAACAGGATCACCAAATCACACAGTCCGATGAACACAGCAGTAATCCACTGTAAGATGGAGATCATATTTCAGGGTGGAAAGGTAGCTGGACCAAATAGGATATGTCAGCAGCATGAACAGATGGCTCAGATCCCCATATCGCCCTCCACAGTTGCACCAGTACCTCTCCTCAAGCTTGTCCCCATGGCTATATTGCAGAGGGACATTCCTATATGGCCAGTTGAAGGAGGACTTACAAATGGGTGCCAGTTGGGTTTACAGATGGATGAGCTTGGTAGGCTGGTATAAGCTAAAAATAAAAAGAAGCAGCTACAATCCAGGGTCATCTTGAGAGTCAGTGAAAAATAATATTTTTCAAAGATGGAGCTGTGAGCCATGATTGCATGTTAAAGAAAAAGTAGATATAGGGAAAGAGTAGCTGGAAGTGGTCAGGGTCTGTGAGGAAAAGAGTTAGGAAATTGGAAACAAGAGGTGGGTGGACATTTGGGAGGGGGCAAGGCATGTGAAGACTTGTATATCCCACTACAAAACACTCACCTCTGGAAAGGCACTGGAAAACTAAGGAGACAGATGATTTAGCCAGTTTGTTTTAGCCAACACAGGCCAGCCAGGAGCTAGTAGGGAAGGAATATGAACTGAGTGGCTGAGATGAAGGCTACATGTGGACACCTCCTTCCCATAGTCAATCTACCTCTTTATGTTGCATGTTCAACCTATTAACAACAGAGACTAATATTTATACCCAGCATGACATTTTGCTCCAAGTTGACTATATTGAGTACCTTCCATTCTGAAAAACCATTGGTGACAGTGACAGGGACCTATTCTGGTACGAGTTTGTCTTTCTCACCCACAGAGACTTAGCCAGAACCTCTGGTGAGGTCCTATGAATGCCGCCTAGTCCACAGACATGGGATACCACATAGCACAGAACCAAGCCAGTGCACCCACATTTCAGCTAAGAGGATGTAGGAATGCGTCTGTGACCATGGATCCTTTGTTTAAATTGCATACCATTCTGAAAGAGGCAGTCTGATAGCACATTAGAACTACATCATGAAGTGTTACTTGCTCAGTCGTGTCTGACTCTTTGCGACCCCATGGACTGTAGCCTGCCGGGCTTCTCAGTCCATGGAATTCTCCAGGCAAGAATACTGGAGTGGGTAGTCATTCTCTTCTCCATGGGATCTTCTTGAGCCAGGGATCAAGCCTGGATATCTTGTATTGCAAACAGATTCTTTACCATCTGAGTCACCAGGGAAGCCCCACATGAAAGCAGGGCTGAAATGCTAGCCTGGTTATAGTCCTTTGCAAAACAAAGTGTTATTTTTCGGGAGACAGTATATGCACTAAGTAAGATCCTTTTATATAAAGCTGTGTCCTTATCAAGAAGAATCAGTACAGTTCAGTCACTCAGTCGTATCCACTCTTTGCCACCCCATGGACTGCAGCACACCAGGCTTCCCTATCCATCACCAGCTCCAAGAGCCTACTCAAACTCATGTCCATCACGTCAGTGATGTCATCCAACCATCTCATCATCTATCGCACTGTTATCCTCCAGCCTTCAATCTTTCCCAGCATCAGGGTCTTTTCCAAGGAGTCAGTTCTTTGCATCAGGTGGCCAAAATATTGGAGTTTCAGCTTCAGCAATCAGTCCTTCCAATGAATATTCAGGACTGATTTCCTTTAGGATGAACTGGTTGGATCTCCTTGCAGTCCAAGGGACTCTCAAGAGTCTTCTCCAACACCACAGTTGAAAAACATCAATTCTTCAGCACTCAGCTTTCTTTATAGTCCAACTCTTACATCTATACATGACTACTGGAAAAACAATAGCTTTGACTAGATGGACCTTTGTCAGTAAAGTAACGTCTCTGCTTTTTAATATGCTGTCCAGGTTGGTCATAGCTTTTCTTCTAAGGAGTAATTGTCTTTTAATTTCATGGCTGCACTCACCATGTGCAGTGATTTTGAAACTCCAAAAGATAAAGTCTGTCAATGTTTCCACTATTTCCCTATCTATTTGTCATGAAGTGATGGGACCAAATGTCATGATCTTAGTTTTCTGAATGTTGAGTTTTAAGACTACTTTTTCACACTCCTCTTTCACTTTCATCAAGAGGCTCTTCATTTCTTCATTTTCTGCCGTAAGTGTAGTGTCATCTGCATATCTGAGGTTATTGATATTTCTCCCAGCAATCTTGATTCCAGCTTGTGCTTCAACAAACCTGGCATTTCTAATGATGTACTCCACATATAAGTTAAATAAGCAGAGTGACAGTATACAGCCTTGACGTACTCCTTTTCCTCTTTGGAACCAGTCTGTTGTTCCATGTCCAGTTCTAACTGTTGCTTCTTGACCTGCATACAGATTTCTCAGGATGCATGTCAGGTGGTCTGGTATTCCCATCTCTTTAAGAATTTTCCACAGTTTGTTGTGATCCACACAGAACAAAGGATTGAGCAAATACCAAAGGAGAGCTAGCTGTGTACCAGCCCCTCCCCACCCAGAGGCAGAGAGGCAGGCTTGTGACAGCCAGAGCCAGAAGACAAGGAGCTCCTGCAATCTCAACCTCAGAGATGGCATCTTCCAACAAACTGTTAGCAGGTTTCCAGCTGCTACCCATGTATTCCTGAGATTCTGGAAGGTTAACATCCGCCAGGAGGGTCACAGCCTGAGATCAGCTCTCCAGAGGAGACATATGGCACACCTGAGATGGTGTTCTTGCAGTGCACCCAGGAAACGAAGTGACTGGGACCAGGGAGATGATACATTAAGATACATGGCCCACCTGGGCACCAAGCTGCTCAGACCTGGGAAGGACACAAAACACATGCCCAACCCACAGAGACTGAGCCAGAACTGTGTCTGAGTATCTCCTGTGGAGGTATGGGTTAGAAGTGGCCTGCCACAGGGGCAGGGACTCTGGGTGCAGCAGCCCTGGGTATGGCATAAGCCCTCTTAGAGGAGGTCGCCATTAACCCCACCATAGAAGCACCAGAACTTACACAGGACTGGGGTAACAGACTCTTGGAGGGCACAAACAAAATCTTGTGTGCACCAGAACCCAGGAGAAAGAGGCAGTGACCCCACAAGAGACTGACCCAGACATGCCCATGGGTGTCCAGGGGTCTCCACTGGAGATGTGGGTCGGTGGTGGCCTGCTCCAGGTTTGGGAACACTGAGGGCAGCAGGGCATGCATGGGACCTTTTGAAGGGGATCAACATTATCTTCATTACCTCCTGCATAGTTGGCCTCAGGTCAAGCAACAGGAAGGGAATACTTCAGTATTCTCACCTTGAGAACCCCATGAACAGTATGAGAAGGAAAACAGATAGGACGCTGAAAGATGAACTCCCCAGGTCGATAGGTGCCCAATATGCTACTGGAGATCAGCAGAGAAATAACTGCAGAAAGAATGAAGATATGGAGCCAAAGGAAAAAGAACACCCAGTTGTGGATGTGACTGGTGATGGAAGGAAAGACTGATGTTGTAAAGAGCAATATTGCATAGGAACCTGGAATGTTAGGCCCATAAATCAAGGCAAATTGCAAGTGGTCAAATAGGAGATGGCAAGAGTGAACATCGACATTTTAGGAATCAGTGAACTAAAATGGACTAGAATGGGTGAATTTAACTCAGATGACCATTATATCTACTATTGTGGGCAAGACTCAGAAGAAATGGAGTAGCCATCATAGTCAACAAGAGTCCAAAATGCAGTATTTGGATGCAGTCTCAAAAATGACAGAATGATCTCTGTTCGTTTTCAAGGCAAACCATTCAGTCTCACAGTAATCCAAGTCTATGCCCAGACCAGTAATGCTGAAGAAGCTGAAGTTGAACTGTTCCATGAAGACCTACAGGACCTTGTAGAATTAACACAAAAAAGATGTCTTTTTCATTAATGGGGACTGGAATGCAAGTATGAATTCAAGAGCTACCTGGAGTAATAGGCAAATTGGGCCTTGGAGTCCAAAATGAAGCAGGTCAAAGACTAACAGAGTTTTGCCAAGAGAACACGCTGGTCATAGAAAACGCCCTCTTCCAAAAATACAAGAGAAGAGGTGGTGGCCTGTCTAGGGTTAGGGGCACTGAGTGCAGGAGTGAGTGCACGTGACCTTTTGAAGGAGGTTGCCATTATCTTCTTTACCACCACCGTAGTTTGGCCTCAGGTCAAGCAACAGGGAGGGAACACTTCAGTATTCTTGCCTTGAGAACCCCATGGACATCGAGAATACATGAGTCCAAAAACCAAAGAGTAGAAGCAGGAGTCATACCTTTTGCCATTGTTCCCAATAACTCAACTACAGAATAATTTATATAGTAAATAGTTGAAAACAAGAGAAAAGTAAATTAAGTAAGGTATATAATATGACAGAATAATAATTATAGTAATTATTGAAATTAAGAGTATTTATGACATATTGACATCACATGGGCTAATTTTTTACTCTCATCCTCACAACTCTGGCTTCTTCATGTTTAGAGGTTCTGATCTCCAAAGGGCATTCACTTTTTCTAGGAGACACAACTAAATTTCCATTTAGGTATCCATTTTCCCTGCCCCCAGAGCATCTGATATTGTATGTCCAGGGACTGGCAAGTAAGGAGGAGCCGTAATTCCTTCATTCCAGGAGTAACTATGGAGAATGAGAAGGGAAGGCTGCTTTTACACAAAAAAGACACATATATGGAACCCAGGTAAGCCGTGTAGGCACTCCACACTCTTTCGTTCCATTGTAACCATGAACAGATTTGTTCAGCAACACCTGACTGAGAATAGCATCATAATTAAGTGTTTGGACCACAGAGAAATAAAGCTTTAAATCACCCCATCATGAAAGCCATCAAGCCCTGCTGAGTTAATAGCCGAAGGTGAATGAACCTTAGATAGTGGAAAAGGGAAAGAGTAAGAACCAGTTGGGCCCCAAGCCCAGCTGCAGAGATGGGAGCTGCAGTTTATCCCACTGACTTCTTTGGTCTAAGTTTGTCTTCAGAAAGAAAGGCAGTAGAAACCAGGGGGATACTGTTCCTAAAATGTGTGATGCGCATGTGTGAGATGTGAGGGGTGTGTGCTGGTGGCCATCAAGTTGTATCACTTGAATCTCACTCTAAGACAGTGTTCCCCAGTCTTGATGGAGCCAGAGACTGGTTTCATGGGAGACAATTTTTTCCACAGATCGGGGAATGAGGGATGGTTCCAGGATGATTCAAGTGTATTACATCTATTGCACTTGACTTCTATTATTACACTGTGATACATAATGAACTGATTATGCAACTCACCAAAATGCAGAGTCAGTGGAAGCCCTGAGTTTGTTTTCCTGCAAGGAGTTGGTCGCATTTGGGGGTGATGAGAGCGTGATGGGGAGTGGCTGTAAATACAGATGAATCCTCACTTGTTTGCTCGTCACTCACCTCCTGCTGTATGCCTGGGTTCCTAATGGGTCATGGACCCATAACAGTCTCTGGCTCAGGGGCTGGGGACCTCAGCTTTATTATACTCCAGTGCGTCTCATGTAGTTGGCAGACAGTCCCCAGTCGCTGCCCTTTGGGATCCTGCACAGTGTTCAGGCTGTGGCTGTGCTCTCTTCCCTTCCAATGGCTGAACCCAGGGGATGTACCGGAGCTGAATCCTTCCCGCCCTGTGTGGGGTTCCTTTGATGTCTTTGCTCTAAGGTGCCTCATCAGCCCAGCCAGGACTTTCTCTGAGCTGCTCTGCAATTTGGGCCTCTTCCTACCTACTTCTCATTGCTTTCCTCTCTGCTTTCAAGTGTCAGAGCAGCAGTACAGACTGAAGGCACTTCCTGCCCTCTCCTGCTTTCTCCCATACTGAACCTGCACCGACATTTCCCTAAGATGTCAGCTCATGTCTAATCACATCGTGACATCCTCTCTGCAGACACTTAGGGTAATACACTAAATTTAAGGCTCAAACCCTGGCTTCAGGGCTTTCTCTAGCTCTCCTACTCCCTCCCCGCAGGTCTGCTTTCCTTCTGCAAGACTCTCATCCACTGATTGGCTCTCTCCACCTGATGGCATGGACAGCATCCACCTGTGGGCATGACTGGTCTCACGGGCAGACAAACTGCCATGGCATAGGGATCACTGCTTAGAAGGCCCCTTAGTGCTCTATGTCTCTATATTCGTTTGCTAGGGCTGCCTTAACAAAGTACCACAAGCTGGGTGGCTTAAATAACAGAAGTGCATTCTCCCACAGTCCTGGAGGCTAGAACTCATCTCTCATCCAAGATCAAGATGTTCGCAGAATTGGTTTCTTCTGAGACTGTGAGGGGGAGTCTGTTCCGTGCCTCCCGGCTAGCTTTTGCTGACTGGCTGGCAATCCATGATGTTTCTTGGCTTCTAGACACATTGCTGTGATCTCTGCCTTCATGTTCACATGCTGTTCTATGTCTCTGTGTCCAAGTTTCCCCTTTATAAGGACACTGGTCATATTGAATTAGGGTCCACCCTAATGATCTCACCTTAACTAATTATATCTGTAATGACCCTACTTCCAAATAAAATCAGTCTGAGACACTGGTGAAGGGGTTAGGACTTCAATATATGAATTTTAGAGGTAGAGGGGGGGTTGCAATTCAACCTATAACAATCATTACCTTGAAACTTCTAATAATTTTTATTTTGCGCTGGACTCCACAAATTATGTAGCCAGTCCTGGCTTTGGAAAGTTAATTCTGCCCTTTAAGCTGTCTTAGAACCTTGGATCAGGAGAAAGTGCCTTTTTCTCCTATAATTACAGCAAAAGTCTCCCGTGGAGCCTTGAATGACCTTGACTGGATCACCTAGCCATTTCTAACAAATCACTCTGGCCATAAAGCCCTGCACTTTGTCCAGGCTAGGCCTGTGCTTTTATTCACATCACCTGCCACTGGGAAGGAAAGGGCAGGACAGTGTTTGGTTCACGAGAGTATTCTAGTCAGAGTTTGGGACCAGACTTACACTAATTTGTTTGTTTTGTTTTTTGGCTGTTTTGTGGGATCCTAGTTCCCTGACCAGGAATCAAACCTGGGCCTCCTGTATTGGAAGAAGGGATTCTTAACCACTGGGCCACCAGGGAAGTTTCACACTTGTTTGATAGAAAAGAGTTTGCATATTTCCTATTAATTCTGTGATCTGGAATGGTTTATGTTGTTTAAAGATTATCTGCAATCTGAGAGTCTAAAAAACAAAAAGCACTGATAAAGTCCTTTCTTTTTCATTTTAAAATATTTTTGTCCACCTGCTGCATTTTTGAATCATTATTAATCTCAAGAGTTTTCTATTTTTGAGTCAAATGTTAAGATTTACATTTTCTTTAAAACCATGTTAATTACTGAAATGGCAGTTTTAAAATGTTCTTCTAGGTGTAGCTGCTTATGCCACTTATGGGCTGAACTGTGTTCCTTTAAAGCTCATATGTTGCAAGCCTAACCCCCAATACCTCAGAATGTGACTGGATTTGGAGACAGAATCCAGATTTTGGAGACTTAAATCCAGAATGTGACTGGATTTAAAGAAACAATTAAGTGAAAGTAAGGTCATGAAGGTGAGCCCTAATTCAGCATGACTGGTTCACTTTTAAGAGGTGATTAAGTCACAGACATGAACATGCAGAGAGAAAAGACCATGTCAGGATACAGAGAAGATAGCCATTCATAAGACGGAATAGAGGTGCCTCAGAAGAAACCGGGCCTACCAACACCTTGGTCTTGGACTTCTATTCTCCAGAATTATAAGAAAAAAAATATCTGTTGTTTAGGCCAGCCAGTCTGTGATCCTTTATTATGGGAGTCCTAACTAATGTCAGGTTAAAGGTTTTATGTTTGTGTTTTATTTTCCTATTCATGGTTATTAGACTCATAGATTTTTGTTTGCTTGTTTTGTCCTTTTTATTTTGTATTGGGGTATGGTGATTGCAGCCATGAAATTAAAAGACGCTTAACCCCTTGGAAGGAAAGTTTTGACCAACCTAGACATCATAAAAGGCAGAGACATTACTTTGCCAACAAAGGTCCGTCTAGTCAAGGCTATGGTTTTTCCAGTGGTCATGTACGGATGTGAGAGTTGGACTATAAAAGAAGCTGAGTGCCGAAGAATTGATGCTTTTGAACTGTGGTGTTGGAAAAGACTCTTGAGAGTCCCTTGGACTGCAAGGAGATCCAACCAGTCCATTCAGAAGGAGATCAGTCCTGGGTGTTCATTGGAGAGACTGATGCTAAAGCTGAAACTCCAATACTTTGGCCACCTGATACAAAGAGCTGACTCATTTGAAAAGACCCTGATGTTGGGTAAGATTGAGAGCAGGAGAAGAAGGGGACGACAGAGGATAAGATGGTTGGATAGCATCACTGACTTGATGGACATGGATTTGGGTGGACTCCGGGAGTTGGTGATGGACAGGGAGGCCTGGCGTGCTGTGGTTCATGGGGTCGCAAAGAGTCGGACATGACTGAGTGAACTGAACAGACAGGTGGTTAACAATGTTGTTAGTTTCAGGTGAAGAGAGAAGGGGCTCAGCCATATATGTACATGTATCCATTCTCATCCAAATTCATCTCCCAGCCAGCCTGCTACGTAACATTCCCTGTGTTATACGATAGGTCCTTGTTGGTTATCCATTTTAAATATAGCAGTGTGTACCTGTCGATCCCAGACTCCTTAACAATCCCTTCCCTTCAACCTTACCCCATGGTAATCATATAAGTCTGTGACTCTCTTTCTGTTTTTGTAAGTTCATTTATATAATTTCTTTTTGGATTCCATAGACTCATAGTTTTTTTTTTCAGAAAATATATTTTGTTGAAATATCTTTCTGAGACTTCTCATGTTTGATAATATCTTTCTCTTCTCTCAGGTAACTATAACTTTCTTGATTCATAGCTATTTTTCATCAAAGCTCTATGGACATTGCTTCACTGCCTTCTGTCATTTCATGTTATGAAAGGTTAATATAGAACTAATATATGATTTTTTGGTAGGCAATCTCTTTATTATTCTGCCTCTAATCATGAATATGGAGAAGGCAATGGCACCCCACTCCAGTACTCTTGCCTGGAAAATCCCATGGATGGAGGAGCCTGGTGGGCTACAGTCTGTGAGGTCGCTAAGAGTCGGATACGACTGAGCGACTTCACTTTCACTTTTCACTTTCATGTATTGGAGAAGGAAATGGCAACCCACTCCAGTGTTCTTGCCTGGAGAATCCCAGGGATGGGGAAGCCTCGTGGGCTGCCGTCTATGGGGTCGCACAGAGTTGGACACGACTGAAGCGACTTAGCAGCAGCAGCAGCAATCATGAATATGTTTCCTTTATTTTTGAAATAGAAACATGTCATAAAATATATGGCTTTTTTCATTTGTTTTGTCTGTCAATCAAAGGGCTCTTTGAATCAAAACCTCAAACCTGTCTTCAGTTCAAGAAAAGTTTTCTATATTATTTTGGGCGTTGCCTCTCATCCTTCTCTCCTGTTTTCTCCTGAAACTTGTTACATGTGTGTCATGGTTCCTAGGTACCCTTTCCATCTCTCGTCTTTTCTCTCATCATTTTCATACCTTTATTTCTAACTCTCAGTTGTTGAATGGTCTCTGAAGCACATCTTCTGCTGTAGCAGACCAAGGTTTCAGATGATTCTAATGAAGGTTTTACTGCCTACATTGCTGCAATTTTAAATTTGGAAATAGGCATTCCTTCCAGATCTCAGATGGCTCAACTTAATGCTTGGCTAGTACAAATTCATAAATATAATATTCTCTTTAACTTTTCCCAGTCTTTCTCCTTTGATTGCACTGACTCTGTTGAAGTGGAGGAATATTTGGTTGATCTCTTGGATTGGCTCATTTCTTTTGAATTAAAATCTCTTTATTCAAAGGAACACTTTTATATTTACAGCAATTGTATTCACCACATAGTGATGTGTATTAAGAATGATAGGTAGTGCAAGCTGAGGGTAGGACACTTTGCACTCTGCCAAAGAGGTTTTGTTTAGTTTTCTTTTTTTAACTTTATTGAAGTATAACTAATAAATAACACTGCAGTTCAGTTCAGTTCAGTCACTCAGTCGTGTCCAACTCTTTGCAACCCCATGAACCGCAGCAAGCCAGGCCTCCCTGTCCATTACCTACTCCCGGAGTCCACCCAAACCCATGTCCATTGAGTCAGTGATGCCATCCAGCCATCTCATGCTCTGTTATCCCCTTCTCCTCCTGCCCCTAATCCCTCCTAGCATCAGGGTCTTTTCCAATGAGTCAGCTCTTCGCATCAGGTGGCCAAAGTACTGGAGTTTCAGCTTCAACATCAGTCCTTCCAATGAACACCCAGGATTGATCTCCTTTAGGATGGACTGGTTGGATCTCCTTGCAGTCCAAGGGACTCTCAAGAGTCTTCTCCAACACCACAGTTCAAAAGCATCAATTCTTTGGCACTCAGCTTTCTTCACAGTCCAACTCTCACATCCATACATGACCACTGGAAAAAACATAGCCTTGACTAGATAGACCTTTGTTGGCAAAGTAAAGTCTCTGCTTTTTAATATGCTGCCTAGGCTGGTCATAACTTTCCTTCCAAGGAGTAAGTGTCTTTTAATTTCATGGCTGCAATCACCATCTGCAGTGATTTTGGAGCCCAGAAATATAAAGTCAGCAACTGTTTCCACTGTTTCCCCATCTATTTCCCATGAAGTGATGGGACCAGATGCGATGATCTTAGTTTCTGAATGTTGAGCTTTAAGCCAACTTTTTCACTCTCCTCTTTCACTTTCATCAAGAGGCTCTTTAGTTCTTCTTCACTTTCTGCCGTAAGGGTGGTGTCATCTGCATATCTGAGGTTATTTATATTTCTCCCGGAAATCTTGATTCCAGCTGTGCTTCCTCCAGCCCAGCGTTTTTCATGATGTACTCTGCATATAAGTTAAATAAACAGGGTGGCAATATACAGCCTTGACGTACTCCGTTTTATATTTAAAATATACAATATTAAAATTTGATATACATAATACAAATATTCATTAGGAGTGAATCCCCTCCATAAAGTTGATTAACACATCCATTATCCCACATATTTCCTGTTATTGTGAAGACATTTAAGTTCTACTGTCTTACCAAATTTCAATTATACAATAATAATGTCATCTGCTGTTATCACTAAGTTTTGCATTAAAGTCTCAGACCTCATTCATCTTACAGTTGAATGTTTGAACACTTTTACCAACCTCTCCCTATTTCCCCCACACTTCAGCCCCTGGCAACGAATTTTCTACTTTTGATTTCTATCAGTTTGACTTTTTTGTTGAGTTTCACACATAACTGATACTGTGAAGTATTTGTCTTTTTCTGCTTGGCTTTTTTCATTTAACATAAGGCCCTCCAGTTTAATCCAGGTTATCACAAATTATAGAATTTATTTTCTTTTTAAAACTGAATAATATTATATACATACATATGTATTTGGAAATGTGGATATTATTATAAAGAAAATGTGATATAATATATGAAGATAATGCAACATCACATTTTCCTTATCCATTCATTCACTGACAGTTACTTAAGCTTCCATAGTTTCCATACTTTGGTTACCATGAATAATGCTGCAATGAACATAGCAGTGCAGATGTCTCTTCAAGATAATAATTGTGTTTCCTTTGGGTATATACCCAAGAGTATAATTGCTGGATAATATCTAATTTCTTGAGGACCTTACATCTGTTTCCAAAAGTAGCTATACCAATTGAAATCCTCACCAGCATTTGTTTAGTAGCTCAGTTGTGTCTGACTCTGCAATCCCATGGACTGTAGTCCACATGGCTTCTGTGTCCATGGGATTTCCCAGGCAATAATACAGGAGTGAGTTGCCATTTCCTTCTCCAGGAGACCTTCCCAACTCAGGGATTGAACCCATGTCTCCTACATTAGCAGGTGAATTCTTTACCGCTGAGCCACCAGGAAAGTCCCAGCATTTGTGATCTCCTATCTTTTTTTTATAAGAGACAGCCTAAAATTTGTGAGAGATGATATCTCATTGTTATTTTGACTTATGCATTTCTCTGGTAATTAGTAATATTGAGCACATTTTCATATAACTCTTGATCATGTCTCCTTTAAAGAAAAATGTCTATTTAGATCCTTTGTCCATTTTTTAATTGGGTTATTATTATACTTTTTTTGCAATTGAGGTTTATGAGTGCCTTGTATATTTTTGACATTAACCTTTTATGGGATATATGGTTTGCAGGTATTTTCTCCTATTCCATAGGTTGTCTTTTCATTTTGCTGATAGTTTCTTTGATGTGCCGAAGTTTCTGATGTAGTCCCACTTGTTTATTTTTGCTTTATTGCCTTCACTTTTTATGTCAAATCCAAAAAGTTATTGCTAAGACCCACTTTAATGAATTTGTTTATAAGTTCTAACAGGTTTTGGATGGAGTCGTTAGAGTTTTCTATGTATAATATAATGCTATCTGGAAATAGAGACAATTTTACTTCTTTCTTTACAATTTATATGCCTTTTTTCTTGCCTAAATGCTCTTTCTAGGACTTCTAGTACTATGCTGAATAAAAGTGGTGAGAGTGGGCACCCTCATCTTATTCTTGATATGAGAGGAAAAGCTTTCAGCTTGTCCCTGTTGAATATGATGTCAGAATTTTTGTCTCTTCTGGTGTCCCCTTCTCCTCCTGCCCTCAATCTTTCCCAGCATCTGAGATGGCTGGATGGCATCACCAATTCAATGGGCATGAGTTTGAGCAAACTCCAGGAGACAGTGAAGGATAGGGAAGCCTGGCTGCAGTCTATGGGGTTGCAAGGCATCAGACACAACTTTGCGACTGAACAACATTTTTGTCTCCTGATAGTTGATGTATTGATGAACCTGAGAAAGTATACTTTTTGATTTTTTTAAAGTTTTGCTCTCTGTTTACAATACTCATCTGTTTTTGAATTTTTTCTATTTTTCCAATGATCCCTTGATATACTCATTGTAATTATTTTAAACACCTGATAATTACAACATCTTTATCATACTTGAATATGGTTCTGAGGCTTCCTATGTCCCCTCAGGCTGCTTTCCCTCTTTCCTTCCTTCCTTCCTTTTTATTTGGCATGCTTTATACTTTTTTGCTGAGAGTTGCATTTGTTGCTTTGGTTAATAGGCCCTGAGGTAAATAGGCCTTCATTCTGAGAACTGATGTTGATATGGTTAAGAATTGGGCTGTGTTTTGTGTCTGTTGTAGCTTTGGTGCCAGACGTCTTTAGTTCTCTTTCCTTGCACTGGTGTTTGTATTTTGAGCTTCCCTGGGCATTCCTCCTCAGGGAGGGTATGTCCTTTGCATAGCTATTACACTAGAGTCACATTAGTTTGGTGGTTAGTGTGGTGATGGCAACAACTTTCTGTAATCTTATGATAAATCTCAGTCTTTCAGTGGACTTTTTTCTTTGGGCTGTTACCTTCCCAGATATTGTTCAAGTGGTTGCCACCATTAGGTGAGACAGGAAGATTATAGAGGAGTAGAGTGAGATGAATGTGTTTGCCAACTGGAATAAGGTTCTGGTAATTTTTTGTTCCCCCTTGGGTAGTAGACCTTTATTGTGGAGAATGCTCTGGGTAAATATCACAATGATTACTCTTCCCCTTCCTTTGCCAGAGTCAGGAGGGAATCTTTCTGGATCTTCAAAATGAGTACTTTGTATGGTTCCTGGAGGTAAAACACACCACAATGTGGGGATCCACTTAAGTCTGCATCACCCAGGAGTTTCTCTTCCTCACTCTAGTCCACATTCAGCTTCCAGAAACTTATCACAATTATCAGTGGTCCCAGCTCTCAGCTCAAGAGAAGCAACTCTGACTCTGGATTCACCTGTCTCTTCAGTTTTGGGGTGATGATTTGGTGTGCAGCTTCAGTTTTCAGATGGGTCTGAAAAAAAAGTGTTGATTTTAATTTGTTCATGCTTTTTGGAAGGAAAGGTATGACAAACCTAGACAGTGTGTTAAAAAGCAGAGACATAATTTTGCCAACAAAGGACCATAGAGTCAAAGCTATGGCTTTTCCAGTAGTTATGTACAGATGTGAAAGTTGGACCGTAAAGAAGGCTGAGCCCCAAAGAACTGATACTTTTGAACTGTGGTGCTGGAGAAGATTCTTGAGAGTCCCTTGGACTGTAAAATCAAACCAGTCAATCCTAAAAGAAATCAACCCTGAATATTCATTGGAAGGATTGATGCTGAAGCTGAAGCTCCAATACTTTGGCCACCTGATGTGGAGAGCCCACTGATTGGAAAGGACCTTGATGCTGGGAAAGATGGAAGGCAAAAAGAGAAGAGGGCAGCAAAAGATGAGATGGTTAGATAGCATCACCAACTCAATGGACATGAATTTGAGCAAACTCTGGGAGACAGTGAAGGCCAAAGGAGCATGGTATGCTGCAGTCCATGGAGTTGCAGAGTCGTGTTCAACTCTGTGACTGAACTACAAAAAAAGATAGTAGAGACAACTTCCAAGGTCTTTATGATGTTGGGGTGGAGTATGGAAGTCCATGTGATTTTTTTTTCCTGTATTCATCTTGCTTCTATCTACTTTGATTCTCATTTTACAGATGAAGAAACTGAAGTTCAGAGAGCTTAAGTCACTTGCTTCCAGTCTCACAGCTGAGACTCATAGGTGGCAGAGCTGGAAGTTGAATCCCAATCGACTGCCTCCAGAATCTGCTTATTTAAACTGTGTTTAACTGCTGTGTGCAATCTCTCCTCTGTTAGTAAAACACTTAAAAAAGTGCACAAACCTGCAATCATTGTATAAATAGCAGTGTCAGATTTATGACCTCTCTAAAAGTCCTGATAGTATAGCAGATACATATTATTGGGAAATTTGATTAGCACTAGGTCTGGTGGCTCAGAGGTTAAAGTGTCTGCCTGCAATGCAGGAGACCTGGGTTCGATCCCTGGGTTGGGAAGATCCCCTGGAGAAGGAAATGGCAACCCACTCCCTGTATTCTTGCCTGGAGAATCCCATGGACGGAGGAGCCTGGTGGGCTACAGTCCACTGGGTTGCAAAGAGTCAGACTCGACTGATCGACTTCACTTTCACTTTCAGGTCTTCTGTAGCATTAGACTACTTATCTACTCACACTCTTTAGATTAAAGATAGATAAAAAATACACATGAGCAGGGACTTCCCTGGTGTTCCAGTGGCTAAGACTCCACACTCCCAATGCAGGGATCCTGGGTTTGATCCCTGGTCAGGGAACTAGAACCTCAGACCCCAACTAAAAGAACCACATGCTGCAGCAACTACGACCCAGCTCAGCCAAACAAGTAAATGAAAACATAAATGTTGAAATAATCCGTGTGAGGAAATTATGAACTAAGGAAAAGAAGGTGAACTAAGGGTTAACCTTATAAACTTACCACCATGCTGCACACTGTCAGACTGAGGTCAGGGGTCATGTGAGGCATCCTGGCAATTCCTGGATTCTTGTGTTCTAGGCATCTCACTGGCCTCACCTTAGCCATTGATCCTGAGATTAATTTCAGAAGATATAGATCATGGACTTATCTAGACTGGGTTTTAGAGCAGTAAATACAAAAAAAAGGGAAACATGATCAATGGCACAAAGCTAGTAAATTATGAGAAGCAATTATTATTGGAACTTGGAATAAGAAAAACTATCCAATGATTGCTAACAGAAATATCTTGATGTAACATCATGAAAAATGTCCTCCAAAACATCAGAGTACCACAGGAAGAGGCCCAGGGCATGATTTGTTGTTGTTGTACAGTTGATAAGTCATGTCTGATGTCTTGCAACCCTGTGGACTGCAGCATGCCAATTTCTTCTGTTCCCCACTAACTCCAGAAGTGCTAAATCATTTCAGTTGTATCTGACTTTTTGCGACCCTATGGATGGTAGTCCCACAGGCTCTTCTGTCCATGGGATTCTCCAGGCAAGAATGCTGGAGCGGGTTGCCATGCCTTCCTCCAGAGGATCTTCCCAACCCAGGGATGGAATCCGCATATTCTGTGGCTCTTGCATTGCAGACAGATTCTTTACCACTGAGTCACCAGGGAAGCCCCTTAGGGCATGATACCTAAATGTAATTCAATGAAAGTGGTGACCTAATATGAGGTCTCAAGTAGGGCTATTTCCATGGTCCAGGCTTATCCTGTATTAAATTATTTACTCCTAAATCCCATTCAGAGGAATAAGTGACTTAAATTTTATTGACCCAGTTTTTTTATTTTCTTCAAAAAGCAAGTCATAATTTTGGCAGGAAGAGACATCATATTTCAACTGACCTTAGAGAATAAATAATGTCAATGAGAGTGAGTTGAATCACAGAGACTCTGTATCTTTAAGAAGATATAAGCTGATCTTACATGCAGTATTTCTCTTTAGAAAGGTAGAGATATTAAACTAACTCATGGGTGGTCCAGCAACAATTCAATTGTCCCTCTTGGGATATCCTTGGGAAGGATAAAGCGTCTAAGAATTCTGGACTACACATTACACTTAACATCTCACAGGTACAAGGGTTTTCTTCTTGTCATTCTTCATGTCACTTTTGTTTCCTATAGGATGTAATGTGTATTTCATAATAGATTTGTTATATCACCTAAATCTTATTCTTTGAACTGTGATCCTCACAAAGAGGTGAATTCCCTTACCATGGAAACCATTAGCACAACAAAATTGAGTTGTAAATTACATTTTTAAAAACATCTGAGTAACTTATTGTGGGTGATTTTAAATTTCTTCTCAGATTCAACTGAAGTGTTCACCACTCCATATATTCCTTTTTAATTTCTCTCTCCTGGAGTAGATCTTTTAATCTTCTATTTTTATAGTGTTTTTTGCTCTTTACCCTGGATTATCACTAACTGTGCTCTCTTCTCACTGTTATTGTTGAACTGAGTTCCTTTTTTTTTTTTTTTTGCTGCACTGTTCTGTATGTAGGATCTTAGTTCCCTGACTAGATATCAAACCCATGCCCCTGCATTGGAAGCACAAAGTCTTCCCTGGACCGCCAGGGAAGTCCCTAAACTGAGTTCATTTAAAGGCAAGGTGAACATCTGATTCAACACCCAGTCCTTCAAAGATCTGACTGTTTCTTAAAGAGCTGATTTTCAATGTACATTTTTGAATGACTATATAAGCGTTCTGAGCTGGCCAATGCAAAAGCAACGGATAAGAAAAAGATATCTGTCTATTAATGGGTTTTGAATACTTCTTTGAAAAATAAGCTTAATACCATATTTGGGATATGGCTGAAACTACTGAAATATATTGTAGGTGACCCAGATGTCAGTTGTCCCTTCATCTTCCACCTGAAACTCTCTGTCCACGTCCTCTCCCCACTCCAATAAGAGAAAATCAAGCATTTATCAGTGCAGAATCCACTGCAGATGTGCCAGCGAAAGAAAAGGAGTAGGTGTAGCATCAACTGTTTGGAACTTAGGAAAGTTCACGGGTTGTCTTTTACTTGTTTTTTTTCTCCCAAGTTCCTTGGTCTCTTTT
The DNA here is from genome assembly GCF_055505025.1 of Bos grunniens. Lineage (NCBI taxonomy): Eukaryota > Metazoa > Chordata > Mammalia > Artiodactyla > Bovidae > Bos > Bos grunniens. Next base: position 22,315,555 of record NC_141166.1, read on the forward strand.
CATCTTTCCATCCATAAAGTACCTGGGTCCCCCTAAATACAATTTCTTGCTCTCAAGTATTTCTTTATATCTCCAAGCCTGTGTTCCTCTATTACGTGTGGAAATTGTCTCTCCTGACTTATTATAGTGCTCAGCAAAATGCCCTCTGGTTAGCATTGTCCAACCTCCTTAAAAGGTATTGGGGGATTATATGCATTCAATAATTCAAAAGGACTTTAGTAAAATGATCAAATGTTGTTAATAATTAATGCATTAACAAAAATTAGCATTATCTGATAATATGTCTATCCTTGATGTGGCAGATGGAAAAGTTCTATAATATACAAAGAATCGTAGTTGTATAGTATACAAAGAATTCATTTGTTTGCAGAAAATAAAAAGAAATGAGCCCTAGGAAAATGCAAGTTATGACCCATCTTAGTAATCCTTCAGTTTTGTGGGTCTAATTGGAAATGACCAAGGAGTTCTTGATTCTTTGTAAAACTGTCCTATCATCCAATATACCATTACATGCTCATGGCTGATGGGAATAAATTACCTGGACATTGTTTAAAGAAAACAAAGAATATTGTGAATTCCATGAAGCTAAGTGTGCATGGAACACAATATGGAAGGAGGTTTCATTGTTGTTTTCAGTACTCCCAAGCTTTCCTTTTTTCACAATTATAAAATGACCCCACTCCTATCTTTTTGCTGAAATGTATTTGATGACTCTGAAAGACAATTAAATTAGTATTCATCTGTGTAATGCCTTATTATTTTATACATTTATTTATTTTATTGTGCAATGCATCCTGTGGGATCTTATTTCCCTAACCAAGGACTGAACCCTTGCCCTCTGCAGTGGAAGTGTGGAGTCGTAACCACTGTACCACCAGGGAAGTCCCTACAATGCCTTGTTATTTTAATAATCATTCAAAGCTAATGATTTAAACATTACTCAGAACTAGTGATTACATTGACATTATTACCACTGTCTTTATTATTTTTAATGAGTAGAGCTCCTTTCACCATTTTTCAAGTGTTTTGCTCCAGATGTTCTACTCTGGTTTCCAATAGACTATTTGTCTTCCCATAAGAAGCCACAGATGAGCCTGTCTTATGGCCAGTCATGCCTTTCCCTTCTAGCTCTGCCTGCCTTGATTCTACTCCTCTTCTGAGATCATTTGAGATCATGAAGATTTGAGTTTATTAATACTTAGTATTAATCTTGAGGAATGAAAAAGAGCTCAGTCCTTTCTGGTAAAGCAAAAAACTGACAGTGTGAATATAATAGAAATTGATCTATGAGGTCACATATACTTTATCAGAATGAGAAGGGGCTGAGGGAATGAAGCAAGAATAGCCACTATTGCATAAGTATTCCTACCAGGCTAGTTAACATGGAGATCTTCTTGGCTCGTTTTAAGAAATAGTTCAATAAGTTAGTAGTCATATAGTGATTACAAGAAAGAAAAGCGAGCTAAGAGTTAGTGACTGAGGGTCATTGTTAATTGCCCAGTCGTGTCCAACTCTTTGTGACCCTTTGGACTATAGCCTGCAAGACTCCTCTGTCCATGGAATTCTCCAGACAAGAATACTTGAGTGAGTAGCCATTCCCTCCTCCAAGGGATCTTCCCGACCCAGAGATCAAACCCGGGTCTCCCACATTGCAGACAGATTGTTTACCATCTGAGCCACCAGAGAAGCTCAACTGAGGGTAGGCAAGCTTTCAGAAGCTAGCTATGAGGAAGTGTCCTGGCATAAGGCCACATACTGTTAACCAATCACATCTGAAGTGTGACTCACCTAATGCATGAAGTAACTAAGGGAGTCACCAAAAACAAAACGACACAAAATAAAGCAAACACACACACACACACACACACACACACACACACACAAAAGCTACAGATCAGTGGTTACTTCTCTGAATTTCCTTTCCTTTCTATGGGGATTCCTTGAGTGAGTCTTTTTAGTCAGCACTCTTACTGGTGCATTTTACAAATTTGGTTAGAGGCAAACAAATTTCCACGAAAAGGCCTATACTAAACACATTTTACTTCCTATAAGAACATAACTGTTAAAGGCTATTTAAACAAAACTGTAGCAAATGTTATAAAATCATTTTACCACACAGCCTTGAGGGTAACCATAATTGGTGTCATTTTCCAATATGAAGGAGAGACCTTTCTCTATTTTAAGATGTATTTCAAAATAATTTACATTCCAGTGATCTCAACATGAACATCAATTGCATTTAGCCTGTATCACTGCAAAGGTGAATAAAACCTGCTGCTGACCATGGGCGTCATCTTTAAAAGAGCTATATTAAAGCACATTGAAGCATCTTTGTTTTCTCACATTCATTCATTCTTTTTTTTTTTTTTTTTAAGGGGAGAAAGGGGAGGGGATTATAGAGGACAGGATGGTGTGATGGATTAGTATGAGTGCCAAGTCTAGTGTAATAGTCATGGTGATGTCTTTGGTGTTGATAAGCAAGGTTGTAAAGTAGATTGTTTTGATGTGTTCTCAGCCCCCAGCTGTCCTGGAACATGGAGTCCTCATTGGCAGTGTCTACAGAGAGGCTGAAGCTTGAACAGAATATAAAGGCTAAGCCACCAGCATCCTTTTCAAAGGTCAGACTGCAGGAGGCACAGGAGGGAAGATGGTTCGAATGACCTAGACAGAGCTTGAGTTTCTTGCACTGCTTTTGTCCTTAAGGCCACACTGTTCACAAGACACTCATTAACTTTCTATGGCCATGCTGGACTTTAGGTGCAAAGTTGAACTGAGTCAGTTATGTCCCCTATTATTAGCACTATATTATTAATGTGTGTGTGCATGCACACACAGTTGCTTTGGTTGTGTCCAACACTTTGTGACCTTATGGACTGTAGCACACCAGGTTCTTCTGTCTGTGGGATTCTCCAGGCAAGAATACTGGAGTGGGTTGCCATATCCTCCTCCAGGAATATTTTTTTAATTAATTTATTTTTTAATTGAAGGAAAATTGCTTGACAGACTTTGTTGTTTTCTGTCAAACCTTTCCAGGAATATTATTAAATTATTATTCAGATCAAAGCTCCATGACTAATATTATCCTCTTGATCATTTTCTCCATTCCATCCTGTCCTGTACATTGTCCTTTCCATCCACCTTCTACCAGAGACTTAAAACATGTAAATGCCCATCAACATATAAATCCTGTTCAACATATAATTTTAGATCATTCAGGTATGATCTAAATCAAATCCCTTGTGATTATACAGTGGAAGTGAGAAATAGATTTAAGGGACTAGATCTGATAGATAGAGTGCCTGATGAACTATGGACGGAGGTTTGTGACATTGTACAGGAGATAGGGATCAAGACCGTCCCCAAGAAAAAGAAATGCAAAAAGCAAAATGGTTGTCTAAGGAGACTTTATAAATAGCTGTGAAAAGAAGAGAAGCAAAAGGCAAAGGAGAAAAGAAAAGATATTCCCATTTGAATGCAGAGTAGCAAGGAGAGATAAGAAAGCCTTCCTTAGCAATCAATGCAAAGAAATAGAGGAAAACAATAGACTGGGAAAGACTAGAGATCTCTTCAAGAAAATGAAACATATCAAGGGAAATTTTCATGCAAAGATGGGCTCGATAGAGGACAGAAATGGTATGGACCTAACAGAAGCAGAAGATATTAAGAAGAGGTAGCAAGAATACACAGAACTGTACAAAAAAGATCTTCACCACCCAGATAATCATGATGGTGTGATCACTCATCTAGAGCCAGACATCCTGGAATGTGAAGTCAAGTTGGCCTTAGGAATCATCACTACAAACAAAGCTAGTGGAGGTGATGGTATTCCAGTTGAGCTATTTCAAATCCTAAAAGGTGATGCTGTGAAAGTGTTGCACTCAATACGTGAGCAAATTTGGAAAACTCAGCAGTGGCCACAGGACTGGAAAAGGTCAGTTTTCATTCCAGTCCCAAAGAAAGGCAGTACCAAAGAATGCTGAAACTACCGCACAACTGCACTCATCTCACACGCTAGTAATGATCAAAATTCTCCAAGCCAGGCTTCAGCAATACATGAACCATTAAATTCCAGATGTTCAAGATGGATTTAGAAAAGGTAGAGGAAACAGAGATCAAATTACTAACATCTTCTGGATCATTGAAAAAGCAAGAGAGTTCCAGAAAAACATCTATTTCTGCTTTATTGACTATGCCAAAGCCTTTGACTGTGTGGATCACAATAAACTGTGGAACATTCTGAAGGAGATGGGAATACCAGACCACCTGACCTGCCTCTTGAGAAATTGTATGCAGGTCAGGAAGCAACAGTTAGAACTGGACATGGAACAACAGACTGGTTTCAAATATGAAAAGGAGTACATCGAGGCTGTGTATTGTCACGCTGTTTATTTAACTTATATGCAGAGTACATCATGAGAAATGCTGGGCTGGAGGAAGCACAAGCTGGAATCAAGATTGCTGGGAGAAATATCAATAACCTCAGATATGCAGATGACACCACCCTTATGGCAGAAAGTGAAGAGGAACTAAAAAGCCTCTTGATGAAAGTGAAAGAGGAGAGTGAAAAAGTTGGCTTAAAGCTCAACATTCAGAAAACTAAGATCATGGCATCTGGTCCCATCACTTCATGGCAAATAGATGGGGAAACAGTGGCTGACTTTATTTTTGGGGCTCCAAAATCACTGAAGATGGTGACTGTAGCCTTGAAACTAAAATACGCTTACTCCTTGGAAGGAAAGTTATGACCAGCCTAGGCAGCATATTAAAGAGCAGAGACATTACTTTGCCAACAAAGGTCCATCTAGTCAAGGCTATGGTTTTTCCAGTAGTCATGTATGGATGTGAGAGTTGGACTGTGAAGAAAGCTGAGTGCCGAAGAATTGATGCTTTTGAACTGTGGTGTTGGAGAAGACTCTTGAGAGTCCCTTGGACTGCAAGGAGATCCAACCAGTCCATCCTAAAAGAGATAAGTCCTGGGTGTTCATTAGAAGGACTGATGTTGAAGCTGAAGCTCCAATACTTTGTTGCAAAGAGCTGATTCATTTGAAAAGACCCTGATGCTGGGAAAGATTGAAGGCGAGAGGAAAAGGGGAAGACTGAGGATGAGATGATTGGATGGCATCACCAACTCAATGGACATGAGTTTGGGTAAACTCCAGGCGTTGGTGATGTACAGGGAAGCCTGGTATGCTGTGGTCCATGGGGTCGAAAAGAGTCAGAGACGACTAAGCAACTGAACTGAGCTGAACTGATAGAGTTTTAAAATTGACACAAACAGATTATTTGATTGTATTATACACATTGCAACTTGATTTTTTCTGATTCAGTTTTATGTTTTTGTTGCATCTGTTTATGTATGATAAATGTACCTTGATTCTTTTAACTGCAGTGTAGTTATCCATGGTATAATTATACTGCATTTTTTCTGTCTATTCCTCCACTGTTTGTTTGCTCACACAAACATTGAGATTGTTTCCAAATTTTTGTTACCATCAGTTTTACAGTATCAATCATTTTCTTCGGAGTTAACAAGATTCAGAATTTCTAAGACCTAATGCATATGCCTTTTAAAATTTGTTTTTCAAAATGGCTATATCAGTTTTTTCTCCTGTTTAAAGAGCAAGACAGTTTTCAAATAAATGTATGTGCAAATGGTAGTCATTTAGAAGAAAACACAACTTTCCAGGGACAAAGTTATATTATCCATGGCAAGGTGAGTTGAAGCTTTTGACAAGGACTTCCTGTGGGATTAATCTGTAGTCACTGGTACAGCATTTCTAGGTGATCATGTCAAAGGATGGACAGAAATGACCATAGAACCAGCCACCAGTATTGCTCTGTTTGCCAGTTGATTGGTACTTTTTAGGAAGCTAATGAAATTTGAACAATCACATTATATAGCAACTTCACATCAACCTTCAGATGACCCAACTCACAGCCCAACTCATACTTTGACCTATTAGAGGTTAAGCATGATATGCTGGTGTTGGTGACTTACTGAAGCATGCAGCCACCTCTGCCAGAAGGTTGAATTAAGCAGCTACAGAGAAAACAGTTGTGAAATTCGTCAATCACAGGATGTCTATTATTGGCATTAAAACACCTAACCGTAGCATATATTTGCATTGATTGCTATAGGCTGTGAGTAACATGCTCTTTTTCCTGCTTGCATTGCACTCACTGCCTTGACTAGAAGCTGGGATATGTGGGCTGATTTCCTTTCTTCCTTGGAGTCCGTATCTGCATTGTAGGGACCAGGGGATATTAAATGAAATACATTTATATTGAGTGACAACTTGGTGTGCAATCATCAAAATAAAATATTATGGAGAACAATTCTTTGACAACTAGAAACTGGAGCATATGCTCTGTCAAAGATTTTTTTGTTTGAATTTTCTTTCTTTTTTAAAAAAATATTTCTGTTTTTATTGTAGACCCTTGTTGATTATTTATTTTAAATATAACAGTGCATATATGTCAATAACAAATTCCCAATCCATCCCTCTCCCCTACCCTTTCCCTCTGGCAACCATAAATTCATTCTCTAAGTCTGTGAGTCTGTTTCTGTTCTGTAAATAAGTTCATTTGTTTAATTTTTTTAAGATTCCATGTATAAGTGATATCATATGATGTTAGTCTTTGTCTGACTTACTTCACTTGGTATGATAATATCCAGCTCTACCCATGTTGCTGCAAATGGCATTGTTTCACTCTTTTTAATGGCTGAACTATATTCTATTGAATATATTATATATATATATATATTTTTTTTTTTCAAAGACGTTTTGTGCAAATTTAGTGTCAGAGGCAATCTGGGAGATGCTGTTAGACAGTAATGTACTATATATGGAAAAAAGTGAAAAGAATGTCTAGAATTGGGATTTTCAATGACCACGTTTATACTGTCTTAACAACTTTCTCATATTACTGTTCCTATGATGATGGGAGCTGATCCGTGTCCTTACAAAGCTGAATAAGGGTGTGTGTGTGTGTGTGTGTGTGTGTGTTTATGAAGCAAATAGACCAGAAAAAGGAGCCAAAATTATTTTTGGTTCGTTTTTGTAATCCCTACATGGCACATTTTACACTGATGCCTCTGAGCACTTTTCATATGTTGAATTCAGACTTTCATTTCTCAGGTGGTCAATGATTTTTTTGAACTATAATACAGTGGTACCAAATATATGTCTATGGTTTAATTTCAGGAATATCTTCATTTTTCTGCATATAGCATTGTTTATTTGTATAACTCGAAATGTCTCCTTACTTTTTATTTTATAAAAATAGTCAGTTGGAAAAAATAAAAGTTCCACTCCTTATAATAATAAAAAGAAAGAATTTATTATGGTGGTAATGGAGACAAAGATAGACACCATTAATCTCAGTTGGGAGCTTCATGGACAAACCTCTACTCACCATTAGTTTCTGCACTTTAAAGTGTAACATCTAACTAGAATTTTATTTGGAAATGCTTTGCAGAAAACATGTTTTTTGTTTTTTTTTTTTGCATCATGGTGTTTTCCCTTCCTAGGAACTCAACAGTTTCCCACTAGTAAGATCTCCTTGTACCCCAAAGCTTTGTCATTTGTGCAAAAATAACTTTATGCCTGCTTGTGGCAATGCTGGGGGAGGTGAGCTGAAATGAAGCCTTGGGGTAAAATATTGGACAGAAGGATCATTCGGGAGAAAGCTCGAAGACCAAAGGCAGGCCATCTCAAAGCTCAAGGTGCAACACTGGTGGGAAGGCACTTGCCAGCAGGTTATTAACAGTTTTCAACAATACAGAGTCATGAAGTGGGGCAAATCCCCAAAGCTTCTTTGGTAAAAGTTAAAGTATAAACACACAACACATAACAGTTCCTTGAATTATTCTTGCTTTCTCTCTTCCTGTTGCCTGAGTGCATGCTAAGTTGCTTCAGTCGTGTCCAACTCTGTAACCCCATGGACTTCTCTGTCCATGGGGTTCTCCAGGCAAGAATACTGAAGTGGGTTGCCATGCCCTTTGCCAGGGATTGAACCTGCATGTCACATGTCTCCTGCATTTGCAGGCAGGTTCTTTACTAGCATTGCCTGGGAAGCCCTCTCTTTCTGTTAACCACATCTAATCTGATAGAAAACCAGGCTGACTTTTTAAAAAAGTCTTCTCAGAATATAACTGCTTCTGACCGCTTCACTGTTAAACCTGCCCAAGCCACCATTTCCTCTCACTTGAATTTCTGAAATAGTCTGTTATTCCACACTTGCCCCCAGTCACATCAGACAGAGTGTGTCTTTCAGAAGGGTTAGGTTCCTCTGCTCAAAACCTTGCCAATGGCCGCTCCTCTTAGAGAGAAAGGCAAAGACTTTGAAATGACACACAGTCCCATGTACCTGCCTTCAGTCTTCTCCGACCTCTTCTCCCATCACCTTCTCCTGCTTCTCTCACTTCAGATCACCACAGAGGCATTGGTCTCTTTGTTCTTCCTTGCACTTGCCGAGCATATTTCCCTTAGGAGCCTGTTCCTTAGATGTCTATATGACTGGCACCTTACTTTTTTTTGGTCTTTACTCAATATGTGTGTTCAGTTGCTCCCTTGTGTCTGACTCTTTCATGACCCCATGGATTGTAGCCCACCAGGCTCCTCTGTCCATGGGATTTCCCAGGTAAGAAAACTGGAGTGCGTTGCCATTTCCTCCTTCAGGGGATTGTCCCAACCCAGGGATTGAACGCATTGGCAGGTGGATTTTTTATCATTGAGCCATCTGGGAAGCCTAGGGATCGAACTTGCCTGTCTTACATCTCCTATATTGGCAGATGCGTTCTTTACACTAGTGGGACCTGGAAAGCCCTCTTTACTTAAATACGATTGCCTAAACACCACCCTTATGTCAGAAAGTGAAGAACTAAAAATCCTCTTGATGAAAGTGAAAGAGGAGAGTGAAAGAGCTGGCTTAAAACTCAACATTCAAAAAACTAAGATCATAGCATCCAGTGCCATCACTTCATGGCAAATAAATGGGGAAATGATGGAAACAGAGACAGACTTTATTTTCTTGGGCTCCAAAATCACTGCAGATGGTGACTGCAGCCATGAAATTAAAAGAAGCTTGCTCCTTGGAGGAAAAGCTATGACCAACCTAGACAGCATATTAAATACCAGACACATTACCTTACCAACAGAGGTCCATCTAGTCAAAGCTATGGCTTTTCTAGTAGTCATATATGGATGTAAGAGTTGGACCATAAAGAAAGCTGACATGGAAGAATCAATGCTTTTGAACTGTGGTGTTGGAGAAGACTCTTGAGAGTCCCTTGGACTGCAAGGAGATCTAACCAGTCCAATCTGAAGGAGATCAGCCCTGGGATTTCTTTGGAAGGAATGATGCTAAAGCTGAATCTCCAGTACTTTGGCCACCTCATGCGAAGAGTTGACTCATTGGAAAAGACTCTGATGCTGGGAGGGATTGGGGGCAGGAGGAGAAGGGGATGACAGAGGATGAGATGGTTGGATGGCATCACTGACTCATTGGATGGGAGTCTGAGTGAACTCTGGGAGTTGGTGATGGACAGGGAGGCCTGGCGTGCTGTGATTCATGGGGTCGCACTTTGTGATTCATGCAAAGAGTCAGACACCACTGAGCCACTGAACTGAACTGAATATGTTTCAGGGATGAAAACCACAAAGGTAAAGTTTCATTTCCATCACATCATGCCACAATACATACTATCAACATGACTTAGCACTTCTCATGTTGATCTCGATCACCTGGTTGAGGTTATGTTTGTCAGATTTCTCCAATATAGAATTACTCTTTTGTTCTTGCTTTCCACAGAGAATGCTTCAAAGGAATGTCACTAAGCTCAGTTTACAAGGAAGAATTTAAGAGTTATGCTCTATCTGCTTAAGGAAAGATAGCGTGCCTGCTCATTTGTCCAACTCTTTGTGATGGCATTGATGGTAGCCTGCCAGGCTCCTCTGTCCATGGGATTTTTCAGGCAAGAATACTGGAGTGGGTTGCCACTTCTTTCTCCAGGGGATTTTCCCAGCCCAGGGATTGAACTTGTGTCTCCTGTGTCTCCTGCATTGCAGGTGAATTCTTTGTCACTGAGCTATCAGGGAAGTCCAAGGACAGAGTATCTGCACAAATTATTTGGAACTCTGCACAGGAAATTGTCTATGTTTGCATCTATTTGATCATCAGAGTTGACTCATTATTATGTATTTTGTACTATGACTTATAATCCAACACCTTATTACTTATTTATTGCTCAAACTGTTCCAGCTTTGGCCATTGGGAGCTTTCAGTTAGCTCCTATATCTCTTTGAAACAAGTCCATCACTTGAGTGTGTGTGTGTGTTAGAATGTTGAACATTTCCTTACTTTCTGGCACGATAGCATGCTGCAGGCTTAACTCCTCTATTCCTGGCTCCAGCTTTGGAGTCAGTTATTTCTCTAAGGAGTCTTGGTCCCTTTTATTAAAGACTGGATAAGAAACCAAGATCTGAGCTCTGGGCATGTTTGTTACTATGGGATATTTTTGCTTTTAGGTCTCTGTTTCAAAATAAGGAAATATACCAACCAGTCTTTTGTAATACTGCTCTCACACATCGTTGAGTCCCTCTACCCTTTGCTCATGTTTATTTCCCAAAATATACATCAACTAATTACATTCTATCTATTTGCTTACTTATGTTATGTATGCACATATTTAAGAAAATGTGAGTAAAGCAACATTAATCTACAAGGAGAAATAGCATCCATGGTGATTTCCCTTTCCTAGGGGTAAAATTTCATAGGGAAGATTAGCAGTATTACTTCAAATGCAAAGCACAACACTGTCATTAGCAGTCCTGAGAAATAAAAGCCAAATTTAACTATACACAAGTAATAAATAAAACATCCTTTAAAAGTCTTCCCTTAGCCTCAAAGGTAAGTAAATATATTAAAAATAAGATATTTTAGAAATGAATACAAATGACATATGCAAATAACTATGCATATGTATTCAAGGTTGGACTATAATAGAAACAAAAATATCAATTCAATTGTGACAATTTTCTCTCAATGTTCTTTAAAGTCCTTGAGACTTTATGAAAGTCCAGGAAGATGCCCTGGAGAAAGAAATGATATTTGATATTTTTAGTAAGTAGAAGTTTTAATTCCTAAATATAAAAGCAATACAAAACTTTTCTTAATAGCATTACAATTGGACAGAAAAACCTGTTTTGATACTTGTATATTCATGACATTTAAAATGGCTACATATGACCCCAGTGTATCATTATACAGTGTCATAGTTATTAACTAGATCACTATCAATGGATATTTATATTGTTTCTTATGATATACTCAACAATACCTTACTGAACATTCTTTAATTAATATTCTTGAATTAATATTAATTATTTAAGGATAGATTCCTTCAAGTGAAATTTTTGTGTTGATGTGGATAGATAAGATTTTATTTCATGTTTTTAAAGTGCTCTTCATGAATATAGAAATTTTACACTTGTACCAAGAATATGTGAAAATAACGAATTCCCCACATGTTTGCTAATATTGTGTAATATCATTCTTTTACATTTTTGCTAATCTGGACTTTAATTTGCTTTTCTTCTTTACTATCAGTGAGTATAAACATCTTTTCCAGAATGTGTTGATCATTTGTCCTCCTTCAGTGAATTGCCTTTTCATCTTATTATCCTATTTTTATATTGTGATTTCTAGGGTGTCTTTCTTCCTGATATGTAAGAATTAATTGTATATTAAGGATATTGACATCCTATCATATGTTGCCAATGCTTTTTTAGCAAGTCATTTGATTTTTGACTTTCTACCTCGTATTTTTGTAACTATAAAACTTTTATTTTAAGGTAACCAGTCTCTCCATTATGACATCTGCATTGGTGTCACATTTAAAAAGGTAATAGGAAAATTCCATCCTAGTTCACACTTACATTGCAATATGAACATATGCTTATGTTTTGGAGCATACTTGTGGTGTTTTGGAGGGCTAAATATATGAGCAATGGAGTTCAAATTGCCATCTTAGAACCAGATATCTTTTTTATTTGTAAATAAAATAAGATTTTAAAATTTAAACAGTCTGTAGACCTCTTAATCTTTTATTGTTTAAAGATGATAAAAAAGGTACTTTGAATTCTTTCACTTTATATCAATGTTGATATGTAAAAACAGTTGTTTACCAATCATATGAATATAAATGTTTTGTTCTTAATACTTTTTTCTGCCAGAAGAACTTGAATTCAATTATTTATTTCCATTGTTAAAAAAAAGCACTTTTAAAAAGAAACAAAATGATATATTAAATGTGGAAATTTTTGTATTCAGTTCACTTTGCTGAAATAAATGGAATTATATGTTATTACTGGCAACTGAAGGATAAAGATGTTACATAAATTCACATTTGTGCTTACACTTACAGTTGTTATAAAACCGTGAATCAAACAGGCACACTGAGTATTTATTTATTAGTGATTTTATATTGATTCTTTAGTCTCTGTTGAAACATATAATCCAAGGGTTGTATATTAATAGATATTCTGCACCCAGAATTCATAATGTTTCTCTTACTTATATTTCATGGAGATAAGGAATCTCTAAGACTTGTCTATTTTTTAATCCCTGCCTGCCAAAGCATGCTTCCTTATGAGAGGATAAGAATGTGCAGAACCCTGAGGGGAGTGGACTAAAGAATATTGAAAAATTGTGAGAAACCGTGGAGTGGGCTGAAATGAAAAAATAAGAAGTCAAAAGATATCTGGAGTAACAAGTAACAAACTCCAAGGCAAGTTTGGCCTTGGAGTACAAAATGAAGTAGGACAAAGGCTAACAGAGTTTTGCCTAGAGAGCACACTGGTCTTTGAAAACATTCTCTTCCAACAACACTAGAGATGACTCTATGCATGGACATCACCAGATGATTGATACCAAAATCAGACTGACTATGTTCTTTTCAGGTGAAGATGGAGAAGCTCTATACAGTGAGCAAAAACAAGACCAGGAGCTGACTGTGGCTCAGATCATGAACTCTTTACTGTCAAATTCAGACTTAAATTGAAAAAAAGTAGGGAAAAACCACTAGGTCATTCAGGTATGATCTAAATCAAATCCCTTACAGTTAAACAGTGGAAATGACAAGTCGATTCAAGGGATTAGATATGATAGAGTACTTGAAGAACTGTGGATGGAGGTTCATAATCTTGTATAGGAGGTGATGGTCAAAACCATCTCCAAGAAAACCAAATGCAAAAAGGCAAAGGGTTGTCTGAGGAGGCTGTAAAAATAGCTAAGCAAAAAAGAGAATAGAAAGGCAAAAGAGAAAAGGAAAGATATATCCATCTGAATGCATGAAAAGATAAGAAAGCCTTAAGTGTTTGATGCAAAGATATAGAGGAAAATGATAGAATGGGAAAGATTAGAGGTCTCTTCAAGAAAATTAGAGATACCAAGGTAACTTTTCATGCACAGATGGGCACAATAGAGGACAGAAACAATATGGACCTAAAAAAAGCAGAAGATATTAAGAAGAGGTGGCAAGAATACACAGAACTATACAATGAGATCTTCACGACCTAGATAACCATGATGATGTGGTCACTCACCTAGAGCCAGACATCCTCGAGTGTGAAGTCAAATGGGCCTTAAGAAGTATCACTATGAACAAAGCTATTAGAGGTGTAGGAATTCCAGCTGAGCTATTGAAAATCCTAAAAGGTGATGCTGTTAAAATTCTGTACTCAATATATCAATAAACACTGAAAACTCAGCAGTGGTCTCAGGACTGGAAAAGGTCAGTTTTCATTCCAATTCCAAAGAAAAGCAATGCCAAAGAATATTAAAACTACTACACAATTGTACTCATTTCACACACTAACAAAGTAATGCTGAAAGTTCTCCAAGCTAGCCTTCCACAGTATGTGAACCGAAAACTTCCAGATGTTCAAGCTGGTTTTAAAAAAGGCAGAGGAATCAGAGATCAAATTGTCAACATCCATTGAATTACAGAAAAAGCAAGAGAATTCTGGAAAAACATCTACTTCTGCTTCATTGACTATGCTAAAGCCTTTGTGTGAATTACAACAAACTGTGGAAATTTCTTAAAGAGATGGGAATACCAGACCACTTGACCTGTCTCCTGAGAAACCTGTATGGAGGTCAAGAATCAATAGTTAGAACTGGACATGGAACAACAGACTGGTTCCAAATTGAGAAAGGATTATGTCAAGGCTGTATATTGCCACCCTGCTTATTTAACTTCATGCAGAGTACATCATGCGAAATGCAGGGCTGGATGAAACACAAATCGGAATCAAGATTGCTGGGAGAAATATCAATAACCTCAGATATGCAGATGATACCACTCTTATGGCAGAAAAGGAAGAGGAACTAAAAAATCTCTTGATGAAGGTGAAAGAAGAGAGTGAAAAGCTGGCTTAAAACTCACCTTCAAAAAACTAAGATCACAGCATCTGGTCCCATCACTTCATGGCAAATGGATGGGTAACAATGGAAACAGTGACAGACTTTATTTTCTTGGGCTCCAAAATCACTGGAGATGGTAACTGCACCCATGGAAGTAAAAGACGCTTGCTCCTTGGAAAAAAAGTTATGACAAACCTGGACAGCATATTAAAAAGCAGAGACATTACTTTACTGACACAGGTCTGTCTAGTCACAGCTATGGCTTTTCCAGTAGTCATATATGCATGTAAGAGTTGGACCATAAAGAAAGTTGAGCACCGAAGTACTGATGCTTTTGAACTGTGATATTGGAGAAGACTCTTGAGAGACCCTTGGACTGTAAGGATATCAAACCAGTCAATCTTAAAGGAAATCAATCCTGAATATTCATTGGAAAGTCTGATGCTGAAGCTGAAGCTCCAATACTTTGGCCACCTGATTCAAAGAACCGACTCATTGGAAAAGACCCTGATGCTGGGACAGATTGCAGGCAGGAAGAGAAGGGGATGACAGAGGATAAGATGGTTGAAAAGTATCACCGACTCAATGTACATGAGTTTGAGCAAGCTCCATGAGATGAAGAAGGACAAGGAAGCCTGGCGTGCTGCAGTCCATGGGATTGCAAAGAGTTAGACACGAGTGAACCACTGAACAACGACATGATGTGGGCTGAGCATTCCACTTTTGTAAGCTCTCACTTCTCCTGAAGCCCGTCTAGGTCTCCAAGTCTGGACCTCTTTGATGGTGACATGCCAGGCTGCCATTTCTGGGCATGCCAGCAGACCACTGACAAGAGGCTACTGTGGATCTGGCTCCCTAGAGCCTTTGTTGGAAAGCAGACTGAGAGCACAATTGGCGATCTTTAAATTCCACTTCAAATAATGATATTTACACAGTTGAGATAGCATACTCAATGGGGTGGGCTGAAGGCCCTGAATTAGCCACATCAATCTGGGCAAGTGATGGATATGTTACCCATTGCAGGGAAGAAGCACGCACAGTGAAGAGCTTTATCTTCTATTTAAAAACTCCATGGACAAATCCATCAAGCTCTTTGACAGGTAAATTAAGCAGGGTTCCAGTTTCCAAGGAGCCCAACTCATATTCCCCTTCAGGAGCTTAACTGGCTTTAAAACCTGCCTCAGAATTTATGCATCTCGGTCTTCCTCATGGTCAGAGCCAACTCACTGGGAGCCACCCACAGCTACTGCTGTTTCTCCTGGATGTGGCTATTCCTGTAACAGGCAGGCTTTTCTTCTTGAACAACCCACCCAGAGGGTAAGTCATTCCTTTACTGAGCTTGGGGAAAGCTGTGGCAGTTACAAGGCACATTTTGGTCACTGATGGACCGTGACATTAAAGTC
Organism: Bos grunniens; assembly: GCF_055505025.1. Taxonomy (NCBI): domain Eukaryota; kingdom Metazoa; phylum Chordata; class Mammalia; order Artiodactyla; family Bovidae; genus Bos; species Bos grunniens. Next base: position 22,331,385 of record NC_141166.1, read on the forward strand.
AGTAAATTCCATTTGGAGACAGAGATTCCCAGACCTTACTTTCACTAGGATTGAAGAAATCATAGCCCCAGTCCAAAAAAAAAAGAAAAAAAGAAACTACACAGGTCTCTTTCCTGAAGAGTGATATTCTGAAGGGAGTGGGAAGGAACTAAATCAACTAATTATGTGTCAGATATTTATTAAGCATGTAGTGTATGTAGGTGCCTGAGACATGAAAATGAACGGTGAATAATATATTGGAGGTCTTGTCCACAAGGACTGAAATCCTCAGACCCCATGTACATGTCTCATAAGTGCCAGCACCTAATTAGCTTGCAAGCTAAGGGCAATGTGCTGGTCATTGCAGAGAAATACAAATGAATGACATTATATATGTCTTCCTAGTCTCTGCCTCTTCATCACAGTGGCTACCATCTCTTTCAGGTTTTCCATGAACCCAGCCCTGAACTAAACACTTTAGTCTAATTTAAGCCTTGTATAATTGTATCAATTATTCAGTATTTATCTGATGTGACAGGTGAGGGGATAGATGCTCAGGATGTTTCATCTATTCCTTCTTTATTTTTCAACTGATATTGAGTGTCAGAGGCTGTTCTGGGGTCTTGCTCTACAGGTCTGGGAGCTCCAAAGTTTCTCAGGCACCAAGCTATGTCTCTGTTCACATCACCTCCTCCTGGTGTGTGTGCCCCATTTCAAACCTGAAGGTAGCACAGAGCCTAGACTTAGAATGGGAACTATGCCATTGAGGGGATTGTGGGACCCTGATTAACCAGAACAACGTTCATCTTGATTGAATATATATAACCAAGGAGGGCTTCCTTGGTAGCTCAGATGGTAAAGAATCATCTGCAATGCAGGATACCAGGGTTCGATCCCTGGGTTTGGAAGATCCCCTGGATAAGGGAATGGCTACCCACTCTAGTATTCTTGCCTGGACAATCCCATGGACAGAGAAGACTGGAGGGCTACAGTCTATGGGGCCACAAAAGGTCGGACACAACTGAACAATTCACACTTTCACAACCAAGAAAGGAAAGAAGGCAATTATATTTCATAAGAAGGGCAGGAACAAATGTGGCTTCCTGGTTCTCTCATTTTAACAACACTTGAATAACACAGATTCTACATTTCCTGAGTACTTTGATTAAAGACAACTCCTTGCACACATCTTCTCAATCTTCTGAATTTGTCAGGGTGAACCCTAATGCTACCACTCCAGAAGGATTTCCTTGTCTATTCTAATAAGAGTAAGGTTGTTACAGGCATCCAGGCATAGATCTACAGTGTTGGTTGAACCCTGTAGGTTTTATTTTAAATAATAATTATTCTTAATTATGGGTTTTTTTGTCTCTCTCCCTTGTGTGCTCATTCGCTCAGTCATGTCAAACTCTGCGACTCCCTGGATTGTCTGTAAAAGAGTCATTTATTTCTCATGTACCTCTTATCCTAGGCTCAGTGCAGAGGAGAGAGGGGATGTTTAGTAGATATGCTCTTGAATAAATAGATATTTTATCCGCAGGGAAATATGGCAATCTAGTGAACACATAGGAGGGTAGAACAATTGTTAGACTTGTCTGAATAACTGTCTTCACATAATGTGGAAAGAAACTGGGCTTTCTATATTACCGACGTTCTTTCTACATTATCATAGACAATGGAGGCTGCTGTGAAACGTGGCTTGTGAAAAGAATGCATATGTCAAGCTCTAAAATATGCAGTGCCACAAATCACGAGGATTGACACACAGACAAAATCCATGTAAATGAGCCACTGATGAAAGATAAACTTGTTAGGGAAGCAGACTCGCCATGACACCAATCTATACGTTTCTGAAGTTTTCACTGCATTATTCATTTATAGGAAGTGTTCATGGGTCTTGGCATTTACTTTTAGGAAAAGTGTATAATAAATAGACTTTGGAACGTCTTCTCAAGCACACTCTTCTCTGAGGGAAGGATTTAGAACATTTGGGGATAAGACAATTTTGGAATACAGTATTTAAACAAACGGGTTCTGGAATTGAACTGCTGGGTTTAAAATTCAGGTGCTATGTGTTTTATAACTTTGGTGAGCCTCAGTTTTCTCAAAAGTGAAATTGGGAGGATAAGATGATAATAGCTTTCATCTAATGTGTATGTCGGAGAAGGCAATGGCACCCCACCCCAGTACTCTTGCCTGGAAAATCCCATGGATGGAGGAGCCTAGTGGGCTGCGGTCCATGGGGTTGCTAAGAGTCGGACACGACTGAGCGACTTCACTTTCACTTTTCACTTTCATGCATTGGAGAAGAAAATGGCAACCCACTCCAGTGTTCTTGCCTGGAGAATCCCAGGGACGGGGGAGCCTGGTGGGCTGCTGTCTACGGGGTCGCACAGAGTCAGACATGACTGAAGCGACTTAGCAGCAGCAGCAGCAATGTGTGTGTCGGAGAAGGCAATGGCACCCCACTTCAGTACTCTTGCTTGGAAAATCCCATAGACGGAGGAGCCTGGTGGGCTGCAGTCCATGGGGTCGCTAAGAGTCGGACACGACTGAGCGACTTCATTTTCACTTTTCACTTTTCACTTTTAATGCATTGGAGAAGGAAATGGCAACCCACTCCAGTGTTCTTGCCTGGAGAATCCCAGGGATGGGGAAGCCTCATGGGCTGCCGTCTATGGGTTCGCACAGAGTCGGACACGACTGACACGACTTAGTAGTAGTAGTAGTAGTAGTAATGTATGTGTATGTGTATGCATGTAAGAGAGAGGACTGAGAAGATCTTGACAAAAGTACTTACAGTGTTTGGTACTATATGATACACTTTTTCATAGGTTTAATTACATTGAACGGTTTTCTTTTTAAAATCTATTGTTTCAATTCTGTTCAGTTCAGTCGCTCAGTCGTGTCTGACTCTTTGCGACCCCATGAATCGCAGCACGCCAGGCCTCCCTGTCCATCACCAACTCTAGGAGTTCACTCAGACTCACGTCCATCGAGTCAGTGATGCCATTCCACCATCTCATCCTCTGTTGTCCCCTTCTCCTCCTGCCCCCAATCCCTCCCAGCATCAGAGTCTTTTCCAATGAGTCAACTCTTTGCATGAAGTGACCAAAGTACTGGAGTTTCAGCTTTAGCATCATTCCTTCCAAAGAAATCCCAGGGCTGATCTCCTTGTTTATTGGAGTATAATTGCTGTGTTCACTTCTAGCGTACAACAAAGTGAATCAGCTCTGTGTATACATTTATCCTCTTCCTTCCCCTCATCCTACCACTCTAGGTCATCACAGAGCACTAAGCTGAGTTCCCTGTGTTATCCAGCATCTTCCGAATAGCTATCTATTTTAAACATGGCAGTGTCTATATGTCAGCGCTACTCTTCCAATTCATCCCATCTTCCCCTTCCGCCTGCCCTTCTGGATCCACATATCTGTTCCCTTTGTCTGCATCTCTGTTCTGCCTTGCAAATAGATGCATCTGTACCATTCCCAAACTTTGCTAAAACATCTATTTGTATCAACCTATTTCTCTTCCACTTCTATCTTACTTTTCTCTTCTCCTCTGATTTCCTCCCAAGTGCCAGCAATACTTGACTCTTAGGAGAAGGCAGGGTGCTGTCTCAGAAAAATTGAAGACAAAGCATATAGCTTTCTAGGGCATGTGCTGTGAGGGGCTGTGGGCGAGTGATCCATTTAGGAAATGATCTCATCCAATGAAATCATTGTCATCTTTTAGATTAGTCGTCATCTTGGGAAGCACAGACTCCAGCACCCAGCAGGGATTGTGTATTTGATTGATTGATGGCATTAATCGTCATGATTCTTTAGCCAACCCTGTAACCATTCTCTTTGCCACATGACTTGCAGTGCTTCTCCTGAGATAGGAATGTTTCACTCTGAGTTGGCCATGTATCTTGTGCTAGACATAAGAATGTTAGCTGATAGAACTAATAGAAACTGAAAAAAAAAAAATAACCAGAAAACTATTAGACATTTCTGCTTCTTCTTTAGTCCCGCTGTCTTTTCATGAGAACCTGCCTGGACAGAGCTGAGGCATTTGAAATAGCCTCAAAACCATCCTAGATCAGTTGTGTAAGGTCCTGTCAACCTAGGCCAGAATATTGGAGTGGGTAGCCTTTCCCTTCTCCAGGAGATCTTCCCAATCTAAGGACTGAACCCAGGTCTCCCACGTTGCAGGCGATTCTTTATTAGCTGGGCCACAAGGGAAGCCTATAAACATGTCAGGAGGTCTAAACGAGACCAGGAGATGGTGCATCTAGGCCAGCCTAAATCACCCAACTGAAGATTCATGAGCCAAATGAATATGCCTAGTTTTAAGTTACTGAAAGTTGGAACAGTTTGTTACTCAGTATTATTGTAGACATACATAACTTACATTGAATATGAGATGGATAGGCTCATGGAACCTTGTGTAGAATCTTTCTAACATATAACATTTATTATGTTGTACCTAAATGGCTCTATATTAGTTAAGCCCTGACTATCTCATCAGCCACATCCCTTTTTCTCCCTATACTCTAAAACTACTTCTCTCAAATTTGTACTTATAATTATGAATATAGCATACTATAAGTCTTAGGCTTTGTTGCCTGGAAAGACCACTTGCAATGAATTAAATTTCCACTTGTTCCTTGGTTCTTATTTTAGGAATCATTTTTTTTTTTTTCTTGGAAAGCCTATGTAGACCCTGTAAGAGAAGTTTAGGTAACTCTCCTCCGGGTTACCTAACACAGCACTTCATGGTTTCACTTTTCTTGGTTCTTATATGTTGGTGTCATTGCCTGTTTCCTGGCTTCACTGGGATCCATGTTCTTAGAGAGCTAAAGACTTTTATTTTGTGTTTTACGAACCATTGCCTTTTCAGTATGAAGCTCAGTGTCTGGCACACAATTTGTGCTCAACTGATAGATGTCAAAGGAATAAATGAAAAGATGTTGAATTCATGGGCAAATGGAGGAAATGATGGTATTGTGAAGGTCCATGTCCCGGGACAAAGATAAAAAGTGAAATTGACAGGAAAGAAAATGTTAGGTTCTTCTGCAAATTGGTAATGTTCAAGCGACACAGAATAGTCTCCCACTCTCCAGACCTTTTCTATAGGTTTCAGGCAAAGATCAGATACTGTTCAGATTACTAAACTAAAAGAGTTCTTGTTTTATAAGCAAGGGAAAAAAAATATAAGTAAATCACCTTTGGGGGCAGAGTGGCATCTGCCAATTAAGCAACGTGGATGGGGCTTTACTTCTTTCCTAAGTAAATTAAAGAAAATGAGAAAGTAAGACCTCATTTAGAACTTCTTTTACAGTTGCTTCCAAATTTTGGATATTTTAGACTTTGAATTTACAGATTAAAATAAAAAACAAAATGCAAACAAATTGAGGAACACAAACCTTTTGCACTAAAGACTTTTTTCCTATGTTACCAGGAAAATTAATGAGTATATGATTTGGGCATGCATAATCTTATGGTCATAAGATTTTAGATGAGGAGAAACTTCAGGATTTTCTAACCAGTCTTATTTAACCCAGTGTGTTTGCAAATGAATGGGACACACATTTGAGGTCCTAAGTCTATTCTGACTCACTTGGGCTCCAGCAATTAGAATTCAGCTCCTTGGAATCTGAGTCTTTCCTTTGGACTTCCTACACTTTTATTTTCTTGATATTGTAGATCATTAAAATGTGAATTTTAACCCGCTGTTTTTTTCTTATTTACAGAGGATAATTATTTTGCAATGCTGTGTCGGTTTCTGCTATACAACAACCTGAAGCAGCTGTGAGTGTGCATATATACCCTCCCTCTTGAGCCTCTCTCCCACCAAGCCCCTGATCCCACCCACTCCCCAGTCCCATCCCTCTAGGTCATTACAGAGCACCAGGCTGAGTTCCCTGGGTTATACTCTATTTTACACTACCCTGTAGTGTATATAGATACATCAGTGCTATTCTCCCAGTTCATACCCCTCCTTCTGCCTCCACTGTGTCCACAGTTCATTCTCTACATGGGTGTCTCTATTCCTGCCCTGCAAATGAAATTATCAGTACCATTTTTCTAGATTCCATATATATGATTGCTTACCCTTTCTTACCTTACAAATAAAAATAATTCCCCAAAGCTCTGATTGCCTAAGTTAACCCAAATGATAGTGAGAAAGGTAAAATCTGGCCCTGAAAATTTGCAGCTTTCAGTGTTTTTTTTTTTTTTTTTACCACAAAGCACTCTCTTTGACCCCTTTCCTCACACATTCCATTGTGTTGTGCAGAATCTGCATGGCTGGAATGAATACAAGTGGAAGGGGAAGTTAAATCCATCTAAACTTTAAAATGTAAGGGAGATTTAACATTCTTATGTCCTCTGGAATGCTATGGCACATTCATGGCTCATGTAGTCAGCAAACTAAAGGTCGGGCTTTCACTGGCATTCAGCATAAAGTATGTTGTAATGTTGACAGGCTATATTTTTACAGTGGTGCTAAAAGATTAAAATAAATATATACCAATGTCGATCCTAACAAATGTGTGCACTGCAGCTAATAGAGGTAACATCAATTTTCAAGTCTGTAATTGTTTATCCATATGTTGCAAATGGTAGTTTTTCCAAAATATAATAATTTGGCACTTTGTTCTGTAGATTTTTTTTTTGGAGAAGGAGAAAATAAAATTAATACTGGAAGATCTTGATTTCTAGACTATATTACTGCAGGAAAAAATTAGGATCCGGGTTTTCGATCAGCTTTTCAACCAGTTGTTTGGGAATTCCATCTCTACAAGTCTTTCTGTGTAGCAATTTTTGCTCCTCTAAATACTAAAGGAATAAATACCCCGTGCTCTCTAAGTTTTCACATGTCACGTGTCACAAGTCTAAGGTCTTTGAATCTGTAGGATAATGTATTACTTGTACTCTAGTTCTGTGCCCACATTTCTCTTGTCCCTGTGCTGCAAGGACCCCCAAATCTCCTGCCAACAGGGCTCAATGACTATTCCTCTTTCTGCTCACATCCCCAAGCTAATGACGTGGTTCACACACATCGCTTGAGAAGAATTGCCCCTGTGAGGGAAGAATTTTCTTTCTCAAGATGGTAGTTCTTTGATTCAGCCTGTATGAACATCTCAGCACTTAAAAGGTTGTGCTGTTATTTTTAGGCTAGAGATCTTTCAGATGAGGTTGTTGATAAGAAGCATATCCAGTAGTTAGTCAGTACAAGTCCATTGGATCTGGCTCCCCACGTATATGCTCTGTGATTCACCGCTGTGCACATGTCCTCCCCTCCTCTCAATGTCCTACCTCTCTGGGGGACCCTCTAGAGGAGCTGCCAGCCTTCAGCTTCCCTCCTTTGCACTGACTCTTAAGTGTATTGATCAAGGACCATTCTTCTTTCCAAGCAGCTGAACTTAGTTCATATACATTTTACCCCTAGTATCCTTCAAGAGCCCAAGAGCCCTTCTCAAGAGCTCCTGAGATCCTTATCTGATCTCCTATATGATGATTTTTTTTCCCTAGGTGAAGTATTTACACTGACACTTTAATAATGAGCTGGAGGACTTTGGCAGTTTAGTGGTTGACTCAGCACTTTCAGTGCAGGGAGCATGAATTCGAGTCTTGGTTAGGGAACTAAGATCTCACATGCCTTACAGATGGGCCAAAAAATTATATATGCAAACTTAATGATGTGTGGAAGCTAATGTTTAAACTACATATATACACATGATTGTAGGAGAGGGCTATGTAGCCAGCATAAAGGTAGTCTATCATTTGATAAGTACCTTAGGCTTTAGACTTATCAAGAGATTTTAAAGTTACCATCTAGGGAACTAACTCATACTGTTTATAACAGTCTTTTCTGAGACTACTTTTCCTATTTAACATCCTAAAGTTTTTCCTCCCTTCTAATTTTCTGTCTATATTTCTACCCATATTCAATGGCAGTAGGCACTTTGTTTGCTTTTACTCAGAGTGATACCACCCTGAAATGTCTTTCCTGGATTTTCTGCTTACTAAAATTTATTCAAATGGCAGGGCTCAGGGCAGATGTCCCAGGAGGAATGAGCAAACACTCCCTTATGTTTCAATCAGAAGTAAGCATTTCCTACTCTGAGCACCCACTGCCAGCTTCTCACATTGCTGAGTTCATTTATCGTGTTGTGGCCTATTTGTGTTGGGCATATAAAATACATGTGTCTGTTTATTTTTAATATTTAATAGTGTTTATTCAGTACTGTTTGTTTTTGTGCCAACAAATTAGGCAGAAGGAAAATCACTCTTACTCCCTAACTTTCACATGTTGAACGCAAAACCACAGTCACTAACTCAGAAGCCCAGGAACGCGCTTTCATCAGCAAAGGTTTCAGACTCCTCCAGCTACTTGATACCTTCTCAAGTGTTCTGTCCCTCTCTCAGTTGCTCCAGGAGACCAAAGATAAAGAATTTTGAATAGACAAAGTAATGGAGAAATCACCCATGGTGATCACCTATTAAATTGTTTTCATCATAACCTGAAATGTAAAGAATACAGGAAGGTAATATATCTTTATGGAATCCAGGTGGATTTAGATAGATTGGTTGCTGATTTCTGAAAAATATTTGCTTACAAGCAATATCAGAGTAAAGAAATAAAGTTTATTTGTCACAAGGATGCTGTGAGGAGGCAACCTGGGTTTCACTAATGACAAATCTTGGACTAATAAAGGAAAGCTTTGCAAGCAGCAGTATCAACTTTCCTGCAGCAAGTTGTTGTAGCATTTATAACATGTTTAGTCAGCTCTTGTTAAATGGCTTCAGGAATGATAAGAGATGTCGTTTGATGGAAGATGTGGCTTCATAGGTATCATTTCATATCTGACTTTCAGAACATGAATGAATGTTGACACCACAGAAGGAAATAAAAGGGGAAAATTATCCTAATTTATAAAATGAGATAATAATACCTACATTGTAGAGCTGTGATAATGAAATAATATATAAACCGCTTAGCTTTGCATTTAGGGCAAATCATTTTCCACACATGTTAGGTCTCCTAATAATGGTAGTAATTATTCACCACTTACTATTGCAGGTGTTCTAAGGACTTCATGCGGCTTAGCGCATTTCATCCTCTTGACAAACCCTATCATGTTCTCAAAACGCCAAATATAATATAGAAGCTTAGCACAACCTTTGCCAGCTGATTGCTAAAGTGATACACATAAAATACCCTTCCATAATTTAGTTCTCAAAGATAAGTTCATAGGGTCAAACATCTTCTACTACTGTGGCTAGAAAATATTACCTCTATTATGAAAAGTATGCTTGCATAACAATTTCTTTACGATTGCTTTACAGTTATAAAGCTATTACATACACATCTCATTTGATCTCCTACTTAATAGTTTCTATTAAGTGGGAAAAGTAGTTATTATTATCACTTTTACATCTATAGAAACTGAAACTTAGAAAGATTAAACAACCTGCATTTTCATGAATTAGAATTAAAGAGACATTACACTTGGTAATTCAACTATACTCCAATAAAAATGTTAAAAAAAGTTCAGTGCCTTTTCTCTGAATTCTAGTTTAATATTTCAAGTCTCATATCTATCATCCCCCAGGCCCCACCATAAGTGCAGTTAGGATACTCTGGGTTACCTTACCACGAGGACTCACAATCTGATGGGGCACTAATTCTACTCAGAGACGGCTAGAGATGACTTCCTGCTCCTAAGATCCATATTCTCTTCCTGGACACACTTGAAGACCATGTTTTCCGAACTCCCTTGCAGTCAGGTATGGCCATGGTCATGAGTTCCAGTCAATGGAATGTGAATAGAATGGCCATGTATCATCTCCAGTTCCCTTTTGCTCTCTACTATCTGGGTTCAGATGACTACAGGGAAGAAAATTAAATTTTCTGCCCAGGAGCACCTATGCAGAGACTGGCAGCTTCTCTTCCCAGATGGCTCAGTGGTAAAGAATTCTCCTGCCGGTGCAGGAGACGCAGGGGATGTGGGTTCGATCCCTGGGTTGGAAAGATCCCTTGGAGGAGGAAATGGCTACCCACAACAGTATGCTTGCTGGGAAAATTCCATGGACAGAGGAGCCCAGTGGGCTACAGTCCATGGGGTCCCAAACAGTCAGACACTGAGAATACATGCATGCATGTCACTCTGTTCTCAACCAAAAAATATCACAAGATGTTTAGTGGAACACTATGTCTACAAGATAATGACAGTTTTTTTGAGACAAAAAGTTCCATGGTCACATGCTCTTGGGCAATTTTGAGTCATAGAATATATAATTGGATCATTTGTGGCAGGACTTCTCAGAGCTTTAATTTACTGCACCAGTGAGCTTTGTGCAGAGAGCAGCACAGAGTTTTCAGAATTTTCCAAAGTCATTTGTCACAGGCAACCAGTGTTCCAGCAAACATATGTTGGCTCCACTGCACCATACTAAGCCTTATCTCCGATTCATACAGAACTTCTCTGTGAGTTTGGTGAGAAAAGAATGTGACAGCTCTCTTCTCATCTCTGACAACAAATAACAAACTGCCTCTAAGCTAGTTACTGGGCTTCCCAGGTGGCACTAGTGGTAGAGAACCCGCCTGCTAATGCAGGAAAGACCTAAGACACATGGGTTCAATCTCTTCGGGAAGATCCCCTGGAGGAGAGCATGGCAACCCACTGCAGTATTCTTGCCTGGAGTATTCATGGACAGAGGAGCCTGGCGGGCTACAGTGCATAAGATCACAAAGAGTTGGACATGACTGAAGTGACTTAGCACGCATGCAAGCTAGTTCCTAGTTATTTGTTTGGGCTTTAACTTTCCCATCTACAAAATACGGCTGTCCTCTGAGGATTTCATTCCCTGCAGTAAGTGTCAGCTGCAGGAAGAAGCGGAAGCTATACTGCGCATCAGTATAGCTAAGGGGCATGGCTGGCTCTGGCCCTAAGGAGCTGGCAAATCCAGACCAGTTCATGAGAACCTTCCAGGTCTTGGTGTTTTTATCTGAAAGATAATACAGCTGAACTCCATCATCTAGTCCAGAGAACCTTTCTATATAGGCTAAAGGTATATGGTTTTACCAAGACTAGCACTAAAAAATGAAATAATAAAATATACAAAGCTGATGAGTTAACCTCAGATAAAAGTGAGACTGCAAATATTTGGAATAATGTTGCCTGTAGAATTGGATGGTGGCCCCTTTTTTCTGAGAAGGAGGGAAGAGAAGGGTGAGAGAAATAAAAAAATAGGTGTGTAAGTAAAAGGGGAATAGTCAAGCTTCTGTTATTAGAAGTGTACTGGAAACTTTAGATATTAAGCTTCTCTTTATCTCTCTATAAAGTCACAAATTTTATAACATGAAGAGAGAAAATAAGAGTAATACTTTCAGATTGATTTTAAAAACCCTAAAGCAATTAAAGAATTTATCATCAATTCAAATAAATTGGTGGAGGAAAACCAAATCCCAACAAATCAAGGTCTAAAATACAAGTTGTGTGTATGCATGCTAAGTTGCTTCAGTCCTATCAGACTCTTTGTGACCCTGTGGACTGTAGCCTGTCAGGCTCCTCTATCCATGGGGTTCTACGGCAAGAATACAGGAGTGGGTTGCCATTCCTCTTTCAGGGGAACTTCCCAACTCAGGGACTGAACCTGTGTCTCTTATGTCTCCTGCACTGGCAGGCAGGTTCTTTACCCTAGTGCTTCCTGGGGAGTCCCCAAAATATAAGCTAATAAAATGCAAATATTGTTTGATGCCCTAATTAGTAGTTTACAGAATGGATATTGTTTTCTGATTATCAGAATAGTACATGCTTATTTGTCTTCTCTTGAGAGTCCTTTGGACTGCAAGGAGATCCAACCAGTCCATCCTAAAGGAGATTAGTCCAGGGTGTTCATTGGAAGGACAGATATTGAAGCTGAAACTCTAATACTTTGGCCACCTGATGTGAAGAGCTAACTCATTTGAAAAGACCCTGATGCTTGGAAAGATAGAGGGCAGGAGGAGAAGGGGATGACAGAGGATGAGATAGATGGTTGGATGGCATCACCGAGTCAATGGACATGAATTTGGGTAAATTCCAGGAGTTAGTGATGGACAGGGAGGCCTGGCATGCTGTGGTTCATGGGGTTGTAGAGTTGGACACAACTGAGCAACTGAACTGAACTGAACATGCTTATTAAAAAATTAGATAATAAAAAAATTAAGAAAATGAAACCATCTGTATTCCCATGAATAGCCAATGTTTCTATATAGCATATTACAAAGCAGAGACATGACTTTGCCAACAAAGATCCATCTAGTCAAGGCTATGATTTTTCCAGTGGTCATGTATGGATGTGAAAGTTGGACTGTGAAGAAAGCTGAGTGCAGAAGAATTGATGCTTTTGAACTGTGGTGTTGGAGAAGACTCTTGAGAGTCCCTTGGACTGCAAGGACATCCAAACAGTCCATTCTAAAGGAGATCAGTCCTGGGTGATCTTTGGAAGGACTGATGTTAAAGCTGAAACTCCAGTACTTTGGCCACCTCATGCGAAGAGTTTACTCATTGGAAGAGACTCTGATGCTGGGAGGGATTGGGGGCAGGAGGAGAAGGGGACGACAGAGGATGAAATGGCTGGATGGCATCACTGACTTTATGGACGTGAGTTTGAGTAAACTACAGGAGTTGGTGATGGACAGGGAGGCCTGGCGTGCTGCAATTCATGGGGTCACAAAGAGTTGGACACGACTGAGTGACTGAACTGAACTGAACTGATAAACCCTTATATTTAGTGTGCCTACTCGTAAGTGTATTTTATATGGGTATTCCACTCATAAGAACATTTTAAAATTACACTACAATGGGATCATACTATGTATAGGGTTTAATAACAGACTTTATTCGCTTAATATATCATATAGAATTTTTCATATCAACCAATGTGGATTTGTTAAGTAGTTTTCATTAGCTAATTATTTAATTAGACTTTAATCAGTTATCAACATAGTTTAATACCTTTCTGTAAATTTACTGAGTGTTTACATTTCTTCTGCAAAAAGTTTTGTTTTATGTTAATTTAAGCTTAATTAGATCTTATTTGTTTATTTTTGTTTTTATTTTCATTATTCTAGGAGCTAGATCAAAAAAGATCTCTCTGCAATTAATGTCAAAGAGTGTTCTGCCTATGTTTTCCTCTAAGAGTTTTATAGTGTCTGGCATTGCATTTAGTCATTTAGCCCGTTTTGAGTTTACTTTTGTGTATGGTGTTAGGGAGTGGTCTAATTTCACTGTTTTGCATGTAGGTATCCAGTTTTCCCAGCACCACTTATTGAAAAGACTTTTTCTCCATTGTATGTTCTTGCCTATTTTGTCATAGATTTTTTAAAACTGAGGTACAATTGACATCCCATACCAGGTGTACAACATGATTCATTATTTATATATATTGCAAAATGATCACTACAATAAGTCTTTAACATCTAGTCTCATACATCACATGATTTCATAAACTAATCAGATAGAATTCTTTTTTAAAGAGCAAAGACTGGGGCTGGGAGGAAGAGGTATGATGAGCAAGCACAAGATTTTCTTTGACATATGCAGCGGGTAGGCCAAAGATGGTTCAAAGCTAAGGATAGTCACACATTAAATAATTGTGTCTTTGTCATATTTGTACAGATTCATAGAATTCTGTCTAGATCACATCAAGTTGTGGAACTATAACTGTCTTCTGTCAGATGACCAGGCATTGGTAATTATTCCCATCTTTTATTTAAGGGAAGGATTGCAGTGTTCTGAAGCACAGCTTGGGAAGAAATAAGGCAAAAGATAAGGAGAGATATTAATAGCTAGCATTTATTAAGTGATTACTACATTCTATGACACAGTGTGGTAAGCACTGTATATCCTAAAACAGCACAACTTTAAGTCAGCATTTGGTTCTAGCCCAGCTTTCCAGGGAGGAAACAAATAATCAGATAACCGGAACTTTAATCAACTTGTCTCAAAATACATAACCAACAAGTAGTGGTCTCTAGCTCCATCTTATAGAATATAGGCAAATTAAGGTAATGGAAGAATAAAAGCAACGATTGTAAAATATCCACAAAAAATTCAGTGAAGAAAACCAGTACTCTTTCTAGTACACAGCAAGTGTTCAACATTTTTCCCTTTCTGAAGAGTTTCCTTAATCATTACTAGTGTTAATCTATTTTATAATTTTAATATTTAATTTTATTTCATGTTATGGCTGATATTGAGTTTATTTTTATTTGGCTATATTTTAGGAAGAATTGGAAGCTACCTTAAATTATCTTTGTAATAACAAAGGGATCATAAACAAATACACAAATCTTAATATGTGAATCACTTTTTACAGCCTCATTCAGAAGTGTTTAGTATTGTATTTTTTATAATTTATATATTCCCTGGCAACCTTTGTTGAAAATGTATTGTAAATCAAGAGGAATCTACTTAAGGTACTTCCTTGGAATTTCTGATAAAAATCCACAGGATGTTCAATTCCCTATTGGGATAGAAACTCATGTTATTCATAATCACATATTTGAATGTAATCAGGTCAATATGTAAATGACTTTGAATGTGATCCATTGTGTCTGTATTTTCCTTCAAAGGTTCAGCAAAGTCTGTTTCCTCCAGGGACAGTCTAGTCAATATCTGTGCCTTGCACAAGCCAGGAATGTGACATTTAGGGAGCTGAGTGCCACAGAAGAGTGGATTCCTATCTCATTTGCACACTGCACAAAGATTAGCAGTCATAGTGAGCATGACACCGGCATGAAAAATCCTTCCTACTGACCATAGGCTGGACTTGCTGTTCTACCAGTTCAATACAACTTATTTCTGAGCAATACCCCCTGCAATTACCTGATTAGCAATCCCAATTGCTTCCCCCTGTTTCAAAGACCTTGATTAAATGATATCCCCTCCTGATTACTTTATCAAGTCTGGCTACTATGGATTATTGACAGTTCTATGTTAACTAACTGTGTTTCTTTGGCAACATGCCAGGCAAATGGAAAAGCAGCTGTTTCTTGAGATGGGGAGAAGGGAAATGCCAGTTGATACAGTCCTTGTGGCTTTTGCACGCTGACAGACCATTAGCTGACCTTGAAATTGTTTTGGTGGTGGTTAGAGTGTTTGACATCCCTTTGGACTACCAAAGATTGACAACCAGATAGTAGAGGGTTTAGAACTCTGATACAAAACTCCATTCCTTTATAGCTTGTAGAAAGCAGGTGTATGGTGTGCTGTTTGTAGAGGAGGAAATACATCATGTTAGCCTGTTTCTCACAGAGTTCTGACTGCATGGACTGTCCAGAGCCTCAAGGTTTAAATTTGACTTTTGCCATTCTTCCTTGTGCTGATATCATGTGTAAGGGCTGCTGAACAGGCTGACTTTCATCAAATAGCTCTGTATAGTGAGAATGGTGATCTTTTTGTATATCTCACTTACAAACCCATGGAGGCTTTGATGCAGGGCTACAGATGATTTAAACACAGTCATCTTCTCACCATGATCTTTAAATACAGATTATTCCATTTTAGTTGTTTTTCTTCTTTTTCAAAATATTAATTTCCCTTTTATATCCTGTGTTTGTTTGTTCTTTTTTTTTTTTTTTTCATTTTAATTGTCCTTAAATCTGAATCTTAGAGAAAATCAGTAGGCAAAATGTTGGGAGAGAAGGCTTGAGATGAGTGAATATTACTTAAACAAACAATGATGTTTACCTTTTCCTTTTTACTTAATTCCAGTTACATTTTTTTCTCCTTTCCTTTTTAACAAGCTTCAATTTAGAAGAGTTTTCAGTTCAGTTCAGTTCAGTCCCTCAGTCCTGTCTGGCTCTTTGTGGCCCCATGGACTGCCGCTCTCCAGGTTTCCCTGTCCATCACCAGCTCCCAGATCTTACTCAAACTCATGTCCATTGAGTCAGTGATGCTATCCAACATCTCATCCTCTGTCATCCTTTTCTCCTCCTGCCTTCAATCTTTCCCAGCATCAGGGTCTTTTTCAGTGAGCCAGTTCTTTGCATCAGGTGGCCAAAGTATTGGAGTTTCAGCTTCAGCATCAGTCCTTCCAATGAATATTCAGGACTGATTTCCTTTAAGACTGACTGGTTTGATCTCCTTGCAGCTCAAGGGACTCTCAAGAGTCTTCTCCAGCACCACAGTTCAAAAGCATCAATTCTTCAGCGCTCAGCTTTCTTTATGGTCCAACTCTCACTTTCATATGTGACTACTGGAAAACCTATGACTTTGACTATACGCATCTCTGTTGGCAAAGTAATGTCTCTGGTTTTGGATTTAGAAAATTATTGTGATGTTAGTACAGAGAGCTGTTTTCCCCACACCAGGTATGGAATACTTATTACACTTAAACCCCAAATGATAAATTATTACTAACTAAAGTGCATGGATTATTCAGATTGTCCTTAGTTTTTATCTAATGTCCTATTTTCTGTCCCAGGATTTTGTCCAAGATACCACATTCTATTTAGTCCTCATGTCTCCTTATGTTTCTCTTGACTGGGAGAGTTTCTCAGACTTACTTTGTTTTTTAAGGGGTGACAGTGTTGAGACCTCCTAGTCAGGTATTTTACAGACTGTCCCTACATGAAAAGAGAAATTTTACAGTGGAGGAATCTGAAAAACACTACCTCAAATCTGCTGATCTAGGTCAACATCAACAGTCAGAAGTCATGTTGATAGTATGCACATACCCTTGTTATGATTTATTGAGAATGACACTTTACTTCTGTGGTTTTATTCCCCCAAATCCATCTCCCTAATCTAATCATGAGAAAAATATCAGATAAATCCCAACTGAGAGACCGTCTACAAAACACCTGACCGATACATCTCAAAACTGTCAAAACGAACTAGCGATAGTACAAAGAAGAATTTCAATGTTTACGTAGTTATTTAATTCTCAGTATAAAGTCGTGAATATTTATTTTACACTTTCAGTTATAGTTTAATACTACTTTATTTTGTTATTTAGATTGATGCAAATTTGAGCTCTTCCAGTTGATTCTTGTATCCCTGTGACAAGTTCTATTATTGTTACTGTCTTTTGGGGGGCACCGAGGGTATTTTATTAACTCTAAAACCTTTTTCTAATTGTGATAAAATCGTGAAATTTACCACCTTAACCATTTATAAGTATACTGTTTAGTATTGTTGTGCAATTAATCTGAAAAGTTTCTTATTTTGCAAAACTGAAACTCTATACTCATTAAACAACTGCTCCCTCTTTCTTCTCTCTCTAGCCCCCTGGAGATCACCATTCTAGTTTCTGTTGCCATGAATTTATCTACTCTAAACACATCATATCAATGGTATCAAAGAGTATTTATCTTTTTGTGACCAGTTTCATTAACTCAGTCTAGTATCCTCCCAGTTTCTTTATGTTGTATTATGAATTACAGCACTATGAATAAGAATGTACAAATTTCTCTTCCAGATCCTACTTTCAGTTAGTTTGGATATATGCCCAAAAGTGAAATTGCTAGACTTTATAATTCTATTTTCTATTTTTTGAGGAACTGACACTGTTTTCCAGAGGGGCTAAACCATTTTACTTTCTTATTAATAGTATATGAGAAGATCTAACTTTTCTACATCCTTGCCAAACTCATTACTTTCTATTTTCTTTTTTGATAGTAGCCATCCTAATGGGTATGAGATGATACTTCATTGTCATTCTGATTTGCATTTTGCTAATAATTAGTAATTTGAGCATTTCATATGCTTGTTGGACATTTGTATATTTTCTTTGTAGAAATGTCTGTTCAAGTCCTTTTCCCAATTTTAAGACAGGTTATTTGTTTTTTGTTGTTGTTGACTTGTGCAGTTCTTTATATATCCTGGGTATTAACCTGTTGTCAGATATATGGCCTCAGTATTTTCTTCCATTCCACAAGTTATCTTTTTACTCTGTTGATTGTTTGGTGCAGAGTAGTTTTGGCACCCCGCTCCAGTACTCTTGCCTGGAAAATCTCATGGACGGAGGAGCCTGATGCGCTGCAGTCCATGAGGTCGCTAAGAGTTGGGCATGACTGAGCGACTTCACTTTCACTTTTCACTTTCATGTATTGGAGAAGGAAATGGCAACCCACTCCAGTGTTCTTGCCTGGAGAATCTCAGGGACAGGGGAGACTGTTGGGCTGCATAGTCCAGTCTATGGGGTCGCACAGAGTTGGACACGACTGAAGCGACTTAGCAGCAGCAGCAGTTTTAAATTTTTATGTAATCCAATATATCTATTTTTATTTTTATTGTTTGTGCTTTTGGTATCATGTCCAAGAAATCAAATCATGTGAAGCTTTCCCCTTACCTTTCTTTCTAAGCCTTATAGCTTTGTAAAATGAAAAATCCCTGTTTTATAGTTTTAGCTTTTACATTGAGGTTTTGACCATTTTTAGTTTACTGTTGCATATAGTGTAAAATACTTGACCAGCTTCATGCTTTCATGTGTGGATATCCAGTTTTTCCAATGCTATTTGTTAAAAAGACTGTTCTTTCCTCATTAAATCACATTGTCACCCTTCTCAAAATCATTTGACCAGGTCTGCGAGAGTTTATTTCTAGGCTCTTTTCCCTTTTCCTTTGGTCTATATATTTGTCTTTGGGCCAGTACCACACTGTTTTGATAACTGTAGCCTTCTTATGTTTGGAAATCAGAAAATTCAGCTTTGTTCTTTGTTTTTATTGAGATTTTTTGGGGTATTTGGGTTCCTGTGAGATTCCATATGAGTTGTAGAATGAATTTTTCCATTTCTACAAAAAATGCCATTAGAATTTTCATAAGTATTGCTTTAAATTGTAGCTAAGTTTGATTGTATTTACATCTTAACAATATTAAATTTTCCAGTCCATTAACATGTAATATCTTTCCATTTATTTGTGTCTACTTTAGTTTATTTCAGCAACATTTTGTAGCTTTAAGTGCAAAGTCTTTTGTCTCCTTCATAAGGTTTATTCCTAAACATTTTACTCTTCTGATGCTATTGTAAATTGAATTGTTTTCTTAATTTCTTTTTGGATTGTTCATTGCTAGTATATAGAAACACGCTAATTTTTGTGTTTAGTAACTTTTAAGTCTAATTTAACTCATAGTTTCAGAAAACATGCACAATCTTTTAGGACTCTTCTTGGTACCTAACAGTTTGCCTGAAGAGGAATCTATAACCTAAGTATTTTGAGTTCAGGTTTCTTTCACTCACAGATGTGACTCAGTATCTAATTTATTTAAGTCAATTCTGACTTAATGGCTTTCTCTTTTACCATCTTGCCTCTACTGTCAGTAAAGTGGAAATGCTTATCCTGGTAATGGGAAAGAAAGAAACTAGTGGGTAAGTCTCATCTCATCATGCAGATTCCCTGAGATCCTGATAGTGTCATTGCTATTGATAGGGAACCTTGTACCACTCAAGCTAATAAGAACTTACTCAGTTGTTAAGAACATGGTTTTGAGATTAGAAAAATCTGGTTTACTCTAGATCCAAAATTTACTAGCCATGAAAAGTTGCTGAATTTCTCACTACCACTGAACCTCAAACATGGAACAAGACTGGTTCCAAATAGGAAAGGAGTACATCAAGGCTATATATTGTCACCCTGCTTATTTAACTTATATGCAGAGTACATCATGAGAAACATTGGGCTGGAGGAAGCACAAGCTGGAATCAAGATTGCCGGGAGAAATATCAATAACCTCAGATATGCAGATGACATCACCCTTATGGCAGAAAGTGAAGAAGAACTAAAGAGCCTCTTGATGAAAGTAAAAGAGGAGAGTGAAAAAGTTGGCTTAAAGCTCAACATTCAGAAAACTAAGATCATGGTATCCGGTCCCATCACTTCATGGCAAACAGATGGGGAAACAGTGGAAACAGTGACAGACTTTATCTTTTTGGGCTTCAAAATCACTGCAGATGGTGACTGCAGCCATGAAATTAAAAGACGCTTACTCCTTGGGAGGAAAGTTATGACCAATCTAGACAGCATATTAAAAAGCAGAAACATTACTTTGCCAACAAAGGTCCGTCTAGTCAAGGCTATGGTTTTTTCACTGGTCATGTATGGATGTGAGAGTTGGACTATAAAGAAAGCTGAGCACCGAAGAATTGATGCTTTTGAACTGTGGTGTTGGAGAAGACTCTTGAGAGTCCTTTGGACTGCAAGGAACTCCAACCAGTCCATCCTAAAGGAGATCAGTCCTGGGTGTTCATTGGAAGGACTGATGTTGAAGCTGAAACTCCAGTACTTTGGCCACCTGATGTGAAGAGCTACTCATTTGAAAAAACCCTGATGCTGGGTATGATTGAGGGCAGGAGAAGAAGGGGACGGCAGAGGATGAGATGGTTAGATGGTATCACCAACTCAGTGGACATGAGTTTGTGTGGGCTCCGAGAGTTGGTGATGTACAGGGAGGCCTGGTGTGCTGCAGGTCATGGGGTCGCAAAGAGTCGGACATGACTGCGTGACTGAACTGAACTGAATGGAACTGAACCTCAATATACTTATATTTTTACTGCTAAAATTCTTATGTGTGCGAATCATTGAACATACATAAAGTCTTTAGTGTAAGTACCTGTATGTAGTGTACAATGTATTGCATTAGTTACACTCATATTTGTTACCTTGTCAATTGTTAGGTAATAGCACAATGGAATTAGTGTTTAACACTAGAGCTTTTCAATTATTACTGAATGGAATAGAAACACTATTCTCAACTGGAAAATATAGCATTTTTCTTGGGGGAAGGATTTGCACTAGAAAGCATGATGAGATAGCCATATATCTGGTCGTATATTTTAATTTGAAAATGGGTTGAGAATGATCAGTTTTGGCTCTACAAGGATAATATATGTGTATCAGGGGGCAGAATGTAATGTGTGATGCAGAATTCATAATCTAAAATGATTAGAAATTCAGATACCAAATTCTACAAACTGGCTTCATTCCAACTCTCCTGAATGTGTGCCTGAATCCAAATAACATCATTAAAGAGAAAAGAACAGCAAAACTGTGAAATGTGCAGTTTAATGAACTTCCCAAATATAGGACCTCAAAAACCAGCTCTAAATGAAATAGATGCACGCATGTTAAGTGAAATTCTATCTTCTAACACTCTGAAAGCCACTTGTCCAGAAGTCCTCCTACATCCAATATGCTTGGAATTTTTCTTAGCAAATGTGTATCACTTGAGACGAAAATAGTTGAAAAGGAAACAAGTGGGTAAAAAAGCAGAATTAGACAAGTGAACAGATGGCATGTAAGTATAATGATGATCCAGTTGTACCATATTATCGATGAACTATCACAGAATCTCAGGGGAGCTTCTGGCCAAACACTTGAACACAATGGAGAAAAGCCCTACTTGTATCTTTCTTCCTTTTATTTTTCACAATTTAATAAAACTGCAAACAAATGCAACAACTTACCAGAAAGTGTAACACAGAACAGCTACTCATGCAACATATTCTTCTTAATGTCTTCCCCTGGAAATTGAAAATGGCCAAGTAGCGCTTGGTCAGAATGGGATATATGGGAAATGATATATTTCCCATAATAATAATAATAAATAATATATGACCCATTCTTGGTCAGAATGGGAAATAAATACTATTTCCACGGAACATACAGGGCTAATCATTGAAAGGCCATACATTTCATTTCCCTCTCACAGTATAGCTTTCTGGTATCTTTTCTAATTTCCTCAAGTTGTCGGTGGAAATTGCTTTAAACTACTTTGCTGCCTCTCTCAGATGTTCTCACTGCAAATGAAATAGATGAATCATCTGCAATCATTTAACAGTGTTTAAAAGCACTTGTGTTAGAACTTCGCAACATAAATTTGCAATCAGTTTAAGCCCTTTCAACTAGTTTGAACTGCAAGCAGAGATATTTGCAAGGGCCCAAAGATGTTTTATTCGTCTGGACATCAAATTAATTTCAATTCTGTTCAGCAAGTATTTTCAGAACATCTACAGTCACCTTAGAACTGCATGCAACCTCCACATTCTTGCTGCTGCTGCTGCTCCTGCTGCTGCTGCTAAGTCACTTTAGTCGTGTCCGACTCTGTGCGACCCCATAGACGGCAGCCCACCAGGCTCTCCCGTCCCTGGGATTCTCCAGGCAAGAACACTGGAGTGGGTTGCTGTGTCCTTCTCCAATGCATGAAAGTGAAAAGTGAAAGGGAAGTCGCTCAGTCCTGTCTGACTCTTCGCGACCCCACGGACTGCAGCCTACCAGGCTCCTCCATCCATGGGATTTTCCAGGCAAGAGTACTGGAGTGGGTGCCATCGCCTTCTCCACCACATTCTTGGGGAGCATGCAAATGTCCATGCATGTAGAAATCTGTTGAGTCTGAGCTGTTCACATTACAAGGTATTAGAAGAGAACATTAGTGGCTGGTCACAGCTGAATTCTTAGTTATAAGAATTGGCACAATTCAAATGTCTACTAGATTAAATAAGGAATTTTGAGGACCATCTGTAAAAGCATGGTGTCTCAACGTCAGCACTACTTATGGTTCAGACAGCTTTCTGTTGATGATGGTGGAAGGAACTATCCATTGCTTTGGAGATTATTTATCAATGTTTTTGACCTCTACCCACTACATGCCATCAGTCTGACTTGTGACAACTAACATGTCTCCAGTCTTCTCTAAATGTCTCCTGGAGGCACAACATCACCTCTAGTTGAGATGCTGCTGTAAAAGATACACCCTTTATCCTCAAAGAGTTTTCTACACAATAGAAAAAGAAATAGTACACATATTAAACAGTTAAATCAGTAACAGTTTTAAGAAGATGATTCAATACTAAGCGGCATAGACAAAACATTCAGTAAAACTTAAGAGGTCCTTGAGTCCATTAATCTGGTTTCTTGCTTGGAAGACTTCTGATAGTACCACCAGTTTAATCTTACAACTCTCATACTGTACAGGAGTTTCCCTTCTCATAAAATGTTCATCGATTGTTTTTGTTATTCCCTATTGACTAACAATGACTTATCAGATGGTAGTGTAATTAAAAACATCATAGTACTCTACTGATTCTTGTCAAATTTTCTATTTGTTGTATGATGTCTTGCCTCATTGTTGATTCTCTTCCTATGCTTTTTTTTTTTTTTTCAGACATTCTAAATTGGGAATCCAAGCAAAGCAAATTGGTGGTAGTGCTTATGCTTCTCTTTAGTTGGAAATTATAAAGTCAAGTATCTAATATCAAAGGTGATATCCTATGGAGTCTAGAGTTTACTTAAGACAATATGCACACAGGAAGAAAATAGTGGGTAATCATTGACATCACTGACCTTCAGTAACCATGACTGTCTACCATTCACCCATTAGATATTTACTTAAGACTTATTGTGGAAGACAGTGTCCTTCCCATTTTTGTTGCAATTTAAAGGCAATTTCTCTTTCCCTTAAAAATGGAAACTACAAGATGCTTAGTTCCTTTCTCCCTTGAATATAGAACATGATAGAGTCCCAAGTCTCCAAAAACAAGTCTGCAAGAGTTTGTGAGTATAAGGTTTCTGGAAAAGTCTTAAATCTATAATGAAAAAGAATCTCTTTCTCTTTGGCCATGGTTGTGTAGGGATATATTACCTGGAGCAGTGGCAGCCATCTTGGGGTGATAAGGGGATAGTCATCAGTTCAGTTCAGTCACTCAGTCATGTCATAGGATAGTCACAGGATGGTAGAAATGCTCTGTGAATCCTAGAAGTGAAACATGAACAGCCTAAGGGTTGTGCTGACATAATTGAGTGGTTGAATTATTTGATCCTATATCTGTCTGCCTTCATACTTCTTGTCAGGGAAGATTATAAATGTTCTTATTTGAAAAAACCTTAATAAACTGTGAATTACAGCTACAGAATTTCTCAGATAACATTTTCTAATATATTTAATCCACTATATTAAAAAGCATGTGAAGTTTAAAACCAACCAACCAAACAAAAAGAATGACAAATCTTGACCTCAATAAAGGCATTTAACATTATTTGGGACATTCTATTTCTAGAATTTATATTACGTCACTATAATTTTAACATTTAACCTGGCGTGGACAGATAACATAGCATTTTGTTAACCTGATCTTGCCATGTCTGTTATAGATTGAATTGTGTCCCCTCCACCTCTCTAATATGTTGAAATTCTAACCTCTAGTTCCTCAAAATGTGACCTTGTTTGGAGATTAAAGCATTTTCAGAGATAATCAAGTTGAACTGAAGTCACTAGAGTGGACTGTAGTCCAATGTGATTGGTGTCCTTGTTTAAGGGGGAAATTTGGACAGAGACACTCAAGGAAGGAAGACAGTGTGAAAAGATATGGATAAAAGATAGTATGTACAAGCCAAAGAGAGAGATCTGGAAGAGATCCTTTCCTCACAACCTCAGAAGGAACCAACCCTGCTGTCTCCTTGATTTTGAACTTCCAGCCTCCCAAACTGTGAGACAAAAAATTTGTATTATTGAATCCACACCATTTGTGACTCTGTTACAACAGCCCCAGAAAACTGATGTAATGTCCAAATCTGAATTCCTCATATCCTCTCCAAACCTGCTCCCTTAAGTATTCCCCATCCTAGTTAATTGTTTCAACTCAAATTCTTCCAAAGCTCTGGTAGAAAACCTTGACTACTTCTCCCCTACTCTACTCCAACCATGTTAGCACATTTTTTTGGATCTACTTTAAAAGTAACTGGACTCTCCCTGTTTCTCACTGTACCCACAGACATTACCATATGTCACTGTTATCTTTTTATTTTCTTAGAGCCAAAACTGTAGAGCTGGTGTCTATTGACATCATTATAGTTCTTTTTTTGCTTGTTTGTTTGTTTTTAAATTAGAGTACGCACTTTGATCTCATTAAAAGATAACATGGGGGGACTTCCCTTGTGGTCCAGTGGTTAAGACTCTGTGCTTCCACTGCAGGGGGGCACAGATTTGATCCTTGGTTGAGGAGCTAAGATCCCATATGTCATATAGTGCATATGAAAAAAAAAAAAAAAGATAAAGTGGGTAATATCATGATTCTGTTCAAAACCTCCAGTGACTTCTCTAGGACACAGTTCAGTTCAGTTCAGTTCAGTCGCTCAGTCATGTCCGACTCTTTGTGACCCCAAGGACTGCAGCACGCCAGGCCTCCTTGTCCATCACCAACACCTGGAGTTTACCCAAACTCATGTCCATTGAGTCGGCGGTGCCATCCAACCATCTCATCCTCTGTTGTTCCCTTCTCCTCCTGCCTTCAATCTTTCCTAGCATCAGGGTCTTTGCAAATGAGTCAGTTCTTATCGGGTGGCCAAAGTATTGGAGTTTCAGCTTCAGCATCAGTCCTTCCAATGAATATTCAGGACTGATCTCCTTTAGGATGGACTGGTTGGATCTCCTTGCAGTCCAAGGGACTCTCAAGAGTCTTCTCCAACACCACAGTTCAAAAGCATCAATTCTTCAGTGTTCAGCTTTCTTTATAGTCCAACTTTCACATCCATACATGACTACTGGAAAAACCATAGCCTTGACTAGATGGACCTTTGTTGACAAAGTAATGTCTCTGCTTTTTAATATGCTGTCTAAGCAGGTCATAACTTTCCTTCCAAGAAGCAAGTATCTTTTAATTTCATGGCTGCAGTCACCATCTGCAGTAATTTTCGAGCCCCAAAAATAAAGTTTGTCACTGTTTCCCAATCTGTTTACCATGAAGTGGTGGGACCGGATGCCATGATCTTAGTTTTCTGAATGTTGAGTTTTAAGCCAACTTTTTCAGTCTCCTCTTTCACTTTCATCAAGAGGCTCTTTAGATTTTCTTCACTTTCTGCCATAAAGGTGGTGTCATCTGCATATCTGAGGTTATTGATTTTTTCCCCAGCAATCTTGATTCCAGCTTGGGCTTCATCCAGCCCAGTGTTTCTTACGATGTACTCTGCTGCTGCTGCTAAGTCGCTTCAGTCGTGTCTGACTCTGTGCGACCCCATAGACAGCAACCCACCAGGTTCCCCCGTCCCTGGGATTCTCCAGGCAAGAACACTGGAGTGGGTTGCCATTTCCTTCTCCAATGCATGAAAGTGAAAACTGAAAGTGAAGTTGCTCAGTCATGCCCGACTCTTAGCGACCCCATGGACTACAGCCTTCTAGGCTCCTCCGTCCATGGGATTTTCCAGGCAAGAGTACTGGAGTGGGGTGCCATTGCCTTCTCCGATGATGTACTCTGCATATAAGTTAAATATGCAGGGTGATAATATACAGCCTTGATGTACTCCTTTTCCAATTTGAAACCAGTCTATTGTTCCATGTCCAGTTCTATCTGTTGCTTCTTGACCTGCATACAGATTTCTCAGGCGGCAGGTCAGATGGTCTGGTATTCCCATCTCTTTCAGAATTTTCCATAGTTTGTTGTGATCTATACAGTCAAAGACTTTGGCATAGTCAATAAAGCAGAAGTAGATGTTTTTCTGGAACTCTCTTGTTTTTTCAATGACCCAACAGATGCTGGCAATTTCATCTCTGGTTTCTCTGCCTTTTCTAAATCTAGCTTGAACATCTGGAAGTTCACGGTTCACATACTATTGAAGCCTGGCTTGGAGAGTTTTGAGCTTTACTTTAGTAACGTGTGAGATGAGTACAATTGTGAGGTAGTTTGAGCATTCTTTGGCATTGCCTTTCTTTGGGATTTGAATGAAACTGACCTTTTCCAGTCTTGTGGCCACTGCTGAGTTTTCCAAATTTGCTGGCATATTGAGTGCAGTACTTTCAAAGCATCATCTTTCAGGATTTGAAATAGTTGAACTGGAATTCCATCACCTCCACTAGCTTTGTTCATAGTGATGTTTCCTAAGGCCCACTTGACTTTGCTTTCCAGGATGTCTAGAGTGATTAAACCATTATGATTATCTGGGTCGTGAAGATCTTTTTTGTACACTTCTTCTGTGAGTTCTTGCCACCTCTTCTTAACATCTTCTGCTTCTGTTCGATCCATACCATTTCTGTCCTTTATTGTGCCCATCATTGCATGGAATGTTCCCTTGTTATCTCTAATTTTCTTGAAGAGATCTCTAGCCTTTCCCATTCTGTTGTTTTCCTCTATGTCTTTGCATTGATCACTGAGGAAGGCTTTCTTATCTCTCCTTGCTATTTTTGGAACTCTGTATTCAAATGGGTATATCTTTCTTTTTCTCCTTTGCCTTTTGCTTCTCTTTTTTTTCCCCACAGCTATCCACCCCTCTAGGACACAAGGAAAAGTCAAAGTTGCTAATAGAGCCGTACTTGATCTTGCCATAACATATCTTACTTTGTTTTATTACATTTTCATTCATCAAAAACCGTAGTGGTATGCTGTCTATTCTACAAACTTCCATGCATTTTCCTTTGAAATCACTATTCTGCTTGGATAATTATTTCTTCTAGATATTTGCCTGACTACTCTTTCAACTTCCTTAGCTATTTAATTTGAGAAGATCTAATTTTCCTACTGAGTTCTTCCCTGTTTATTTAAACACATAATTGTTCCCTTGTCTTAAATGCTGAATCACCTACTCCTTTCTTGAATTACTATATTTGTTCCAATAGAATTTGTTACCATTTATCATATTATATTTTTCCTTATTTATTTTCATTGATGTCTATTTCTATTAGTATAATGCAATCTTTTTGATGACAAGGATTTTTGTCTCTTTTGCTTATTGCTCTATCTCTAGTGACTATAACAGTGCCTAAGATATATAGATACTCAAAAAAATATTTCTGTGATAAATAGAAGAATGCACCAAAACTCATTTTACTACCATATCTTAAAAACCTAGGAGATTGAGGGAATTTGAAGTCATCAGAAAGCTCTTTTACTTTATAGGATGTTACTGTTAGCTTTGAAAGTTAAAATTCCTCATGGTATATATACGAAGTTTTAATGCTAATGAGTAAATTTTTGTGTTTACTATATGTAAATCTCTGTAATACAAGCTCACAGCACTAGTTTTAAGACTATGCACATATTAGGAGATGAGTAAAAATTTGTTTAGGGGGTGAAACCAAAAGTACTGTACTTTATTATCTTAAATATCATACTCCATGACTTTCAAAGTGAATGAAAGAAGGAAATGTTATGGTTCTTGCTGTTTTTCCTCTTTTCTTTGGGGCTTGTTCCTAGGACCATAGGGTTGAAAGTTATCTGAATAGAAGGCTACATTGGTAAACAGTTTCCAGTCTTTCACAGTACAACTAGAAGACCTAAATTTTGTTGCTACATAATTAGTTTTATCTCACTGGGGGGAGATAAAATAACTTTGCATATATTTTTAGATTTTTGCAACAATAGACTTTGCTTGTAACCTCTATGACTGTGAATAGAAATCTCTTTCATTGGTTTCTGGCAAATACATTATTTAGAGATAGGTAGGTATCAACTGTAAGCATTTTGTATGAAAATCACATATATTTCTTTTTCATGTCTTAAGCCTGACACTTCAGCTCTTGATTGTTAAGCCCTGTCAGTTACCTGGAATCAGCCATCAGAGGGAATTTCTTAAGGGAATTCTGACTGTGATCAAGAACTTAGGTTAAGTTATACCCAAAACATCAAATATAGGTAGATTTTTAGACTTTTTTTTTAGGGTTTTCCACCTAGGCTCAGAAAATTTACAAGGGCCTACCTTTACTCCTGAGTTTAAATCTTGCCTTTAAAACAGACAAATAAACAAAATCTGTATCTAGCATAAGTCATTCTTGCTAAAGGTAAATCTATTTTCTATTGTTTAGCCCTTAGTGGATATGGGTGGGCAATGTCACAGGAAGAATAAAAAGTACTTCAAGGTTATATAAAGAAACAAAAGCAAACTTTTAAATTACAAACTTCTGTCAAATAATAGCCATAAGTATTCTTGTCAGAGATTTTTGTAATAAAAATATTATAATTATATTTTGAATAAATCAATAAGGTCAAACGGTAAAGAATCTACCTGCAGTGCAGGAGACCCAGATTTGATCCCTGGATCAGAAAGATCCCCTAGAGAAGGCAATGGCAACCTAATCCAGTATTCTTGCCTGGAGAATTCCATGGACAGAGGTACAGTCTATGGGTTGCCGAGAGTCGATACAACTGAGCGACTAACACATACCTAAGGTCATAAACAAAGCTAGTGGAGGTGATAGAATTCCAGTTGGGTTATTTCAAATCCTGAAAGATGATGCTGTGAAAATGCTGCACTCAATATGCCAGCAAATTTGGAAAACTCACTGGACTGGAAAAGGGCAGTTTTCATTCCAATCCCAAAGAAAGGCAAGGCCAAAGAATGCTCAAACTACTGCACAATTGCACTCATCTCACACACTAGTAAAGTAATGCTCAAAATTCTCCAAGCCAGGCTTTAGCAATACGTGAACCGTGAACTTCCAGATGTTCAAGCTGGTTTTAGAAAAGGCAGAGGAACCAGAGATCAAATTGCCAACATCCACTGGATCATCGAAAAAGCAAAAGAGTTCCAGGGAAACATCTACTTCTGCTTTACCAACCATGCCAAAGCCTTCGATGTATGGATCACAACAAACTGTGGAAGATTCTAAAAGAGATGGGAATACCAGACCACCTGACCTGCCTCTTGAGAAACCTTTATGCAGGTCAGGAAGCAACAGTTAGAACTGGACATGGAACAACAGACTGATTCCAAATAGGAAAAAAAGTACGTCAAGGCTGTATATTGCCACCCTGCATATTTAACTTATATGCAGAGTGCATCATGAGAAATGCTGGGCTGGAGGAAGCACAAGCTGGAATCAAGATTGCCAGGAGAAATATCAATAACCTCAGATATGCAGATAACACCACCCTTATGGCAGAAAGTGAAGAGGAACTAAAAAGCCTGTTGATGAAAGTGAAAGAGGAGACTGAAAAAGTTGGCTTAAAGCTCAACATTCAGAAAACGAAGATCATGGCATCTGGTCCCATCACTTCATGGGAAATAGATGGGGAAACAGTGGAAACAGTGTCAGGCTTTGTTTTTTGGGGTTCCAAAATCACTGCAGATGGTGATTGCAGCCATGAAATTAAAAGACGCTTACTTATGGCCAACCTAGATAGCATATTGAAAAGCAGAGACATTACTTTGCCAACAAAAGTCCGTCTAGTCGAGGCTATGGTTTTTCCTGTGGTCATGTATGGATGTGAGAGTTGGACTGTGAAGAAGGCTGAGTGCCGAAGAATTGATGCTTTTGAACTGTGGTGTTGGAGAAGACTCTTGAGAGTCCCTTGGACTGCAAGGAGATCCAACCAGTCCATCCTAAAGGAGATCAGTCCAGGGTGTTCTTTGGAAGGAATGATGCTAAAGCTGAAACTCCAGTACTTTGGCCACCTCATGTGATGAGTTGACTTATTGGAAAAGACTCTGATGCTGGGAGGGATTAGGGGCAGGAGGAGAAGGGGACGACAGAGGATGAGATGGCTGGATGGCATCACTGACTCAATGGACGTGAGTCTGAGTGAACTCTGGGTTTGGTGATGGACAGGGAGGCCTGGCGTGCTGTGATTCCTGGGGTCACAAAGAGTCGGACACGACTGAGCGACTGAACTGAACTGAACTGAAGGTCATAAAGTGGGGCTCTTTGAAAGTGTTTCTTCTCTCTTTTTAATATATAATTTTAAGACCTTTCCTTTTGTGTGATAATTAGTAATGGAGGGGGATCTATTTTGCTTAATTCTTTCTAACTCGTTGCCCAGCTAATCAGTGTAAAATATAGGCTTCTCTAAAACCTTCAGTAGCTCCTCATTACTTATATAATACAATCCAAAATTCTTAGCTTGGCACTCCTGACTACTTTAGATCAGAACCCCTGGAAGTAAATATGAGATATGGGTTATTCTGCAAATAAATGATTAAGAAGATTTTTCAAAATTGAACTACAGTTGATTTATAATGTTTACGCTGTACAGCAATTATTCTGTTATATACAGCATATATATATACAACTCTTTGATTCTTTTTCATTAAAATTTATTACAAGATCCTGAAAATAGTACCCTGTGCTATACAGTGTGTATGTGTGGTAGTCACTCAGGTATGGCCAAATCTTTGCAAACTCATTGTATGTCCTTGTTTATCTATTTTATACACAGTAGTATGAATACATTTAGAGTCAAATTACTAATTTATGCCTTCTCTTATCCTCTTTTGGAGCTTCCCTCGTGGCTCAGATGGTAAAGAATCTGCTTGCAATGCAGGAGACCCAGATTTAATCCCTGCGTTGGAAATATCCCCTGGAGAAGAGTATGGCAACCGACTCCAGTATTCTTGCCTGGACAGAGGAACCTGGGGAGCTACAGTCCATGAGGTTGCAAAGAGTCAAACACCATGATTGACTAATACTATCCCCTTTATTAACCATAAACTCGTTTTCTATGCCTCTGAGTTTGTTTCTGTTTTAGAAATAAGTTCATTGTATCATTAAAAAAATTTTTTGTCAGCACTGTACCACCAAGGAAATGCAGAAGACTGGTTCAGTCCCTGATCTGGGAAGATTGTACAGGCTGTAGGGTAACTAAGCTCATGGGCCACAGCTATTACGCCTGTGTGCTAGAGCTGGGGAGCTGCAACTACTGGGCCCACATGGAGCAATTAGTGAAGCCTGTGCACCCTAGAACCCATGCTGCACAACAAGACGAGCCACCACAGTGAGAAGCCCGTGCGCCACAACTAGAGAAGAGTCCCCACTTGATGCAACTAGAGAAAAGCCCACACATAGCAACCCAAGACCCAGCATAGCAAAAAATAAATAAGTAAAAATATTAAGAAAAATTTATTTTTTAGATTTTACATATAAGTGATATCATATAATATTTTTCTTTCTCTGGCTTACTTCACTTAGTATGATAATTTTTAGGTTGATTCATGTTGCTGCAATGGCATTATTTCATTCTTTTTTTGTGGCTAAGTAATATTTAAGAAGATGTTTTTAGCAGAAATTTGTACTGAAGAGAAGGAGACAAGAAAAAGTAAAGAAAGCAGTTGAGCAGAGATGTGGTTTCAGCTGACATCTACCCCTAGTCTGGTCCCCTGGGGTACTCTGGAGTGTGAATGACAACCAGTGAGTTTTTCCACCTTGAGGCAAGGAGACCACCTTTTGTACCTGTAGGCCATTGCCAATATTGCAGACACTAAGCAATTTCAGGTGAAGATGGCTCCCTCTAGCCATGAGTAGTTTCCCAGAGAATGATAAGGCCATAAGCCCTTATCACCAATACTCATGGCAGCCAGAAGATGAGGGCACCAAACTAGTAGAGAGAATGTGGCAAGGGGTAGGTGGTGGTGGGGTACTAGTAGGATCTGGTACATAGGCTGTTATGATCTGGCTTCAGTCTTATATACTATTTCCCCCTTGTTTATGTTTTACTCTAATGAAGGAGAAGGGGATGACAGAGGATGAGATGGTTGGATGACATCACCGACTCGATGGGCATGAGTTTGAGTAGACTCTGGGAGCTGGTGATGGATAGGGAGGCCTGGTGTGTTGCAGTCCATGGGGTTGCAAAGAGTCAGACACGATTGAGTGACTGAACTGAGTTGATGATTCATAAAACATTTGCTTCCCTCTCCTTCCCTTTTGTAATATTAGGATTTAAGAATTGACCACTTCCTTAACCTTCTTTTCAGGAAGCTGGATGATGATTCATTGTAAGATTCTCTAGACAACTGGTAAACCCACTCCAGTGTTCTTGCCTGGAGAATCCCAGGGACGGGGGAGCCTGGTGGCCTGCTGTCTATAGGGTCCCACAGAGTTGGACACGACTGAAGTGACTCAGCAGTAGCAGCAGCAGACAACTGGTAAAACCAGTATACATTAACTAAACTACCCATGCATCTGGGTTATATCCTCTTGTTTGTAAACTTGACAACCATTCCCATCTCCTTTTTTCCTTCTGGACAAGACTCATGTTCTATTATAGAGGCTGGGGATGCTAGATACTCTATTTCCAACCTCTCCTGTTTCCAAGCATGTGTGTCTCTTCTCCTTTGTCTGAGTGTTTGTGAATTCCACCAATATTCTGCTCACATGAGTTTTACATAGACTAACAAGGACCAAAGTATTCTCTTGCACTGCAAAGTTTCATGTCCTCTACCCCTTGGTTTTGTGTTATGGAAGGGAAAGAAGGGGAATTAGAATAAGACTGATAGATTAGCATTAAGACAGCTTCTATTTCTGAATGTATGCCATTACCTTAAAGGTATTTGGAAATAATTTACTAGATATTAAGTGTTTTTGATAGTTTCATCACATGTATATTTGTTTGCAGTCCCTGGGGAATAATTCTATAATATTAGAATTATTGATTAGATTTATTATCTAATTATTAGATTTATTTATCTAATTATTGATTAGATGCGGTCCCATCTAATAATTCTATAATTATGTGTTAAACATGATCAACAGCATATCTCAAGAGATATATGAAAGAAAATCAACTACTCCAGAGGAAATTAAGATTAAAGATAATATGGGGGCATATTTACTGGGATTGTGAGAATTTGTGTGTGTGTCTGTGTTGCCTTAGATGGAAGTGCTCCAGGCCAATTTGGTTTGAAATTTTCTTTTCAAAGCCCTTAGTTAATATAGAACTTGGGGAGGGATGTGAAGATTGAGAGGAAGTATCTTTTGGGGCTCTTGTGTTCCATCTGACTTGGCCAGCACAGCTGACTTTTGCACTGCTCTGAAGATATATTTCTGAACCAGGAAGGGTTGCCTTATATAAGCTGAGTACTTGCCTTTCCCTCAAATCTCTTCAGAAGGAATAGCTGGAGGGGTTCATTTTCCTCTCAGATATATAATTATTTATGCCTTATTTATAGTAACTCTGAAAACCTAATTTTTGGAGACTTAATGTCTGCATTGTGGCTATATAAATGACAAATGACCACAAGTTTAGCAGCTTTATGATCGTATGGTTTCTGTGAGTCAGAAGTTCAGGCACAGGTGGTCCTACTGGTTCCCTGCTTAGAGCCTTAGAACATGGTTGTATCTCTGTCTCCAGGCTGTGGGGAGAGAATTCATTTCCAGGCTCATTGACTCCAGGTTACTGACTGAATTCAGTGCTATGCAGCTGTCAGCTGAAGGCTGTTCACAGCTTCTGGAGGCCATCTGCATTTGAAAGATTGTGGCCTCCTTCAAGCCAGCAGTGAAGGGTGAAGAAATCCTCTTCACATCTCTATAATTTCTCTGGCTCCCCTTCTGACTCATGTCATCTGCCTTTCTCTTCTGCAACATCTATCTCCTGACTCTAGCTAGAGAAATTTCTCTGCTTTTAAGGATTCGTGTGATTAGATTAGACTCTCATGGATGTTGTAGTTTCATCTCCCTGTCTTAAGATGCATAACCTAAATCACAACTGGGAAGTCTCTTCAGTTCATTTCATTTCAGTTCAGTCGTGTCCGCTCTTTGCGACCCCATGAATTGCAGCACGCCAGGCCTCCCTGTCCATCAACAAACCCGGAGTTCACTCAGACTCATGTCCATTGAGTCAGTGATGCCTTCCAGCCATCTCATCCTCTGTCATCCCCTTCTCCTCCTGCCCCCAATCCCTCCCAGCATCAGAGTCTTTTCCAATGAGTCAGCTCTTTGCATGAGGTGGCCAAAGTACTAGAGTTTCAGCATTAGCATCAGTCCTTCCAAAGAAATCCCAGGGTTGATCTCCTTCAGAATGGATGGTTGGATCTCCTTGCAGTCCAAGGGACTCTCAAGAGTCTTCTCCAACACCACAGTTCAAAGGCATCAATTCTTCGGTGCTCAGCTTTCTTCACAGTCCAACTCTCACATCCATACATGACCACTGGGAAAACCATAGCCTTGACTAGACGGACCTTTGTTGGCAAAGTAATGTCTCTGCTTTTGAATATGCTGTCTAGGTTGGTCATAACTTTCCTTCCAAGGAGTAAGCGTCTTTTAATTTCATGGCTGCAGTCACCATCTGCAGTGATTTGGGAGCCCAGAAAAATAAAGTCTGACACTGTTTCCACTGTTTCCATAAAGTGATGGGACCAGATGCCATGATCTTCATTTTTCTGAATGTTGAGTTTTAAACCAATTTTTTCACTCTCCTCTTTCACCTTCATCAAGAGGCTTTTTTGTTCCTCTTCACTTTCTGCCATAAAGGTGGTGTTATCTACATATCTGAGGTGATTGATATTTCTCCCGGCAATCTTGATTCCAGCTTATGCTTCTTCCAGCCCAGCATTTCTAATGATGTACTCTGCATATAAGTTAAATAAGCAGGGTGACAATATACAGCCTTGACGTACTCCTTTTCCTATTTGGAACCAGTCTGTTGTTCCATGTCCAGTTCTAACTGTTGCTTCCTGACCTGCATACAAATTTCTCAAGAGGCAGGTCAGGTGGTCTGGTATTCCCGTCTCTTTCATAATTTTCCACAGTTTATTGTGATCTACACTGTCAAAGGCTTTAGCATAGTCAATAAAGCAGAAATAGATGTTTTTCTGGAACTCTCTTGCTTTTTCGATGATCCAGCAGATGTTGGCAATTTGGTCTCTGGTTCCTCTGCCTTTTCTAAAACCAGCTTGAACATCAGGATGTTCACGGTTCACGTATTGCTGAAGCATGGCTTGGAGAATTTTGAGCATTACTTTACTAGCGTGTGAGATGAGTGCTATTGTGTGGTGGAAGTCTCTTCAAAGAAGTACAAAGATTAGAGTTGAATAAGCATGAGATGGACAGAGGAGCCTGGTGGGCTACAATCCATGGGGTCACAAAGGTTGGATGTGACTGAGCATGCAAACACACATGCACACATACACAACCATGAGATGGTGTTCTAGGGGACATCTCTTTATAATTCTGCCGACCACAGTGACATAGTTTGGAATTTAATTCAATGTGAATTTTAATGCTTATATATAGGCGAGTAATTATCCTTCCTCACTGATTCATTAATTTACTGATTTGCTTGGGGCTAGTGCACTGGGACGACCCAGAGGGATGGTATGGGGAGGGAGGAGGGAGGAGGGTTCAGGATGGGGAGCACATGTATACCTGTGATGGATTCATTTCGATATTTGGCAAAACTAATACAATTATGTAAAGTTTAAAAATAAAATAAAATAAAATAAAAAAAAAGAAACGAACCATTTTATTTCAAGGGGTAAAGGAATAAATAAAATTTTAAAATTAAAAAAAAAAATTTACTCATTTAGCAATTCTCTCTGGAAATCCTGTGTATTATTTTCCAGGCACTGATCTGGGCACTGAGAATACAAAGAGGAGTAAAACTAGACCTGTATTATCATATGGTGGCCACTGACCACATATACAGTCAATGTACACTTGATTGTGGCTAATGAGACTGAGGAAATAAATTTTGATTTTTAATTGTCACTAATTTAAATTTGGATAGACTTATATGTCTGGTGGCTACCATGTTGTCAGTACAGATAGGCTAATTCAATTATTGCAGAAAGCTCTATTGACAATGAAAAAGTTCCTGTTCTCCTGTTCTTTATATTCTAGTGTGAAGCCAACAATCTTTTTTTGTCTGTAAAGGGCCTAATAGTAAATATTTTAGGCTTTATGGACCAAACAATTTCTTTTTCAGCTATTCAACTTTGCCATAGTACCTGAGAGCTGTCATAGACATCCACAGACATTCATGAATGGATGAGCATGGCTATATTTTTCAGTAAAATTTGATTGACAAGAGAAGATGGTGAGGCAGATTTGTCCAGTGGACTGCAGTTTGCCCACTCCGGTTTTAGTGGAAGATTCCCTATTCATTTACCTTCTGGCTGTTGCTAGGTCTTCTTCACTTTTGCTCTG
Source organism: Bos grunniens (assembly GCF_055505025.1). Classification (NCBI taxonomy): domain Eukaryota; kingdom Metazoa; phylum Chordata; class Mammalia; order Artiodactyla; family Bovidae; genus Bos; species Bos grunniens. Next base: position 22,368,185 of record NC_141166.1, read on the forward strand.
ATCTTTACTTTTCTTACTAGACCAAGCACTTTAATATCGTTTTGTTCAAAATTCTATGGGATTTTAGCCTCTATTAGTGTGCTAGGGCTTCTATAACAAAATACCAGAGACTGGGTGGCTTAAACAACAGAAATTTATTTTCTCAGTTCTGGAGACCAAGGTCAAGGTGTTGGCAGGTTTGGTTTCTTCTGAGTTCTCTCTCTGTGATATGCAGGTGGCTGGCTTCTTACTTTGTATTCACATGGCTCTCCTGTGTGTGCTACATCTTGCTGTTTCTCTGCCAAAGTTCCTCTTCATATAAGGACATCAGTCAGATTGTTGTAGGGCCCACACTCATGGCTTCATTTTTAACATCATTACTTCTTTAGAGGGCTTATCTCCAAATACAGTTACATTTGGAGGTTCTGAGAGTTAAGGCTTCAATATACAAATTTTGGGGGCTACAGTTCAGCCCATAACAAGCTTTCAATTTTAATATGGTGTTTTTTGGAGAAGGCAATGGCACCCCACTCCAGCACTGTTGCCTGGAAAATCCCATGGACGGAGGAGCCTGGTGGGCCACAGTCCATGGGGTCGCGAAGAGTCGGACAAGACTCAGCGACTTCACTTTCACTTTTCACTTTCATGCACTGGAGGAGGAAATAGCAACCCACTCCAGTGTTCTTGCCTGGAGAATCCCAGGGATGGGGGAGCCTGGTGAGCCGTGGTCTATGGGGTTGCACAGAATCGGACACGACTGACTCGACTTAGCAGCAGCAGCAGCAGCATGGTTTTTTCAAACTTGTCCAAAGTTAGGACCACTTGAGAGCTTAGGTACCCTTTAAGAGATTCATTGAATAAATTTGCATAGAGCCTAGGAGTTTAGATTTTTAAAGTTCCCTGGATGAGCATGATGGTCAGCCAGGTTAGGAGCTGCGGTTTTATCATGTATTTAATTGATGCATACCAAGAAATCCACAGCTACTTGTGTGATGCACCATATGATTCTTTAGAGGTATGGTGTTTATATCTTTATGCACCAGTTGTAAAAACTAATGCAATTTAAATTAATTTTTCTCAGGTGTTTTTCTGACCTAAGATAGTTTTGAGCAAGCCAGGTATATTGGAGAAAGAACAAACTCTTCAAGGGATGCTGCCAGTAGTACTGGATGAAGCAGATTCTTTCTATCTGCTTTTTGGCAAGTGATGCTGCTTTTGTGTATAAAAATGATTATGATGGTTCAGACAAAAATACCCAATCTATATACTTCTAAAAAGAAAAAAAATATTTAAAATTATAATGTGCCCCTGCTTCTAACCATTATTAAACATTGTGAATAACTGAAACCCTTAGCATGCTATAAAGAGTTCAAGACCAAGTAAACCCAAGCTGTCTGTTCTGCCTCACTTCCTGCCATTCTTATGCAGGATTCAGTTCAGTTCAGTCACTCAATCGTGTCCGACTTTTTGCGACCCCATGAATCGCAGCACGCCAGGTCTCCCTGTCCATCACCAACTCCTGGAGTCCACCCAAACCCATGTCCATTGAGTCGGTGATGCCATCCAACTATCTCATCCTTCCCACCAGAGAAAACCAAGTAAGACGATAGGCACGGAGAGAGGGCATCAGAGGGCAGACAGACTGAAACCATAATCACAGATAACTAGCCAATCTGATCACATGGACCACAGCTTGTCTAACTCAATGAAAATAAGCCATGCAGTGTGGGGCCACCTAAGACGGACGGGCCATGGTGGAGAGGTCTGACAGGATGTGTAATATGCAGGATTGCTATGTTACAGTCAAGCAGAGCTTCTCTCTATGCTCATGTGCATGCTTTCCTCTCTATGGAAAGTTCTTTCCCTTACATTGATCCTTTTTTAAAAGGTCTCTATGGTTTTGGTATCTTCTCTACATCACTAGGGAGTATTATTTATTACCTCTGCTTATTTTTTTAATAGTCTGATACAGTAAATTTTCAGTATTAAACACACTGTTTATGTGTTTATGCTGCTCAACAGATCAAAGATGTCATCTGCCACCCCCTTATCTCCACGTCCACCTTAGACATTGATAATCACTTATGGCACTTTTTCCTGCTTGGTCTATGTGTGGACTCACTACACAGTTCAGCAAAGTACTCTGGGGAACCACCACTAACTGACTATTTGGCTTGGGAGATTATAGTAGCCTCAAGACTTCTCCATCTATACAGCACCGTTGATGAAACATCTCCTTTAAAAGACAATGGGCTGCTTTTCTGGGTGTCTGATGTCCTCTGCTGGCATTCAGAGGTTGTTTTGTGGAATTTACTCAGTGTTGAAATGTTCTTTTGATGAATTTGTGGGGGAGAAAGTGATCTCCCTGTCCTATCGGCTTGGGAGATCATAAATGCTTGCAAGTTATTGAAATGTCTCTTAAGAGCAGATTGACAGCTGGTCAAAACCTGGCAAACGTTAATTGGTTTAATGTAAATAACCTAAAAGAAGACAAATGTGGCTTAGAATTACCATATGACCCAGTAATCCCATTACTAGGCATATAGCCTAAGAAAACCATAATTCAAAAAAACACATGTACCCCAATGTTCATTGCAACAATATTTACAAGAATCAGGACGTGGAAGCATACCAAATGTCTGTCAACAGATGAATGAATAAAGTATGGTACATATATACAGTGGAAATTGGAATATTGCTTAGCCATAAAAACAAACACATTTGGGTCAATTGTGGAGATGTGGATGGACCTAGAGTCTGTCATACAGAGTGAAGTAAGTCAGAAGTGTTGTAAGTATTAGTCACTCAATCATGTTCGACTCTTTGCAACTCCATAAATGGAATTCTCCAGTCAAGAATACTGGAGTGGATAGCCGATCCCTTCTCCAAGGGATCTTCCCTACCCAGGGATCAAACCTAGGTCTCCATCATTGCAGGCTGATTCTTTACCATCTGGGCCACCAGGGAAACCCTAAAGTAAGTCAGAAAGTGAAAAACTAGTATTTTATATTAATGTATGTATGTGGGATTTAGAAAAATGGTACTGCTGCTGCTGCTGCTAAGTCGCTTCAGTCATGTCTGACTCTGTATGACCCCACAGACGGCAGCCCACCAGGCTCCTCTGTCCACAGGATTCTCTAGGCAAGAATATTGGAGTGGGTTACCGTTTCAGACGAGTCTATTTGCAGGGAAGGAATAGAGATAAAGACATAGAGGACTAATGTATACACAGAGTATATGCAGAAGGATGGGATGAACTGGGAGATTGAAATTGACATATGTGCACTGCCATGTTTAAAACAATACCTAGTGGGAACCTATGGTATAGTGCAGAGAGCTCAGCTCAGTGCTCTGTGGTAGCTTGGATGCGTGGGATGGGAGTGGGTAGGAAGGAGGGTCAGGAAGAAGGGATGAAGATTGTATACATATAGCTGATTTACTGTGTTATACAGCAGAAACTAACACAACAGTGTAAAGGAACTATACCCCAATAAATTTTTTAAATTAAATAAGTTACCAGAAAAATAAAATGTACAGTAAAAAATTAAATTGTTGCTTTATAGATTCATATGAGTTATAAAGTATAATGTGGAGTAATCTCATGTATCCATCACGCAATTTAGGCCAATGGTAACATCTTGCAAAATTATGGAACAGTATCACAACCAAGATGTTGACCTTACAGCTAAGATGCAGAACTTTTCTATCACACCGAGCATCCCTCATGTTGCCCTTTCATAGCCACTCATACCTTTCTCCCATTTCCACCCTTTTGTCAATCTGTAGCAACTGTTGATCTGTTCTCCATTTCTATAGCATTTGCCATTTCAAGAATGTTTTATAAATTGAATATTACATTATGTAACTCAGGATTTGCCTTTTTCACTCAGGATAATTCTGAGGAGATTCCTTCAGGTTGTTCCTATGTCAACAGATTCTTTTTTGTTTGTGAGTAGTGTTCCATGGCAGGAGAAGGCAATGGCACCCCACTCCAGTACTCTTGCCTGGAGAATCCCATGGAGGAGAAGCCTGGTAGGCTGCAGTCCATGGGGTCCCTAAGAGTCAGACCCGACTGAGCTACTTCACTTTCACTTTTCACTTTCACACATTGGAGAAGGAAATGGCAACCCACTCCAGTGTTCTTGCCTGGAGAATCCCAGGGACAGAGGAGCCTAATGGGCTGCCGTCTATGGGGTCTCACAGAGTTGGACACGACTGAAGCGACTTAGCGGCAGCAGTAGCAGGAGTATTCCATGGTATGGATGTACCACAGTTTGTTTAATCATTCACCCAACTCAACTTATGAGTTGTTTTCAATTTTGGCATATTAGGAGGAAAACTGCTATAAACAGTTGTTTACAGGATCTTCCTTTCTCTTAGGATAAATATGTAAAAGTGCAACTTGCTAGGTCATAAAGTAGTTGCATATGACAGATTTTTAAGAAACTGCTAAACTGTTTTCCAGAAGACTCCACTGTTTGACATTGCCATCAACAATGTATGGATAATGTTAGTTTCATCATACTCTTCTCAATATCTGGTATTGTCTATATTTTAAATTTTAGCTATTCTGATAGGTGTGTAATTACATCCCACTGATGTTCTAATTTGCATTTCCCTCTTCCCTGAAGGAGATCCAACCAATCCATCCTAAAGGAGATCAGTCCTGGGTATTCATTGGAAGGACTGATGTTGAAGCTTAAACTCCAACACTTTGGCCACCTCATGCAAAGAGTTGACTCATTGGAAAAGACCCTGATGCTGGGAGGGATTGGGGGCAGGAGGAGAAGGGGACGACAGAGGATGAGATGGCTGGATGGCATCACCGACTTGATGGACATGAATTTGGGTAAACTCCGGGAGTTGGTGATGGACAGGGAGGCCTGGCATGCTGTGATTCATGGGGTTGCAAAGAGTTGGACATGACTAAGCGACTGACCTGACCTGACCTGAATGGATAATGATATGGGAAATCTTTTATATGCTTATTTGCAATCCGTATATCCTCTTCAATGAAAAGTTTCATGTCTTTGACCATATTCTGATTGGATTGCTTGGTTTCATTTCCTGTTGGGTTTTGAGAGTTCTTTATATATTTGAGCTATTATGATAACTAAGGTCTGTGTTTGGCAAATATTTTTCTTCCACCCTGTATCTTTTTTTTCAATCCCGTCATCAGGGTCTTTCAAAGAGCAAATCTAGGAATACAGGGAAATTCCCTTAGCTTGATGAAGAGAGTCTGCAAAAACCTTATAAGCTCACATTACACAGTGAAACCGCATAGGCATGAAGATTTCTGTTTTAGGTATTTTTAAATCACAAATACAATTTCCTTAATAATTATAATAATTATTCAAATTACCTATTTCCTAGTGGGTGAGTTGAGATTGTTTTTGTTTTTTGAGAAAGTGATCTGTTTCCTCTAAATTTTAAAATCCCTATTTGTAGAGTTGTTTCTGGTATTCTCTCAGTATCCTTTTGCTATCTTCAGGCTTGTGGCTGTATCTCCTGTTTTATTTCTGTTATTGGTAACATGTGTGTTATCTCTCTCTCTCTCTCGCTCGCTCTTTTTTTTTTTTTCTTTGTCAATCTTAATGTAGGCTTGGCAATTTTACTAAACTTTTCAAAGAACCAACACTTTTTTTCATTGATTTTCTATATTGGTTTTCTGCTTTTAATTTTATTGATTTCTACTGTTTATTATTTTGTTCATTCTCTTTGCTTTTGGTTTTATATGCTCTTCTGTTTTCTTGGTTTTCGAAATGAAAGCTTGAATGACTGATTTGAATTTTCTCCTGTTTTATAATTGCCTTTAGCACTATAAACTTCTCTCTTAGCTCAGCTTTATCTGTGTCCCACAATTTTGATATGCTACATTTTTACTTCCAATCAGTTAACTATACTTTTTGATTTGCTTTGAGAGTTCTGATTTGGTAATGGCTTATTGAAAAACGTGTGCATTTGCAAAGTATTTGGAGTGTTTTGTTATCTTTCTGTTATTGATTTCTAGTTTTATCTCACATATTTGAAGAATATACTCCGAACATATAGGTTTCTCTGGTGGCTCAGATGGTAAAGCATATGCCTGCAATGTCAGAGACCCAGATTCAATCCCTGGGTTGGGAAGATCCCCTGGAGAAGGAAATGGCAACCCACTCCAGTACTCTTGCCTGGAAAATCCCATACCAGTTTCCTCTGGTAGGTTACAGTCCATGGGGTCGCAAAGAGTCGAACACGACTGAGCAACTTCACTTTCTTTTCACTTTATAGTCCAAACACAATGGAATTCTTTTAAATTTATTGAGATTTGTTTTATGATCAGAATGTGGTTTATCTTGGTTTATGATCTGTAGGTGCTTGAGAAGAATGTGTATTCTGCTGTCAGATGGAGTGTTCTACAAATGTTGACTAGATATGGCTGGTTGATGGTGTTCAAAGTTCTATATCCATACTGTCTTTTTCTCTGGTTGTTCTGTCAAATGCTGAGAGAGAAGTGTCGATGTTTCCAAGTGTAATTATGTCTATTTCTTCTTCCAATTTGATCAATTTTTGATTCATAAATTTTGTATCTCTGGTATGGTTTATACTTATTTCACTGCTATGTCTTCTTAGAGAGCTGATGCTTTTCTGATAATGATAGTGCATGGTGGCATTATAATAATGTCACTTTGGTAATATTTATTACTCTAAATTCCATCTGACATGGGTAGGCACAATTTTGCTTTCCTTCAATCAGTGTTGGCAGGGTGTATCATTCCCCACCCTTTAGCTTTCATCCAGCCTAAATTATTATATTTGAAATAAGGTTCTAGTAGATAGCACATAGTTGGATCATGTTTTTATTTCTATTTATTTATTTACTTATTTTGACCATGCCTCGTGGCATGTGGGGTCTTCTTTTCCCAACCACTAATGAACCCATGCTCCTGGTATTGGGAGTGTGGAGTTTTAACTACTGGACTGCCAAGGGAGTCACTTCATTATGTTTTAAAAAATGATCCACCAATCTGTTTTGTAGCTGGTGTATTTGGACTATTTACATTTCAAGTAATTAAAAATTAGGGCTTAAGTCTGCCATTTTATGTTTTTGCTTTCTATTTGTTTCTCTTGATTTTTTCCCTCCATTTTTCCTGCTTTTTTGTGAACTACTTGCATTTTTATTTGTACACACACACACACACACACACATATAATATTTCTTAGTATATCTCTTTGTGTACCTTTTATAAAGGTGGTTCTCGGTATTACGTTTTATATGTAACTTACCCATCTACTAGTGTCACCATATTATCCGTTCAAATGAAGTGTGGTAATCTTATCTCATCTCTTTATCTTCACCTATTTAACATATAAATGTCATAAAAAGCCCTTTTACATATATTTAGAAACACATCAGGGGCTTCCCTGATGACTCAGATGATAAAGAATCTGCCTGCAATGTGGGAAACCAGGGTTTGATTCCTGAGTCAGGAAGATCCCCTGAAGAAAGGAATAGCTACCCACTCCAGTATTCTTTCCTGGAGAATTCCATTTACAGAGAAGCCTGGCAGGCTACAGTCCACAGGATCGCAGAGTTGGACACAACTGAATGACTAACATACACACATACATAGAAACACATCAGACAATATTATAATTTTTGCCCCAATCATGAAACTTAGTTTAGAAGATTCAAAAGAAGAGAGGTGTATTTTTAAGGACAGCGTATTCATATACACACCCACAATACGTAAATAAGGGAGTTTATTATTATTCAGTTTATTATTATTGATAAGCATTAAACAAATACATTTTGTTCGCATAAGATCATTTAAAAACTTACTTTTTAAATTTTTAGGAGACAATCTGAGGAAATGGCAGTGAATTAAAGAAAGCGTTATAAACCTTTCACTGAGCATTTAAAACTTCTCTATGTTGTGAGTCATCATCATGAGAACCTAATGGCCCCATTGTATGTATCTCATATTATTAATTACTTTGTGTCTACTTGCCCTTATGTTTTGTTGTGCTGACTCTAATGATTCCCTTGGAGAAGAAGTTTCTTCAACAAAAAATGCTGCATAGAAACACTAAAACAAAAACAGGGAAAATCTTCATACATTCCATGAAGCAATGTTATAAACGCTTTCTCCATTACACAAAATATATCTCAACTCACAAGTTCTGAACTCAGTATAGACAAAGATTTCTCAACAGCAGCACTGTGAATATTTTGAGACAAATGATTCTTTTGTGGCGGGACCTGTTCTGTGCACTGTAGCATGTTGAATGACACTCCTGACCTCTACAAACAGATGCCAATAGGATCCCCGGCCCCACTCCACTTAACAACAAACCAACATTTCTCAAGACATTTCCAAGTGTCTTCTAGTAGGCAATCCTGCCCTTGATTAAGAGCTATTGATGTAGGCCAAATAGGACATCTGAAGTTATCCTTTTTTATCCTTGTTCTCTTTTATGCTCTCTCTTTTCAATGCAGTGGTAAGGCATTACTCATGACAGTCAGAGTGTCTTCTTATCCTCTTCCCCCTCTATCTACTGATAAACACAGGGATTTCCTTTATTTGTTCATTCCTACATTCACTTGTACAAGTCTCACTATTTGGTCATGTGTTTGGTTCAAACTGGCAGACTTAATATCCTTTGGGGAGGCTGTTTTCTTCAATGAAACACCGTGTTTAGCTATTCATATCTACCAAACTAACTGGTCATCACTCGCAGATGGAGATACCAGGCTGGGCTCTCTTTTTAAACTCAATATGTTTTAATTTATTCATAAAATTGGTCCTGGAAATAGTCTCTATTCTAGGATCCTAGGCTTTTTACAGTGAATTTTACCAGGACACATTTTAATACCTAAACTATGAATTTAAGACAATATATTTCAGTGTCCAAGTGAAAAGTATATAAAATTCTTAACCAAACATTTGAGCCTCAAGTAAAAATTAACTGCATTATGTTATCACTGATAGTAACTTTAAACTTTTTCTTTCATTTGCTTTCTCCCTTTTTGTTTTCTTCATTTATTTTACATATTTGATTGAAGTGTAAATGACCCACAAAACTGTATTAGTGCCAGATGCTGAACATAGTGGTACAATAGTTCTACATATTGTGAAATGATCACAGAGTGTTTTAGCGTCTGGGAAATATTGATGCCATCCTGAAACGCAGAGTTTCAAGACAGCTGAATTTTTTTTTAAAGATTTTTTTGATATGGACCAATTTTGAAGTCTTTACTGAATTTGCTGCAATACTGTTTCTGTGTTTTGGTTTTTCGGCCACAAGGCATGTGGGATATTAACTTCCCAACCAGGGATTGAACCCACACCCTCAGCATTGGAAGGCAAAGTCTTAACCACTGGATAGTCAGAGAAGTTCCAAGACAACTGACTTTTAAATTCTTATTTATTAGTATGACATTTCAGAAATTAAGTAACAGATAAAAGAAGATAGGAGATGTGTAACTATTAGTTCATGATTTTCAACCTAACATTACCAAAAAAATGCTTATCTGAACAATAGTTTACCAATATGTTCGTAGGAGGGACTTCCCTGGAATTTCAGCTGATAAAGAATCTGCCTGCAATGCAGGAGACCCCAGTTTGATTCCTGGGTCAAGAAGATTCCCTGGAGAAGGGATAGGCTACACATTCCAATATTCTTGAGCTTCCTTGGTGGCTCAAATGGTAAAGAATCCACTTGTAATGTGGGAGACCAGTGTTTGATCCCTGGGTTGGGAAGATCCCTTGGAGGAGGGAATGAGAACCCATTCTAATATTCTTGCCTTGATAACCCCCATGGACAGAGAAGCCTGGCAGTACAGTCCATGGTGTTGCAAAGAGTCAGACGCAACTGTGGGACTAAGCACAGCACAGCACTACATGTTCACAGGAGTAAGGCAATTAAAATAAAAAAAGATCCATGATCAGATGATTTGGGAATATATGAATTAGAACCAGACTATACCTCATAACTTTTTATGCACTACTATATATTAGAAAGAATACTCAGCATATTGATATATTGATCTAAATTGTAAGGCATACATATATTTAGCCTATTTATTTCCTAATCATATTTAATAAAATAGAGCTAATAGTCTAATGAAGTGAAGTGAAGTGAAAGTTTCTCAGTCATGTCCAGCTCTTTTCAACCCCATGGACTTTACAATCCATGGAATTCTCCAGGCCAGAATACTGGGGTGGGTAGCCATTCCCTTCTCCAAGGATCTTCCCAACCCAGGGATCAAACCCAGGTCTCCTGCATTGCAGGTGGATTCTTTATCAGCTGAGCCACAACGGTAGCCCAAGAATACTGGACTGGGTAACCTATCCCTTCTCCAAGGGATCTTCCCAACCCAGGAATTGAACTGGGGTCTCCTGCATTGCAGGCAGATTCTTTACCAAGTGAGCTATGCTCTAATGAAACAAAATTAATAGAAGAGAGAGTTCCTTTGGTTTTAAGGGTAAAGAGAATCAGAAAAAAAAATTTACTTGGAGGAGGTGGCAGTTGAGCTGCAATTTGTGGTGGGTGGGATATGGAAAAAGTTCTATGACAAAGCAGTCCTTAGGTGAATATAAATGTGGTCAGTCCAAACTGGACAGAATGTGAGTAAGTCACAGGTGACATTTCTTACAAAGTTCTTTTGGCTGCAATTATTCGGACACCTTACACACTAGTGTAAGGCTTCCTGGTGGCTCAGATGGTAATCTTCCTGCAATGCAGGAGATGAGAGTTTGGATCCCTGGATTGGGAAAAATCCTTAGAGAAGGAAATGGCAACACACTCCAGTATTCTTGCCTGGGAAATCCAATGGACAAAGGAGCCTGGTGAGCTGCAGTCCATGGGGTTGAGGAGTCAGACACGTCTTGGTGACTGAGAAGATACACACAGACACTAATTCAGACTTATGAATTTCTGTAGGCAATGGAGAAATGGAAGTATTTTGAAGATGAGGATCAAGTGCACAGTCATATTTCAAGAACATAACTCTAAACACTGAATACAGCATAAAATGAAAGAGTGGAAGAAAGGGACCAAAAGAAAGAGAAAAAAAAAAAAACAGAAATAATGGGCAAATTATGAGGCTGTTAAGTTTGGAAAGTGAAATTGAAAGTGTTAGATGCTCAGTCATTTCAGACTCTACGAATCCACAGACTCTAGCCTGCCAGGCTCCTCTGTCCATGGAATTCTAAAAGCAAGAATACTGGAGTGGGTTGCCACTTCCTTCTCCAGGGGATCTTCCTCATCCAGGGATCAAACCTGGGTCTCCTGCATTATTGAGAGCAGACTCTTTACCATCTGAGCTACAAGGAAAGCCCTAAGTTTTGTAAGCATACAGTTAAAAATGAATGGAGGTATGGAGTTAAGAATGGTAAGGACAGAAATCTACATCTTTCTTATAACATGGTTTATATAGGTGGATGTTAATTATAGTTGCTACTCTCTTTCAGCCATCATTCTAACTTAAGTTAAACATTCTCCTTTCAAAAATTAGAAAATTCAGAGCTTTGTCAGCATAGGTCAGGTTTATGCTTTAAGTCTTGTCTTCCTGATTATCGCCATTTAAACTTCCACTGAAACCTTGTTAAATTCTAGCATCTCCCCATTCTTTTAATCTCAATGTACTTTTTAAATCATTTTTTTTCTATGGCATGTATCACCTTTTAATAGGTTTTACTTATTACCTCTGTTGTCTGTCTCCTCTATTAGAATGTAAATTCTACAGGGTAGATATAATTTGAGCTCAATAGAGTTTTGTTGAATGAATAAATGAATGACTGAGCACAACATTTTCATAGTTTGCAAATTGAAGGGTATATAATTGAAATTTGTAAACTAAACAAGAAACATTATTGTACAAAAGTAATTATAACTGAATTTCAGGCATTCACCTCAATCTAACTTCCCAGGGATATTATAAGAACAAAAATTGAATTAAATTGTGCAGTCATTCAAATCTTTCAGTGCTAATCATTTACCTGTTACATATTGACAAAGGGAATTCTGGGAGAATCACTAAAAACAGATGACCCTTCAGGTTTCAGGCCATGCCTATGAATGTATATTCTACAAATATGTGACCATGTGAGCCAGTAGGCTGTGTGGGACCAGATTTTGGCTTCCTCAAAGGCAACAAAGGAAGTGAGCCATATGGTATTATTTCAAGGATGTCAAAGGAAAACTTTGTTTGCTCTCAAATGTTTTTCCTATCCATTTGTTGCTGATTTTACTAGGACACAAAATAAGGAAAAACCCATAAACTTTCTTTCTGCAAATACATATATGTCTTAAAATGCAAATTTCTCTGGGAAAAGTTGAACCCTGATACTTGAAAGTCCATTAAGATATGAATAGTAGCAAGTCTTTCCCTGAGTATGTGTGTTAATGTGGAGATATCAGTGTAGAGGTGCTACAGACCTGATAATGTGAAATTTGAGGCTGCCAGAGCAAGTATTTAAATACAAAGAAGAAATTGAAGTGCATTCAGTGATGTATCTTTGTTCAGTGCCATGTAATGAGCTCAGGATTTATGTGTGTGTGTGTGTGTGTGTGTGTGTGTGAGTGTGTGTGTGTGTGAAGGAGGGAGATTTACCACCTGTAGTCCCTTATTTTTGTCATCCACAAGTTGGTGAGTAAAACTCTTGTTTCACATTATTTTTATAAAAAAGCATTTTGATCTTCAGTTTAGGTGGTAAGTTCCCATGTAAGCTAAGCATACTTCCCAGGGTTCATAGGATTTATTAAAAGAATGAGACTGAATTCTTTTTGCTTAGATGAACAGAATTGAGAGTAAAATATCAGCTCCCATTATCAATTAGTTAATTGATTACATAACCTTAAGGAAATAGGTTTATTTTTTCCTTTACTTTAAAAGATTTTTAAATTGAAGTATTGATAGTTGATTTACAATGTTATGTTAGTTTCTGCTGTATAGAAATGTGAATCATATATATCTATATTATATATATATAAATATAAACATTTTTCATATTCTTTTCCATTATGATTTATCACAGGATATTGGAAGTATTTTCCTATGCTATACAGAGGACCCTGTTGCTTTTCTATTCTCTCTATATAATAGCTTACATCTGTTAACCCCAATTTCCCAATCCATCCATCCCTCACTCCATCTCCACCCTTGCAACCACAAATCTGTTCTCTATGTCTGTGAGTCTGTTTCTCTTTCATATTTATGTATATGTTAGTTGCTCAGTCATGTCCAACTCTTTACGACCTGTGGACTATAGCCCACCAGGCTCCTCTGTCCATGGAATTATCCAGGCAACAATACTGGAGTGGGTAGTCATTTCCTTCTCCAGGAGATATTCCCAACCCAGGGATGGAACCCAGGTCTCTTGCATTGAAGGCAGATTCTTTACCATCTGAGCCACCAGGGAAGCCCTGCTTTCCATTTCATGGATAGGTCCACTTGTGCTATATTTTAGGTCCCAAGTATCAGTGATATCATATACTATTTGTTTTTCTGTTTCAAACCTACTTCACTTAGGATGATAGTATCTAGTTGCCTCCATGTTGTGGCAAATGGAATTATGTCATTCCTTTCTATGGCTCAGTAGTATTCCATTGTACGTATACAACATCTTCTCCATCCATTCATCTGTCTATGGACATTTAACATGTTTCCATGTCTTGGCTATTGTGAATAGTGCTGCTATGAACATAGGGGTGCATATATCTTTTGAATTACAGTTTTGTCTGGATATATGCCCAGATGTGGGGCTTCTAGACCTTATAGCAACCTTATATTTAGCTTTTTGAGGAACCTTAATATTGGGAGGGATTGGGGGCAGGAGGAGAAGGGGACAACATAAGATAAGATGGCTGGATGGCATCACCAACTCAATGGACATGAGTTTGGGTAAACTCTGGGAGTTAGTGATGGACAGGGAGGCCTGGCGTGCTGCGATTCATGGGGTTGCAAAGAGTCAGACACGACTGAGCAACTGAACTGAACTGAACTGAATATGTTTCTGAATGGCTGCATCAACTTACATTCCCACCAACAGTGTCCTTTTCTTGACACCCTGTCTATTATTTGTAGACTTTTTAATGATGAACATTCTGACTGGTGTGAACTTGTATCGCATTATAGTTTTAATTTGTATAAGAATTTTTTTTTTGTTTCTGAAGCTATTCATGTCTCCATCTACTAATCAGTGGAATAAGTTGGTCTCAATTGGCCTTCCAGTTCTGAGATACTAAGATGTCTTTGTTTTTGTTCAGTTTATGACTAAAACATTATATCTGAGATTAGTGGACAAGGGCTCTAACAGATTTGTAACTGGAGGATTTTGTTAAATATATCCAAGTCTGAAGTTGCACTGTATTTTGTAACAATGATTCTTTTTGGGCCTCAACTTCCCTGCTTATGAAATAAATGTATTAGATTATAGATTTTATTTCCTTCTGATGAAATGTTACATGTTTTCATAGTTATGATACTAAAATCAGGTTTTATAGTTCAGGCAAGTTATGCAGTGATTTAATACAGTGAAGAAATGAGGCTAATATTTGATATAATCTTTCCATTTGGTAAAAGTCTTCAACCTAAAGTCCTTTCTTCTATTCCTTTATAACTTATTCAAGATGGTAGGAAAAATATCTACAAAATTACAAATTTAAAATCGACAGAAAACCCCAGTATAAGAGAAGCAAGGTGAAGAGTTACTTTCATAGTTCAAAATCTGTACACTTTCACCTTACTATATAAGACTTGTTTTAAAATATAAAAATGTAGGTAGATCATCCGAAGTATATTTGAATTGTATAGATTTTGGAAGTTATTTTATGCAAGTCAACTCAAGGTAAATACATATGTGTCTTCCTCATTTATTTGAGCATTCTCACAAATCTTTTTCTAGTACATTTTATTCTAGAAAAATGGAAAAGTTGCTGTTTTTATTCTTTCCCTCTCTTCTACTTTCACTGGAATTTACAATTCTTCTTAAATCATTGAGGTTACCATTAAACAAAGATGTTTCTGTCATTGTGTTTTCCAACATTTCAAGTTTGAATTCTTGTGGATTCCACTTGTAAAGGTTACATTTCAACTCTGTCATGTTCAACCTTAATTTATGAACTATAAAACCCTTTTCTGCTGGCCAAACTCCTAGTTGCCAATTCCTGTATCCTTTATTTCATTATTTCCATCTATGTTGTTTTGTTCCTCTGCCTACTGTAGAAGAAATATCCTCCAGTCAGCAGATTTTCTCCAAATCTATGAACAGAGGTTGAATGATTTAAGTATTTGCTGGCCATGACAGTGATGGAGCAGTGACATAGTGGGGGTCAGTGAAAATAGCAAGTCACCTTGTCACCAGATTTGATCAACGTAAAACCAGGATACCGAAATGTATGAAATAGCAATTTTTGGCTTTCAGTGCAGGTAGAAGAATGAAATCAAAGACTTTCTATTAGATTCCCAGAAAATATGAATTAGTGCAGATGCCTGTAATTGCAATGCTGTGTAGTAACAGCACAGTGGAGAACTTTATTGCTCTGCGTCCCTCCAAGCTCCCTTTACATCTGTTTTCTGGATGACTGTATCGGCTGTAATCAAACACATACAGATCTTGGCTTGGCTAATGCTTGCTGAAAGCCTTTTATGGCAGCATCCTTTGTTGTTTGTCTAGGTGTGTTTTTCTGTTTTCCAAGAATAAGATATTTTGAGAGCAAAGGAGCAAAAGGGCAATGTGCCATTCAGAAGTGGGCATATACCAGGCAAATTCCATACCAAGTGCCAGGAAAGTCACAGGTGAGTTCCACCTGAGACAATCCAATCATGTGCTTGTGGGTATGAGTAGAGGACTGGGATGGAACGCATCCTTTGGGAAGACTTTGTATCAGCTCCATTATGATGGTATTTTTCAAATACTGATTTATAAATCAGATTAATAGGTACCAACTTATATTTAAAAAAATGCTGATCTATTAGGAATTAGGGAGGTCTCTCTAATCCTCATAAACATCATAACATAAAAATGGTGTCTACGAAAGAGAGAATCATTATTGGTTCTCATTGCATTCTTGCTTCCAGCTGTTTCCAGAAGTTAGCTGATCTTGGCATATTTCACCGTCTTTCAGGAATAGAGAGGTCTGGCCATTTGTTAAATTCATACTAATTTTACACTAATTAGGTACTTATACTAGATTTAGTAATGCTTGATAATAGAGAGTTTATTTCTTCAAAAACAATTTTCTCTTCTCAAAACAATACTATCATACATGTTTGTTTTGCTTTATACTATAAAGCCCAGTTTTAAATGTTCTCTCATTTAAGCAACATAGCACCCTTGGGAACTTCAGTTAGTAAGTGCATTTCATAAGGTTATTAATTTTGTTATTTTTATTTTATATATTTTCCATGATTCATGCCCAAACCTTGAAGGGATGAAGTAGAAATTAAATAAATAAATAAACAAATATTGCTAAGGTAGTGGTAATAAAATAATCATGATTGGAACTTGGATTTTTTCATGCTTAATTCAGATGTTCTGACTATTAGGAAGATAATCAGAAGCAGTTTCTCTCAATAGAATTTCATTCTATGACTTGTTAATCTCCATAAGAATTGGTAGAATAAATATTTGCATTAATCCCTGAATTAAATGTTTTAATGACTGTTGGGAAAGTTATGATTGGGGGAAGCTGACTGGATCATTTCCTGGACCTGAAAGGAGAGTGGACAGTTTTTCAAGGAGCATCCATTTCCTGAGTCATGGATTCCCCCACTAATTCAGGAGGAATTAAACGTGACCTGTTTTCAAGATAATGCTATATGTGTTCAGAACCCAGAGTTATAAAAAAGCCTCTTTATTGACTAAGAATATAACATTAATCATGATAAATTGTTGTATTTATATGTGATAGGTAGTACAAAGA
Source organism: Bos grunniens (assembly GCF_055505025.1). Classification (NCBI taxonomy): domain Eukaryota; kingdom Metazoa; phylum Chordata; class Mammalia; order Artiodactyla; family Bovidae; genus Bos; species Bos grunniens. The sequence goes on from NC_141166.1 coordinate 22,385,075, forward strand.
TGGTAGTTAAAGCTTTGTAGGAGATAAGGTCATTTAGATAAATTCTGTAAAATGAGAAGGGCTGAATGTCAAACTCTGGTGAATATCATGATTAATGTTACATTATTAGTTAATAAAGAGGATTTTTTATATCTCTGGTTCTAAATACAAAAGCTTCCCTGGTGACTCATGTGGTGAAGAGTCTGCCTGCAATAATTCTGGAGACCCGAGTTCGATACCTGGATTGGGAAGATGCCTGGAGAAGGAAATGTCAACCCACTCCAGTAATCTTGCCTGGAAACTCCCACAGATGGAGGAGCCTGGTGGGCTATAGTCCATGGGGTTGCATAGAGACAGACATGACTGATAACTAACACTAACACAAACACACAAGTATTAAATGGAAGAATAGGAAAAATATCTGAGCAAAGTAGGAAATATCAGAAAATCATATAATAGAGTCAAGAGCATTAAAGCAGGTGAGCGGTTAGTTTCCTAAGGCTTCCGTGATAAAGTACAGTAAACTGGGCAACTTAAAGCAAGAGAAATGTATTCTCTCACAGTCTGGAGCCTAGACTAGAAGTACAAATTTACACTAAAAGTACAAATTTAAGGTGTGAGAAGAAATGTGCTGTCCTTGAAACCTCTAGGGGAGGATCCTTCCTTCGTTCTTCTGGGTTCTGGAAGCTCCAGTGATTCTTTGGCTGTGGCAGCATAACTCCCATCTCTGCTTGTATTCATGTGGCCATCTACCCTCTGTGTCTGTAGATTCACATGGTGTTCTTCTCTGTTTCTGTGTCTGGATCCATGTTTCTCTCTTCTCATCAGGATACCAGGCATATTGCTTTAGAACCCACCCTACTGCTGCTGCTGCTGCTGCTAAGTCGCTTCAGTCGTGTCCGACTCTGTGTGACCCCATAGACGGCAGCCCACCAGGCTCCTCCGTCCCTGGTATTCTCCAGGCAAGAACACTGGAGTGGGTTGCCATTTCCTCCTCCAATGCATGAAAGTGGAAAGTGAAAAGTGAAAGTGAAGTCGCTCAGTCGTGTCCAACTCTTAGCGACCGCAAGGACTTCAGCCTACCAGGCTCCTCCGTCCACGGAATTTTCCAGGCAAGAGTACTAGAGTGAGGTGCCATTGCCTTCTCCCAGAACCCACCCTAATGAATGCCAAAGAATTGATGCTTTCGAACTGTGGTGCTGGAGAAGACTCTTGAGAGTCCCTTGGACAACAAGGAGATCAAGCCAGTCAATCCTAAAGAAAATCAACCCTGAATATTCATTGAAAGGATTGATACTGAAGTTGAAGCTCCAATACTTTGGCCACCTGATGCGAAGAGCCAATTCATTGGAAAAGACCCTGATGCTGGCAAAGATTGAGGGCAGGAGAAGAAGGGGGTAAGATAATTGGATGGCATCACTGACTCAATGAACATGAGTTTGAGCAAACTCTGGGAAATAGTGAAGGATAGGGAAGCCTGGAGTGCTGTAGTCCATGGTGTTGTGAAGTCCGACATGACTGAGTGACTGAACCACAGCAACAACAACTCTGCATTGGGCAAAGTGAAGAGAAGATTTCTCAACATCACAGGAAAGTAGAGGGAATGAGCCCCTAATTTACCCTTCCTTCTGTGAAATATGAGTAGAAGAAGAGCAACCCTACTTCTCAAAAGGACTCCAGAGGAAATGGTCTAAGTCATAGTGTAAAGAAAGCTGCCAAGCCATCAGGTCTCCAAGTCTGGAAAAGGACTTTATGAGATTTGAAAAAGGAGAGAAGATTAAAATAGCATAATTTCAATCTCTCCCTCTCTCTCTACTGCTGTGGGAAATACCAGCAGAAACTTTAGGCTCAGTTCAGTCCCCCAGCAGAAAAATACTTTCTTGCTCTTATTTGCTATGGCAAGAGTACCAGGAATGATATTCCTTGGTTCTGAATGGCTCTAGCTGATACTCCAGACATGTAGATTAGGTTGCTAGAAATCTTTGGCTAATCTTGGGACTGAATGATATGAACAGAAATGAGAGATCAGGGACAAGAAAAACTGTAACACTATATAGTTTTACAGGCAGATAAAATCTATTACATATATTTCCTGAGTTTGGGGAGCGTTAGGAAGGCAAAATGTGACACTGGAGGGGCAGAAAAGAACCAAACATAAATTTCATTTTTTGGCCTGGGATATATGTATAATTTTGTATTAATATGTCCACTTTGCATTCAGCTCAATCATGTATAGAACTCAAAGTTTACCAAAGGAAATTCTGAAGGATATCACTAGTGCCTTCCTGTTTATATTTACAGGTGAAATTGGGCTTAAAGATTTTAGGTGAATGGATGTCTGTTTCATTCTTCTAGATCCAGAATTACATACTGAGTGAGTGAAGTGAGTGAAGCCGCTCATTTGTGTCCGACTCTTTGCGACCCCGTGAACTGTAGCCCACCAGGCTCCTCCGTCCATGGGATTCTCCAGGCAAGAGTACTGGAGTGGGGTGCCATTTCCTTCTCCAGGGGATCTTCCCAACCCAGGGATCAAACCCAGGTTTCCCACATACATACTAGTTGGTAGTTATCCTAAAAGAAACAATAATATGTGGTCTTCTGAGTAATAATAATTTGATCTAATTCAATTTAACAAGCATCTACTACATGACTACTGTGTAAAAGCCACTGTCTTAGAAGTTAGGGAACATGATGTTCTCTCAGAAAATATTATTGAATGAATCTGTTGACATAAAGAAGGAAAGAATTAACAAGTTACATGGAATTGTTGTAGGAAAAGTTCAATAATAGTAAGGATTTACATAGATGTTATTGGCTGAATAGTTATCAAAGATTTAACTTTAAAATCTCTTCTTGTATCATCAAAACAGTATAGGCTATACTACAGTAAGGAAAATAAAATCTCTAAGTTACGGGACAGGAAGAAACACAAGCTGTGTTTGGCTCACTTTACATGTCCATGTTTCAATGGCAGGTTGCTCTGTTCTGTGTGGTCCTTGTTGAGGCCCTCAGGTTTATGTAGGCTGGGATTATTCAGATACCAGTCAAAGATTAGAAGAGAGACAGGATAAAAAATCATGCAGTGGCTCTTAGGAGCTTTCACCTTGGAATGACACATATCAGAGAAAGTCTCATGGCCACGCCTAATGTCAAGCAGGCAGGGAAATTATCCTTCCTTGTGCTAGGAGCTGGAAGTAAGTGGGATGTTGGTTGATTGCAGGCTGTCTCAATTTCTCAAAGATGGATTAAATATTGAGTCATCAGCTGTTACCATGATTAAGGTATGAGAGATTTTAGTAACCACAAACACCATTTATGAACATCTATTAAATTCCAGGTATTGTTCTTGCAACGCTTGATGATTCATACTAGCTTTCCTTTTTCAAGATGAGGAAAGCGAGTTGCACAAGTCATGTAGATTTTCCAATGTCACAAGAGCTAAGGCATAGCTATATAGATGATTCACATTGTCCAATTCTAAAAGAGTTCACATACACCTCAGATCTTACACCTAATAAATGTATGTTGAGTAATATTAGTTGAGTAATTGGGAAACGTCAGCCACTGATCTAAACACTTCCTGTGTATTTTCCCACCTAATGAAAAAAGATCTGCCCTGATTGCCCCAGATCTGCAGTCTGCCCTTTCTTTGATGGATATGTAATGAAGTACTCTGTTGCTCCAGTCTAATACTTAGAAATATTGAAGTAGGTCAAAAGAAACACTCAAGGTAGAGAATATTACCTGGAAAGAGCATTAGACATGACATGGGCATGTCCTTCATTTCATCTCTATATCTCATTCTCTGAACAAATAACTCAGCCTTCTTTGATCTTAGTTTTCTTTTCTTTATGGTGAGTGGATTGGACCAGTGATCTCTATAAACCCTACTGATACTATTTGTTGTTTTTCTTTTAGTCACTCTTTATCCATTCAGATTAATACAGCAAGATGAAGGAGAAAGGGACAGCAGAGGATGAGATGGTTATATAGCATCACCCTCTCAGTGGACATGAATCTGAGCAGTCTCTGGGAGATAGTAGACGGCAGAGGAGTCTGGCTTGCTGCAGACCCCAAGAGTCAGACACGATTTAGCAGATGAACAACAACAGCAAGGCTGAATCTGAAGCCTCTATCAGCACTGTGAAAAGAGTTTCTAAAGCCAGAAGAAAGTGTGACTAAGATAATGGTAAGAATCAGACAAGGCTGCGTTCAGTCTCCAGCACAAGTAACAGCTGTAACATGGTGCACTTTGTGCCAGGTTTTGAGGAACTAATTTGTGGAGGGGTCATCATGGCTCAGGAAAGCAAATCACACTGAATTTTCCCCTGGGATTTAGAGTGTAGTTGTATAGACTGACCTGCTTTTCAGCTTGCTGTAACTTCTCCTGAAGTCTATTTTTCTTAGTCTCAGAATTAATACTGTGCAATAAATCTAAATCAAATGAGAATGGAAGTCAGAGGACTTCAAAGAAAAGGTAAAAAAATCCAGCCTTTCCCTGTGCTCATTTCTAGGTCTTTTGTTCCTTAAAGACTTTTTCAATGTCCTCTGAGCTCATGATTCTTAAGTAGTAACTGAAATTGCTTCCTTTTCATGTTCCTACAGTATTAAAGTACTGCATTTCTAAAATGAGGAGCTATACGTATGGCATGAAAAGTAGGCTATTCTGTAAAGTCAAATAACAATTTGCTCCCCAGACAATAAGCTTCAGTTCAGTTCAGTCACTCAGTCACGTTAGACTCCTTGTGATCCCATGAATTGCAGCATGCCAGGCCTCCCTGTCCATCACCAACTCCCGGAGTTCACCCAAACTCATGTCCATAGAGTCAGTGATGCCATCCAGCCATCTCATCCTCTGTTGTCCCCTTCTCCTCCTGCCCCAACTCCTTCCCAGCATCAGAGTCTTTTCCAATGAGTCAACTCTTTGCATAAGGTGGCCAAAGTATTGGAGTTTCAGCTTTAGCATCAGTCCTTCCAAAGAACACCCTGGACTGATCTCCTTTAGAATGGACTAGTTGGATCTCCTTGCAGTCCAAGGGACTCTCAAGAGTCTTCTCCAACACCACAATTCAAAAGCATCAATTCTTCGGCGCTCAGCTTTCTTCATAGTCCAACTTTCACATCCATACATGACCACTGGAAAAACCATAGCCTTGACTAGATGGACCTTTGTTGGCAAAGTAATGTCTCTGCTTTTGAATATGCTATCTAGGTTGGTCATAACTTTCCTTCCAAGGAGTAAGTGTCTTTTAATTTCATGGCTGCAATCACCGTCTGCAGTGATTTTGGAGCCTCCCAAAATAAAGTCTGACAGTTTCCACTGTTTCTCCATCTATTTCCCATGAAGTGATGCGACCAGATGACATGATCTTCATTTTCTGAATGTTGAGCTTTAAGCCAACTTTTTCACTCTCCTCTTTCACTTTCATCAAGAGGCTTTTTAGTTCCTCTTTACTTTCTGCCATAAGGGTGGTGTCATCTGCATATCTGAGGTTATTGACATTTCTCCCGGCAATCTTGATTCCAGCTTGTGCTTCTTCCAGTCCAGCGTTTCTCATGATGTATTCTGCATATAAGTTAAATAAGCAGGGTGACAATATACAGCCTTGATGTACTCCTTTTCCTATTTGGAACCAGTCTGTTGTTCTATGTCCAGTTCTAACTGTTGCTTCCTGACCTGCATATAGGTTTCTCAAGAGGCAGGTCAGGTGGTCTGGGATTCCCATCTCTTTCAGAATTTTCCACAGTTTATTGTGATCCACACAGTCAAAAGCTTTGGCATAGTCAATAAAGCAGAAATAGATGTTTTTCTGGAACCCTCTTGTTTTTTCAATGATCCAGTGGATGTTGGCAATTTGATCTCTGGTTCCTCTGCCTTTCCTAAAACCAGCTTGAACATCAGGAAGTTCACGGTTCACATATTGCTGAAGCCTGGCTTGGAGAATTTTGAGCATTACTTTACTAGCATGTGAGATGAGTGCAATTGTGCAGTAGTTTGGGCATTCTTTGGCATTGCCTTTCTTTGGAATTGGAATGAAAATTGACCTTTTCCAGTCCTGTGGCCACTGCTGAGTTTTCCAAATTTGCTGGCATATTGAGTGCAGCACTTTCACAGCATCATCTTTCAGGATTTGAAATCGCTCCACTGGAATTCCATCACCTCCACTAGCTTTGTTCATAGTAATGCTTTCTAAGGCCCACTTGACTTTACATTCCAGGATGTCTGGCTCTAGGTGAGTGATCACACCATCGTGATTATCTTAGAGTCATGAAGATCTTTTTTGTACAGTTCTTCTGTATATTCTTGCCACCTCTTCTTAATATCTTCTGCTTCTTGACAATAAGCTACCACACCAATTTTCCTCAAAGGACAATAAATATACCAAAGAACAGCTTCCTTCTCAGAATTTTTAAGTGCATTTGCTAAAAAATAGGTTATATGATATTAAAAATGCATGCTGCATCTAAAGTTGTCATTATTTTAGTTAATCATAACATTATGTAGAAAAGATAGATGATATTATATAATTCAGCTACAGTGACCAACTAAGTCTTCAAGCCTAGAGACTTGACAAAGACAGGGCTACTTGGGAACATAAGTAAATTCTTTTAAGTCTAATCAATTAGTACCATAGATCATATTCAAGAAAGATATGTCTTAATACAGTCTGTAGGCTCCCATATGCCACTTACTGCTTCAGATAAAGTGGCAGATCTTCCCATTAAGCGGAAATAACTGGGACTTCCCTAATGGTCCAGTGGTTAAGAATCTGCCTTCCAATGCACAGGATGCAGCTTGATTCCTGGTTTGGGAACTAACGCATGTCACTGGGTAAGCCTGTATGCCACAGCTAAGACCGGATGCAGTCAAATAAATATTTCAAAAACGGAATAACTAGCATTTCTATAAAAGTTTACTCAATGCATTTTTTTTCACAGAAATATTTTGAGATGAAAAAAGGGTTTTATTTTAATTATCACTCTACAGGGAGTCAGAGCAGAAGGGGGATAAAGTTCAGTGTTCAGCTCGGGTTGTAGTAGTGATTCAAAACCCAGTCTCCTACCTCCAAAATTCAGACTGTATCTCATTGTCACCCATCTACTGCGTATTCACCATTGTATTATGCATTGGAAGAGATAGAGGTAACCAAAGTAGGATGCTTCTGCTACGACTCAGATATAAGGGACAATACAAATAATTCATTCTAGTAATTTACATTTATCAAGTGCCTGCTGTATGCCAGGTTCACAGAAATAACAACAGACAAGACAGATGAAAGGGTCTGCCTTGTGGATTTTAGTGGAAATAGTAGGTTAGGGAGAGAAAGTTCAGTTTAGTCACTTATTCATGTCCGACTCTTTGTGACCCTATGGACTGCAGCACACCAGGTTTCCCTGTCCATCACCAACTCCTCGAGCTTGCTCAAACTCATGTCCATCGAGTCAGTGATGCCATCCAACCGTCTCATCCTCTGTTGTCCCCTTCTCCTGCCTTCTATCTTTTCCAGCATCAGAGTCTTTTGCAATGAGTCAGTTCTCTACATCAGGTGGCCAAAGTATTGGGATTTCACCTTCAGCATCAGTCCTTCCAATGACAAATCAGAATTGATTCCCTTTAGGACTGACTGGTTTGATCTCCTTGCAGTCTAAGGGACTGTCAAGAGTCTTCTCCAACACCACAGTTCAAAAACATCAATTCTTCAGTGCTCAGCTTTCTTTATAGTCTAACTCTCACATCCATACATGACTACTGGGAAAACCATAGCTTTGACTAGATAGACCTTTCATGCTAAAGTAATGTCTCTGCTTTTTAATACATTGTCTAGTTTGGTCATAGCTTTTCTTCCAAGGAGCAAGCATCTTTTAATTTCATGGCTGCAATCACCATCTGCAGTGATTTTGGAGCCCAAGAAAATAAAATCTGTCACTGTTTCCATTGTTTCTCCATCTATTTGCTATGGATTGAAAAGCAGGGAGAGAAAAGCAATAGATAAATTTATAAACTACAGTTTTATGTTCAATAATAATCAATGTAAGAGGAAATAAAGAAGAATGGAGAGCAGGAAGCCGAGTAATGAAAAATGCTGATGCTTTTTTAAAAATTTTAAAGATCTTTGTGATGTGACCATTTTTAAAGTCTTTACTGAATTTGTTACAAGATTGATTTTGTTTTATACTTTGGTTTTTTGGCTGCCAGGCATGTGGGATCTTAGTTCCCTGATCGAGGATCCAACTCACACCCGTGCAGTGGAAGGCGAAATCTCAAGCACTGGACCACCAGGGAAGTCTCATGAATGCTGATGTTTTAAATGTCAAGGAAGATCTCCCTGAGAATGTGGCATTTTAGGAATAATCTGACACAAGAGAAGGAGATGAAAATGTAGGTAAACTGTAATTTAAAGGATTATCATGAATAAAATTGTGAATGTGATTCTGGCCCAGCTTCTCAAAATTTCTCAGTCATCCATACACAGAATGGAGGTAAATGGTAGGATGAGCCATTCTGTGAACATCATGGTAGTTTAGAAGGCTCTGGGGAAGAAGGAACCTTTGGGTTGACTCCAGATGATGACAGTGGTGAGTGAAGTGCTACCAATAATAATAAAAAAAGAATCAGAGGGCATCATGTTGACAAAGTGTTCTCTGTCTTGAAAGAAATGATGCTCCTTAAACTTTCCATGTTGAGAGAGAGGTCCAAGACAAGGCTCCAATTCTATTTCTCCTTTTTCTTTCTTTAGATGCCATGTCTTCTTTTGTTCCTATCATCTTTTCTTTCTGATTTCCATATAGTAAAAAAAGGAAAAAGGTATGAGCAATGGTAAGTTATTGGAAAGGAGAGTCAAATCAGAGCTAGAGTTTAAAATTGATTCCTTCTTTCCCACCTCCTCCTTCTAATAATTTAACTTACTAGTCATCCTAAAAGTTGTGTTTTTCTTCACTATGTATAGTCAGTGTTGCCTATCCTTTTTCCTCCTGCACATTCATTCTCTTTGAGGGTTAAAAAAATAAAAGCTATGTTTACATGCATAAACAATTGATTCTACTGAGTGATGGACGAGTTTAATCTTTGAATGATTAAACCAAGCCTTTTTAAATCTTTGTTTTATTTAGTGAATCATAACATTTCAATGAACTATTAAAGCTAGAATGGTCAATTTGAGTAGGGCCATTGTGGACACATCTTACAAAGAGAAATAAAATGAAACAAAGCCATGCATCTTCACTCAATTTTGACTATATAGATAGAAGCTGACAATTATTTTTACTGTAATATTTCTGGATAATATTGGAAGGTAAAAATTCTCCTACTTATTTCCTCCCCATCTGCCTCCAACAGGTATATTCAATATTTAGACCAGATTACCTTCAGTGACACTGTCCCAGTGAATCATACATCTGGGTTTTTGCCTTTACATTATTAAAATTGAAATGGTGACTATCTGACTTAAAAAAAAGATACAGATGGTGCCTTTTGGTTGGCCTTACTTTCAAAGAAAATTTATATTTTATCTGGGTGGGGGGAAGATCCTCATTTCACACATTCTCCAAACCTTTCCAACATTTCAAATTCTTGCTGCTGTAGAAATAAAAGAAATGCCCTAGCCTGATTAAAAATGCCAGTACAGTTCAATTCTGGACTTAAATTATGTATAGACTTGAAAACAACTCTTTTGAAAATTAAAAGCTTGTACAAGTTTAGAAATGCACAGACTTAGAGAAATTCTACTGGAGAGGTTACTATTAATGGTAGTCATCAATTCATACTCTTATTTGATGTATAGATTCATTATATAACAGTCCAATAGATGGTTGTCCAGTTTATGCTTAGAAATAATAGGATGCCTTTGAGAATATACATGAGACACATGCTGTGATGCTGTGTTCATTTGAAAAAAGGAGGGGAGAAGAATTAAAAATAGGATACCCTCTGCTGCTGCTACTGCTGCTAAGTCACTTTAGTCGTGTCCGACTCTGTGCGACCCCATAGATGGCAGCCAACCAGGCTTCCCCGTCCCTGGGATTCTCCAGGCAAGAACACTAGAGTGGGTTGACATTTCCTTCTCCAGTGCATGAAAGTGAATAGTGAAAGTCAAGTTGCTCAGTTGTGTCCGTCTCTCCGTGACCCCATGGACTGCAGCCCACCAGGCTCCTCCGTCCATGGGATTTTCCAGGCAAGAGTACTGGAGTGGGGTGAGGATACCCTCTACTGTCTCTATAAAGGCAAATGCCTTTGTCCTTACATTTAAACTGTCCAGTCTTCAGTACAAACCTAGATATCCTCATGTGTTCTCAAATATTTTTAAAGCAACCTTGACTTTTTCACAGGCTAAGAATGTACTTTCAAACAATAATAACCAAGAAATCTAATTTGCGCAAAATTATAGTATGGTCTGTTTTTCAAATGCAAATACTTCTCTGAAAAGCATGCTGAAGTTGACATTCTCTTTGAACATCTTTTCTCTAATTATAATGACAGATGAAATGTGTTTTTAATGAATACTGAAACTGTTAAAACCAATATATAAACTATTTAATCCCCTTTGTCTGTTTTAAGCACATAAAATTCCTCTTATGCATTTTATTTATTACTATACAAATACATTGGTCATAGTCATTTAAAAGTGACTTTCTCAGTATCAGAACATGTCTTGAATACCCAGCTCCATCTTACTCCACATGTGGTACTTCTGTACCTTAACTCATTATCAGTTTGACGTGAAAGTAATAAGGTGAGGGAAAATAATGCATACTTTGCATTTTTAAGCTTATAATTGATGTTTCCTACCATTTTCAGATGAATCCAAGGATTTAGTGTGTAATAGTCCTGGGGCTACAAGCTCAAGCCCAGGAGTCACGCATCCTGTGTTTGAATGTTGGAAACTTGCTTACTACATGACATTGGACTACATGACATTGGACTAATTCAGTTCAGTTCAGTTCAGTTCAGTCGCTCAGTCTTGTCCGACTCTTAGCGACCCCATGAATCGCAGCACACCAGGACTCCCTGTTCATCACCAACTCCCGGAGTTCACTCAGACTCACATCCATTGAGTCAGTGATGCCATCCAGCCATCTCATCCTCTGTCATCCCCTTCTCCTCTTGCCCCCAATCCCTCCCAGCATCAAAGTCTTTTCCAATGAGTCAACTCTTCGCATGAGGTGGCCAAAGTACTGGAATTTCAGCTTTAGCATCATTCCTTCCAAAGAAATCCCAGGGCTGATCTCCTTCAGAATGGACTAGTTGGATCTCCTTGCAGTCCAGGGGACTCTCAAGAGTCTTCTCCAACACCACAGTTCAAAGGCATTAATTCTTCGGTGCTCAGCCTTCTTCACAGTCCAACTCTCACATCCATACATGACCACAGGAAAAACCATAGCCTTGACTAGACGAACCTTTGTTGGCAAAGTAATGTCTCTGCTTTTGAATATGCTATCCAGGTTGGTCATAACTTTCCTTCCAAGGAGTAAGCGTCTTTTAATTTCATGGCTGCAGTCACCATGAAATTAATTATTATCTGCAGTGATTTTGGAGCCCCCAAAAATAAAGTCTGACACTGTTTCCACTGTTTCCCATGAAGTGATGGGACCAGATGCCATGATCTTAGTTTTCTGAATGTTGAGCTTTAAGCCAACTTTTTCACTCTCCACTTTCACTTTCATCAAGAGGCTTTTTAGTTCCTCTTCACTTTCTGCCATAAGGGTGGTGTCATCTGCATATCTGAGGTTACTGATATTTCTCCCGGCAATCTTGATTCCAGCTTGTGCTTCTTCCAGTCCAGCATTTCTCATGATGTACTCTGCATATAAGTTAAATAAGCAGGGTGACAATATACAGCCTTGACGTACTCCTTTTCCTATTTGGAACCAGTCTGTTGTTCCATGTCCAGTTCTAACTGTTGCTTCCTGACCTGCATACAGATTTCTCAAGAAGCAGATCAGGTGGTCTGATATTCCCATCTCTTTCAGAATTTTCCGCAGTTTATTGTGATCCACACAGTCAAAGGCTTTGGCATAGTCAATAAAGCAGAAATAGATGTTTTTCTGGAACTCTCTTGCCTTTTCCATGATCCAGCAGATATTGGAAATTTGATCTCTGGTTCCTCTGCCTTTTCTAAAACCAACTTGAACACCAGGAAGTTCACGGTTCACCTATTGCTGAAGCCTGGCTTGGAGAATTTTGAGCATTACTTTACTAGCATGTGAGATGAGTGCAATTGTGCGGTAGTTTGAGCATTCTTTGGCATTGCCTTTCTTTGGGATTGGAATGAAAATTGATCTTTTCCAGTCCTGTGGCCACTGCTGAGTTTTCCAAATTTCCTGGCATATTCAGTGCAGCACTTTCACAGCATCATCTTTCAGGATTTGGAATAGCTCAACTGGAATTCCATCACCTCCACTAGCTTTGTTCATAGTGATGCTTTCTAAGGCCCACTTGACTTCACATTCCAGGATGTCTGGCTCTAGGTGAGTGATCACACCATCATGATTATCTGGGTCATGAAGATCTTTTTTGTACAGTTCTTCTGTGTATTCTTGCCATCTCTTCTTACTATCTTCTGCTTCTGTTAGATCCGTACCATTTCTGTCCTTTATTGTGCCCATCTCTGCATGAAATGTTCCCTTGGTATCTCTAATTTTCTTGAAGAGATCTCTAGTCTTTCCCATTCTGTTGTTTTCCTCTATTTCTTTTCATTGATCGCTGAGGAATGCTTCCTTATCTCTCCTTGCTATTCTTTGGAACTCTGTATTCAGATGCTTATATCTTTCCTTTTCTCCTTTGCTTTTTGCTTCCCTTATTTTCACAGCTATTTGTAAGGCCTCCTCAGACAGCCATTTTGCTTTTTTGCATTTCTTTTCCATGGGGATGGTCTTGACCCCTGTCTCCTGTACAATGTCATGAACCTCCATCCACAGTTCATCAGGCACTCTATCTATCAGATCTAGTCCCTTAAATCTATTTCTCACTTCCACTGTATACTCTTAAGGGATTTGATTTAGGTCATGCCTGAATGGCCTAGTGGTTTTCCCTACTTTCTTCAATTTAAGTCTGAATTTGGGAATAAGGAATTCATGATCTAAGCCACAGTTAGCTCCCAGTCTTGTTTTTGCTGACTGTATAGAGCTTCTCCATCTTTGGCTACAAAGAATATAATCAATCTGATTTCAGTGTTGACCATCTGGTAATATCTATGTGTAGAGTCTTCTCTTGTGTTATTGGAAGAAGGTGTTTGCTATGACCAGTGAGTTCTCTTGGCAAAACTCTATTATCCTTTGCCCTGCTTCATCCTGTACTCCAAGGCCAAATTTGCCTGTTACTCCAGGTGTTTCTTGACTTCCTACTTTTGCATTCCAGTCCCCTATAATGGAAAGGACATCTGTTTTTGGATGTTAGTTCTAAAAGGTCTTGTAGGTCTTCATAGAACCGTTCAACTTCAGCTTCTTCAGCGTTACTGGTTGGGGCATAGACTTGGATTACTGTGATATTGAATGGTTTGCCTTGGAAACGAACAGAGATCATTCTGTCATTTTTGAGATTGCATCCATGTACTGCATTTTGGACTCTTTTGTTGACCCTGATGGCTACTCCATTTCCTCTAAGGGATTCCTGCCTACAGTAGTAGATATAATGGTCATCTGAGTTAAATTCACCCATTCCAGTCCATTTTAGTTCGCTGATTTCTAGAATGTTGACGTTCACTCTTGCCATCTCCTGTTTGACCACTTCCAATTTGCCTTGATTCATGGACCTAACATTCCAGGTTCCTATGCAATTATTGCTCTTTACAGCATCGGACCTTGCTTCTCTCACCAGTCACATCCACAACTGGGTATTGTTTTTGCTTTGGCTCCATCCCTTCATTCTTTCTGGAGTTATTTCTCCACTGATCTCCAGTAACACATTGGGCACCTACTGACCTGGAGAGTTCCTCTTTCAGTATCCTATCATTTTGCCTTTTCATACTGTTCATGGGGTTTTCAAGGCAGGAATACTGAAGTGGTTTGCCATTCCCTTCTCCAGTGGACCACATTCTGTCAGACCTCTCTACCATGACCTGCCTGTCTTGGGTGGCCCCACACACATGGCTTAGTTTCATTGAGTTAGACAAGGCTGTGGTCTGTGTGATCAGATTGGCTAGTTTTCTGTGATTATGGTTTCAGTGTGTCTGCCCTCTGATACCCTTTCGCAACATCTACCATCTTACTTGGGTTTCTCTTACCTTGGATGTGGGGTATCTCTTCACGGCTGCTCCAGCAAAGTGCATCTCCTACTAGTAGCTCAAGCTTCCTACTATTTTGCAGTTTAAGCTTGTCCTCTGTTATCTATGTTACTCAGACAATTAATCAAGAATGCAGTTACCTAATAATAAATATTCTGTTAGATTGAACCATATGAATTGATGATAATTACCCACTTTAACTTATGAGAGCAGTTAAACAGTAGCAACTCCCAATATATAATACATGTTAAGTCTGAGTCTTAAAATAAATGACCAGACAAATATATGCACTCTCACTTTCTGATGTTTTTTAGTTTCCTCATAGCACTTGGCCTTTTGAAAATAATGTGCATTTATTTGGTAGAATACTTGCAATTTTGAGGGAAATATACAATACTTGTATTTTAGCTAGCTCCAACAAGGACATCTGTGCCGGAATTAATCTCTTTGACATAGCACTCTGTGAAAGCAATTTGTTTATCTCTTCTGCAGTACATGTTTCTACAAAATTCTTTTGTTAATGTAACACATAGACTCATCTCTTTTATTAAGCACTTTGAATGTAGTCAGATGTTGTGGTGATGGGGGAGTAACAGATCTCTGTAATACATTATAAAAATAAAAAACAACACAGCTAGTATTTCCTCTTTGGCACTTTCACCTTTTATAACAATGTTCCATGGAATAGTCTCTTATTCAATTTTCACATTTTTACTCCTATAAATTTTAGCAAGAGCTGAGAATATTAATGAAAACATCTTTTGACAGTATTTTTCCAAGCTCTCTAACTATTTATTTGTTATTGGAAACAAACTATAACTTTGATGTGTTAATGATGTTAAGAAACATATACAATGCCTATTTTTAATACAAGCATTCTCCTACTTGTATTCTATATCACATTTTGTCCAAGGGAGATATGCAAATGCCATCTAGAGAGATGTTTATTTTTGGTTTGTGATACTTTATGATGTAAATAATTTGCTCTTAAATTGATGTTTAAATTTCTATGATAAAATGCATTCTAAAATGACCTCCAAATTAAACCATTTTTCTACTTTAATAAAAAGTAGATTTCTTTTATGTTTCAGGGTCTTAAATAAAGAGAGGATTGAAAGTGAATATAATATCCTTAGTTTCATATACTATTAATTAGCACCTCTCATAATCCTGTTCCAGTAGAAGTAAATTTTGTTGTCAGAAAGGAGTCAATAATAAAGAAAAGAAAGAGAAAGGAAAGGAAAAGGAGGAAGAAAGGAAAAAGAAAGGAAAGAAGAAAGGTAGGGAGTAAAGAATAAAAAGAGTGAAAAACAATAAAACTAAAGCAAACTCAAACCAATAAAAATGATGGCAGGAATTATACCCAAGTGTGTTGGAGAGTGTAGCCTACATGTTTTCTGCATTGACTGCCTCTGTGGTAGACTAGAAATGACAGGTGACACTGACCTGGGTCATGCGTGGTAAGAGATGATAAATGATGGGAACAAAGCCCTCCCTTGTTACCTTGGCAGGCCTTCACTCTGCATCACCTTGAATCCAACTTTTGTTTTTAGAGGAGAATTTTAGGTGAAAGCAACAAATCTGAAGTTACAGCTAAATGTGAATCAGGGGGAATTACTATTGTGATGGCTACCTCTGCTTAGGTTTAATTTTCAGATATGAGCTGGACATTTGCTTAGGGCAGGTGATCTCAAAGGTTTGGCTTATCAAAGATTTGGCTTACATTGCATTTTTTTTTCCAACTCTTGATGGAACTGAAAAACCTACCAAAAATAAGACAAGGCTAAGATTTAGGATCTCTATATAGCTGACCAACTAATTTCTATTTGCTAATAAGTGAGTCATTTCATGTCTTACAGCTGTCCTATTCTCACATGTAAATAGATGCCTCTCTCATTGGTCTTGGGAAGGGAAGTCTTGGGGTTTAGATGAAAGAATATGTGCAGAAGTTCTTTAGCAGCTACCAAATAATAAGCAGATGAAAGGTGTGAGATTATAATTGTATTAATACCTAACTTGAATTCATTGATCTATAAAAATCTTTGAAAAAGCCAAGAAAGCATAAATTTATAAAAAGTGAACTAAATCATTTGAACTCTTAAAAAATCTGTATTCTTGGGGACTGTATATGTGTTTTAAAGATACAGTTTATGGCTCTGAGTCTTAAACATACAATGTACCCAATATACTTAAAAATACCCTGACCATATTGCTTATGAGTCAATGTAAATGCATTTTCACAAACCTGCTGACTCTGGTGAAGAGATCAGCATGAAGTATGACTACCCAACTTTCATCTTCATGCAGAATATATATTGCCTTTGCTGTGGGAGCTGTGTTACTTACTGTTTATATAACATTGGGCAATATTATGGACTGCATGCTTGTGCCTCATCGAAATTCATATATTGAAGCCCTAATAACCCATGTGATGGTGTTTGGAGATGTGTCTTTGGGAGGTAATTAGATAAGAAGGGTGGCACCCTAGTGATGAGATCAGTGCCTATACAAAAAGAAACAGATAGGTAACTAAATATGGCGGAGTAGAAGGACATGTGCTCATCTCCTGCAAGAACTCCAAAATTACGACTTGCTGCTGAGCAAGAATCTACAGGAAAATGTTGGATTCCATCAGAAAGAGATACCCCACCTCCAAGGACAAAGAAGAACCCCCAGCAATATGGTAAGAGCAGAGAAATCATGTTTAGAATCAAACCCCATACCTGCCAGAAATGCTCAGAGGACTCAAACAAAACCTTGTGCATACCAGAAGACCCACAGAAACTAAGCCAGATCTGCCTTTTAGTGTTTGAGTGTCTCCTGCAGAATTATGGGTCAGCAGTGGCCTGCTGCAGGGGCAGGAGCTTTGGGTGCAGCAGACCTGGGTGTGGCATAAGCCTTCTTGGAGATGGTCACCATAACTCCACCACTGAACCACAAGAACTTACATAGGACTGGGGAAACAGACTCTTGGACGGCACAAACAAAACCTGTGTACACCAGGACAGAGGAGAAAGGAGCAGTGACCCCACAAGAGACTGACTCAGACTTGCCCATGAGTGTCCAGGAGTCTCCCATGGAGGCATGGGCTGGTAGTGGCCTGCTGCAGGATTGAGGACAATGAGTGCAGCAGTGCATGCACAGGACCTTTTGAAGGAGGTTGCCATTATCTTCATTACCTCCACCATAGTCTGGCCTCAGGTCAAACAACAGGGAGGGAACACAGCCCCTCCCATCAATAGAAAATTGGACTAAAGATTTGCTGAGCATGGCCCCACCCATTAGAGCAAGACCATGTTTCCCCCTCAGTCAGTCTCTCCCATCAGGAAGCTTCCATAAGCCTTTTCTCCTTATCCATCAGAGGGCAGAAAGAATGTAAACCACAATTACAGAAAGATAATCAAATTGATCCCATGGACCACAACCTTGTATAACTCAATGAAACTATGAGCCATGCCACCAAAGATGGACAGGTAATGGTGGAGAGTTCTGGCAAAATGTGGTCCACTGGAGAAGGGAATGGGAAACCACTTCAGTACTCTTGCCTTGAGAACCCCATGAACAGTGTGAAAAGGCAAAAAGATGACACAGAGAGATGAACTCCCCGGGTCAGTAGGTGCCCAACATGCTACTGAAGAAGAGTGGAAAAATAACTCCAGAAAGAATGAAGAAATGGAGCCAAAATAAATCAACACCCAGTTGTGTATGTGACTGGTGATGGAAGTAAATTCCAATACTGTAAAGAACAATATTGCATACGAACCTGGAATGTTAGGTCCATGAATCAAGGCAAATTGGAAGTGGTCAAACAGGAGATGGCAAGAGTGAACATCGACAGGTCGGGAATCCATGAACTCAAATAGACTGGAATGGGCAAATTTAACTCAAATGATTATTATATCTACTACTGTGGGCAAGAATCCCTTAGAAGAAATGGAGTAGCCATCATGGTCAACAAAAGAATCTGAAATGCAGTACATGGATGCAATCTCAAAAACAACAGAATGATTTCTGTTCGTTTCCAAGGCAAACCATTCAATATCACAGTAATCCAAGTCTATGCCCTAACCAGTAATGCTGAAGCTGAAGTTGAACAGTTCTATGAAGACCTACAGAACCTTCTAGAACTAACACCCAAAAAATGTCATTTTCATTATAGGGGACTAGAATGCAAAAGCAGGAAATCATGAGATACCTGGAGTAACAGGCAAGTTTGGCCTTGAAGTACAAATTGAAGTGGGGCAAAGGTTAACAGAGTTTTGCCAAGAGAACACACTGGTCATAGCAAACACCCTTTTCCAACAACACAAGAGAAGACTCTACACATGTACATCACCAGATGGTCAATACCAAAATCAGATTGATTATATTCTTTGCAGCTGAAAATGGAGAAATTCTATACAGTCAGCAAAAACAAGACTGGGAACAGACTGTGGCTCAGATCATGAATTCCTTATTGCAAAATTCAGACTTAAATTGAAGAAAGTAGGGAAAACCACTAGACCATTCAGGTATGACCTAAATCAAATCCCTTAAGATTATACAGTGGAAGTGATAAATAGATTCAAGGGATTAGATCTGATAGAGTGCTTGAAAGACTATGGACGGAGGTTCTTGACATTGTATAGTAGGCAGTGATCAAAACCATCCCCAAGAAAAAAAAAATGTGAAAAGGCAAAATGGTTGTCTGAGGAGGCCTTACCAGTAGCTGAGAAAAGAAGAGAAGCAAAAGGCAAAGGAGAAAAGGAAAGATATACCCATTTGTATGCAGAGTTTCAAAGAATAGAAAGAGAGATAAGAAAGCCTTCCTCAGTGATCAGTGCAAAGAAATAAAGGAAAACAATAGAATGGGAAAGATGAGAGATCTCTTTAAGAAAATTAGAGCTATCAATGAATATTTCATGCAACGACAGGCACAATAAAGGACAGGAATAGTATGGGCCTAACAGAAGCTGGAATCAAGATTGCCGGAGAAATATCAATAACCTCAGATATGCAGATGACACCACCCTTATGGCAGAAAGTGAAGAGGAACTCAAAAGCCTCTTGATGAAAGTGAAAGTGGAGAGTGAAAAAGTTGGCTTAAAGCTCAACATTCAGAAAACTAAGATCATGGCATCCGGTCCCATCACTTCATGGGAAATAGATGGGGAAACAGTGGAAACAGAGTCAGACTATTTTGGGGGGCTCCAAAATTACTGCAGATGGTGACTGCAGCCATGAAATTAAAAGACGCTTACTCCTTGGAAGGAAAGTTATGACCAACCTAGATAGCATATTCAAAAGCAGAGACATTACTTTGCCAACAAAGGTTCATCTAGTCAAGGCTATGGTTTATCCTGTGGTCATGTATGGATGTGAGAGTTGGACTGTGAAGGCTGAGCGCCAAAGAATTGATGCTTTTGAACTGTGGTGTTGGAGAAAACTCTTGAGAGTCCCTTGGACTACAAGGAGATCCAACCAGTCCATTCTGAAGGAGATCAGCCCTGGGATTTCTTTGGAAGGAATGATGCTCAAGCTGAATCTCCAGTACTTTGGCCACCTCATGTGAAGAGTTGACTCATTGGGAAAGACTCTGATGCTGGGAGGGATTGGGGGCAAGAGGAGAAGGGGACGACAGAGGATGAGATGGCTGGATGGCATCACTAACTCGATGGACGTGAGTCTGAGTGAACTCTGGGAGTTGGTGATGGACAGGGAGGCCTGGCATGCTGCAATTCATGGGGTCGCAAAGAGTTGGACACGACTGAGCGACTGATCTGATCTGATCTGAACAGAAGCAGAAAATATTAGAGGTAGCAAGAATACACAGGAAAACTATATAAAAAAGATCTTCATGACTCAGATAACCGCAATGGTATGATTAGTCAGCTAGAGCCAGATATCATGTAATACAAAGTGAAGTGGGCCTTAGGAAATACCACTACAAACAAAGCTAGTGGAGGTAATGGAATTCAGTTGAGCCATTGCAAATCTTAAAAAATGATGCTGTGAAAGTGCTGCACTCAATATGGCAGCATATTTGGAAAACCCAGCATGGGCCACAGGACTGGAAAAGGTCAGTTTTCATTCCAATTCCAAAGAAAGGCAATGCTAAAGAATGTTCAAACTATAACACAGTTGCCCTCATCTCACAAACTAGCAAAGAAATGCTCAAAATTCTCCAAGCCAGGCTTCAACAGTACATGAATCATGAACTTCCAGATATTCAAGCTGGATTTAGAGAACACAGAGGAAACAAAGATCAAATTGCCAACATCCACTGGATTGTTGAAAAAGCAAAAGAGTTGCAGAAAAACATCTACTTCTGCTTTATTGACTACGCTAATGCCTTTGACTGTGTAGATCACAACAAACTGTGGAAAATTCTTAAAGAGATGGAAATGCCAGACCATCTTACCTGCCCCCTGAGAAATCTATGTGCAGCACAAGAAGCAACAGTTAGAACTGGACATGGAAAAACAGACCGATTCCAAATCGGGAAAAGAGTATGTCAAGCCAGTATATTGTCACTCTGCTTATTTAACTTATATGCAGAATACATCACACAAAATGCCAGGCTGAATGAAGCACAAGCTGGAATCAAATTGCTGGGAGAAATATCAACAACTTTGGATATGCAGATGACATCACCCTTATGGCAGAAAGTGAAGAAGAACTAAAGAGCCTCTTGATGAATGTGGAAGAGGGGAGTGAAAAAGTTGGCTTAAAGCTCAACATTCAGAAAACGAAGATCATGGCATCTGGTCCCATCACTTCATGGGAAACAGATGGGGAAGCAATGGAAACTGACAGACTTTAGTTTTGGGGGCTCCAAAATCATTGCAGATGGTGACTGCAGCCATGAAATTAAAAGACGCTTACTCCTTCAAAGGAAAGTTATGACCAACCTAGACAGTATATTAAAAAGCAGAGACATTATTTTGTGAACAAAGGTCTGTCGTGTCAAGGCTCTGGTTTTTCCAATAGTCATGTATAGATATGAGAGTTGAACTATAAACAAAGCTGAGTGCCTAAGAATTGATGCTTTTGAACTGTAGTGTTGGAGGAGACTCTTGAAAGTCCCTTGGACAGCAAGGAGATTCAACCAGTCCATTCTAAAGGAGATCAGTCCTGGGTGTTCTTTGGAAGGACTGATGCTAAAGCTGAAACTCCAATACTTTGGCCACCTGATACAAAGAACTAACTCATTGGAAAAGCCCCTGATTCTGGGGAAGATTGAAGGGCGGAGGAGAAGGGAATGACAGAGGATGAAATGATTGGATTGCATCAGCAACTCAATGGACATGAGTTTGAGCAAGTTCTGTGAGTTGGTGATGGACAGGGAAGTCTGTTCTGCGGCAGTTCATGGGGTCGCAAAGAGTTGGACGAGACTGAGAGACTGATTTACTGACTGAAGAAGAAACAATGGAGCTTTATTTTTTTGTTTTCAGTCTTGTGAGTGTTCAATTAGAGTACTGCCTTCTGTAAATCAGGCAGAGGGATCATGCTAGAACTGGGCCATGCTGGCACCCTGATCTTAGACTATCAAATCTCCAGTGAGAAATAAATTTTTGTTATGAAAACCACCAAGTTCAAATTGATAGCAACACAAATTGACTAAGATGGGCAAATTCCTCTATTGTTCTTTCATTCAGCATTTCTTTCTTCCTTCTTTCAATATTAAGTATCTACTATGCCTGATAATGGTCACAGCTTTAGGAATAAAGTCAACCAGATTGAAATTGTCCTTCCTCCTGAAATTCTATTGTTAGTAATAGGAAAGCATACAATAAGCAAATAAAATTAAATAGTGACTCATACTGGAAGAATATAAATGCAGGTTTCAATAGAGAATGGTTATAGTATTTATCTTTATTAATTACTACTATAATATATATTATATATACATATATTGCTACTAACAATACAGTCAGAGTTAATAAAACTAAAAGATTATTTGGCCACTGTCCACATTACTGATGTCCAATCCAAGAGCATTCGGTTCAGTTCCATTCAGTCGCTCAGTTATGTCTGACTCTGTGATGCCATAGACAGCAGCATGCCAGGCTTCCCTGTCCATCAGGGAAGAGAAGTCACCAACTCCCAGAGCTTGCTCAAATTCATGTCCATTGAGTCAGTGATGTCATTTAAACATCTCATTGTCTGTCATCCCCTCTGTCATCCCCTTCTTCATGGCTTTGAGAGATTTAAAAGTAAAAGTCGAAATTTTCAGAAAATACCTCCCTAGTTCAGTTCAGTCAGTTCAGTCGCTCAGTCGTTTCCGACTCTTTGAGACCCCATGAATCACAGCTCGCCAGGCCTCCCTGTCCATCACCAACTCCCGGAGTTCACCCAAACTCATGTGCACCGAGTCGGTGATGCCATCCAGCCATCTCATCCTCTGTTGTCCCCTTCTCCTCCTGTCCCCAATCCCTCCCAGCATCAGAGTCTTTTCCAATGAGTCAACTCTTCGCATGAGGTGGCCAAAGTACTGGAGTTTCAGCTTTAGCATCATTCCTTCCAAAGAAATCCCAGGGCTGATCTCCTTCAGAATGGACTGGTTGGATCTCCTTGTAGTCCAAGGGACTCTCAAGAGTTTTCTCCAACACCACAGTTCAAAAGCATCAATTCTTTGGCGCTCAGCCTTCACAGTCCAACTCTCACATCCATACATGACCACAGGATAAACCATAGCCTTGACTAGACAAACCTTTGTTGGCAAAGGAATGTCTCTGCTTTTGAATATGCTATCTAGGTTGGTCATAACTTTCCTTCCAAGGAGTAAGCGTCTTTTAATTTCATGGCTGCAGTCACCATCTGCAGTAATTTTGGAGCCCCCCCAAAATAGTCTGACTCTGTTTCCACTGTTTCCCCATCTATTTCCCATGAAGTGATGGGACCGGATGCCATGATCTTAGTTTTCTGAATGTTGAGCTTTAAGCCAACTTTTTCACTCTCCACTTTCACTTTCATCAAGAGGCTTTTTAGTTCCTCTTTACTTTCTGCCATAAGGGTGGTGTCATCTGCATATCTGAGGTTATTGATATTTCTCCCGGCAGTCTTGATTCCAGCTTGTGCTTCTTCCAGTCCAGCGTTTCTCATGATGTACTCTGCATATAAGTTAAATAAACAGGGTGACAATATACAGCCTTGACGTACTCCTTTTCCTATTTGGAACCAGTCTGTTGTTCCATGTCCAGTTCTAACTGTTGCTTCCTGACCTGCATACAGATTTCTCAAGAGGCAGGTCAGGTGCTCTGGTATTCCCATCTCTTTCAGAATTTTCCACAGTTTATTGTGATCCACACAGTCAAGGGCTTTGGCATAGTCAACAAAGCAGAAGTAGATGTTTTTCTGGAACTCTCTTGCTTTTTCCATGATCCAGTGGATGTTGGCAATTTGATCTCTGGTTCCTCTGCCTTTTCTAAAACCAGCTTGAACATCAGGAAGTTCACGGTTCACGTATTGCTGAAGCCTGGCTTGGAGAATTTTGAGCATTACTTTACTAGCATGTGAGATGAGTGCAAATGAATCCAAACCCAGAGGCAACTGTAAATGTGGTGTTTTTGCTGGAATTAAAGGTTAGGACCTTTCCAAATCATGGTCAGAATATAGCAATGCTTTCTAACATGTGAGACAGGTTCACTGATGTTTTTCAGTGTGTTTTTATAATGACTCATTATATTAAGAGTCAAAGTAATAATAACAATGGCTAACCCTTATTGAATATTTGAATATTGAATATTTGTAGTAAATATTCAATAAGGGTTAGCCATTCATTTATATTGATTTGTTTACCCAACAAATCCCAGGGAGACATTTTCTAAAAATTTCAACTTTTACTTTTATATCTCTCAAGGCCTTAATAAAGTCACTGCTTTTGGTGAGGCCTGGGAAAATTCCTCTTATTCGTTTTCCAAGATGGAGTTAAAAGTTGAGAGACTCTAACTGTCATCCGCTGTTCACAGCCTTGGTGCTCCCGGCTCAGCATCTGAAATGAACACATTCACCACTGTATTTCGGGGGTGAATGTGTTCATGGTGATGCCTCAACCATGACATTTGAGTCTTACAGATTAAGGAAAGAAGCAACCCTGATGTGCTGCTTGTGTTAAATCTCCTGGCACATTTATTTTCAATATATTGAATATAAGATTGCAGATCTCCAATTTACATGTTCCTGGTAAATAGATAGTATCAGAAGGTTGTGTCTTAGCACATCTGGAATTGTATGTACATGAAACAAAGGCAAATTCAAATGGCAAAGCTCAGAGAAGGAACCTAAAGACAGAGCATAATTGTTTAACCCAAAAATGTTCTTCCCTTTCTGTTGCAAAAGTGTCAGAATACAAAGTAGCCTCATTTAAAAATATCATGTAGGTTATTTCCAAAGTTACTCATTGACAGTATTAATTTGTTTATGCCTGGATTGAAAGCAATGGTTAGGTTTAAAAAAATATATTCTTTATTGTGAAAGATAAAATGACAAAGAGAGTTTTTTTTTTCTTTTTCTAATTCATGTCTGTGTTTTAATAGTGCTATGATGAATGCAACCAGAAAAATAAGAACAAATTCCCTCTTTAAAACCATTCACAAAAGAAGGCTCTTTCTCTTTTTTTCCCCATTCAATTAAGAAGTACTATGTAGATAATAGAATTACCTATTTTTATGAAGTTTCACATTTTGTTATTGAATAATAACTTAGATGATTGGATTCTTACTAATCTCTGCCATTTAGGAGTTCAACTATCTGAGCCAAGTACAACCTATCAGACTCAGTTTCCTCAACTAGAAAATGGGCCTAATAGTAATTGAGTTAACAGCTGTCTTGTAGATTTGCTAAGGGAATTGAATGAGAAATTTTATGTGAAACTAGTTTGTAAATTCTATAGGACTGTAAAATGTACAGCAATATTGTAACACATAAATTATATAAATATATAAATTATATCATTTATATAAATTTAGCACATATTACAATGAATTAATGACTGTCACTATTACCATACAGCTTCACACATTTAAAGAGTGACCAAGACGCATAAACACTCTTTCAATTTCAAACTTAAACATCCACATATATCTACAAGGGCACCGATATAAAGTTGTTCTACTGCTTTGCTCTTTAATACTATTTCTGAATTATTTGTGATCAACATGAATTTTAATACTGAATTGACTAGCACAGTTGCTTAAAATTTTAACTTCTTATTTTGTACTTTTGAAATAGCTTTTGCCAAAGTAGCCTTGTTAAATTGGGCTATATAAACATGCAATTATTTATACCAACTCACGTTAGGTCCACACTTTAAGGACTGCCAATTTTCCACCAATGTAATTATAGCTGTAACTGGTCTTCAGTTATTTGAACTAAAGAGTTCAGTGTCTTGGATCATACTTTTGATTTTTCCTTGCAAGTTACACATTCATTAGATTTTTAAAGGTAAAATTACTTTGTATATACGTTATATATACAGACATTTAAACTGTGTATGAAATGTATTCACAATTCTTAAATAGATAATTCTGAGCTTGAATATATGTTTTAGAAACAGTAAATGAAACTTTCACTTAGAAAAAATGTTCTTCATACTTTAAAATAACTTTAATTTCCATGGAGGTGAGTACTATGTAATTAAGTAATTCTTGTTATACAGGGGAAAAAAAGTTTTAGATGTAAATACATAATTCTGCTACCACAGCTAACAGAAATGTTATCATTAAGTGTTTTCTACATTTTGAGGAAGGTAATAAATATTCCCAGGTCTCTATGTGTGTCCTTTTTTAATTTTTTTGAAAGAAGCATTAAACATATTGACACTCCAGTTCCAGCAGGGAAACAGAAAAACACAGAATACATAATATCAAATACTTTTTGAGGGCAAACTTGTTTGTCAACTTTGTCTACCAGAAATGGCATTATTAACTAAGTCTCACTATCATAAAGCAACTCTGATAGCTCTCATAATTCTTAATTCTCTAAGTGGAAATAGATGCACTTTGCAAAACGTCAATTCTCAAGTTGATCTCTGTTTTTTTTCATGTATTTTTAATGGATAATTTCCATGAACTTATTCAAATTGCTATATGGGGCATAGCTAGTTTCTGGTGAACTCACTTGGTAATAAGTTTGATCTCCTGACTACTTCTAAATCATCAATACAATTCACATACTTGTGTCTAGGTAAACTCAACACCCACTGAGTTTAAAGTTATATTTTCACCATTAATTCTGGCAAAAAAATTTTATAACAGTGTGGAATGGTGGACAAACTAGACTTTTCAGAGTAGATCAAAAAATTGTGTCTGAGAAAGGAAATGTTGACATGATGTACTGTTACAATTCAGAGCCAAATATGTGCATCAGACTCATTTTCAACAAGCCCTAGCCACCTTCACAATGTGTCTGATTTTGATCAAACTTTGTTTTTTCCCCTTTTCCCCCTTTTTGGGGGCTCTTTTCCTCTTTTCCCCTCCAGAACTTGGCCTTACTCATATCTTTCAAATTCTTCTCAGGACAAGCTAGCTGAAAAATTCCTGAAGAAAAGTTATGAAGCTCCATTAATTACTGATTCAACAAATTTAATTAAGCAGTTTTTCTGAAAAATCAAAAGGGGAATGAATATGCTAGAAAAATACTTGTGGGTCTATGTGTTTTTCCAACATCTCCTGAGTGAATTGTCTTGATTGTGTTTGATACATCATTTGGAGGCATACATAAAAGAAATTTGATGTAACGATTTATGGGCAGAGACAATATTTATGCTCAAATTTGAGCTAATTTTCTCAATGGTTTTGTTGCTTTTCACTTGTAAAAGATTATGTTTAATTCATTCAATTCAGATGATTTCAGACTTTGTCCCTGTAAGTAATATTAATTGTATTTGAATTGCAAATGACCACATAATCTCATTTTAAATTTCAAGCCCTAGGACCAAAGCCCAAGTACTAAAATCCAAACAGATGTTCAACATGAAGAATGTTTACAGACTTACTGAATGAAATGTTTTTGGTCACTAAACTTTTTTGGCATTAACAAAACGTTTTTAAAAAAAGAAACCCATTTTTGTGTGTGGCCTCATTTACACAGCAATTGTGTGTGCAGTGGATTATTACAACTCTTTAGTTTCTATATTACATAGTCTGTGAGATATAGAATTGTGTTTGTAAAGTAAATAACTCAATTTTTACTTATTAGAGATGAAAGGGACTAGTTTTACCCTCCAGTCTTAAGCAAATTTTTAGTGTTTTAAGGGAAGAAAATAATGGCTTTTCAAATATTGGGCAACAATGAAGACTGCAATATTGGAGAAGAGGATAATGAGCAAGCTTAGTCTTACAATTACCCGAACTTACTGCCTAAGGAGTTTCCATTCATTCCTTAGGAGAGAATGCAAGCAAAACTATTCAGTTGTCTTATATCAAGGAGACAAGACAAGATTCAAAGATTTGATAGGACAAGGAGCTGGGGTTCCTAGGACAGAATGGGGTGGGGTGGGGGGGGGGGGTGGAGAAAGGCACAGAGAGAGAATTAGCTCCAGAGATCTACCAAAAGTTCCCTCCTCTTAAGTATTTAGCTATATACTGATCAGTGCATGAATCTGAGAAAACTGCCAAGCCAGGGAAATAACTACTTATAAAGTACCTACAGAGAAGTCCTTAAGAGTTGACATTCTCAACAGTCAGGATGGAAAAACCTTATAAAACATGGATGATTGTGTACAGTGTTAGAAACTGTATTGCTTAAGTAGTGAAGAAAAATTAGCCTTGGACTAAAAAGGCTTTTTGTTCCCACCTAGCAAAGCTCAGAAACAAATTTCAAAAAAGATCAGACTATTCCCACATGACTTGAGCATTACAGAAATAAAAGTTTGAAAACTTAAAAAAAAATACAAGAATATTTGAAGAAATAATCAGAAAATTCTCCAGAAAAGAAAAAAGAAGCTCAATGAACAAACCACAGGAAAATTAAGACAGCTTTAAAAAGACATATCATAATCAAATTGATTAATAATACCAATAACAAAGAGAAAAATCTTAAAGACAGCTGAGAAAAAAGACATGTACATACAAAGAAATAGAGATAGGATGACAAATTGTTTCAATCAGGAAGTAGTACAAAACAATGTTCTAATGTACTGAAAGAAAATAAAATTGTCAATCTGGAAGTTCATATCCAGTATAAAACCTTCCAAACACTAAGACAGAATATTTTTCTAGGATACAAAATATAAAACAAAACAAACAAACAAACAAAGAAAAACTACTATTAAACCTGCAATTTAAGAATGTCAAAGTAAGTCCTTCATGTAGAAGGCGGATCATACCGAATAGATGTCTGGATCTACAAAAATAAGAGTTAGTAGCATATAGGTATATATAAATTAATTTTTAAATTAAGAATCCATTTAAAGAAAAATTTAAGCAAAAATAATAATTGCATTGTGGAGGGTTACAATAAATGCAGCCGCAAAATTTATGACAACAATATTAAAAATGCTGGGATAGGTGAAATGTTCAGTTTTATATAATGTAGTAGAATATTATTTGAAGGTAGACCATAATAAGTTAAAGATATATAGCAGAATTCCTGAAAGAAAGAACAAAATACACACAGGAAATTAGAACTAATAAACTACAATAGAGATAAAATTAAATCATAAAAGATAATTAATCCTAAACAAGGCAAAAATGGGGGAGAAGGGAACAAGGAACATACAAAAGAATAAAATGGTAGATTTAAACCTAGTCATGTCAATAATCACATTATATGTAAATGGTCTACGCACCTCAGCAAAAGGGAGATCTTGTCAATTTATTAGATTGTGTAAAAAAGTAATACTGTTCTATTTGTTTCCTTGAAAAAACTGACATTAATGCTTCACTGGAGTTGAAAGTAATACCATTCTGATATTAATGGAAGAAAAGTTGGAATGCTGATATGTAAATTACAAAGATTTACCAGTAAAAGAAGGTCATTTCATAAAGATAAAATTGAGAATTAACCATGAAGATTTAACATAATATGTTCATGTTCCTAACAGCAAGCTTCCAAATACATGAAGCAAAAGCTGTCATAGCTAAAAGGATAAATATATCAATTCACAATGATATTCAAATATGTCAACACCACTCTCTCAATAATTGGCAGAAACTATACAGTGAAACTTGAATCTGTAGAAATGCAGAGTTGGGAAGATCCCCTGGAGAAGGGAAAGGCTACCCACTCTAGTATTCTGGTCTGGAGAACACCATGAACTGTATAGTCCACGGGTTCGCAAAGAGTAGGACATGACTGAGCGACTTTCACTTTCACTTTTCATTCTTGCCTGGAGAATCCCATGGACAGAGGAGCCTGGAGGGCTGCAATCCGTGGGATTGTGAGTCAGACATGAGTGAGTGACTAACACTACTACTGTTAGGTATTAAGGGGTCAGGGCTCCAACATGTGAATTTGTAGGGTTACAATTCAGCTTATGACAAACCTTAAACACATTATGGTGAGGGAGGGAATCCAGACTGAAAAAGCTACATACCCCGTCATTCCACTTATATGACTTTTTGGAAAAATCAATACTGTGGGGACAGAAAACAGATTTGTAGTTCCCAGAAACTAGGGTAGAGAAGGATACACAGAATTTGGAGTAATTTTTTGGAGTGACAGAACTTTCTATACTTTGTGGCAAAGCTTATATAACTGCATTCACTTGTTAAAGCTTGTTGAACTATACAAAAAAGGGTAAATTTTAATCTATGTCAATTATACTTTAAAAAATGTGTAAAAAAATTAATGGTTGCTACTTATGGATATTTTCCACTTAAAACCTTACATTTCCATGGGCAGAAATTAACTTTACTATATAGTGAGACTGGAAATATAAAGGCTTCCATTCATTATCAGACACCAACAAAGCAGAAAATTGCTTTAAATTTTTTGGAAAGTAATTGGATAAAAAGATGTATCTATATATATAGAGTCTGCTTTCTGATGGATAAGGCTAAAAGGGTTGTGGAAACTTCTTGATGGGAGGGACTCATTCAATTCAGTCACTCAGTCATGTCCAGTTCTTTGCAACCCCATGGATTGCAGCACACGAGGCTTCCCTGTCCATCACCAACTCCCATAGCTTTCTCAAACTCATGTCCATCGAGTCGGTAATGCCAACCAAACATCTCATCCTCTGTCATTCCCTCCTCCTGCCTTCAATCTTTCCCAGCATCAGGGTCTTTTCCAATGAGTCAGTTCTTCCCATCAGGTGGCCAAACTATTGGAATTTTAGCTTCAGCATCAGTCTTTCCAATGAGTATTCAGGACTGATCTCCTGTAAGATGGCCTGATTGGATCTGCTTTCAGTCCAAGGGACTCTCAAGAGTCTTCTCCAACACCTCAGATCAAAAGCATCAATTCTTCACTGCTCAGCCTTCTTTGTAGTCCAACTCTCATATCTATACATGACTACTGGAAAAACCATACCTTTAACTATATGGACCTTAGTTGGCAAAGTAATGTCTCTGCTTTTTAATATGCTGTCTAGGTTGGTCATAGCATGTCTTCCAAAGAGTAAGTGTCTTTTAATTTGATGGCTGCTGTCACCATCTGCAGTGATTTTGGAGCCCCTCAAAAATAAAGTCTGTCACTGCTGCCAAACAAAGCTTTATTAACAGTTAGTAGAGGTGATGGAATTCCAGTTGAGCTATTTCAAATCCTAAAAGATGATGTTGTGAAAGTGCTATACTCAATATGCCAGCAAATTTGGAAAACTGAGCAGTGGCCACAGCACTGGAAAAGGTCAGTTTTCATTCCAATCCCAAAGAAAGGCAATGCCAAAGAATGCCCCAAATACTGCACAAGTGCACTCATCCCACATGCTAGTAGAGTAATGCTCAAAATTCTCTAAGCAAGGCTTCAGCAGTACGTGAACCGTGACTTCCAGATGTTCAGGCTGGCTTTAGGAAAGGCAGAGGAACTAGACATCAAATTGTCAACATCCGCTGATGTATAGAACAGTCCTATGGACTCTGAGGGAGAGGGAGAGGGTGGGAAGATTTGGGAGAATAGCATTGAAACATGTAAAATATCATGTATGAAATGAGATGCCAGTCCAGGTTCGATGCACAATACTGGATGCTTGGGGCTAGTGCACTGGGACAACCCAGAGGGATGGTATGGGGAGGGAGGAGGGAGGAGGGTTCAGGATGGGGAACACATGTATACCTATGGTGGATTCATTTTGATATTTGGCAAAACTAATACAATTATGTAAAGTTTAAAAAAAAAAAAAAAACATCCGCTGGATCATGGAAAAAGCAAGAGACTTGCAGAAAAACATCTATTTCTGCTTTATTGACTATGTCAAAGCCTTTGACTGTGTGGATCACCGCAAACTGTGGAAAATTCTGAAAGAGATGGGAATACCAGACCACCTGACCTGCTCTTTTGAGAAACCTGTACACTGAAAACTGTGGAAAATTCTGAAAGAGATGGGAATACCAGACCACCTGACCTGCCTTTTGAGAAACCTGTATGCAGATCAGGAAGCAACAGTTAGAACTGGACATGGAACAACAGACTGGTTCCAAATAGGAAAAGGAGTACGTCAAGGCTGTATATTGTCACCCTGCTTGTTTAACTTATATGCAGAATATATTATGAGAAACGCTGGGCTGGAAGAAGCACAAGCTGGAATCAAGATTGCTGGGAGAAATGTCAATAATCTCAGATATGCAGATGATACCACCCTTATGGCAGAAAGTGAAGAAGAACTAAAAAGCCTCTTGATGAAGGTGAAAGAGGAGAGTGAAAAAGTTGGCTTAAAGCTCAACATTCAGAAAACTAAGATCATGGCATCTGGTCCCATCACTTTATGGGAAATAGATGGGGAAACGGTGGAAACAGTGTCAGACTTTATTTTTGGGGGCTCCAAAATTACCGCAGATGGTGATTGCAACCATGAAATTAAAAGATGCTTACTCCTTGGAAGACAAGTTAATGACCAACCTAGACAGCATATTAAAAAGCAGAGATATTACTTTGCCAACAAAGGTTCGTCTAGTCAAGGCTATGGTTTTTCCTGTGGTCATGTATGGATGTGAGAGTTGGACTGTAAAGAAAGCTTACTATCGAAGAATTGATGCTTTTGAATTGTGGTGTTGAAGAAGACTCTTGAAAGATCTTTGGACTGCAAGGAGATCAAACCTGTCAATCCTAAAGTAAATCAGTCCTGAATAGTCATTGGAAGGACTGATGCTGAAGATGAAACTCCAATACTTTGGCCACCTGATGTGAAGAACTCACTCATTGGAAAAGACTCTGATGCTGGGAAAGATTGAGGGCAGGAGGAGTAGGGGAGGACAAAGGATGAGATGGTTGGATGGCATCACTGACTCAATGGAAATGTTTGGGTAAACTCCGGAAGTTGGTGATGGACAGGGAGGCCTGGTGTGCTGTGTGGTTCATAGGGTCGCAAAGAGTTGGACACTACTGAGCATCTGAACTGAACTGAACAGTTTCTATGTTTCACCATCTATTTGCCATGAAGTAATGTGACCAGATCCCATGATCTTAGTTTTCTGAATGTTGAGTTTTAAGCCAGCTTTTTCACTCTTCTCTTTCACTTTCATCAAAAGGCTCTTTCGTTCTTCTTTGCTTTCTGCCTTAAGGGTGGTGTCATCTGTATATCTGAAGTTATTGATATTTCTCCTGGCAATGTTGATTCCAGCTTGTGCTTCATCCAGACCAGCATTTCTCATGATATACTCTGCATGTAAGATAAATAAGCAGGGTGACAATATACAGCCTTGACATACTCCTTCCCAATTTGCAACCAGTCTGTTGTTCCATGTCCTGTTCTGAATGTTGCTTTTTGGCCTGCATACAGATTTCTCAAGAGGCAGCTCAGGTGGTCTGGTATTCTCACCTCTTTAAGAATTTTCCACAGTTTGTTGTGATCCACACAAAGGCTTTGGCATAGTCAGTAAAGCAGAAGTAGATGCTTTTCTGGAACTGTCTTGCTTTTTCTATGATCCTATGGATGTTGACAATTTGATCTGGTTCACCTGCATTTTCTACGTCCAGCTTGAACATCTGGAAGTTCACAGTTCATGTACTGTTGAAGCCAAGCTTGGAGAATTTTGAGTATTACTTTGCTAGCATTTGAGATGAGTGCATTGTTTGAGATGAGTACAATTCTGCAGTAGTTTGAACATTCTTGGGATTGCCTTTCTTTGGGATTGGAATGAAAACTGACTTTTTCCAGTCCTGTGGCCACTACTGAGTTTTCCGAATTTGCTGCCATATTGAGGTGCTGCATTTTAACAGCATCGTTGTTAGAATTTGAAATGGCTCAACTGGGAGGGACAGGCTGTGGGGAAAACAGGGTCTTGCTCTAATGGGTGGGGCCAGGCTCATTAAATCTTGATCCAATATTCTGCTGATGGGTGTGGCTGTGTTCCCTCCCTGTAGTTTTGCCTGAGGCCAAACTATGGTAGGGGTAATGGTGGTAATGCCAACCTCCTTCAAAAAGACATGCCTGCTTGCCATGGCTCCCAGGACTGTTGTATTCAGTGCTCCTGATGCCAAAGCAAGCCACTGTCAACCCACACCCCTACTGGAGATTCCTGAACACTCACAGGCAAGTATGGCTCAGTCTCCTGTGGGGACACTCCTCCTTTCTCCTGGGTCCTGGTGCCCACAAGGTTTTGTCTGTGTCTTCCAAGAGTCTGTTACCCGGTCCTGTGGAAATTCTGTAATCAAATCCCACTGGCCTTCAAAGCCAAATTCCATGGGGGTTCTCAGTCTTTTTGCCAGATCCCCAGGTTGACAAATCTGTTGTTGGTCCTAGAACTTTTGCAACAGTGTGAGACCTTCTATTTTATAATGGTTGTGTGAGGAGGCCTTATAAAGAGCTGCGAAAAAAGAGAAGCAAAAGGCAAAAGAGAAAAGAAAAGATATACCCATTTGAATGCAGAGTTCCAAAGAATAGCGAGGAGAGACAAGAAAGCCTTCCTCAGTGATCGATGCAAAGAAATAGAGGAAAACAATAGAATGGGAAAGACTAGAGCTATCTTCAAGAAAATTAGAGATACCAAGGGCATATTTCATGCAATAATAAGCACAATAAAGGACAGAAATGGTAAGGACCTAACAGAAGCAGAAAATATTAAGAAGACATGGCAAGAATACACAGAACTATAGAAAAAAAAGATCTTCATGACCCAGATAACCACGATGGTATGATCTCTCACCTAGAGCCAGACATCCTGGAATGCAAAGTGAAGTGGACCTTAGGAAGCATCACTATGAACAAAGCTAGTAAAGGTGATGGAATTCCAGCTGAGCTATTTCAAATCCTAAAAGATGATTTTATAGAAGTCCTGCACTCAATATGTCAGCAAATTTGGAAAACCCAGTAGTGGCCACAGGACTGGAAAAAGTCAGTTTTCATTCTATCCCCAAAGAAGGGGAATGCCAAAGAATGTTCAAACTACCACAGAATTGCACTGGTCTCACACACTAGCAAAGTAATATTGTAATTCTCTAAGCCAGGCTTCAATAGTATGTGAAGCGAGAACTTACAGATGTACAACCTGGATTTAGAAAAGGCAGAGGAACGAAACATCAAATTGCCAACATCCACTGGGTCATAGAAAAAGCAAGAGAGTTCCAGAAAAACATTTACTTCTGCTTTATTGACTATGCCAAAGCCTTTGACTGTGTGCATCACAACAAACTGTGGAAAATTCTGAAAGAGATGGGAATACCAGACCACTTTACCTGCCATGGGAGAAATTCTGTAGGCAGGTCAGGAAGCAACAATTAGAACAGGGCATGGAACAACAGACTGGTTCCAAATTGGGAAAGGAGTACGTCAAGGCTGTATATTGTCAGTCCACTTATTTAACTTATATGCAGAGTACATCATGAGAAACGCTGGGCTGATGAAGCACAAGCTGGAATCGAGATTGCCGGAAAGATATCATTAACCTAAGATATGCAGATGACACCACTCTTAGGGCAGAAAGTGAAGAGAAACTAAAGAACATCTTAACAAAATTGAAAGAGGAGAATGAAAAAGCTGGCTTAAAACTCAACATTTAAAAACT
Organism: Bos grunniens; assembly: GCF_055505025.1. NCBI lineage: Eukaryota > Metazoa > Chordata > Mammalia > Artiodactyla > Bovidae > Bos > Bos grunniens. The sequence continues at coordinate 22,420,356 of NC_141166.1, forward strand.
AAGATCATGGCATCTGGTCCCATCACTTCATGGCAAATAGATGGGGAAACAATGGAAGCAGTGACAGACTTTGTTTTTCTTGGGCTCTGAAATCACTGCAGATGGTGACTGCAGCCATGGAATTAAAAGACGCTTGTTTCTTGGACAAAAAGCTATGACCAAACTAGATAGCATATTAAAAAGCAGAGACATGATTTTTCCAGCAAAGTTTCGTCTAATCAAAACTATGATTTCTCTAGCAGTCATGCATGGATGTGAAACCTGGACTATAAAGAAGGCTGAGCGCTGAAGAATTGATGCTTTTGAACTGTGGGGTTGAAGAAGATTCTTGAAAGATCCTTGGACTGAAAGGAGACCAAACTGGTCAATCGTAAAGGAAATCAGTCCTGAATAGTCATTGGAAGGACTGATGCTGAATTTGAAACTCCAATAGTTTGGCCACCTGATGTGAAGAACTGACTCATTAGAAAAGACTCTGATGCTGGGAAAGATTGAAAGCAGGAGGAGAAGGGGATGACAGAGATGGTTGGATGGTATCACCAACTCAATAGACATGAGTTTCAGCAAGTTCTGGGAGACGGTGAAGGACAGGGAAGCTTGGCATGCTGCAGTCCATGGGATCGCAGAGTCAGACACCACTGAGCAACTGAACAGCAATAACAACGTATTTATGTATGTGTACACTTTGTACCCTTTATGAATCCTATTCCTAAGGAAATAAAGTTGTGCTTACAAAGATGCCCAAACGTTCTAAATATATTATCAAGACGGGAGTAAGGAATTCAAGTAATGTTTGTATAATTGGGATATCAGGAAGCCTCTAAAATAGTGAAGTGGATTTATATTTATTGACCCAAAAGTTGTCCGTGGTACAGTGGATTAATATTGTGAGGTAGAGGAAATCCACATGTCCCTTTTCTTGAGAACTACAGCAATCCCTGTTCAACTCATATAAGAGGAACAATGACTCCCTCTTTCAAGAGTTTGGAATTGAGCTTAGGAAGTTCTAGGTTTATCTGGTATGCTTACATGAACTCATTGTTTAATCTCCAGGGTTGTGAGATAGACAAAGCTGTGATGGAACTACAAAAGCATAGCAAATGTGTAGAAAGTAGAAGACATGAAACTTAATGGCCTCATAGAAAAAGAGAAAAATATGGTGGGGTCTCTGATGATCTGCTTGATTCCAGTATGTCTTGATATCCACCTGCTCTTTTACACTTGGGTTTTCTGAAATATCCATTTTTCAGATTGCCTTGTCTTCTTAAGTTAATAATTTAGTTGAAAGACTGTGTTAAAAATTAAATGAAGAATTCACAATGAAAATTTGTTTGCGCACGCGCGTGTGTGTGTGTGTGCGTGTATGAGAGAAGGAGAGAAAGAGAGAGAACAAGCAAACTGTAAGGAGATAACAAGACTGCTACTAATGAGTAGCTGTGGAAAGTGGGACCATAGACGACCTCAGGTTTCCATATAGGGCTTACATTTAGAGAATTATTTTTTCACATACAGAATAATGCATCAAACCATGCCAGTTCTAATAATTATAAGTGAAACTTAATTCTTTGATATTTAATTACAATAGTTTAGAACTCTGAACTGCCATCTTCTTCTCCACTTCCTAATGGATTTGCTTGCAGTGAGATTGTATTTCTTCCATAATAAAAGACAGCACACACATTTAAAGCAGTTTAAAATGGATTTGAATGTTATGTATATACCCTTTTTTCAGATTTGAAATTCTGTGAAATTTTCTCATTTCTTTGTAACATGGAAGCACTTTCTCATTTTCTTACCATTTCTCCTTGATGAAACTTTTCCTTAGTACCAATCTTAATGTTGTTTTCCTGATGGCTCAGTGGTAAAGAATCTGTGTGCAATGCAGGAGACGCAGGAGATGTGGGTTTGATCCCTGGGTCAGGAAGATCCCTTGGAAGAGGAAATGGCAACCCACTCCAGTATTCTTGCCTGGAAAATCCCATGAACAGAGGAGCCCAGTGGGCTACCATCCATACACCTCAAAGTTCGATGTGCCTGAGCATGTGCGCATGCAATCTTACCTTCAGTGATCTTCACACAAGCGAAAGGAAAAAAATACTTATCTTTCTTTAAGTAAAACCCCCTTTTAATTAAAAAAAAAAACTTCCTAGAAGTGCTCCAATTTCTTTGTTTTTATTTAAATTTATCATATTTATATTGTTTATAAAATCATAAGTATTAGGGATAGTTAAATTCTTTAAAAGCAAATTAGCTAAATCTCTCACTTTTCGAAAGTCCTAATGAAGACCTCAAAATGCTAGGTTACCAAAGACCACCTTCAAGTTGGTCTGCTTTTGAGAAGAAGGTAGTTTTGAGTATTGCAATTTTTCTTAGGAGATCAGATATGTCTGCTCTCAACACTGTTAATGACAGCTGTGATTGATTCCTTTTGTTAAGCATTTTTATATTCTAATATATCTAAATTCAATTATACTTTATAGAATGCACTTTCTCACCCTCCTCTTTCTGTCCTCTTCGCCTGTTCCTCCTTCTCCTCCTTTTTCATCCCTTCTTCCTCTTTTTCCTTTTTTTGGGAATGAAACTTTTTATTTTTCTTTCAAGGGGACAATAGAACCATAAGCATTAGCAGAGGATGAATGATCTCTGAAGTTTCAACCAGATGTACCTCATACTGATGACTGCTCCTTGCGATAAACTTGTTCCTTCTGCACAATCTTCAGTTCAAGCTGAAATTACTAATTACTGAAAAATTACACTAATACATTAAGTTGTTTTCATAATAATACATCAGGGAAAATGTTTGTGAAGTATATGGACTGTCACATGTACACTGTGTTATAATGAACTTTTAAAATTAGACTCAACATTGAAAGACCTAAATTTCAGAAAATCATTTCACAAATTACATACAACAAGGAAGTGCTGGTCAGAATTAAATAGTCATAAACGATTCCAAATATTTGTTAAAATACATCAATTCAATAGAAAGTCTGGAATTGTAATGATTTTCCTAGTCCATTTTTATTATCCAGACCAAAAGCTCCCATCAAAGAAAGGCAAATCAAACAAAATAGAAAAATAATATTTAGGAAGATATCATAACAAACAGTTTTTTTGTTTGTTTCCGATAAGATGTTAGGGCTTTCTTATGTGAGAAAACACTGGGGTGGAAAAACACAGAACACATTTTTATATACACTTAACATATTTTATTTTATCCATGTGGAAATGATCACTTTATTTTTTTCATAATCTTTTACCATTACAAAGTGCTCACCAATGTATCTTTCCCACTCTTCTTCTCAGACAGAACCTGGTGATGGACTCTGAAACATATCTCACTAGGAACCACAATTTACTTACGTATATTTATTCCATAGTTACTTGATATAGGTTTTTATTTGAGTAATAAATGTCATTAAATTCATTTGCAAGTCACCAGCAGTTAATTTTTGAGGAAAAATTCTACCTTCACAACTTTACTCTGTTAAAATATATAAGCTTATTCTTTTATTTGTAGAATTCTGCTCTTAAAATTATACATCTAAATGGTTTAAATAACTACCCACACAAATTCTTTTTTAAATAAGGTTTGACATACCAAGGTGTTTGAAGATCTTGTCTTCCTCATTTTCCAACTGGTAACAAGTGAAATAAACAAGGAATGATCTTGATAGAGAGTTGGTGTTAGTTCTTGATCCTATTCGGGTTCACAGATTTGAGAAATTAATGTCACATTTACCAACTATGCACAATGAGCTGGGTACTGAACTCCATGCTTTAAATGGATTGTTTTATTTAAGCCTCTCAACAAGCCTAATAAGATGCTCTTAAAGTCTCCTGTGGAAATTGAGGCCCAAAGCATATGCTTAAAGTCAACAGGAAGAGTTGGAGCTCTGATTCAAATACAGGTGGTCTGATTTCAAAGAACAGACTCTAATCGTGGATACTACATTTCGTCAAGGTCACTGAGGCTCAGGATTTCAAGTTGGCAGTTGGGAAGCCAGTTCTTCTGGATCACCACAACGGCCTGCAAGCACATTTCACTGTGACCACTGGCCCAGTTTCCTCACGGGAAGAAGCTCTTGTAGACACCAGCCATTTAGATGTCCATTTAGATCAAATTCCAACTGCTTGCTTATTCCTTTAGCTGTGGTTTCAAGATTGTCTTTTGGGGAAGTTTTACCTATCCTGAAGCTCAAGATGTTCTATGCAGACTAAGTGACTGTATTAAAAGAAAAAGAGTTCTTTCCTTTTAGAGTCTATTTATTTAGCCCCATAAGCAATGTTAAAGTTTACTTTGGTGCACTGATTGCTTATGACAACCATGGAAATTCACATAGACTGACAGGAACTATCCCTGGAGTTCAATGACTTCAGAATGTACACAAATACAATTTCTTAAAATAAATAAATATCTGATATTAATCTCTCTCTCGAGTATGATGCACAACCAAAGGATACTCCTTTGTTCTGATCATATTATTATGGAATAAGTTTAGAGCTGCTAAATATATTCGGTGGCTAGTATATTTTTACTCTTACTATGCCACTATATGCTATTTAATTCTAACTTAAATTAGAATGCTACTTATAATTTTTTAAAACAAAGGAACTTAAACATCTAGCAATATAAGATTGGTAAGACACTTTTATTCATAAGGTGGAGTGTAACATGTTAAAATATATTTAGGTGAAGAATTATGTTAAAAATGTGGTTAAATGGAAAAATATTAATAACCACAGGAATCAGGATATGGGATATAAGTTCATTTTTGTAGAACAATAAACAAAAGAAAATATTTGCCTATTATGAGATATTTTAATCTTTTTGTTTTTATTTATTTCTATATTTAACACTAAATATGTATTGTTTGTATAAGGAAAATTACAAATAAAATATTACTTTAGGACAATGTACAAGGAGGTAATTTATTCATGAAAATAACACAATTTGCATGATGTAGATGAAAGACCAATATAAAATGCACCTCATTGAAAATGCTTTCTTAAGATTTCATTTATGCAAATACTAGGGACCATATGCTGAACCTTGCAGTTTGGCATGCAAATAGCTCATCTTGCAATGGCCCAGGGGATCTTACTCAGGTTTGAGAGATTATTTAAAGTTATTTCAAACAACCAATTCCATTTAGTCTACGAACCAAGTTAAAAAAAAAAAAAATCTATCCCAAGTAGGAATAGATCAACTCATTATTAAATAAGAAAAATACTGTGGGTTTTTATATAATTAATTTTCCTCAGGGCCAATTATGTCTGTATGTATTTATTTACTGAAAGAAAGAAATTTATACTGGCCTGGGGCAGAAATATTCCTTCTAAGGTCCATATGGCCGTTTGCAATTTTATTCATTGGCAAGTTTCCAAAGAAGATCCAACATCCTCCAAAACAAATCTTACCTTTTATTTCAGTTCAGTTCAGTCACTCAGTCATGTCCGACTCTTTGCGACACCATGAATCGCAGCATGTCAGGCCTCCCTGTCCATCACCAACTCCCAGAGTTCACTCAAACTCATGTCCATTGAGTCGGTGATGCCATCCAGCCATCTCATCCTCTGTCGTCCCCTTCTCCTCCTGCCCCCAATCCCTCCTAGTTTCAGAGTCTCTTCCAATGAGTCAACTCTTCGCGTGAGGTGGCCAAAGTACTGGAGTTTCAGCTTTAGCATCATTCCTTCCAATGAACATCAGGGCTGATCTCCTTCAGAATGGACTGGTTGGATCTCCTTGCAGTCCAAGGGACTCTTAAGAGTCTTCTCCAACACCACAGTTCAAAAGCATCAGTCTTCAGTGCTCAGCTTTCTTCACAGTCCAACTCTCACATCCATACATGACCACTGGAAAAACCATAGCCTTGACTAGATGGATCTTTGTTGGCAAAGTAATGTCTCTGCTTTTCAATATGCTATCTAGGTTGGTCATAACTTTCCTTCCAAGGAGTAAGCGTCTTTTAATTTCATGGTTGCAGTCACCATCTGCAGGGATTTTGGAGCCCCCCCAAAATAAAGTCTGACACTGTTTCCACTCTTTCTCCATCTATTTCCCATGAAGTGATGGGACCAAATGCCTTCATCTTAGTTTTCTGAATGCTGAGCTTTAAGCCAACTTTTTCACTCTCCTTTTTCACTTTTATCAAGAGGCTTTTTAGTTCCTCTTCACTTTCTGCCATAAGGGTGGTGTCATCTGCATATCTGAGGGTATTGATATTTCTCCCGGCAATCTTGACTTCAGCTTGTGCTTCTTGCAGCCCAGCGTTTCTCATGATGTACTCTCCATAAGCAGGGTGACAATATACAACCTTGACATACTCCTTTTCCTATTTGGAACCAGTCTGTTGTTCCATGTCCAGTTCTAACTGTTGCTTCCTGACCTGCATATAGGTTTCTCAAGAGGCAGGTCAGGTGGTCTGGTATTCCCATCTCTTTCAAAATTTTTCACAGTTTATTGTGATCCACACAGTCAAAGGCTTTGGTCTTTTATTTAGGATTGCATATAAATTTTGCAATGCATTGTCAATGCATGTTAAATTCTTGAATGGCTTAGAAATCTCCCTATGGCTCTTTAAGTAAAATCTAAACTTCAAAAAATGATTTATAAGGTCTTCGTGGGGTCTTGCCCCACTTGCCCCATCTGTTTTGATTCTCCAGCTCCTCAATATGTTTGGATTAAAGTGGGTTTATTTCCAGTCCCTTGGAAATGCTGTCCTTGGGCCTGCAACTGTCCCTTCTCCTAACCAACTCCTACTCACATTTGAAGTCCTGGCAGAGATGTCCCAATTCCTTAGGGACTCACAACAAAGCAATTTTCACAGTGATGACAGCACGGTCCCTTGTCCACCTGAAGAGCGGATACAAACTGAGTCATTCTCCATGGCATTGGCAGGTCCTAACATACAGAAGGTTGACACTGAAAATATAATGATGGAGATCATGCAGGTTTCGCTTTCTCATGTTCTGAATTTTATTCTTCCTCAATGTGGTATGTAGGAAAGACCAAGAGATTTGAAGCCAACAGGTTCTGGTTCTTGGGTCCCATGTTTGCAGTGAATGTGATCTGTAAGGAGTTACTCAAACTCCCTGACTCACAGTTTCTTCAACTGTAGGTAGGACCAATTAAAATACCCACCTCAGGCTTCCCTTTTGGCTTAGGGGTAAAGAACCTGCCTGCCGATGCAGGAGACACAGGTTCCACCCCTGATATGGAAAGATCCTATGTGCCACAGAGCTACTAAGCCTGTGTGCCAAAACTACTGAGCCTGTGCTGTCCATCTCATGAGCCACAACTATTGAGTCCATGCACCACAACTGCTTAAGCCTGCATGCCCTAGAGCCGTGCTCTACAGTAAGAGAAGCCACTACCATTGGAAGCTGGCACACAGCAACTAGGGAGTGGCCTTTGCTCGCTGCAACTCGAGAAAAGCCGTGCAGCAACAGACTCAGCACAGCCAATAAATAAGTAATATTATTTTAAAAAAAGAAATACCCACCTCATTAGTTTAACTTCAGCAACAAATTAGGCCATGTATATGGAAGCATTTTTTGAAATGATGAAGTGCCATGTACGCGTCACTTATTTTGTTGTCCACATTTCAGCTGAAGTCTCGAGGAATACATGGTGGTGGCCACGTTATCACTTTTCCTAAAGCTCTATCCGCATCTATTAACAGAAACAGCAAATGGACATACATACTAAGTAAAAGCTGTGCATTGCAAAATTCTTATAGCTACAAGCATATGGCAATCAAAACCCATCCCAAATGGATCTTCTTAAAATTAAATTGGTCAGATGTATTAGGGAGATTTTTTTTTTTTATCTCCTTATTCTATTATTGGATATCATTGACAGAAAGCTTTGAACGATGGAAAAAAAAAAAAAAAAAGCATAATATGGCATAGAATCAACACCAAAATCAGTGGAAAGAAAACCTCGCTTTTAAACAGATTTTAAAAAGGATTATCAATGGAAAATCTTCCATTTAGGAAATGGTGACATTTGACTAATTAAAACCTGAGATATTCCAAATGTGCGGCTTTAACGTGGTCTTTTCTTTTAACTGTCAAACACTCTCTTTAAATAAGGTGTGTTGGGCTTGTTGATTTGCATGAATTCTTATGGTTTCTGTCATCTGAAAGTCGTGTCTTACAATTTTAAATGTTATGGGTTCTGACAGTTCCCATCTGCTGTAGGGATGTCTAAGTGCCCCAAGCTTAGTTGGCAAAACTCAGTTAAACCTTTGTTTTTACTTAGTAGAATTTAAATTATTTATAGCGGTTATGTCTCATTGGTTATTACAGAGATTTTTTATGACAAAAGAATTTACTGTCACCATTTCTAGAGTATGAATAAATGCAAAGCAAAAGACACACACTCCTTATTAGCATGAACTTCCTGATACTGTGACCGTAATTAGCTGGACTGTAGTCTCTTCATTAGTTATTTATTTATTCACCTTCATTTTCTACTTCAATGTGGAGAGAATTTGTGGTGTTGTCATTTCATTAACAAAATTGCAAGGGCAATCGTATTAGAAATGTCAAGTACTCAGAAATCAGCAACCTTGAAACAATAACCCTTATAGATCCCTGGAGCAAAAATTTAATTATTTCAGGATGCTTTCTACAAGAAAGGAACTAGGGCAGAGGTCATCCTGGAGTGCCCCATGCCAACTCTTTACGCCCAATTCATGGACATTCATGTTCTCTATATAATTTTAATAAATATTTAACTGGAAACTTACTATGTGCTGGTCACTGGGAAAAATTAAAGAAAACACAGAAGGTAACTGACGGGGCTTACATACTAAAACGACAAGTCAGATAATAAATTAAAAAAAATAGTTCTGGTAAAGGAAATACAGAGAATCGTGGTTGAAAACTCCTATACAAATATCCAATTGCTCTGTCTCATGTATGTTGTAAAATACCATTTCAAATTTGAATATGAGGTTGTGATATTATATATACAATAGACATTGTTCCTCTAACGCTATGGGTTTAAGTCTAACTTTTGCCCTCCTGTAAAATCATCACTCGTCTCAAAAGCAGTATTGCCTACTTGGATGTAGACAACTTTCCAAGTGCAATTGCTGATTTTGTAAGAACAAAATCATACTGCATAGTATTTATTAAACTCTTATCCTAAACATGAGTTATGTCAGTCATAACTTTACAGAGTGTGAGGTATTTATTATTCTTCTTACTATTATCATTAAACTTTTCAGTTCACTGTCTCTTAGAAAAGTTCATTTATACAATAATATTATCAATTATACAGTGTACAACCATGTTGTCTATTAGATCCTAAGATCCGATCATTTTATACCTAAAGTTCTATATGCTTTTACTGCTGCTGCTGCTGCTAAGTCACTTCAGTCGTGTCCGACTCTGTGTGACCCCATAGACGGAAGCCCACCAGGCTCCCTCGTCCCTGGGATTCTCCAGGGAAGAACACTGGAGTGGGTTGCCATTTCCTTCTCCAATGCATGAAAGTGAAAAGTGAAAGGGAAGTCGCTCAGTCGTGTCCGACTCCTAGCAACCCCATGGACTACAGCCTACCAGGCTCCTCCATCCATGGGATTTTCCAGGCAAGAGTACTGGAGTGGGGTGCCATTGCCTTCTCCGATGCTTTTACTAACCTCTCTCTATTCTGCCGCCTCACTCCCAACTCTTGGCAGTCACTTTTCTATTCTTTATTTCTATGAGTTTGCCTCTTTTATTTTTTTATATTTCACTTATAAAATCTTGTCAAAGTCTTTGTAAAACATCTTTATCTGCTACAGACATGTCAATCTTCATTAGAACATGTGGGGTCATATGGTCCAAGTGGTAGGGTAGGTAGAAGAAGGGTTTTCCAGACCCTGCTCAAATCTGGCCGATTAACAGGCTACTCACAGGTCACAGTAGCATGCCCAAATGAGGTCTAGACTTCTGCAAAATCTAAGGAGGCACACTAGGCAATTTTTTCTTTCTTAATAGTAAAAGGAAGCAGATGCAGCAATTAGTCTTTAACTTTGGATAGAATATCTTAATATGCTTCAGACTACTATGCCCCTAGAAATTCCACTAGGCAACAGGTTCCTGAAAGTTTACAGGATTTCTTTCCCTTCCTCTCTCACTCATGTATCCTACCAAGAAGTCTAGTATACTTACTACTTCCTGCTGATCTGGTCCAATCCACTTAATAACGTAAATATAATGAATTATCAGGGCTTCCCTGATAGCTGAGTGGTAAAAATCTGCCTGCCAATACAGGAGATGTGGGTTTGATCACACAATGCAGGAGATGTGGGTCAGGAAGATTCCCAGAGGAAGGAAATGGCAACCCACTCCAGTATTCTTGCCTGGAAAATCCCATGGACAGAGGAACCTGAAGAGCTATTGTTCATGGGGTCACAAAAGAGTCTAACATGACTTAGCGACTGAAAAACAAAAGTAAATTATCAACATAGTGATGCCTTGTGGAATGAAGATGTCGTAGAGTTCCTTGTAGATCAGATTATGGCTTGGGTTAGGAGATTTAGTTAGGTCCTGCATTGCTGGCCCTGCCAGAAGAAAGGAAATGATTTCTGACAGTCTTTACTGTTAGACAGGGAGAGAATCCCATGGATGGAGGAGCCTGGTAGGCTGTAGCCCATGGGGTTGCTAAGAGTCAGACACGACTGAACGACTTCCTTTTCACTTTCCACTTTCACGCATTGGAGAAGGAAACGGCAACCCACTCCAGTGTTCTTGCCTGGAGAATCCTAGGGGCGGGGAACCTGGTGGGCTTCTGTCTATGGGGTCACACAGAGTCGGACATGACTGAAGCGACTTAGCAGCAGCAGCAGCAGCAGGGAGAGAGCGTATGATATGCAGCATATGATACTGCTTATTTGTAGAGTCTAAAAACAAGATACAAATGAACTTATTTACAAAACAGAAATCTAGACTCACATACATAGAACAAAATTATGGGGAAAGGGGTTGAGGAGGGATAGATTAGGAGTTTTGGACTAGCAGATACAAACTACTATATGTAAAATAATTAACCACCGAAGTTGTACTGTATAGCACAGGGAGTTATACTCAATATTTTGTAATAACCTATAAGGGAAAAGAATCTGAAAACCCAAATCACTTTAATATAACTGAATCACTTTGTTGTACACTGGAAATGAGCACAACATGGTAAATCAACTGTCTTCAACTAAGAAAAATAACCAAAGCCAGACAGAGAGTAAATAATTTAAAGGGAGGAAATTTGACTCAAGAATATGTTTCCTTAAAACTAAATTATTAAATAGTTGCTGATTATGTTTTCTGAAAATGGTATAAAAATGATTCTGCTGTTTTGCAAAGTCCTATATAAGAAAGGGTGTATGTTTGTATTTTTCTAGGCATTATCTCTCTTTGGCAAGTGTGATGGTTAATTCTATGTGCCAACTTCACTGGACTAAAGGATGCCCAGACTGCAGGACATTACTAAATGAATAAAATGTTATTTCTGGGTATGTCTCTGAGGGGTTTCCAGAAGAGATCTGCATTGAATCAGTAGACTAAAAAAGATGGTCCTCAATATGCTGCAGGCATCATCTAATGCCTTGAGAGCCTGAATGGATTAAAAGGACAGAGGAAGGGTGAATTTGTTGTCTTTGTTTGAGCTGGGACATTCATCTTCTCCTGCCCTCAGACATCCACACCCTTGTGTCTCTGCTCTGACTGACTCTCACCACTGGCTCTCTTTGCAGTGTCCAGCTTACAGAAAGCAAATCATGAGGCTTCCAGCCTCCATAAATATACGAGCTTCAGTTCAGTTCAGTCACTCAGTCGTGTCCGACTCTTTGCGATCCCATGGACTGCAGCACACCAGGCCTCCCTGTCCATCACCAACTGCCAGAGTTGACTCAAGCTCATGTCCACTGAATCGGTGATGCCATCCAACCATCTCATCCTCTCCTCCTGCCCTCAATCTTTCCTAGCATCAGGGTCTTTTCAAATGAGTCAGCTCTTCTCATGAGGTGGCCAAAGTACTGGAGTTTCAGCTTCAACATCAGTCCTTCCAATGAACACCCAGGACTGATCTCTAGGATGGACTGGTTGGATCTCCTTGCAGTCCAAGGGACTCTCAAGAGTCTTCTCCAACATCACAGTTCAAAAGCATCAGTTCTTCGGCGCTCAGCTTTCTTTACTTATTCCTATTATATATGTATATTCTATCAGTTTTAGTTCTTCAGAGAAAGCTAATATAGCAAGGTTTTTACTTCCATAAAATGGCAGTGCATGTGCCCACAATTTACAAACCCTAAATAATCTTTCTATATGCACACACAGAATTCATTATTCTTCAGCCACACTGACCTCTTACTGTTTTTTTGAATACGCCAAAGCCAACGTGTGTCAGGTCATCACTCATGCTATTCTCCTTACCTAGACATTCTTCTCTAGACGTCTTCTCTTTGTTCTCTGCAGAAATACCATCTTATAAAACAGGACTTCCCCGACTCATGTCACCTTCCTTTGTATATTATTGACATCCACCCTCAGAACCAAGCTCCTTTCTTCCCAGTTTGTCCATAAAAAAAGCTTTGTTTATTTGTTCTCTTTACCTGTTTTCAACCTCCATAGGTGGGATATTTTAAATTCATTCCTCTAACTTCTCCAAATTGATGTGCACTCCTTTAAAAGGCATGTGCGTGTTAGTTGCTCAGTCATGTTAGACTCTTTGCAACACGATGGGCTGTAGTTGGCTTGGCTCCTCTGTCCATGGAATTCTACAGGCAAGAATATTGGAATGGGTTGCCATTCCCTTCTCCAGGGCATCTTCCTGACCCAGAATCGAACCCAGGTCTCCCACACTGCAGGCAGATTCTTTACCGTCTGAGCCACCAGGAAAGCCCTTTTAAAAAGCATGATGTGGCTCCAAGTCTTATTTTTACTTATATATAGGTATATAGGTAAAAATATATAGGATATAATATATTATAGACTATTTTTTACAGATATTTATTGTATGAATGAACAAATAAGTAGATTAATGAGTTTTTAAGTTTCAAAAGTTACCTAATTTATCAGAAATTCTTGCTAATTATTTTTTCCTGTTAATCTAACCCTGAAGAAAGACAGGCTTGTTACCTTCTTTTAATAGCAATAGTGGCAGAAGGTGTTGATAGATACTACATTTAACACATCTTTGAGGTGCATCCTGTCTATACCCGAGGTAGCTTGGAGGTGGCAGCACTTATCATTTTCCGTATGATAAGCCTCTGCTGTTTGGACTTGATAAAAGTCCATAATGGCCACTTTATATGCAATATGCTTAAAAAATGAAAGATTATTGTTGATATTAAAGATACAGTATATCATATGCAATTTGTTTCCCTTAATGTGTGCCGGTAGCACTATTCAAGCATGTCCTTCACACTTGGCCCTGAGATAAATGTAAAAGTAGGGTTCTGTATATAAATGGCCCATCTATCTACCAAATTGATTCCCGGGGCCAAAGAAATAATTGTAATTTATGAGATACACCTGTGATAGTCATGAATGTTAAACAGAGTAGATAGACTGGGTGGCATGGCTTTGATTTTTAATTATAGGTCAACTCAGCTTAATTCCATGATGTTACTCTTCACCCTTTCTTCTTCCTCCAAACTGAAAGCTAAAAGTGCAAATGAACTAACTTTGGAATGTCAACCTGAGCTCCAACAACTAGATATGCAACTCTGAGCAAGTAATTTGACCCCATGGCTTCTCTGTTTTCCTAATGTGGCCCCATATGATGGCCAATGTCCATCCTTAAATCTGAAAAATACAATGAGTCTATACTAATCCTTCATTAAGGGAATGAATTAGGGGACTAGAACTTAGAGGAGAAGCACCTTAGTCCTAAATCTGATACATAACTTTCTGAAAAAGAGAGAGGAAAGGAGAAAGGGAAGAAAGAAAGAGTTCTAAGTCATAAATCTTAAAAAAAATACGACCCCAGGTTAGAAACAAAACCCCAGTTTGCCAGACCTTGCTTACTTGGAAGGGCAGATGGAGGTCTGAGTCACAGGGCAACACATTTTGTTGGAATTTTGCTTTAACCAGTGGCCCAGAATCTTGTCTTATCAAACATCATTCTTCCTCTGCATGAAGGTGTTTCTAAGAATTCCAAAGGAGTGTACTAAGAGTAAGGAAGGGAGTTGGGGACAGGCTCAAGGGAAGTGGTTTTGGTGACATCAATAGCAAAATTAAAGTTTCCAGTATCTGATGGAGTATGGTTCATTCAAGATATGATGTGGTTACAGCCAAAAGAATGAGAGTAGGGAAGAAGGATAATGTAAGATCAGAAATTTGGGAAGGGATGTATCAGGACAGCTATTTTATCTTTTAAGTGCAACGCTTATGCTCACCCCTTCATGGATCACAGCCCTGTTATGGTGAAGGGGTTTGCATAACTCAAGGAAGCTATGAGCCATGCCATGCAGGGCCACCTAAGACAAATGGATAATTGTGGAGAGTTCTGACAAAACATGGTCCACTGGAGGAGGGAATGGCAAACTACTCCAGTATTCTTGCCATGAAAACCTCATGAATAGTATACAAACGAAAAAGTTATGACACAGGAAGATAAGCTCTTCCAGGTCAGAAAGAGTTCAATATCCTACTGGGGAAGAGTGGAGAGCAATTAGTAATAGCTCCAGAAAGAATGAAGTGGTTGGGCCAAAGCAGAAGCTGCTCAGTTGCAGATGTGTCTGATGGTGAAAGTGAAGTCCAATGCTATAAAAACATTATTGCATAGGAACCTGGAATGTTAGGTCCATGAATCAAGATAAACTGAATGTGGTCAAGCAGGAGATGGTAAGAGTGAACATTGATATCTTAGGAATCAGTGAACTGAAATGGACAGGAATGGGTGAATTTAATTCAAATGACTATTGTATCTACTACGGTGGGCAAGAATCTCTTAGAAGAAATGAACTAGCCATCATAGTCAAGAAAAGAGTCCAAAATGCAGTACTTGGGTACAACTAGAAAAACAACAGAATGATCGTGGTTCATTTCCAAAGCAAACCACTCAAAATCACCATAAACCAAGTCTATATCCCAACCACTGATGCTGAAGAAGCTTAAGTTAATTGGTTCTATGAAGACCCGGCCAAACCTTCTAAAACTAATACCAAAAAGAGATGTCTTTTTCATCATAGGGGATTGGTATGCAAAAGTAGAAAGTCAGCAGATACCCAGAATAACAGGCAAGTTTGTCCCTGGAGTACTAATGAAGCAGGGCAACAGCTAACAGAGATTCGTGAAGAGAACATACTTGTCATAGCAAACACCCTTTTCCTACAACCCAAGAGATGACTCTACACATGGAAGTCATCAGATAGTCAATACAGAAATTGGACTGATTATGTTCTTTGCAGATGAAGATGGGGTAGATCTATACAGTCAGCAAAAACAAGACCTGTAGCTGACTGTGGCTCAGATCCTGAGCTCCTTATTGCAAAAATCAAGATTAAATTGAATAAAGTTGGGAAAACCATTAGGCCATTCAGGCATGACTTAAATTGAGTCATTTATGGTTATACAGTAGAAGTGACAAATAAATTCAAGGGGTTAGACCTGGTAACAGAATGCCTAAAGAACCATGAATAGAGGTTCATAACATTGTACAGGAAGCAGTGACCAAAACCAATTCAAAAAAAAAAAGAAATAGAAGAAGGCAAAATGATCATCTGGGGAGGGTTTACAATTGGCTGAGAAAAGAAGAGAAGTGAAAGGCAAGGGAGAAAGGGAAATATATACTCAACTGAATGCAGAGTTCCAGAGAATAGCAAAGAGAGGTAAGAAGGCCTTCCTCAGTGATCAATGCAAAGAAAGAGAGGAAAACAATAGAATGGGAAAGACTAGAAATCTCTTCAAGAAAATAGAAGATATCTAAGGAATATTTCATACAAGGATGGGCATGATAAAGGAAATGCCCTTTAAAGGAATGGCAAGGGCATAACAGAAGCAGAAGAAATTAGAAAGAGGTGGCAAAGATACATAGAAGAACTATACAAGAAAGGTCTTAATGACCCAGATAACCATAATGGTGTGGTCACTCACCTAGAGCTGGGCATCCTGGAGTATGAAGTCAAGTGGGCCTTAGGAAGCATCACTCTGAACAAAGCCAGTGGGAGTGATGGAATTCCAGCTGAGCTATCTAAAATCCTAAAGTATGATGCTGTTAAAGTGCTGCACTCAGTATGTCAGCAAATTTGGAAAACTCGGCAGTGGCCACAGGACTGGAAAATATCAGTTTTCATTCCAGTCCCCAGAAGGGAAATGCCAAAGAATGTTCAAATTATTGTACTATTGCATTCATTTCACATGCTTATGCTCAAAATCCTCCAAACTTGGCTTCAGCAGTATATGAACCAAGAACTTCCAGATATATAAACTGAGTTTCAAAGAGGCAGAGGAACCAGACATCAAACTGCCAACATTTGTTGGCTCTTGGAGAAAGCCAAGAAATTCCAGAAAAAAACATCTACTTCTGCTTCATTGACTGTGCTAAAGCCTTTGACTGTGTATATACCAATAAATTGTGGAAAATTCTTAAAGAGTCAGGAGTACCAGACCACCTTACCTGTCTCCTGAGAAAGCTGTACACAGGTCAAGAAGCAACAGAACTGGACATGGAACAACTGAGTAGTTCACAGTTGAAAAAGGAGTACATCAACGCTGTATATTGTCACCCTGCTTATTTAACTTCTATGAAGAATACATTATGGGAATTGCAAGATTGGATGAATTACAAGCTGGAATCAAGACTGCCAGGAGAAATATTAACAACCTCAGATATCCAGATGAGAAACTAAAGAGCCTATTGATGAAGGTGAAAGAGGAGAGTGAAAAAGCCAGCTTGAAATTTAACATTTAAGAGAGTAAGGTCATGGTATCTGGTCCCATCACTTCATGGCAAATAGAAGGTGAGAAACTGAAAACAGTGACAGATTTTATTTTCATGGGCTCCAAAGTCACTGTGGATGGTGACTGCAGCCATGAAATTAAAAGACACTTTTCCTTGGAATTAAAGCTATTACAAACCTAGACAGCATATTAAAAACCAGAGACATCACCTTGACAATAAAGGTGCTCATAGTTAAATCTATGGTGTTTCCAGTAGTCATGTACAGACATGACAATTGGACTGTAAAGAAGACTGAGCACCGAAGAATTGATGCTTTTGAATTGTGGTGCTGGAGAAGGCTCTTGAGAATCCCTTGGACAGCAAGGAGACCAAACCAGTAAATCCTAAAGGAAATCAACCCTGAATATTCATTGGAAGGACTGATGATGAAACTGAAGCTCCAATACTTTGGCCATGTGAAGTGTGGACACATTGGACAAGACCCTGATGCTGGGAAAGATAGAGAGCATGAGTAGAAAGGGGCAACAGGGGATGAGATGGTTGGATAGCATCACTGACTCAATGGATGTGAATTTGAGCAAAGTCTTTGAGGTAGTGGAGGACAGAGGAACCTGGTGTTCTGCAGTCCATGGGGTCATGAAGAGTTGGAAATGACTTAGAGACTGAACAACAGCAACTTATGCTCACAATAAATCTAGGTAGTTTAAGGTGTGAAGAAAATTTAAGTGCCAAACATCATAATGTATTTAGGGTGGATCCTTTTCCTGCTGCCAAGGATTTCCATAGGACTTCAAGTTCCTCATGGGTGCTTCTTTCTTTCCTTAGTGTAAGCAAACTCCCAGAAAAGCTTAGACTTGTCATAGATTTCTTGAAGAGCAGCCCTGCTAACTCACTAGATATGCCCAGTCATATCAGAGCTACATTTTAGGTACAAGGCAGATGAACCTGTACTCAGGCCATATAATAATAGAATTTCATAATCAACATTTGCGATGCTTTCAAGAACCTAAAAATTTATATGCTAAGTATGCCTTGATTTCTAATAGGAGGTTAAAGATGTTTCATAAAAGGTTATTGCTTATGTCTCACCTCAGAAATGGACTTTTAATGATCGCCTTTGTTATCTGCTTACTGGCCCACTACTCTTAGCCAATCTTCTGGCTCCTTCACGGACATGAAGCCACATTATTCTTGAAAGAGGTCTCCTTATTATCAGAATAGGCTATTGCCACTGGGGTTATTTTCAAGTTCTCTGACAAAATAGAGCCAAACCCTCTCAAAAGAGTTGACAGCACAATAGCTGGACTAATTGGAAGCTGATACGTAAACCAATAATATAGAGTCTTCGATATCACCTTAAAGGTTCACCGACTTCATGCAAACACGCTGAGAACACATTGCTTTCCCCTTAGAGAAGATGACCAAATGTATCCTCATGCTGCGTTTATGTGGCAAAGGATGAACAAAATAATACTTGTTTCAGCTGTCGTGATAAAAACCAATGCCTGCGGTTAGGAAACCTCCACTAATGAAACCAATCATTTCAATGGAAGGAGCACATTGCACTGCTAAAGTTGTGTTCCAACGGAAGAAGTTTGTTTGTGTAAGTGATACTTGATTTAGTAATACTCACAAAGTTTGAATCAGAAGTAAAAGTACTAATAAACTGAAGTATCAGATCAGATCAGATCAGTCTATTTTATAAGACTTAGCTTAGGTTGACGTAAGGGCTTTTGCTTTTATTTTTAAAGGGGAAGAATTTATTTGCTGATCTTTTCTCCTTGTTGGGCTCATTAAATGATATTAAGTCATTTGTTGATAAGATCCTATTGGGTTAATACTGCACTTTTTGTTTCTAAGATTTGATTTTACAGTTATTTGAAATAAATGTGTCAACACCTGTATTTTAGTGAGTGAAAATAGCAAGTTTTAATCACAAATTGAGAGGAAGACAAGTGGGATTTAGTGATACTCACTAATCTCATTATTTTTCAAGGAAACCCAGTAAGGATGCTTTTGACCCCTGCTACACAACAGCCTAACAGATTTCTTAACTAAAACATGTGTGTTACATAATTATGTAGGACCTCTCAGTGCAGATTAAATTGAGATTTAAATGCAGGATTCCTTTCTAGTGGTATCATGAAGAATCACACACTGTTTGAACAAGTGTTAAAATTCCCTGCAATTTCTGTTAATCTATAAAAGAAATACTTTTTAAAAATAGCTTTTATGAATTATTTGTGTTAATTCATTTATCCAGCATAGAATTGTATGTAATACTACACAGGGCTAATCAGACTCTTGAAATAAGTTTTCTTCAAGGTGGAAATACAAATGGAAACCCCAAATTGAATGAACAAATAACATTATTTTTTATTCAGCATTAACTTTTGGAAAGTTTGTATGAATGGCTGAAGGCCAATGACATCCTCAGCATGGTCAGAACTGCTCTAGTAAGGATTTTCTTACTGATACCTAAAGTTATTCAGGTTATGTTAGGAGCCTGGTGTGCCGCAGTCCATGGAGTCGCAAAGAGTCAGGCATGATGACTAAACAACAGCCGCCTAAGGATTACTGTGCGCCAGACACTTTATTAGCTCATTTAATTCTCAGAGTAATTCCTTGGGGGAGAGTTGCTACCCTCCTTGTAAGGATGATGAAATTGAGGTGCAAGGATGAAGTGTAATCATCCTTTGCAAAGGATGAAAATCAAAGGTTACAAAGAGTCAGACATAACTGAGAGACTAACACTTTCTCTTCTTTCCTGAAATTTAGTCCTGAGTGACTAGTTGTATGTGTGTGTGTAGTTGTGATCTAAGTTTGATAAAAGTGTTCTCATAACTTTAATAATAATATAATTTCTATGAATTTCTGTATGGTTAGAAAATGGGAGTTTTTAAGTTTTCATGCCAATTAGAATTAATATTTATCTTTTAATTGTTTAATTGATCTTTGATAGAGGGAGTGCCACATGCATGATAAGAAAACTAGAATTATTTTTCAGGGTATGAAATACTGAAAGCAACCTAAAGTGCTAAGTTGCTTATTGAGAAATCAGAAGCATTTCAATAGGGATATTTCTAATCAAAGTAGAGTAAAAGTATATCCTAAAAAATGTAGTTAGAGCACAAAACATCACATGAAGAAGATTGAGTTATTTCTTTCTTAAATATTTGGAAAGAGTAACTTATAAGGCTATGTGGCCCTGGAGTTTGTTTTATAAATTTTAAATTGTAAATTTAATCTATTAAGTAGATACAAACTTTCAGAATAAAAAAAAAGTAAAAATGATAATGGGAACTTATCAGCTTTCCTGATTAGTATGACATGTGAGTCTCAGGGCCTGTTTAGGATCAACTTAACTCATTTCAGAGAAGGCAATGGCACCCCACTCCAGTATTCTTGCCTGGAAAATCCCGTGGACGGGGGAGCCTGGTAGGCTGCAGTCCATGAGGTCGCTAAGAGTCGGACACGATTGAGCGACTTCTCTTTCACTTTTTACTTTCATGCATTGGAGAAGGAAATGGCAACCCACTCCAATGTTCTTGCCTGGAGAATCCCAGGGACGGTGGAGCCTGGTGAGCTTCTGTCTATGGGGTCGCACAGAGTCGGACACGACTGAAGCGAATTAGCAGCTAACTCTCATTTTACAAAGAAATGGTGGTACATGAAAGTTAAATTGCACTACTGAGTTTTCTGGTAGCCAACAGGAATCAAGGTTGATCCCTTGGTTCTTATTTCACTAAACACAGTTTCTCTGGGGGAATGCATGAGATCAGAAGTTAGTTGTCAGGAAGACCTTTCATTTCCCACTCATGGAATCAAGGGCTCTATTTGCTCCCATAATTTGTTTTTTCTTGCCTCTTAATATTTCCATTATAATGAGATCACCCTATGTTTCTCTTTCATTAAGCAAGTTTTGCTTTTTATAGGGAAGTGATTTCCCTTTTGAAAATATAGTGTTGGAAAAGACTCTTGAGAGTCCCTTGGACTGTAAGGGAATCAAATCAGTCAATCTTAAAGGAAATAAATCTTGAGTATATTTTAGAAGGACTGATGCTAAAGCTGGAGCTCCAATACTTTGGCCTCCCGATTTGAAGAGTGACTCACTGGAAAAGACCCTGATGCTGAGAAAGACTGAAGGCAGGAGGAGAAGAGGACAACAGAGGATGAGATGGTTGGATGGCATCACTGACTCAATGTATCTGAATTTGAGGAAATTCCAGGAGACAGTGGAAGGCAGAGGAAGTTAATGTGCTACAGTCCACGGGGTCACAAATAATCAGACTGGACTTAGTGACTGAGCAACAACAAAAAGATAAGAGATTATATTATCCTAGTGTCTACCATGTTTATTCAATAATAAATTATTTTATGGATCTTAAAAATGAGAGATTCTAAGCACTGGAGACTGATGCAGAGGCTTTTCTGAAGCGTGTAGGTGGCATCTGTGCTTCCCCAACATGGAGGAAGCTGTTGTTAGATGCTATTGTTTGAGTTGATTGATTCTCCTGTTCTCTGTTCAGAATGCTTCCTTGAGAACAGGACTCTTTCTCTGTTGCTCAATCTTGGTTCCCCTGGGCTTCACATGGTAATTGGCAAGTAGGAGACTTATACTCATTGAGTGATGAAATGAACTAGTGGATTTGCCAGGATGGACACAGTGGAAATTTTCAAAATGAACTCACATGCAATACAGTCTCTTGACAACCATTCACCAAGCAGGGTATGTATCATAATGTGTAGGAACAGCAGACCATGCAGTTAGACTTGGATATAAATTCAGTTCTGATAGTTATTGCTATATGACCTCAGTCAAGCTGTTTAACTCCCTGTAAGCCTAACTCCTGCATATGTAGAAGTGCACTGTTTTTAATATTATAATTATAATAATATGGTAGTTATTCAATATAGTAGTTACAGTAACAGTATTGACCTCTTAAGGCTCTTATGAATATTCAATGAAATAATGCAGGTAAATTGATTTGAACAGTGCTTGGCTGTGAGTCTCAGTGAACTCTGGGAGTTGGTGATGGACAGGGAGGCCTGGCGTGCTGCAATTCATGGGGTCACAAAGAGTCGGACACGACTGAGCGACTGATCTGATCTGATCTGATCTGGCTGTTCTTTGGAAGGAAAGATGCTAAAGCTGAAACTCCAGTACTTTGGCCACCTCATTCGAAGAGCTGACTCATTGGAAAAGACTCTGATGCTGGGAGGGATTGAGAGCAGGAGGAGAAGGGGATGACAGAGGATGAGATGGCTGGATGGCATCACCGACTCGATGGACATGAGTTTGAGTGAACTCCGGGAGTTGGTGATAGACAGGGAGGCCTGGCGTGCTGCAATTCATGGGGTCGCAAAGAGTTGGACACGACTGAGCAATTGAACTGAACTGGTACCTAGCATGCACTTAATATTTACAAGCTAAGTGGGAAGCCTATTTTTATCCCACCTGTCTATCTCTCTCATGGAGAAAGCTTCATTGGCCAAACCCCAGGCTTATTGAGAAGAATTGCCATGCTGTATGTATCAAGATTTATACCAGGAAAGTCTTTCAGTTTTTCCAGCTCCCAAGCAGTGGGCACCCCTGCTGTTTCTCTTCCCTGCAGTAGCATTATGGCACGGGGCCCCAGGTCAGACCAGCCATCTTTATCCAGTAAGTAGCTGGATAAATGGACAGAAAGCCTTACCCACCGCGCAGTTACTCTGGATTCATAGATGGGGTGAAGAAAACAGCTCTTTGAAATTCAGCCTAAGATGTGGATGAACCTAGAGACTGTCATACAGAGTGAAATAAGTTGGAATGAAAAAAATAAATATCTCATATTAACACATATATGTGGAATCTAGAAAAATGGTATAGCTGAATTTATTTGTAAAGAAGGAATAGAGACAGATGTAGAGAACATGTGTAGGGATGCCAAGGGAGGAAGGGGGGTGTGGGATGGATTGGGAGATTATAATTTGCATGTATACACTACTACATATAAAATAGATAACTAACAAGAACTGACTGTGCAGCACAGGGAACTTTACTCAGTGCTCTGTGGTGACCTAAGTAGGAGGAAATCCAAGGAAGAGGGGATATATGTGTGTGTGTCTATGTGTGTGTGTAGCTGATCCACTTTGCTGTACAGAAGAAAATACAACATTGAATGGCAACTATATTCCAATAAAAATTCAAATAAATAAAAGAGAAATTCAGCCCGAATCCCTTGATATTGCAGTGATTTGCAGGGAAGCCCTGCATGAGCAGAGGTATTGGATGCTCAGTAATTATAAAAATGTGAAATTCATTTTCCACTTGGCTATTTTTTCCTGTGTCAAGGAACTCTAGCGAGCATCAAATATGGAGAACCAAGATCTAATCCTTTCAATTACTTTTAAAAGAAAGATAAACCTTAGGATCCTACCCATAATCTACATGGGAAAATAAAACATGAATGATAACAACTGGCTAAGGGAGGGGCCTATATGTAAATAAAGAAGGTTCAGTTCAGTCACTTAGCCATGTCCGACTCTTTGTGACCCCATGGACTGCAGCATGCCAGGCTTCCCTGTCCATCACCAATTCCCAAAGCTTACTCAAAACTCATGTCCATTGAGTGGGTGATGCCACACAACCATTTTATCCTCTTCATCCCCTCCTGCTGGCATCCATCTTTCCCAGCATCAGGGTCTTTTCCAATGAGTCAGTTCTTTGCATCAGGTGGTCAAAGTATTGGAGTTTCAGTTTCAGCATCAGCCCTTCCAATGAATATTCAGGACTGATTTCCTTTAGGATGGACTGGCTGGATCTCCTTGCAGTCCAAGGGACTCTCAAGAGTCTTCTCCAACACCACAGTTCAAAAGCATCATTTATTTGGCACTCAGCTTTATTTGTGGTCCAACATCCATTCATGTTAGTCATATCCATTCATGACTACCGCAAAAACCATAGCTTTGGATAATAGACCTTTGTTGGAAAAGTCATGTCTCTGCTTAGCGGTTTAGGTTAGTAAAGGCAATGGCAACCCACTCCAGTACTCTTGCCTGAAAAACCCCATGGGTGGAGGAGCCTGGTAGGCTGGAGTCCATGGGGTCGCGAAGAGTCAGACACAACAGAGCGACTTCACTTTGACTTTCACTTTAGGTTGGTAAAACAGAAAAAACTATTTAAAGGCTGAAGAGACATGTGAAAGAAAACCCTAGCTGTGTTATAATCTGTCTTCCACTTTTGTATATACACTTTATTCTAGATTGTATTAACCTCCATTTTCTTCTATTTGATTGTGTGGATCACAGGAAACTGTGGAAAATTCTTAAAGAGATGGGAATACCAGACCTCCTTACCTGTCTCCCGAGAAACCTGTATGCAGTTCAAGAAGCAACAGTTAGAACCAGACCTGGAAGAACTGACTGGTTCAAAATTGGGAAAGGAGTATGTCAAGGCCGTATATTGTCACCCTCTTATTTAAGCTCTATGCGGAGTACATCTTGCAAAATGCCGGGTTGAATGAATCACAGGCTGGAATCAAGATTGTTGGTAGAAATATCAACAACCTCAGATATGGATTTCCCTGATAGCTCAGTCAGTAAAGAATCCACCTGCAATGTAGGAGACCCTGGTTCAATTCCTAGGTCAGGAAGATACTGTGCAGAAGGGAAAGGCTACCCATGCCAATATTCCGGCCTGGAGAATTCCATGGACTCTTTAGTCCATGGGGCCACAACGAGTCAGACAAGACCGAGCAACTTTCATTTTTCAGATATGGAGATAATACCACTCTAATGGAAAAAAGTGAAGAGGAGCTAAAAAGCCTCTTGATGAGGGTGAAAGAGAAGAGTGAAAAAAAAAAAAAACTGTCTTAAAACTCAGCATTCAAGAAACAAAATCATGGCATCCAGTCCCATTCTTCATGGCAATTAAAAAGGGAAAAAGTGGAAGCAGTGACAGATTTTATTTTCTTGGGCTCCAAAATCACTGTGGACAGTGACTGCAGTCATAAAATTAAGAGACACTTGCTTCTTGGAAGGAAAACCATGATAAGTCCAGAAAGCATATTCAAAAGCAGAAACATCACTTTGCCAAAAAAGGTCCATATAGTCAGACTATGATTTTTCCAGGAGTAATGTATGGATGTGAGCGTTGGGCAATAAAGAAGGCTGAGTGCCGAAGAATTGATGCTTTTCTACTGTGGTTCTGGAGAAGACACTTAAGAGTCCCTTGGACAGCAAGGAGATGAAACCAGTCAATCCTAAAGGAAATAAACTCTGAATGTTCAGTGGAAGGACTGATGCTGAAGCTCCAGTACTTTGGTTACCTTAAGTGAAGAGCTGATTCACTGGAAAAAACCATGATGCTGGAAACGATTGAAGGCAGAAGGAGAATGGGGTGACAGAGGATGAGATGGTTAGATAGCATCAGTGACTTAATGGACATGAATTTGAGCAAACTCTGGGAGATAGTGAAAGGCAGGGAAGGCTGGCATGCTTTAGTCCATGTGGTTGCAAAAAGTCAGACATGACTTAGCAACTATTTTCTTCTGAATAATGAAGTTACATTAAGTTATTTCAGATGGAATAAGTTGAGAAAGAGAACACAGGATAGCATGGGATGGTAAAGGAGAAGACTGAACCTAATAGTATCCCCTTCAGGAATAGGAAGGAAAAGGTAGTAATACAGCCCAGCCCAACAAGAGTGGGTGAGGGATGATGTAACAGACTGCGTAAAGAAGATCATAGAAAATGGCTATGTTCTGATGAGCATTAGCAATGCTGAACTGAGTAGATTATAAAAATAATTTAAAATTTAAAAATATCATTCCATTTGTTTCTTCTTAATCATGGACATTTCTTTATATCTCTGGAGCCACTGAGGGCAAGAGGAAAGAAGTTAACAATTTTGAGATTTAGATTTGAAGAGATCATTCATTCATTCATGTATTCACCAACTCTTTCTCTCATTTATCCTTTTAATGAACATACAGTGTGTTCCTTCACGTACCAGACAAGAAAAAAAAAAATGAGATACACGTCTCAGTGATGTCAATGCTCCTGACAAAAATTCTGAAGATAAAAAAGTGTGGAAAGATTCTACAAATTCAGAGCTGAAGTGTTTAAAGTAAATTGTTGTTGTAAAGCTATTGTTGTAAATAATGTATGGGAAAGATATCAATATGCTTCTTTATTGTTTTAAATATTAGAAAAAATACTTTAAAATGCCTGCCTAAGTTGGTGGTGTCTTGTGAAAGATATAGATGTTCAACAAAGATTCTTTAAGATAATGGTTTTACAGAGCTGACACAGTAAATGTGATGAAACTCATTTATCCAATAGCAGAATGAAAAAAGAAGTATAAGACTTTTAGATCAAGTTTATCTTACCCACTTATAACTGAGCAATAAATGATTAATTTCAGTTCATATTGTTAATCGGTTATTTATGATAGTTGTTTTTTGATTGCTTTATATAAATAGAAACTTGAAACTTAAAAGTGAGATTTATAACACCAGGGAGATTTTCATTAAGTCCTGAACAAAATAAAATATGTTTATAAAGTGAATTTCCATTCATATTTCACGATTAAATGCAAACAACTTAAGATTAAAAAATTTCTATTGTCAAACTAGGTGCTCCTTGGCAATCCAGTGGTTAAGACTCTGTGCTTCCAGTGCAGGGGGTGTGGGTTCAATCCATGGTCAGGGAACTAAGATCCCATACTAAGAAGAGGTGGCAAGAATACACAGAAGAACTATACAAAAAAGATCTTAATGACCCAGTAATGACAATGGTGTGATAACTCACCTAGAGCCAGAATCTTACAGTGAAAAGTCAAGATGGACCTAGGAAGCATTACTACGAACAAAGCTAGTGGAGGTAATGGAATTCCAGCTGAGCTATTTCAAATCCTAAAAAATGATGCTGTTAAAGCGCTTCACTCAGTATGCCAGCAAATTTGGTAAACTCAACAGGGCAACAGGACTGGAAAAGTTCAGTTTTCATTCCAATCCCAAAGAAAGGCAATGCCAAAGAATGCTCGAACTACCACATAACTGCACTCATCTCACACACTAGCAAAGTAATGCTCAAAATTCTCCAGGCAAGGCTTTAAGAGTATGTGAACCAAGAACTTCCAGCTTTCAAGCTGGATTTAGAAAAAGCAGAGGAACCAGAGATCAAACTGTCAACATCCATTGGATCATAAGAAAAGCAAGAGCGTTCCAGAAAAGCATCTACTTCTGCTTCACTGACTACACCAAAACCACTGACTGTGTGGATCACAGCAAACTGTGGAAACTTCTTAAAGAAATGGGAATACTAGACCACCTTCCTGCCTCCTGAGACACCTATATGTGGGTCAAAAAGCAACAGTTAGAACTGGACATGGAACAACAGACTGGTTCCAAATAAGGAAAGAAGTACATCAAGGCCGTATATTGTCACCCTACTTATTAACTTCTATGCAGAGTACAACATGAGAAATGCCAGGCTGGATGAAGCACAAGCTGAAATCAAGGTTGCTGAGAGAAATATCAACCTCAGATAGGCAAATGACATCACCCTTATGGCAGAGAGCCTCTTGATGACAATGAAAGAAGAGAGTGAAAAAACTGACTTAAAACTCAGCATTCAAAAAACTAAGATCATGGCAGCTGGTTCCATCACTTCATGGCAAATAGATGGAGAAACAATGAAAACAGTGACAGACTATTTTCTTGGACTCCAAAATCACTGCAGATGGTGACTGCAGTCATGAAATTAAAAGATTCTTGTTCCTTGAAAGAAAAGCTATGCCAAACCTAGACAGCATATTAAAAAGCAGAGACATTACTTTGCTGATAAAGGTCCATATAGTCAAAGCTATGATTTTTCCAGTAGTTACATATGAACGTGAGAGTTGGACCATAAAGAAGACTGAGTGCCAAAGAATTGATGCTTTTGAACCATAGGGTTGAAGAAGACTCTTGAGTGTCCCTTAAACTGCAAGAAGATAAAACCAGTTAATTCTAAAGGAAATAGTCCTGAATATTCATTGGAAGGTCCGAAGTTGAAGCTGAAGCTCCAATACTTTGGCCACCTGATGTGAAGAACTGACTCACTGGAAAGACACTGATACTGGGAAAGATTGAAGGTAGGAAGAGAAGGGGATCACAGAGGATGAGATGGTTGGATGGCGTCACTGACTCAATGAATGTGAGTTTGAGGAAGCTCCAGGAGATGGCAATGGAAAGCAAAGCCTGTGTGCTTCAGTCCATGGGGTCGCAAAGAGTTGCACATGGCTGAATGACTGAACAACACAATTGACAAACTATTCTGAGTTCCTTGAAAAGTGCAAGCTATAGAATAATAGATAATTTTGTTTTGGGAAAATATGTCTTATTTCCTGGCCCTAATAATCAAAATCACACATAAATTTCATAATTATGCTATCATTTAAAATTGTAAGAGCTCACCTTTATTGACCACTTACAGTGTGCCAAGTTTAGTGCCAATCACTTGTCTACAATTCACTTTATTAATTCACTGTACAATGGCAACCCACTCCAGTACTCTTGCCTGGAAAATCGCATGGACGGAGGAGCCTGGTGGGCTGCAGTCCCTGGGGTCGCTAAGAGTTGGACACGACTGAGCAACTTCACTTCCACTTTTCACTTTCATGCATTGGAGAAGGAAATGGCAACCTAATCCAGTGTTCTTGCCTGGAGAATTCCAGGGATGGGGGAGCCTGGTGGGCTGCCATCTATGGGGTCACACAGAATCGGACACGACTGAAGCGACTTAGTAGCAGTAGCAGCAGTGATTTGTCCAAAGTGACACAGTTGATAAAGAGTGGAGTTTGGATTCTCCAGGGCTTCTGGTCCAAAACCTACTGGATTAACTGTGCTTGAGGGCAGAATAGATATTACTTTCATTGATACTGTCAACTGAAATGTGCATTAAGTGGAAAAAAGTCTTACTTTTTTTTTCTTGCTTGATTTCAAAGCATGAAGAAGGAAATGGAGAGGAAAGTGGACCCTCTCTCTTGATGAGTTATATATTCTGTTAAAGAGATGCACCCTTAAGTTTCCTTCCATTTTGAAGCTCAGCTTCTCACTTAACGCTAAGAACTTTCTTAATTCTAAGAATGTTATTGCTGCTATTTAGTCACTAAGTCATGTCCAAAGTTTTGTGACCCCATGGACTGTAGCTCACCAGGTTTCTCTGTTAGTGGGATTTCCCAGGCAAGAATACTGGAGTGGGTTGTCATTTCTTCCTCCAGATTATCTTCCCAACCCAGTGATTGAACCTGCATCTCCTGCATTGCAGACTGATTATTTACTGCTGAGCCACAAGGGAAGCCCTAATTCTAAGAATACCACATCCGAAACATATTAGCTGTTTGAGAAAATTTCCCTTCCGTGTGCCTTATACAGGGGAAGTCCCAATTGTAACCCAAAACAAAATGAGATGAAAAATGTGAAATGCAAAATACTCAGCCCTTTTCTCCATTCTGCCTCACAATCTCCATTTGGAAACAGTTTCTCAACCTTTTCAAGGCTTGAGTTCATATTTTACATTTTGAAAAACTGCTATTTGTCTTAGGCTGGAATACCCTTCATAAACGTACTCTGCCCATTTATTTAGGACATCTCTTGTTTCAACCCACCCTCTCTTCTTGCAAGTTCATTGTTGTGATAGGAATCGTATCCTCTAAAATGTAGTAATTAATACTTAGGAATGTAGAAAAGTTTATTTTAGGTTTCTCTTACTTGAAAATGAAAATGCTTTTTCTTTAAGGCCTTGAGGGTACATTGGGTACTGTGTCAATTACCTTGAATTTATAAATTTAATTCCTGAGGAATTCCATCAATAGGAATCAACCAATTGGAATTGTGCTGAGAACTGTGCTTCTTTAAATCTCTTAAATGAAGAGTGCCCCCACCCAATGACATTTTAGTCAGAGATCCTAAACTGGATAGATTTCCTCCATTCTTATGATTCTGAAATCCGTCAGAGATGTTTGCTGTATACATATATTTGGAGTGACAAGCCAGACCAATGTCAGGTTGACCAAATAAAGATGAAACTAGAAAATGGAGTTGAAAGACAAACTGGAAATTAAGATGAGTGCTATAGGCATATGTTGTAAGAAAACAACAAATTATTTGTGTTACAACCCCAAATATAAATTTATGAATAATATGTTATTTGGATAATAATGGTGTTTGGAAATATTCAGAATTCATAATTTGATTTTCTACACTTTATAATCTTTTCATTTTAATCTTAGTTGACTCTGCCTTAGTTATTCAACTGGGCTGAAAATAAAATTTTTCTAAAGCTGCTTTTAAAGACCCTTTGCAAACTATTCTCAGGGTTACTATTTAAGTGGCTTAAACCTCTTAAAATGCTTTCCCACCATACTAGTTTGAATCCTCATTGCAAGGGCTCCCCATCTCATTCCACATTTTACATGTGCTAATACTTTTTGATACTTTCTAGTTGCAGGAACATCTGCTTCACCTTTTAATGAGAAGAAATGATTGAGTATTGCTTTTTTTTTTTGAGTTGGAGCATCTTAATATACAATTTCAAGGCATTACTTTTTCTGTTACATCTTTCAGTTATCCCCAAAGTGATAACATTTTAAAGATAATAGAAAAATGTAATTGTTGCTTTATGAAAACACATACAAAAAAGGACTGATATGGAATATTTGGTCCTCTTTCCTGGTGAAATAAAGCAACAAAAATGTATTCGTCTTTTTATTCTAGCTCTGAATAAGTCATTTGTTTCTAGAATATTTGGAATTGTTAGCCACTTGCCACAGTGCTTCTGCCCACAAGATGGAGAAAATTCCTATCAGTTTTGAAGGTTTAGATTGATTTATGATTGCCACTTTGTTCTTGAGAGAACTACTTTTATCACACTTGTAAAAATAAAAGAAAATACACAAACCAGCAGATTCAAGCTCTTGAAAATAGGTTCATTTGAAGTCTAGAAATTCAAATTCTAGAAGGATCTGGTTCTTGATCCCCTTTCTCAAACTCTTGCCACCACTCTCTAGTCAAATATGTTGATATGCTGGGTTAACTATTTCCTCCAAGTGAATTACATCTTTCTAATTTACAATTTAAGCCCTATTAAAACGAAAGGGCACCTTCCCCCCACCCCCTTTTGTGGTGTTTTTTTGGCAAGAAAATGATGCATTTACTTTGCAGAGGTAGCACTCTTGCTTGCTGCAGCGTGTGGACATGATTAATAATACCTTAATGTGTTATCTGACCCAGATTTGCTTGCATAGGATGTAGCCTCATTAAAATGGAATCCCACTTTATTTTCCTAATGAAGGATCTGGGGGAAGCTTTTGATAAGATAATAAGAGGTTCGGGGTGGATGTAACTACCTGAAGTCTGGGTAGCAATGCCAATGAAGAGGTATGTGGCGTGCTCAGTCGTGTCTGACTCTTTGTGACCCCATGGACCATAGCCAGTCGGGATTTTCCAGGCAAGAATACTGGAGTGGGCTGTTATTTCCTTCTCCAGGAGGTCTTCTCAATCCAGGGACTGAACCCACGTCTCCTTTATCTCCTGCATTGGTAGACGGATTCTTTACTAACGGAGCCACCTGGGAAGCTTAGGAGCCACTAAAGGAGGAGAGAAACACTGAACCCAGACACACTCACCTTGCTTTCCAATTTTGCTTCAAGCAGCTTTGGCAGAAACCCTCACTTATTTTCACCAAACATGTTTACAGTCTTCAACCCACATTTTAACCTCACCTCAACTTTCAGGTTGTATCTGAGACATAATTATATAAATCAGAATATCTAACAACAAACAGTTTGGGGTCAAGAAGCTAGGATGACAAATGACAGTCCTGAATTGATACAGTTGTGAATTTCTTTATTTAAAACCTCATCTCTCGTTTTAACTCTGTTGGTTCTGTCTGTAGGCAAGGCTTTTTCACGGCACCATCAAAATATGAATAGTTAATGCTCCTATTAATACAAGCTTTTTAGGTGAGACTGAGTTGTTATTTATTCTTCACCCACACTATTAGCACATTAATGGTTGGGTATTTTAAGCATAAGTAAATAAAGTCTCTTTGTATCCACTGAATAATAAATCATAATATTATATAGACATACACACATACCTACATACACACATACATGTAATATTTATCCATGTAAATGTGAAACAGTCTTCTATTTTCCTTCTTAACTTTAGTAACTGGTAACACATGATCTCTTATGAGTCTAAGATTGTTAATATTGTTTCTCATTTGACAGAAGAGTTACCTTGGATAACCTATCCCCACACAGAGTTTTATGACCTGCTTTCCAAATTATACAAATTACTCTGAAGTTAAAACCACAGTGGAAATATTCTAGAATCACATTCCTGGCTCTGGAACACAATGCCTTGGTGGTTTGCCAATTTTCTTTTTTTCATTATTCAGAGTGGGTTTATAAAAATGTTTTTTTTGTGCCAGTATTGAATACTGGCACTAATGTGAACTTCTCTAAATTTATTACTGGCAGCTACCAAGATAATTAGGAAGGGACAATTCAGTGTCAATTGAACAGTGTATCTCAATCCAGGAGACCTCTCATTATCTTAGTGTGTGTGTGTGTGTGTGTGTGCATGTGTGTGTATGTGTGCTCAGTCCCTCAACCATGTTCAACTATTTGTGATCCCATGGCCTGTAGTCCGCCAGGCCCCTCTGTCCATGGGATTTTCTAGGAAAGAATATTGAAGTGGGTTGCCATTTCCTGCTCTAGGGGATCTTCCAGACCCAGGGTTTGAACCGGCATCCCCTGCTTGTGTCTCCTGCATTGGCAGGCAGATTCTTTACCAACTGAGCTGTGTGGGAAACCCCTCATTATCTTCGAGAGCTCACTAATTTGTATCATGGAGACTCCATCTAAAATGTATGTCTTGTAAAAATGGAAATATTGTGCACTTTTCACCATGTTAGGCGTTCTTCCCTGGAAGTGGCCCTAAATTGGACATCATTATCCTCAAACTCAAATGTTGACTCAGTAACAATTTCTGTTGTTGATCAATGAAATGTTCTTTTAAGCAAATGATGTTAGCCATAAATTTCAGGTTTTAGAACATAAAAAATACATGTGATGTTAATAAAATAATTAATGAACATATAAAAATATAAAACACAATGTACAGTCAGAGAGTAAAGGAATGAATCATGACTTATAGGAACTTGCTGATAGATCAAGATGTTACTGCCAATTTAGAGCCTTATTGGGATAAATTTTCAATGCCTCAGTAGTTTCAGTACCAGTGTCATCAAAACAAACAAACAAAAAAGTAAGAATTCTGAACAATATTCTCTGCAGCATTTAAATAGTCCTGTAGAAAAGAAGAAATGCAAAATACATATATTCTATGAGCAAGATCTATAACAATTATAGTGTCACATTAAAAAGCATAAAACATGAATATGGAAAGGTCATTCAAGAATGTGAAAAGTTTTAATATTAAGAAATCTGCTTATCTATCTACATAATTTGTCACATTAAAAGGTTAAAGAAAAAAAGCAGGCAACTCAATGACTATTAAACACATTTGATAAAATTTCATGACATTGTTAGAATGTTTCATGTTGAAAACAGTTTTTTTTTAAAGTTTAAATTTATATATTTTAATTGGAGGCTAATTACTTTACAACATTGTATTGGTTTTGCCATACATCAACATTTTTTGAAATGTCCATGTGTATTTTCTTGATAGGATAGAAATAATAAAATTCAATGAATGATTGTCAGCACACTAGAAGGATTTTGTTTAAAATAAGAAGTATGACATGAATATCACTTTTACCTTTACAATTTAGTATTATTTTTCAAGGATCTATTTGTCTCTTAGGAAACAACAACAAAAGAGGCATAGTCTTGAGAAGAAAGGAGGCAAAATTGTCAATATTCGACTTCTTGATTGTGTATATAAGATCACAAGATAATCGATTGCCTGGAGGGAGGGGTGTTAGAACTGAGTTCAGCAAGAAAGTCACTTAAAAATTAATTTACAAAGTTCTTTTTTATTCTATTTGGATAACAATCAGTTACATATACTTGCTGTTGTCGTTCAGTTGCTTGGTCGTGTCCGACTCTTTGAGACCCCATGAACTGCATATGGTAGAAACAAAAAGTAAAAAGCTTAATATTTACATGGAAAATGTGATAGCTTCATGAATAAAACTATAGACATTTTATTGAAGGGCATAAAATAAGAATTGAAATATGGAGAGTTGAGAGTTATTTTTCCAAAGATATCATTTTTCTTTGAATTAATATATAAATGTAATTCAATGCTAATAAAACTCTTCTTCCTTTCTAGGATATGATAAAATCATTCTAAGGTTGATCTAGAAGAGTAAATATCTGATTATAGACAAACATCTAAAGAAGTTTAGTATTGAATAGGATCTTAAAATGCATTGAAAAGCCATAGTAATCAGAAGATTTTGGTACTAGAATAAATGTAAAGGAGTAAGGAAAATAAAATCCAACTCTGTGCCTCCATGATATTCCCTGAGTAATTACTGAAAAGAAATATCATTTCCTAGGTATGATTATTACTCACTTCATTCCCATTATCTTGTGGCTACATACACAAACCGGTGTTTACTGGAAAATACCCAGCTCTTGACATTGTATCCAACAAATTATTTTTCTTAATACAATTGGACAGGATGCTGCTTTTCAAAGTCAAAGTATTAATTTGTAATCTTTTTCCTATGAAAACCTATATATTTCACAAATAATTGATTATTATTTTTTTTAATTTTATCTTATTTTAAAACTTTACATAATTGTATTAGTTTTGCCAAATATCAAATTTTTGAATATAACATGTTTAGAGACAAAATAGAAATTATACATCATACACATCATAGAATATTATCCTTTTCTCATCATTGACAGTCTGATGGGCTAAAAGTTTGCTTGTGTTTTCCTGTGTGAATTATATGTTTATATTTTAGGCAATACTTTCCAATCCAAGTTTACTATTTTGTAAGTTAACTTCTAACAATATATCTACATACAAAGACTCCTGGACCTTTGCTTTTCAAACACATGGCAAATGTTTTCCCATTTATCCCTTTGACTTTATAATACATTTCTTCATGTTGTTGTTGTTGTTCAGTGGCTAAGTCATGCCCAACCCTTTGCTACCCCAAGGATTATAGCACACCAGGTTTCTCTGTCCTTCACTATCTCCCAGAGTTTGCTCAAACTCATGTAAATTTTAACTTTATTGTAGTCAGATTTATTGATCTGTGCCTGTCATGACCAATAGGACCTTCCATTTCTTATATTCACTTATACTTCTCTTTATAAACTAGTGGTTTCATTTTCATTTGTAAATCTTTAATCCATTTGGATTTATTCCGGTGTAAAATAGAAGTAAGTATAACTTTATTAGTTTGTTTTCCTTCTATCATGAAATATGAGCATTACTTGATATAAATCAATATACTTTGTTAAGTGGCTCAGACAGAAAAGAATCTATCTGCAATGTGGGAGACCTGGGATCAATCCCTGGGATAGGAAGATCCCCTGGAGGAGGGCATGGCAACCCACTCCAGTATTCTTGCCTAGAGAATCCCCATGGACAGAGGAGCCTGGCAGGCTACAGTCCATGGGGTCACAAAGAGTTAGACACTACTGAGCGACTAAGCCCAGCACACACATATAATTATGTATTCAATATAACATGATATATTAATCAACAATAAGGTGATACGTAATAATATATACACACACAAGTTAATTTCTGTAATATCTTCCTTTCTTCCTTCCCTCTTAGTGCTATCAGTTCAGTTCAGTCACTCAGTCATGTCCGACTCTTTTTGACCCCATGGACTGCAGCACGCCAGGCTTCTCTGTCCATCACCAACTCCTGGAGCTTTCTCAAACTCATGTCCATTGAGTCAGTGATACCATCCAACCATCTTATCCTTTGTCATCCCCTTCTCCTCCTTCCTTCAATCTTTCCCAGCATCAGGGTCTTTTCAAATGAGTGAGTTCTTCACATCAGGTGGCCAAAATATTGGAGGTTCAGCTTCAATATTAGTCTTTCCAATAAATATTCAGGACTGATTTCCTTTAGGATTGACTGGTTGGATCTCCTTGCAGTACAAGGTACTGTCAAGAGTCTTCTCCTGCACCACAGTTCAAAAGCATCAATTCTTCAGTGCTCAGCTTTCTTTATAGTCCAACTCTCACATCCATATTTGACTACTGGAAAAACCATAGCTTTAACTAGATGGATCTTTGTTGGCAAAGTGCTATAGCAGGCAGAATTGTATTGTTGATGTTAGTTGAGAGAAAGCAGCACCATGGAGGCCCGGGAGGACATAGACCTGCTGCATTTCAAAAGCAAGCAGCCAGAATTTTGAATGGTCTATGAGAGCATAATTAGGCTTTCTAAGTAAATCCGGTGTAGAGTTGTTTAGTAATATTTCCTATAAATGCATAAGTAAACTGTAATTTGCCTTTATATGAGGCATACATTATTGTCACAACCTAGAAAGAAGTATGAAGAGACAATTCAGAGGAAGACATTTAGCTTAATGTTTAACTGCCAAGCCTTGTGCAAGTTACCATTAGCGACATCTGATACCTCTTGTGACCAAAGCACATGCTTGATAGATCATGTTTCCTAAAGCCATCATTTCAAATTGAAGTTGTGGAACTTTAAGTAGAAACATGGAGAGTGGACCTATATGATGTCTATTTCCACGTATTCTATCCCAATATCTCTGCCTGCTTTATCACTACCATGATCGTGACCATCACCACCATTGGCAGTTATGTCTTTCCACTGTTCCATGAGGAAATCTCAGGTGTCTCTAAGGAATTAATGTACGCTAAACAGTGTCCTTCATTACTATTTTGCATTACTATGCAAAATGTTGATATTATTTTTCATTAAAGTATTCTCTAAATTAAAAGTACTTTATGAGGGCATAAACATATTTGCTTGGTGATTTTCTTTGTTTATTCTTCCTGCACAGGGTTGTATTTGCAGCATGTGAATTCTTAGTTGTGACATATGGGATCTAGATCCCCAACCAGGTATTGAACCCAGGTGGGCTACTGTCCATGGGGTCACAAAGAGTAGGACATGAATGAAGTGACTGAGCGCACAGACACAGGGTGAAATTTACTTTCCAGTGGTTTAGACAAAACAAGTTCTTTGTTTAATACTTGTAACTTCTGTGTATATTTGGGATTATTTCAATTGGTTTAAAATAAAATTTAAAAAGAAAGAACTAAGCAGGTTCTTTGATAGTTAGGCATATTGTTAAGATGTACTTATTGATTTTCTACAATTATGCCAGCATTTTGCTATGACTTCTCAGTGATGGATGAGCATTATTTAAGATATGCTTGCTTTATTGACTATGCCAAAGCCTTTGACTGTGTGGATCACAATAAACTGGAAAATTCTGAAAGAGATGGGAATACCAGACCACCTGACCTGCCTCTTGAGAAATTTATATGCAGGTCAGGAAGCAACAGTTAGAACTGGACATGGAACAACAGACTGGTTCCAAATAGGAAAAGGAGTTCGTCAAGGCTGTATATTGTCACCCTGCTTATTTAACTTATATGCAGAGTACATCATGAGAAACACTGGACTGGAAGAAACACAAGCTGGAATCAAGATTGCTGGGAGAAATATCAATAACCTCAGATACGCAGATGACACCACTCTTATGGCAGAAAGTGAAGAGGAACTAAAAAGCCTCTTGATGAAGGTGAAAGTGGAGAGTGAAAAAGTTGGCTTAAAGTTCAACATTCAGAAAATGAAGATCATGGCATCCGCTCCCATCACTTCATGGGAAATAGATGGGGAAACAGTGGAAACAGTGTCAGACTTTATTTTTCTGGGCTCCAAAATCACTGCAGATGGTGACTGCAGCCATGAAATTAAAAGACGCTTACTCCTTGGAAGGAAAGTTGTGACCAACCTAGATAGCATATTCAAAAGCAGAGACATTACTTTACCAACAAAGGTCCGTCTAGTCAAGGCTATGGTATTTCCTGTGGTCATGTATGGATGTGAGAGTTGGACTGTGAAGAAGGCTGAGTGCTGAAGAATTGATGCTTTTGAACTGTGGTGTTGGAGAAGACTCTTGAGAGTCCCTTGGACTGCAAGGAGATCCAACCAGTCCATTCTGAAGGAGATCAGCCCTAGGATTTCTTTGGAAGGAATGATGCTAAAGCTGAAACTCCAGTACTTTGGCCACCTCATGCAAAGAGTTGACTCATTGGAAAAGACTCTGATGCTGGGAGGGATTGGGGGCAGGAGGAGAAGGGGACGACAGAGGATGAGATGGCTGGATGGCATCACTGACTCGATGGACGTGAGTCTGAGTGAACTCCGGGAGTTGGTGATGGACAGGGAGGCCTGGAGTGCTTTGATTCATGGGGTCGCAAAGAGTCGGACATGACTGAGGGACTGATCTGATCTGATCTGATCTGCAGTGGCTCAGCTGGTAAGAAATCTACCTGCAATGCAGGAGATCTGGGTTCAATCCCTGTGTTGGGAAAGCCGGATCCCCTGGGGAAGAGAACGGTTACCCACTCCAGTATTCTGGCCTGGAGTATTCCATGGACCGTGTAGTCTGTGGGGTGACAAAAAGTCCTACATGACTGAGTGACTTTTACTTTCACTTTTGGCACTCTGGAAGAATTTAGTTTACTTAAGTATATTATCTATTAAATAGAATCATTTAGGGCTAATGGACTCTTACTCTGTGTGTTCAATAGACTTTCAGAGGTTGACTGTTGTGTGTAGAAATCAACGAGAGTGGCTTTGGGGGATATTTTGTATAAAACATTCTTTAAGAACTGGCAGGCAACCTCTCTTACCTGCATCAGTGAACTGTGGTTAAGCAAGGGGAAAAATACAGTGGTGATATTGGGTAGGTAACAATAGGTGATTGCCCAAAAATTGTCAACTGAGCTACTAATTGTAGCAGTTGGGCTCTGAATAGAAGCCTGTGGATTTAGAGTCAGCAAAATCCAACACTCCACTTGCACATTGAAATAAAACAAGTACAGATTCTCATTATTCCTTTTCTTGTCTGTAAGACTTCCAAGTGTTTTAGGTGACTATCAGAGCAGCACTGTAATATACTATCAGGTCCATTTCCTTCCAATCTTGTCTTTAATAT
Organism: Bos grunniens; assembly: GCF_055505025.1. NCBI lineage: Eukaryota > Metazoa > Chordata > Mammalia > Artiodactyla > Bovidae > Bos > Bos grunniens. Next base: position 22,459,438 of record NC_141166.1, read on the forward strand.
AATACATGAATGGCGTATTGGTATTTTAGATTCATGAAGATCTTGGGACAATTTCTTTGTCAAACGATTAGAAGTATTTCCAGAATCTGTGTCAGCTGACTGGTGCTGAAGGGTCTCTTGAATAAAGATGGTGCTATTGTTTATTTTTAAATTATTTTCTATTTTTTATTTTCTATTAAGTTAAATATTTTCTATTGAAAAATTTTTTAAAATTTTTTTCTATTTTCTTTTTTTAAGTTTTTATTTTTGATGGACCACTTTTAAAGTCTTTATTGAATTTGGTTCAGTATTGCTTATGTAGTTTATGTTTTGGTTTTCTGATCACCAGGAATGTGGAATCTTAGCTCCCTGACCAGGGAGCAAATCCCCTTCATTGGAAGGTGAAGCTTAACCCTAGAACATCAGGGAAGTCCCTGGTGCTATTGTTTGATATGAATTTATTGAGGCCAGACTAACACATCCTTCCACGAGGTGTATGATTATTTGCACACCATGCTAAATGTTCTCCCACCCTCTTCATTTCACCACTTGCACTTGGAGAGTTACTAAGCTTTCAGTTACTTTGACCAATACAAACAGTTCCTAACACTTGTGACATATTTAAGTCAGTTGGGGAGTTTTTTAAAAAAGCCCACAGATGATTTAACAACAACAACAAAAAAATGAAGGTGGAGGGGAATTAATTGGTTTGGGAAGGAATCCAGTTATTGTTATTTATTTATTTTTACATCTTCCCAGAGCTCTAAAATAAAATCAGAGATGGACATTGGATGGATTAACTGGCAAAGGTCTCCTAAAGAATTGACCTGTTTATCCATCTTATTGTACTGTTCAAACGACTGTTAGGATATAGTGTACTCAGACTGTGTGGGAAGTTTGAAGCTTTTTTGATGGCAGAAAGGAGACAATACTGAGAATAAAGGAAAGAAAAAGCAATGTTTTCAATGAGTTTATCTCCTGGACTGGCTTTAAACAATAATCTCCAATGTGAAATAACTGAGCACAGTGATGTAATATTCATTCTGAATGACCTTGTCTGTTAATTCAGCACCCAACGTAAGCCATGTTGTACACTATACTTTTATAAGTGAAAATGGAACAAGATTTGGTCTTTGCCTTCATGGACCGCACAGCATAGTAAAAACATGAGGCAAAATAAATACTTTGAAACTAAAACATGGGACACAGAGAAATGCAGGGTGGGAAAAAGAAATAAGATATTTGGTGACAAATAGAGAAGAGCATTATTCTCCCTGAAAAGTTAGATTTTTGTGATTCTTTCTTTTTTTATATCAGTGTAAATTCCTTACTTCTTACTTTTACAGCAGTATCACTAGTTCTTTGTTTATAATTTTTGCTTCTTTGATTATTTTTGCTTGGTAAATAACAGAACACCATGATCTGAGACTCCACTTTATTTGAATAAAAATTTTTATTTATGAGCACTTAAAAAGCAAATGGGTCAGGTTCAGTTAATTCTCTAGAGGATTCAGCAATAGTTAATTGTTTCCATCCCAGAGCAATCACAGCCAGCATTACCAAAGACTAGGACTTGGAGATTTTCCAGAGGTGGTTCATAGGACAAACTCCAACAAAGGGCTCCAAGTCAAATGCATTTGGGAACTCTGGATTAAGTGATGTTATATACTTTTCTTTACCTCAGAACTATTTAGAACCTTTTATGTATTAGTACACAATATGACTCACCAAGAAGAGGGCATTTGTTTCAGGGTTCCTCAAACATAGGGATGATGACCTCTTTTTCCCTTAGAGTTGACAATAATACAGCCCTTTGTAAAGAATCCACCTGCCAATGCAGGAGCCGCAGGAGATGCAGGTTTGATCCCTGAATCAGGAAGATCCTCTGGAGAAGGAAATGGGAACCCACTCCAGTAATACTTGCCTGGAGAACTCCATGGACGGAGGAGTCTGGCGGGCTACACTCCATGGCATCAGAGAGTTGGACACCCCTGAGCACACATGTATGGTGGATGTAGTTCTTCCAATTACCTCTTATAAGAGTCTATGATTATACACGTGTGTGGCTGATGCATTTTGCTCTACGATGAGCAAACTCTATCACAATATTGTAAAGCAACTGTACTTCAATAAAAATTAATTAAAAAACACTATAGTATAATATCATGCCAAGAAATCAAGATTAATCTTAAAAAATCTATGACTCAAATGTCACTCTATCAGAGAGATTTTGCCCACCTCCTTATCTACATTAATATCAGATTTGTACCAATTTCTATGCTCTTACTTTGTTCTCACTGTGTTCTTCTAAGAACTTACTAGAACCCATCATCCTTACTGACTGCTTCTCATTTCCCCTTAAGAATTTAAAGCCCATGAGAATAAAGTCCTGTTTCTCCTCAGTGCTTGAGTGAGTGAGTGAAAGTCGCTCAGTCATGTCCAACTCTTTGTGACCCCATGAACTATACAGTCCATGGAATTCTCCAGGCCAGAATACTGGAGTGGGTAGCCTTTTCCTTTTCCAGGGGATCTCCCCTACCCAGGGATTGAACCCAGGTCTCCTGCATTGCAGTCGGAATCTTTACCAGAAATCTTTTCCTGCTTAAATGCTCAGCCACAAGGGAAGCCTCCTCAGTGCTTGCCACAGGGCAAATACTCAAAACATCTTTGATAACTGAGTTTGTTCCTGCATCACTATCTTTAGTGAGTGACTTTTGTTTCCATGGCCACAAGACGGTTGATTTCTTCCCAGGCATTATGACCAAGTATGTTTTAGACAGAAAGAAAGGCAAATGATAGAAGTCTTGTGCCTGCTGGGGCTGTCTTTTCTGTTCAGAGAGACAACAGTTTTCTGAGTGGTTTTACCTTGTAGATTTCTACTTGTATCTCATTGCTATAAAAGTGTCACCTGACCACCATGGACTGCAGGAGATTCTATGAAGTTGAATATTTTAACTGGGCAAACAGCCATTCTGAACAAAATAGGATTTCTGTTATAAAGGAATAAGGCTACCCTGGGTATAACGTGTACCAGTAGCAGGCAGTCCCACCAACCCTGGGAGGCTGTGATTGTCACAAAGTCAGCTTCCTTCTTACCACTTGTTTGGCTTCTATTTGCATTTGAGTTTGCAACTTTGAACTAGAGATAAAAAGAAAGGGGAAGTGTTAGTCACTCATTTGCCTCCGACTCTTTGCGACCCCATGGACTGTAGCCGTCTATGCTCCTCTGTCTATGGAATTCTCTAGGCAAGAATACTGGAATGGGTAACCATTCCCTTCTCCAGGGGATCTTCCCAACCCAGGGATTGAACCCAGGTCTCCCTCATTGCAGGTGGATTCTTTACTGTCTAAGCCACCAGGGAAGCCCAAACTTGAGATATTTCCAGTCTTTAAATGATTTTGTGTAGATAACCAACAAGGAGTTACTGTATAGCACAGGGAACCATACTCAATATTTTATAATAATCTATCAGGGAAAGAAATCTAAAAAAGGATCTATGCAATTGAATATATATAATATAGGTAACTAAATCACTTTGCTGTATACCTGAACATAACATTGTAAATTGTAAATCAACTACACCTTAATAAAAAAGAAATTTTATGATTTATACATTTTCAGTAAATGCTTTTGATTTATCTGCTGTATACAGGAGATTTTCATATGTTGGATTTAAATTAACTCAATTATTTAAGGGAAAAAGCTTTCTTTTCTTCCTGCTTAAAAAAATCCCAAGGCTTCCAGGTAATAGTCAGCTCTGCTCTGAAGTCATTCTTGGTCGTGTTCACTGAGGTAAAACAAATGCTCTGGAACAAGTGAGTGTCCCTCCCCTGGGAAGGTTTGTCATGCAGCCATCACGAGTCCTAATCACACTTTTAGGAACAATGATGACGCTGTCACTAGGAGGTCAGAAGGGGAAGCTGAGAGGCTCTGAATTCTAAGCCAGAGCAAGAATGACAGAGGACACAAGGGAAAACAAACAAAAAAATCACACTCGCATAAAAGGAAATGAAGACACACAAAGAAAACACTTGCGAAATGTCTTGAAAATTGGAACATTTTGTTCTATAAAATACGCTGTCACCTTCTAACAATTTTCCATTGTTGTGCTGTTTGATAAGTGACAAGTTTCACATTGCACAGGTGGCCAATTTCACCAGTTCCTTGAGCCCTATCAGTATCATTTATCAGAAACAGCAGAGAATGCTGCATGCACTGCGCTAGAGACATTAATTCCAGTCGTGTCTACATTCCTCACTGGCTAAAGGACTTCAAGGTAGGTCAAAAAGAGAGGTTGATATTTACTGAGTGCCTACCATTTTCACACTAATCATATCATTTGTTTATCTTTTGTCATAACCCTGCTCTGCTCTGCTCAGATGCTCAGTTGTGTCTGACTCTTTGAGACCCCATGGACTGTAACCCACCAGGCTCCTCTGTTCATGGGATTTTCCAGGCAAGAATACTGGAGTGGGTTGCCATTTCCTTCTCCACATAACCCTGCTGAACTATTGCAAAAGAGAAAACTGAAGCACAGGGTATAAGTTTAGTGAATTATGTCAACCTGCTGATTTTTTTCCATTTTTCTCAAATCTTATAGGCATTACTGGGTGAATCCCTTTTTTATTCATTTAATGACTGTATAATCGTCAGCAAAAGACTGAATTTTGTTAAAATTTAGAGTTTTTCATTTGTGGAATAGAGATAATTACATCCACTAAATGTACTTTGAACTTCCCAAGTGGCACAGTGGTAAAGAATCTGTCTGCCAATGCAGGAGATGCAAGAGACGCAGGTTCAATTCCTGGATCTGGACTATCCCCTGGAGTAAGAAATGGCAGCCCAGCTCAGTATTCTTGCCTGGAAAATTCCATGGACAGAGGAGCCTGATGGACTACAGTCCATGGGGCCCCAGAGAGTGGGACACAACTGAGCGTGCACACACACATATACACGTGCACACACTATATTTAGTTTACAGGTTTCTCATAAAGCCAGTAAAATAATTATAGATGAAAGTGCTTTTCGTGCTATCAACTATATATGAAATTAAGTTAATTTTAAGACTTTGAATTTATGCTCTTATTGTGTTTTCACTAAACTTCCGTAATTCCATTTTGCTTGGGGCATGAGGTATAGGGAAAATTTTATTCATTTTTTTCCCAGTCAGTTCAGTTCAGTCGCTCAGTCGTGTCTGACTCTTTGCGACCCCATGAATCGCAGCACGCCAGGCCTCCCTGTCCATCACCAACTCCCGGAGTTCACCCAGACTCACGTCCATTGAGACAGTAATGCCATCCAGCCATCTCATCCTCTGTCGTCCCCTTCTCCTCCTGCCCCTAATCCCTCCCAGCATCAGAGTCTTTTCCAATGAGTCAACTCTTCGCATGAGGTGGCCAAAGTACTGGAGTTTCAGCTTTAGCATCATTCCTTCCAAAGAAATCCCAGGGTTGATCTCCTTCAGAATGGACTGGTTGGATCTCCTTGTAGTCCAAGGGACTCTCAAGAGTCTTCTCCAACACCACAGTTCAAAAGCATCAATTCTTCGGCGCTCAGCCTTCTTCACAGTCCAACTCTCACATCCATACATGACCACAGGAAAAACCATAGCCTTGACTAGACGAACCTTTGTTGGCAAAGGAATGTCTCTGCTTTTGAATATGCTATCTAGGTTGGTCATAACTTTCCTTCCAAGGAGTAAGCGTCTTTTAATTTCACGGCTGCAGTCACCATCTGCAGTGATTTTGGAGCCCAGAAAAATAAAGTCTGACACTGTTTCCACTGTTTCCCCATCTATTTCCCATGAAGTGATGGGACCAGATGCCATGATCTTCATTTTCTGAATGTTGAGCTTTAAGCCAACTTTTTCACTCTCCTCTTTCACTTTCATCAGGAGGCTTTTTTGTTCCTCTTCACTTTCTGCCATAAGGGTGGTGTCATCTGCATATCTGAGGGTATTGATATTTCCCCCAGCAATCTTGATTCCAGCTTGTGTTTCTTCCAGTCCAGCGTTTCTCATGATGTACTCTGCATATAAGTTAATAAGCAGGGTGACAATATTCAGCCTTGACGAACTCCTTTTCCTATTTGGAACCAGTCTGTTGTTCCATGTCCAGTTCTAACTGTTGCTTTCTGACCTGCATACGAGTTTCTCAAGAGGCAGGTCAGGTGCTCTGGTATGCCCATCTCTTTCAGAATTTTCCACAGTTTATTGTGATCCACACAGTCAAGGGCTTTGGCACAGTTAATAAAGCAGAAATAGATGTTTTTCTGGAACTCTCTTGCTTTTTCGATGATCCAGCGGATGTTGGCAATTTGATCTCTGGTTCCTCTGCCTTTTCTAAAACCAGCTTGAACATCAGGAAGTTCACGGTTCACATACTGCTGAAACCTGGCTTGGAGAATTTTGAGCATTACTTTACTAGCATGTGAGATGAGTGCAATTGTGTGGTAGTTTGAGCATTCTTTGGCATTCCCTTTCTTTGGGATTGGAATGAAAACTGACCTTTTCCAGTCCTGTGGCCACTGCTGAGTTTTCCAAATTTGCTGGCATATTGAGTGCAGCACTTTCACAGAATCATCTTTCAGGATTTGAAATAGCTCAACTGAAATTCCATCACCTCCACTAGCTTTGTTCGTAGTGATGCTTTCTAAGGCCCTCTTGACTTCACATTCCAGGATGTCTGGCTCTAGGTGAGTGATCACACCATCGTGATTATCTGGGTCATGAAGATCTTTTTTGTACAGTTCTTCTGTGTATTCTTGCCACCTCTTCTTAATATCTTCTGCTTCTGTTAGGTCCATACCATTTCTGTCCTTTATCGAGCCCATCTTTTCATGAAATATTCCCTTGGTATCTCTAATTTTCTTCACAAGATCTCTAGTCTTTCCCATTCTGTTGTTTTCCTCTATTTCTGTGCATTGATCGCTGAGGAAGGCTTTCTTATCTCTCCTTGCTATTCTTTGGAACTCTGCATTCAGATGCTTATATCTTTCCTTTTCTCCTTTGCTTTTCACTTCTCTTCTTTTCACAGCTATTTGTAAGGCCTCCCCAGACAGCCATTTTGCTTTTATGCATTTCTTTTCCATAGGGATACTCAATTAACCCATCACCATTTTTATCAATGCCAATCCCCATCCCACTGTTACACAATGCTGCCTTTGTGTTAAGTCAGGTGATATGTGTCTACCAGTATGTCTTGGGATTCTGTTTCATTCCACTGATTTGTCTATACATGTATTGATGCCACATAGCCTTAATTACTAAACCTTTAAAATAATCGTTGACACCTGGTACTGTTAGTCTACTAGATTTGTTCATTTTTTGGACTGCCTTAAAATATCTTCACAATATTCAGTTTATCAACCCCCAAAATATGGGGTTTCACTCCATTTATATATCTTCTTTAGTTACTCACGATGATGTTTCACAGTTTCCAGAGAGAAAATCTTGCATATTTTTTTTTAGATTTATTCCCACATATTTTTAAAAAATGTTTTGACAAATATTATTTTTATTTAAAACTTTACTTTTCTTTTGTTTCTGGTCTATAGAGATACTGTCCATGGGGTTCTCCAGGCAAGAATACTTGAGTAGGTTGCCATTTCATTCTGCAGTGGACCACATTTTGTCAGAACTCTTCACTATGACCATTTGTCTTGGGTGGCTCTGCACAGCATGGCTCATAGCTTCACTGAGTGACACAAGCCCCATTGCCTGGCGTGAAACAGTCCACGGAGTCACAAAGAGTCAGACACAACTTAACAACTGAAAAACAACAATATAGAGATAGATTAAAGAGTTTTGTTTGTTTTTTTGTATTAACCTTGAACCCAGGACCTGGGTAAATTCACTAATTCTAGCACTTTGTTTGAAGAGTCTTTGGATTTTATGTGCATATTTATATCCTGTATTAATAATTTTAGTTTCTGCATTTTTAATTCTTTTGACTTTTTGTTTCTTGTTCATGCCTTTCTGCACTGCCTAAAACAGATAGTTTATTCTGAACAGAAGTAGTGACAGGGGATGTCCTTGCTTCCTTCTTGGTATCAAGGGTGATGTTGTAATATTTGATTAATGAATATTGTATTTTCTTAGGTTTTTGATATATATCATTTATCAGATTTAGGAAGTTCCACTGTGTTCCTAGTGTGCTGAGATTAAAAAAAAAATACCTACTCATCTTTTTAAAAAGTCTCATAAATCTTAAATAACCCAATAGCCAAAGAACATCAGGTATATATATGGGGAGAGTTTGCAATGTAAAAGAAATAGACAGGCAGATAAAAACCATAAATGCATTTCCAGACTGAAAATATCCACCCACTGACTTGCAAAGTGAGTGAAAAGGAACCCATACTAATTCACATTATTGTGAAATTTCAGAGTGCCAGTGACAAGGAAGATTCTAAAAATTTAGGGGGAGGGAGGGTTGGAAGGAGGGAGGGAGGGGTAAAGGAAGGAGGGGAGGAAGGAAAGAAGAAAGAAAGAAAAGATGAGCCAGAGGCATATATAAGCTCAGAATAGAGTCTTTAGATTCCTTAAGCCCAATAGTGGAAATAAAAAGAATGAATAAATAAATAGAGCTATCACTTCAAAATCCTGAAAGAGAACTGTTTTTTCTTTGAATCCTATGCCTAGACAAACTACCAAGAAAACTTGAAGGTAGAATAGAGCTATTGTTAGACATTCAAAACTCCAAGAATTCATTCAATCCCATGGACTTTTCCCTTGTCATTCCTCCATCCTGCCACTATAGCTATCATCCTTCTTCCCTTCCTCCAAAATTATTACAGTAGTCTTTCATAGCATTTCAGTATTTCAATGCATTTTAGCATTTCAATGCATTTCAGCATTCCTATATGCAATACAATTAAAGATGTCTTTCTAGAAACAATACAAAAGCCCAAATTTTATTTGATTTAACAGACATTAAATCATATTTCAATAAAAATGGTCTGAACAAACCTAACATAAGGAAAAAGGAATTTTAAAATCTGTATATGTTCACCATTAAAAATAGGTGTTCAGTTCAGTCACTCAGCCATGTCTGACTCTTTGCGTAGACTTCAGCACGCCAGGCCTCCCTGTCCATCACCAACTCCTGGAGTTTACTCAGACTCATGTCCATTGAGTTGGTGATGCCATCCAACCATCTCATCCTCTGTCATCCCCTTCTCCTCCTGCCTTCAATCTTTCCCAGCATCAAGGTCTTTTCAAATGAGTCAGCTCTTTGCATTGGGTGGCCAAAGTATTGGAGTTTCAGCTTCAGCGTCAGTCCTTCCAATGAATATTCAGGACTGATTTCCTTTAGGATGGACTGGTTGAATCTCTTTGCCTTCATTACACTTGAAAATTTTAGTTGTTTCACTTTTGTAACTTAAAAAATGTTAATAGTAAAACAGTGATTCCCTTTTAGAGACTTATATACATATATAATAGTTTAAGAAACAAAGTTTTTATCAATACTTACTGTTTTTAACGTCACAAATGTACTTACTTATGCTTGCTGATTTATCCAGTCTAGGTTGGATTAATGACAACAGTATCCTAGGGTATAATGTATAGCTAAAATATTTCTATATTTTGTGTTAATTACATTTGTTGGAGTAAAGATAGCTTTCAGAAATATGTGAAAGAAAAGAAGAGATTTCAAAGCAATTTTGACATGCTAAGGATATTCACTTATATCATTTATTTAAAAAGAAGTATATGATGCTATATTTTAAACATTCATGTTTAATTTTTAGCAATTGCTAGTTCCAAAAATCTGTCCTATAAAATTTTAATTAAACTTAAGTTGTCTGTCAATGAAAGAAAGATTCTACATCCTTAATTACTTAACTAGTCTGTTTTTGGAGAGATATATACATGTATGTGTGTGTGTGTGTGTGTGTATATAGTAGTAAAGAACCTGCCTGCCAATGCAGGAGACAGAAAACATGTGGGTTCGATCCCTGGGTCAGGAAGATCCCCTGGAAGAGGGCAGGGCAACCCACTCCAGTATTCTTTTCTTGCCTGAAGAATTTCATGGACAGAGGAACCTGGAGAGCTACAGTACCCAGGATCACAAAGAGTTGGACATAACTGAAGTGACTTAGCACATGTGCATGTGTGCACGTGTGCACACACACACACACACACATATGGTAAAAATATTTTGACAAATTTATAAACAAAAATGTTCAGTGATAACTATTTCCAAATGTGCAAGATCAAGATTATCTCCTACTTCATTGACAATTGTGTTAAATTATAAAATAGAAGACTCTTAAGAATCCCATGGATTCATTTTGATATTTGGCAAAACTAATACAATTATGTAAAGTTTAAAAATAAAATTAAAAAAAAAGAATCCCTTGGACTGCAAGGTGATCAAACCAGTCAATGCTAAAGGAAATCGATCCTGAAAACTCATTAGAAGGACTTATGCTAAAGCTGATGCTCTAATACTTTGGCCAGCTGATAAAGAGCTGACTCATTGGAAAAGACCCTGATGCTGGGCAGGATGAGAAGGTGGCAACAGAGGAAGAGATAGTTGGATGGTATCACTGGCTCAATGAATATGAGTTTGAGTAAACTCAGAGACATAGTGAAGGACAAAGACGCCTGGTATGCTGCAGTCCATGGAGTTGCAAAGAGTCAGACACGACTAAATGACTGAACAACAACAGCATGCATCAACTTGAAGTAAAAACTACTTGCTATGTTACTCTTTCCATACATCTCACCCTCTCCTCCCCTCTCCCCATCTCCAAAAGTCTATTCTTTATGTCTGAGTAACATGGAAACTTACATTACCCTATGTAAAATAGATAGCCAACAGGAATTTGCTGTATGGCTCAGGAAAATCAAACAGGGGCTCTCTATCAACCTAGAGTGGTGGGATGGGGAGGGAGATGGGAGTGAGGTTCAAAAGGGAGGGGATATATGTATACTGATGCATGATACTGGATGCTTGGGGCTGGTGCACTGGGATGACTCAGAGGGAGGAGGGTTTAGGATGGGGAACATGTGTATACCTGTGGCAGATTCATGTTGATATATGGCAAAACCAATACAATATTGTAAAGTTAAAAAATAAAATAAAAGAAAAAAGAAAAAAAAAGGGCGGGGATATATGTATACCTGGGTGATCCATGTTGAGGTTTGACAGAAAACAACAAAATTCGGTAAAGCAATTATCCTTCAATAAAAAATAAATTAAAAAAACAAAACTAAACTAATTGCTAACTTGATTTGTTCTAATGTTGGATTTTTATACTATGGATGTCCCAGTTCCTAAATATGGCGCACTGTTGTGAAATTGTAAAGTGATCCTCGATCTACCTTCTTCACATAATATTTACTTTCAAATATATTTCTTTACACCATTGTATGCAAACAAAGCTTCATTGTTGAGAATGTTATTACTTCACTAGTCAGTATATCTGTGCACCTTGCACAGTGTGCTCTTGCACATCTCTGTCTAGTCATTACTTAAAAAGAGCAAACTCAACACATACTTATGACTGAACTAGTCTTCATTTCTTAGGAATTTCTTCCCTCTTATCTCTTGGATGACTTCCACTGCCATGTTCAGAAAAGCTGTGGCTATTCTCAACAAGATATCTAATGAAACTTATTTTACCATCAGTATTTTATCACCGAAAACAATAAAAAGTTTACCACCGTTACTTAAGTGATAAGCTGTAGATTTAGAAAAGGCTTGTTTCAATTAAAATTATTGCAAAGTAACAACTTAAAATTAATGCTCACTTTTTTTCAGATTGGTTTGTACTTTCGGCTTACCATTGATAACTTAAAATATCATCCCATGTGACACAGTCTTACTGCATCTGTATCTTAGGTGAGTTGCCATTTTGTTCAGTGGTATCTGAACATGACTATAGCTGGGTTAAAAGTGTGAATGGAGTATGAATTTCAAATTATTATAAAAGCTTTCAAATGCTCCCTAGTGATATTTGTTCTTATCACAAACTATGGATGATAATCTGTGAATTAGAAGTGGTTTGTGGACTTCACTGAGCATTAGAGGATGTATGCTGCAACAGGGAATAACAGCACAAAAAACAAAGACACCGGACACACGAAGATCCAGAATAAATGAAGTTACAGGAAACAGCTGAGAAGCAGGCATAAATCAGACTTCCAAATTGGACAGGGACAGAGGACTCAGGGAAGAAGTTGAAAGGGAAAAAAGAGAAACAGTTGTATTGCTGGCTTACTGAAACTTTTGACCATGTGACAGAGAGTATTCAAGCATCTTTTTAATGCACTTGGAGAGCCTGGGAAGCATTAATGGTAATGACAGAAAATCATGAAAGCAAATTAAAAAGACACAATTATTAGCAGCAGAAAAAACAAAAGTCAGTCATGCTTAAAATGATCCTAATAAAAGTATGATATAATTGCTTTGGAGGATGTAAAGAAAGGGATGCAGGGCATAAGGGATGTAAGAATGTTTCTTGTTTTCCAATAGAAAGTTATTAGATAATATCTAAGAATTATAAATCAAAAGCCAACAGGAAAAGTTATTATTTGGAATTCTGGAGTTGGATGAAAGAGTGAACTGCTATAAGAATTGTCAGTAGTTACTTCTGGAGAGCAGCATGCAGAATAGAAGTGGAGTAGGAGACTTCTGATTTCAGGATAAGGTTTGTAAAATGATTTGACTGTGAAGCTCTATACATATGTAAAATAATTTGATGAAAGATACTCTCCTAATTTAGTATTTTTATTCTTAACTGTATAAAAATTTTGATCTACTAAAAGATCTCTTTTACAAAGTTTGTTCTAAATATGTGTATATGTCAATGATATTAGAATATTAGATATAACCATGATTAACTTCTTAAAATTACTCAGTTATAATGACTATATCTAATATTCTATAATCATTTTAAGCCATTCTTAAAACTTTAAAAATTTTACCTGAAAAATAAATTAGTTCTCATTCCATGAAATTTTTGTGCTTAAAGCTCAAGAATTTTCACGTTTTAAATGGATTATTTTGTTTTGTGCTTATGATGAAAACTGTTTCAGAAGACTTCAAATTATCTTTTTAGAAACTTGTCTCACCTCTGAGCAGAGAAACCCATGTCCTTTAGAGGGAAAGCATTTGTACTAATTTTAAGCAAAAAGAAATGAGGTTAGAGTGGAAAGTATTTGGCAATGATAAAATTTAGCCCTTGCCAGAATTACAATTATTGGGCTCTAAGTTTGTGAAATTTCATACTTTCATGCTTAACATGAAATATAATGATATTTGAATTTTGTTGTTTAGCCGCTAAGTGCAACCCCGAGGACTGTAGCCCGTCAGGCTCCTCTGTCCATAGAATTCTCCAATTCTGGAGAATTCTCCAGGTAAAATATTGGAGTCAGTTGCCATTTCCTTCTCCAGGAAATCTTCCAAATCCAGGAATTGAACCCGCATCTCCTGTGTGCATTGCAGGCAGAGGGTGGCCCATTCTTTGAATACATATGTTAAATTTCATATTAAAGCAAGTAGAAACATAGATAAACTTGTCTTCATTAACTTGCTAACAAATTCTGACAAAATCTTCATTGAGGTTTTTTTCATTATTATTTTCATTACGAAGATAAGAAAAGCTTGAGACAAAGAGCTTAAACCTGGAATAAATTCCATTCTGTTTAACGACCTGAAACATTTTCTTGGGAAATTCCTATTTCAGCCACATGATCCTCGCTTGTTCTTTAGTCCTCCATAAACCATGACCCTTCAGGGATTCCTATCCTAATGAAAAGTTACTCTCTGGTTGCAATTTAGGATCTCCAAAATTCCCATTGGAAATGTTACTTGAGTTGTAGAGAGAGGGGTGCCTGGAAAAAAATTCACACAAAAAGTCCCCTTGAATTGTTCTGGAGCAAAATAATACCTATGTTTAAAATGGAAAAGAGTTTATTTTCCTCCACAATAGCAATGTTCCGGGTAAATCATGCCCTCTGTCTGAAGATTCATTGTAGGGTTCTCATTGACCTGGAAGCAATTCAGTCTATAGGGATCAAGGCTGGGGGTGGGTGGGGGGTGGGGTAGGCAGAGAAATACATCATAAAAGCCAATTTATGACATTAGTTATCCGTTCCTGAAATGAGTGTGCAGTTGCAATCAGGTTAATATGAATACCAGGATCACAGAATAGCATAAGGAGGCCATATGGAAGTCAAGAGACAGAACATCCTGTTTTGCCAGGATCTTATCATGACAGGTAGATTTTAGTATTAGCCCAATTTGGCAATATACAGTGAAAATGAAAACTTCTTTTCTATTGGCCACCTTCCCAAACCACTGTCTCCCTCCTCAACACATTGCCTAACCCCCTGTTTCTGTGGAGTTCCTGAAGCCTCTGGGTTCAGGTTCACCAATTCAGTCCCTACATCCTGTTATGATGAGCCACAGGGAGCATACCAAGAAAGAGGTTAAAGATCCTTCTGATCCCACTTAATTCCCAGTCTTTGAGTTACTCCAACCAATAGCTGATCTCATTCAATCCCACCCCAATGCAAATATCAGACAAAATTCTTCAGTACAATGTTCTCAAAACCAAACTCACTTTTCTCTCTAAGATCTGCTTTATTTCCCATTCCTTTAGTATGTGAAATCAAATTCTAACAAATCACGCAAAATAAAATCTTAAGATTTTCTTTGACTCCTCATTTTCCTTTTCTATTTTTGGAAATATCTATTTATTTGTCTTAGTTGTGGGTCAGGTCTTAGCTGCTGCACACAGCAGGACCTTCATTGTGTCATGTGGGATATTTCGTTGTGGCTCGGAGGCTAAATAGTCCTGGTGGGCGGGCTTAGGATGTAATTTCCCCTGTCACCCCTTGCCTAAACCTCTTCAAAAGTTGCCTTTGACCTACAAGAGACTGATGTACATGTTTTTCAATATCTCCATTATAATTTGATCCCCACCTTCCTTTTCTCTGTTATCTCTTGCATCCTCTTTTATATAATCAGCATCCATGCTAAACTATTTCTAATTGTCATGCCCCACGTGATGCTTTTTGCATCAATGCTTCACCTGACATTAATTGCTCTCCTTGGAATGCTCCATTATCACCTGTATAAAAGTTCTTGCTGTTGTTCAGTCGCCATGTCTGACTCTTCATGACCCCAGGGACTGCAGCATGCCAGGCTTCCCTGTCTCTCACCACCTCCTGGAGTTTGCCCAAGTTTATGTCCATTGAATCAATGATGTCATCCAACCATCTTAAGTTCTACTTGTCCTTAAAGACTCAGGAAACTTTCTGCTTCTCACTTTTACCTCAAGTCCTATAGCATTTACCTATAGATTTAATGATTTTCTTCCTTGCTCTGTGTTCTTCTTCTCCATGGAAGACTCATTACTTCTACCTGTGGCCCAGGTCTATCCCGCTCTTCACTGTGATCTGGTCTCTGAAATTATTTCTTACTTTATGCATCAACATGATGGCCAACTCCATTGGGCATTTCCTTCTGGCCTCCAAATGTGATCTCCTCTTTCAAAAATTTTAAAAGTCTTTCCTTTGCCTCACTTGAATCTTCTTTCTCTGTTTTATCACTACAAATTTTGGAAGGGTAAGCAGTAATTTCTGCTTCAATCCTCTCACCTCCTACTTATTCCTCAGCCCTTTGTAGTCATTTCAAATGGCAAATACAATTAAAACTGTGGTTGCAAAGTCACCAATTATCTGCTGGTTTTAAAACCAAAGATTACATTTGTGTCCTTATCCTATCCAATCCCCTTGAAATAATCAAGTCTAATGCATATCTCTGAAATTCTCTTTAATGTGGTTCAATGACAGTTCACCATTCAGTGTCTACTCCTGTGTATACTATCATTCCCTCTCTTACTTTTTCACCTGTTTCTCTCCTACTTGTCCCATGTACAGGAACCCTCCCCACAAAGTAACTGTCCCTCTCCTTTTCTTGTTCTTTTCTTACAATGTAGCTACAAACTTCACTTCTCTACAAATAAAACCCCAAAACATATTGGTTCACTTTCCTTGTTCTTACTCTACTGCATTTCAATTCTATGTCTCTAATTACTTTTTGAGACTCTCCCAAATTCAATAAGTATAAAAAGAACCTAATCAATTCTCATCTTGTTCTTTCCTGGAATGATCTTGTGCTCCTGTGTCCCCCACAGCAACTATGTTCTGGAGCCTTAAGTTTATCTTTTTTGTTTGTTTGTTTTAAGATCAATTTTAATTTTATTTTATTTTTAAACTTTACAATATTGTATTAGTTACTTTCTCTTTGCCCTCCACATCTAGATGATCCACTAGAGATGTCAATTCTATCCCACAGTGGCTCCTGAATAATTTTTATCCCTTTCATTCTTGTTGCCATGACATTGGTTAACATCTCTCTTTTAAGTCCCTTAAAAGATGCCTCATTGGTATCCTTTCTTGCCAGTCCATTCAGTACATGGAATGTACAGTCCATTCCCCAAACCTTTCTAAAAGCCAAGATCTGTCCACATCACCTGCAAATGTGCTTTGCTTTCTTCTTGCTAACAAAATAAGTTTAAGATACAATTTAATAGAAAAACCATTGAGGTGTAACAATTGTCATAATCTGAATCAATTGTTTTCCAGCCTTAAGTTTTCCAACTATATCTCAGAACTCCTAGAAAAGCAGTTGTTTCAGAACTTGATCAGCACACTTCCATTTTATTTCTCTATAAATAATAATGAGACACTTGATATATATTGGATATTATGCTGTGTCCCAAAGAAACAAAATGATTGAGACAAAAACATTCCATACTATTCATAGAGATCTTAGTCCTGGTGCAGAAAATTAAAATATTATACACTATTGAGTAAGTAAAATGAAAGTGTGCTACATGTTATGCTAGAGGAAGTGTAAGATTCTGAAGTGGACATAGTAAGGCACCTTACCTCATACTCTTGGTGGTAATAGTGGGTCTATGCTGGGCAGGAAAGTTGGTTGCAAAAGTAGGCACTCTTTAAACTGGGTGGGAGCATAGATGAGTGGGCTGATTCCTGGCAAGAGAAAATGGCCACATGCAATATAAAAATTAAAAATGTTCAGTACAGTATCACCCAGAATATAAGGAGGAGAATGCTGACTATGATGGAGCTGGTAGAGTAAGAAACACCTGATAATAAAATTACTTGTAAACCAGAACAGGAGCTTTGGACCTTATGCAGTAAGCAGCTGGAAGTCTGACAGGATCATATTTATATTGGAAAAAATCATTCTGGATGCAGTATGAAGAATTAGAAAGAAAAGATTAGAGAAAGTGAGAGCATTTAGTAGCTGTTGCTGAAATTCTTGGGAGCAATTACATTGGTTTTCATTAATTCTTTGTTATATGGAAGGAGTAAGGTGGATTGGTTTAAAAAATGTTACATGCAATCATGCTAAGACGTTTCAGTTGTGTTTGACTCTGTGAAACCCTATGGACTGTAGCTTGCCAGGCTCCTCTGTACTTGGGATTCTCCAAGCCCAAATACTGAAGTGGGTTGCCATGCTCTCCTCCAGGGTATATTCCCAACTCAGGGATTGAACCTGCATCTCCTGTATTGGCAGGTGGGTTCTTTACCACTGAGTCATCAGGGAAGCCCCAAAAAAATTGTTAAGAGGAATGAAAATCAGGGTTTAGTGACTTCATTATTGTTGGTGGTGGCTCAAACTGTAAATAATCTGCCTGCAATGTGGGAGACCTGGGTTTGATCCCTGCATTTGGAAGATTCCCTGGAAAAGGGAACAATTACCTACTCCAGTATTCTGGCCTGGAGAATTCCAAGGACAGAGGAGCCTGGCAGGATAAGGTCCAAGGGGTTGCAATAAGTCGGACCCCACTGAGCAACTTTCACTTTCACTTATTGTTGGTGATCGATGATTAAGTAGTATGGATGATGATCAGTGAGGAGCAGATTTATGTCTGGAACTCTAAAAAAGGAATAGGACCTGAGAAGTATTGTAGAGTTGAAATTCTCTGGCATATCAGTTCAGTTCAGTTCAGTCGCTCAGTCGTGTCCAACTCTTTGCGACCCAATGAACTGCAGCACGCCAGGCCTCCCTGTCCATCACCAACTCCTGGAGTTCACTCAAACTCATGTCTATTGGGTCAGTGATGCCATCCAGCCATTTCATCCTCTGTTGTCCCCTTCTCCTCCTGCCCTCAATCCCTCCCAGCATCAGAGTCTTTTCCAATGTGTCAACTCTTCGCATGAGGTGGCCAAAATATTGGAGTTTCAGCTTCAGCATCATTCCTTCCAAAGAATACCCAGGACTGATCTCCTTTAGAATGGACCGGTTGGATCTCCTTGCAGTCCAAGGGACTCTCCAACACCACAGTTCAAAAGCATCAGTTCTTCAGTGTTCAGCTTTCTTCACAGTCCAACTCTCACATCCATACATGACCACAGGAAAAACCATAGCCTTGACTAGACGGACATCACTAGCATATAGGTTTAGCCCTGGAGAAAGAAATGGCAACCCACTCCAGTACTCTTGCCTTAAACATCCCATGGACGGAGGAGCTTGGTGCAGGCTACTATCCATGGGGTAGCAAAGAGTCGGGTACGACTGAGCAACTTCACTTTCACTTTCAAAACTATGGAAGTAGATGAAATTGCTCAGGGCAATTGCTTAAAATGTGTATAGAACCTGAGAGGACCTGTGGGGATTCCAACCTTTCAGGCAAGGGAAAAAAGAAGAGAAGGGTGGTCCTAGGAACAACAGAGACACTTATTCATTAAGAAAGAAGTCAGAAATGTCAAACACAGCCCACAGGAGAATTAAGGTTACTTTTTGAGGGGGAGGGAGTATTGAGTGTGAAGCGTATCACTAGTGAGTTGATGAAGGCACTTTCAATAGATGTGTTGAGGGAGGTGACATTGCTCTCTTTATTTAACCTGTCCACATGTCCATCTCTTGAGTGGGCCAACTTGGCTGCAGCTCTGACCTTGCTCTGGGTGGTGGTTGTAGAGTGGAGAAGAGATCACAAGCTATTATTTCTACACATTATTTCTCTTTTGGAGCACAGGTGCAAGTCAATTTTGACATTTCTGTCTATTGGAATCCCAAATACACTATGAAAGATGGCAACAGCAAAGCCTCCTTTCAAGTGTGATTATCCTGGCCTTCCTGTTACAGCTTGTGGTCCCCAACCCCACACGTCTGTAAGTGCCATCTCTTCTCTGCTGAAACTCCATTAAATTTCAAGAAACAGATCAAATATCACTTCCTCCTAACGACATCCTCATTTCATAAGGGTATTATTGCTCTTCGGTATTCCCAGAGGATTTTGTATATAAAGTCCAAGTGTTTAAAACATTCTGCTTCATAACAGAGTAATAAGGTATTTAACTCTTGTTTATGGAATTGAATTGAAATGTATATATAACATTGTGTGTCTGATTACAATGAATTATTTTAAGTCCAGACATTTTTTTATGATGGTGAATCCATTTTTGTAGAGAAAACAAAAATTATAAGATACTTGAAATTGCCTTCACTCCTTTCTCACACTGTCTCTTTGCCACCCTATGGACTTTAGCCCACCAGGCTTTTCTGTCCATGGGATTCTCTAGGCAAGAATACTGGAGAGGGTTGCCATGGCCTCCTTCAGGGATCTTCCCAATCCAGGGATCAAATCAATGTCTCTTACGTCTCTTGCATTGGCAGGCAGGTTCTTTACCATAGCACCACCGGGGAAGCCCCTTTCTCACACTGGGAAAGAATAGTACTGAATCAAGCAGAGTTCTACTTGAGCTGGTGTCTGAGTTAGGCTTAGCTAAAACTTTTTTGATTCAGAGGAGAGACACAGACTCCATACACAATACTTAGAGACTATAATCTGAGAGCAGCATTCCAAAAATATACAATAATTTTGGGTCCACCTATAAATTGGGTTTACTTTGAATAGGCAGATTACATCTTATGACAAATAAGAGAGTTGCTTCTGGGAGCAATGGTCTAATTTCACCATCTTCACCTAAGCAAAGAAATTCTAATCTAGCGCTTACATGTGTTTTATGTTTCCTGTGAATCTGTCTTTAAAAGGTATATTTTTATCACTATAATCTGAGATCTAAAAAAGTTATGTTTAGTACTTTAAGCTGATTATTTCCAATGTAATGTCAGATTTGTAATATGGTTTCATCTCTGCAGTAAGTTCACATTTGAAATAGATATACATTTTCAAGTGTCAAATGATTTCTCAGTGTTCATGAATATCATAAAGCTTGAATAGCAAATAAAATTTTATAACTTAATAATGTAGCCAATAGCCTTAAAGAAATTGTGAATTTCAGGATTATTTTTCTTTCTACCCAAAATGTTGCCTATCTGTGAGCAAACTGATACTTGGCTGAAGACTTGGTGAGAATAACTAACACTGGAAAGTGTTAAGAACTCTTGAAATGTGCCCGTGCTTTAAATGCCATTTCACCCCGTTCCTCTTCCCACCAGACAGAGCATAGAGCAAATCATATGATGGATGGCCAGTTTAGATTCATAATTCATCACAGTTAGAAGGACTTATAATGGTGTATTTTCAAACTCAGTGAAAATGCTCAAACAGTTCAACATCCCATTCAATAGAGTCAGTGATAATATAATGGAATGTTTTCTTCAGTATATTCAGTGAAGCACGGTAAGGGCCAAGGTCCAATTATTTCTTATGGTGATGGAGGTGGGGGCATCATCACAGATGGAAAAGAGGACATGAATCAAATTTGTGTTCTCTCCAATAGAATGTGTGTGTATACATCTGAGGGGGCAGTGATTCTAGGGAAAAATCTATCTTTAGGTATTAAAAATGGTTCAAAGTTCCCTAAGTGTTACCCAAAGGAAGAAGTGTCATTGGAAAATCATCACTGCTTTATGTTAGGGTTATGATAATGCCTTTAATAAATAAGTTCTCTGTTATTGATACTTTAAGCAGACTATTAAGCAAAAATCTAATAAAGTGGAATCATTTCTTTAGGGAGGAGGGCATGGCAACCACTCCAGTATTCTTGCCCGGAGAATTCCATGGACAGAGGAGCCTGGCGGGCTATAGTCCATGGGGTCGTACATGACTAAAGCCACTTAGTGCACACACACACACACACACACACATTTCTTTAAGACTAACAGTGAAACTTTACTTATATTGGTTTACAATTGAAAATAATGATAAATGTTTCAGACATTTTTTGAAAACAGTTCATTAAGAGTTTTCCAAGAATAATTTTTTTTTCATGTGTTTAAATTCACTGCCAAAATATTTGGGACTGGACACCTGGGGCACTTGCTTCCTCCTTGGCCTCAGGCTTCCTTCTCATTTCCCATAGTGTTGACCCAATCAGTTCCATCTGTTATAGCCATAACCCAAATGTGGCCAAATTCAAAGAGAAAAAACTTGGCATCATTGTCCACAGCTTCACTTCCTGCTTCACTGACCTCACTCCATGGTGCCCCTCTAAAGCTCCATCGTTTCAAGGAGCTCAAGCATTCCTGATCTCCCTCTGTCTTTCTTTGATAAGTTGCTAGTAGTATTCAGTCATTTAGGGCTTATTGTGAATTTTATTTTACAGGTACTTTTCCAATGTCTTTGCATTTTACCCAAGCTCTGAGTGAAGCATGAATGGCCCTGCCTTCCATTATGGGATTTCCAGGCATCAGTGTCTTCAGGTAAGAATGTGATGGTACTTTCCTGGACCTCAGAAATCGCATAGAACAGGCCTGCCCTACCTCTTAATCTTTCTATGAACATTCAGGGCTGTGTGACCCAGGATTCTCAGTGGCTATTGTCTGCTTTAAATTTTAGCCCTTCTATGTTTCTTCAGTTAACTTTGATAGCTTCTCTGTGGTCTGTACATTATATAAAAAACTATGCTTTTCTGTTTATAGCTATATCCATACATATTTGGGGGGAAGATCTAAGCTTTTCTTGTAATGAACCTTCCCTTTGAGTCTATTTGTTCCCATTATTCCCACTTAGCTGTGTTTTAAGGGACGAAACCAACCATTAGATCCAACATGGACCCAATTACAGGGTCTTTTCTCCTGTTTTTAAAAATATGTGCACAGAATTTTTATGAGCTTCACCTCTGTGACTACTGGGCTCACGATTCTGCTGAAGCCACAGTTATTTTGCAAGTCATTGAGGACTTCTCCAGCCCTGGGTTGGAGTTGTGCTGGTAACTTTGCTCTAAATTCCCAATTTAATGGAAAAAAACATGGATGGAAGACAGAGGAGCATAAATCTTGCAAGTTGCTTTTCAGAGACCAGCCAGAACTAGCCCTAGACGAAGACAGTGTATGCTGCCGGCGGCTGTATTCACTTCAATCTGATTTCAACAAGTAAGCCGCTAGCCAGGGGAGCATTAGAAGGTAAAAGGGGATCAACCAGTTGTTAATCCAGTTGTGACTTTGGTTTTGGGTTCCTTTCTTCAAACGGCCAGGCTGTGCGTTGCTTTGTGATTGACTGCCTTTGTCCTGACAGAGCTTCTCGTTTTGTACCTTTCACCATTGTTTTTGGCCACAGACCAAGCCTCACATCTTCTGGTCATAGAATTCCTTTCTACAGGCTCCACTGCAGGCCAAGGCCTCCGGGTAACCCGAGACGCCTCGATTTCCCTGCAGACAGCACATTAAAGGGAGGTCTGTTGGCCAGCTGCGGGAACAGGTGTTTTTCTCCTTTCATTCACACCCGCCCCCATTTATTTGTCTGAAGAATTCCCTTTCTCGGGTTGTTCACAAATGCTGAAGGAATTGGACAAATTGTATAGGCGTTAGAGTCTGCGATTAAAACACTTCACCTGCTTGGCAGCAGAGCCGGTAAACAATGCTACCAGATGCAGCACACCATGATTCCGTTGTTTAGCTTGCTGCTTGCTAATGAGCAGGAGGGGACTGGGCACCTTGGAGGCCCCTGCACCATGTGTTTACAGACTCAGATTCCACCTCTGCTCTTTGGAGAAGGCTGGTTCATGCTGCTTTCTGAGAAACTGGAGAAGTAAAGTCAATGCTATGATTATTGTCTTTTTTTTTTTTAATACGCAGAGCAGAGCCATGAAAGCCTGAACTGGTTTAGTCCTCTTACATTTAATGTTGGTCAGGTAATCCAGATCACTTTTTTATAACTCTGTTGTATAGACGGGGAGGGTCAAATATCACAGTGAATATTACAGACCACATTTACTTCAGATATGTCCTTGGAGATTGTTGTGATTTTCTTTGGAGAATGAGCTTATAGGTTGAGTGAGCTGTGGATATGTGGTCTTTCTAGTACAGATCACCATGCCCCATTATTACCTCACTCAATGGTAAATTGAAGTTTCAGGATTTCGTTTCTCTTCCTTATCTGAAATTTGGCTGTAAAAAATCCCTCTTTGAATTGCCTTAGCACTTTTTCACAAGCCACATCTCACATATAACTCTCTGTGTCTTCTCACAGACCCAAAAACTAGGTTTGAGTCACTCTAGTTTTTCTCTCCATTGCAGGATTTAGGGTAAATAAAAATACTTTTCAGAATTAAAGATTTTTTAATACAAAAGAATATTATAAACAATTAGCATATTATTTTTTATGTCAGTAATATATTAATAGTAAATGCTATGCAACTATGAGACTACCAGGCTGACTGTGAGTTCATTTAATTCCATCCTGTCATTCAGAAGTCTCTCTTTTAAGTTGTTTGGAATGGGATATGGGCCACGTAGAAGAGAATATCCCTTTCCCCATCTTCTAAAATTCTGGGAAGCTGCTCCTTAAAGAAAATGGTACATTCTTCATTTAAATGCCCTCAGATTGTTGCCGTCTTTGGACTCTCCCTTCCTTTCTTCAGGCAGGGAATCAAATAAGCCAGGCTTATGAAGCCAAGACTTCATAAACGGATTCCCACCATACTGTTGCTTTTGGCCTTTTGAAAACACTTGTCTTTACTGTGCTTGCAAACCCCACAGGCTGTTACAAAATGCCCTGTGTTTCAGCCATAAATTGCCAGGCATGTTCTGAGCAAGCTGAGTTCCTCAAGGCCTCGGTGCTTTTGCACATGTCCTTTCTCACGTGTGGGCTTCTTCCTCATGCTCTCTTTTCCATTTTTTCACTTGGTGAATTCCCACTTTTCCTGTAGCCCTAAAATCAAGCCTCTTCTCATTTGAGAAAACTTCCTGACATTTCTTAAGCAGAGCTAGACACTTCCTTCTCTCTTGCTCTCTTTCCCACACCTCATTAGGTCATGTGTCACATGATTTTTGTGACCCTGAACTGGACTCTGAGTTCCTTGATGGACTGTATCGTACTTATCTTTGTGGACCTAAGTCTTTCTTTACACCCTTCCCTCTGATCGCCCATGCTACTGCCTGGCAAAGTCCAGGTGCTTTTGCTTTTATTTTGAGCAAAATAGGTTCTCAGTTAATATTGATGAAATGAATGCATAAACATAGCTAAACTTATAATTTATCTTGAGAAGTTTGGGGGGATGAATGCAACCTCTAAAACTAGGAAAGGTACTTGAAAAAGGGAAACTGCTAACTTCAGTTGCTTGTGTTCTGGGACTTAGTACCAATTGGCTAAAATGAACTAAGTCATACATTTCATCAAATTCTTTTCTTTTCCATCTATTTACTGTTTCTCTGTTCAGGAGGGGCACATGATAAGCAAGGCAATGTGAGAAATTCAGTGTGCATCCTTCCCTACCCACCCCTCCAAACAACTGTGATCATTGTCCATTTTATTTTGCTGTTTCCTTATTTACAAGTATTTAAAAAGACTCATCTTTGCTTTAAAATAAAATCAGAATTAATATATTGGTGCACCATATATAAATATCAATGAGCACATTCTTTTTCTTTTCTTCTTTTTTTTTACTGTGTGAAAAGTAGTTATTTCTGATCCCATGATCTTCTTCTTGTGCTAATGGATAGACCATCTTTCTCTTTTTAAAATTTCAAATCATCTCATAGAGTTACAGGCAAATAGTTCTAGACGAGGCTCTGAGCACTTAAAAAAAAATCCTCAAAGCAATCATACAATGGAGTACAGCAGAAGAAAAAAGATTCAGAGTGGTTGAATAACTTGCCCCAAAATCCCACAGCTGGTAAGTGACAAATGTAGAATTCAAGCCCACTCAGGCTGGGTCCAGAATCAAAGCATGATAAACTATCTCCTCTTCAGAAGTCAACTCTATTGCTGTATGAAGGAAAAACTATTTCAGGGAAGGAAATGGAACAGTTAGAAGAATCTCTTACAAATACCCCAGAAAAGAATAAAGACAACAGGAAAGTAATAATATGACTTATAGTGCCAGACTCTTGATAAACTTTTGATTATTTGTGCAGTTTTTGCCTTAGACTAAATAATTCGATATTTCCTGAGATAAAGAACAGTTTCTGTAACTTGGTGGCAATCTGATTCCTTAACCCATGTAGAAGACCATGGTATATGGCCTAACTGCCTGAGAGTTTTAAGTCAAGATACATAGTAAAACTATTTTTGTTATTGGTGTTTTACCTTTTCCTTCTTGCTTGGAAAAAATTAAAATTTCAAGCTATTTATAAAGTTCATTTTCCCTAGAGTCAGAGGTCACAAAGATAAATATTAACTGTCAGAAAAGCCACAAATGAAGGTGACGTTCTTTTATAATGGTATCTGAGAAGAAAAGCTATCAGGTTGAAAGCCAATAATCCAGAATTTTTTATTGCAAGTCTACTGAGATGTTCAAACTTGAATGTGGCCTGTGATTTCTGAAAGGTAGCTCTGTTTCATGGAGGATCTAGCAGAAATTTCCATTCATGTTGAGTGGAAAACCCAAAAGGGAGTGTTCCATGGAGCTCAGAATCTGGCAATAAAAGATTTACTTTGTGTGAGGAAGACTAGAGTGTCTTTCCCATTGCTGATTTATTAATTGGTTTATTAAGAAAGTCCTACATTGTTAATATTTCAGCACTCACTTGAATATAGTTATAAATTCCTAGGTAGAGAACCCACAAATTACATATGGACACTCCAATATCCATCAAATAGTGTTTTACATCTATCTAGTCATTTCCTAAGAAATAGTATTGTGCCTAATTTGAGTAAAACACTGTGTTTTTATTTTATTTTTAAATTTACACATTTCTAAGATGATAAAGTATGAATTTACAGGGAAAATATTATACTCCCCTTTGAAATAGCTTGTCAAAATCTATGGCATGAAATGTTCCCATTTATGAGAGGATTACTTTAGTAGTATTCACTCACTGATGAGATTTCTTAGCACCATTATATAACTGAATAAATTACTCTCCATGCATAGCCTAATATCTTGTAGTCATAACTCTTAAATATTTTTCAGATCTTTTGGTAAGATTATCAAGTTCAGTATTTTGGTAATGGATAGAATTTTACTTGAACTGTCTTAAAAGTATCTCTTTTCATAGGAAAATAGAGAAAAGCTATAGCAATGAAAAGCATCTATTATGTAACACCCTAGGGGTGGATCCCTCTCCTGTTAACTAACTCAAATTTTCAGGAAGCTTAAATTCCTCCAATTCCATTTTAATGCCATTCCCCCCCCCTCCATTCTGTTTCAGTGGCAATGAAGAACAGCTGGCCACCATTCTCTGTGATAATAACCTTCGTACAGTCAAAACTGGAGTGGTTTTGGACATGGTACTTATAAGAACATCTCCTTGCAAATGATGTATCCTTTTTGGTATTTTATCCTGTAAATAGCTAGATTCTTTATAGCCAACCCTTCCACTGACTATCAAATTTTAGCTCTGTTTAGTAGAATGCAAGCATTTTTCTCCCTCATCTATTCAGGAATGTCTTCTGAGAAGTTTTCACAATAAAATTTATTGTTTTTAATTTATGACATACAATGTAAGAAGAATGGAATGCTTTTCTGTTAGGATTTGCATTGATAATTACAGGTTACCATAGTGCTGGTCTACATTTTTTTTAAAACCAAATTTGCCAGATTCTGAAGTGAATATCAATAGGAAGGCTGAACACTTTTTTGCTGCAACAGATTGAGACCAATATCTGGTGGTGAAGACCTATCGCTGTTGGCCGGACCCTACTTCTAATTGGGAAGAAGGCAGATGCTAGCTTCTAGGGATATCAATCATTCCAAGTCATAGCCACACCCCAAGAAAGCTGAGGAAGTGATTCAGTCTTTCTGAGGTCATCTTTCCTATTAGTAGCAGGGGAGCCAAGAGTCTGAAAACACTCACATTTTGCTCTCTTTAGGAAAAAACAACATTGATTTTAGAGGCTTTTGTTAAGGAGGCCAGGGGGATTTTCCCAGCGAGGCACAGAGGAAGCTGGTTTGGGTTGGGAAGCCAGACATTTCTTGGCCTGAGTTTCTCACTTGAATGGGATTCCAGTGTGCCCCCTCCTCACCTCTCCAACCCCTAAGCAGCTTCAAGCTCCTCCTCCTCCCTTGGACCATATGGGGAAGCTGGCTCAGTGGCTGTTATTCTACTGCTCCAAGTTCACGCAGCTGTTCATTCCCTGCTTAATGTACCGGTAATTACAGCAATGTGCTCTTCTCTTTTTCCAATCATGTAACTTTTTCTAATGGAAAATTATTTGTTTTTAACAACGTCCACGCATTCTATTCTTTAATAAGAAAGGAGGTCTTCTGGAATCGAGAGATTAAATTCTCTACAAAAAACAGTTTCTGTATCACTTTCCAGCTCCATAGGAGGGCTCAGTGGGACAAGCTGAAATTGAGGCGGGGGCACTTAAGTGAGTGTAACTAACTTGATATGAATAGGCCGGTTGGGAAACAAAGCAAACTCATAGCCTTCTGCACATGGAGGTGATGAAAGAATATTTTTTTTAAAATGAGAAACTGGGAAAAATCAAAAGTAGAAATTGAGCTCTGCTTTCATGATCCAAATTCAATATGCTCTCAAAAGATTTTTAAAACAAATATTTGAAGAGTTTTTCCACTTATCTTGGTTCTATCTTTCAGAGCTTGCAAATTTTTTGCTTTTATGTCTGGGATTGGGTGGGGACTTCAAATGACAGCAAGGAGAGCTTCTTTCCTTCCACCTATGCCAAGTTCACGGGCATAGATCAACATCTGTTTGCTCACACTGTCATTCGTGGATGAAATAATTCAGCCTTGGAATCTCTGCCCTCGTGTCTCCTTAAATGGCACTGGGAATCATCGTACACACACAAAAACCATTAATTTTTTCAAAGCAATAAATTTTCTACTCATTAGAAGGTTTTGTTTTGGGACTTTCATTTTAAAAACTTAATTAAGAAGCAGTTGTAGCAAAGAACACCAAGTCAAATCCTGTGTGTGGATAAAGATCCTAGTTCTGTACTACAGATAGAGCTGATGAAATCAGAAGGATGATAGCAAAATGAAAGTTTCTTTTATATGCAAATTCAAAATTTGATTGAGCTGAGAGGACCACAGACTATGATTGCAAATTGATGCCTCATTTGACATTTTAAGGGTTTGAATCATTTGAGATTTAGTTACATCAAAAATTATAAGACATATATTCTGAGCCCCAAATCTTTTAGTGCTAAAATGTGTTGCTATTTCCAAAGGGCTCTAATTTTATTACTTGAGTATTAGCTTTATGCTAAGGCTTCCTTCGGAGAAGGCAATGGCACCCCACTCCAGTACTCTTGTTTGGAAAATCCCATGGACGGAGTAGCCTGTTAGGCTGCAATCCATGGGGTCGCTAAGAGTCGGACACAACTGAGCGACTTCACCTTCACTTTTCACTTTCACGCATTGGAGAAGGAAATGGCAACCCACTCCAGTGTTCTTGCCTGGAGAATCCCAGGGACGAGGGAGCCTGGTGGGCTGCCGTCTCTGGGGTTGCACAGAGTCGGACACGACTGAAGTGACTTAGCATAGCATAGGGCTTCCTTGGTGGCTCAGCTGGTTAAGAATTCACCTGCATTGTGAGAGACCTGAGTTCGATCCTTGGGTTTGGAAGATGCCCTGGTGAAGGGAATGGCTACCCACCCCAGTATTCTGGCCTGGAGAATTGACTGTATAGTCCATGGAATTGCAAAGAGTGGGACATGACTGAGTGACTTTCACTTTCAGCTTTATGCTAATAATGATTAGTAGCAAGATGATTGCTGGAAATCAGCTATCTTCTCCTCTATTCTTCTAAACTAGCCCATCCACCAACTCCTTACAAAAGTCTTTTGTTTTTTCCTTTGAGATTTTTTTTTCAGAAAGCACACAAAAGTGAAGAAATTTGACATTTTCAAATAGAAATTTAGAACTATATAATTTCTTAATTTGTACTAACTTTGGCAAAACAGTTGCTTTCCTTCAAGACCACAATAGCCACAGTAGCAGCATGACAGCATTTTTGTTCCTCTCAAGTCTGGCTAGAAGCTCCATGTGTGACAAACAACAATGAGAAAGACCTGCTCCTCATTCCTTATGAATGCAGCATGTGAATCTGGATTCGACTGCACCCTGTAGGAAATCATTGCTGTCTGCTTTATGAAAAGCAAACATGTAATTTAATACATTTAAGCAAACGAAGAACAAGGGTCTACAGAATTTGTAACATGACTCGACTCTAATCTAGGTGTCTATCCTACCTCATAATCTATTTCTTTTGATGTGCATCAGTATCTTCAAAAAGAATTGTTTTAAAAGCTCTAGATCATTTTGATATACGTTAGACCGTCAAAGCTATACATGTGATCTGATGAATGTCAAAATGTATGATGAGCGACTGCTCACACTCCTCATTATACTCATTCATTCAGCAAATACTTTATTTTTTCCAGCTGTATTGAGGAATAATTAACAAATAAAATGCTATATGTTTAAAGTGTATTCAATCAGCCAATGCTTATATAATTTTACTTTTCCAGCTGTGTTGAGGAATAACTGACAAATTTCTATATATTTAAGTTGTGTGACATGATGATTTGATATTTGTATGCACTGTAAAATGATTACCACCATGAAATTCATTAACACATTCATTTTAAAATAAATTGTGTGTGTGTGTGTGTGTGTGTGGTAAGAATGCTTAAGATCTGTTTCAACAGATGTCAAGCATACAACACAGTATTACTGACTATAGTCTCCATGCTGTATGTTGGAATCCTAGAACTTACTCATTTTATAACTGCAACTCTGTGCCCTTTGATCAATATCTCTTCACTTCTTCCACATACCACCCACCCTTACCCCCAGCCCTGGAAACCATCATTTTACTCTTTTCTATGGCTTATTTTTTTAATTTATCTTTTAGATTCCACATATGATGGGAGATCATACAGCACTTGTCTGTCCTCTATCCAGCTTATTTTATTTACCATAATATCCTCTGGATTCGTAATCTTGTCACAAATGGCAGGATTTTCTTCTTTTTATGGCTGAATAGTATTCCATTGTTTATACATCACATCCTTATCCATTCATACATTGATAGACTCTTATGTTGTTTCTGTATCTCGGCTATTGTGAATTATACTGCAATAAACATGAGAGTACAGATATTTCTGAGATACCGATCTCATTTCTTTTGGATGAATGTCCAGAATTGGAATTGTCAGGTCATACAGTAGTTTATTTTTAATTTTTGTGGAATCTCAATCCTGTTTTCCTTTGTGATTGTACCAATTTATATTTACAGTGACCGTGCACAAGAATTCCTCTTTTTCCACATCCTCACCAGCATTTGCTACCTCTTGTCTTCTTGATACTAGTCATTTGAACAGGTGTGAGGTGATAGCTCATTGTGGTATTGATTTGCATTTCCCTAATAGTGATGCTGAGCACATTTCCATGTATATTGTTCATTTGTATATCTTTGTAAAAATGGCTATGCAGGATCTTTGCCCATTTTAAAATCAGATTATCTGTTTTTTTGTTGTTACTGAATTTTGTGAGTTCCTCATATATTTATATTAACCTCTTACCAGATATATAGCTTGCAAATATTTTCTCCTGCTCTATAGCTTGCCTTTCATTTTGTTAATTGTTTCCTTCGAACATTTTGTATGTGCCCAGCATTTTCCAGGACCAAAGATTTAACAGTGAGTGAACGAAAGAAATAAAAGTCTCCATTTCATGTAAGCTACTGTTTAGAGTTTAGTAAGAGAAGATAGATAAAATGAATCAGTAAGAAAATATATATATTGAAAAGCAATAAGAGATGAGGACAAAAAACAAAGCATAGCTCTGTAAAGAATTTTTTTTTAAGTGATTGCAAGGGTAGAATTTTTCATGAGGAAGCAGAGAAGACCTACTAATGGTGACCTTTGAGCATATATTTGAAGGGAATGAGATATGAGCCAGATGGACCTCTGAGTGGAGAACTATCTAGGCAAAGGGAATACAAAGTGCAAAGGTCCAGTGGACGTGTGGATTTAATGTGTTCAAAGCACAAGGAGGCCAGTGTGACTGGACTAATGCAAATGACTGCATGAACGTTAGGAGATAAGGTCAGAGAGGTAAGAGGGAGCCAGACCATGCAAAATCACAGTTTATTATAAGAACTTTGGCTTTTACTTTGAGATGTGGGAAGCCATTAGAGATTTTTAAACAGAAAAATGACCGAATCTGACTTACCTTTTAACAAGATCACTCTGGCTGTTATGTTGAAAGTCAACCCAAGGGCAGTAAGGGAGGAAGTGGAAACTAGTTAGGAAATTAATATAATAAGCTGGATAAGAGGCCAAGAGGGAAAAGTAGAGATAGTAAATATTAAGCGAGTTCTGACTATACTCGGCACTCCTCTAGGTTTTCTAGATACAACAGGAAGGAAATAGAGGCTATTTCTCATGGGATTTACATTCTACTAAGAGGAAACAATCAACAAGTAAAGCAATATAAAATATCAAGTGGTGATAACTTCTATTAAGAGAAACCCCAAAGACTCTCTGGACCATGTTTCCAGCAATAACTCAGTTCATAATGACCCATTTCTAGAAATAAATACATGGCTATATAGAGGGGACTAGAGAGGTAAATTCTGGCACATTCAATCAGGGAAATAAAAATGAGTGACTGCAGTTATATGCAATATTGTAGATGGATCTTAGCAATATGAATATGAGAAAAATATAGCATATAGATATTTTAAAAACCAGTATTTTTTATAAAGTAAAATACACATACAACGAAAATGTATAATTTTAAAAGACTACACATAGAAGTGTTAAATAAATATGAAATAAAGGTTTAGAAATTGTTAATACAAAATTTGCAATAGTAGTTACCTTCGATAAGGAGAAGCTTGGAGTGATCACGTAGGTTTCTCTAGATGTTCTCGCTTTCACGTTGGATGTTGAAATCATGGATTTAATTACATTCTTTTGAAGGAGAAAATGAAGGAAAAAAGAAAAGATGGATGAAAGGAAGGAAGAAAGGAGGGAGGGAGAAAAAGATGGAGAGAGGAAACAGAAAAGAAAAGCCTTTGGTGAACTAATATTGAGTGTATGTTGTGAACCAAGGATTCTGATCTAATTTTCTGCTCCTGGGGTCGGGGATTGGACAGAGTTATGGGGGAGTTGTTTTTAGTTTGCTTGCTTGCTTTTGGATAGAATTTTCAGGGAAGTCCTCTCTGAAGCAATGATGTTAAGGCAGAGATAAGGATGGACTGAGAGAGGAGGCAGAAAAATAAGGAGATGCTGTGGCTGGGATGTAATAATTGAGGGACCAAACAAGAGGTAAGGTCAGAGGATTAGCAGGAGCAGGTCATCCTGGGCTTCACGGGCCATGAGAAACCCTTGGCCATTTACTCCAAGGGAAACTGGAAACCACTGGAAGCCTCTGAGCGGGAGTAACATTATCTGTTGTATGTTTTGAAAGGATCATTCCTGCTGCGATGTGGGAATATACTAGCATTTCTCAGCACAATTGACCTTTAGGCTGGATCCTTCTTTGCTGTGGAGGGTTTTTGTGTGTGTGTGTGTGTGCATTGCAGGGCACTTAGCTGCATGCTTGGCCTCTGCCTTATGGAACTATATCATTCCACACGCAGTTGTGACCACCAAAATCATGTTCCGGCATTGTCAAGTGTCTCTCAAGGGCAAAATCAGCCCTGGTTAACAATCACTCAAAGGCAGCGAAGGCGACAAAATACAGAATAAGGGAGAGACGGTAGGAGAAGGCTGCTGTGTCCACTGAGACAGTGGCTGGGGTGAGGGTAGAAGTGTTTGGTGTCTCCTTTTTCATTTCTTTTTCCTTTTTAATATGTATCTTTATTTTATTTTTTATTTTTCAGCTTTATTGAGCTATAACTGAAATTGTAAGATATTTAAAGTGCACATCATGATGACGATATATGTGTACATTATGAAAAGATTCCTTCCATCTAATTAACCTACCCATCACTTCACATATTTATCTTCTGTGTGTGTGTGTGTGATAGCAAGTACATTTTACTCTCATATAATAGCAAATTTCCATTATACGACACAGTGTTAGCAATTTTAGTCACCATGGTATACTCCTTTTTTAAAGATTTTTTTGATGTGAACCATTTTTAATGTCTTTATTGAATTTATTAAAATACTGCTTCTGTTGTTTACATTCTGGTTTTTGGTAGTGAGATCTTAGTTCCCCAAGCAGGAACTGAACCCATTTACCTGTATTGGAAGGCAAAGTCTTAACCATTGGACCACCAGGGTAGTCTCTCTAGTCACCTAAAGATCTAAAGTCTCTTTAGATCCTCAGACCTTATTCATCGTATAATGTGTCTTCCTCTTTTCTAAAAACTGTATTTTCATAGTTTCGGTCTATACTCACATGTCTGGAATCTCTACAGTTTTAGGATATCTTTGAAGTCCCCAAAGATGAGACATCAAATATTCATTCACACTCAAGACAAATATTTTCCAGGTGCTACAGAAACAGAGTATACTTGAGCATGAAATCATTTACATGGTTATCCTGTAAGGACTGGTTTTATACCACCCACTTCTTTTTCTTTTGTTTTCTAGCAAGTCCTACAATTCATTTTCTGACTTCCATCCGGTGAGTTCCCGAGACCAATGACTTCCTTTATGCTTTAACATTAAGATAATCTGAGAGACAATATATTGAACATAGAATACTGTTTAAAAACATCATAAGCATACTACTTATCCATAAAATATTCACTTCTGAGGGCAAAAGGTACAGGAGGCTTTGACTGTGATCCAGAGAATCAACCTTGCACCTCAAACACTATGGGGCAGGGAGGTCAGTTTGGCATTTTGTTCTGTGCTGGATGCTGAGCTAAAAGGCAGGATCCATTACATCAGTTGGGCTTCCCTCATAGCTCAGTTGGTAAAGAATCTGCCTGCGATGCAGGAGATCCAGGTTGGATTCCTGGGTTGGGAAGATCCCCTGGAGAAGGAAATGGCAACCCACTCCAGTATTCTTACCTGGAGAATCCCATAGGCAGAAGAGCCCGACAGGCTACAGTCCATGGTGTCGCAAGAGTTAGACAAGACTTAGCAACTAAACCACCACTGTTACATCAGTCATCCAGGAATTACAGAATATTGTAGAACAGGCAACAGCAGAGTCTAAGAGCAGAGTTGACAGCAGGAACCTTGAATGCTTTCCCCTGAGGACTTTGTTCCATTTTTATAAAAGCCTCTCTGAAGATCAGCTATGAAAGGTGAGAAGGCAAACACAAGGACACTGAGCGGCCTTTGGTCTGAGAGTGAGCTCCACAGATTCCAATGTAAACTGTTTCTAGGATTCCAGAGTGGTATTGTTTCATAGGAGAAGTACATCCTCCAATTGCAGAAAATCCAACTCCACTGCAGCAAATCCAACTTCTTCTCTGACAAGGAGATTGTAATTAAACCTTTCAGGATCCAGAGGCTTGGCATCCTCTGCTGCTGAGGGACTAAGCTCATGAAATTGCTCATACTTTATCAGATGGCATTCTTTTCCAGGTTTGCTGTATTAAGGGAGTCCTACCTTTAAGGAGGCCATGGTGCATATAGGGGAAAGGAGATGGACAGGACTGTGCATTTATTTAACTCTTCATCTTTCATATTCATACCTGAGATCAGAACTCCACAGCTTCTTGGCTTTTCCAAAATAATAACCCTAATACCACACCAAAAAGGGCTGTGTTGACTCACTTTGAGAAGTAGGAGGGGCATACATTCTACTAATAAGGTAAGAGAATGGAGTAATAATATTAAATATTATTTTCACCAGCCAGAGAGTAGTTCCATGGGATGAACTGATTTGAACACAGCTCATGATGTGATCAAAATGCAGTTTTACTTTATGCATCTAATTATTTAGTTATTAAATGTGAAAATTCATTTTTACAAAGGCGGGATATGCATGCTTCACTGACTCAATAGACATGAACTTGAGCAAACTCTGGGAGATAATGGAGACAACGAAGCCTAGCATTCTGTAGTCCATGGGGTAACAAAGAGTCAGACATGACTTAGTGCTGAACAATAGTGATGCTGACCATAACAACTGAGTCTAAAGACTGAGTTTGGGTATGTGGGGTGGGATAGGGCAGAATATGTCCCTTTATGTCAGAGGCTAGTCAATGTCACTGAAAGGGTTCCTGTTTACTGTAAAAACTTGAGAAACTCTAACTCTTTGTATTTTATTTCACAAGACAAAGTCAGGGTAATTAATGTCTCCATAAATAACTGTTTCAAACCCTCAGCTAGTAGTGATATTATAGCAAATAAATGGGGTTATAATGGTATATATTAAAAAATTAGCATGTTTAAAAAATTGGCATGGACATTTTTAATCCTTCCAATATCACTCTAAATTCCAGCACTAGTAACTCTGAAAATTTGACAACCACTGGTCAATTTTTATTGAAGAAAACATTATAAACTCATTTGGATCAAGCTGTTAATTGTTGATTTTAAGGTTAATGGTTGACATTAGTTTTTCTTAACCTTCCAGGATAACATTTGCATCTTATACTTGTAAAAAATCTCAAATGTCCTTAAACCTAAAAGCCATGGTTAGACAAACATTTGGGAAACCATGTTGAAGTCAGCTAGGATGATTTTTTGATAAGAGGATTACAAGTAATAGACAATCCTAGAACCCCCATTAAAGTTCATTGTTGGTCATTGGAGACATTGACAGTAGAGAAAGTATCTGTGGAAAAGTGAAAACTGAGATTATTTGAAGGACAGATTTTGGCTGTACCATCTCTTTAAGCAGCACTGTATTTTAGCTAATAGAGATCACGTACTGAGGATTCAAATACTTAAACATCCTTTCCTGAATATATGACATTGAATTTTTAAGACATGATTTTTTAGCCTTGAGTCTATTTGGTATCTTGAGAAATTAGCTCATGATGTGTTGCTGAACTGGGAACAAAAAATGTTAAAAACTGAGAAACAATTGGTCAAGAATGGCCAAGAACTGATAAAACTCCATCTGGTTCAGGCCTTCAGATGCTGCCCCTCCCTAGAAAAAGT
The DNA here is from genome assembly GCF_055505025.1 of Bos grunniens. Classification (NCBI taxonomy): domain Eukaryota; kingdom Metazoa; phylum Chordata; class Mammalia; order Artiodactyla; family Bovidae; genus Bos; species Bos grunniens. The sequence goes on from NC_141166.1 coordinate 22,495,811, forward strand.
CCCAAGATGAACTCTCCTCTCCTTATCCTCCTTTCCCACCACATTGCTAAAACGTAGGGTGTCAGGTAGATTCTTATTTTCAGTGCCTCGACAAACCATATTGGGGCCTGCAGCAAAAGGAATAATGTACACCTTGATCTATCTTATCAAAACATCCTACCATGATTTGAGCCAAACAGAAAAAGTTAATAAAGGCTCCACAATCAAAACAATGACTCTATATAAAGCTCCACATTGCCCAATCTGTTTGTTCATCATTGTCAGCCCTTGTAAACCAACCCAGTGGTGGAGGCCAAAGACCCAGCATCCAGAGCTGATTGGAAACGACTGTTTCATTGCCCAATAATGTAGGGTCATAAAATAAACAACAGCAGCCTGTCTTAATTTAACATTCTGATATTTCATTCAACATGAATTTATCGAAAAACATTACAATAACTGCAAAGGTATTATTTATCTTTTAAAATTCATTTTTATTGGAGTATAGTTGCTTTAAAATATTGTGTTAGTTTCTACTGTACAGCAAAATGAATCAGCCATATATATGCATATACCCCCTCCTTTTTGGACTTCCCATTCAAGTCGCCACAGTGAATTAAGTAGAGTTCCTTGTGCTATTCAGTAGTTTCTCTTTAGTTTTTTATACAAAGTATCAACAGTATATACACGTAGATCTCAATCTCCTAATTCCTCCCACCACCCCCTTTTCTCCTTGGTATCATAGCAGCACAATTTACAAGAGCCAAGACATGGAAACAACATAATGTCCATCAACAGAGGGATGGATAAAGAAATATTATTTGTCTTGATTCCTTAGTTTTTTGAAGGCTCCTTCTCTTGCATCTGAAGCAACTATGTCAATCACCTCGTTTTAATTCTGGATCCTGGTTTGTTGCAATCTATATCTAGATCTGTGAAAAACAAGCAAATGAACAATCAAAATCATCAAAACATGCCTTCAGAGCCAAAGGGTGCCCCTCAGTGGAAATTTCATGGTGAGTCTGTAGATGATGATGCTTTGTCTTGCTCAAGGAACAATACACATTTTGTAATGAATGAGAACTCTGGATCCTTCTGAACTAGATTTAGTGATCAGAAAATGGGCAGAAGAAACTGAAAGCAAGTGGCAAGAATGGCTGTAAGGGCAATTTAAAACATTTCAATGAATACTTCTGTGTGTGTGTGTGTGTGTGTGTGTGTGTGCGCGCGCAATTTTTTTGAGACAGGCTTTTGTGGAAGAGAATGATTTTTAGATAAAGTAAAGAGTGAGGGTAGTTTTCTATCTCTGATCCTAATTTAGGACTTTTCAGTTTGCCTTTCTTAGCTTCTGGTGCTAAGCAGGCCAATTAATATTTTACATTGAACACCAGCTGGATTTCCTAAACTGTGCATGTAATTATGTTTCAAGTGAAAAAAAAAAGATAGATTAAAATGTTACATGGTAATAAAAAAAATAATAATAAAAAAATTTTTACATACCTTACAGTTGTCTTGAGGGTCCCTTGGACAGGAAGGCGATCAAACCAGTCAATCCTAAAAGGAAATCAATCCTGGATATTCATTAGAAGGACTGATACTGAAGCTCCAATAAAAAAAAAAATGTTACATGGTAAATTAAGCATCAGGTTGGGTGAAAACTCTTCCTGAATATCTGATGTACAGTATAATAATGCTCAGAAGTGAGATCCACCATATAGAGAATTCAGAATCCATTGATGTCCTCAAGTAATATTTTTGAACAGGCAATATTGTTTTCTAGGATGAGGATATAAAAAATGAGGGCTTCCCTGGTGGCTCAATGGTAAAGAATCCACCTGCCAATGCAGGAGATGCAGATTCAATCCCTGGATCAGGAAGATTCCCTCTAGAAGGAAACGGCAACCTACTCTACCATTCCAGCCTGGGAAATCCCATGGATAGAGGAACCTGGTGGGCTACAGTCCATGGGGTTGCAAAAGAGTCAGACATGAGTTAGCAACTAAACAACAACAAAATTTTAAAAAGTGGAGTTGATACAAGAAAATCCGTTTATGTTGTCATGCTCATCTTTTATTATTATATTATTCAGTAAGTAAATTAAACTTTTATTATCAGATCAGATCAGATCAGTCACTCAGTCGTGTCCGACTTTTTGTGACCCCATCAATCGCAGCACGCCAGGCCTCCCTATCCATCACCATCTCCCGGAGTTCACTCAGACTCACGTCCATCGAGTCGGTGATGCCATCCAGCCATCTCATCCTCTGTCATCCCCTTCTCCTTCTGTTCCCAATCCCTCCCAGCATCAGAGTCTTTTCCAATGAGTTAACTCTTCATATGAGGTGGCCAAAGTACTGGAGTTTCAGCTTTAGCATCAGTCCTTCCAAAGAAATCCCAGGGCTGATCTCCTTCAGAATGGACTGGTTGGATCTCCTTGCAGTCCAAGGGACTCTCAAGAGTCTTCTCCAACACCACACTTCAAAAGCATCAATTCTTCGGCACTCAGCCTTCTTCACAGTCCAACTCTCATATCCATACATGACCACAGGAAAAACCATAGCCTTGACTAGACAAACCTTTGTTGGCAAAGGAATGTCTCTGCTTTTGAATATGCTATCTAGGTTGGTCATAACTTTCCTTCCCAGGAGTAAGCGTCTTTTAATTTCATGGCTATTTCTATTTTCAGTAAAGTTAGTTTTACTACATCTATAATCTTCCATTTAAATGTTTTTTAAAGTTTTGAATATGTTTGACTTTTAAAAATTGTAGTAAAAAACACAACATAAAATTTACTATTAAAACTATATTTTTAAATATACTATTCAACAGCATTAATTACATTCACATTGTTATATAATCAGTCTCTACAACTTTTTCATCTTATATAACCAAAACTTTATACCCATTCAAAACAAATCCTCATTTCCCTCTTGTCAAGTACTTGCCAACCACCAATTTCTGTGTCTTTCAGTAAAAATACTCTAGATATTTTATATTAAATATGAGTGAAATCACACAGTACTGTATTTAACTTTTTGTGTTTGGCTTATTTCACTTAGTACAATGTCCTCAAGGTTCTATCCATGTTGTAATATGTGTCAGAATTTCCTTCCTTTTTGAAGCTAACTAATATTTCATTGTATGTATACACCACATTTTGTTTATCAGATTATCCATTGACAGACCTTCGTGTTGTATCTGCTTCTTGGCAATTGTGAATACTGTTGCTAGGAATATGCCTGAGCAGATATCTCTTCAAAATTCTGCCAATTCTGTTGGATACATACACAAAAAGTGGGATCTCTAGATCATATGGTAGATAATTTTTAATTTTTGAGAAACCTCTGTACTGGTTTCCATGGTGGCTGCAGCATTTTATATTTCTGCCAATAACGCACAAGCTTCCAATATCTCCTCCCTGTCACTAACATAGCCCTCCTGGTCCCATCACTTCATGGCAAACAGATGGGGAAACAGTGGAAACAGTGGCTGACTTTATTTTTCTGGGCTCCAAAATCACTGCAGATGGTGACTGCAGCCATGAAATTAAAAGATGCTTACTCCTTGGAAAGAAAGTTATGACCAACCTGAACAGCATATTAAAAAGCAGAGACATTACTTTGTCAACAAAGGTCCGTCTAGTCAAGGCTATGGTTTTTCCAGTGGTCATGTATGAATGTGAAAGTTGGACTGTGAAGAAAGCTGAGCACTGAAGAATTGATGCTTTTGAACTGTGGTGTTGGAGAAGACTCTTGAGAGTCCCTTGGCCTGCAAGGAGATCCAACCAGTTCATTCTAAAGGAGATTAGTCCTGGGTGTTCATTGGAAGGACTGATGTTGAAGCTGAAACTCCAATACTTTGGCCACCTGATGCGAAGAGCTGACTCTTTGGAAAAGACCCTGATGCTGGGAAAGATTGAGGGCAGGAGGAGAAGGGGACAACAGAGGACGAGATGACTGGATAGCATCACCGACTTGATGGACATGGGTTTGGGTGGACTCCAGGAGTTGATGATGGACAGGGAGGCCTGGCGTGCTGCATTTCATGGGGTCACAAAAAATTGGACATGACTGAGTGACTGAACTGAACAGAACTGAATGAGTGTGAGGTGACATTGTGATTCTTATTTGCATTTCTCTAATGTTTAGTGATGTTGAGCATTAAACACTTATCCAGTCAAAGTGTCAATAAAGCTGAGGTTGAAAAATCATCTTTTAGAGTATGAGACACTAAAAAACAAGAAATATGTCTTACTTAAATTTGTATGACATCTGGAACACAGTTGGCTGAAAATAAATATTAATGGATGAAAAAGATAACAAATTTGCCAAAAGGAAGGTGTTGCACTTAATAATCAATAAGGCACTGTTCAGTCCTAATTCAGGAAATTAATGCATACCTATATACCTACTGGGGCTTCCTTGATGATTCAGAGATAAAGAATCTGCCTGCCAACATAAGAGACTTGGGTTTGATCCCTGGGTCTGGAAGATCCCCTGGAGAAGGAAATGGCAACCCACTCCAGTATTATTGCCAGGGAAATCCCATGGACAGAGGAGCCTGGTAAGCTACCGTTCATGGGGCCGCAGAGAGTCAGACATGACTTAGCAACTAAACAACAGCAAACAAGAACACCACCAACCGTGACCAAGGCATTGCTATTACTTGCTCCTTAACTGTGTGATTCCATAGTGAGAAATTAGCACTTATATAAAAAAGTGACTCAGATATATATGGAGTAGATTACAAAGCAAGGAGTTTAGGTGGATATTATTAGAAAATAGCAAGTAAGCATAAGTAAAAAGGTAGAGTTTTACAAATATAAGAAATAGATGGAAAAATGATAATCTCACACTTCAAGAATTTACCATCTACAAAGGAAATATAACTTGTACAGAGTTCTGGAATGAAAGAGTTTTATAACAACCTATTTTGGCTAATAGCACTACAAATCATAAGAAGGAGATACAGTTTTACGCTAATGAATCTGATGATGAAAACCACTCTTACAAAATTCTTTGTGCTTGTAGAACAACAGACAAAGACTGTGTATGATTCCTTATTTTACCCCGGTACTAAGCTCAGATTTCTTGGTGTCTAACTTGTGAACACAAAACTCACATATGTTCAAAGATAATAGCATTGCTCCTCCCATTTGCTTTCCCTGTCTACCCCGTAAGGCACCCTGCTTGCTCTTGCTGTGGGAATGAGAAATAAAAGCACTATACAAAGGGTAATCGCTTCAAACTGATATCATCTCTCTTTCATGGACTTTCAGAAAACAGGCAGCCAAGATACTCTTCTGAACTAGCTCCCTGAGAAACAGAAAATAAATGTTCTGACAGTATGAGTAAGGAATTGCTTGATGTAATAGAACTAAAAGCTTTTAGAAGCAGTTAGTGGCCTGAAAGGACACTTCTTGGAACTGAGGGGTCTCACAAGTCCAAACTTCTTTCTTCTTTTAACTTTAACAACAGTGTTACCTCAGAAATTCTTTAGCCTGCTCCATCTTCAGGAGATTTTTGAAAAGACTTTTTTTTTTTTTTTTTCTACTTTCCTGGATTCATGTCTGAAGCTCAACCTGGGGACAAGGTGAGCAGAAGAGTCAGAGATTCTAGTAGAGGAAAGAGATAACCCAAGCTATTATAAGCAGATCCTTACCCAGACTCAGTGAGTATAAGTAAAACGCTGGCAAGGAAAGCTGCCTTTGGAACAACATACTTAAAAAAAAATGAATAGGACATATTAAGAATGGAAGAGTTTAGGACTCACCTGTACTAAGCTAAGGCAATAAGACAATATGTACCAGAAATTCTGCAAATGCTCAGGGTAATATTCTCCTCTGATCCTATGGACTGATGGATCCTTTAAAGGACTCCATGCAGCAGCCATGAGACTCAGCTAAGCATTTTTTCCTTGACCAACCACCACTAAATACAACCAAGGCAATTCTCAAAGTATATGTAGACCTCCAGCCAAGGGAGGGTTTTACCTTAAAATGCCACTGAAAACACAGGTTCAAATTCCAAGCCTATAGAACTGATTCCAAATTGGGAAAGGAGTATGTCAAGGCTGTATATTGTCACCCTGCTTATTTAACTTACATGCAGAGTATGTCATGAGAAGTGCCTGGCTGGATGAAGCACAAGCTGGAATCAAGAGTGCCGGGAGAAATATCAATAACCTCAGATATGCAGCTGACACCACCATTATGGCAGAAAGCTAAGAAAAACTAAAGAGTCTCTTGATGAAAGCAAAAGAGGAGAGTGAAAAAGTTGACTTAAAATTCAACACTCAAAAAACTAAGATCATGGCATCTAGTCCCATCACTTCATGACAAATAGATGGGGAATCAATGGAAACAGTGAGAGATTTTATTTTTGGGGGGGGCCCCAAAAATCACAATAGATGGTGACTGCAGCCATGAAATTAAAGGACGCTGGCTTCTTGGAAGAAAAGCTATGACCAACCTAGACAGCATATTAAAAAGCAGAGACATTACTTTGTCAACAAAAGTCCATCTAGTCAAGGCTATGGTTTTTCCAGTAGTCATGCATGGATGTGAGAGTGGGACTGTAAAGAAAGCTGAGCTCTGAAGAACTGATGCTTTTGAACTGTGGTGTTGGAGAAGACTCTTGAGAGTCCCTTGGACTACAAGGAGACCCAACCAGTCCATCTTAAATAAAATCAGTCCTGAATATTCATTGGAAGAACCGATGCTGAAGCTGAAACTCCAATACTTTGGCCACCTGATGCGAAGAACTGACTCATTGGAAAAGACCCTGATGTGGGGAAAGATTGAAGACGGGAAGAGAAGGTGATGACAGAGGATGAGATAGTTGGATGGCATCACTGACTCATGGACATGAGTTTGAGCAAGCTCCAGGTGTTGGTGATGGACAGGAAAGCCTGGCATGCTGCAGTCCATGGGGCTGCAAAGAGTCAGACACAACTGAACGACTGAACTGAACTGAACCAAACATTCACAGTCTCAACCATGACATTTTCATGTCATGAAATCATTTAGAACAAACCATTCTGAGAGATCCATTCAGTATGTATCATTGTTATCAGATTTAACAATATTAATTTGTAGAGTTTTTGAAATGTTTTTTTTTAGTTTTCTTGATAAAACATTCTTATAAATAAAAGAAATTAACAATTCTAAATAAGACGGACAGCAATAGTAAAAAGTGATTATGTTGCAACCTATGTAGGGCCACAGAGACTTATATATGTGTCTAATAAAATCATTTTCATGGCAATGGTTTACATTTATTTCTAATTGTGTCTTTCACATCAGTGACAACAGTATGAAACAGTAGAAATCAGTAACAGAAAGAAAAACGGGAAAAGCACAAATAAGTAAAAACTAATTTGCAAACAAATGTCCATCTAGTTAAGGCTATGGTTTTTCCAGTGGTCATATATGGATGTGACAGTTGGACTATAAAGAAGCTGAGCACAGAAGAATTGATGCTTTTGTTGGAGAAGACTCTTGAGAGTCCCTTGGACTGTAAGGAGATCCAACCAGTCTATGCTAAAGGAGATCAGTCCTGGGTGTTCACTGGAAGGACTGATGCTACAGCTGAAACTACAATACTTTGGTCACTTCATGCAATGAGTTGACTCATTGGAAAAGACCCTGATGCTGGGAGGGATTGGGGACAGGAGGAGAAGGGGAGGACAGAGGATGAGATGGCTGGGTGGCATCACCAACTCGATGGACATGAGTTTGTATGAACTCCAGGAGTTAGTGATGGACAGGGAGGCCTGGCGTGCTGTGATTCATGGGGTCACAAAGAGTCGGACATGACTAAGCGACTGAACTGAACTGAACTGAACTGAAACAGCATGCTATTAAAAACTAATGAGTCTATGAAGAAATAAAAGAGGAAATAACAGACAATAACTTAGTTCAGTTCAGTTCAGTCCCTTCTCCTCCTCCTTCAATCTTGCCTGAAATCAGGGTTTTTTCCAATGAGTCGGCTCTTCATGTCAGGTAGCCAAAGTATTGAAGTTTCAGCTTCAACCTCAGTCCTTCCAATGAATAGTCAGGATTGATTTTCTTTAGGACGGACTGGTTGAATCTCCTTGCAGTCCAAGGGACTCTCAAGAGTCTTCTCCAATACCACAGTTCAAAAGCATCAATTCTTTAGCACTCAGCTTTCTTTATAGTCCAACTCTCACATCCATACATGACTACTGGAAAAACCATAGCTTTGACCTGATGGACCTTTGTTGTCAAAGTAATGTCTCTGTTTTTTAATATGCTATCTAGGTTGGTCATAGCTTTTCTTGCTTGGAGAAATAAAGTTATTTATGTTATTTCTCAAAATAACTCAAAATAATAAAAATGGAAACAGAAATTTCCTACATCTATGTGATGCAACAGAAGTAGGTGATCATTAGCCAACCCATTTAAACTGTCATATTGCATCATTGTCTTACAAAATATCCTGAATTTTCCATTAATGTTGTTGCTGTTCGGTTGCTAAATCATGTCTGGTTCTGCAACCCCATTGACTGCAACACGCCAGGCTCCTCTGTCCTTCACTATCTCCCAGAGTTTGCTAATTCATATCCATTGAATCAGTGATATTATCCAACCATCTCATCTTCAGCTGTCCCCTTTTCCTCCTACCTTCAATCTTTCCCAGCATTGGGGTCTTTTCCAATGAGTTGGCTCTTCCAATCAGGTGGCCAAAGTATTGGAGCCTTAGCTTTAGTATCAGTCCTTCCAATAAATATTCAGGGTTGATTTCCTTTAAGATTGACTGGTTTGATCTTGCAGTCCAAGGCACTGTCAAGGGTCTTCTCCAGAACCATAATTTGAAGGCATCAATTCTTCAGACCTCAGCCTTCTTTATGGTTCAGTTCTCACATCCATACATGATTACTGGGAAAAAACATAGCTTTGACTATGCAGACCTTTTGAAAATTGATATCTATGCTTTTTAATATGTTTTCTAGGTTTGTCATAGCTTTCCTTTCAAGAAACAAGCATCTTTTAATTTCATGGGTGCAGTCATTATCTGCAGTGATTTTGGAGACAAAGAAAAAAAAATCTGTCACTGCTTCCAAGTTTCCCCTTTCTTTTTGTCATGAAGTGATGGGACGGGATCCCATGACCTTAGTATTTTGAATGTTCAAGCTAATTTTTTCACAATCCTCTTTCACCCTCAAGAGGCTCTTAACTCCTCTTCACTTTCTGCCATCAGAGTGGTATTATCTGCTCATCTGAGACTGTTGATATTTCTCCCCACAATCTTGATTCCAGACCGTGATTCATCCAGTCTGGTATTTTGCTTTATGTACTCTGTGTATAATTTAAATAAGCAGTGTGAAAATTTACAGCCTTGGTGTACTGCTTTTCCAATTTTGAACCAATCCATTGTTCCATGTCTGGTTCTAACTGTTGCTTCTTGACTCACATACAAGTTTCTAAGGAGACAGGTAAGGTGGTATGGTTTTCTCATCTCTAAAAATTTTCTAGTTTTTGTGATCCACACAGTCAAAGGCTTTCCCTTAATAATATTTCTAATTTAACTTTACAAAGCGATTTAGATTCTAACTCTCCTACTAGAGAATCTATTCGGCCAAAGATTTTTCTCTGCAATTTATGTCTGTATCCTGAATGCTTTCTCAGTGCCTGGTGTACTTACTATAAATACACAATAAATATTTGCTAAATAAATGAGAAGATGGCCAAACTAGCAAATATGTGACATAGTTTATTTTTAATAATGCTGATATGTAGTTAATACATTCCAGGGCCAATGATACAGTGCCTCTTTTAAATTATTTTCAACTATCAGACATTTAAGTCTTTCAGTTTGAAAAATATAATCACAAATTATATACTATTAACATTCATGAATTGATAATCCCATTAAATTAGGTGACTGGTTTATGCAAAATCTCTCAAGTTATATTTGAAACCTTGGTGTCTCTTTGGATGGAAAGGAATGAGGTGCAGTGGGGTAAGTATCTAATATTCTAGTAAGACCATACAGGGTCTGTATGAAGCTGGTTGTAACCTGACTCTGAGAAAAAAGTGTAGGTTGAGCAAATCTAAACAGAGACATACAGAAAGGCAGCTTTAGCCAGAAACTAGACGGTAGTCTTAGAATTAACCATAAATATTGTGGAAGAGAATGTCACTGTTGGGTAAACAAAGACAAAAGCCTAGATGGCATTTAGCAGGTCAGTGTTCAGTGTTCATTAGGATAAAGTAAAAGAAACAGGAGCATAATGAGTGTAGGTCTTCTGTTGCAATCTTGAACCTGGTAGAAACAGAATCAGATGGTTCTTTCAAAAGTAGCCTGTCAAATTTGGGGCTGTCGAGTTTTTAAGCACCCACCTCTCTCCTTACATGATCAGAGATTGGGCCCAACATGAGTGTCATGTGGAAGAACTTCTTTCCAATCTAATTCCATGGGCTCATCATACAGTTTCAGCAGTCCTAGGTCTTACCATGGTATAATCAGTGTGCTGGAAATCAGCCTCATGGATATAATTCACATGATCTAGTGGATGGATAAACTAATTCACCAACTCATAAATCTCCCAGGATTGAGTGCCTTAACATTTGATGCTAAATGGCACCTTATGTGTAGCTAATATGCAAGAAATTATCATTCCTTTCTTCTCAATTCTTAGTTTATGCTCAAAATCCTTCAAACTAGGATTCAGCAGTATGTGAACTTTGAACCAATAACTTCCAGACATGCAAGTTGGGTTTTGAAATGGAAGAGGAACCAGACATCAAATTGTCAAAATATGCTGGATCATGGAGAAAGCAAAGTAATTCCAGAGAAACATCCTCTTCTGCTTTATTGACTACACCAAACACTTTGTGTGGATCACAACAGACTGTGTAAAATTCTTAAACAGATGCAAATGCGAGATCACCTTACCTGTCTCCTGAGAAACCTGTATATGGGTCAAGAAGCAACAGTTAAAAGTGGACATGGAATAACAAGGCTATATATTGATGAATCACAGGCTGGAATTAAGATTGTAGGGAGAAATATCAATAACCTCAGATATGCATATGACACAACTCTAAAAGCAGAAAGTGAAGAAGAAATAAAGAGCCTCTTGATGAGAGTGAAAAGACAGGCTTGAAACTTAACATGCAAAAAACTAATATCATGGCATCTGGTCCAATCATTTCATGTCAAATAGAAGGGAAAACTTGGGAGTGGTTACAGATTTTCTTTTCTTGAGCTTCAAAATCACTGTGGATTGTGGCTACAGCTATGAAATTCAAAGATGCTTGCTCCTCAGAAAGAAAGCTATGACAAACCTGGACATCATATTAAAAAGCAGAGATATTACTTTGCCAACAAAGGTCCATATAGTCAAGGCTATGGTTTCTCCAGTAGTCTTGTATGGATGTGAGAGTTGGACTGTGAAGAAAGCCGAGAGCCGAGGAATTGATGTTTTTGAACTGTGGTGTTGGAGAAGACTCTTCAGAGTCCCTTGGACTGCAAGGAGATCCAACCAGTTCATTCTAAAGGAGATCAGTCCTGGGTGTTCATTGGAAGGACTGATGCTAAAGCTGAAACTCCAGTACTTTGGCCACCTCATGCGAAGAGTTGACTCATTGGAAAAGACTCTGATGGAGGGATTGAGGGAAGAAGGAGAAGGGGACAACAGAGGATGAGATGGCTGAATGGCATCACTGACTCGATGGACATGAGCTTGAGTAAACTCCGGGAGTTGGTGATAGACAAGGAGGCCTGGTGTGCTGTGATTCATGGGGTCGCAAAGAGTCGGACACGACTGAGCTACTGAACTGAACTGAGCTGATACTAAAATTTCTGATCTTACATACTTTCACTAATAAGTATATAAAATAAGAATCACATAGTCAAAGATAAGCAGAATGCTAGAAAGACCAAGAAGCACCTGAAAGATCAAGCTCACTTTTTGCTGATACACAGATGTTCCTGGCAAAAATGCACTACATCATTTGTTCATTTTTTAATTTGTTCCCTAAATGGTAATATTAGGGAAGTACACTTTGTTGTTGAAAATCTGCTACTGTGTCCTGATATATTTAGTGGAATTGCATAGTGAAATGCCCCATTCTCTTCTCTCTTTTCTCTCTCCACCACCTCAGCTAATATCTTATCAATTCTAAACCCAGGCAACACTGACATGTGCAAATGCTTCTAAGTGAGTACACCCAACTAGCATTGCTGAAAACTCTCTAAGTTGCTGGCACTGCTAAGTGCTGAGAGTGCAAAACTAAAAAGATCTCTTCTCTGCCTTGAGCCATTGAGAATCTACTTTGAGAATACAAATATTTAAATAAACTACTAACTCTATGTGCTATAATTAAGATGCATACAAGGCAATGAATGAGACACTGATTAGCTTTCTTGAGAAAGCATCATGAGTTGGGGTCTGAGAAAGCTGCAGAGAATATGAAATATTCGACTCAGGTGGGGAAGAATGTGCATGTGTTTTTGGAAATTTGGAACTTGGAGCTTTCCAAATGTAGGGGAGGATATGGACAAAGGTACAGGATGGAGATGTGAAATGTGAAGGCATTTTTCAGAGATGGAAAATCGCTTTGTATGGCTACAGATTAAAGTGCAAATAGTGGTAGAAGCAGCAGGGAGATTTTGGTCTCTTAGTTCCTTGATTTTCTTATTTCTCATCAGCTTATCTTTCATGTTATCTCAGCCAAACATTTCCATATCCCAGTACTCTTGCCTGGAAAATTCCATGGACTGAAGAGCCTGGTAGGCTACAGTCCATGGGGTCGCAAAGAGTTGGACACGACTTAGCAACTTCACTTTCACTTTCACGTCAAACTTCTCTCAAGCAAGGTGCCATTTGTAGATTCTCTGCAGCAAACCATTGACTTTCTGATCATCACCTTCTATCCCTCCAGCTCACTTACTCAAATGCTTTGACCTCAGCAATTCATCATCTTCATTAAAATCTTATGCTCAGTGTTACCTTTTCTCATTATCAACCACCTCTCTCACTTCCTTAGTAAGCCAACTTAGATTGTACCATCTATTATTAGTCTCAGTGGTGGATCCTTTACTATATTTATTTATTCTAGGTGATCTCATTTATTCCTTTTGTTTTGAATGGCATCTAAATACTTATCAGTGTGTAATGCGGGGCTTCCCTGGTGGCTCAGTGGTAAAGCATCTGCTCTGCAATGCAGGAGATGTCAGTTTAATCCCTGGGTTATGACTGTCTCCTGGAGAAGGATATGGCAACCCACTCCACTGTTATTGCCTGGGAAATCCTATGGACAGAGGAGCCTGGTGGGTTACAGTTGGACATGACTTAGCAACTGAACCAAACCACCAGTCCGTAATCAATAGATACCACTCCAATTTCCCACAAGCTCAAACTTATATATTCATTTAATATCTCCTAAATCTAAGTGTTTTGCTTGATTCTTCTCATTTTTTTCTTACCCACATCTAGTGATTAACAAGATTTATCTATTCCATCTTAAAAATACATTTCAAGTCTGAACATCTCTCTCCATCTCAATGATTACTATCATACTAACCCATCCAAGTCATCTTCTTGCCACTATTTTGCATCAGAATTGCCACAATGTTCATTTCAGAATATAAATTGTCCTGTCATTTCCTACTCAAAACTCAGTGAATTCCTCTTCAATTTAAGATACCGTTCACATTCCTGGGTGAAATTTTTAAAGTCCCAAAGTTGTGGTCTTTGAGGGCAGGAGGAGAAGAGGGTAACAGAGGAGGAGATGGTTGGATGGCATCACTAACTCAATGGACATGAGTTTGAATAAGATCCGGGAGATAGTGAAGGACAGGGAAACCCAGCATGCTGCAGTCCACAGGGTGGCAAAGACTTAGCAACTGAACAACAGCTGTCTTTTCTCTGCTTTCCTCTCTGACATGTTAGTGTTTAATTCAATCTCCACATTCCGCCTGTGGTGCCTTTCCCTCTGTTCCTCAAGCATGCCAAGTTTGTCTCTGCTTTAGGATCTTCACAATGCTATTCCCCCCGCCGTCCCCCAAGGACACTCTTCCTAAGACTCTTGTCTCCCTCCATTTACTCAGGAATCAAATTAAAAGTAACCTTCTATTTGATGTCTTTCCTGACTCCAACTCTCTTACAGAAAGCCATCTAGTTAATCTCAATTTCATTACTCTATTTTAAGTTTTACATAGAATTTACCACTTAAGGGTGTGAATGTGTGTGTTTGTTGATTTGTTTTCTCCTTGACCTAGAATGCGAACTCCTTCACTATTACAAGCTTTCCTGTCTTTACCTTTCAGTATCCCTGGTGTGTAGAACACTGTCTGGTGATACACAATAAACATTTGTTGAGTAAATAAACGAAACTAAGTCAGTGAACTTTGTTCCTACTCAGCTGACAGTGGAGATCTGACATCAGGCTGAGGAATTTGGACTTTATCCTGTGGATGGTAGGAGTTCAAAAGAGTTATAATCCAGGGAGTGACATGATAAGAACTGCATTTTAAAAATTCACTCTGGAGCAAAACAGAAGATAGATTGCAGAAAGCAAAGCTGGAGGCATGGTAACTAGTTTGGTGATGATGATAATAACCTAGACAGAAGGCTAAACAATGCCAATATCTGCGAGAGGAGAAAGAAGTGGGAAGCAATGAAAGTGACTGAGTAAGGAGAAGTGATGAATCTAAAGGTTTTATTTGACATGGTGAATAATGGAGGAAAAAGAAGGTAAAATGAACCCCAGGATTTTGCTTGGATAATTATGGACATATGAATATTGAATGATAAGCAGTCTAGAAAGAATAACATAATAAATTAAACTGGAAGAATTTGATTTAAAAATGCTGGTGGGAATTATAGTTTGAGGCAACAAGAAGCAGTTAGCTACATGGAGTTGGAACTGAGGAAGTAGTTAAGTACTGGTGGTAAACATATGAGAGCCTTCAATAAACGCTAATCATAAAGTCACCCCTAAGGAGTAAAAACCTTGACCAAAGAAGGATGACATGTTAAAATCACCAGAGGGAACATTTCAAAGTAGACATATCACCCTCCCCTAAGTTAGCTTTGCAAATATAATATTACTGCTGCATGTTGGGGTACTGAGTGTGCTGGGCTTCCAACATACTTGAAAAACAGTAGGCTAGGAATGATGCTTGATGATCAAGGAAGAAGCCTTGGAGAACAACTTTAAAGAGTTGACCCAACACTATGGAGTGTCATGGCACTTGGATTAGCTAAACACAAATAGAATGCAAAACCCAGCTCTAATTAGTTTTCTAAGGCTTGGCACCTTGGAGAAGGCAATGGCACCCCACTCCAGTACTCTTGCCTGGAAAATCCCATGGATGGAGGAGCCTGGTGGGCTGCAGTCCATGGGGTCGCTAGGAGTCAGGCACGACTGAGTGACTCCACTTTCACTTTTCACTTTTATGCATTGAAGAAGGAAATGGCAACCCACTCCAGTGTTCTTGCCTGGAGAATCCCAGGGACAGAGGAGCCTGGTGGGCTGCTGTCTGTGGGGTTGCACAGAGTCGGACACGACTGAAGCGACTTAGCAGCAGTAGCAGCAAGGCTTTTGTAGTGATATAAGTGAAAAATAATTAACTAGGTCAATGGTATTAAGAAGAGTGAAGATTGAAGTGAACAAATATTTTAGAATAAAAATCAATATTAGCATTTGATGGATTGGAGATAGAAAGTGACAAGGAGGAAGATGCTTAGAGAACTTCCATGCTTTCAACTTGAGTGATGGGGTTTCTGATGCTACCATTAATCAAAGTAAGAAATAACAAAAGAGCTAAATTGGAAGAAAAATAATTCAAGTTGATATATGATAAAATTGTGGTTCAAAAGAAGTTTTCAGGTAACTATTCAAGGAAGTGTAGGGAAGGAAATCAATAGAGAGAGCTGGAGTGGAGGATATGGATGTCAGAGATTCCTTGGTAAAGGGTCTTGGAATAACTCATGGTATCTTAGAAAAGTCATCTAAACTGAAAAGAGAAGCGTATATTAGATTTTTATGAGAGATTTATTTGAAGATAGTCAAAGGAAGAGGCACTTATAAGGAAGACTGGAATTCTATGATCAGAGAAGTACAAAGAAAGATAAGTATTATTAAATTTAATGTTGTTCAATTGCTAAGTTGTGTCCAACTCTTTGCAACCCCATGGACTGCAGTGCACCAGGCTTCCCTGTCCTTCACCTATCCCCCACAGTTTACTCAAACTCATGTCCATTGAGTTGATGAAGTTTAAGGCCCAGTGTAACCGACAGAGTTTGTGGTCAACAAGTATTAATTAAGTTCAGTTGATTTGGTGATGTAAAGTGGGATAGAAAGACCAAAAGGATCAAATTAGATATGAGTTTAGAAATGTCCGTTTAGCACATTGGCTGTCACTTGGTGTCTTATTGATCAATCTTTTAAAGTTGTGGTCCATATGGAAACATTTCAGTGGGTTAAAGACTGAAAGGACTATGTGGAAAATTTAAACCAAAAATGTATCAATCATTTTGGACTTTGTCTAAAACCTTGTGTTTCTCTTACTTTTGGAATATTTAAATAGACTCATTAGTAAGTATTCAGGACTTGGAAGATAACTCAAAAAGACATGAATTTCATGTCTTCCACATTTTTTTTTCTGAAGAATATTCCATAAGTAGATCAGAAGGATGTGAACAGGGTTTTAGTGTGAGTCTACCATGAAGAACTTGTTTAAGTATGCCTTATCAGACACTGAGCATCACTGGATCACTTTGGAATTATCTTTGGATTTGCTTTTTCGAATGATAATTTGACAAAAAATATTAACTGTTAGTGTTTATCAAGGACTTACTTCTTTCCAGGCATCATACTCAGTATTTTATATAGTTGGTTTCCTTTAATTCTCCTATCACTTACTGGTGATAGGAGTAACTACTAATACTGTTCTTATATTATATATTATGAAATTAAGGTGCAGAAAAGTAATCTGCCTGCTGCGGCTTAGCTGGCAAGTCAGAGTGAAGTTTTGCCAGGTCATCTGGCAAGTGCATCTGTGATCTTAAGCACTATACTTTTCTTTTACACATTCCCTTGTACATTTTTTTTAAACATAAGTTACATGTTATAAGAAGTTTTAAAATTGAGTACCAAAGAAATTGTTTTGAAATTAATAATTTTTAAGAAAGTAAATTAGAAGTAAGTTAAGAAGATAAATAAAATGTGCTGTACCTACATCTTTAAATTTAGTACCCAATATAAGACAATATAAGACAATACAAAAAAACTGAGCAATTCATTTTGCTAAAACAAGGTAGGCTTCTGCAAGTCTCGTGTTATGGCTGGCAAAATTTGTGCTTTTATTGTGAACATTGCTGTGTTACCATTTTTCAAGCAGATAATTTTATGCACCAAGCCTGATCTCCAAGTGTTCAGAGTAGTTATTTTTCTGAAGTTGAATTCTACCAATGTATACAAAAAAACTAGAGATTATTTGAAACATCAATTTCTTTTGTAGTGCTTTTAGTTCAAGTTCCAAACTTATTCTTACACTATCATAGATGATACCATTTAATATTTTGAATAATCATTTTACCAATAGAATATGCCTCTCAGTATTTACTGAGAAATATTTGATTAGCATGTTTTAACAGTAAACTAGTTAGACAAGAGCAGGGTAACCATACCAATACACATTCCACAATTCCACATAGTAACACTGGGTATATTATAAAATTTCATTGCTTATATGATCTCTAATCCTGGCAAATTCTTCCCAGGGGAAAGAAAACAAACAAACAAACAAATAGAAGGAGTTGAAAATATTTTTTGTAAAGCGTGGATTTTTGTCTTAAGTCTCCAGTTTTTACTTCACTACATAAGTTGCCTTATCTATCTATCTATATCTACCTATCTGTCTTTCTATCTATCTATCATCTATCTGATGCTTTCAAATTCATACTGTACAAGGAACAGGTAGAGACAGCAGATATATGGAAGTTGAATGGTTCAAGTTGTATCTATCTATTCAGAAACAAAACTGATACAGAATCACTACTATTCCCACTGTGTGATAGAATTGATTACTGTAAATGATTTATTAGAGAATCAAGTGACTGGCTCAGGTTTTCAGCAGTCATTACTACAGCCAGCTAGAGACCTGCAAGCTCCACTGTAGTTCAGAGCAGGAGCTGCTACTGATAAGTCACACTTCTGATGGTCTTAACCATCAACTCACAGCTTTCAGTCAACATCAAGAGAATACTAGACATTTTTGTTCTTGAAAGTATTACTGTAATTTCAAAGCCAGAGATGATTGTTAATATGCTTTCTAAGGCCCACTCGACTCCACATTCCAGGATGTCTGGCTCTAGGTGAGTGATCACACCATCATGGTTATCTGGGTCATGAAGCTCTTTTTTTGTACAGCTCTTCTGTGTATTCTTTCCACCTTTTCTTAATATCTTCTGCTTCTGTTAGGTCCATACCATTTCTGTCCTTTATCGAGCACATCTTTGCATGAAATGTTCCCTTGGTATCTCTAATTTTCTTGAAGAGATCTCTAGTCTTTCCTTTCTGTTGTTTTCTCACTAGCCACAAACAAAGCTAGTGGAGGTGATGAAATTCCAGTGGAGCTATTTCAAATCCTGGAAGATGATGCTGTGAAAGTGCTGCACTCAATATGCCAGCAAATTTGGAAAACTCAGTAGTGGCCACAGGACTGGAAGGGTCAGTTTTCATTCCAATCCCAAAGAAAGGGAATGCCAAAGAATGCTCAACTACCACACAATTGCACTCATCTCACACGGTAGTAAAGTAATGCTCAAATCTCCAAGCCAGGCTTCAGCAATACATGAACTGTGAACTTCCAGATGTTCAAGCTGGTTTTAGAAAAGGCAGAGGAACCAGAGATCAAATTGCCAACATCCACTGGATCATCAAAAAAGCAGATTTCCAGAAAAACATCTATTTCTGCTTTATAGACTATGCCAAAGCCTTTGACTGTGGGGATCACAATAAACTGTAGAAAATTCTGAAAGAGATGCGAATACCAAACCACCTGACCTGGTTCTTGAGAAACCTATATGCAGGTCAGGAAGCAATAGTTAGAATTGGACATGGAACAACAGACTGGTTCCAAATCGGGAAAGGAGTATGTCAAGGCTGTATATTATCACCCTGCTTATTTACCTTATATGCACAGTACATCATGAGAAATGCTAGGCTGGAAGAATCACAAGCTGGAATCAAGATTGCCAGGAGAAATATCAATACCCTCAGATATGCAGATGACACCACCCTTATGGCAGAAAGTGAAGAGGAACTAAAAAACCTTTTGATGAAAGTGAAAGTGGAGAGTGAAAAAGTTGGCTTAAAGCTCAACATTCAGAAAATGAAGATCATGGCATCTGGTCCCATCACTTCATGGGAAATAGTTGGGGAAACAGTGGAAACTGTGGCTGACTTTATTTTTCTGGGCTCCAAAATCACTGCAGATGGTGACTGCAGCCATGAAATTAAAAGACGCTTCCTCATTGGAAGAAAAGTTATGACCAACCTAGATAGCATATTGAAAAGCAGAGACATTACTTTGCCAACAAAGGTCCGTCTAGTCAAGGCTATGGTTTTTCCAGTGGTCGTGTATGGATGTGAGAGTTGGACTCTAAAGAAAGCTGAGCGCCAAAGAATTGATGCTTTTGAACTGTGGTGTTGGAGAAGACTCTTCAGAGTCCCTTGGACTGCTAAGAGATCCAATTGCTAACGTCTCCTTTAGAATTGCAGTCCATTCTAAAGGAGATCAGTCCTGGGTGTTCACTGGAAGGACTGATGCTGAAGCTAAAACTCCAATACTTTGGCCACCTCATGCGAAGAGTTGACTCATTGGAAAAGACTCTGATGCTGGGAGGGATTGGGGGAAAGAGGAGATGGGGATGACAGAGGATGAGATGGCTTGTTGGCATCACCGACTCGATGGACATGAGTTTGAGTGAACCCCTGGAGTTGGTGATGTTCAGGGCGGCCTGGCGTGCTGTGATTCATGGGGTCGCAAAGAGTCGGACATAACTGAGGGACTGAACTGAACTGAACTGAGGTCAATTTAAATCTAGCTATCTGTTTTGAAAATAAATATGTGCTTGGTCAAAGGGAAATGAAATAAAAAAATTAAGAGAAATGCCAACAATTGTGCCAGAGCTATTAAATTCATTCCTAGAAGAATAAATAGGTGATATTTCAAGATTTAACCTATGATAATTGTGCATGAATGTGGCCACAGACAATATGCAAATGACAATGTGTAAATAAATGAGGATAGACAATATGTAAATATAGATGATATGTAAATGAGCATGGCTGTGTTCCAGAAAAACTATTTATGACCCCTGAGAGTTTATTTTCCACGTTTAATTAAATACTATTATTCTTTTGATTTTTTTCAAACTCTAAAAATGAAGAAAATATCCTTAGCTCACATATAAAAACGGAGGGTGGGCCTCTTTGGCCCCTGAGTTATGGTTTGTCCACCCCATGGCTTTAAAGGCATGTCCAGTGTATAGATGGTTCTTGGTCTCCCAGTAGACCAAAAAGTCATGACTGTTTTTTCATATCTGATTTTTATTTTTTTGTTAATCAGTGACTCATTTGAAACTAGTTTATTTATAGTATTAAAATTTAAATTTAGCTTACAAGTCTATATTTTTGCTGACTCAAAAATAAGTTGACTTTTTAATTTTCATTTTTAATTTTACCACAAGAAAATAAGAGAGAAGTACAGATCACTGAGCCTTATAAATTGGAAGGAATGTTAGTTATTGTCAGACATATAACATTAGAATCAACTTATATGATGGATATCAGGAATTCTTAGTTGTTTTTCACTGCTTTAGAACCATGACTCAGAAGAGAATTAACCCAAATATTGAAAGTTGTGTTGAAAAAAATGTGCAAAACTAGGGGAAATGTCAAGAGGATATTAATTACTAGTGTTGGTTGCTAAGCATCTGAGCAAGGCACAAAACCACAGAAATACTTCTTGTGTGAGTTCAAAAATGGAACTTTTTAGGGGGTAGATGTTTGATCAAATGGCAAGGGAATATTTTACGGGTCACAGCTACTTTTATTACAACATCCCTAAAATACAATTTTGAAAAGCATGTTGTTGTTTTAGTTACTAAGCATAATCTGCCTTAAATAGGATCATTGGGAATAATTTTACCAACAGCATTTCCCTAATAATATTTCCCATCTTTTGCTTTTCAGGGATAGAGAAGCAACTGTTACATACTTAACCTCTAAAGCAAAAACCACAATGGTAAACAAGGGTAGAGTTCAAATTTCAAAAGATCTCTGGTTTTAAAAAAAAGAACAAAATGAAAAAAAGTAGCTTTTGAAACCGACAAACAGAAATATCTTTTTCCTAGGTTAAATTTACCTTTGGATTTAAAAACAGAAAATGCAGGCAAAGCACAACTGAATATCCAATCAAAGAAGTTATTGTTTTACAAGCTGGGAAGCCCACATTCTTGACATTCCTCTCTAAAATACACAAGACCCTTGAGACATCTTTCTGTTGCCTCCCACTTTTTACGTGTTTTATTTTTTTTTTACGTGTTTTAAATAAAACCTGAGATCTCTTTAAAGCAGGCTCCTAGAATATTTACATATAAGCAAATAACATGTTCAGATTTATGTTCTGTATATACAGATATGATTGGGAATAGATTTTTCTGGTAAAAAATTCAGCAAAAATGTTTTTTTTTTTTTCTTTAATTCTCAAAAGCTACTTTCCATTTACAGTTATTACAAAATCTTGTCTGTACTTTCCATGGTGCACAATACATCATCCTTGAGCCTATCTTATACGCCATGGTTTGTGCTCTCACTCCTCCAGTCCTATGTCCCCCACCCCCTCAGCTGTTAATCACTGGTTTGTTCTGTGTCTGTGGGTCTACTTTTCTTGTGATGTTGACTAGTTTGTTGTATTTTTTAGACTCCACAGATAAGTGACATCATACAGTATTTGATTTCTCTGTCTGACTTTTTTCACTTAGCACAATGCCCTCCAAGTCCTTCCACATGGTTGCAAAGAGCAAAATCTTTTTCTTTTTATTGCTGAGTAGTATCCTATTCTACATGTATATGCCATACCTTCTTTATCCTTTCATCTTTTGATGGACAGTTAGGTTGCATACATATCTTGACAAGTGTAAATTATACTGCTATGAATATTATAGCATATATCTTTTTGAATCATTTCTCTGATGATTAGTGATGTTGAGCATCTTTTCATGTTCCTATTGGTTATCTGCATGTCCTTTAGAGAAAAAAAAATATCTATTAAACTTCTCTGCCCATTTTTAAATCAGTTTGTTTCTTTGATGTTGAGTTGCATGAGCTGTTTATATATCTTAAACATATTAATCCCTTCTCAGTCATATCATTTGAAAATCTTTTCTCCCATTCAGTAGCATGTGTTTTCATTATGTAGATGGTTTCTTTTGCTATGCAAAGGTTTTTAAGTTTAATTAGATCCCATCTGCTTATTTTTGCTTTTCTTTTCTTTACAAGACAGATACAAAAACATATTTCTATGATTTATGGGAAAGAGTATTCCACCTATGTTTTCCTCTAGAAGTTTTATGGTATCCAAACTTACATTTAGTTCTTTAATCTATCTTGAATTTATTTTTTTATATTGTATTAAAGAATGTTCTAATTTGATTCTTTTACTTGGAACTGTGTGGTTTTCATAGCACAACATATTGAAGAAACTGTCCCTTTTCCATTATATATTCTTGCCTCCTTTGTTGTAGATTAATTGCCCAAAGGTGTGGGTTTATTTCTGGGCAATCTTTTCTGTTCTATTGATCTGTATGTTTGTTTTCAAATAGATTCACACTGTTTTGATTACTGTAGCTTTGTAGTATAGTTGGAAACCAGGAAGTGTGATTTCTCCAGCTGTTTTTCTTTCTTAAAATTGTTTGGATAGTCAGGGTCCTTTGTGCTTTCATATATGTTTTAAACTTTTTGCTCTAGTTTTGTGAAAAATGCCATTGGTATTTTGATAGGGATTGTATTGAATCTATAGGTTCCCTTGGGTAGTACAGTCATTTTCACAATATTGATTCTTCAAATCCAAGAACACAGAATATCTTTCCATCAGCTTGTGTCATCTTCAATTTGTTTCATCAGTGTCTTACAGTTTTCAGAGGACAGGTTTTTTACCTGTATGAGTAGGTTTATTCCTAGGTATTCTATTCCATTCTACCTCATGAACAATATGAAAAAGCAAAAAGATATGGCACTGAAAGATGAACTCCCCAATTCAGATGTTTCCCAATATGCTACTAGAGAAGAGTGGAGAAATACCTCCAAAGATCATGAAGAGGCTGAGCCAAAGCGAAAAAAACACCCAGTTGTGGCTGTGAATGGTGATGGAAGTAAGTCTGATGCTGTAAAGAACAAGTTTTCATAGGAATCTTGAATGTTAGGTTCATGAATCGAGGTAAATTAGAAGTGGTCAAACAGGAGATGACAAGAGTGAACATCAACATTTTAGGAATCAGTGAACTAAAATGGAATGGAATGGGAGAATTTAATTCAGATGACCACTACACCTACTACTGTGGGCAAGAATCTCTTAGAAGAAATGGAGTAGTCCTCATAGTCAGCAAAAGAGTTCAAAATGCAGTATCTGAGTGCAATCTCAATGATCTCTTTTTGTTCCCAGGGCAAACCATTCATTATCACGGTAATCCATGTCTATACCCAAACCACTAATGTGGAAGAAGCTGAGGTTGAATGGTTCTATGAAGAACTACAAGAACTTTTAGAATCAATGGAAAAAAGAAGCCCTTTTCATTATAGGGGTCTGGAATGCAAAAATAGGAAGTCAAGAGAGCTGGAGAAACAGGCAAATTTGGCCTTGGAGTACAAAATGAAGCAGGACAAAGGCTAACAGAGATTTGCCTAGAGAATGCACTGGTCATAGCAAACACCTTCTTCCAACAGCACAAGAGAAGACTCTCTTCATGGACAACCAGATAGTCAATACAAAAATCAGATTGATTATACTCTTTGCAGTCGAAGATGGAGAAGCTCTATACAGTCAGCAAAAACAAGACCAGGAGCTGACTGTGGCTCAATTCATGAACTCCTTACTGCCAAATTCAGATTTAAATTGAATAAAGTAGGGAAAATCACTAGACCATTCAGGTATGACCTAAATCAAATCCTTTATGATTTATACAGTGGAAATTACAAATAGATTCAGGGGATGAGATCTGATAGAGTGTCTGAAGAACTATGGGCAGAGGTTCATGATGTTGAACAGAAGGCTGTGATCAAAAACCATTCCCAACAAAAAGAAATGCAAAAAGGCAAAATGGTTATCTAAGGAGGCCGTACAAAAGCTGAGAAAAGAAGAGAAACTAAAGGCAAAGGAGAAAGGAAAGATACAGCCATTTGAATGCAGAGTTCCAAAGAATAGCAAGAAGAGATAGGAAAGCCTTCCTCTGTGATCAATGCAAAGAAATAGAGGAAAACAGTAAAATGGGAAAGACAGAGACCTCTTCAAGAAAATGAGAGATACCAAGAGAATATTTCATAGAAAAATGGGCACAATAAGAGACAGAAATTGTATGGACCTAACAGAAGCAGAAGATATTAAAAAGAGGTGGCAATAATACACAGAACTATACAAAAAAAGTCTTAATGACCCACATAATCACAATGGTGTGATCACTCACCTAGGGCCAGATATCTTGGAGTGTGAAGTCAGGTAGGCCTTAAGAAAAGTCACTATGAACAAAACGAGTGGAAGTGATGGAATTCCAGTATAGTTATTTCAAATGCTAAAAGATGATGCTGCGAAAGTGCTGCATCAATACACCAGCAAATTTGAAAAACTCAGCAGTGGTCACAGGACTGGAAAAGGTCAGTTTTCATTCCAATCCCAATGAAAGGCAATGCCAAAGAATGTTCAAACTACCACAAAATTGTACTCATCTCACATGCTAGCAAAGTAATGCTCAAAATTCTCCAAGCCAGGCTTCAACAGTACGTGAACCAAGAACTTCCAGATGTTCAAGCTGGATTTAGAAAAGGCAGAGGAACCAGAGATCAAATTGCCAACATCTGCTGGATCATGGAAAAAGCAAGAGAGTTCCAAAAAAATACATCTGCTTCATTGACTCTGCTAAAACCTTTAACTTTGTGGATCACAGTACACTGAGGAAAATTCTTAAAGAGATGGAAATACCAAACCACCTTACCCACCTCCTGAGAAGTCTGTATGCAGGTCAGGAAGCAACAGTTAGAACTGAACATGGAACAATGGACTGGTTTCAATTTGGGAAAGGAGAACGTCAAGGTTGCATATTGTCACCATGCTTATTTAACTTATATTCAGAGTACATAATGAGAAATGCTGGGCTGGATGAAGCACAAGCTGGAATCAAGATTGCCAGGAAAAATATCAATAACCTCAGTTATGCAGATGTCAGCACTCTTATGGAAGAAAAGTAAGAAGAATTAAAGAGCCTCTTGATGAAAGTGAAAGAGGACAGTGAAAGAGCTGGCTTAAAATTCAACATTCAAAAAAAGTAAGATCAACATTCAAAAAAGTAAGATCATGGCATCTGGACCCATCAGTTCAGTTCAGTCACTCAGTCATGTCCAAAAGTTTGTGACCCCATGAATCACAGAAGGACAGGCCTCCCTGTCCATCACCAACTCCCAGAATCCACCCGAACCCATGTCCATTGTGTCAGTGATGCCATCCATCCATCTCATCCTCTGTCATCCCCTTCTCCTCCTGCCCTCAATCTTTCCCAGCATCAGGGTCTTTTGAAATGAGTCGGCTCTTCGCATCATGTCGCCAAAGTATTGGAGTCTCAGCTTCAACATCAGTCCTTCCAATCAACACCCAGGACTGATCTCCTTTAGGATGGACTGGTTGGATCTCCTTGTAGTCCAAGGGACTTTTAAGAGTCTTCTCCAACAACACAGTTCAAAAGCATCAATTCTTAGGTGCTCAGCCTTCTTTATAGTCCAACTGTCAAATCCACATATGACTCCTGGAAAAACCATAGCCTTGACTAGACAGACCTTTGTTGGCTAAGTAATGTCTCTGCTTTTTAATATCCTGTCTAGGTTGGTCATAACTTTCCTTCCAAGGAGTAAGCGTCTTTTAATTTCATGGCTGCAGTCACCACCTGCAGTGATTTTGGAGCCCCCAAAAATAAAGTCTGACACTGTTTCCACTGCTTTTCCATCTATTTGCCATGAAGTGATGGGACCAGATGCCATGATCTTCCTTTTCTGAATGTTGAGTTTTAAGCCAACTTTTTCACTCTCCTCTTTCACTTTCATCAAGAGGCTCTTTAGTTCTTCTTCACTTTCTGCCATAAGGGTGGTGTCATCTGCATATCTGAGGGTATTGATATTTCTCCCGGCAATCTTGATTCCCCCTTGTGCTTCATCCAGCCCGGCGTTTTTTATGATGTACTCTGCATATAAGTTAAATAAGCAGGGTGACAATATACAGCCTTGTACTCCTTTTCCTATTTGGAATCAGTCTGTTATTCCATGTCCAGTTCTAACTGTTGCTTCCTGACCTGCATACAGGTTTCTCAAGAGGCAGGTCAGGTGGTGTGGTATTCCCATCTCTTTCAGAATTGTCCACAGTGAATTGTGATCCATACAGTTAAAGGCTTTGGCGTAGTCAATAAAGCAGAAGTAGATGTTTTTCTGGAACTCTCTTGCTTTTTTGATGATCCAGTGGATGTTGGCAATTTGATCTCTGGTTCCTCTGCCTTTTCTAAAACCAGCTTGACCATCTGGAAGTTCACGGTTCACGTATTGCTGAAGCCTGGCTTGGAAAATTTTGAGCATTATTTTACTAGCGTGTGAAATGAGCGCAATTGTGCGGTAGTTTGAGCATTCTTGGCATTGCCTTTCTTTGGCATCGGAATGAAAACTGACGTTTTCCAGTCCTGTGGCCACTGCTGAGTTTTCCAAATTTGCTGGCATATTGAGTGCAGCACTTTCACAGCATCATCTTTTAGGATTTGAAATAGCTCAACTGGAATTCCATCACCTCCACTAGCTTTGTTCATAGTGATGCTTCCTAAGGCCCACTTGACTTCACATTCCAAGATGTCTGGCTCTAGGTGAGTGATCACACCATCGTGGTTATCTGGGTCATAGGACTTTTTTTGTATAGTTCTTCTGTGTATTATTGCCACCTCTTCTTAATATCTTTTGCTTCTGTTAAGTCCATACAATTTCTGTCCTTTATCGAGCCCATCTTTGCATGAAATATTCCCTTGGTATGTTTAATTTTCTTGAAGATATCTCTAGTCTTTCCTATCCTGTTGTTTTCCTCTATTTCTTTGCATTGAATGCTGAGGAAGGCTTTCTTATCTCTCCTTACTATTCTTTGGAACTCTGCATTCAAATGTGTATATCTTTCCTTTTTTCCTTTGCTTTTCACTTCCCTTCTTTCACAACTATTTGTAAGGCCTCCTCAGACAGACATTTTGCTTTTTTGCATTTCTTTTTCCTTGGGATGGTCTTGATCCCTGTCTTCTGTACAATGTCACGAACCTCCATCCATAGTTCATCAGGCACTCTATCAGATCTAGTCCCTTAAATCTATTTCTCACTTCCACTGTATAGTCATAAGGGATTTGATTTAGGTCATATCTGAATGGTCTAGGGGTTTTCCCCACTTTCTTCAATTTCAGTCTGAATTTGGCAATAAAGAGTTCATGATCCGAGCCACAGTCAGCTCCCAGTCTTGGTTTTGCTGACTGTATAGAGCTTCTCCATTGCAAATAGATGTAGAAACAGGGGAAACAGTGTCAGACTTTATTTCCTTTGGCTCCAAAATCACTGTAAGATGGTGACTGCAGCCATGAAATTAAAAGATGCTTGCTCCTTGGAAGAAAAGTTATGAACAACCTAGACAGCATATTAAAAAGCAGAGACATTACTTTGCCAACAAATCTCCGAATAGTCAAAGTTATGGTTTTCTAGTAGTTATGTTATGGATGTGAGAGTTTGAACTTAAAGAAAGCTGAGCGCTGAAGAACTGATGCTTTTGAACTGTGGTATTGGAGAAGACTCTTGAGAGTCTCTTGGACTGCAAGGTGATCAGTCAATGTTAAAGAAAATCAGCCCTGACTATTCATTGGAAGGACTCATGCTGGAGCTGAAGCTCTAATACCTTGGCTACCTGATGTGAAGAACTGACTCATTGGAAAGGTTCTGATGCTGGGAAAGTTTGAAGGCAGGAGGAGAACAGGCTGACAGAGGATGAAATAGTTGGATGGCATCACTGATTCAATGAATATGAGTTTGAGTAAGCTCCAGGATTTGGTGGTGGACAGGGAAGCCTGGCATGCTCTGTACATGGGGTCGCAAAGATTCGGACACGACTGAGTGACTGAACTGAATTGATTCTATTATTTTTGATATGATGGTAAATGGTATTGTTTCCTTAATTCCTTTCTCTGATTTTTTAGTGTATATAACTATAACATATTTCTCTGTATTAATTTTGTATCTGCAACTTTACTTAATTCATTAATAAAATATGATAGTTCCGGTAACATCTTTGCTTGCTTTTGTGTGCAGTAACATGTCATCTGCAAATAGTAATAGGTTGTGTTTTCTTTTTCAATTGGGATTCTTTCTATTCCTGTTTCTTCTGGTTGCTATAGACTCCCCAAACTATGCTGAATAAACGTGGTCAGGGTGGGCATCTTTGTATTATTTCTGATCTTAGAGGAAGTATTTTCAGCTTTTCACCATTGAGTAAGATGTTAGCTGTGTTTGTCATATATTTCATTTATTATGCTGAGGTATGTTCTCTTTGTGCCTGCTTCCTGGAGAATTTTTATCATAAATGGGTGTTGAATTCTATGAAAATCTTTTTCTGCATCTATTGGGAGAATTATATGATTTTTTTTTTCTGAATTTTGTCAGTGTTGTGTATCACCTTCATTGTTTTGTACATATTGATAAATCTTTGTACCCCTGGGATAAATCCCACTTGATCACGGTATAAGTAAGATCCTTTTAATATATTGTTCAAGTTGGTTTGCTAGTATTTTGTTGAAGATTTTGCATCTATATTCATCAGTAGTATTGGTTTGTAATTTTCCTTTTAGTTATTTCTTAGTCTTGTTATCAGGGTGATGCTGGCCTCATAGATGAAATTTGAAAGTGTTCCTTCTTCTTCAGAATTTTAGACTAGTTTCAGAAGGATAGATGTTAACTCTTCTTTAGTTGTTTGGTAGAAATCACCTGTGAAGCCATCTGGTCCTGGACTTCTGTTAGTTGGGAGTTTTACATTATTGGTTCAATTTCATTACTGGTAACTGGTCTGTTTATATTTTCTAAATCTTCTTGGTTTAGTCTTAGGAAAGTGTACCTTTCTAACAATTTGCCCATTTCTTCTAGGTTGTCCATTTTTTTAGAGTATAGGTGTTGACTCTAATTTCTTTTTCATTTCTGATTTTATTGATTTGAGCCTTCTTTTTTCTTCATGTGTCTTGCTAAAGGTTTATCAATTTTATTTTTCAAAGAATCAGCTTTTAGTTTCATTGAACTTTTTATTTCTACCTATATTTATATTTGAAATGATAAGAAACGTACCTCCAGATTTTTTAAGACCAGAAATTTCCCACAATTTCAAAAAAGAAATTAAGAAAAATATAATTTAATATTTACTTAAAGAAAAGATTGAAAAATAGCTATCCCTGTATAGTTCAAGGATATACAACTTCATGGTGGCCTTTATTTCATTAAACACAGATATAAAGGTGCAAAATTATATACAAATAGAATATGGTAATGATAAGTCAAATAAATGGTATTGTAAAGAAGAATAGGGATTTGAAGGAGAGAATTAATGTGGGCTACACAGTTAAATGGGCTTCCACGGCTCAGACGGTAAAGAATCTGGCTGCAATGCAGGAGACCAGGGTTTCATCTCTGAGTCAGGAAGATCCCCTGGAGAAGGGAATGGCAACCCACTCCAGTATTCTTGCCTGGATGAGCCTATGGCCAGAAGAGTCTGATGGGCTATAGTCCATGGTGTCACAAAGAGTCAGACACAACCGAGTGACTAACATATGCACACACACACACACACACACACAGAGTTAAATAAAATATTGCTGAATCAATGAATGTGAGCCAGACTGGCTGGGTGGATGGGGTTTAGAATGCACTTGAATGAAATGAAATCAGGCTTTTCAGGCAAGAACAAATCTGAAAGGCAGGGCCTGACTGGGAATTTGACAAAAGCAAATTAGTTGGAGTAGCAGTTTTATGTATCTGAGGAAAGAGACAAAGATCAGCGTAAACTTTATACTGAACATACAGACTCCTGTGATATAGCCACAATTCCATTTAATTTTACATTCTACTATCCCTTTACAATTCTATAGAGGATTTCTATAGAAATTTGTCATCTGGCTGAGCTGAGATGACAAAGCTAAAAAAATCTCATGAAACCTTAAGTCACTGAACAGAATCCTGATTCAGAAGTCAGAATGTTCAGAAACATTTAGTACACAAAACTCCAAATTTGATTGAAAGAAATCCTCTTTCCTTTTCACATTGGGAATTGTAGACAGGAGGTAAAGGGAGGGGATGTGGTCTTCATTGCTCCAGCCTTCCCCGTCTTACTAAGTGTGTTTTCTGGTTCCAAGCCCTGATCCAGCATCAGAAGTGGGTGGGAACCAGCGGGGAATAGAGACAAGAGATGAGTCTCATCTGATTCATGGTTGCTGGATGGATCAGGTTATCTTGGCTTGGCAGGTGTTCCAAGATGCCTCTTACCTTGGAAATATCTACCTGGGATATTCAGAGACTCCCACAGGAAACATGTGACTGGTACCATGTTGCAGACTATCACTTCTACCTTGAGCCTAGTGACTGACCACCCCTCACAGATTCTGGTTACATGTCTGATTACATCACTCCTCCAGTTGTTCATAGGATACTCATTTTTAGAGTTATCAATAACTCAGAATGGTTCATAACTTTGCTTTCACAAGCCTAGGTTTCCACGGACCAAAAGGAATTCCAGGGATCTGTGTTAAGGGTCCGTTATTAGGTAAGATATGTATTTGGAATATGTCATAATATCTGACATATTTGGGCTTCCCTTGTGGCTCAGGTGTTGTAGAATCCACCTGCAATGCAGGAGACTTGAGTTCGATCTCTGGGTTGGGAAGATCACCTGGCAAAGGGAAAGGCTACCCACTCCAGTATTCTGGCCTAGAGAGTTCCACAGACTGTATAGTCCTCAGGGTCGCAAATGCTGGACACAACTGAGTGACTTTCACTCACTCACTCTCTCACTGACATACTTAAAACACATCTTACATGGCTTTATTTTAAATGTCAATGTTCTTAGATATTATTGTTGCATCTAAATCTTTGAAAGTAGGAAAAATAATTCTTGAAAATGCATGGGTTCATTATAGTGATCTGAAGAGCTCTATGCCTACATATTGAGGAACATTGCAAACCTTAGGAGAACGTCTTAGTGCTTTTGCCTAATGGATTCGCTTGTATAGGACACAAGTTCTTAAGTATTTTGGTGCCATGGACTCTGCAGTATGGTAAAGCCTACAGACTCAGAAAAAAATGTTTTAAAATGCACAAAATAAAATACAAATGATTGCAAAAGGAAATCAATTTTATTGAAATGCAGTTATCAAATTATTAAGAAGTGACATAATAATGTATGCATTTCTTTGTTACATAACAACAGATAGTGGCAGGTCCAGGAATATTATATTGAAATAGTGGTAGGTATAAACAGTATTTCAAAGTGTTTCTAAAACTGAAATGTGATTGATAATATTTGTATTTTCTGTTGGTGACACAGACAAAAGTATTGCAAATGTTGCTATGGCTTGTTTCATAAATTAATAGTTAAGTAAAGTGTTAAGTTTCAGTAAAAGAATAGGGAAAATAAAGGTTTCCGAATTCTTTCCCCAATTAAAAGCAATCTATTTGCATTTTGTCACCACCTCGTTCAGTGAAATATTTCCAGTTGCTCTATTGAGGATGGTTAGCCTGTAGAATTCAATGAAAGATGCACCCTTTCCTTGAATCACTCCCTCTGTTGATTCGTAACATCACTGCTTTCTTTCTGGGAGATTGTTACATATTTTTTATGGCACTCAATTGGTCCCTGGCTTCCCTCATCAGCATGGGCTTTCCAGGTGGCACTAGTGGTAAAAGAATCTGCCTGCGGTTCAAGAGAATTGCAGGAGACGCAGGTTCAATCCCTCAGTTGTGGAGATTTCCTGGATTAGGAAATGGCAACCCACTCCAGTATTCTTGCCTGAAAAATTTCATGGACAGAGGAGCTTGGTGGGCTACAGTCCCTCGTCAGCAAGGTGGGGTCCCTAGCTATTGAAAAATATCATTTCGCAGAAAGGTAGTTTTTTTTTCTCAGAATTTTCTTGTACTTTGGGTACTCATTCACACTGGATGTGACTTTTAAAACAGCAGGAAGGATTCTATCAGAACCAACAGTTTCCCTCTTGCCTAATAAGATGATGACGGCATCACAAATAAAACACCCCCCCTTCTTCTGGAAACGCAGTCCTCCTGAGGGATTTCCACTTTGCCTCTTCAGCAGTGTGAAATGACCCAGGAAAAGACTTAATAAGTGGATGTCAGCCACAGAGTAAGCAGAAAAAAATGATAAATGGATCACTGGGCCACCCTATCTCAGTGCAGTTTGGCTGAGGACTATGCATTTGATTCTATAGTTTTTCTGTGTTAACTATGGTCAGGGATTCCCAGGTAGTTTCAGCCTGAGGCTATTACTTCTAATCATTGAGACTGATGAAAGGTCGTGGTATTTTTACAGCTTAGCTGTGACATGCAATATATCACTTTGCTTCCGTCAAAGAAAATATTATACACTTCATTGACAAAAGGTTGGGTACTTAGTTTTTCCTCCCCACACTGTCTACAATGTATTTGCTTGGATTTACCAATAATTTTACATTTAAAATGTTTCAGAAAATTACCTGGTGCTAAAATGAGATTATTCAAGTATAAGACAAATGTTTCAGGATCATTAGGAAATTAATTTCATGAAATGATTGACACAGAAGAGGTGTTACATATAGCCTTGCACCTTTGAACACAACACCATAGATTCCTTGTGAAAAACTGCTTTTCATGTTAAAATAGCAGAATTTTTTAGAGTAAAAATCAACTGTTTAGAAAGTTGTACATTCAAAACATTTCATGGTGATTATTTTTTTCCTGCTTATGCTTAACATATTGCTAGCAATGACTATTTGTGTAAGAGCTGGCACCCTAGTCATCAGTGCTTGGAAATTTTTTTTAATTAGCAAGATATTTCATTACTATTTGGACAAATAAAGAAAATCTGTAATAGAATATCTTATTTATGATAAAGAAAATGTACAATAAAACTGAAGAAATCAGTACCAAAAAGTATTCAGAGGGAAATTCAGTGTGCCAAATTCTATGTAAATTAAACTATCCAGTGATATAGAAAATATGTGAACTAAGCCCGTAAACTAAGAATTCACTCAAAGTCTTAAAGATTTCAAGTAAAACTGACAATAAGGATAAAAGTAAAGGTAAATATATTCTTTAAAAGAAGTAGTTTAATAAACCTTAGAATTATTTATTTATGAAAATATAGACACCTTAAATTTTAATATAAAAAATCAGCTGTAAGTAAAAACATAATAATTTATTTAATAAGAAATAGAATGCTATAATGGAAGCGTCTAGTACCTGTTAAATGGCACCCCACTCCAGTACTCTTGCCTGGAAAATCCCATGGATAGAAGAGCCTGGTGGGCTGCAGTCCATGGGGTCGCTGAGGGTCGGACACGACTGAACGACTTCACTTTCACTTTTCACTTTCATGCATTGGAGAAGGAAATGGCAACCCACTCCAGTGTTCTTGCCTGGAGAATCCCAGGGACGGGGGAGCCTGGTGGGCTGCTGTCTATGGGGTTGCACAGAGTCGGACACGACTGAAGCGACTTAGCAGCAGAAGTACCTGTTAGAAGGGTGGACTTGGATGGGCTGCTGGCTAGAATCTCCTGAGTCAATCTGGAGGAACTACAGAAGCTCATGGAAGACATGGGTAAGGAAGACTAGCAAAAATTGAGAAAAAAAAACAAAAACACAAAACATCTTGAGAACACAGACTACCAAGAAACGACATGGAGGGGAGGGCCTTGATGTGTTTGTAGCCAGAGCACAGGGTAATAGGAGGCTGGTCAGGGAGAAAAGGTTGGAGGAAAATTTTCAGTTCTGCTTTTACCTTCCAATGGATTGCCTTGACATAATTCCCATCTGTTTCTCTGCCGTGAGAGATGTCAGGACAGCCCAGGCCACTGGAGATATTGAGCAGCAGGACTGCAATTGATGAAGAGTCTGACTTACTGCAACCCTTGGACATTTGCCTCCTCAGTCCTCTTTCTCCAAACCCTCAAACAGGATTTATAAACCAAACAGGATGCCTCTTTCCAAACTGCTTATTCAAAATAGCTTAAAAACAAATCTATGACTAGAAGACTTGTATGGAAGAGTTAACATGATTCTTGGGGGCCTGGGTCTCTCTGCTCTGGGGCCCATCCCCTCTCTATATATAAAATGGAGAAGCATAGCTTCCTAAAACAAAGGCTTAGCCTTTGAGCTTATCCTAATATGTGTTGGTAGAAAGAACAATTGGTACTCTTAGCTGCTTGTGTTCCAAAACTCCTAAGAGTTAGTGCATAAATAAACTGTGGTACATCCAGATGATGGAATATTATTCAGCACTAAAAATAAATGAGCTATCAGGCCATGAAAAGACATGGAGAAAACATACATACATATTACTAAGTGAAAAAAAAAATCCGAAAAGCCTTCATATTATATTGTTGCTGTTCAGTCACTAAGTCATGTCTGACTCTTTGTAACCCCATGGAGTGCAGCATGCCAGGCTTCCCTGTCCTTCACTATGTCCCAGAGTTTGCTCAAATTCATGTCTATTGAGTTGTGATGCTATCCAACCATCTCATCCTCTGTCGCCCCCTTCTCTTCTTGCCCTCAATCTATCCCAGCATCAGGGTCTTTTGTAATGAATTGACTCTGCGCATCAGGTGGCCAAAGTAATGGAGTTTCAGCTCCAGCATCAGTCCTTCCAGTGAATATACAGGGTTGATTTCCTTTAGGATTGACTGGTTTGATCTCCTTGCAGTGCAAGGGACTCTCAAGAGTCTTCTCCAACACCACGTAATTGCAGTTGCATAACATTTTGAGACAGGCAAAGCTTGGAGAAGTGGTAATCAAGGTTGGGCTAGGGAAGGGATGAATAGATGGAGCACAGTGGAATTTTAGGGTAATGAAACTATTCTGCACAATACTACAGAATACAAAGCACAAATAAATATATGTGTAAAGAAATCAAGTACAATAAAATGCTAATTATAGAATTCAGTTGGTGGGCATTTGAATGGTCATTCTGAAATTCTTTCAACTTTTTTGTATTTTGGCAAACTTTCACCATGAAGTGTTGCAGAGAGAGAGAGAGAACTAACAGAAAAGGACAGAAAAACTACTCCTACCTTATTTTGTGTGGCCCTTGTAATAGGTTGGAATCAAAGACATGAACCAAATATGAAGAACTAAGATGTATGGTTATTCATTTTGTGTGTGTGTGTTTAATGATTTTTTTATTTTATTTTTTTAAATTTTATTTTATTTTTAAACTTTACATAATTGTATTAGTTTTGTTATTCATTTTTATTAAGCTATTAGCTTTTAATAAGTAAACTCTATTTTTTAGAGTAGCTTTGAGCTCATAGCCAGATTAAGCCTGAAGTGCAAAGCGATCTTATATACACAAACTTCCCTGTGATGAATGTCTCAGACCAGAGAAATACCTTTGTTAAAACTGATGAATCTACAATGACACATCTCTATGATCAGGGCCATAGTTTACACTGGGATTCACTTTTGGTGTTGTATGTGTCACTATACAATTGCCAGAACACTAAAAGTGTACAATTAACATTTTACGGGTTATCACACATGTATTTATTTGTGATTCTTATTTTTTAACGCATTTCAAATTAAGTTAGTACATGTCATTGTGTACATAGTATTGTTGTTGTTGTTTAGTTGCTAAGTTGTGTCCAACTCTTTGCAACCCAGTGGACTGCAGCCTGCTAGACTTCTCTGGCAGTGGGATTTCTCAAGCAAGAGCACCAGAGTGGGTTGCCATTTCCTTCTTCATCATTAGTATATACGTCATTAACTAGACTTCAGTGCTTATTTATGGTTATTCTTTTTCTTTTTTGGTAATATTTATGTACAATGAAATATCAAATCTTACGTGATCATCTGATGACCATTTAGTAAACAGCACATGACCGTATCTCCAGAGAGTTCACTAATATTCTTTCTCAGTATATCTTCATCCTCATGCCCACCATAAATTAGTTTTATTTGTTTGAGACAACACTGAGTAAAGATGGAATATTTGAGTGTGTAAATTTTTGTGTAAGTCATTGACTCAGCACTCAATTTGTGAGATTCAGCCATGTTAGAATATCTATTAGTGGTTTATTCTTCTTTATTGTCTAGAATCACAGTATAGAAATCCAGTGTAGAAACATAATGAAAACTGTTAGCCGCTCAGTCAGGTCCAACTCTTTGTGATTCCATGGACTGTAGCCCGCCAGGGAAGAATACTAGTGTGGGTAGCCAGTCCCTTCTGCAGGGGATCTTCCCAACCCAAGAAACAAATCCGGGTCCCCTGCATTGCATGCAGATTCTTTACCACCTGAGCCATAGAAACAGATTATAATTTATTCATTCTTTCTCCTGAGCTCGATATGTAGGCTATTTCCTTTTTTGAGTTATTATTAATAAAGTTGCAGTGAGCAATTTTGTGCAAGTCTTTTTTGGATGTATGTTCCTTTGGAATCACTGGGTTGTAATCTGTTTCTGAAGAAGGTAGAAAAGATTTTTCTAAAATTTTTCTAAAATTGTAGCATGTTACCATACCATCACAGTATATTAAAGTTACAATTGCTACACATTCTTGGCGGCATTTAACATTATCTATCTTTTTGATTTTAGATATTTTAGTGGATATATGGTTGTATTATATTTAAATTTGAGTTTTCCTGATGTCTAATGAAATTCAGTGCTTTTTAATATACTTATTGTCCACTTGTGCATATTATCCTTTGTGAAGCATATGTTTTAATTTTTCCCTTTTTCTATTGGGTAGCTATCTTTTTATGATTGTCTTATAGGAGTTGTGTGTATATGTGTGTGTGTGTGTGTGTATAATATATTCTTATTACCAGGCCTAAGTCAGTCATATGAATTGTAAATATTTTCTCATAGTCTACAGCTCGCTTTTCCTTTACTTAAAAATGTCTTTGGATGAGCTGAAGATATCAATTTTTATGAAACATTGTTTATAATATTTTCCTTTTTTAGAGTTTTAGAGAAACTTTTGCCTATTTTCAAATCACAAAAAAAATCTTATGTTTTCCCTTAAAAGCTTTATAGTTTTAGCTTTTATGTTTAGGTCTGGGATGTATCTCCATTAATCCAAACATCCATTAATATGTGTGGTGAGCTAGAAAGAAGGTGAACGTGGCATCACTCAGTCGTGTCTGACTTTGTGCGACCCCATGGACTGAAACCTACCATGCTCCTCCATCCATGGGATTTTCCAGCTAAGAGTACTGGTGTAGGTTGCAATTTCCTCCTCCAGAGGATCTTCCCAACCCAGGGATTGAACCCAGGTCTTCCATATTGTAGGCAGACGCTTTACAGTCTGAGCTACCAGGGAAGTCATGTTTATTTTTTGATTTGAATACCTAGTTGTTCCAGTACCATTTGTTGAAAAACTTTTCCTTTTCTTGCTAGCATGCCTTTTCACCTTTGTTAAATATTAAATGATCACATAGTATGACTATTTCTGGGCTCTCTATTTTATTGATCTAATTATTGACCTTTTGCTAGTACATATGGTCTAAATTACTATGTTCTTATAGTAACTCTTTTTCTTTTATTTTTTTATTGTTTGGCTTGTATGAAGAATTATTTTTTTAATTTTATTTTACTTTTAAACTTTACAATATTGTATTAGTTCTTAAACACAGAATAACAGACTTTTAAGTTGACTTTTAGTCAAAATAGACATGTGGAAAAGTAATATGACAACCAAGTTCACTTAATATAAATAATTTTTATAATTTAAAAGTTGGATGGCAAATAAAATGAACAAAAGGTGTTAGTCAATAAATCAGAAAAAATTACACACATATAACCAATATTTATGACTACTTTAAATTATAGTAAAAATGATTCAGATAGCACTTCACTAGTCTATAATAGCAGCCTTTTAAGTGATTGTATTAGGAGCTGATAGACTCAGATCAGATCAGTTGCTCAGTCATGTCCGACTCTTTGCGAACCCACGATTCACAGCACGCCAGGCCTCCCTGTCCATCACCAACTCCCGGACTTCACTCAGACTCACATCCATCGAGTCAGTGATGCCATCCAGCCATCTCATCCTCTGTCGTCCCCTTCTCTTCCTGCCCCCAATCCCTCCCAGCATCAGGGTCTTTTCCAATGAGTCAACTCTTCGCATGAGGTGGCCAAAGTACTGGAGTTTCAGCTTTAGTATCATTCTTTCCAAAGAAATCCCAGGGCTGATCTCCTTCAGAATGGACTGGTTGGATCTCCTTGCAGTCCAAGGGACTCTCAAGAGTCTTCTCCAAAACCAAAGTTCAAAAGCACCAATTCTTCGGTGCTCAGCCTTCTTCACAGTTCAACTCTCACATCCATACATGACCACAGGAAAAACCATAGCCTTGACTAGATCAACCTTTGTTGGCAAAGTAATGTCTCTGCTTTTGAATATGCTATCTAGGTTGGTCATAACTTTCCTTCCAAGGAGTAAGCGTCTTTTAATTTCATGGCTGCAGTCACCATCTGTAGTGATTTTGGCGCCCCCCAAAATAAAGTTTGACACTGTTTCCACTGTTTCCTCATCTATTTCCCATGAAGTGGTGGGACCGGATGCCATGATCTTCCTTTTCTGAATGTTGAGCTTTAAGCCAAGTTTTGCACTCTCCACTTTCACTTTCATCAAGAGGCTTTTGAGTTCCTCTTCTCTTTCTGCCATAAGGGTGGTGTCATCTGCATATCTGAGGTTATTGATATTTCTCCCAGCAATCTTGATTCCAGCCGGTGTTTCTTCCAGTCCAGTGTTTCTCATGATGTACTCTGCATATAAGTTAAATAAACAGTATGACAATATACAGCCTTGACGAACTCCTTTTCCTATTTGGAACCAGTCTGTTGTTCCATGTCCAGTTCTAACTGTTGCTTCCTGATCTGCATACAAATTTCTCAAGAGGCAGATCAGGTGGTCTGGTATTCCCATCTCTTTCAGAATTTTCCACAGTTTATTGTGATCCACACAGTCAAAGGCTTTGGCATAGTCAATAAAGCAGAAATAGATGTTTTTCTGGAACTCTCTTGCTTTTTCTATGATCCAGTGGATTTTGGCAATTTGATCTCTGATTCCTCTGCCTTTTCTAAAACCAGCTTGAACATCAGGAAGTTCACATATTGCTGAAGCCTGGCTTGGAGAATTTTGAGCATTACTTTACTAGCGTGTGAGATGAGTGCAATTGTGCAGTAGTTTGAGCATTCTTTGGCCTTGCCTTTCTTTGGGATTGGAATGAAAACTGACCTTTTCCAGTTCTGTGGCCACTGCTGAGTTTTCCAAATTTGCTGGCATATTGAGTGCAGCCCTTTCACAGCATCATCTTCCAGGATTTGAAATAGCTCAACTGGAATTCCATCACCTCCACTAGCTTTGTTCGTAGTGATGCTTTCTAAGGCCCATTTGACTTCACATTCCAGGATGTCTGGCTCTAGGTCCATGATCACACCATCGTGATTATTTGGGTTGTGAAGATCTTTTTTGTACAGTTCTTCTGTGTATTTCTTGCCATCTCTTCTTACTATCTTCTGCTTCTGTTAGGTCCGTACCATTTCTGTCCTTTATCGAGCTCATCTTTGCATGAAATGTTCCTTTGGTATCTCTGATTTTCTTGAAGAGATCCCTGGTCTTTCCCATTCTGTTGTTTTCCTCTATTTCTTTGCATTGATCGCTGAAGAAGTCTTTCTTATCTCTTCTTGCTATTCTTTGGAACTCTGCATTCAGATGTTTATATCTTTCCTTTTCTCCTTTGCTTTTTGCTTCCCTTCTTTTCACAGCTATTTGTAAGACCTCCCCAGACAGTCATTTTGCTTTTTTGCATTTCTTTTCTATGGGAATGGTCTTGATCCCTGTCTCCTGTACAATGTCATGAACCTCAGTCCATAGTTCATCAGGCACTCTATCTATCAGATCTAGTCCCTTAAATCTATTTCTCATTTCTACTGTATAATTATAAGGGATTTGATTTAGGTCATACCTGAATGGTCTAGTGGTTTTCCCTACTTTCTTCAATTTCAGTCTGAATTTGGCAATAAGGAGTTCATGGTCTGAGGCACAGTCAGCTCCTGGTCTTGCTTTTGCTGACTGTATAGAGCTTCTCCATCTTTGGCTGCAAAGAATATAATCAATCTGATTTCGGTGTTGACCATCTGGTGATGTCCATGTATAGAGTCTTCTCTTGTGTTGTTGGAAGAGGGTGTTTGTTATGAGCAGTGCATTTTCTTGGCAAAACTCTATTAGTCTTTGCCCTGCTTCATTCCGTATTCCAAGGTCAAATTTGCCTGTTACTCCAGGTGTTTCTTGACTTCCTACTTTTGCATTCCAGTCCCCTATACTGAAAAGGACATCTAGCTGATAGTCTAGCTGATAGACTACCTATATCTAATTTGGCCAATGGTCATTTATCTGGATACAGTATTGGAATATGTATATAAGACTGAAAAAATAATTTTGTCTTTTGACCCAGTAACTTACCTTTTGGATCCCTTGCTAGAGGTGGAAAGCAATTAATATACTCAAATATTAATACTCAAGAAATTTTCTTACAATTTTGGTACATGAAGTAATTTCAAATTTTATTATGTAATGAAAAACCTCAGGCTTTTGAGATATGTTCATAAATATAGGGAAATAATTAATATATGAAAAAAGGCAGGATTATACATGTATGTATAATGCAATCCTGGTTTTCTAAAATAAAACGTTTACACATGCAGGGCAAAAACAGTACTGGAAAGGAATATTTCAACAATTTGACTATTATTTATTTAACACCAGTACTTCTAAACAGTAAGATTTAAAGTAAGCTTTGTTATCTCCTTTATACTTTTCTGTCCCTTCTGTATTTTATAATGGGTATTTATTTTTATAATTTAGTAAGATAAATCCTCTTTTAAAAAGTTAATAAGGAGTAACACAATACTGTGAAATACACATTCTCAGAATATGTCTGAAATATAGAATGAGTAATTACTTACAGGTGAGAGAACTGCAGTGCATTGGAAATAGAAAGATCCAGCATTAGAGGGCTTTGCAAGGAAGAGCTTAGTTGAATACATAGGCTCTTGTCTCTTTGTCTGGGCTCTTCTACTCTTCAACAGTGTATCTTTGGATAATTTCCAGATGACTAGACTATTCAATCAGCTGGGATGGTCATACCCAGTAACAAATGGTTAACAGTTCCTCAAAACTCCTTACTCTTCTATTTGATGGCACAGAAGAGCAAAAGCTAATGATATCCATACCTACAAATTTGTTTCACCTTCAGGTAACAGTTTTACTGTGTGTGGGGCATTGTTGCA
This sequence comes from Bos grunniens, assembly GCF_055505025.1. NCBI lineage: Eukaryota > Metazoa > Chordata > Mammalia > Artiodactyla > Bovidae > Bos > Bos grunniens. Next base: position 22,537,623 of record NC_141166.1, read on the forward strand.
TATGTGTATATTTATTTACTGCTTACTCTATATGAGGCATTTATGTAAGAGCTTAGGGGCTTATGAGCACAGGTAGAACCAATAAATAGAACTTTTTCAAGAATGACCATGGTGAGGTGCTTCAGCAGCCCCAGGAGGTGCTTCCAGTCTGCATGTCTGCTCTCAGAGCATCAGTTCACCAGCTGGATCTGAAATTTTAGCCGCCTCTTATTGCCAAGTGTGATGTAGTATATGCCATTGAAGAGAATTAGAAATAGCATTTAATTAAATGCAAATTGTTTCAGCAAGGTCTTCCCTGGTGACTCAGCGGTGAAAAATCCACCTGGGATGCAGAAGATGCAGGAGTCTCAGGTTCAATCCTTGGGTCAGGAAGATCCCTGGAGTAGGAAATGGCAACCCATTCCAGTATTCTTGCCTAGAGAATCCACGTGGACAGAGGAGCCTGGCAGACTACAGTGCATGGGGTTACAAAGAGTTTGACATGACTGAAGCGACAGAGCACACACACACAAATTGTTTTATCAATAAGCATTCACTTAAAATGCCCTATAAACAAAGCATATTTGACTCATTTCCCATCAATTCACAGAGCGCCTTGGTGGATAACCCATATTTTTCAAATTAGTGACCTGGACATATAATTAGGAGGGTGGAAAGTGCATAAATATATCAGAGACTTCCTTGTAACTGGGCTGATTTCTATCAGATAGATGCTTCTTTATTCTAGAAACCTAATTGGTATGCCTGTTTTATAAGCATAAGCATGTGCATTTTAACTATAAAATAAATAAATATTTTGGGAAAAAGTGCCCAGGGGTAGCACGGATTTTCCTGGCAAGAATACTGGAATGGGTTGTCGTTTCCTCCTCCAGGGAAACTTCCAAACCCAGTGATGTCTCCTGCTTTGCAGGTGGATTCCTTATAGCTAAGCCAGCACGGAAGCCCTGACAAGGTAAGTGAAACAAAATTTGGCTAACCTCTTCTCATTGCATGGAAGGTACTAAATTGTAGTAAGACTAGACTGAGGAGAAAACTATTGCAAAATAAGAAAATCAACTTGATCTTAGTTTTAGTGATTGGCTAACAATGAGAAACAGAAAACAAAGATCATGGCATCTGGTCCCATCACTTCATGGCAAATAGATGGAGAAGCAGTGGAAACAGTGGCAGACTTTATTTTTTTGGCTCCAAAATCATTGTAGATGGTAGTGACTGCAGCCATGAAATAAAAAGATGCTTACTCCTTGGAAGAAAAGTTATGACCAATATAAACAGCATATTAAAAAGCAGAGACATTACTTTGTCAACAAAGGTCTGTCTAGTCAAGGCTATGGTTTTTCCAGTAGTCATGTATGGATGTGCATGCAGAAGAATTGATTCTTTTGAACTGTGGTGTTGGAGAAAACTCTTGAGAGTCCCTTGGACTGCAAGGAGATCCAACCAGTCCATCCTAAAGGAAATCAGTCCTGAATGTTCATTGGAAGGACTGATTCTGAAGCTGAAACTCCAATACTTTGGCCACCTGATGCAAAGAGCTGACTCATTTGAAAAGACCCTGATGCTGGGAAAGATGGAAGGCAGGAGGATAAGGGGATGACAGAGGATGAGATGGTTGGATAGCATCACAGGCTCAATGGACATGAGTTTGAGTAAACTCCGGGAGTTGGTGATGGACAGGGAGGCCTGGTGTGTCGCAAAGAGTGGGACATGACCAAGCAACTGAACTGACCTGAACAATGAGAATATCATGAACAGTACAAAGTATATAATACTAGTGAGATCTCATTTATAGTTTAGCAAACAACTTCCAGTGAAAACAATTCGTTTATTTTCTAACGCAGAATGGAATATATTAGGCAACGTATCCTTGAATGACTGTGTTTCTCAAATCTTCTCATGCAAAGTATCATGTATTAAATCCTGTATTAAACCCATGTGGCTTGAACAGTCAGATCCCACTCATCAGTTGGAGAACCTGGAGTTATCACTTTCCTTGAAATGTTCACATGCTCATTTGGTGCTGAGATCTTGGCAAAATCCAAAGCAGTGACCTTCAACACTGACACTCTTTTATGTTTTCATCCTATTTTCACCCTGGGGTTGACTTGTTCACTCCTCTCTCATCCCCTGCTAGAGCATCCCCTGCTCTCCTGATTTTGCAGACAGCATCTCTTTCCCACTTGGTCATACCATCTGTCTCCACATTACAGTTTACTCTGCATGAATACCAGGTAGCAGACGTGATTTTGCCCAATAGCAAGTACAGTGGAAAGTCTTTCACAGGCGCCCCACAATCTGTGAACATATGATCAGTCTAGGATAACACATTGTGCTAAAAATATACCAGAGAACTGTTCATGTGGTGATAAACAAGGAACCTGACTCAAGGCAGGATACGTGCATATGCCACGAGCCTCTGAAATGTGTTTCCATGTGCCCCCAGATGAGGATGGTTTGTCAAAGGGAGACAGCAGGATAAACTAATGTTTGTTTCTTTATTGTAAATGTTAACATGCATTTATCAGTGTCGGCATCATGTGTTTGGCCTAAAACTCAAACTGCAAGTTAAATGAGTGGGAATCTAGAAGTACTTGTCATGATGTGGTTGGTTGATAAACAGAAATTTGTATAATTTCCATGATAACTTCTGAAACTGCCCCTTGACCTTAGAGGGGATATCCCAGTAGGTCTGAAAGAACACCTTTCAGAGAAAGGATTGTGTCTCCTATGGTTTATGCTGCATCGTTCAACCTTTATTTATCTATGCGTGCATGCTGCATGTTAAGCTGCTCCAGTTGTGTCTGACTCTGCAACCCCATGGACTGTAGCCTGCCAGGATCATCTATCCACGGAATTCTCCTGGCCAGAATACAGGAGTGGGTTGCCATGCTTTCCTCCAGTGGATCTTTCTGACCCAGGGATTGAACCCAAGTGTCCTCCACTTCAGGCACCACCTGGGAAGCCCTTATTTATCTACTGTTCAGTCGCCAAGTCGTGTCTCACTCTTTGCAACTCATAGACTGCAGCATGCCAGGCTTCCCTGTCCCTCACCATCTCCTGGAATGGAAGTTCATATGCATTGAATCGGTGATGCCATCCATCGTTTTTTATCTATTTTGTCTCTTTAGTAGAACTTGACATTATTCCCCATATGTTAACTGCATAGAGATCTTTTGCAGAGTGATTGACAGTTTATGTAGAGAAGACTTGCACAGATTTTTAATTTCATTTTATTACTGGATACCAAGGACTGCTTTTTTGAAACTTAGAACTTGTAACTTGCTTTAATTAATCTAGTAATCAATATCTATTTTTATTTTTACAGCAACAATGGTCCTTATCTCATGTCATGCTGCTTCCCTACCTCTGATTTCCGTTTCTGGTTTCTTGGAGAGGATAAGGAGGGGCAATTTGCTTTCTTCTTAAGTTGGTCAAATGACCATGTCTGGGTTCAAATTGCACAATGTGGACCGGGATCCAAATTCTGGGTCTGCACTCAGTGCAGCCATTTCAATGCTTACACGAATCATAAAGCTTTCGGACCCCGGATGGTGCACCTACTCTCCTGTAAGCACTGGAACAGTGAGATGTAGTAGAGGGGTGGTACCCTGGGGCTCAGAAGGCTGCTCTTCACACTTGGCCTTCTCCTCTGTAACTGTGTGGCTTTGAACCACTGATTAAAATTCTTTGTGTCTTCCTGTAAAATTTGGAAAATAATATGTATTTCATTGAGCTAGTTTGCATTAAAATGCCTGGTTCGTAAACTTTCTTATTAGAATTTGTGATCTGTGGATGTGCCGGAGCTGATGGGTGTTTGTGAACCATTTCACACTGTATGCAAAATTAATTATGTTTGTGGACTTTCCCAGGAAAAGGGTCCATAGTTTCACCAATATCTCAGGGCATCCTGTGGCCCTAAACAGTTTGGGAACCATTGATAAGATGCCCCTTATAATTTTTCTATGAATTTCACTTTCAGAAAAAAAAAAAAAAACATTAAATCTTTAAAGTGATAATTGCCCCGGTTTACATGTGCTTTGGACATTTGCTTCCTTTTATTCTTGCTTTTTTTGTTTTGTCCAATAGCTGCTGCCCAGAGAAATATGGACTCAAATAGTAATTCAGATGGTAGAAAATCTGCCTGCAATGAAGGAGATCTGGGTTCCATCCCTGGGTGGGAAAGATCCCCTGGAGAAAGGAATATCTATCCACCTCAGTATTCTTGCCTGGAGAATTCCATCGACAGAGGAGCCTGATGAGCTACAGTCCATGGGGTCGCAAAGAGTTGGGTATGACTGAGGTACTAATACTTTTACTTTTTGCTTTCAAAGAAATACAAGTGCCTTCTGTGGACATTGTATGTACAGCATCACCCCCAGGAGACTGCAATGTGGTCAGTCAGATTCCTTTAACAAATTATTTGGCTCTCATGTCAGCATATAATCTGTTTTACCAATTGACAGTAACCCTTTATTTGCCTGACTAATGAAGCACAAACGACAGCTGAGGACTTTCCTCTTTCACACCCCACCTCCTAAGAAAGGGGTGACAGAGAGGCACATAGTAAGATAGAAGTCTGACCAATTTCTGGGATACACACTATTTTAATGACTTTCTTTTTAAATTATATTTGGCCTTTAATCAGCTATTTCAACATATAGAAGAACGGGAACACTATGGATCTGTTATTTTTACAGGACTAAATATAAGATTTCAAATAATTATGCTGTAGTCACTAGAGTGAAGGCTGTGTTGATCCAACTAAGGGACCCAAAGAACAGTAGTTTTGCAAAATAGAACTTTGCTTTTTATCTTCTATGGCATAGGGAAGGAAGGACTTCCTGTTTCCAGAAGTCATCACCTGAAGGGTAGGGTGGTTCTGACATCCTCAATGCATAGCTTTCAAAGGAGCATTCTCATTCTCATTTTCAGCAAGCAGCAAAAAAAAGTGAGGAGCAATTCCAGAGCAAATGTTTTCTAAGCAAATGAGGCAGAAGTTCCATATTTCACTTCCACTCATCCTCCATTGAAGGGGTTTAATAACCTGTGTATATGTTAGTTTCTCAGTTGTGCCCGGCTCTTCGTGACCCCATGGACTATAGCCCGCCAGGCTCCTCTGTCCACGGGATTCTCCAGGCAAGAATACTGGAGTGGGTTGAAATTTCCTATTCCAGAGGTTCTTCCCAACCCAAGGATTGAACTAGAGTCTCTTGCATTGTAGGCAGACTTCACCATCTGAGCCACCAGAGAAGTCCAGGTGGCTACACCTAAATACCCCAAACAGGAAGATGTGGTATACTTGAGTAGTTGTGCACTCAGGTATGGCCTGTTATTCTGGAAGAGAAGAACAATTTTTTCTTAACAAGTAGCAGTTTCTGTTGTATGGGTAGAATTAGGATTTAGACACATGCATCAAAGCTAGGCAAAACCAGCAGCTTTGGGGATCCGATGAATGAATTCTTTGTTTCTCTTTCTTCTGGAGGCACTCAATAATGTTGAGTACTTTCAATTCAAAATAGTCTCATTGTCTGAGAATAATGGGAGAACCACCAAAGGAAATGAACTGAACAGAGGTTTGGGTTTCAGCAGGATAGACAAAACAGGATGATCAGGATCCAGAGATAAGTCAGACCTGTTTGGACAAGATAGGTGATCATGAAGGATCCAAGCACAAGGTAATAGAGAGCATAAGATAGGGCACTGGCAACAGGCAGCAGGGATACAGGCGTGAAGACCAAGGCTGAGGTGTACATTGCTGTAGCTCCTTTAGGATCTCAGAAGGGCACACCAGGACTGGAGCTGAGAACTAGAGCAACTGGCAGAAACTCAGTTGAGGAAAGTCATGCCCAGCTACTGAACCCTGACTCACGGCCACCAAGAATAAAACACGAGTTCATTTACTGCAATCAGGATGAAAAGAAAACCTAGATCAGCTACAGAGGATTATAATAAGGTATGATCCAGCTAAACATGTAAGTTCTTGTTAAGCATTATTCCTAGAGGCTTCAAGAAGTCCCACAGGCTAAGGTAAGTTATGTCTCCAGGTCTCATTGAAATAAACACAGCTGCAGATTTAAGGAGCTATGAGAGGCCAAGGAGTTAAACCATCTCAGGTTCTTGAATAAAACAATAACATTGAATCTTTGGATTGTTTTGAAGAGTGAATGATTGCTTTTTAGACAGGAAGGCAAAGGTTATAAATTAGAAAATGAATCAAAAGTGAAAAAGATTTCTAAGCAAAAAATGGTGTTGAAATAACTAGATACATGCAAAAATGAAGCTAGACATAGAGTTTACACCTTTCATAAAAAGTAACTCAAAAATGGATCACAGATCGAAATTGAAAAAGCAAAGCCATAAAACTCCTGGAAGAGAGATAAAGAGAAAACCTAGATGAACTTGGATACGGCGATAACTTTTTATATACAACACCAAGAGCATGATTCAGGAGATAGATAATGGATAAATTGGACTTCATCTAAATTAAAAACTCTGTTCTGTAAAAGATAACCTCAAAGAGTGAGAAAGGAAGACACAGACTTGGGGAAAATACTTGCAAAAGACATATTTGATAAAGGACTGTTTCCCAAAATATACAAAGACTTCTTAAAACTCCACAAGAAAATTAAAAATCTGATTTTAAAAACGGCGAAAGACCTTAATATACCTCATCAAAGAAGATATATAGATAGCAAATATGAAGAGCTGTCCCGTGTTGCATGTCACCAGGAAAACGCAAATTTAAAAAACAGTGAGGTAGCTCTGGATACTTTTTAGAATAGCCAAAATCCAAAACACTGACAACAGCGAATACTAGTGAAGCTGTAGAGAAAAGAAACTTTCACTTATTGCTGGTGGGAACGTAAAATGGCAGTTTGGCAGTTTCTTACAGAACTAAACAAACTCTTACTATATGATCCAGAAATTGGGCTTTTTGGTATTTACCCAAATTAATTAAAAAAAAAACAAACAAACTTAAGTCCCCATGAAAACTGCACACGGATATTTATAGCAGCCTTATTCATTCTTGCCAAACTTGAAAGTAACCAAGGACTTCCTTGGTGGTTCAGTGGTTAAGGATCTATCTTCCAAAGAAGAGGATGTGAGTTCAGTCTCTGATCAGGGAACTAAGATCCCATATGCTATGGGATATCTAAGCCTGTGAGCCTCAACTACATCCTTGAGCCCATGCATTCTGGAACCTGCAAACTACAACAAAAGGTCTCATGTGCAGCAACTAAAACCTGACACATTCAGAAATTAATAAATACATAAATACCAAAAAAGGAAACTACCCAAGAAGGTGAGTAGGTGATCAAATAAATAAATAATGGTATATGAATATGATGGAATATTATTGCTGTTTTTCAGTTGCTAAGTCATGTCCAGCTCTTTGTGACCCCAAAGGACTGCAGCACACCAGGTTTCCTTGCCCTTCACTCTCTCCCAGAGATTGCTCAAGTTCATGTTCATTGAGTTGGTGACGCTATCTATGGAATTTGATAAGGTGATGCTACCTATGGAATATTATTCAGTACTAAAAATATGAGCTCTCAAGCCACAAAGAGATATGGAGGAAACAATTACTACCAACTGAAAGAAGTTGATCTGGGAAGGCTACATAATGTATATTCCACTGACATGCCATTCTAGAAAAAGTAAAACTATAGACACATTAAAAAGATGAGAGGCTTCCAGGGTTAGCGCAGGGAAGAATTAATAGGCAAGGAACAGGATTTTTAGGGGAATTAAAATATTCTGTATGATACCATCATGGTGGGTCCATGTCATTATACATTTCTCCAAACCCGTAGAATGTACAAAGTCAGTAGGAAGCTATCATGTAAACTCTGGCCTCTGAGTGATTATATGGTATTAACATAGGTTCATCAGTTGTATCAAATGTAACACTCTGCTTTGGAACTTGATAATTGGAGATAATTGGGGAAGTTTTCACTGTTGAAGTTAAAACAAGTTAAAAAAAATAAAGTGATCCAGGGAAAAACAAACAAACCAAAAACCCATGTAAAGAGGGTGATGAGGAGCCCCAGCCAGAAACTTCCTCAGATTGACTACCCAACCACCTGCTGGCTCCCAGTCACCTTCCACCAGGAGTTCTCTTTCACTGCTGTTTGGAATAGAAAGTCAGTGTACAGTCATCTTCTTACACTTCTGTTAGCAAAGGAAGCAGAGTCATTTGCTTACCTATTTCTAAACCCTAGAGACTATAGATAAAGAGACTGGAAAGAAACACACCTGACTTCTTCTCCCTTCTCTGTTCATACCTGTGAAGGTGGTCCCTGGTGACTCCTGCCTTCTGATATTCACATGCATGCAAGCTTAGTCCGCTTCAGTCATGTATGACTCTTTGTGACCATATGGACGGTAGCCCACCAGGCTCCTCTCTGTGGGATTCTCCAGGTAAGAATTTTGGAGTGGGTTGCCATGCCCTTCATCACATTTAAATGTATTCCTCCTCCCTTGAACAGAGGCTAGTCCTGGGAATGCTGCAAGTGAATCAAACACGACTGGAGTGCAGGATGAAACTCTCAAGGTTAGGTCTCAGAAAGACTGTGGCACCTGTCCTCAGCTTCCTTTCTCATTCCCTTGCTGCTTTGTTAGGGGGGAAACAGCTGCAGGGCCTTGATTTGCCCTGTGGGGAGGAACAGGTGGCAAGGGCCTGATCTCTGTCACCAATGGCCAAGAGCCGAGAGAACAGGCTTGGAGTGGACCCTTCCGACAGTCCCTGCTGGCATTCAAACAGGCATCCTATGAAGCCACACCCAGACCCTGACCCTCAGAAACTGAAATGGGAAGTGTTCACTATTTTAAGCCACCAAGTTTTGGGAAATGTTTCTTCACGGTGATAAATTACTAACACACACTTGAAAGGTGTACATCAATGATTCTCAAGCAAGGCAGAGAGAGAAATGCCCTGTTTATAAAAAGGTGCAAAGGCAAAGAAGGCTGGTGGCCTAGCAAAATCCACAACCATCTCCTCCAGGGCAGGGATGTAGCTGATAAGCTGGGGATCTTAATAAGTCCAGATCCACCACATCATCAGGAAAGAGAGGCTAAAGGAAAAGCTTTGTGAGGTTCCTGTTTTTATCCATTGTTATCTTGTTTCTCCTCTTAAAGCTCATGTGAAGTGTAGGAGAATATAAGCAGTTTAATATTTTGAACCGACTCTCAAAAGATCAAAAAGGTGGAGGACAGAGACAGAAACAAACAGAATTTGTGTAAGGAAAACAGAGAGCTGGAGAAAAAAGGGAAAGTGAAAGAGGAGATCATAATCTGGGTAAATGTTGCCCTGTTTTAGCAAGCTTAAATGCTTCATAAATTGTTTCTGCCAAACCCTAAACTCAAGGCTATTAACTTAGGGTACGTAAGGCACTTCAAAGGTTTTTGAATTCTTTAACATTTTCCACAAAAATCCAATGCTTACATACCCACCTGTTTTTTTGGGACTGGTGACCCCTCAAAAGTTTAAGAACCACTTTTCTAGAGTTACTTAGGTCAAATGATTAGGGGCATTTTGATTTCATCTTGTTCTTAATAGTTTTTTACTTCCTTAAAAGTCTTCCTTAAGAGGTATGACCTAAGGGAAATCTTATAAAAGCCAGATTAAAAATGTACGTTTAAATGTGTGTTTAAACAATGCTTGATCTGTCTCTCTGTTGCTCTCTTACATTATAAACTTGAATCAAACAGAAATCATATCTTTCTTGGATACCTTCTTTTATCAGACTCATTAGAAAAGACCCTGATGCTGGGAAAGATTGAAGGCAGGAGAAGAAGGGGACGACAGAAGAGGGGATTGTTGGATGGCATCACAAAGCCAAGGGATGTGAGACTGAGCAAACTCTGGGAGATGGTGAAGGACAGGAAAGCCTGGCATTCTGCAGTCCATATCGTCGCATAGAGTCAGACATGACTGAGAAAGTGAAAAACAGTAACCCCAAACTAGGTCACATGCAGGATGGAGCGTAACAAAATGTGATTGGTTTCCACTGATGAAATGTCTAATCAAGTTCTTCCAGGAATTAATGGAAGTACTAGAAATAAAAATTGTGTTTTCTATTCCACTGCCTAGTTAATAAATTCTGACAGACACATGTAATTATCTTAGATGCAGGAAGACAAAACAATGGATGAGAGGAAACAATTGATAAGACGGTATTGATTTAAATCAGGAGGCTAATCTCATATGATGGATGTATTGTACATAAAAGCAAGAGGTGAATATGATCATTCTTTTATTCTAATGGAAAGGTATCTATTTAAGAGGAGGGACAAGTATGGTGATTTAAGTCATGTCTTCTGTGCATGTTGCATGTAATGTTGCTACTCCTAATCTAGCTTTTGTTCCACTGGCCTGAACATCTTCCAAGCTGACCTGACAAGGCCCAGAACAAATAGGACTATTGGTACTATTTCACTACCAGATTGATGCTAGTCTCCTTTCTCCTAGAGTAATTAAAGGACACATTTGTTGGTGATTATCAAGTAAGTAATATGAAAATTAACCAGCATTATTACTTTAAGATTCCTGAAGAAGATAATAAGAAAGGAAATAAACACCTGGATGGTGTTTCCTTGTATGGGAATTTTAATTAAAATCCAAGGAAACAAATTGGATACTAATGATTTTCTATGAGTGAATTTTTTTTAAAGTAACTTTTATAAATGAAAGAGTTGTGCCACTTTGTTTCGGTAGGATGAGTTAAAGTTGAAAGGCTTGGAGCTAAGAGAGACCTAGAGAGATCATGAGGTATCAGATTTGGAATCCTGATCTATCTATGTCCATAACATGATTCTGGATGTCAGCAACAGGAATTCAGTTTGATCACGGTTCCAGTGATTCTCTAAGCATTCTACCTGTAAAATTTGACACAGAGAAATGACAGGGAAATGGAGAAATCAGGATGATTTTGTTTTCTTAATCTTCTGCATGCCAGTAGCTAAGGTTGACTACTAAAAGAATCATGGTAAAAAGGAAGATCCTGTTTGCACAATGAGCTTTACGAAAGGAAGAGCGCCTGTAGCTCGGCTCTGAGGTTTTGACACAAAGTACATCCCGTTGGAAAGAAACAGGCTTTCTTACTTCTGACAAGAATTCACTGTGACTCAGCTGGAGCTGAGAGGACCAAAGAAGACACGGGGCTTCTTGGTATCTTGCATATGTGAGGATGACCTTTGTCGTTGTTCGGGTGCTCTGTCATGTCCGACTCTTTGTGACCCCATGGACCCCAGCACATCAGACTTCCTTATTCTTCACTATCTCCCAGAGTTTGCTCAAACTCAGCATCCCCTGGGTTTGTGATGCCATCCAACCATCTCATCCTCTGTCATCCCCTTCTCATGCCCTCAGTCTTTCCCCTGGGAGACGGCACTCCTGGCAGAAGAGCAGTGAGCACGATGTCACCTCCAGCCACATCCTGGCAAAACACAACCTTTACGTGGATGGCAGGCAGTGGATGTCCAGCTTGGAAAAGCAAGAGGGGCCTTTCTCTCAAGCATATGTGAAACTCTCCAGGGAGTGGAAGAAGCGGGGCAGGCAAGGATGAGATCTCAGGAGATGATCTCACAGAGAGCCCCAATAACTGGCAGTTTGTGCTGTCTCAAGGCAGAAGAGCTGGGCTCTGAGACCCCCTCACTTATTTGTCAAGTCAGGAGCCTCCTGGCACTTGGTTAGCAGGTGCACCAGCTCATCAAGGTGACTTGAGGGGCTCAGAATAGAGCCTTACTGGGGTTTGCTATGTCCTCTGACCCAGAAACAGCTGGGGTTGACCTCAGAGAGAGTAATATGGGTGCTGAGGGCCTGTGAGTCTGTGGTCAGGGACAGGTGAACATATGTGACCGCAGTGTGAGTGCCAATACGACCTCATTTATATTTGCAGAGCGGTGAGCCTGGATGGATTCCATATCAGTCAAAGAGTTTCAGAGCTGGAAGAGACCTTTTGGGTCACATAGTGAGAATTTTCCTGTTCCTTTTTGTAGCAAAGATCCCAAGGCACTAAGTAAAATACGTGATTTATCAAAGCCAGATAGCTCAGTATTCGCAAAGCCAGGATTAAAATTCATGTTTTCTGATTTTAGCCCAGCTTTTTTTTTTTCAATTATACATGATACATTATTATATAAGACACATTATAATATGGAAGCATTTATAATTTGAGGATTTTGTGTGAAAATGCTATGTTCTCCATACAGTATGATGAGCTTTGGCACCAGGGACTTATGAATCCTATATTTTGTCTATCTGTTCATATTTTATATTATTTAATATTATCCTGAATATGAACTATTTTAATATCCATCTATATATATCTGTCTAGCACCCTCATCCTATAACACCAGCAACTTGAGTTTTGCATTTTCCCGTTGTCATATCAGAAGAAAGAATACAATATTCCCTTGTTCCCCTAGGTCTGGCTTTCCTGGAATAAATCCATTTTACTTTCCTGGAAAATTGGGCAGCCCATCTCTGACCATCTGGCCCATTGATTTCTTGAGATCTGATAGAAATTGTTGCACAGTTCATCAACTTTTACTTCCTTCAAAAGCAGAAGGTGACATACTGATTATGTAATTTTATCTGGAAGATAGAGAGAAAAAATGATGCTATAGGTTGATCATGGAAAGGCTATAATGCAGGGATGATTTCAAGTATTTATGCCAATGGGATGCTTCATGAGCATAGGTGCTCTGTGCAGGGAAGAGTGATGGCAGACCTGAGGCCAAGGAGGAAAGGGCATGGAGGCAGGAAGGGCAAGAGTCATCCTACTGAGTAACCCTGACTGCAGAAATACATTCCTCTCAAGGTGTATCTGGTTTTTCCCTTCCCCAGTTATCAAATGGGCAGAGAGGGTGCTCTCTGTACTGTCCAGACTATCCTTAGGCTGCATGCAAAGCAAATATACAGAATCACAAAAAGTAGGTTTCAGATAAAGGACAATTATTCAAATGCCAGATCTGTCACTGGCTCTATGACATTATCATTAAGATATGTTTTATATATAATGTTGTTATTCAGTCACTAAGTCCTGTCCTACTCTTTGCGACCCCATAAACGGCAGCACACCAGCCTTCTCTGCCTTTCACTATCTCCCAGGGTTTGTTCAAACTCATGTCCATTGAATCAGTGATGCCATCCAACCATTTCATCCTCTGTCGTCCCCTTCTCCTCCTGCCCTCAATCTTTCCCAGCATCAGGGTCTTCTCCAATGAGTTGGCTCTTTGCATCAAGTGTCCAAAGTATTGGAGCTTCAGCTTCAGCATCAGTCCTTCCAATGAATATTCAAGGTTGATTTCCTTTAGAATTGACTGGTTTGATCTCCTTGCAGTCCAAAGGACTCTCAAGAATCTGCCGCAGCACCACAGTTCAAAAGTGTCCATTCTTTGGTGCACAGCCTTGTTTACGGTCCATACACACAAACTCTGCCAGAACATTTCACACCATACACATTGCACACATGTTTATAGGTAGAACTACATATTTGACTTGTGAAAACCTGGGAACCATTTGAATATTTGAAATTAGAATATAGTATCATATGATATTGCTTATGTGTGGAATCTTCTTTCTTTCCAGAGTCACCCTTTTTTGTACTGGGGTGCTGGATTCATCTTTTTCTTTTACTTCTTTTCCCCCTTTTAGGTTGTCACATCTAAGGTCTTCTTTTTATTATTAAAGTATGGAGAAAAAAATTCTGCCCCTAATAATCATCTTTGTTGAATCAACAAAAATTTAGATCCTCAGTACATTTTATTAGGATAGATTGTTCTATAATATTTCATAGAAATGATTACAATTAAATAAAATGTTGGAGCTTGAAATAGACACATTTAGTTATCTGAAAAATATGATTTTGTGGCACACTTTGATTCTACACCATGGCAGATAAATAACACTGTAAATGTATTAAAATGTCTACTGTTGCTTTAGAAATTATGAAATTTTTTAAAAATACCATTAGAAGAAAATAAAGATATATATTCAAGAAGTAAATATCACAAGGAGAATGAGAGAGTTTAAAAGGTTCTCACTTCTTAGTTCAGCCAAAGAGACTCAAGTTTGTGGAGAGGTGGCCATTCTCCAGCATTCTGGCAAGAATACCTTGGACAGCGAATACCAGTGTAGGGCAGGCACTTTTTATTAGAATGAGAACCAACTGAAAAGGTCTCAGAGAAGTCCTGGGGTGTTGGGATGGTTTATGGTAACCTCCAAAGAAATTGAGAAGGTTCCACTTATTCGGGTTATAGGCTGGTCTGGTATTTAAGTTGTGCTTAAATCAGGTGCTTGTGCTTAGTCACTCAATCATGTTTGACTCTCTGCAACCCCATGGCTCCTCTGTCTCTGGGGATTCTCCAGGCAAGAATATTGGAATGGGTTGTCATTGTCTCCTCCAGGGGATCCTCCCAACCCAGGGATTTAACCCAGGTCTCCTACATTGCAGGCAGATTTTTTACCATCTGAGCCACCAGGGAAGCCCAACCAGGTGCTTTGCTTGATAATTTACATTTAAGTGATTCAGACAAGTAATAAATAATAAAATAAATAAATGAATTTAGAGTATGATTAATCCTCTAAAGGAAATAAATATAATGATATGATAGAGTGATTTGTTTGATTAACAAGTGCTTCTTTCAATGAGATAATAATCTTTCCGAGGAGGAAGAGGTATTGGAGCTAAGACTTGAAGGAGAAGTTAGTCATGGGAAGAGTGAGGGAAAGATCATTTCAGAAAAAAGGATAATACACATTACATACTGTATTGTTAGGTGAGTGTACTCAAGCACTTTTTTTTGTTTTTACACTTTCAGTTCTGGGCAGTTTGAAATCATGGTAAACTTTCTATTGATCCCTTGGTAAGAAGTCTAATATCTCCTTGAAGGTACACTTCCAGATATAGAATTACTGGATTATCCCTCACTAAACTGCTTATCCCTTACTTTACTGTATAATCCCTTATTAGAGCCGAATCCTATTCTCTGAGCAGCCAGCCCAGCACCTGGACATTGTAAGGGTGCAGGGCTGGTTGACTAAATAAATTAATGAATGGAAATTCATAGGGATGTTACCCATCTGATAAAGATTGGTGGCTTGTGGAAAACTCAAGGACTCTGAGAAGGTGTATTTAGGCTGCCATGGTCCACTGCTAGAAGTGCGTGTCATCCAACCACAGATCAAAACCCAAAGGTATCATTATGCTAATTCTCTTTAATAAATCTCACTCAAGATACATTATTGTATAGAAAAATAGCTTGGCAAAACCCATACCAAATGTTAATGACAAATATCACTGGGTTAGGAGATGTTTTTGGTGATTTATATAAACTTTTTCATTGGAACATAATTGCCATACAATATAGTGTTCGTGTCTTCTGTATGATGAAGTGAATCAGCTATATGTTTACATATATCCCCTCCTTCTTGGGCTTCCCTTTACCCCCACCACCCATCCTGCCCCTCCCATACTGCCCCTCTAGGTCATTATGGAGAACCAAGCGGAGCTCCCTGTGCTATACAGCAGCTTCCCACTAGCTACCTATTTTTATCCATTCCTGATTTTGTATATTTATGCATATATTAAACTTTAAAAGATATCACTTCTGTGTTAGAAAATGATCTGTGTATTGAGTGTCTCACTAATTCCTGAAACTACTTATGGAAAAACTTCTCCTGATTTCCCCTTATTCTCTCCATTTCTGAATAATTGATTACTCTTAGGAGTTTCCACTGTACATGTAACATGCAATTCTGAGATGACAATGACTAAGTTTATTGTAGCCGTGCATTGGTTTGTGTCCCTCATTAAATTACGAAACTTTTCAGTCCAAGGTGTAGGTTTTATTGTGTTTTTACTCCAGTGTATACCGCAAGGCCAGGAATCACTGAGGTCTCAATAAATCAAAATGAGAATAATGAAAATAAAATTCTCTATAGAATCAGATTACTTATATTTATGCTCTTCACTGAGCCCCTCACTATATGCACTGTTCTTTATCCCCAGTATTGCAACAACCTTCTACCTATTTTCACTGACTCTTCCTCCTCCAGCCTAATTACCATTTGTAACTCTTTAGTATTTTTGTACAATATGGGAGGGCTTTAGAGTTGGAAACTTGAATTTTAGCTGTAACATTTATTGACCTTGTGATCATTAGCAAATTTATTAACCTCTATGAGTCAGAAGACTATGACTTAAGTGGGAATTTAACTCTAAACTGTACTTACCAAAGTGAAAGACAAATATATATTGGTTCTGTGATCAGATTATTCCAATTCTTACTTTAAATACTTTATAATTCTCATTGTTGCCTAATTTTTTATCATTTTCATTTTCTATGTCAAAACTCATGATAAAACTTCTAAAGTTCTCTGTCATAATTTTCATCTGAGTGAGAGCCTTCTTCATGAGAAGCCCTGTCCTTCAGTTCTGCCTAAAACCAAATGGATAAATCTATCTAATTTTAGGATTTAACTGGCAGACCCACCTGAGCAATAGACTAAAACTATGTCTCCAATCTGATCTTTTACCAGTAATGAAAGTGATTTTGGTCCTTTTAAAAATTTTTTCACCTTTTTCAGAAATGAGGTAAGGTATTAGTATTATTTATTTAAAGCTTTTTGAAGACTCCAACAAGAGCTGGTGGGTTTTTCATTTACCTGGACTGATGATACATATTTAGATACTTTATCTTCCCATAGATAATAATTATTTGAAGCACTGTTTAAAACCAACAAGCAGATTTCCAAGTCCAATTCAGACCTATGAATCAGATTTTCTGTTGTTAGTTGCTCAGTTGTGTCTGACTCTTCGTTACCCTGTGGACTGTAGCCCCCTGGGCTCATCTGTCCATGGAATTATCAAGCCAAGAGTATTGGAGTGAGTAGCCATTTGCTTCTCCAAGATTCCAGGGAATCTTCCTAACCCAGGGATCAAACCAGGGTCTCTCACATTGCAGGAAGATACTTTACCATCTAAGCCAACAAAGAATTAGATTTTCTAGGAGAGGCCACGTAGTCTGTTATTTAGAATATACTCTAGGACAGCCCTGTTTTCAGGGAAGGTTTTGAAAACACTGGCATATATAATATGCACACCAGAATAAATCAATAAAGATTCCTATAAGGAAAAAGAAAGGAAAATGCCAAGAACTGTGAAGGGTCTCAGAATGTATCCTATTTGCCAGCTAACAAGTCCACCTTCTTGGGAGCTGGCAGAAAACACAAGACTACTGGGTCAGAGACAAAAGCCATTTATTACTCAGTGCAATAGCAGTGGCAAAAGTATCAGAATTTTCTTCTGCTGGTTCCTACAATTTGCAAAGGGAGCTATGGGTTGCCTGCATAGGCAGTAGAATATATTGCAGAAGAATTCTGAGCTTGCTCCAGTAGACGTTGTCTCTGTCTTCCTAAGCTGTAGGTTCCCCATCCAAGGATCGAACCCAGGCCCTCAAGAGCAAAAGTGTGAAGTCCTAACCACTGGATCACTAGGGAATTCTGAACCCTCTGCTCTTAAGATGTGTAGAAACACATGACACCCACAGAGAATTGTCTGTGGGCAGACTATGATCAAGTTGCACTGTTATCCTTCAAGCAAGAGGAATAGTTTAAATAAAAGTTTAGAGAGAGGAAAGGATGGAAAATATAAGTACAACAGCCACAAATGCTTGAGTTTGCAGGGGTCTGGGGAAGATATACATCATGTTTAAGTTCAGAAATTGAATAATTTTTGTACAGAGCTTCTGATGACTGAATTTGGTTCCTACTGCTCTGACCTCCAACAATAAAAAAAACTACCATAGAAGTTAAGGCCAAGGTAAGCTACCTGCGAAGTCCATGACCAAAATAAGTCTCTATGCTCAGGCTTGAAGGATTTGTAGATCTGCATTAATTGCCTGGCAACTCAGTGCATCAGATGCAGTATGCCTGGAGTTAAACTATTATATAAAGCTTCAGAAATAAAATGATGAATGATGGGATGATATCAGAAAATGAGTAAGACCAATAGCAATAGAAATATGTAATTGCAATGTTTACCAAATTAAATGTATTAACTCTTAGAAAATAATCATTTTTAAATAGCTCCATGATAAAAAACAGATGCCTGGGCCTTTGATATTTCATTTTATTTTCTAGCAAAGAAACAATAGTGTAGATAAATTATCTAAATGTGTTTTGATATCTAATACTCTGAAGTGTTTTTTTGTTTTTTTTTTTTTACTTAGAAACCTAAATGCTTCCAGTTTTGTTTCATTGGTAACTTTCTTTTTCATCTCTGTTTACTTCACATTTTATCTTGCCACTACTCTGTGCCAAAAGTATTGCACATACACATTAATACATACCATCTGGAACATCCTTCTTGAGAAGAGAAGAATGTGAGGGCTGATGGATTCAATACAGCCTCCATCCAACATCTATAACACCCTCTCCCTGCAAAGAGACTTGTGGGGTATAGCAGGTCTCCTTAGATTTAATCTGAGTGCCACTCACCATCTGCCTTTTTCACAATGAAGGACTAGTCAGATTCAGAAGGGTTCTTGGATATTTCAGGAAGTGGTGAGATTTCCACCAGACTTTGGAAGCTGAGTAGCATTGGAACTGAAGGGAAGCTTTGTCACAATCTGTGAAATGGGAAGGAAGATGTAATAGCAAAGAAGCACTGCTCAGCCATAGAGAAGTGATATTGACTGAATTTTTCTATCACTAGCAAAGGCTTAAATACAATTGGATATATCCTGTGAAGGACATAATATCTCAATTAGGTGTATATATACATACATCTCTTCATGTATTTAATTATCTTTTAAAAAGATAGCTCTTGCAAGGTCTGTTATAAATACAATTGTACTCCAAAGCACAGGTTAAGAAGGAAATACAGGTTTGTATATTCCTGATAATGACAAAAGTAGTAGATTAAGAGCAGGGCCATATGGATTAAACTTAGTAGCCGAGAAAATCTTGTGTTAATAGAGGAATTGGCATTATAAAAATGAAAATCTTTGTCCAACATTGAGGAAGGACTACAAGACTAACAAATGTTTTATTCATCAGAGAAATCTATACTCCAATTAATATTTGTATAATTTTTCTTTAATAATTTTACAAATGGTTAAACAGATTATCTTTAGTGAGTAATTTTCAGAAGTAAGAAAATATAAAAGAAAGTCTTTATTTTTTCCCCACATATTTACTTGGATGTAGTTTCATAAAGTAACTGAATATGCACATTATTTTGACAAATTTAGACTGAAAAAAATATGTTCTGAAGTCTAAACCTAGGCCCCTGACCAGTGCTGATTGATGAAGAGGGCTATTTTACAGTCAAAATTATAGGCTCATTCTGTGGAACCTAGTTTTTAGTCATTTTACCTGTCTTCGATTAGGATTTAAGTTTTGGCAGGAAGATCCTTTTATTCATATGCACAAGCACTCAAACATTCCATTACTGATGAGGCAAGTATGAAAATAGTATAATTGGGACTCTTATTGGGGAAACGCTTAATTCCATGTCATAGATGGTCCCATCTCCGATCTTAAAAGGGCTGAGAAGAAACTGTCGGATTGACAAAATGGGAAAAGGCCAAGGAAGGAGCTCATATTGAGGCAAAAGATTATTTCTCAAGATGAAAGAGTGTACTCAATCAGTTGCTTTCTTGCTCTCACAACTCTGTGCATTTCATCTGTAGTAGCAGTTGGCACTATTTAAAGTACCACAAACAAGCATCATGAAGCTTTTCTCATCGAAATTTTATTGCTTGGCTGGCTCATCCCCAGGAAACAAAGACTATTCGCATGAGTTAGCCATTACATTGACATTTGAATTTGAGAGGCAAGAGCCAGCTCAGTGTCTCTACTGTGCAGTAAAAGAATTGCAATGAGGCTATAAACACCCTCCTGCTAATGTCTGATTTGAGTAGATGTGTTATTAATATTTAGATGGAGTACTCGTTTCTCTCTGCCTGTTCTTCCTCCTTCTCCTCCTGCCCCTTCTTCTTATCCTCTTCCTTCTCCTTTTCTTCCTCTTTTTTTTTTTTTTTTCTTTTCTATTTTGCACAGAAATCTACTGGGAAGCTAGGTATTCAAAACAATAGCGATCCAATCAGAGAATGCCAGTCTAAATTGACTTCAATAGTGAGAACCTTGGAGAAGGCAATGGCACCCCACTCCAGTACTCTTGCCTGGAAAATCCCATGGATGGAGGAGCCTGGTAGGCTGCAGTCCATGGGGTCTCTAAGAGTCGGACACGACTGAGCGACTTCACTTTCACTTTTCATTTTCATGCACTGGAGAAGGAAATGGCAACCCACTCCAGTGTTCTTGCCTGGAGAATCCCGGGGATGGGGGAGCCTGGTGGGCTGCCGTCTACGGGTCACACAGAGTCGGACACGACTGAAGTGACTTAGCAGTGAGAACCTACATATAGATAGTGGTAATGTCCCATCATGCCAACTCCTTCCTCTTTCTCCTCCTCCTCACGTCTCCCTCCTCCTACAGCTTCTCTTCCTTCTTCTATGTCTTTCCTTCTCCTTCATATTCTTTCACAACAGCACTGAGGTGTAATAGTTACAGAGATTATTCAAAAGAGAGAAGAGAAATGTGATTAGGGGAATCCGACCGGTTAAATTTAATTTTGATTCTGATTGCGTGACCCCAGGTCAGTTTTACTTAACATCTGTAACCTGCAGGGGCTGAGAATACTTATATCAGCATATTATGGAAGATTTAATTGAATGCTTTTTTATAAATAAAGATCTTACTATGACCCTAACCATAGGAATGTGGATTATATGTTAACTATCATCATGTCCTAATATTTCCTTCTGTTCTGTTTTTGTTTTTTATCCTGTCTCCACTGCCTTCTTAACATGAGCTTGGTCTAACTTGGTTGTTTCTTCAGTTTAATGGGAAAAATAACTTCACCAATATTGTCATATCTTTTAGAATAAGAAGAGAGATTTATTTTAAGGTTGGCATGAGAGAGATGCATTTCTTCCCTAATTTAAAGTTCTCTATTACACATAAATCTGAAATCTCTCTTTTTGTCTAGTAACTACTATAATATGATAGACTGAAATATATATCAGGAAACAGACATGGCATAAATACATTCAGTGTTTTCAAAGATGACAGCTTTAAATGTGGAACTTGTGGAAGACATGAAATGAAGGAAATATGAAACTATTAAGATGGAAGAAAGCAGGAAACATTTGGAGTTAATTCCATTTTGGACTTATTCCACCGGAGTTCAGCATAATGCAAGTCTTGAGAAAACATGACTGCTCTCCTCTGCCCTTGGTCTTTCAGTCTTTGTACTTTTGCATCATAGAATTATGTTAATGCCACATATATTTTAAAAGATCATATCTCAGGCCAGTTAGTAATATTACTTATTCTTTGAGAGGTTTAAAAACAGGAAAAGAGAAAAACAACTTAATTTTAGACTCTAGACACATCTGGAGGGGGTTGTTTAAAGCTTCAAAACATAAGAGAGCATTAAAGGGTGTTGTGCTGGCAGGATGCATTTCGATGAACTAACTCAGAACAGGAAAATGCTTTTGTAAAACACTTAAGAATGGTTCTTCCATAAAAAATTGTTTGATCTAGAGTCAAAAATGTGCCTACTAGGAAATGGGTGAAGCCAATAAAGGGTGACTATTGGGGATGGAAATTTATTTGGTGATTATTACAGATAAGGTATTGATGATTTTATTTTAAACTATTGCTTTCTTTATGAAAAAAACAAATTGATAAAATCAGTTAGACACTGGATGGAGAAGTGTGACCTGTACGAATCCATCATTTGAATTCCATAGACTTGCATATACAAAACAAGGATCATTTCAAATCGGAAACTGATGGCTCAGATGGTAAAGAGTCTGCCTGCAATGTGGCAGACCCAGGTTCGATCCCTGAGTCAGGAAGATCCCCTGGAGAAGGGAATGACAACCCATTCCAGTATCCTTCTGCGAAAATCCCATGGACAGAGGAGCCTGGCTGGCTACAGTCAATGGGGTGGCAAAGAGCCGGACATGACTGAGCAACTAACACATACACAGAAAGATTCAAATCACAGTGAGAAAGAACACCCCCAGAAGATGAATACACACTGTACTTGCTAAAATTTGTTACTCTCTGAGTTTTACAAATGTTCAGGAAAAGATTTCTTAACAAAATTTGTAATATGTTCCAAATGACCTCATTTTAGAATGTTTTAAAAACATATCATTTTTATCTGAAAAGCAACTAATTGTTTGCTTATCTTTAAAAAGTATCTAGAAATTATAGTCAAGATTAAGAAAAAATTATGGAGTTACTTTATAGCAGATAGCATATAAAATCATATCAGCTATTAAAAAAAATTGAACAATTGGGGCCAAATTTCATTTGGGACCAAATATTCTTAAATTACCCAAGTAAGACTATTCATAATAAATAAATTTATCTTTTTGTTATGCTAGGACAGTGACAAACTATATGGAAATTTCATACAATAAGCAACTAATGTCTTAATGTGAACATTTTTCAAATGTGATAAATGTCAGTATAATAAATACTTCCAGAACTTTCTAGAAGTAATCAATTATCTTTTATATTGGGTATTATGGATATGCTTGTGTGTGTGTGTGTGTGTGTGTGTGTGCATGCTTAAATGTATGAAATTTGTGTAAGATAAAACTGGCTAAATGCAAGTCTAAGATTTAAGGGTTTAACTTCCTTTGCTTTGTCTGCTGTGTTTTTGTTTTTAGGTTGATAAGCATAGACAAATTGATGATCTTTGGTCTGCTTATAAGTAATGTAGTGTAAATATATTTTTCCAGTTTTATGAAGGGATTTTTCATGTGTTTTGAAAGTGGGCTTCAGGACAAAAATATAATCTTTTAATTAAAGACAAGCAACTGGATTTGGCTGTAACTGTAGGATATAAGATATACTTAATTGTGCCTATTAAGCTATAATCTCATTGCTCTATCTGACCGTAAATCTACCCTGGATTCTCTTGTGAGCCTCTAAATCCCTACTGTCACTACAAACTCTCATTTATATAACTTAAATGATTTTTCTATAGAAGAAATCACAGTGATTTTTAAAACTTTATTGGTAGAATTAATATTATCTTATTTTGTATAGTTTTCTTATCTCTGAACTAAAAAAAATTGACTCCCAATCAATGGAATCTTTATGACATTTTTAGTCAAGTACTTATAAAATGTTAATTTCCCAAACTTGATCACTGACACATCTGCTATCATTAGAGTTCCTTTTGTTGAAAGATTAATAGGCACAAAAGGTGACATTGAATATATGAGTGTTTGACCATTAGGAAATCATAATATTTTACAATGTTTTTCTCCACCTATTTGTCAACTATATATAATTGATTATCCTCTGTAACATTTTATTCTGTTTGTGAAATCCTATCCTTAACCATCTTTCTCTTTCAAGGGCATATCATAAATTTTGAAATCGATGGCATTGCTTGTCTGGCACACATAAAATTGATAGCCTTCCTTTCTTATATTAGCATAATCTGCCAATTTATTACAAACAAGTGAATGACATGCTTGCGATTAGAACTGGTCATGACAGGTCACTTGAAAACGTATTGATGGTGTGTGAGACATGCTTTTTAATTAAAATGTAGGACTGGGTTGCCAGCCAAACACGATTTTCTCTTTACTCATCACATTTATTGAGTCATGTATTTGCTTATTTATATTATTTTAAATTAACATGGATGAGTCAGGGTAGGCTTCAGAAGGCTTGTCCCAGAGGGAGATAAAAAAACCCCCACAAAATAGCACAATCTTTTTTTCAGGGTGAGCAACAGTGCATTGCCTAGAAAAATACTGTAAAAAAATATGAACACTAAAAATGTTAACTTGGATGAGATAAACTTTTACCAGCATTACCAATCCTTTCATTCCTCGCCACTAATGCCAACTCAGTTGTTTTAAATGAGATCAATTCTCTCACTTTCACCTGCTTTTCTTTCACAAAGTTAGGACCTTAAGCAAGAGATTTCCAGCCCCAATTGCACAATATCCTGGGGGTTATTGTGATCTCAAAGGATGTTGTGAAATTATCAAGGCAAAATTAATTGCAATGCGAGTTGGTTTTTTTCTACTGAAATGTGTACCATAAAGCAGCCCTGAGAGGAGGTTTGGTGGATGAAGAGGGAGGTTAGGAATCCAGCAAACGATTACAGGGTGTCAGAACTGCAGGACTCGGGTAGCTGGCAGCGACTCCTACTTTCATCCCACAGACATCTGCGGTGAGGGCACGAGATGAAAAGCCATGCATCTTCTCTGTAATTTATATTACCACAACATTCCACCGTGGCCATGCTATTCAGCCCCAGAGCGCTCACACGTACTTCTGTTTGTTCAGAAGGGTGCCCAAAAGACAGAAGTATACACTCTTCTTACTGTGAAAGAGGGTCGTGCTGTGAGTTAAGATCTGTTTTTTGTTTGTTTGCTTGCTTTGTTTGGCTTGTTGATTTCAGAATACAGTATCTGACTTCTCGACACCTCCTTTTACTTTTGGGGCTTCCCTGGTGGCTCAGACAGTAAAGAAATCTGCCTGCCAATGCAGGACACCCCGGGTTGAAACCTGGGTGGGAAAGATCCCTTGGTGAAGGGAATGGCAACCCACATTGGTATTCTTGTCTGGAAAATCCCATGGACAGAGGAGTCTGGCAAACAACAGTCCATGGGGTCACAAAGAATCAGACATGACTGAGAGACTAACACTTTCAGTTTTTTATTTTTACTTTTAGACTTGACAGACCTGGGCTTAAATTTTTCTCAGTAACATGCATTGGATATGTTAAAGAATGCTTTCCTCATGCATAGAGTGGGCCAGCACCTACCTAGTATGAGAAAAGAGTTTTAAACACTGTGACAAATGCTGCCTGGAGAGAAGAAACTCAACAAAGAACAGTCTGTAATGGTTTATTGATTATAATATCTCACAAAGAGCTGCCATTTCCACTTGCCTTTGCCATCCTAAGTCTATCTTCTCTCTGTTTTTATGACACATTCTAGGTCATTCACAAAGGGAATCACTCATTTATCAGCTCTAACCACATATTTCATGAGGTTGCTTTGTTTTCATAGAAAGTAAAACCTGGAAAATGTCCTTTAGGTTCAACTGGTTCGACTTCCCCATTTTATGGCTGAAAGGAACTAAGTTTTCCAATTAATTTTTCGGGAAAATTACTGAAAACAAGTGAGAGTAACCTCCCACTCTCTAGAGCAGACCCACTCTCAGGCCTTTGCTTGATCATCCATTACTTCTTTACATAATCATGTTTTTGTTTCAAAGACCGATCAGAACACTTACGAATAAGTGAAAGCGGAACTTTGTGCAAACGTAGAAATCCTTGTTTAATTGCTGTAGCTAAATTTGAAATTTGCCTTCTTGTAGTCAGTTACTGTGAAGAGTTGATTTCGTACAGCAATAACACAAAATGTGTTTTGACACCACAGTCAGTGAGCTGTAAATTTGCAGCTTTAAACTGGGTGCTAAGCAGACAAATAGAATTGAATCACAAACAAGACAAAAAGTAGATCCAGTTGTAAATAAGGGAGACAAAAAAAAAAAGGAAAAAAAAAAAAACCCTAATGTTTCAGTTTTCCACCGATACCATCCATCTCTGGCTTGTTTTAGATTTTGGGAGTGACTGTCCCTTGAAAATAATTTCAAAACAATGTTTTTAAACAGAGGAGAATGTATTCAGTCTTCAGTTATGATTAGCTAAGCATGATTTGTTGATGTTTTATGGAATGATAAAGGGTAGATCAGAGCTATTTAAAGGTAATAATGTTGCTCAGGTGGCTACCATGGCTGTCATATTGATCTTTATCAAAACCCTCTGTGTCTCTGTGTCCTGTGTCTTCTTCTTATGAAGAGCAACTTCCTTGTGCTCAGTGATTATGTTGCATCATGTTTATTATTGACATAGGTTCAATATGCCCCACAGTAATCCATTTATAAGATGTCACAGTAAAATGAAATCAGTACACAAGGCTCAGTTCAGGAAGGACAGATAAGGTGTGGTCAGGAACGTCAATTTCATTCTTCCTGAAATTTTGCTACGTGAGTTATTCAGGCTGAGTGAGTTTCTATCATAAGATTCCTTGGGTAGCTTTGCATCATTTCCAACAACCGCCCAGCTCTTCTGCTCATTTTCCTTCAATTTCTAAATTTCTAAATTCATAGATCTGAATGTAGGCTTATGAATTGTGGCTTATGCACTATGGTTTATGACTAAGTATGTAATGATTTTTGACTTTTTTTTTTCCATTTGCACAAAATCAAATTACAGTGGTTCTCTCTTCAACTTCTCACTGAGAAACTATCTTATATGCATTCTATAAAAATCCTGAACTTTAGAAGTACTGACATTTTGCTAAAGTATACTTTAGACCAAACTAACATGACTTCAAACTTAGTCTCTAGTTTTGCAATAAACTGACAGCTGTAAAAAATATTAGCAAATTATGTGGAATATTGCTAAAATCATTGGGTTCAGTGTTTGTTTAGAAGACAGCCTGGAAGATGAGTTGTCTTTGAAAGACTCTTATGTAATATTGTATTTGTAATATGTAATTACATCCTGTAATATTGTTTTTCCTAGGCGCCTATAAATTTTTCCTTGTGAATTTCAATCTTCCCTACCCGATATCATCAAACATTCTTTCTTGAGGAAAGATTGAGTAGCAGGGGAGGAAAATGGACTTCGACACCAAAATGACCTGGATCTGATACTAAGCTCTGGTCAGACTACTTTTGTGACTTTGGACAAGTTATTTAGCCTCTTTAAATTTCAGTTGCCTAATCTGTGAGGTGGAGATTTGATTCTTCTAGTTTAGGGCTGCTGTAATGTCAAGTAAAAATGATATTTGTGCAGCACCCAGGGAGAGACTCCAAAATCAGTAGTAACATCAACCCTGTTATATTATTCAAAATCTACAGCACTGAAGACTTATGAACTTTTTACCATTTCTGGCCCCCAATATTTGTCAGTCTTTTATTAAATTCTAATTTATTGAACAACTCCACATGCAACTATGGCTGTAGAAGGATACAAGCAAGAATTAAGACAGATATGTTTCCTCTTCGTATTGTATTAATAGTAGAAAAGTAGTTTTTAAATTTTATTTATATTTTAAATAAGGATATAACATGATAAGCATTAGTCCAGGCATGTCACAAATAAGAACTTATTTAAGTCTCATAATAACTCTGTGTTCAGTCCAGTTAGTGGCTCAGCTGTGTCCGACTCCTTGCAACTGCATGAACCACAGCACGCCAGGCTTCCCTATCCATTACCAGCGGCTGGAGTCTACACAAACCCAAGTCCATTGAGTTGGTGACGCCATCCAACCATCTCGTCCTCGGTCATCCCTTTCTCCTGCCTTCAATCTTTCCCAGCATCAGGGTCTTCACTCTGGCTGGTAAGGACTCTCAGCCCCACAAGAACTTTGGACATTATTCAATGCATTCAGTTCAATTCAGTTCAGTCGCTCAGTTGTGTCCAACTCTTTGCGACCCCATCCAACCATCTCATCCTCTGTTGTCCCCTTCTCCTCCTGCCCTCAATCTTTCCCAGCAACAGGGTCTTTTCCAATGAGTCAACTCTTTGCATCAGGTGGCCCAAGTATTGGAGTTTCAGCTTCAACATCAGTCCTTCCAATGAACACCCAGGACTGATCTCCTTTAGGATGGACTGGTTGGATCTCCTTGCAGTCCAAGGGACGCTCAAGAGTCTTCTCCAACACCACAGTTCAAAAGCATCAATTCTTCGGCACTCAGCTTTCTTCACAGTCCAACTCTCACATCCATACATGACACCTGGAAAAACCATAGCCTTGACTAGACGGACCTTTGTTGACAAAGTAATGTCTCTGCTTTTTAATATGCTGTCTAGGTTGGTCATAACTTTCCTTCCAAGGAGTAAGTGTCTTTTAATTTCATGGCTGCAGTCACCATCTGCAGTGATTTTGGAGCCCCCAAAAATAAAGTCTGATAAGCCAACTTTTTCACTCTCTACTTTCACTTTCATCAAGAGGCTCTTTGTTCCTCATCACTTTCTTCCATAAGGGTGGTGTCATCTGCATATTTGAGGTTATTGATATTTCTCCCGGCAGTCTTGATTCCAGCTGTGCTTCTTCCAGGCCAGCGTTTCTCATGATGTACTCTGCTTATAAGTTAAATAAGCAGGGTGACAGTATACAGCCTTGATATATTTGGAACCAGTCTGTTGTTTCATGTCCAGTTCTAACTGTTGCTTCCTGACCTGCATACAGGTTTCTCAAGAGGCAGGTCAGGTAGTCTGGTATTCCCAGCTCCTTCAGAATTTTCCAGTTTATTGTGATCCAGACAGTCAAAGGCTTTGGCATAGTCAATAAAGCAGAAATAGATGTTTTTCTGGAACTCTCTTGCTTTTTTGATGATCCAGCAGATGTTGGTAATTTGATCTCCAGTTCCTCTGCCTTTTCTAAAACCAGCTTGAACATCTGGAAGTTCACAGTTCACATATTGCTGAAGCCTGGCTTGGAGAATTTTGAGCATTACTTTGCTAGTGTGTGAGATGAGTGCAATTTTGTGGTAGTTTGAGCATTCTTTGGCATTGCCTTTCTTTGGGATTGGAATGAAGACTGACCTTTTCCAGTCCTGTGGCCACTGCTGAGTTTTCCAAATTGGCTGGCATATTGAGTGCAGCACTTTCACAGCATCATCTTTTAGGATTTGAAATAGTTCCACTGGAATCTCATCACCTCCACTAGCTTTGTTCGTAGTGATGCTTCCTAAGGCCCACTTGACTTCACATTCCAGGATGTCTGGCTCTAGGTGAGTGATCACACCACTGTGATTATCTGGAAGGAGTAACCAGAGGAGTTTAGTAACATGTCCAAGGCTACAGAGGCAGTGGTGGTAGCAAAATAGACTGGCTTCTGAGTCCTTACTGTTAATCACTTGTACAACCATGCTGTTTCTCCATTAAGAGAAATATTTTAAAAGAAGTAATCGAATCTGCTTAGTTCAAGTTGTACTAAGTGATATGACAGTGATGCACAAGGGGCTATAAAATGAGAACATCAAAATCTATCAACAAATCACTTTTTAAGACCTTGTTTTACATTATACGTCATGGAGTCCATGATTCCTTGAGTTTCCTTAACTGAACTCTTCTGACCATTGAAAGGGGCCTCCCTTGTGGCTCAGTTGGTAAAGAATCTGCCTGCAAATGTGGAAGACCTGGCTTCGATCCCTGGGTTGAGGAGATCCCTGGAGAAGGGAAAGGCTACCCACTCCAGTATTCTGGCCGGGAGAATTCCATGGACTGTATAGTCCATGGGGTCGCACTGGGGACCACTGAAAACTCATAATTAATTGGGAATTGAACAGCTACTTCTCTGACAACTTACTTGCTAGATTTTCTGCAAAGAAAAATAAGTTGCCTAAGTAATTATTTTTAAATATTATAATGTTAACACTAACATTAGATATAACAGTAACACTAAATGTTACATTAATTTACAAAAACATGGTCCATTAATTTACAAAAACATGGTTGTTTGCTATTCAAACTCAGAATCTCATTTATAGCAACATTCTCTTTGTAACTTGATGTTACAACACTTCCAAGCAGCTACCGAAAAAGGCTAATCAGGTGAACTGTAACCATTGCTAACATATTCCATAGTACAGCCTTGCTCTAGTCTGATGGAACCAGTGTCAAGAAAGAAATGTTGCTCTATATCGAATTACAGGGCTTACCTGATGGCTCAGTGGTAAAAAAATCTGCCTGCCAATGCAGGACATGCAGGTTTGATCCCCGGTCAGGGAAGATCCCCTGGAGAAGGAAATGATAACCCACTCCAGTATTCTTGCCTAGAGATACCCATGGACAGAGAAATAGTCAGAGGAATTTTTTTCATTATCTTCTGTGTTTAAATAGTTATTTTGTTATTGCTACACTATAGGTGGCTTTAGCAGGATTGAAAATTGATCTTTGCCAGAAAGTAAACACCTGGACAACAAAAAATCCTGTCTGTTGGGTACATTGCCCTTTTGTACTATGTCTAAAGCAGTACCAGGCACATAGTAGATGCTCAGTAAATATCAGTGAAATGTTGAATTTGAAGAGATACCTTTTTGGTTACATCAATACTAGTCAATCAAATAAGTCTCACTGGACTGCAGCATAATGTGGTTAAACGTCAGCCTTTACATCAGGATTCTAGTTCCAGCCTTGCCACCAACTTGGCTTGTGATCTGGAGTGAATCACTTCATTTCCCTGTTTCTCTCCCTACCCAGCTGTGAAATATCTATTTTACATCTTAAAGTACAGAGGAAAACACCCTTTTGATATTTTCTTCTCAATTTTAGCTTGCCAGAGGCTTATGACTTTATTTTTGACTGCAATTAATTTCTTTGTCTTGTGGTGGTGGGAAGAGAAATACAATGATACACAGGCAAAACCAAATGTACCAAAGGAATGCATGTATATTCCTTTTGGAAAAGGCACTTGAAGATTTCACATGGTGAGCAAAAAACCCCAACTGATTAACTCTGCCCTTGATTAGAACACTGACTCACCATATGACTAAACACACATCAGATACTTGTCTTGGGCCAACCCTGCTTGACTCATAATCTATGGTTTAAGATGATCTGGCTACTTTGATCTTCTCCTTGTGAGAATTTCAAAGAAGATAATACCCCCTGTGCAGAACTAACAGAACCAACTTGACTGCCACAGAGGATGTATGCAACACCCATTATTCTGATTCATCGGAGAAGAAGGTACAACAATAGCAATAAGATCTAAAATATCACTTTCAAATTTGCACCTAGGACTGAAGAAGCCAACAGAAGTTATACTCAATTATGTAGCTTTGAAGAAATAATCATCTGAAAGTATAATATAAACTTTAAGAATATAGTCCACATTCCCATAGCATTAGACACACAAAAAATGAGATGTCAAAATGAAATCACTTCTTGTCCATTTTATAACCATTTTCCACTTCTGATTTTATATTGTTACAGACTGCAATCTTTAGAAGCAGGAACGGAGCAATAGCACACCAATATCCTTTGGTGTGAAGGATATTTATCAAGTATCAGCCCAGGGCAAGAAAGGCTCCGGCAGAACAACTGGGCAAAGAAAGAATTCAAACCTTGAGGCTACCCCAACAAAGCTTTGGCCAAGCACGCGAGAGCCCTGAAGTACATGTGGTCTGGCAGACTTGTCCCTCAGTGAGTCTTAAATGACTGGATTTCGGCAGTTCCTGATGTCAGTTCCTGGATATGGGCTACCACAGGAATGATGTGACCTCAGGTGGGGACTCTCTGTTCTCAGGAAGACCTTGAAGATGGAGACCACTCGTGGTCTCTACCACTATCTGCATGCCATAGTACTTCTCTGAAGAGAATGTGGGAGGCGAGTCTTCCATATTATGCGTATAATAATCTTTAAGGAGGAAAAGGCAGAATATGGCCAAATGACTGACTCAAATAATCGTTTGAGAATAAAAATCCTATTAAATAATAAGAAGCCAGAAAGTGAGTGTGAAGCTCACTTTCTGTAACAGACTGATCTCTTGAGGGCAAGGATTATAATTCTGAACTCTGTTTTCTTCTAAAATATATTAAAGAATCATTGAACACTTACATAGTAATAAATGGTTCTTCTAATTGTTCATTTTTCCAGGATAAAGATATGACCCTATGGCTCCCTCAATACAATTTTCTATAGATGAAAAACTTAGCTTTCATTGTGACCCTGTGGACTGTAGCCCACCAAGCGCCTCTGTCCATGGGATTCTCTAGGCAAGAATACTGGAGTGGGTTGCCATTTCCTTCTCCAGGGGATCTTCCCGATCCAGGGATCGAACCCAGGTCTCCCGCATTGCAGGCAGACACTTCAACCTCTGAGCCACGAGGGAAGTCCGTGTATACATTAAATACATACAAATATAAATACATGTCTGTATATGAAATTACTCATTTCAATGCTAACAAGGTAATGCTCAAAATCCTTTAAGTTAGGGTTCACCAGTATGTGGACTGAGAAATTTCAGATGCACAAATTAGATTTAGAAAAGGCAGAGGAACTGGAGATCAAATTGTCAGCATCCATTGGCTCATAGAAAAAGCAAGGGAATTCCAGAAAAACATCTACTTCTTCTTTACTGGCTATGCTAAAGCCTTTGACTGTGTGGATCACAACAAACTGTGGAAAATTCTTGAAGGGAACAGAATACCAGACCACCTTACCTGCCTCCTGCAAAACCTGTATGCAGGTCAAGAAGCAACAGTTAGAACTGGATATGGAACAGCTGACTGGTTCCAAATTGGGAAAGGAGTACATCAAGGCTGTATATTGTCATTCTGCTTATTTAACTTCTATGCAGAGTTCATTTCAGTTCAGTTGCTCAGTCGTGTCCGATTCTTTGCGACCCCATGGATCACAGCACGCCAGGCCTCCCTGTCCATCACCAACACCCAGAGTTCACTCAGACTCACGTCCAATGAGTCAGTGATGCTGTCCAGCCATCTCATCCTCTGGTGTCCCCTTCTCTTCCTGCCTCCAATCCCTCCCAGCATCAGTGTCTTTTCCAGTGAGTCAACTCTTCGCATGAGGTGGCCAAAGTACTGGAGTTTCAGCTTCAGCATCATTCCTTCCAAAGAAATCCCAGGGCTGATCTCCTTTAGAATGGACTGGTTGGATCTCTTAGCAGTCCAAGGGACTCTTAAGACTCTTCTCCAGCACCAAGTTCAAAAGCATCAATTCTTTGGCGCTCAGCTTTCTTCACTGTCCAACTCTCACATCCGTACATGACCACAGGAAAAACCATACCCTTGACTAGACAGACCTTCGTTGGCAAAGTAATGTCTCTGCTTTTTAATATGCTGTTAAGGTTGGTCATAACTTTCCTTCCAAGGAGGAAGCGTCTTTTAATTTCATGGCTGCAGTCACCATCTGCAGTGATTTTGGAGCCCCCAAAAATAAAGTCTGACACTGTTTCCACTGTTTCCCCATCTATTTCCCATGAAGTAATGGGATCGGATGCCATGATCTTCCTTTTCTGAATGTTGAGCTTTAAGCCAACTTTTGCATTCTCCACTTTCACTTTCATCAAGAGGCTTTTTAGTTCCTCTTCACTTTCTGCCATAAGGGTGGTGTCATCTGCATATCTGAGGTTATTGGTATTTCTCCCGGCAATCTTGATTCCAGCTTGTGTTTCTTCCAGCCCAGCGTTTCTCATGATGTACTCTGCATATAAGTTAAATAAGCAGGGTGACAATATACAGCCTTGACGTACTCCTTTTCCTGTTTGGAACCAGTCTGTTGTTTCATGTCCAGTTCTAACTGTTGCTTCCTGACCTGCATACAGATTTCTCAAGAGGCAGATCAGGTGGTCTGGTATTCCCATTTCTTTCAGAATTTTCCACAGTTTATTGTAATCCACACGGTCAAAAGCTTTGGCATAGTCAATAAAGCAGAAATAGATGTTTTTCTGGAACTCTCTTGCTTTTTCCATGATCCAGTGGATGTTGGCAATTTGATCTCTGGTTCCTCTGCCTTTTCTAAAACCAGCTTGAACAAGAGGAAGTCACGGTTCACATATTGCTGAAGCCTGGCTTGGAGAATTTTGAGCATTACTTTACAAGCGTGTGAGATGAATGCAGTTGTGCGGTAGTTTGAGCATTCTTTGGCATTGCCTTTCTTTGGGATTGGAATGAAAACTGACCTTTTCCAGTCCTGTGGCCACTGCTGAGTTTTCCAAATTTGCTGGCAAATTGAGTGCAGCACTTTCACAGCACCATCTTTCAGGATTTGAAATAGCTCAACTGGGATTCCATCACCTCCACTAGCTTTGTTCGTAGTGATGCTTTCTAAGGCCCACTTGACTTCACATTCCAGGATGTCTGGCTCTAGATGAGTGATCCCACCTTTGTGATTATTTGGGTCGTGAAGATCTTTTTTGTACAGTTCTTCTCTGTATTCTTGCCACCTCTTCTTAATATCTTCTGCTTCTGTTGGGTCCATACCATTTCTGTCCTTTATAGAGACCATCTTTGCATGAAATGTTCCCTTTGTGTCTTTAATTTTCTTGAAGAGATCTCTAGTCCTTTCCATTCTGTTGTTTTCCTCTATTTCTTTGTGTTGGTCGCTGAGGAAGGCTTTCTTATCTCTTCTTGCTATTCTTTGGAACTCTGCATTCAGATGCTTATATCTTTCCTTTTCTCCTTTGCTTTTCATTTCTCTTCTTTTCACAGCTATTTGTAAGGCCTCCCCAGACAGCCATTTTGCTTTTTTGCATTTTTTTTTCCATGGGGATATTCTTGATCCCTGTCTCTAGTACAATGTCACGAACCTCTGTCCATAGTTCATCAAGCACTCTATCTATCAGATCTAGGCCCTTAAATCTATTTCTCACTTCCACTGTATAATCATAAGGGATTTGATTTAGGTCATACCTGAATGGTCTAGTGGTTTTCCCTACTTTCTGCAATTTAAGTCTGAGTTTGGTAATAAGGAGTTCATGATCTGAACCATAGTCAGCTCCTGGTCTTGTTTTTATTGACTGTATAGAGCTTCTCTATCTTTGGCTGCAAAGAATATAATCAATCTGATTTCGGTGTTGACCATCTGGTGATATCTGTGCAGACTACCTTATGCAAAATGATGGGCTGGAAGAAGCACAAGCTGGAATCAAGATTGCTGGGAGAAATATCAATAACCTCAGATATGCAGATGACACCACCCTTATGACAGAAAGTGAAGAAGAACTAAAGAACCTCTTGATGAAGATGACAGAAGAGAGTGGAAAACCTGGCTTAAACTCAAAATTCAAAAAACTAAGATTGTGGCATCCAGTCCCATTACTTCATGACAAATAGGTGGGGAAAATTTGGAAACAATGTCAGACTTTATTTTCTTGGGTTTCAAAATCACTGCGGATGGGGACTGCAAGGAGTCATAAAGAGACAAGACAGTGGCTGAACACTGAACTTAAATACTATTTAAGCTTAATTTAATACAAATTTAAATACTCCTATTTTTGAGAAAATGTATCTGTAATTTAATTTGGAAATTATAAAAATGTAAAGATCAAGAAAATGCTTGGATAATTGGCTGTGAACAATTATGTTCTCAATTCCATATATTGGAAAATAAAAAGTGGGTTAGTCACTCAAGTCTTGTCTGACTCTTTAAGACCCCATGGGCTGTAGCCTGCCAAGCTCCTCTGTCCATGGAATTCTCCAGACAAAAATACCTGGATAGGTAGCCATCCCCTTCTCCAGAGGATCTTCTTGATCCAGGGATCGAACCCATCTCCTCATTGCAGGTGGATTCTTTACCATCTAAGCCACCAGGGAAGCTCATATGATGATAGTTACTAAAGCTCAAAAAAGAATACGCTTTCTGTGTCAAATTGGATACTTAAAATGGTTGCGTTATGTCAGTGGGGGAAAAATATATATGTATTTGTGTGTGTGTGTGTGTGAGTGTGTATGTATGTGCTCAGTCACTTAGTCATGTCTGGCTCTTTCGACCTCGTGGACTGTAGCCCACCAGGCTCCTCTCTCCATGGGATTTCCCAAGCAAGAATACTGGAGTGGGTTGCCATCTCCTTCTCCAGGGGACCTTGTGACCCAGGGATTGAACTTGCATCTCTTGCTTCTCCTGCATGGGCAGGCAGGTTCTTAACTACTGAGCCACCTTGGAAGCCCACAAAATACACACATAATTTTCTCAAAGTGAAATAGTCTTGCACTTATCTTGTTTTCCAACATCTCAGTCATTTTAACAAAACATGTCACACTTCATAACAAGCGTTCATTTCCAAAATCCTAACAGAATATCAGGACCATTCTAGGGATAAAAGAAAATTAAAAATTCAATGCAGCTCATCAATGTTAAAGTTGTTCCATTGACAATCTTTAAATATGGAACAATGACAAAAGTTCTAAATGAAATTAGTGCAGAATAAATTGTTTTCTATGAAAACATATTGTATGCAAATAGGTACAAAATCAGAAATAAATAATTATGATTCATTCCTATATGTATTAAAAGTATTTACATTCCTTTATATAGAGTTTTGCTTTTTCAGCTGTATTCAAAAACAAACAAAAAAATGTCCATAATAGTCAAAGTTTAAATTGGAATGTGTCAAACCAGTCTCCTATTAAACTCCAGAATTAGGTGTTTGTATCTACTCGATCACTGCAGGTTTGAACGGCACTACAGTGTTGACTCCAAACCTATAAGTTTGCCCAGATGAGAAGAATGCAGACTTTCTGCAGTTATTTTCTGCCCAAGAGTAAGGTATCTTGACTCCACATTCCCAATTCCTCTTTCAGACTTATCTGTCAGGTGACACTTTGGTTTTCTTTAAGACTGTTTTAAGTATAATTTTTAATTAAGAATATATTTATGTTTTGGTTTTAATTATGACTTTGCATAATGGACAAACTTTGGATCTCATATACTCAGTGACCTAATTATATACTCTCATTTTAGATAATTTTCAGTTAAATGATGATGTATTATTTTGCCAGAATAGCAAGAATACTTATCTAACATAGATCTCAGAATGCTGTACTCTGACACTTTTAACTTGGGGATACTCATAATGTACTTTTGTCATTACTAACGATGCACATGAAAGCTTTATTTTTCTTTTTCAAATGGCTGTGTGTGCGACAGAGCCAGAGAAAGGGAGTAAGACAGAGTTACTTTGAAATTTTTTTTAACCTAATTTAGTTGAAAATTGCAAAATAACACTTCATGCCAAATGTTGATACTACTTTGACCATTAAATGACTCTTTTATTCACTTGGTGGTGTTTATAGGGTTTAACTTCAGGATATAATGGAAATTAACTCTCCTTTCCTTGTTTTTATGGTGTTAAATTGAAATCAATCATCACTCATATGCTTCCTAAAATTTTTAGAATAACTCTATTATTTTTACGTTTTTTTAACTCTCAAATGGTATGGTTCATGTTCTGGAATCTCTTATGTTCATTTTTTAAAGTCAGTTATGCCAAATTTTAGAAATACAAAACACTGGTGGCACAGAATTATATGTGAGATAAAACAAAGAAACAAAAAAATACCAGTTTTTTTTTTCAATGCCTGAAGACAGAAGAACGTGTCATGCAAATTCTTTCTTATTTGGATATGAACAAACTGCATGCTTCATGCACTATCTTTTATAAGATGCATAAAAATGTTTTATGACAAGTATAAATTTATTATCAATATAGTTTGGGCATCATGTATTTATGATTAAATCATAAGATATTATGTACTGGGTCTCTGTACTACTTGACTCTGTATTTCATTAAAAGTGTCTTAAGTTATTGTTGGGAAGTTTCCCTTGAGAATGTTACACTGATGGAAATTTCAGCTATATGTGTTCTCTATTCTATTGTTGATGTGTCTCCCCAGAAAGCTACCATTTCACTTTAAATTCTCTGTTCCACTTGACAGATTACTTCTTTGTAACTCAGAAACAGCTTAAAGTCTGGTTCATGTTTTACTGAAATAAACAACATACCAACTTTTATCATATATTATGAAATTCAAGAATTGATGTTTTTTGCCCTGTAGCATTTCTTTCTCACCCACTCATGTTCCCTTCAACATCCTCCCTTAACTTTCCAAATTATAGATGGCAACAGATCAATGAAAATAGGACTGTTTATATAGCAACACTCCTTCAGGCATAATCATCGTTCAGTTACTAATTCACATAAAATAACAGGTCCAAGAAAGAACTGAGACCAGGCCACCACAAGGCAATAATAAAGGCAGAATAATCTGAGAGATGTGAAAAGGGTCAGAGGGTGTGAAATTTATGGAGAAGAAACAAAACACATGTTGAAATCAGATGACATTTTTAAATGATTATGTTTTACTTACTGGGCTTCCCTGGTGGCTCAGATGGTAAAGAATCTGCCTGCAGTACGGGAGACCTGGGT
This sequence comes from Bos grunniens, assembly GCF_055505025.1. Classification (NCBI taxonomy): domain Eukaryota; kingdom Metazoa; phylum Chordata; class Mammalia; order Artiodactyla; family Bovidae; genus Bos; species Bos grunniens. Next base: position 22,575,652 of record NC_141166.1, read on the forward strand.
TCAATTTCTGGATCTGGAAATCCCCTGGATAAGAGAATGGCTACCCACTCACTCCAGTATTCTTGCCTGGAGAACTCTATGGACAGGGGAGCCTGCAGTCTACAGATCACAAAGAACTGGACATGACTTAGTGACAGAACAATAACAACTGCATGAAGAGAAAGAAGAGGATGTTCAAGAACCCTGAGCCTGCCAAGACACTGGGAGAAATAACATAACTAGTAAATACCCGTTTCAGCAATTGTTGTAATAATATATAAATAAAACACAATAAACAAAATAGGCATTCATTATTTCCCCCAACAGAATTGTTCACAGTTGAAACAGATGCTTCTTTGTAACCTAATTTTACTCTTAGAACATCATGAACACCTTGACTGATTTTCTAATGATACTTTAATGTAGCTTGAAGGATGCATTATTTAATAGGGCAAAAAATATTATTGAATATTTTGCATGTTAGCAATTTCTGTATTCTAAAGCTGCTTCACTGAACACACATATACATATTGTTTTTCAGTCACTAAGTTGTGTCTGACTCTTTGTGACCCTATGGACTGCAGCACGACAGGCTTCCCTGTCCTTCTTTATCTCTGGAGTTTGCTCAAATTCATGTCCATTGAGTCAATAATTCTATCCAACCAACTCATCCTGTCATCCCCTTCTCCTCCTGCCCTCAATCTTCCAGCATCAGGGTCTTTTCCAATGAGTCAGCTCTTTGCATCAGGTGGCCAAAGTATTGGAGCTTCGGCTTCAGCATCAGTAGTTCCAATAAATATTCAGGGTTGATTTCTTTAGAATTGACTGGTTTAATCTCCTTGCAGTCCAAGGGACTCTCAAGAGTCTTCTCCATCACCACAATTCAGAGGCATCAATTCCTGAATGCTCAGCTTGCAACAGGGTCCAACTCTTACATCCATACATGACTAGTGGAAAAACCATAGCTTTGACTATATGGAACTTTGTTGACAAAGTGATGTCTCTGCTTTTTAAATGCTGTCCAGGTTAGTCATAGCTTTTCTTCCAAGGAACAAGTGTCTTCTAATTTTGTGGCTGCTGTCACTCTCCTCAGTGGTTTTGGAGCCCCCAAAAATAATATCTGTCACTGCTTTCACTTTTCCCCATCTATTTGCCATGAAGCGATGGGACAGAATTCCATCTTAGTCTTGTGAATGTTGAGTTTTAAGCCAGCTTTTTCACTTTCCTCTTTCACCTTCATCAACAAGCTCTTAGTTCCCCTTTGCTTTCTGCCATTAGAGTGTTATTATCTGCATATCTGAGGTTGTCGATATTTCTCCAGGCAATTTTGATTCCAACTTCTGACTTATCCAGCCCAGCATTTACATGATGTACTCGGCATAGAAGTTAAATGGGCAGGGTGACAATATGCAGCCCTTTCCCAATTTTGAACTAGTCCGTTGTTTCATGTCCAGTTCTAACTGTTGTTTCTTGACCTTCATACAGGTTTCTCAGGATAAAAGTAAGGTGGTCTGTTATTCCCATCTCTTTAAGAACAGCTCCCATATGACACAGGCTTCCCTAGTGGCTCAGACAATAAAGAATCCACCTTCTTTATAGTGTGGAGGACCTGGGTTCAGTCCCTGGGTTGGGAAGATTACCTCGAGGAGGGAATGGCAACTCACTCGAGTATTCGTGCCTGAAGAATCCTCATGAACAGAGGATCTTGGTGGGTTACAGTCCATGGGGTTGCAAAGAGTCGGACACAACTGAGCAACTAAGCACAGCACCGTATGATATAATACTGCTGCTGCATAGCTAAGTCGTGTCCGTCTCTGTGCGACCCCATAGACGGCAGCCTACCAGGCTCCCGCATCTCTGGGATTCTCCAGGCAAGAACACTGGAGTGGGTTGCTATTTCCTTCTCCAATGCATGAAAGTGAAAAGTGAAAGTAAAGTCACTCAGTTGTGTCTGACTCTTTTCAGTCCCATGGACTGCAGCCTACCACGCTCCTCCATGCATGAGATTTTCCCGGCAAGAGTACTGGTGTGGGGTGCCATTGCCTTCTCTGTGATATAATACTATGTGTCTTTAATAGAATTTTCAAAAGATATTGTATATTACCACTTTATAAACAAATGACAGATAACAGCATAAGAAATTGCATTAAAGTTCCAATCAGCTAACCCCCATGAAGCATCAACTCCTCCTTACACAATTTGTGGTCTATGGCCCCCAGTCCCAACAGAAATAATACCATGGTTAGCCAAGTACAATGAGAAGGGAGCATGAAACATGAAACCAAAGCCACTGGTTTGCTTAGGGATTTGACGGTTTAATTTACTGTCATGTATCTCAGTTACAAGGCTCCCACACATGAAATGAAAGTGGATTAATGCACCTCTTCAGAATACTGTGATTATGAGATCATCCAATTCACAATTCAAAGTCTTCAACATAATCTTAGTTTCTTGGGCAATTTATTCAGTACATAATACATCTATGGATGCTTTACTTCAAATCAGTTAGTTAGGATAGGTTTTAAAATTCCATGTTGTATAATGAATTTGCATCTAACTATAGGGGACTTGGTCCAACTCTTAAGAAAAGCATAAAAGCTTCTCCATTATCTTGGTTATAATTATGTTAATCCCCTTTCCAAAATAAGTCTTTCTTCCCAGTACCTCCTTATGAAGACAAGTTATGTTTAGGTAACTGAAAGAGTTGACTCATTGAAAAAGACTCTGATGCTGGGAGGGATTGGGGGCAGAAGGAGAAGGGAACGACAGAGGATGAGATGGCTGGATGGCATCACCGATTCGATGGATGTGAGTTTAAGTGAACTCCAGGAGTTGGTGATGACAGGGAGGCCTGGTGTGCTGCAATTCATGGGGTCACAAAGAGTCAGACACGACTGAGCGACTGAACTGAACTGAACTGAAGTCCTTATATTTGGCCCATTTCCTTTGACTCTCTCTTCTACTATGGAACTATTCTGGAAAGAGCATGGGAACCTTGGGGTTTAAATCCAAACAGGCTTTTCATTTGTAAAAGATGGAAATAACTCCCTCCCTCCAGGATTGTTGTAATGATCAAATGTTTTCACATCTTAAAACAGCCATTATCACTCAGTACTTTAGCTAACATTTATCGAACTTTTACAATATTCTAGTCCTGTTCAAATCACTTTACATGTGTCATTGTATTCAACCCCCAATAAGCCTAGGATATATATATGTACTATTATTATCCCCATCTTCAGATGGGGGAACTTTGGCACACAATTATTATGAAAGGGGTCAGAAAAAAGAACAAAGGCAGTCTGATACCAGCGCCAGTGATGTAGGTTGTCATTGGCACATACAGAGGGGAGGCAATCAGCTGTCAGGAAAATGGAGATCAGTTTCGAGAAGAGACATCAGCCTGAGTAGATAGACACAGCCTAGCTATGAAGGGGCAAGAAAGGGCATGTACTTATAAATGGGGCAGTGAAGCTGCCACATAGCATGGATGCCCCTGTGTTCTTAATTAGTCCAGTCAGATGGACACACAACTTACCATGAATTCAGTGCTTCATTGTGAGACTAGAATATAATTTTCAGGCCAAAGGTGAGGAAATAGGCTAGGAGTGGAGTCCCAGCTTTGGCAGAAAGAAGCAAAGATTGCAAGTCAAGTATAAATTGAGGCCAAAGAAAATGTGTAAAGAACAAAATTTGGGTGGAGGAAGAAGTGGGATTCAGCTACTGCTAGCGAGATGCCAGGAAGAGATTTTTCTGGGACTTAAGAACTGAATCCTTGCTTTGACTTAAGTACTCTTCTTCACATGTGCTGATGATCACAGAAGCTTCAGTAGGAAAGCCATGACTTTCTTCATAGTCAAACGCTTGTGTTCTAGGAGGACATCTTCCAGGTTCAAGGGAAGAAAATGCTAGACTCTGGCCTGTTGTTAATGGTCACAATGATTTGTATATGATGGAGAACAAATATCTTCTTGACAGCACTAAGGAGCTAGGGTCCCAGAACAAGGTGCCACAGACTGAGTGGCTTAAACAACAGAAATATATTTTCTCACAGTCTTGGAGGCTAGAAATCTAAGCTCCAGGAGTTCGCCAGGTTGGTTTCTCCTGAAGCCTCTCTCTTAGGTTTATGAATGGCCTCCTTTTCCCTGTTCTTCACATTGTCTTCCTACCATGTGTGTCTCCTAATTTCTTCTTCTTATAAAGACACCAGTCATCTTGGGAGAAAGTATAACCTAATGACCTCATTATAAATGTTTTAAAATTAGTTTTTATTATAGTATAGAAGGAGATCAGCCGTGGGATTTCTTTGGAAGGAATGATGCTAAAGCTGAAACTCCAGTAGTTTGGCCACATCATGCAAAGAGTTGACTCATTGGAAAAGACTCTGATGCTGGGAGGGATTGGGGGCAGGAGGAAAAGGGGATGACAGAGGATGAGATGGCTGGATGACATCATTGACTCGATGGACTTGAGTCTGAGTGAACTCCGGGAGTTGGTGATGGACAGGGAAGCCTGGTGTGCTGCGATTCATGGGGTTGCAAAGAGTCGGACATGACTGAGCGACTGAACTGAACTGACTGACTGAGTTGCTCCTATGGAATATAGTACAGGAGAAGGGGCAGTGGAGGATGAAATGATTAGATGGCATCACTGACTCAATGGACATGAGTTTAAGCAAACTGTGGGAGATAGTGAGGGACAGGGGTCCTTGGTGTGTTGCAGTCCATGAAGTCACAAAGAGTCAGACATGACTTAATGACTGAACAACAACAAAATAGTCACTTTACAATGCTGTGTTATTTTCTACTGTACAGCAAAGTGAATCAGCTGTACATGTGCATACATCCCTTCTCTTTTGTATTTCCTTCCCATTTAGGTTACCAAGAGCACTGAGTAGAGTTCCCTGTGCTAAACAGTAGATGCTCATTAGTTACGTAGGCCCCAGTCTCCAAATCCATCCCATCACCCTGCTTCCCCTCTTGGTATCTATATGCTTGTTTTCTACGTTTGTGTCTCTATTTCTGCTTTGCAAATAAGTTAATCTCTGTCATTTTTCTAGATTACACATATAAATGATATTACATATTTATATATTTGTTTTTCTCCTTGCTTCATTATAGATTAATGAAGGTTCTTTAAAGGTTCTGTCTCCAAATATTGTCATATTTTGAAGTGCTCGGAGCTAGGATACTGACATGAACATTTTAGAGGGACAGTATTCAGCTAATAAAAACATACCATTCAAGTGTGTTGATGAGTAGCTAAGAGAGACATTTTTTATACGATTGATTTGCAAACCCCTGAGACTCTGACAGGATTAGGCCACATAAATAGCATTAATCATATAATCATCTCTTCTATAGATAAGAATTTATAGTCTTAAATCATTTACCTTTATAACATTTTTTATCAAGATGGTTTCCAATGCAATTGCAAATACCACTCAGGATAGAAGACAATGTATTTCTGAGATTATTCACTTTAGACAAAACATTTTTAATCTATTGTGGAGCCAACTTTATAGGATGCACAAATATAGACGTAGCGAGGCATGCATATTTTAAGAAAATTTCCAACAGGAGATTTCATTCTCCATCCGCTTATCCTTAGATACTTCTGTTCTGAGGTCAGAGAAATCAGGTGGAAAGGATCAAAGGCAAAGAAAATCATTGAAAATAAAGATGCATTTGTGTTAGTGGCCCCGAAAATTTAAGTCCTGAGCAGCATAGGTGAATGGCAGCATCACTGTGGAGCCTGCTTGTTGAAACTTAAGTCTCTTCCATTAAAGAACAAGTAACTTCTACCTTTCAAAGAAGATTTCCTAAAAAGAGAGAAGAAACCTTCAGTGTTTGGGCTGAGGGACAGGACATAAGGTATCTCAAAATAAGTTTTGAAAAATTTACCACATTTTGGTTTTCATCAATTCCAAGTATAACTTACCAGGCATTCTCTTCAGCTTATGTTTAAGCCCATGTGTATCTCAATGGAAATCCAATCCATATGTTTCTGATTCATTTACACTTAGCTCATCAAAATATTGTTTTGCAAGAGCTATTTGAAGTCCAAAAAAGCTTTGAAAGCTTTTTTTCTTAGAAACAGGAAATCGGTTTTTGCCAAGTGTAAACAAACACATTCCCCTACTCCCTGTGCTCATATTTTAATTGGAAATTTAGAAGACAGAAGGTTAGAGAACTCTCTAAACCTGTCCAAAAACAAATTCATCCTTTACATGGTATGGCACTGAAATGTACTCCTGTTTCCATTATCTTCATTTTTTAAGTGCCTTGTTTTGGTAAATTTCTCTATCAGCAGTCTACTGGCTTAGATTAAAATTTTTCCATCTGACTTTAATTTTAATTGAATAATATTTTTATATCAATTTTCCTAAAGTAAATCATTTTTTCTAGGAGAATATTGTGCTTACTCATTAGCCTGATAGAATTTCAATAAAAATTGTACCCACTTAGGTTCTTCTCCTAAATTTGTGAGTCAGATTAGAAAAATAACCCTGCTTTGGGTGCTTGTCTTAGGTAAGTGACCACAGTGATGCCACTCTTCGTCATATTATTGTTCTTGCTTATATTCTGTAGAGGTTCAGTCAAAGCATGGTGAACATCTATCTCCAAGACATACGCCTGTTATGATGGGACCCAGGAAATAAAACTCATATAAGGGCACTGAGAACCATCAGTCTATTCTAAGAGCCCTGAATTGTGCACATCAGCTCTGTCATTATTTGGCATTTAGAAATACAATTTCTGAACTTCACCAATCATAATTTGGAAAAAGGCCACTCTCTGTCTTTCTTTATGAATATTTAAGATAAGCCTAGAAATCAGTCCACCTGAATGCACCAGTACGAGGGACTGGCCACGTGAGCTGATGACTCAACCCGGGTGCTGATGCAGTAAGTGAGTAATTGAGAGCCAGAGTAAGAGCACCAGAGACCAAGTGCAGACTCTGACCCAGAAAAGTGTCCAGAGACAAAGTCGAAGATTGAGTGCAGAACCTGAATCAATAGATGAAGTTCACTGTAAGCAATCATATTCAAAAGGCAGGAGTGGAAAGTGGAAGGCGGGAAAGGAGGATGAATTGAAGAGACATGACTTATGACTTTGTCCATGAACAGTCTAGGATGAAAGGAGGACCATTCCTTTACTGGTGGAGGCCAAGTGACACGCAGATGGATTACCGTTGTTTACAAATTGGGCAAATAATCCATGTAGGTCCTATGCTTTCATTTTCTCCTAAGTGAGCCAAATGCAGCTTCTCCTATCTGCTCCATGAGAATCTCCTATGTTGAATGTTGTAGGAGTTTTAGGGAGGGGCCACGGTATGTGTGTGTGTGTGTGTGTGTGTGTGTGTGTGTGCTCAGTTGTCTCTGACTATTTGAGACCCTATGGACTGTAGCTCACCAGCTCCCTATGGGATTCTCCAGACAAGAATACTGAAGTGGATTGTCATTCTCTTCTCCAGGGGATCTTCCTGACCTAGGGATGGAACCTAGGTCTCCTGCATTTCAGGTGGATTCTTTACCATCTTAGCCACCATGGAAGCCTTGGAGAGTGTGGTGCTTGTGTATAACTCAGCACCCTGGCCAAGGCTCAAATCAAAACCTGGTAATCAGATATTCTGAGGACTTAGGGATTTAAATAGAAACATACTGATGCCATAGAAACCCCATACCATGCATAAGATCCAAATTTTACATATGATTAACCTGACACTTAAAAAAATAGCTGATGCATTGTTGTTTTGTAGTTGCCCAGTAGTGTCTGACTCTTTTTGACCCCAAGGACTGCAGCGCTCCAGGTCTCCCTGTCCCTCACCATCTCCCAGAGTTTGCCCAAGTTCATGTTCATTTCATTGGTGTTGCCATCCAGCCCTCTCATCCTCTGATGCTCTCTTCTCCTTCTGCCCTCAATCTTTCCCAGCATCAGGAATTTTTCCAATGAGTCATCCGTTCTCATCAACTACTGGACCTTCAGCTTCAGTATCAGTCCTTCCAGTGAATATTCAGGTTTGATCTCCCTTAAGATTGACTGGTTTGATCTCCTTGTTGTCCAAGGGACTTTCAGGAGTCTTCTCCAGCACCACAGTTTGAAGGCATCAATTCTTTGGCTTTCTGCCTTTATGGTCCAGCTTTCACAGCTGTGCATGACCACAGGGGAGACCATAGTCTCGACTATACTGACCTTTGTCAGTAGAGTAATGGGTGTGCTTTCCAACACAGTCTAGGTTTGTGATTGCTTTCCTGCCAAGAAGCAATTGTCTTATGATTTCTTGGCTGCACTCACTGTCCACTGTGACTTTGATGCCCAAGAAGAAGAAAAAATCTGTCACTAATTCCACCTTTTCCCCTTCTAATTTCCATGTAGTAATGGGGCTGGATGCCATGATCATAGTTTTTTTTTTTTAGTGTTTAGTCTTAAGCCAGCTCTTTCACTCTCCTCCTTCACCCTCATCAAGAGGCTCTTCAGTTCCTCTTCACTTTCTGCCATTAGAGTGGTAATATCTGCATATCTGAGGTTGTTGATGTTTCTCCTGCCTATCTTGATTCTGGCTTGTTATTCACCCTTTGCTGGCTGTTCAGTCCCTCAGTCATGTCTGACTCTTTGCAACCCCATGGACTATGGCACACCAGGCTTCCCTGTCCTTCACCATCTCCCAGAGTTTGCTCAAACTCGTGTCCATTGAGTTGGTGATGCCATCCAACCATCTCATCCTCTGTTGTCCCCTTCTCTTCCTGCCTTCAAATTTTCCCGGCATCAGAGTCCTTTCCAATGAGTTGGCTCTTCACATCAGGTTGCTGAAATATTGAACTTCAGCTTCACCATCAGTCTTTTCAATGGATATTCAGAGTTGATTTCCTTTCAGATAGACTGATTTGACCTCCTTGCCATCCAAGGGCCTCTCAAAAGTCTTCTCCAACACCACAGCTCAAAACCATTAATTCTTTGGTGCTCAGCCTTGTTTATGCTCCAACTCTTATATCCATACATGACTACTGGAAAAACTATAGCTTGACATTATGGACTTTTGTTGGCCAAGTAATGTCTCTGCTTTTTAATACACTGTCTTGGTTGGTTATAACTGTTTTTCCAAGGAGCAAGCATCTTTTAATTTCATGGCTGTAGTCACCATCCACAGTGGTTTTGGAGCTCAAGAAAATAATGCTTGTCACTGTTTCCATCATTTCCCTATCAATTTGCCATTAAGTGATGGGACTAGATGTCTTTATCTTTGTTTTTTGAATGTTGAGTTTTAGCCAGTTTCCTCACTCTTGTCTTTCACCTTTGAGAGTCCTATAAAGACATACACTTAGGGAAAAAAGACGTGAAATAGTGAATGGTGATAGAATTATTTGATTTTACTAAATATACTTACCAAATGAAAGCTGTTCTTAATCTTCATTGCCAAAGTAGCTGAAGAAAGCAATGCTTTGTGGAATTGTGACACATCAAGAAGGCATGGCCCCATGACTGGGTTCAGGGTACACCCAGATGCTCAGACCAAGCCAGAGCTTTACTAATTCCAAGGGTTGGAAGGACCTTAGATGTCATGATATTGAATACTGCTCCAGTACTTGATCACCACCCCCTACATTATGTAGACTTTATTTAGGTAATTTCACTGGGACTGGAAACCACTGATGTTGGTCACTCTGAGGAAACCAAAATGTTAGGCAGATCTTTCTTGTTTTGATTAAATAATATCTCACTCTGACTACTCTTCACTGATCCTGGGTTTATCTTTTTTCTTAGGTCTCAGCAGAGCAATGCCCCCCTCCCTCCCAAAAAAGAACATTAGTTCGTTGTTGTTGCGGTTTTCCCTTTGCTTATGTTCAGCTTTTCAGATTTTGGACATGCTGTTCCAAGTCTTTCCTCTCTGCCCAATTCCTTCAATATTTCCTCATGTTTCCAGATTGCTTCTAGTCTTCTCATCTGGCCACCCTCCTGGGTTAGACATACTCTATTTGCTCCTGTAATCTTCCTAACTATCCATAGTACTCCCCCAATTTATATAACTTCCAAGAATTCTTCCCACACCAGGAATGGCTTTGGATTGGGCCACAGTTTCTTCTAATCTCATAATCCGAGTTCTGTGCAACAGAATTCCAGGACTGACCCGGTCTCTACTGATTCCTAAAAAGAAACGATGTGTCACATTTTCACCACCATAATTTTCTTGCCCCATATGTAATATATGCAAGCGTATGTGCTAAGTCACTTCAACTGTGCCTGACTCTTTGTGACCCTATGGACTAGAACCCGCCAGGCTCCTCTGTCCATGAGATTCTCTAGGCAAGAATACTGGAATGGGTTGCCATGATCTCCTCCAGGGGATCTTCCCAATCCAGAGATTAAACCCATCTCTCTTATGTCTCCCACATGGGCAGGTGGTTTCTTTACCATTAGAGCCACCTGCTCAGCATTAAAGTTCTATGACTCACCAGTCACACTAAGGAAATCAACGTTGCTCAGTTGTGTCCAACTCATTGTGACCATATGGGCTGTTGTCCACCAAGCTTCTCTGTCTATGGGGATTCTCCAGGCAACAATACTGGAGTGGGTTGCCATTCCCTTCTTCAGGGGATCTTCCCGACCCAGGGATTGAACCCGGGTGTCCCATGTTGCAGGCAGACTCTTTACCCTTGAGCCACCAGGGAAGCCCACATGGAGGAAACCCCCCCTTGCAATGGTACTTCAAAGACTCATCTTACTGCTTAGACCCCCATGTCACCTTGAGAGTTGAGACAAAGTTTAATTATAAATCCATTAGATATTAACCTTAAATTGAGCTCAGACTAAGATGAATGGTGAAGCAATAATTATACCCTTAAATTACTCTATGTCCAGATGTGTTTCTCCCATCTTTAATGTGTTTTGGGCAAGTTGTCAATAGGTCAGAATATCTTCCCATTATCACCTTTTCAAATTAATCATGTCAGACTCTTACTTTCTTTTTTATACAGAATTGGGAGGTGAGATTCTATGCAACAGTATGTACAAAACAGGATTTTATTAGCCTCTTAGAATCTAGCAAATGTCATGTGTGGGTGCTTGCAATTTTTCGATTGGTTGTATGGCTTATTTTGTCTTCTTTTGTTCTATGACTGTGTTCAGAGAATATTCTCTATGGAAGCCTGATAAAATGCCAAATTCAGAAGTTATTATGTAGCATTTTTGGTCATTTGTTGAAGTAAAGAAATTTATAATACTTTAATTTTATTATTTAAAAGTATAAATAAAAAATTTCCACTGCTCCTTCTATATCTCTTCTTTTCATTTCATCTGTGTTTTTTTTTTTTTTTTTTTGCTGTTGTTATTATTAAATTATTCACTCTCCCTTGCATGCAGATAGTTCAATTTGTCATGAGAAGTTTTCCTTGGAAAGTGATGTGTTTCTTTTAACAATGACCATATCATCATTTACTCCAAGGACCATTGGCTCAAATGACAGAGTGACCTTAAGAGTAACTTAAGAGTAACTTAGGATTGGTCTCATTGTAAATTCTGTTTTCTGTAAAATTTACAAGATATGATTGAGCGTTTCTATGAAACACACTTCTATTTTAAAATCAAGTATCTTTTCTTAAAAGAATTCTTGAAACAGATTAATGGTGACTTCATAACACTCATGACTGGGGCCAAAATAAAGACAAATGTCTCACTTAAATAAAATTTGAATGGATCCTAAAAAATTACAGAAAGGACCAAGACTCAATCTGGAAAGGATTTAAAAAGACTTGGTTTATGTTTAAGAAAAATGATCATTATCAGTGCCTTTCATCTCTCTCTCATTTTCTCCCTCACTCTCTTTCTTCACTTATGCATTTGGCTTCTTCCACCCCTTCCCAAGAAGCCAAAAAAACCAAGAAGATATAGGGAAAAATACTAAAGTGTACCACAGATGTTAAAAAAGAAACAGTGTTTTGCATTTTAGACAAGATTCTATTCAAGCCCTTTGAAAACATGCATTTTAAGTCTGGCTCGTCTCCAAGAAGTGAGGGAAGATTAAAGTAATATATATACTGAGTGTAAAATATGGAGCTAAGGAAAGGGTGACACTTGGATGTGATCAGATATTGGCCTTTGACATCTGACCTTAAATTTCCTGCTTAAAACCGAAAACCTCTGTGTTCTTCATGGAGAAAAAAAAAAAGTAAGGGAGTTCCTTCACTCAAATAAAAAACCTGTGTTTTGTTAAATGTTTCCTGGGGCTTCAACTTCTCTGGAGATATACAGGTTTGAGATTTGTTTGTTTATTTGTTTCCAAAATATATTATTGTGGGTGTTGCATTTTATATAAAACTTAAATATGTGACAAAGTCATTAGATCTCGAAATTGCACACGTTCTATAAAATTTGTCTTGATTCCACTAAGCCTTACATTAATAAGACATCATTTAAATCTGCCAGTGCAAAAAGGAGGAAGTAGGCAGAAATTGGCTATTTTGAAAGGGTTGGGAAAGGGTAAGAAATTGAACAGTGAGTGGCTTTGCTTTGAGATGGCAGATTGAACATACACAGTTAGTTAAACTCTCCCCAAACTTTCTAAAATGATACAAAAATATATTAACCACAAAAGATATAAAACTGCAAGTATAAAAAGAGGGGAAAGGAGACAATAGAACTGGTTTTTTGGTGTTTGAAAGCAGATGGATGAATGATAAATGCCCAGGGAAAAAGAATACTAAGTCAATAAGAAGGACAGATTCTAAGGAGTCTTCAAAAGATCAGGTGACTTTGGAACTAGAAAAGAAGGTGTGTTTAAAAATATGTGGGTCAATTTATATTTAAGAAATAGGATCCCTCTTCCCTTGCTGATCCCCTCTCTCACTCTAAGTGTTGGCATATATGCCTTTACTTAATGACAGAACATTTCTGGAAAAGGGTCTCAGCTTTTAAAAATTTAAGAGACTTGATTAGATTCACTTCAAAAGTCAAGAATGGTCATGGTGGTTTAGTTGCTAAGTCATGTCAAGTCTTCTGACACCATTGTCTGTAGCCCACCAGTCTCCCCTGTTCGTGGGATTTCCCAGGCAAGAATTCTGGAGTGGGTTGCCATTTCCTTCTCCAGGGTATCTTCCCCACCCAACGATTGAACCCACATCTCCTACACTGAAGGCAGTCTCCTGAATTATAGACAGATTCTTTACTGCTGAGCCACCAAGGAAGCCCTATAATCAAGGATATATTTCCCCAACTCGGGGTCCTAAATACACTTCCCCAGCTTAAGATCCTTAAATGCCACATTAGGTAACAAATTCATAGGTTCCAAGAATTAGGGCATGATGTCTTTGGGGGGATTGTTATTCTTCCTACCACAAGGGCTAAGAAAAGGATTATTTTTAGAAGGATGTAGTAATCCAGAAAAGGAATCCTATTTGCCTAAAATAATCTGCAAAGAGAGGGGGCAAAAGGACTGACTTAGTAAATATTTTAAATGTTGTGTAGACATTATGAGGTGATTGACTGACTATAGAAAATATGAGGGACAGAATGTTCAAATATAATGCACAGACTTCCTTGTTGGTTCGGTAATTGGTAGAGCTATTCATTAATAATTAAGATCAAAGGGAAAAGAACAAGATTGAGGAAAGATGAATATATTGATAGTTTGGGGCATAAAAATGAGTAAGGGTCCAGGAAAACTTTTTGGTAAAAGCCTCAAGAAAAGTCTCAGTTTGTAGATTTTGGAATTTTTAGCCAAGGTATATGAAGTCATGTTATTAGATAAAATCATCCATGGGCGATGTGTAGAGAAAGAATGGAAGTACTTAGAGCAGAACTCAGAAATACATTTATATTTAAAAGATAGGCATAGTCAAGGATAGTGTGAAAAAATTAAAGAGTTGAAGAATGTTAAGATGGAAATTCAGGAAACCAAGAGTAAGGAGGATGGTAAAATCCTGGCGAATGTTCATTCTTAGAGGGCTAATGTGCATGTTCTGTAACATCAGGTATGTTATTTATCTTAGAAAGAGAATTTGAAATTCAATCAAGTTAAACAACATAAACATAAATCATATGTTTGCCTACAGATTGCCCACAGAGTTGGGAAATAGCGTTTATTAATTAGTCTCAGAAATTGTAAGTTTTTTATACCTATTTATTTGTCTGATATAGAAAGGGCCTTTTCTAGTCTTCTTACTGATTTTCTAAATTGTTTTGTAAAAAGTTTTCTTCTATAGTCTTCTCTCATATTTAAAACAGACACAGGAATAGATTTGTGCTAAGGACATAAAAAAAATGTGCAAATTGTACCAGAGATTTGTCTGTAAGAATTCAAATCTGTAGACTGAAAGACACAGTGGAAAATTTCTATCTTCTGGCATGCATACTTGTCATTTTGTCTCTTCCAAATGAGCCAAATTTTAAATTTCTCTCCATAAATTATGTGCCAAATCACATTAGGATGCATCTACTTACTTCCTCTATTTCTGAAACCAACTGGATAATCTTCCATATAATGATCATTCTTCAGGGCCAAGACTGTGTTGAGAACCATATTGACTACTTCATGAAACTGGGTCTGTTGTGATGCCTAAGGCTGCTGATACCTGTTGGGACTAAACTTGATGTAGTATTTCTTTTCAATTGACTTACATACATGATCAAGTATAGGTAGAGAGACATTGCTGTCAAAGCCATCTAGTATGTATTATCTAATCATATTTTCTCTTATAACAGTGAAAATTAAATTGAGAGTTGAACAGACTATGTTGAAACATCTCAAACAATTATTTTTTCCCAAATTATGAATGGCATTATTTCTAAAAATATTCTGATGCAGAAGCCCAGCCTAGTAGTAAGTTAATGTATGAGTTCTCATTTTAGCAATTAAACTATTTTAAGTGACAGACATAAAATGTGTTAGATTTTTGTCAAAAGACTGTTCCTATCTAAAAAAGTACTTTACATTCTTTTTTTCAATGAGAAAAGAAAATTCTACTTATCTGAAACTCTTCTGTAAAGTTACATGGATTCTCTAGAGAAACTAACAACCCTGATATTTAAAATTTGTAAACCACATGGTTAATACTGAAATACTTCAGATAAAGTAGTCAGCAATGGCAATTGCCTTGATATAGGTCTAAATGGTAATGCACCTGTATATGTTTCCATTAGATGTATTCTTGAATTTGTCACTGAATCCAAAAATCTTCCTGGGATTTTGATAACTACTCATCGGCTATTATCAAGTGCTTGGTATCTTTTTATGCTACCAACAATTCATAAACATTTGTTATCTTTGACGCAAGTTCCTTATCCACATTTGACAGTTTCCAAAATGAAAAGAATGCTTGGATATTACAATGTATAGTTTCTTCTACATTGGGATTACCAACTTCTGTGTGAGGTTGCTGTTGCTGTTCAGTCACTAAGCCATATCCCACTCTTTGTAACTTCATGGACTGTAACACATGAGGCTCCTCTGTCCTCTACTCTCTCCCAGAATTTGCTCAAATTCATATCCATTGAATCGGTGATGCCATCTAATTATCTCATCCCTCTGCTGCCCCCTTCTCCTTTAACCTTCAATCTTTCCCAACATCAAAATCTTTTCCAATGAGTCAGCTCTTCACATCAGGTAGCCAAAGTAGTGGAGCTTCAGCTTCAGCATCAGTCCTTCCAGTGAATATTCAAGACTAATTTCCTTTCGGATGGACTGGTTTGATCTCCTTGCAGTCCAAGACTCTCAAGAGTCTTCTCCAGCACCACAGTTTGAAAGCATCTATTCTTCAGTGCTCAGCCTTCTTCAGATGTGGTCCAACTATCACATCAGTACATGACTACTGGAAACATCATAGCTTTGACTGTAGGGACTTTTATTAGCAAAATAGTATCTCTGTTTTTTAATACCCAGTCTAGATTTGTCATAGTATTCCTCCCAAGGAGCAAGCATCTTTTAACTTCATGGATGCAGTCACCATGCATCCATTGATTTTGGAGACCAAGAAAAAGAAAATCTGTCACTGTTTCCCCTTTTTCCACTGCTCCCCCTTCTATTTGCCATGAAGTGGTGGGACCAGATGCCACATTTTTCACACGTTGAGTTTTAAGCCAGCTTTCCCGCTCTCCTCTTTCACCTGCATCAAGAGGCCCTTTAGTTCCTCTTCAATTCTGCCATTAGAATGGTATCATCGGCATATCTGTGGTTGTTGATATTTCTCCTGGCAATCTTGATTCCAGCTTGTGAGTCTTCCCCTCAGCATTTCAAATGATGTATTCTACATATCAGTTAAATAAACAGAGTGACAATATACAACCTTGACATCATTCCCAATTTTGAACCAGATTTTTGTCTCATGTCCCGTTCTAACTATTGCTTTTTTACCTGCATATGAGTTTCTCAGGAGACAGGTAAGGTGGTTTGGTACTCCCATCTCTTTAAGAATTTTCCACAGTTTGTTGTGATCCACTCAGTCAAAGGCTTTAGCATAGTAATTGAAGGAAAAGTAGATATTTTTTCTGGAACTCTCTTGCTTTCTCCATGATCCAATGAATGTTAACAATTTGAATTTTTGTTCCTCTGTCTTTTCTAAATCCAGTTTGTACATCTGAAAGTTCTTGGCTCGTGTACGGCTTGAGTATAGCTTGAACGATTTTGAGCATAACCTTGCCAGCATGTGAAATAGTGCAACTCTATCATAGTTTGAACATACTTTGCATTACCCTTCTGAGGGATTGGAATGAAAACTGACTTTTTCTGGTCCTGTGGCCACTGCTGAGTTTTCTAAATTTACTGACATTTTGAATGCAGCACTTTATCAGAATTGTATTTTAGGATTTTAAACAGCTCAGCTGGAATTCCATCACCTCCACTAGCTTTGTTCATACTAATGCTTCCTAAGGTCCTCTTGACTTCACACTCCAGGATGTCTGGCTCTATGTGAGTTACCACCTGGTTATCCAGGTCATTAAGATCCTTCTTGTATTGTGTTTGTATATTCCTGCCACCTCTTCTTAATCTCTTCTGCTTCTTTCAGGTCCTTATCATTTCCTTCCTTTATCATGCCCACCCTTGCACAAATTCTCTTGATATCTCCACTTTTCTTGAAGAGATCTTGTCTTTCCCATTCTATTTTTTCCCTCTATTTCTTTCCATTGTTCATTTAAGAAGGCCTTCTTATATCTCCTTGCTGTTCTCTGGAACCCTACATTCAGTTGGGTATATCTTTTCTCCCATGCCTTTCACTTTTCTTCTTTCTTCAGCTGTTTGTAAAACCTCCTCAGACAACCACTTTGTCCTCTTGCATTTCTTTTTCTTTGTGATGGTTTTGGTTACTACCTGCTGTACAATGTTGTGAACCTCCATCCTAATTCTTCAGGAACTCTGTCTACTAGATTTAATCCCTTGAATCTATCCATCACCTCTACTTTATAATCGTAAAGGATTTCATTTAGTTCATACCTGAATGGTATAGTGGTCAGCAAACAGGAAGTAGGATACTGCTATGTATAAAATAGATAACTAGTGAGAATCTACTGAACAGCAAGATCAGATCAGATCAGATCAGTCACTCAGTCGTGTCTGACTCTTTGCGACCCCATGAATTGCAGCACACCAGGCCTCCCTGTCATCACCAACTCCTGGAGTGCACTCAAACTCACATCCATCGAGTCGGTGATGCCATCCAGCCATCTCATCCTCTGTCGTCCCCTTCTCCTCCTGCCCCCAATCCCTCCCAGCATCAGAGTCTTTTCCAATGAGTCAACTCTTCGCATGAGGTGGCCAAAGTACTGGAGTTTCAGCTTTAGTATCATTCTTTCCAAAGAAATCCCAGGGCTGATGTCTTTCAGAATGGACTGGTTGGATCTCCTTGCAGTCCAAGGGACTCTCAAGAGTCTTCTCCAACACCACAGTTCAAAAGCATCAATTCTTCGGTGCTCAGCCTTCTTCACAGTCCAACTCTCACATCCATACATGACCACAGGAAAAACCATAGCCTTGACTAGATGAACCTTTGTTGGCAAAGTAATGTCTCTGCTTTTGAATATGCTATCTAGGTTGGTCATAACTTTCCTTCCAAGGAGTAAGCGTCTTTTAATTTCATGGCTGCAGTCACCATCTGCAGTGATTTTGGAGCCCCCCCAAATAAAGTCTGACACTGTTTCCACTGTTTCCCCATCTATTTCCCATGAAGTGATGGGACCGGATGCCATGATCTTCATTTTCTGAATGTTGAGCTTTAAGCCAACTTTTTCACTCTCCACTTTCACTTTCATCAAGAGGCTTTTGAGTTCCTCTTCACTTTCTGCCATAAGGGTGGTATCATCTGCATATCTGAGGTTATTGATATTTCTCCTGGCAATCTTGATTCCAGCTTGTGTTTCTTCCAGCCTAGCATTTCTCATGATGTACTCTGCATATAAGTTAAATAAATAAGTTGACAATATACAGCCTTGATGAACTCCTTTTCCTATTTGGAACCAGTCTGTTGTTCCATGTCCAGTTCTAACTGTTGCTTCCTGACCTGCATACAAATTTCTCAAGAGGCAGGTCAGGTGTTCTGGTATTCCCAGCTCCTTCAGAATTTTCCACAGTTTATTGTGATCCACACAGTCAAAGGCTTTGGCATAGTCAATAAAGCAGAAATAGATGTTTTTCTGGAACTCTCTTGCTTTTTCCATGATCTAGCGGATGTTGGCAATTTGATCTCTGGTTCCTCTACCTTTTCTAAAACCAGCTTGAACATCAGGAAGTTCACAGTTCACATATAGGGAACTCTATTCAATGCTCTTTGGTTACCTAAATGGGAAGGAATTCTAAAAAATCAAGAATACATGTACACATATAGCTGACTCACTGCTATACAGCAGAAATGAAAACAACATTGTAAAACAACTATGTTCCAATAAAGATTTTAAGAAAACGAAAGTAAGAGTGATGGCATAAAAGATGTTGAATTTCTACAATAGACTCCAGGAAATAAATATCAAAGCATGAAGTCTTTTTAAGTTTTATTTAGATTTAGTTCACATACCATACACTTAATCCATTGAAAGTTTACAATTTAGTGGCTTTTAATGTATCTACAGATATGAGCAAACTCACCGTAATTTTAGAACATTTTCATTACCTCCAGAAGAAACTCCATATGTTTTAGCTATCACTTCCCTAATCCTCCAACACTCTTCCTCTCTCTCTTCACAGGCAACCAACAATTTTCTTTCTGTTTTTACAGATTTCTCTTTTCTGAACATTTCAGATGAATGAATTCATATTATATATGGTCATTTGTGGCTGGCTTCTTTCACTTTGCCTAATATTTTCAAGGCTCATCCATGTGCATCATGTATCAGTATTTCATCACTTTTATAGATGAATACTATTCCATTGTTTGTATATTTTATATATCCATTCTGTAGTTAACTGACTTTTGGCTTGTTTTTATCTTTTGACTGTTAATAATAATAATAATTCATGTATACTTTCTTATGTGGACTTGTTTTTTCAATTCTCTTTGGTAAACACCCATGAGTGAAATCGCTGGGTCATATGATTAATTGTTTAAGAAACTCTCAGATGGTTTTCTAAAGCATTTGTTCCTCCAACTGTGAAGTCGTAACATTGTGATTGTGAAGGTTAGCAAGAAGAAGTGGTGCTTGCAGCTACTTCTTTAATTAAGGTGGAGACAATTTGGTTGAATTTGAAGGTTGGCTCTATTAGCTGCTGGCGATGTAACCCAAGAAAGATTACTAAACCTCTCTAGTCCTAAATTTCCTTGTTTGCTAAATGGAGATGATCACAGTAACTGTCTCAAACAATTGTTGTGAATATTAAAGAACGTACGTGTACAAAACACTTGTAGGGATCACTGGCACACAGTAGGCACCATATCAATGTAAACCTTGGCTAGGAAGTTCTACAATGAAGGACATGTTATTTGTGTACCAGGACTCTTATGGACTGAATTGTGTTCCCCAGCTTCATATATTGAAACCCTCACTTCCAGTGTGATGGCATCGGGGGACTCTGGGAGGTCATTAGGTTTAGATGAGTTTATGAGGGTGAGGCCTTCATCATGGGATTAATGCCCTTCTAAGGAGAGACACCAGAGAGTTAAAAAGCTCTTTCCTCCCTCTAAAAACACAGCGAGGTAGTGGACATCTGCAAGCCAGGAAGAGAGTCTTCACTGTGGAATCAAACCACCTGGCACCTTTGTCTAAGAACTTCCCAAACCTTCGATCTGTGAGAAAAAAATCCTGTTGTTTTAGCACCCAGACTATGGTATTTTGTTATGGCTACCTGAGCAAGGGCTCAAAAGCAGAGTAGCAGAAGCAAATGGAAAGAATGAGTTTGAAGAGACTTGAGAAAGATGATATATCTAGATGGTCTTTCATGGGCTCCCAACTTTTACTTTGCAAATCACAATTTGTACTTTAATAACATTGGTGATATCCTGATCATATATTTACTATATTGCATTAGAATTGGGTTCCTGGGGTCACACATCTCAAATATTTCATAAAGGACAGGTAACTAGCAGATAGAAATAGTCTTGTTTTGCTTTGCTTTATTCTGCATTGTTTAGAACGATCCTTTTGTATGTCTAACAAAGCAGCATCTTACTTTTAAAACTGTCAAATTGAATTTCCGTTACCTGTTTCTTGTTGCAATTATGATTTAGATTGGAGATGATGTCATGAAACATGGAAGTTGGTATCATATATCTTACATTTCTTAATGAACAGTGGTTACCACTGTTTATCTAGTACCCATCATTGTATTAATTTTTCAGGGAGTATGCAAAAGAAAAAGCAGAAAATTATTTTAAATTTGATGACATTACAATTTACATTGTGAAATAAGCCACAAATTCAGATTAATGTGATGTCTTTACAAAACAACGTTTCAATAGTTTTCAACAGTTATATTAACATAAGAGGAATAGATACTAGAGACGAATATAATCTAAACTTGTGAAAGAATAAAAAGGAGAAAAAAATCTACATTGAAACATGTGAATGAGTTTATTTGCAAATAAGCTGCATCAGTGGATTGGAGAGAAATATAATTCCAGGCATTGGCTATACAAAAAACAACATTAAAAAAAAAAAAAAAAACAGAGGCAGCAACTTGGATATTACAGACCAACAATAGCACATTGTGCTGTACATGCCATAGAAACATCAAGCGGGGGTAGCATTCACAAAGATCTGTCGTTTGTAGTGATGTGGATAAACGTAGAGTCTGTTATGCAGAGTGGAGTAAATCAGAAAGGGAAAAGCAAATAGATATTAACACATATAATGGAATCTAGAAAAATGGTACTGATGAACATATTTGCAGGGCAGGAATAGAGACGCAGAAGTACAGAACAGACGCGTAAACAAGCAACGGGAGGAGAGGTAGGACGAACTGAGAGCAGCATTGACATATACATACTGTCATGTGGGAAATAGCTGGTGGGAAGCTGCTGTATAACACAAGGAGCTCAGCTTGGTGCTCTGCGATTATCTAAATGCATGGGATGGGGGTGTGGAAGGAGGCTCAAGAGGCAGAGTATTTATATTTAAATACACACACATAGCTGATTCACAGCGTTGTACAGCAGACACTAACACAACATTGTAACACAATAATATTCTAATTTAAAAATATCCTCGTTACCTGATACTTTGTAGTGTTTTCTCTCACGTCACGCAGCTAGATATGCAGATTTTTAAGAAGTCGGTGGCAGGGAGTCATTAACAGAATGGAGATTTTATTCAAAATACTAATTTTTAGACTGCTAGAAACACAAGACATTTCCTCATCTTTTATGTCATTATTTAATTATGTGTAAGTGAATACTTCCCTTTTTTCCCGGTGATAGCAATGACAAGACAGAGATTTCAATAGATGGACTGAGCTCTGCTTTTGAAAATATGCTTCTGTTTTATGTCACTGAACTTTGAAAATAAAGAGTAGATTTGATCTAAAAGATAGGAAGGTGGAAGGAAAGAAATCAGGAAAGAAGAAACGAGGAAAAAAAAAAAAAAGGGAAGGTGGCCAGGAGAATACATGGTTTCTTTACATGATTCGTTTTGCTCTTTACTATCTTTATCAGTTCTGTTGTCATCTGCTTAAATAGCTCTGCCTCCCAGCACATGATGAAGTGGGAAGCTGTTAGGCTGGAAAGTCCCAAAGCACAAGTGGCTGCTCTGCATTCACAGGGTGTGCTCCCTGCTAGTTATGGCTCAGCTGAAAGTGACAGCAATTCTCACAAAGGCTATGGCTGCTAAATAAAAGCCCAGAGCACGTTCCCCTTCATGGTGCTGCTCTCTTTCTCTGGCTCCATCCCCCCAGATGGTTCTGGAAGCATAAACTGAAGTTCACTTTTAGAAGTAAAGGCTGATCTGCCTTCATCTTGGTGAGCACCTCCTGCCACCAAGAAGACACCCATATTACATGCTGAGATTCCGGGGCTGAATCCCGTGTTACAGATGGGAAACTGGGTGAAGAGAGTCCAGACTTCATGAAAGGACCGTGTTTCCATCCAGGAGGAAACAGCTGCAGAGAGAACTGTGAAATGTCATGTTAGAGTAATGCAGCATGCTGGAATACACTAAAAGGGCTGGTTATACCAGGGCCACACTTTGGGGACAAAAGCAGTAGGGAAAATCTCCATGTGTTCTCTCTTCTCCCCCCACCTCCTCATCATTTCTCTGACAGTAAATACAGATCAAAACAAGTATCAAAACCATTCTTAGAGGATAATTATACTAGGATGTAAGAATATTGCTAATAACACTACATAACAACTATTGCTATTTAAGAGTGCTTTGAAAACCGATTCAATATGTGAGCATGGACATAATGATTAGTCATTCCGCCTTGAAAACAGGTAGGTACATAGCAAGTAGGGTGGAATTACGTATGTATATATAGCATTTTCTATTTGTAAAAGCACAACCTCTTCTCATTGACTACCTTCTTGAGTCACTGCCATTGCTTGCTTGCTTCAACCATGAATCCTAGGCCATTATTCTCATTCACCAGATTCTGTAAATGGCACTGAGGTCCAAGGTTAAAGCAGGTCTAAATATGTGCATGGTATATACATTTATCTGTAATATATATTATCTGTATGACATCTCATGAGACATGGTAATTAGATTGATTTCTTTAATGTGTATTCTAAGCTGAGAGCTTTCCTTGTCTTAATCTTTTTGAATTATTTTAAAGAAATGGTTTCACTGGCTGGAATTTAAAAATCTGTGTGTTCCAATTGTGTACCCTCTTTTACCTCTGTTGATTCCATCCTGCTGAATCAACACTTGGATGATTGTGAAAGGAAGACTAAGTGAGGATTCAGAATCCTGACAGGCATCAACTTGAGAGGGGTTGGGAAAGTGCAAAAGAGTCAAGGTATCACTTAATCATGGCTAGGAGAGGAGGATCAAGGGCAGTGGGATTCCAGTAAGATTATTTCAATTGCATGTTTTAACCATCTGAGACTCTAGGGTGGGAAGAATCTCTCAGAGATCAATCAACCCATCCCTCTGCTCTGGGCAGAACCACACCTAGGTAATTCCAGAGCGATGAGGTGATACTTCTTTTAGAATGACTCTACAACCGAACGCTGACCGAAAAGTACACCAACTGGAACTACTAATGACTCATGCACTTCAGAGTCTGCCGTTGTCATTTATAGCTTAATTAGCACCTTTTAAACCACACTATATTTTACTACATTTCTCATTGTCAGATATTACGAATAGCCTGAGCCGTAAACAATTTCATTATTTAAGGCATTAAGAAGAATAAGGCAAACACATTATCCTGGCTCCAGAAATTACAGCAGTAGGATTTGTTTCAAATAGAGGCAAACTCTATAAAAATGAGCAAATATGAAATCTAGCCCAGACTATTTAGAAACAAGAGAGAAATGAATCAATTACTTTTTATTAGTAAACATTCAAAGACCCCAATAAGTAGATTTATTTTAAAAACAGATGTGGATTAAAAATACAACAAAAATACTGTAACTAAACTTAACAAGGAAAAGCAAGAGTTCCAGTACTATTTATGCTAAATTTTTTTAAATAGGAGAATAAGATAATCAAGCTTTTTTTTTTTTAATTGCTATATCTGTATCTATCATCTTTGCATGTATGTACGTGTGCTTTTTATTCTAGGATAGCTATTGCTTTTCTTCCCTATGACTCTGTCAGCATTCATTAGATAATTTATTTATTAAATAATTTTAATGAACTATTTTTTGTGACCAGTTTTAGGTTTACAGAAAAATTGGCAGAAAGTATAGAGTTCTCACTTACTTGCTCCTGCTGACACTAACACTGTTAATGTTTTGGACTGTGACCATTCTAATAGGTGTGCAATGGTGTCTCATTGTTGCCTGAATTTGCAATTCCTTGATGATATATGATGTTGAGTATCTTTTCGCATGCCTATTTCCTACCTCTTTGGTGAGATGTTTATCTTTTGCCTACTTCTGAATTGGGTTGTTGTCGTTGAGTCCTGTGATATATAAACCTTTAGTGAGATGGTGATAAAGTATGTTTTGGGGGGCATTTCATGGTCCTGTAATTAGTCCATGTCAGTGGGCTAGACTTCTCTGGGCTATTACCTTTTCATTTCCCTTTCTTCACCCTTCTGTAGGTAAGATAAGTTGGCTAGAGGGGGCTGGAGTTAGCTCCTTCTATTCCTCCAGGTCTGTTAAACACCAATAAAACCTTGGTAGGTTAGGCTCTGGTAATATAGTTCCCCTTGAGGAAAGGCCCTTTTTATGAGTAGAATACTCTTGACATTTTTTCAAAATGTCCTTTCTCCCTTCCCCCCTGCAGAACAAAAAGGATTTTTCTCTGATGTTCACTGTGAGAACCTAGTAAGGCTCTTGGTGGTAAAACTCACAAAAGCATGGAACCCCTTTAAGACGTGGCCTCCATGACCTGTTTAACTCTCAGACTCTTCCATCCTGAGCTTCCAACAATTTGTCAATTGTAGTTTAGGTTTTCCTACCCCCCATACTGTTTTCCACAAAGGCTTCTGCTCCTAGGTTTCTACCCAAAGTTATGACTCTCTGTTTCCTCCTGATTCTCCAATTTGGGGCACGGTGGGCGTGGTTTGCCGCGTGACCTCAATTCTCTGACACATCTAAGGAGAGCTTTTTATTTTCCCGTTGTTCAGACCTTTTTCTTGCTGTGATGATTGAACTGACAACCTCCACGCTCCTTACGTGCTGGACCAGAAATTGGAGGTATCTGAGATATTTGTTTCTGATGCTCACACGGAGAAGCTCAATCTGGCCTTCCACTGGTCTCATTAGAAGTTTCCTACTCACACTTGCTGTTTTCTTTTTTCTCACAAAGCCTTTTAAATCCCATGTTTCTTTTTGTTTGTTTTTGTTAACGATAATCATTTTGTTCTTAAATTACTTTACAGCTGTGACAGAGTTTTAAAATTTTCAGATTTTTATTAAATGTATCCATGCTTTCCCCTGGTGGCTCAGTGGTAAAAGATCTGCCTGTAACTCAGGAGACATGGATTTGATCCCTTAGTCAGGAAGATCCACTGGAGGAGTAAATGGCAACCCATTCCAGTATTCTTGCCTGGGAAATCCCACAGACAGACGAGCTTGGCAGGCTACAATCCATGGGGTTGCAAGAGTCAGACAAGACATAGCGACTAAAATAACAATAGCAATGAGTCCATCAGGGAAATGGAAACTCTCATATCACACATAAAACCACTAACTAACTTAAATTAATGGATTTTTAAGTTTACAGAAATATCATCATCACTATGCAATCAAAATAAGAGTGTAAAAATGTGTTCGTTTCCTCTTGAGTTGTCATTATCTTCCCTATTTCTATGACTGATCACTTAGATTGTTGTGGCTGCTAATTGAATTGTATTTTAAAATATGTACTTTGTTTGGTTTAGTGGAAACTGTGAACTATGCAGTTGATGACAAAATTATGTATCTAGTTTTCCTTTTTTACAAATAATCTTTAAATTTCAGCAGTCACATTTTTATAAACTGTAGTCTCACTGTCAGCACTTTCTCCTCAAGCAGCATGTTTTTCTCAATTGGAATTTCACACCTCTACACTCACTTACTAACTTCACCAGTGAGGATAATAAATATGATATAGAGCTCGAGGTTATTCGCTCACTTGGTTTGTCTTTTCATTTTTCATCAAAAAAGAAATAACAATAACTTTACCTAATATGTACTAAGTAAAAAACCCTACTAATTAGTTGACAATTAATTAGGCCCAAAATACAGCAGTTCTCTGCTCCTTGCCTCCCACTTATGGCATTAGTAATCCACTTTTAAACATTTGATGAAGATAAAGCCATCTTTTATCTAAAAGACTAATTTAGAAAACATTTTTTAGAATGCTTGCAAAATGCTGTGTACATATTTAATCACTAACATTTCTAAAAGTTGCTATTTGTAAAGCTAGAGCACAAGACATTACAGAAGTGCTTCAAATATATTTCCAAGTTAGGACAAAATATTTAAATCATGTATTTTAAAAGTTGATGATGCTATCTCCCAACTTCTTTTTTTTTTAATTCATTTTTAATTGGAGGATAATTGCTTTATAATATTGTGCTAATTTCTGCTATCTATCAACATGAATCAGCCATAGGCATACATATGTCTCCTCCCTCTTGAACCTCCCTTCCACCTCCCACCCCATCACACCCCTCTAGGTAGTCACAGAGCACTGGATTTGAGCTCCCTATATGGAATCTAAAAAAGATGAATCTATTTGCAGGGAGCAGTGTAGATGCCGGAGAAGGCAATGGCACCCCACTCCAGTACTCTTGCCTAGAAAATCCCATGGACAGAGGAGCCTGGTAGGCTGCAGTCCATGGTGTCACTAAGAGTCAGACACGACTGAGCAACTTCACTTTCACTTTTCACTTTAATGCATTGGAGAAGGAAATGGCAACCCATGCCAGTGTTCTTGCCTGGAGAATTCCAGGGACAGGGGAGCCTTGTGGGCTGCCGTCTATGGGGTCGCACAGAGTCGGACACGACTGAAATGACTTAGCAGCAGCAGTGTAGATGCAGATATATCTTCCAACTTCTCTCAACAATTGTCATGTGGGATAAATTAACCAACAGCTGAATATATGGAACAACTAAAATTGCAGAAACATTAATACAATGCTATAAATATCCTCTCTTCTCATACAAAAATCCTTGAGAATCAATGGTAATAGCTTCAGTTGAAAACAAATCATGTCCTAGCATTGATGTGGATATATGTTTTTACAATTTAATGAATAGTTAATAGCTATGATTTTATTATTGGTAAAAGTAAGACTACCTTTGTGTGTCTTTGTGTGTGTGTGTGTGTAACATCAACACCTGTGATACAGAAAACCAATAAAGAAACTAGAGATGATGAAGATTTGTAGTTTGTACCATAGAGTTTTGCCATAGAGGGCAGTGACATAACAGAACTATTAATTGCTGAATATAACCTTCGTGCCCATATCACTTTGGTCTGTGGGAATTCGAAGGGCTCACTTTAAATGAAGACTTCATTCCTGGAACAAATAAATAGGTTTTGATATTGAGACAGACTCAGCCAAAGGCATTCAGCTCTGCTAACCTTTAAGTCATGTGGTTCAGCATTGAATAAATTGCAGGTCAAATCTCGCCAGGAGCTATGCTCTGGACTTTTAGAAAAACAAAACTAAATTATTCTGTCCACCTTGCTGATGGCACTTCATGTCTGCCTGACCCAGGCACATGCCAAGCACTCAGTGCTCCATAAAGGTGAGTCCAAAGTCCCCTCTACTTCCCTGTTACCATGTCAATTACCTGGTTTTCCTAGCCATATGCTTATGTCTGAATTGCTCCTGTGTCAATCTCATTTTTTATTATTTCATTATAATAGTCGCTAAGAGTCAGACACGACTGAGCAACTTCACTTTCACTTTTTACTTTCATGCATTGGAGAAGGAAATGGCAACCCACTCCAGTGTTCTTGCCTGGAGAATCCCTGGTGGGCTACCATCTATGGGGTCACACAGAGTTGTACACGACTGAAGCAACAGCAGCAGCAATAATAGCAATCAGAATGAATGTTTACTTAATACTTACCATAGGACAGTCTCCTAAGTGCTGTGTATGTATTAACTCCTAGTCTTTACTGTAACCCTTCGAGGCACGTTCTACTATTTTCATCCTTTTGAAGGTGAGCAATCTTCTGAGGTAAATTATATTATTATACCCACTCCACAGATGCCGGTACTATTAATATCTCCATTTTACAGATTAGCATACCTGTTGGGTGACCTGCCAACCTTGTAATAGTGGAGCTGTGAGACCAAAGAAAGAGCCCAGAGACAGCAACAGACATCAACAATTTTTGGGATAGGGAATCTTACAATTCTGAAGGAAGAGGTCCGGGAGTGATAGCCCACCACATATGGCATGTGGCAGGCAGAACATGGCAACAGTCTTTGCTACCTGGGGTAGGAGAAGGCTGTCATTTACAGGTGGAACTGATGTCAGGTTGACTCACCATGTACCAGGGAAACCAGTGGCTCCAGCAGGGGGCAAGCACATAGTCAGTTACTAATTAAGGGTTGGTCAACCATGTGAGTGAGTCAGGGGTTAACTGAGCAGAGATGTACAGAAAGCAAGGAGCCATCTCGAATGGCCTGACCATGCAGTACTTTAGTTTAGAGAGGATAACCTTCTCAAATGTCACACAGGTTGGTAAGTGACAAAAGAAGGGTTTGAACCCAGGCATTCTCTTCCTGGAGTCCCTGCTTTAAACTCCTTCATTGTACAGCCTCAGTCTTGCTGCAGACCCTTGGATGTTGTTGATTCACGATCTTCGTGAGTTTGAATTTCAGCTACTTTAATCAATCTGACTTGACTTTTAGTGTTCTGCTCCTATTTGAAATACAATTAAAATCATTCTTTGGAAAAATACAGGGCTGTTTTCTCTCCATACATTTTAGTCGCTTAGTCGTGTCCGATTCTTTGCGACCCGATGGACTGTAGCCCGCCAGGCTCCTGTATCCGTGAACATCTCCAGGCAGAAATTCTGGAGTGGGTTGCCATTCCCTTCTCCAGGGGATCTTCCTGACGCAGGGGCTGAACCTGGGTCTTTTGCACTGCAGACAGATTCTTTACTATCTGAGCCAGTGGGGAAGTAAAGCTGTCTCCTCATGATACGATCAGTTGTCAGAACTGTCAATGCGGATGAATGCGTGTGTCTGTATGTTCATGTGCCTGCGTGCATGCGTATGCAGGACTGTGCATGGGAGCCCAAGACAGGATTTTAAAACTTCGTGCAATTTTGCCATGGTTTTCATATTATTGAGCATGCTCATTCTTCTGGATCGGGCATTCCTGGCATTAGAGTAGTAAAATAAAATATTTGTGTGTGGCTTTAGGAGTAAGGTGCACCCCTCACTGGGCCTGTGATCTCTAGCTCAGGTAGGATTCCTGAATTATTCAGTTGAGCTTGACAGAGCTCTCCACGGGACTGCTAGCAGTGATGATATTCAAGTGGTCATTTTCTAGAAGAATTCTTGCCCTTAAAGTCCTTAAAGGCTTTGTCTGCTATATACTTCCTAACTCCCGGGATCCATCTCAAGCTCTCTGAATGGCTTCACTGAAGCTTATGTTTTGGGATGAGGGGCAAATGTTTTCATGGAGAGTAAACTTGAAGCACTCCACTAACTGCCCAAGAATTTTTTTAGAAAGGAAAACAAAACAATCTCTTCTTACCATCACAATATTGGTCATCTTATACATTTGATATGCGTAACATCCTGTACATTTGATAGTCTCACTGTTTCTCAGCCACCTGAGAAAGTTTGAATTAAGTGTGAAAATATGTGGTCTTGTCACTTTCCTTTTTGACCTCTTGTTGATGAAAACATTCTAGCCAGATTCATGAACTTGCTGCTGAACTGCAAACACTTGCTTCTAGACTCCTCTCTGTAGGGAAAAAAGCAAACCCTCATGTGTTTAAGTCAGTGCCTGTTTAAGTCAGTCAGGCTGTATTACAGCCAAATCTGATTCCTAAATTCTGTACTAGCTATGAGATTTTGGGGCAGATTCAGTAATCCTTCTAAACTTGTTTCCTTATTTGTAAAATAGAGGTCTTACCAGTACTATCTGAGAAATACTTTAGAGATTAAAAGTATCATGCATAGAATATATTTATTACAGTTCCTGGTATAATGTGGTAAGTGTTAAAAAATGCAAGTTATCATTACTTATCTTCATATAAATATGATCATTGCTTAAATCCAGCTTAGACTTTAAATCAGGAAAATATAGGCTATGATGGAGGGAAGTGGCATGTCTTAAGAAATTCCTGCAGCTACCTCAAAGTTTTCCTTGGTACTCTGATTTCTAAAATGTGGAAGAAATGAAGATGTATCCAGGTAATAAACTTTAAAGTCAGCCAAATCCATGTTAGATGGATAATTCTGTATAATAAGAGTTGGTTATTCAGATGAAAGGGGCTCATACCTTAAGTAAAAAAAAAATATTGTAGAGGTTATTTATATTCATTCTGATTCAAGGGGGTTTTGTCATTTTTATATTTACTTTTGTGATTGCAGATGTGATGTTCCAAAACTTTATTTATAACCCCAAATTTCACCTTCCAACAAATGTACACCTCAACAGATGGTAACTGCCTTGGTTGTGGCCACTTAAATTAAAATATATGCATGTGTATGCATGAGTGTCGATGAATTTATACCTATGGAATTTTACTTTGAAATGAGGTCACTTGTCTATTAAAACTTAACCCCTTATGAAAAGGACTCAAATACCAGGTAGTACAGTGATTTTTTTTATTAACTCTTCACAGTCAGATTTGACAGTTTCTTCCATGTTTTTTTTTATTTCTTTATATGTATTTTAATTTTTAATTGAAGCATAGTTGACTACAATGTTGTATTAGTTTCAGGTGTACAATATTACAATTAGGTATTTTTATGTTGTTGTTGTTCAGTCACTAAATCATGTTCAACTCTGCAACCCCAGGGACTGCAGCATGCCAGGCTCTACTATTTCCTGGAGTTTGCTCAAATTCATGTCCATCGAGTCAGTGACGCCATCCAATCATCTCATCCTCTGCCACTCCCCTCTCCTCCTGCCCTCTGTCTTTCCCAGCATCAGGGTCTTTTCAACTTCCATGTTTTTTAAAAATTTTCTTTGAATCTCTGATTTCGAATTCTACCTAGAGTTCTACCTTGGAAACTTTGGGTCCAATATTTATATGTTATATCATCCTGCAGTCAAAGCTTTTTAAGACTTGTTTCTGCAGAGCTCCCTCTTCCTAAGTACTTCTTTTATATATGACCTGGCCTCTACTTAGGAAAGTGTTGTTGTTAGTTGGAAAAGTTTACATATTGCTGCCAATAACTCATGAATATTCCCATAATGTCTTCTGTTTCACTTCTAGGCCAACTAAACATATGTGTGTAAATGCATGATTCTTCCATAACACACACACGCAAACAGATTATAGCTCAGTTATTAAATCTTTAATTAAAGTAGTTGTTTGCTGTTGTTTAGTTGCTAAGTCATGTTGGACTCTGTGATCCTGTGGACTGTAGCCTGCCAGACTCTTCTGTCCATGAAATTCTGCAGGCAAGAATATTGGAGTGGGTTGTCATTTCCATCTCCAGGAGATCTTCTCGACCAGGGATTGAACCCAGATCTATTATTTGGCAGGTGGATTCTTTACTACTGAGTCCCTTGGGAAGCCCCCATCAAACTAGTACTTAAGTTCTTTTATAATGAAAATTTGAATTTTCCTTTGATGCCTAATATGCCATATAAAGGATCATGTTATCTGATTCTAGATAACTCTGACTAGTTTTATGAAGATGGTCCATGGCAGGACCCACTTCATAGTCATGCAACCTACCCAGTCACAGCACCCTGAATAAGGTTTATTAATATTCTATTGTCTCCAGCTCGAAATTCATAATAATTTTTGAACAAGGGGCTCAGCATTTTCATTTTACACTAGGCCCTGAAAATTATGTAGTTGGTTCTGGGCTCAGTTGGGCTTCCCCTGTAGCTCAGACAGTAAAGAATCTGCCTGCAATGCAGAAAACCTGGGTTCAATTCCTGGAGATCTGCTGGAAGAGGAAATGGCAACCCACTACAGTATTCTTGCCTGAAGAATCCCATGGACAGAGGAGACTGGCAGGCTCCAGTCCATGGCGTCACAAAGAGTTGGACAGGACTGAGTGACTAGCACTTCACTTCACTTCTGGGCTCAGTATTTGACTTCTATTCAGCTGGAACTATAATTCCTGGTATAAGTTGATTTTCCAGAGGCAAAGCATTTGGCAGCAATGTTGCTCAATAAACTTTCCTTTTGATTTCACGAATCCAATATTACATCAGCAAAGAAGTCCCTAGGGTTTTGGATTTGTACCAATGTTTTATAATTGACTTTGACTTATACAGTAAAAATAAAGTTTGTACTTCTTAATATCTTTTAAAACTACTACATTTGTAGAAACACTATTTTATAGACAGACTCACCATACTGCTCTTGTTTCTTTTACATATTTAAGAGTTATGATTAATTGCAACTGATATCTTAACAAATGGCAATATAATCAGTGTTTCAAAAGAGATAATTGAGCAATTTTCATGAGATTTAATTAAATCTCTTTGATTCAAACTAAAAATACATTGTGAAAATTGATATTGAATTTTGATCTTATAAGCTTTATGTATTCTTCAATTACTTTAAGTGAAACATGATATTTGAAAGATAAGAATGGCTGCAATGCTGAAAATTTCTTTTTTGTGTATGGAAAACTGATATATGATTGCTAGATATTGAGATCAATTTTAAGGTTCTATTTTTCTCTCAACCAATTCCTAAGTGAGATAGATTTGTTTCTTGGGAAATATGTGGTGTAAGTCAATATCACTAATACAGTGCAAACCCACAGTGACTTTGTGTTTCCAATATTCTAAAGAATTCTAAGGGGTTCCAACAACTTAGCTTGGATGGAGTTATAATTCTTTTAAAGTTTCAGTAAATAGTGATTGATATGAACAGAAGTTAAGGTAATGTCAGTTATTTTAAATGACTACATTTATTCACAGATCCTTTCGATAAAACCCATCTCAAGCTAACAGGTAAAGGAAGTGATATGAGTAATGCTTTATAAGAATGTGCTATATGGTATTATTTTTTATTAGAGTATAATTGCTTTACAAAGTTGTGTTTCTTTCTGTTGTACAACAACATGAATCAACTAAATGTGTGCATATATCTCCTCCCTCTTGAAACTTCCTCTCACCCACTCCATCCCACCCCTCTAGGTCACTGCAGAGCACCACGCTGAGCTCCTTGTGCTATACAGCTGGTTCCCACTAGCTGGATACACATGGGAGTACATCTTACACATGGAGTGTATATATGTCAGGGCTACTGTCTCAATTTGTCCCACTATCCCTTCCCCAACCCTGTGTCCACATGTTCATTCTCTGTCTGCATCTCTCTTCCTACCCTGCAAACGGTTCCATCTGTACCATCTTTCTAGATTCCATACATACGTGTAAATCTATATGATAATTTTAAGAGTCAGTGTTTTATTTTATCCCAATAAGGTGTTTACTTGGTTTTTGTTTGTTTTTATGTCAAAGATTTTAACATATCTTTTAAGGTCTATTTTCTATTCTCTATCAACAGCATGTGAGTTTCTCCCACATATAACAATTTTTCATTTTTGTTCTTCCACATATTTTTTTTCCTATTCTTCCAGTAAGCTTCAGCCTTTTAGCTAATTCATCTCCTGATGATTTTCCACGCTTCCAAATTAATAATTTTTGCTCTCCCAGAAGAGAGGTAAAAGGCAGATGTTTCTCATTCATAAGACCATGATTCCCTTTGTTTTCTGTTTAGGAGGTTCATATTAGTTATCACTCAGAGAGGATGCTAAACATTCCAAACAACACCCCTGCATTAAGCAGAATATTATTATCTTATTCTGTGTGACCTCTCATTGACCTTTCTGATATGCTCATTCTCGAGAAAGTGTTCCTTTTTAGAGGCATGAATCCTTTTGAGAATCTGATGAAAATAAGTCTTCTTTCTCATTTACAAATAGTGCACATGATTTTGGGAGATGAATAGACTCTGGAGGCCCATACATGAACCAAATAGTATGAACACCTGCTCTAACTGATCAATTTCTCTGTTAAGGACATTTCATTGTGGATAGTTTTTCTAGAATTATTCACTTTGTGTCACCTATCTTTACTCTCTACTCTGTTACCTTCTTTATTGCATCTTTGTTCTTTAAAAATGTCCCTTTCAGACAATAATGTTTCTATTAAAATTGAACCTGTCTGAAGCATTGCAGTGATGCATAATTTTCAAGGTCCATTTCTCTGATGTCATCCAAACGCCCCTTAATTCTGAGCAAACTCTTGTCCTATTGATTTTTATAAATGAAACAAAATAGATAAATCCATATTCAGCGAACGTGAGCTGAATATATTGATTAGTACCTTATATCAATTCAGTTCAGTCGCTCAGTCATGTCCAACTCTTTGCAACCCCATGAACCACAGCATGCCAGGCCCCTGTCCATCACCAATTCCCAGAGTTTACCCGAACTCATGTCCATTGAGTCTGTGATGCCATCCAACCATCTCATCCTCTGTTGTCCCCTTCTCCTCTTGCCTTCAATCTTTCACAGCATCAGGGTCTTTTCAAATGAGTCAACTCTTTGCATCAGGTGGCCAAAGTATTGAAGTCTCAGCTTCAAAATCAGTCCTTCCAATGAACAGCCAGGACTGATCTCGTTTAGGATGGACTGGTTGGATCTCCTTGCAGTTCAAGGGACTCTCAAGAGTCTTCTCCAACAACACAGTTCAAAAGCATCAATTCTTTGGTGCTCAGCTTTCTTTATAGTCCAACTCTCACATCCATACATGACTACTGGAAAAACCATAGCCTTGACTAGACGGATCTTTGTTCACAAAGTAATGTCTCTGCTTTTTAATGTGCTGTCTAGGTTGGTCATAATTTTCCTTCCAAGGAGTAAGCATCTTTTAATTTCACGGCTGCAATCACCACCTGCAGTGATTTTGGAGCAAAAAAAAAAAAAAAAATCAGCCACTGATTGTTTGGTATGAAGTGAAGGGACCGGATGCTATGATCTTAGTTTTCTGAATGTTGAATTTTAAGCCAACTTTTTCACTCTCCTCTTTCACCTTCATCAAGAGGCTTTTTAGTTCCTCTTCACTTTCTGCCAGAAGGGTGGTGTCATCTGCGTATCTGAGGTTATTGATATTTCTCCTGGCAATCTTGGTTCCAGCTTGTGCTTCCTCCAGCCCAGTGTTTCTCATGATGTACTCTGCATATAAATTAAATAAGCAGGGTGAGAATATACAGCCTTGATGTACTCCTTTTCCTATTTGGAACCAGTCTGTTGTTCCATGTCCTAACTGTTGCTTCCTGACCTGCATATAGGTTTCTCAAGAGGGAGGTCAGGTGGTACGGTATTCCCATCTCTTTCAGGATTTTCCACAGTTTATTGTGATCCACACAGTCAAAGGCGTTGGCATAGTCAATAAAGCAGAAGTAGATGTTTTTCTGGAACTTTCTTGTTTTTTTGATGATCCTACGGCTGTTGACAGTTTGATCTCTGGTTCCTCTGCCTTTTCTCAAACAAGTTTGAACATCTAGAAGTTCATGGTTCACGTATTGCTGAAGCCTGGCTTGGAGAATTTTGAGCATTACTTTACTAGCATGTGAGAGGAGTGCAATTGTGAGGTAGTTTGAACATTCTTTGGCACTTCCTTTCTTTGGGATTGGAATGAAAACTGACCTTTTCCAGTCCTGTGGCCACTGCTAAGTTTTCCAAATTTGCTGGCATATTGAATGCAACACTTTCACAGCATCATCTTTTAAGATTTGAAATAGGTCCACTGGAATTCCATCACCTCCACTAGCTTTGTTCATAGTGATGCTTCCTAAGACCCACTTGTCTTGACATTCCAGGATGTCTGGCTTTAGGTGAGTGATAACACCATCATAATTATCTGGGTCATAAAGATCTTTTTTGTACAGTTCTTCTGTGTATTCTTGCCACTTCTTCTTAATATCTTCTGCTTCTGTTAAGTCCCTACCATTTCTGTCCTTCATTGAGCGCTCTTTGCATGAAATGTTCCCTTGTTATCTCTAATTTTCTTGAAGAGATCTCTAGTCTTTCTCATTCTATTGCTTTTCTCTATTTCTTTGCATTGATTGCTGAGGAAGGCTTTCTTATCTCTCCTTGCTATTCTTTGGAAGTCTGCATTCAAATAGGTATATCTTTCCTTTTCTCCTTTGCTCTTTGCTTCTTTTCTTTTCACAGCTATTTGTAACCTTATATCAAGGGGAATGTAAAACTTAACGTGAAATGGTTTATCTCTAATAGTCACATTTATACTAATTAGTAATGCTGATATTGTTCATGACTGATATTAATTTAAGGGCTTCCCAGGTGGCACAGATTATCCACCTGCCAATGCAGGAGATGCAGGTTAGATCCCTGAGTGGGGAAGATCTCCTGGAGAAAGAAATGGCAACCCATTCCAGTATTCTTGCCTGGGAAATCCCATGGACAGAGGAGCCTGGTGGACTACAGTCCACGGTGTCACAGAAGAGTCAGACACAACTGAGAACATACACATAATATTAATTTATTATTTTCCCAATAACAATGCTAAATATGTTATTACTATCTTCTTTACTGCCTCCTCCTCCTTCTATAACAGGTGACATAAATTCAAAGAGGTTAATTAAACCTTACTCAGTCACTACTAGAAAACTAATAGAAACTGGCTTTAAACACAGATTTCTGTAACTTCAGAAGCACTTCACATCTTCTTTACCTCTTATTTACAATAGTAGGAGGGAATGTTAGGACCTATGAATTTACCCATCCGTCCATCCACCCACATACACATACAATTAGTAAGGGCAGAAGAGAGGAAATGTATGAGATACATATGAGATTATGTGGGAATTAGGGGGAGCCAGGAAACACTTGGACTTTTCTTCATGGAAAAAAAGGGCGTTCGAAACATGCCGTGAATGATACCTAAAACTGAACAGGAAATAGTAGAGAAGAGTTGTGAAGGCTGAGGAACTTGTAGAAATGTCTACACAGGGCATGATTGGCAGTTCTGCTTGGCTAGAGTAGAAAATGTGGAAAGTAGAATTAGGAGAGAAAATAAACGTTGGAAGGAGCTGTAGGCCAGATACCAGAGAACACTGAATTGCAGGAATAGGGGTATGAACTTGCTTCAGCAGGAGTGAACAACGGAAGATTTTAAACAGAAGAAGGTCATCATCGGCACAGTGTTCGTACATGGCTCTGGGTGAAGAAGGTCATCATCGGCACAGTGTTCGTACATGGCTCTGGGTGAAGAAGGTCATCATCGGCACAGTGTTCGTACATGGCTCTGGGTGACAGGGAGCAGGGAGATTTGCCTTGTGTAGAGATGGAGATATGTGGTCATTCTTTTGGCCGTATTTATCAAATTAAGACACAAATGATGGCCTTCTCTCTGGAAAGAAGCCCTGTTATTGGAAAAATTATATAGCTAATACAGAGAGAAACCTGACACTTCTCAGACTGCTCAGTGAGTTCTAGTCTTTTGTATAATGGCAGCTTCCACATTCATTTCTGTTCCCTTTTGCTCTCATCTTTGTTTTTGATTCATTTTTGTAGAGGTTGCATTCAGAAGACTTTTTTTTTTAATATATATGACCCTCTTCTGAGACATTGCTTTGCCAACAAAGGTCCGTCTAGTCAAGGCTATGTATGGATGGTCATGTATGGATGTGAGAGTTGGACTATAAAGAAAGCTGAGCACCAAAGAATTGATGCTTTTGAACTGTGGTGTTGGAGAAGACTCTTGAGAGTCCCTTGAACTGCAAGGAGATCCAACCAGTCTATCCTAAAGGAAATCAGTCCTGGGTGTTCACTGAAAGGACTGATGTTGAGGCTGAAACTCCAATACTTTGGCCACCTGATGTGAAGAGCTGATTCATTGGAAAAGATTCTGATGCTGTGAAAGATTGAAGGCAGGAGGAAAAGGGGACAACAGAGGGTGAGATGGTTGGATGGCATCACCGACACAATGGATTTGGGTGGACTCTGGGAGTTGGTGATGTACAGGGAGGCAGAGTTGGACACGACTGAGCCACTGAACTGAACTGAACTTCTGCTGTTGTACTTTTGACACTGTTTATCTTCCTCTCACTTTACCACCGATGCTCTGCTTCTATTCTTATGATTCTAGATTTAAGAGTGTTGTTGCATGTGTTAATTTCTCTTGGAAACAATAATAGGCTTCATCATTGATTATTCTTACTTCTATGTTCTCCTCTCTTCCTTCCTGATATCAGCCCACTTTCTACCATATATTTTCACCACCATATTCCATTTCTGCTCTGTGTGTTTCAGATTTCCTTAAGAACTGTAGCACAACATGGGTGCCCTGATCTCTGTTGAGCCTTTCTGTTTAAAGGATAGAATCCTGTTTAAGGGATAGTATCCCTGATTTCTGTTGAGCCTTCCTGTTTAAGGGACAGAGACTATGTGGGTAGGTGCAACGGTTTAGGTCTACTGATGATTATGTTGGTGTAAAGAAAGTACCTGTCCTGGCCAGAGACGGAAAGAGTTGATGGATCCAAAAGTAGGATGCTCAGATTCGGTCAAAAATCAGGCAGGTCTGGACCACAGAATGAACAAGATCTTTAGGATCTTTAACGAGCATGAGTGCATAGGTAGTGATAAAGAAAAAAAAATTTTTTAATTTAAAAAGGGTAACAATAACCAACAAGCATGCTAGATGCTGAATGGTTTCCCAAGAGAGCTATAATTTATGTAGGGCTTCTTGTTGATGGGTCAGAGCTGCTTAAAGTTAAGTTTGGGGATTATCAGTCTTATTTATCTTGCTAAATTTCCCCATATCTTTCTTCTCTAGCTAGACTCAGGCATATAGTTAATCATTTGGATAAAACACCACACTGGCATTATTTGCAGATCTTGAAACATTTTCAGATGCTTCCTAGGGAATACATCTCCTTCGCAGAAACAGAAGAAAAAGTTGTGTTTTCTCTAATGTAGATTTTCTGTAGCCAATGGTAACATGGTAACGTAGATACCTCCATGATTTCTAGAAGAGTAGTCTATTACTTTCCTGATCAAACTTGATTTTAATAAAGAGGCTTATTTTATCAGTGATTCAGTATTCCTTCTCACATGTTCTTTCCCTTTCAAATTGTCTTTTGTACTATAGGGTTTAACACCTGGACAATCATCTGAAAAATCTCATTCATGTAGTGAGAATTCATTGAATGGTTTCAAAGAGTGAACTGTCATGAAATAGTACTGTATTATAAGGGGACAAAGAATTCTATAAGACGTTTCATCCCTTACTTCTTCACTTTGTCCCAGTATCTTAAGTCTCATTTCAGGTAGGAAGGGAAAGTGCAGATACATCATGAAGAACTTGAAGTCTCTATGGTAGGAAACAGGTGTTAATAGAAACCATGATACCTTCTTAGACTTTATCAATTCCTTTATCAGAAATTACAAGAAACACTCAGAAACTGGATGATTTACCTATTTTACTTGCAAACGAGTTAATAAACTAGGTACACGCATCAAATTAGCAATAAATTACATGAACTGTATTAGCTAGTAGCTTTGGGTCCAAATGTACATAACTTCTCCCTCCACATGTGTTCTTTTCTTATTTGGTTTTCTTTAAGATGGCATCCTTACTAATTCAGCAGCCTGACCACAACACTAATGAAAATATTTGGGGCCTCACTGGATGAGGCAATGAGGTCTACTTTTCCAAAAAGATAAGATGGTGGAGCCATGGTCCGTTATCTTTATGAGTGAACAAAAGCCACATTTCCTGTGGTAACAGGCCTGATTAGGCCTAAAGGTATAAAACAGGAAGTTGAAGATTATGGTATATATAGTTCAGTTCAGTTCAGTCACTCAGTCGTGTCTGACACGTTGCGACCCCGTGGACTGCAGCACACCAGGCCTGCCTACCCATCACCAACTCCCGGAGTTTACTCAAGCTCATATCCGTTGAGTCAGTGATGCCATCCAACCATCTCATCCTCTGTTGTCCCCTTCTCCTCCTGCCTTCAGTCTTTCCTAGCATCAGGGTCTTTTCCAATGAATCAGTTCTTCGCATCAGGTGGCCAAAGTATAGGAGTTTCAGCTTCAGCATCAGTCCTTCCAATGAATATTCAGGACTGATTTCCTTTAGGATGGACTTGTTGGATCTCCTTGCAGTCCAAGGGACTCTCAGGAGTCTTCTCCAGCACCACAGTTCAAAAGCATCAGTTTGTCAGTGCTCAGCTTTCTTTATAGTCCAACTCTCACATCCATACATGACTACTGGAAAAACCATAGCTTTGACTAGACGGACCTTTGTTGGCAAAGTAATGTCTCTGCTTTTTAATATGCTGTCTAGGTTGTTCACAACTTTTTCTCCAAGGAGTAAGTGTCTTTTTATTTCATGGCTGTAGTCTCCATCTGCCGTGATTTTGGAGTCCCCCAAAATAAAGTCTCTCATTTTTTCCATTCTTTCCCCATCTATTTGCCATGAAGTGATGGGACCAGATGCCACAATCTTAGTTTTCTGAATGTTGAGCTTTAAGCCAACTTTTTCACTCTCTTTCACTTTCATCAAGAGGCTCTTTAGTTTTTTGCTTTCTGCCATAAAGTTGGGGTCATCTGCATATCTGAGGTTACTAATATTTCTCCCGACAATCTTGATTTCAGCTTGTGCTTCTTCCAGCCTGGTATTTCTCATGATGTACTCTGCATATAAGTTAAATAAGCAGGGTGACAGTATACAGGCTTAATGTACTCCTTTCTCCTTTTCCTATTTGGAAATAGTCTGTTGTTCTATGCCCAGTTCTAAATGTTGCTTCCTTACCTGCATACAGGTTCCTCAAGAGGCAGGTCAGGTGGTGTGGTATTCCCATCTCTTTCAGAATTTTCCACAGTTTGCTGTGATCCACACAGTCAAAGGCTTTAGCATAGTCAATAAAGAAGAAATAGATGTTTTTCTGGAGCTTTCTTGCTTTTTTGATGATCCAACACATGTTGGCAACTTGATCTCTGGTTCCTCTGCCTTTCCTAAAACCAGCTTGAACATCTGAAAGTTATGGTTCACGTATTGTTGAAGCCTGACTTGGAGAAATTTGAGCATTACTTTACTATCATGTGAGATGAATGCAATTGTGCGGTAGTTTGAGCATTCTTTGGTATATATAGAGTGTCTATATATTTCAATTTTTATGTGTTCATAGTTAAAATAGTACAATATTTGTATGTTCTGATATTATGGGTCATATAGTCTATAAATATTTTTTAATAATCTGAAAAGTATTTCATTAAAAATGTGTTTCTTTTTGAGTAGTTTAGAGATATAGAAAAATTTACTGATATTAAGAATTGTTAGTTATTATTATTAATAATACCATTAGCAGTCTAATCTCATGGTAACCACAAGTTTTATGATTTTGTAACTCCTTCCAAATAATTACTTATAAATCATATATTTTAAACTAAAATAATTTGAACTCAGTTACTTCTAAAAATCTATAAATCAAAATTCTATTTGATATAATTCTCTGATTCTGCTGATTATAAAATATCAGCTATTAAATTTAGATAAGGATTTTAAGATTAAATCTATGATATTTAATTATAGAGATTATATAATGATGAATAAAGATATTAGTCTTAGGTGAAAGAGTTAACAATTATATTTTTGAGTAGTATGCTTCCTAATTTACTTCAGCTCCACAATATTCCCTAATGGTAATAATTTAAGAAAAATCTAATCCATGTTTCTAGATCCGATCACATTTTTAATGAAGGATCAAATTAAGAAAAAGTCTCATTAATGATATATCACTGGTAATTTTGATTATCTTATATTGGTAGGAGACATATTTTTTCTACATCTTCCTTTTTTTCTTATTGTTATTATGCTTATAGTTGTTACTGTCATTATTAGTTATCATAATATAATCATTTTATTTAGTACATGCCAAATAATTAAACCTTTTGGTAATCTTGTTCCTTATAGAACACTTCAAAGTTTTAATGACTACAATATGCCTATACATTTTTTCCCATCCCCAATCTTTGCTAAGTGCATAATTTTCTCAGCTAATTGAATGAGAAGATTGCTCTGAATTATTTCCTTTGGGTTATAAGTTAGGTAAAACTGGCCCAATAAAATTTTCATAAACCCATCTTTCATTGTGAATTCACCTGATTCAAGGCCTGTTAGCTGTTTTCTGTCACTTTAGATAATGTGATTGTATACAACTCTTTGGTTTAGGATTTTCCCCATTACTAAATATATTTGATGGGCATTTCCACAGGCAATTTAGTTTTTTATTTGTTTGTTGTATTTATTACTTTTCCCCACAAGTCACCTCTGAACAGTCCCTATGCATGC
This sequence comes from Bos grunniens, assembly GCF_055505025.1. Taxonomy (NCBI): domain Eukaryota; kingdom Metazoa; phylum Chordata; class Mammalia; order Artiodactyla; family Bovidae; genus Bos; species Bos grunniens. The sequence goes on from NC_141166.1 coordinate 22,618,139, forward strand.
AATTTTTTTCTGAAGTAAATTCTCTGGAAAGTCAAGTTGGAATGCGAACATTCCTTTCTCTTCTCACTTCACTGCCCTCCTACACTGGCCCCTACACCTTGGGCTATGGGAAGGGGTCAGAGGGACACACATTATTGAGAGTAATTTATTCCAGTCCACCTAGTCAGTTGAAATATTTCCTGAAGGAAGTTTTCATTCAGTTGATGCCCTGAAGGGTTAAGAAAACAGAAACCCATGGTATTACAGAGTTGCTGTTATGGATGTTTCCAAGGAAACCATACCAAGAATGTTTAAGTGTCTTGTTTCTCCCCAAACCCACCAGCGTGTAGCTTGTTTGAGGTTTTGATGTCTTCTTAATTCTTGCCATAGCTGCTCTGTGGTAGGGTTTCCAGCAGAGCAGGGATCTTGTGGCTGCCAGAAGCCCTAGCTCACAAGCCAACCATGCTCTAGCTAAATTCAGTTCTGTGTCTTCCTCCTGAAGAAGTTAAGGACAATTCAAAATCAAATGGAGGTTGATTTTATTTTTTAAAGTTTCTTTAATTAAAAAAAGGCTCAATTATACATTATTTTTCTCCAACATGCACAGGAGCAAATCATTTAAATATTTCATCAAAAATTAATAATAAATGAATTTGAGTTGCCAAGACCATTAGAGACTGAATGTATGTTGTAGATCAGATCATGCTGTTTTACAAGGTTTTTTAAGGATCACGGGAGATGGGAGGGACTTAATTGTTCTGAGATTTCCTCTGCTTTAAGTGGCTATAAACAATTTCTAAGGTCATTGCATTTTTTTGGAAATTGTATACATCTAAGTGCTCCAAAGTAGCAATTTGACTGAACTTAAAATATTTTTATAATTAAATTCTACAAAATATTTAAGACATTCTTTTAAAATATTTTCTCAAATGACATGAAGCAAAAAGAAACTTGAGTCATTTTCATTCAAAATGTATAGGGACAGAAAAATCTCACTGTCTCTCTCCCTCTCTCATAATGCATGCTAGCATGCTTATGTATATCTGTATGATAGTTCTTTTTATGCATATTCAAAATACTTAAAATTATGCAAATATACACAGTGAGGTGAGTACTTGTATTTTTATTTGGATATCAAAATCAGTTAACCAAGTGATATTACATACATACTTCTATCATTCTTAAATATTTGCAAAGACAGAAAGGCAAATTAAAATAATATTTAACCCTGTCTATTCTTAGAAATATGATAATATATAATTCTATATTTACAACTGCAATTATATACTTTATTCTATTCCATTTTAGCATCATTTATTCTATATTATGTATAATGTAAATGTATATGTTCTAGGTACGTATACATTTTTGCATGTTTTATTCTATATTATGTTTTATTCTATATACATGTTTTATTCTATATTATATATTACATGAATGTATATGTTCTATGTACAGAGGAGTTCCCTGGTGGCCCAGATGATAAAAGAATCTGCCTGCAATGCAGGAGACTCAGGTTCAATCTCTGGGTTGGGAAGATCCCCTGGAGAAAGGAATGGCAACCCACTTCAGTATTCTGTCTGGAGAATTCCATGGACAGAGGAGCCTGGTGGGCTACAGCCCATGGGGTCGCAAAGAGTCCCACATGACTGAGCGACTAACACTTTCACTTTCTTTCATATATTCTATATAGGATACATTTTAAATATATAACTGCACAATTGCTTTGTCTTCCATTTAATTTCTGTCTAATAAGGTTGGTTTATCATTTGTCATATTTTCCTTTATTCCAGGTCTGATAAAAATTGCTGAAGAAACACAAAAGTGTTGAATTTAACTAGGTGTTTGTTGTATGTTTATCTAAATCACTGTGGCTGAAAAACTGTCACTAGTATGTTTGGGGCAAACATTGATAGTGTCTAGTAATAAGAGGTAGTGAGCACTATAGGAATCTTTTTTATTCATATCTGATCTATTCTTAAAATGTGTTGGATAGAAAAAATTCAGAGCACTACAGCTTGTATTCCATTATTTTTAACTGGAAAAATAACTTTCTCTTAGCCTACGTAGAATCTCTGGTAAATATCACTAAACAAACAAATATACAAACTACCCACTGAAGGTATTACTTAAGTGTCAATTTTCCTATTATTTAACTCAGTGAACTCAGCACATAAGTTTGCATGCAGTGCATTGTGATAGTTGACACTACTTGATACCAATTGTATTTCCCCTGCTCTTTAATGGAGCTTCTCTCTTGGCTCAGACAGTAAAGAATCTGCCTGCAGTCCTGGAGACCTGGGTTCAATCACTGGGTTGGGAAGATCGCCTGGAGGAGGGCATGGCTATCTACTCCAGTGTTCTTGTCCGGAGAATTCCATGGACAGAGGAGCCTGGAAGCCTACAGTCCGTGGGTCCCAGAGAGTCGGGCACGACTCAGTGACATGTAAACAAGCAATGAAGCAAGATGCAAAACTTGTATATTGAATGCAAATAATGTGAACACACTCAAATAATCAATGTTAAGGAAATAAACAAGAAGCTTTGGAGGTTTTTCGAAATACCTTTTGCCTTTTCCTAGAACAATTTTCATGCAGATTGAAATGAGGCGAACTGGCCGCCAGCCAAAAGCCAACAACCATTACTTCTGTCTTTTCCTAATTTTTTGGAATCACTGAAATGAGGTGCATTAAAGAGCTATGTCTCTTAGTTTGGGTTCCCCAGAAAGCAAACCCTGAGATGAGGACTTGGGTGAAGGTAGTTTATCTGAAGGCAATGGCACCCCACTCTAGTATTCTTGCCTGGAAAATCCCATGGGCGGAGGAGCCTGGTAGGCTGCAGTCCATGGAGTCGCAAACAGTTGTACATGACTGAGCGACTTCACTTGCACTTTTCACTTTCATGCATTGGAGAAGGAAATGGCAACCCACTCCAGTGTTCTTGCCTGGAGAATCCCAGGGACGGGGGAGCTTGGTGGGCTGCCGTCTATGGGGTCACACAGAGTTGGACACAACTGAAGCGACTTAGCAGCAGCAGCAGTTTATCTGAGAGCTGATCCCATGAAGAGGAAGTGAGGAAGCAGAGAAAATGAAAGAGGGAAGCCAATAGAAGACTGTGTTCTAGACACTAGTGCTGTGGGCAAAATCATTTAATTCTCTAAAGAAGTTTGCAACAATTGAATGCAGAGTAATGGGAAGAAAAAACCTGTCAGGACCCCTTGGTTGAGGGTGGGCTGTCCTGAGGTTATTTACTCCTCTGCATTTCCAAATGCAGGCCTGCAGTGGGCCAATGGGCTTTTGTAGCTGCTAAGAAACTCCTGGACAGAAAACCAAAATGATAATGCAGTCAAGGCTGTGAGCATAAGTGTCTCAATTGACGGTCAATGTCTGGGCCAGCTACCGCTGAGATCATAAGTGGCTATGGGTGCAGAGCATCTCAAGTGGTGATTACAACTGCATTCTACCAAGGTTTGCACTCAAATCATGCTGCTCTGCAGACATTCATACTGTCTCATCTAATGTGTGAATTTGATTTCAGTTGACTTAATTTGCAATCGCAAGCATTCTCACAGCACCAAGATCTAAGTTTCTGGAAAACTTTCAATTGCTGGTAACAAAAAAGAGAAAGGCGACAGTGCTGCTCAATCTTGATTTTATGGAAAATCTTAGTAGGCTCATTTTCAAAATTACCTAAAATAGTTTCATTTCACCGATATTCCCTTTAACTACAATGAATTAAGAAGTAATTGTTTTTTTTTAATGTCATATCATTTTTTAATATCAAATAACTTTGGCTTAACTAAACCATTAAAGAGAAACTTATGTACTTAAAGTTAGCAATACTTTTTATAGTTTTATATTTTAATCACTCTTTGAAATTTAAGAAGAATTTTTCACAAAATTCCGAGGCTTATTACTTATGGTTAGATTGAAAAATGAATCTTTTACTGAAGAAGATATCATTTTTCTCCCTAGGCCCTTTCTTAAGCTGTATTTTAGGAACTTTCCTTTCCTTGGTTCTACATTTCTTAAAGATTCCTTAGTCTGTGACTTTTTATTACAACAGATATACTCTGCTGTTTGAAAATTTGCTTTATGCCACTGCATTTTTATGAAAGAGCTATATTAGTACCTGTTTTTGCTAACTGAAAGAAATCTAAAGAGTGGTTTCATTTTTACAAAAAAAAAAAAAATGGAAAAAGCAAAAATAGCATTCAGGATCTGTTCAGTTCAGTTCAGTCGCTCAGTCGTGTTCTACTTTTTGCGACCCCATGAATCGCAGCACACCAGGCCTCCCTGTCCATCACCAACTCCCGGAGTTCACCCAGACTCACGTCCATCGAGTCAGTGATGCCATCCAGCCATCTCATCCTCTGTCGTCCCCTTCTCCTCCTGCCCCCAATCCCTCCCAGCATCAGAGTCTTTTCCAATGAGTCAACTCTCCGCATGAGGTGGCCAAAGTACTGGAGTTTCAGCTTTAGCATCATTCCTTCCAAAGAAATCCCAGGGTTGATCTCCTTCAGAATGGACTGGTTGGATCTCCGTGCAGTCCAAGGGACTCTTGAGTCTTCTCCAACATCACAGTTCAAAAGCATCAATTCTTCAGCGCTCAGCCTTCTTCACAGTCCAACTCTCACATCCATACATGACCACAGGAAAAACCATAGCCTTGACTAGACGGACCTTTGTTGGCAAAGTAATGTCTCTGCTTTTGAATATGCTATCTAGGTTGGTCATAACTTTCCTTCCAAGGAGTAAGTGTCTTTTAATTTCATGGCTGCAGTCACCATCTTGATTTAAGCCATTCTGGTTTATGAAATGTTTCATAGGAACACTCCACTTTCAGATAGCAAGGGAATCCTGTATCCCAAGGGTGAACTTTTCTTGTGAATACAAAGTGCAATTTAAAAAATTTAAAAGTACAGGCAAACCTTGGAGATATCACAAATTCAATCCCAGACTACCACAGTAAAATGTTGCAATAAAGTGAGTCACATGAAGTTCTTGGTTTCCCAGTACATGTAAAAGTCATGTTTATATTATACTGTAGTCTATTAAATGTGCAATACTATTATGTCTAAAAATGTACATTCTTTATTTTAAAAATACTTTATTGTTAAAATATGCTAGCCACCATCTGAGCCTTCAGCAAGTTGCAGTAGTAACATCAAAGAGTACTGGTCACAGACCACCAGAACAAATATAAAAGCAATGAATAAGTTTGAAATACTGGGAGAGTTACCAGAACGTGACACAGAGACACAAAGTGGGCAAAGAGTGTTGAAAAATAGCATCAGTAGATCTGCTTTATGCAGAGTTGCCACAGACCTTCAATTTGTAAAAAATACAGTACAAATACTGTGAAGCACAAAAAGCAAATCACAATAACACAAAGATGCCAGTACTGGTTTTAAGTTTAGTTTCTAAAATTTGTAGTTTCAAACACAGACATAAATAGTGTCATTCTCTTTTAACCAAAACATATTTAATCAAAATTTTAAGCACTAAATCATGAAGTATACCAAGCTCTTATGTCTATCTGTCTGTACATATATACCGGGCTTCCCAAGTGACAAAGAATCCACCTGCCAATACAGGACACGTGGGTTTAATCCCTGGGTCAGAAATATCCCCTGGAGTAGGAAATGGCAACCCACTCTAGTATTCTTGCTGGGAGAATCCCATGGACAGAGGAGCCTGGCTGGCTATAGTCCACGGGGGTCACAAAAAAGTCGGACGTGACTTAATGACTACGCAGCAACAATATATATATATATATATATATACAAGATATTTATAATATTGCATAAAAATAAGATACTAATATATATTTATATATTGTATTTAAGTTATCTAAAATACAAATATATACATCTATAATATACATGTATTTTAAATAATTTTAACACATTAAAATTACAGGGACTTCCCTATAGCTCAGATGGTAAAGAATCTGCCTGCAATGCAGGAGACCTGGGTTCAAACCCTGGGTCAGGAAGATCCCCTGGAGAAGGAAATGGCAATCCACTCCAGTATTCTTGCCTGAAGAATCCTATGGACAGAGGAGCCTTGTAGGTTACAGACCATGGGGTTACAAAGAGTCAGACACAACCAAGTGACTAACACACAACACATTAATAACACTACAAGTGTGTTTCACTTTGACAAATTCTCTTATTGGTGAAATAGAAATGTCCTTACCATTTAAGACATGGTAATAACAATTATACTTAATATAGTACAGCTTTTAAGAATCTAAATTCATGATCCAGTAGCTTTGATTCTTCTTCCGTCTACCCCTTCATAATCAGATTTAATTTGGGGAGATTTACTATCACCTCTGTTAGTTACAGCACATAAAGTCAACTGTTCGAAAGTGAAATATTTTCATTAAAGCAGGTTTTTGTTGAAGAGAAAGCATTGGAGCAGTTAATTCACCACAGTCATATGTCTAGGGAGTCTCCACCTCAGGACTGGAGTGGCAATGCCCTGAGGTTGTGAAATTGCACTAAGAAATTCTGGTGGCTTCTTGCTACCCTGAAGGGCAGGGGTGAAACATACAAGTGACTTCTTGTTACACAGATGGTTTAAAACTTATATAAAGAATAATTGGGTTTATTTCTTCTCAACTTCCCAAATGCCAAGCTTTGTGCTTTTGTTTGTTTTTAATGATAGCTATAATTTTTCCAAAGTACTGATAGAGAGATTGAAGTCGACATCAACTCTGAGTAAGTGTTTGGTTTTAAGTTTTAGGGAGTTTTTTTTACAGAAACCAGAGAAAAATTCCCCCATCCTCCACCCCAAAGGTTCTTATTGAGTCATCGGTGTCTGATATTGGCAATAAAGGATTTTGTTTTACTTGTGTAAATCTCATCAACACAGTGACATCAAATCCTCCTTTGGTTAGGATGGGATTTTTCATAGATAACTTAAGATATCTTCCGGAGCCATAAAGAAAAACTATAATTAACATTCCAGCACAAAGGCTATGATTGATTTACCCTAGCTCAATGAATACATCTGTAAAGGTTGTGAGAAGAATTGATTATGTCATAGAGCAGAGTGTATGTAATAAAAATATTTTACAGTTGATTTCACATAGAAAAGCAGTTCCTGGTATCACACGTTGAGGAAAATACTAGTCCATCCATCAGAGAAGATGTTGTTATATATGCCAGGGTCACAGTCGTACTTTGACCTATTCTATAATCACATCCATTGTTTTGTGTGTCATGTAAAATGCCCAATCTATTTACAGAACAGTGCAGCATTTGTCATGCTGCTGAAATTTTAGCTGTTTTGTCCAAATAAACAAACTTCAGACCCTGAGACTTAAGAATTTTAATATGAATTTGTACAATTGTTTTCTGCTTTTAATGTCATATAAAAGCAGTTCAGTCTTCTGTGTATGTCTGTGTGTGTGTGTGTGTGTGTGTGCGTGCACACGCACAAAGTCACTTCAGTTGTGTCAGACTCTGTGGGACCCTGTGGACTGTAGCCTGCCAGGCTCCTCTCTGTCCATAGGATTCTCCAGGCAAGAATGCTGCAGTAGGTCTATATGCCCTCCTCCAAGGGATCTTCCGGACCCAGAAATCGAACACATGTTTACTATGTCTCCTGCATTGTCAGGTGGATTCTTTACCACTAGTGCCACCTGGGAAGCCCTCAGTCTTCTAGCAAAATGTAAAACTTTATAATATGTAATAGTGGTCATGTATGGATGTGAGAGTTGGACTGTGAAGAAAGCTGAGTCCCAAAGAATTGATGCTTTTGAACTGTGGTGTTGGAGAAGACTCTTGAGAGTTCCTTGGACTGCAAGGAGATCCAATCAGTCCATTCTGAAGGAGATCAGCCCTGGGATTTCTTTGGAAGGAATGATGCTAAAGCTGAAACTCCAGTACTTTGGCCACCTCATGTGAAGAATTGACTCATTGGAAAAGACTCTGATGATGGGAGGGATTGAGGGCAGGAGGAGAAGGGGACAACAGAGGATGAGATGGCTGGATGGCATCACTGACTCGATGGACCTGAGTCTGAGTGAACTCCGGGAGTTGGTGATGGACAGGGAGGCCTGGCGTGCTGCGATTCATGGGGTCGCAAAGAGTTGGACACGGCTGAGCAACTGAACTGAACTGAACTGAATAGAAGAGAACAGGGTATTCCTTGCTCATTCAGTGGTTAGGACTGTGCTTCCCCTACAGGGGGCACAAGATTCATCTCTGGTCAGGGAACTGAACTAAAATCCAGCATGCAGCCCAGCACAGCCAAAAACAAAATAGATGTTTCTGATGGATGGACAAGTACACTCCTCAAAGTGTGATTCCAAAATAGAAAACAAAGTAAAACAAACAAATAAAACCAACAAAACAAAAATAGAGCAGAGCCCTTTTGGACACAGATCCAGTACTATGCTTGGTAGTCTAAAATGTGTTGGTGGCTTATTCCCTAAATTGTGTCTGACTCTTTACGAAGACTTAAATCTGAGGAGTTATGGTGGTCTATATTTTGAGTCATTGCATTCAGTGCCTTTAAAAACAACCCTTTCTTAATCAAACATTCTTGCACCACAAGTTATGGTGCCGCCAACCAGAAGCTTGGTCAGCATATCTTACAAGGAACGCTGTAGCATTAGATTCCCAAAGGGAACATTCTTAGAAATACTTTCAAGTTGGAGTCTTTCCACAGGACAAATGATTGACTCTCTGTGTCTTGTTCTCATAGCTAGCTGCTTTCTTCTCAACCCAACCAACTCAAATTAACTGGAAACTTAATTCCTATCAATGCTTCCCTGGTGGCTCAGAGGTAAAGAATCCACCTTCAGTGCAGTAGACGTGGGTTTGATCCCTGCATCTCAAAGATCCCCTGGGGAAGGAAATGGCAACTAACTCAGTTCTTGCCTGGAAATCCCATTGACAGAGGAGCCTGGTGGACTACAGTCCATAGGGGTGGCAAAAGAGTCAGACATGGCACAGCGACTAAACAACAACAAGCTTCCACTGGCATTACTCAGAATCCATCTGAATTCTCCTTCTGCTCCCACCCTCTAGCAGAAAAAATTTTGTTTGAGCTTTCTTTTCCTTTTTTGTTCCTTTTTTCTTGCTTTATTCCACCCTCCCGTCACCCTGAATCTGCAAGGTGTTTTTTGTTCTCTTGGAAGCACAAATGGCTTCATCCATCCAAGCCCAAGAATGTAAAATACAGCAGCTGTTTATTTACTCCATACTATTGCACAAGCTTCTAGGAGGTCACCTGGAGAAGTTTTGAGCTATAGAGGGGACCCTGTCTATTTCTAAACAGGAATTGAGGGCAATTAGATCTTGCTAAACATCAAGGCCTCCTTTTTCCAACCCTGCTGCCCAATGGGGTCAACCTTTATTCAGCAGGCCCCCAAACAGGTATGGGGCAGCTCTCAAATTCCCAAATAGTTCAGTCTACCATAGATCAAAGTATGGAAAGAAGAAAAACTATAATGATTTTAGAATCCTCCCATAAACCTGCTTCCAACTTGTCCGAGTTTTTACTAAAGTCACTATCTTCTTTGGATTTGTCCCTATCAAGCAATTAGCAGGTTGTTGAGGGTAGGAGTAGAACCTTATGCTTCTTTCTTCCAATCCCCAGGGGCTGGAAAGGATGAGCTTCTCCCTGCTATTCTTCCTATCTGGAACTCCCTTAAGTAAACTCCCTGGTCTAGTTAGCTAAGTCTGACATCATCTTTCATCCAGACCTTCCCTGTGAACCCATTTTCCTGTTAAGTCTCTTAACAGCCCTTTCAGACTCTCAGGTGATAATCCACAAGGGTCTCTCTGGGAAGCAGAAAGATACAGATGTTCAATGATTTAAAGGAGAAATAAAACTGCATTAAAATAGTATAACATTTCAGCAATATCTTCTCTATTGCCTACTACAATTGACATGGATTCTGGTGTACAATATCATCTACTATCAATGTTGTAACTTTCATTCCAGGTGGAGGAAAGATCAGCCTCCCCTTAGAGTCATATCAGAATATGGGCACCCACACAAGTGGCAGTATTTAATGGAAAGGATGAGGACAATCTTCTGACAAAGCGTATTTTCATATGGGGCAAGGGAATGATAAATGAGTTCAAATTTAGACTTTTGGCATTGTCTTCAAATAAAGTTTTACACATTCTTAGACTTTCTCCCAACTTGAAAGATGTTCATCATCACCTTAAAGCTTTTGTCTCTAAAGCTAAGTAAAATACACTAAATTTTCAATTCAGTTCAGTCCCTCAGTCGTGTCTGACTCTTTGCAACCCCATGGACTGCAGCAGAACAGGCTTCCCTGTCCATCACCAACTCCCAAGCTTGCTCAAACTCATGTCCATCAAGTTGGTGATACGACCCAACCATCTCATTCTCTGTCATCCCCTTCTCCTCCCACCTTCAATCTTTCCCAGCATCAGGGTCTTTTTCATTGAGTCAGTTCTTCGCATCAGGTGGCCAAAGTACAGGAGTTTCAGCTTCAGCATCAGTCCTTCCAATGAATAGTCAGGACTGATTTCCTTTAGGATTGACTGGTTGGATCTCCTTGCAGTCTAAGGGACTCTCAAGAGTCTTCTCCAATACCACTCAAGAGTCTTCTCCAATACCACCACTATAAAGAAAGTTGAGTGCTGAAGAATTCTTCATCACTCAACTTTCTTTATAGTCCAACTCTCACATCCATACATGACTACTAGAAAAACCATGACTTTGACTAGATGCACCTTTGTTGGTAAAGAAAAGTCTCTGCTTTTTAATATGCTGCCTAAATTGGTCATAGCTTTTCTTCCAAGGAGCAAGCGTCTTTTAATTTCATGGCTGCAGTCACCATCTACAGTGATCTTGCCACCCGCCCAAATAAAATCTGTCACTATTTCCATCGTTTCCGCATCTATTTGCCATGAAGTGATGGGACACGGTGCCATGATCTTAGTTTTCTCAAGAGGCTCTTTAGTTCTTCTTCGCTTTCTGCCATAAGGGTGGTGTCATCTGTGTATCTGAGGTTATTGATATTCCTCCTGGCAGTCTTGATTCCAGTTTGTGCTTCATCCAGCCTGATATTTCACATGATGTACTCTGCATATAAGTTAAACAAGCAGAATGACAATATACAGCCTTGATGAACTCCTTGTGACACCCCATAAATGCAGCATACCATAAGGTGATAACTTTTATAATATTGAAATGTATCCTATGAGTGAATAAGCATATTGCATTACATATGTTAAAAAGTGTTAATGTATATTTTATATAATACTACAATTTCACAACTCTGTCACTTTTAAAATACATTTGGAACTTCAAAAACTGTTAAGTGACTCAGGCATTCTGAAACTCAGAGAGGACTTATTATCAGAAATCTTCAGATTGTAAAGGTGGATCAGTGACTTTGCCCTCAAATCCAAGTCACTTATATTTGACTTTGTAAAATATTTTAAGGGATAAATCATCAGGACCATTTCAGCGGAGTTATCTATTTTGATAGAGTGATAGGCACATCAGTTCAGTTCAGTTCAGTCGCTCAGTCGTGTCCGACCCCATGAATCGCAGCACGCCAGGCCTCCCTGTCCATCACCAACTCCCGGAGTTCACTCAGACTCACGTCCATTGAGTCAGTGATGCCATCCAGCCATCTCATCCTCTGTTGTCCCCTTCTCCTCCTGTCCCCAATCCTTCCCATAGACACATAGAAAGTTATTTAAAAATGCATGTTGGGTAAATAATGTTAGGTCCATTTGCTTCTGCAATTTGTCTGGAAAACACTGAAGAGTGAATTTTATTTTATAACATCTGCTTGTTTTTAAAGGTTCAATTGAACTTGTTACAATATTGCTTCTGTTTTAAGTTTGGGGGGAGTTTTTTTGGCCTCAAGGCATGTGGAATCTTAGCTCCATGATCAGGGATTGAACACACATCCCTGCATTGGAAGGGGAGGACTATCAGAGAAGTCCCAAGAGTGAATTTTAAAACGTAAAAAGGCACTTTTTCATTCTAATAATGCACATGTGACTTGAAAATGAGAAAAACATTGAATTGAAAATAAACTACATTAATCAGTTTAATAAATTACAAATTTCCATTTGTATCTTTAAAAAAGTATTAAAGAGTGCCTTATAATTTTACTTCTCTGTTTCTATTAAATCCAAGAAATCCACTTTCAAATACAGAGTAGTAAATGGAAGAATAAAAGTGGGTGCATTGCTGAAATTTTTTAAAATTTAAAAAACTTTAGATATTTGCCTCTTTGTCTTGGACACTAAAAAATTCAGCTGTGACCTTACTTAATATTGACTAAAGAAATGCATATATGGTTATCAAGTTCAAGCAATCAGGTAGTCTTAAAAGCTTGCAACATCAAGTTCATTTTATATGTTCAGTTGAATCTAAAATATTGAAAGATCTCAGATCTTTCTTCCCTAAAAAGACAGGAATAATAAAATAGTAAGAACTTTAGGTATGACAACAAAAGCACAAGTGATAAACGGAAAACAATTGGAAAATTGAATTTAATCAGAATAAAAATGTTTGTGCCTCAAAAGACACCATTAAGAAAGTGTCTTATTAAAACAATCTACAGACTGGGAAAAGTACTCTCAACTCATAATTCTAATAAAAGGCTCATTGCAGAATATAAGAAGAACTGCTACAAGTCAATAATAAAAAGAAAATAACCCAATTAAAAAATGGACAAATGATTTAAACCACATTTCTTCCAAAAAGATGCTCGAAAGTCTAAAAGCAGATGTAAAGACACACATCATTGGTCATTAGGAAATACTAATCAAAACCATGATAAAATTCCATTTTTCACCCATCAGAATGGCTCTAATAAAAAGGATATACAGTGAAAAGTGTTGGTTACAATCTGGAGCAATTGAAACCCTCATACATTATTGGTAAGAAAGTAAAATTATATAGCCACTTAAAAAAAAAAAACTGTTTGGCTATTCCTTTCAAAGTTAAGCATAGATTTACTAGATGATCCAATAATATCACATTTAAGTATCACCAAAAAGAAAAGAAAACATGTGTACACACAGAGACTTGTATATAAAGATGCATGGTAGCACTATTCACAGTAGCCCAGAAGTATAATCAACTCTTATGTCCATTACTGATGGATAAATAAAGTATGATATATTTGTACAATGAAGTACTAGGTCACTAAAAAGGAACAACATGATGGACCTCAAAAACATTATACTCAGTGAAAGCAACCAAACACACACACACAGACACACACATGCACACACATACTGTACAATCCCATTTATATAATATGTCCCTAAATGGTGCATGTACAAAGACAGAAACTAGGCTGCATTCATTTACATCAGAAGTGGGAATGGACAGTGATTGTAAATGATTGCAATATTTCTTTTTAGAGGGATGAAAGTGTTTTTAAAATAAAATTGTAAACAACAGTTGTACAACTCTAAATATATTAAGAACCATTGAATGAACAGTTAAAAAGTGAAATTTATGGTCTATGCATTATATCTCAATAAAGCTCTTTTAACTTTTTAAAAAACAAACTGGACTGTTTGAAAGGACAAGAACATCTACATGTAATTATATTAACTAACATATCATTTTTGTCCATCAATTATCAGCATTACTTTGGCAATCAGATGTAGTTTAATAACTGCCCCTGAATTAAATGGTAGTTGCCATTTACATACCCAAGTAAACTTGAAATGCAAGGAGACACAGTACTTGAACTATACAAGAAATACGGATTTATTCCTTAGGTTTGTCAGCAGGTGAAATTTGACCATATACATTTATATGGTAATCTGTGATTTTTAATTAAAATAACAAGGACTTCTTTGGTGGTACAGTGGATAAGAATCTGCCTGCCAATGCAGGGGACACGGGTTCAATCTCTGCTCAAGAAGATTCCACATGCTGTGGGCAATAATAAAAATGAATAAGTAAATTAGCTTAAAAATGGCAGAGTTGTCATAAATACTTTTCAATATAATTCAACAGTTAATTCTCAGACTATTATGGCCAGGGATTGTATTAAAAGTACCACCCAACACCCCCCTCCCACAACATATCCCACAGCCATAAAAGCAAAACAAGTGTTTTCAGGCTGTCAGTATGTTGTAGACCTGATAGAGAAAGGATTAGCATAGCAAATGAAGATCATTTGGACTGCTTTGTGCGTACACAGAACTTTCCATGCATTTCCCCCCCTTTCATTCTAACAGAAGCTTTGCAAAACAATCAAAATGATGACTTCTGATTTGCCTCCCTTTTCCTCTACCAGGATAGGTTTAGATGACACAAAATATAATTCTAGTGACAGGTATAGGTGGATGGCTTCACATCACCTCTTAAATGTGTTCCCTCTTGCCTCTGCTCCCTTAAGTACCAGGGCTTCCTGATCCAATCCAAGTTATCCTTTGAAGAAACCCCACTAACTTCTTACGGAGACCAGCGCGGACTAGTAAAAATCCAGTGGACTCCCCTTGGGTGCTGAGGGTCTCTCTGTTCAAAAAAAGAAATGGAAGGTAAACTGAAATCCTCAAGATGCCACCATCATTTTAGTATTCAGCGTGCAAAGTCAGCATGTGCCTGAGCACACATGTCCTCACACACAGGCTCCTCAGTCCTGCTCCTCTACCCTCACCAGTACCTAAAATATCATCTCTTTCCTCTCAGGAGGCCTGGGGGATCAGGCAGGGAGAGCTGAGATTCAGCATCTAAGTGAACGAGTAGCTCAGCCTTGTTATTCAAGGACAGGCACTGTAAGAATGTGGTATGTTGGCTGAAACAATTTGTTTGCTTAATTTCTCAGAGTTCAGTGAGGTCATTTTGTCATCTTCCCTGTGTTTTCTGTATTTTCCAAAGAATTGCCAGCTTCCAACAACACCCTCTTTCTTCCCATTGGAAATGGAAACACGTCCTCCGCAGGAATTTTCCACTTAGCAGATCCAACTTCCCTCACTGGGGCCTCAGCACACCAGTCTGCAATGCTGTATTTCTTTCCACTGCAGTTTGACGTTTTTTGAGCCAGCACAATGAGTTGTATTCAGTCATTCTGAGTCGTCCCTCCCCTTTCTACATCATCTTTTTTTTTTAAATAATGCATACTTTCGAGCAATTTCAGAAACAGAGCAAAGGCTTTTAAGCAACATTAAGTTTAATTAGTTATGTCACTGTCGCAAAATCTGAATCCCTCGGAGTCCCCCTCCCCCCATAATTTCCCCCACGTTCCAGCCCCCAATTCTTCTCCTGGTAAACACATTAGGACAAACCTCACGGTCCATATACTCTGTGCTTGTAATTCTTTGCCTTCGCAAATTATTTCCTTTAAATAATATTTACAAACGACATATCACTGCCTGACACGATGATAAGAGGGGACCCAGATTGCTTATAATCGCAGCTGTAAACAAGAGATGGGAACTCGCGCAGCAAAGTGTTCACTGCGCCGTCTGGAAGCTGCCGGCTTAGCAAATGCTCCCAGCTGAACGCAAGCTGGGGCGCTGCCTCCCCAACACTCCGCCGGAGACCCAAAAGCCGGCCAGGGGGAGTCCGCGGGGCCATCCCAAGTCCCTGGCGGGGGAAGGAAAAGCGAGGAATTTCGGGGGTCAGAGAAAGGCCGCCTCCATCGGAAAACAATGCGTGCCTTCCAGAAAGCAAAAAAAAAAAAAAAAAAGGCAGCGCGCGCGAACGCAGCTGCCTGCGGGAGCCTGTTCCGCGCGGGCGGGGCAGGGGCGGGGCGGAGCCTCCCCCGTCTGGCCGGGTGGTAGCGTCTCAGACAACCGGGGTCCCCGGGGGTCACCCCCGGCGCAGGGGAGGGTGTCTCCGAAGGAACCGGGCTTCTGCTGAGAGAGGAAGGAGGGAGGAAGAGGGGGATTTGTTCGAGCTGGGAGGGTGGGCCTCAGGAAGAAAGAAGCAAAAGCAGAAATAGATTGATGCTTTGCAGGACACCTAGGGTATTTCTTTCAGGGGGTATTACTTCCACTTTTAGGCAGGAACAAGAGCTGGGAGGAAAACAGCGGCACGGGCTGACAGCTCCGAGGTGATCAAAGGAGAGAGCGTGAATGGCTTGTTCTGCCAGCCTTTTATTAAAAAAAAAAAAAAAAAAAAGGGTGCTCCCGGGCCACTTGAGGCGGGGGAGAGGGGATTAGGATCAAATGGAGACAGATCGGCTTCACTTCCTTTATTCAGAAGGGAAAAATGCATATATATATATATATATTTCTTTTTTTTTTTTTAAGAATGCCATCCATTACAGGACCCATTCCTCCCCAGAGACAAAGTACACATCTCTCTCTTTCACCTCCCAACCCTCCCCGCCCCCCGAAACTCACACACACGTAAAGAAAGGAAATTCCACTCTTTCTGTTTCCAAATGTCTCTACCTCTGACTTGTATTATCAACGCTGGATGGTCCATTGGAGGGTATTTTTATGCGGAGACGCCCCCCTTTGGGGAAGGTAGCAAACTTTGAGTGAGTTTAATTAACCTCGGAAATAAAGTTTACAGCTCTCCTGGGATTTGGGTAGAACGTCCCTTTCCAGGGATAACAGGACAAACGGTTAAAATGAGCTTCACTGATGCAAGCGATCTCCTGTAGTAAAAGTGACGACCCCCAGCAGCTTAGGGGAGGATTGCAGGGGATTTCTAACATGGAAAGGACCACAGAGGCTTAATTAGCATTAATATGGCTGTTGGTCTCACAGCAAAGATGAGGATGATAGGCCTCAACCCAATATAGAAAGTGAACTCTCTTCATTTAGAGAAGTATGATGTATCTAGAGATGCAGTGAAGCTGGGGGGCACACATGAAATGGGAAATACCTTCTTATAGGATAATGATTTTATTTTGCCTGAGAATCAGTTACATATATACTCAAACTTACAACAGCTTTTATCAGCTGATGCTTTGGGAGATGGGGAAATTGAACATGCAAACTAGTTTTTACCAAAATTCCCTTTTTGACATCAAATCTGATCAGATCAGTCCCTCAGTCGTGTCCCACTCTTTGCGACCCCATGAATTGCAACACGCCAGGCCTCCCTGTCCATCACCAACTCCCGGAGTTCACTGAAACTCACGTTCATCCAGTCAGTGATGCCATCCAGCCATCTCATCCTCTGTCGTCCCCTTCTCCTCCTGCCCCCAATCCCTCCCAGCATCAGAGTCTTTTCCAATGAGTCAACTTTTCGCATGAGGTGGCCAAAGTACTGGAGTTTCAGCTTTAGCATCATTCCCTCCAAAGAAATCCCAGGGCTGATCTCCTTCAGAATGGACTGGTTGGATCTCCTTGCAGTCCAAGGGACTCTCAAGAGTCTTCTCCAACACCACAGTTCAAAAGCATCAATTCTTCAGCGCTCAGCCTTTTTCACAGTCCAACTCTCACATCCATACATGACCACAGGAAAAACCATAGCCTTGACTAGACGAACCTTTGTTGGCAAAGTAATGTCTCTGCTTTTGAATATGCTATCTAGGTTGGTCATAACTTTCCTTCCAAGGAGTAAGTTTCTTTTAATTTCATGGCTGCAGTCACCATCTGCAGTGATTTTGGAGCCCCCCAAAATAAAGTCTGACACTGTTTCCACTGTTTCCCCATCTATTTCCCATGAAGTGGTGGGACCGGATGCCATGATCTTCGTTTTCTGAATGTTGAGCTTTAAGCCAACTTTTGCACTCTCCACTTTCACCTTCATCAAGAGACTTTTGAGTTCCTCTTCACTTTCTGCCATAAGGGTGGTATCATCTGCATATCTGAGGTTATTGATATTTCTCCCGGCAATCTTGATTCCAGCTTGTGTTTCTTCCAGTCCAGCATTTCTCATGATGTACTCTGCATATAAGTTAAATAAACAAGGTGACAATATACAGCCTTGACGAACTCCGTTTCCTATTTGGAACCAGTCTATTGTACCATGTCCAGTTCTAACTGTTGCTTCCTGACCTGCATACAAATTTCTCAAGAGGCAGATCAGATGGTCTGGTATTCCCATCTCTTTCAGAATTTTCCACAGTTTATTGTGATCCACACAGTCAAAGGCTTTGGCATAGTCAATAAAGCAGAAATAGATGTTTTTCTGGAACTCTCTTGCTTTTCCTATGATCCAGCGGATGTTGGCAATTTGATCTCTGGTTCCTCTGCCTTTTCTGAAACCAGCTTGAACATCAGGAAGTTCACGGTTCACATATTGCTGAAGCCTGGCTTGGAGAATTTTGAGCATTACTTTACTAGCATGTGAGATGAGTGCAATTGTGCAGTAGTTTGAGCATTCTTTGGCATTGCCTTTCTTTGGGATTGGAATGAAAACTGACCTTTTCCAGTCCTGTGGCCACTGCTGAGTTTTCCAATTTGCTGGCATATTGAGTGCAGCACTTTCACAGCATCATCTTTCAGGATTTGGAATAGCTCAACTGGAATTCCATCACCTCCACTAGCTTTGTTCGTAGTGATGCTTTCTAAGGCCCATTTGACTTCACATTCCAGGATGTCTGGCTCTAGGTCAGTGATCACACCATCGTGATTATCTGGGTTGTGAAGATCTTTTTTGTACAGTTCTTCTGTGTATTTTTGCCATCTCTTCTTACTATCTTCTGCTTCTGTTAGGTCCATACCATTTCTGTCCTTTATCGAGCTCATCTTTGCATGAAATGTTCCTTTGGTATCTCTGATTTTCTTGAAGAGATCCCTAGTCTTTCCCATTCTGTTGTTTTCCTCTATTTCTTTGCATTGATCGCTGAAGAAGGCTTTCTTATCTCTTCTTGCTATTCTTTGGAACTCTGCATTCAGATGTTTATATCTTTCCTTTTCTCCTTTGCTTTTCACTTCTCTTCTTTTCACAGCTATTTGTAAGGCCTCCCCAGACAACCATTTTGCTTTTTTGCATTTCTTTTCTATGGGAATGGTCTTGATCCCTGTCTCCTGTACAATGTCACAAACCTCATTCGATAGTTCATCAGGCACTCTATCTATCAAATCTAGGCCCTTAAATCTATTTCTCACTTCCACTGTATAATCATAAGGGATTTGATTTCGGTCAAACCTGAATGGTCTAGTGGTTTTCCCTACTTTCTTCAATTTAAGTCTGAGTTTGGTAATAAGGAGTTCATGGTCTGAGCCACAGTCAGTTCCTGGTCTTGTTTTTGCTGACTGTATAGAGCTTCTCCATCTTTGGCTGCAAAGAATATAATCAATCTGTTTTTGGTGTTGACCATCTGGTGATGTCCATGTATAGAGTCTTCTCTTGTGTTGTTGGAAGAGGGTATTTGCTATGACCAGTGCATTTTCTTGGCAAAACTCTATTGGTCTTTGCCCTGCTTCATTCTGTATTCCAAGGCCAAATTTGCCTGTTACTCCAGGTGTTTCTTGACTTCCTACTTTTGCATTCCAGTCCCCTATAATGAAAAGGACATCTGACATCTTTTTTGGGTGTTAGTTCTAAAAGGTCTTGTAGGTCTTCATAGAACCGTTCAACTTCAGCTTCTTCAGCATTACTGGTTGGGGCATAGACTTGGATTACAGTGATATTGAGTGGTTTGCCTTGGAAACGAACAAAGATCATTCTGTCGTTTTTGAGATTGCATCCAAGTACTGCATTTTGGACTCTTTTGTTGACCATGATGGCCACTCCGTTTCTTCTGAGGGATTCCTGCCTGCAGTAGTAGATATAATGGTCATCTGAATTAAATTCACCCATTCCAGTCCATTTCAGTTCGCTGATTCCTAGAATGTCACATTCACTCTTGCCATCTCTTGTTTGACCACTTCCAATTTGCCTTGATTCATAGACCTGACATTCCAGGTTCCTATGAAATATTGCTCTTTACAGCATCGGACCTTGCTTCTATCACCAGTCACATCCACAGCTGGGTATGGTTTTTGCTTTGGCTTCATCCCTTCATTCTTTCTGGAGTTATTTCTCCACTAATCTCCAGTAGCTTTTTGACATACCCACACCTTAAACTTTTATTTGATCATAAATTAGTTACATTTTATTATTTTTTAAGAGAAAGATACTTTTGAATTGTGGTACTGGATAAGACTCTTGAGAGTCCCTTGGACATTAAGATCAAACCAGTCAATCCTAAAGGAAATCAACCCTGAATACTCATTGTAAGGACTGATGCTGAAGCTGAACCTTCAGTGGTACTTTGACCACCTGATTGCAATTCATTGGAAAAGACCCAGTTGCTGGGAAAGATTGAAGGTAAAGGAGAAGTGGGTGGCAGAGGATGAGATAGTTGGACAGCATCAGGGATTCAGTGGACATGAACTTGGGCAAACTTTGGGAGAGAGTGAGGGAAGGGAGGGCTGGCATGCTGCAGTCCATGGAGTGGCAAAGGGTCGGACACCACTTAGCAAATGAACAACAACAACATCATGTGCTTTTTAATTTATTTTTAATTGGGGGAAAATTGCTTTACAATGCTGTGTTGGTTTCTGCCCTACAGTGTTAATCAGCCATAGTTAGACATATATCACCTCTCTCTTGAGCCTCCCTCCACTCCCCCCAACCTACCCCTCTAGATCATCATAGAGCAGACTGGGCTCCCGACATTATATTGCAACTTTTCACTGGCTATCTTTCTCACCAGTTTCTTTGTCCATTCGACCCGTTCTCTCCTTCCCCTTCTATGTCAACAAGTCCGTTCTCTGTATCTGAGTCTCCATTCCATCCCTGCAAATAGGTTCAACAAAAAGATTTTTCTAGATTCTATATTTATGCATTAATATGTGATATTTGTTTTTCTCTTCTGACTTCACTCTGTATAACTGGCTGTAGGTTCATCCACCTCACTAGAACTGGCTCATTCTTTTTTAATGGCTGAGTAATAATCCACTGCATATTTGTACCACATCTTCTTTAACCATTCATCTGCCTATGGACATCGAGGTTGCTTCCATGTCCTAGTTATTGTAAATAATGCTGCTACGAACATCAGGGTACATGTGTCTTCTTCAATTATGGTTTTCTCAGAGTATATGCCCCGTAGTGGGATTTCTGGGTCATATGGTAGTTCCTTTCCTTGTTTTTTTAAGGAATCCTCATATTGTTCTTCATAGTGGCTGTATCAATTTACATTCCCACCACCAGTGCAAGAGGGTTCCCTTCTTTCCACATCCTTTCCAGCATTTACTGTTCACAGATTTTTTGATGATAGCCATTCTGACGGGTGTGAGCTAATATTTCACTGTAGTTTTAATTTACATTTCTCTATAAGTAGTGATGTTGAGTATCTTTTCACGTGCTTATTGGCCATTTGTAAATAGTTACATTTTAATATACTTTTTTTAAACATAATACTAGGAGTCAATCAAGGATAAACACAGCAGGGCAGTTCAGGGATTTTTTTTTTTAGTATTAGAATAGTGATAGTCAAGATGACTTTTTGTTTAAGAGTTCTTTAACTTGATAGCTTTGCTCCAATATTAGGAAAATTAATAAATATTTTTTTTACTTTTCAGTTATACAAGCATATGTTTATATTATAAAAATATTTAGATGGATTAAATTATGAAAACTTTCCATGAATTCCCACTTATTCCCTTCCCCTGAAGTAGCCACTGTTATGTTATATTCATCTAGATTATGTAAAATATTTCTCCATGCATATATGCAGACATGAGTGAGTGAGTGAGTGAAGTCGCTCAGTTGTGTCTGACTCTTTGTGACCCCATGGACTGTAGCCTACCAGGCTCCTCGGTCCATGGAATTCTCCAGGCAAGAATACCAGAGTGGGTAGCCATTTCCTTCTTCAGGGGGATCTTCCCAATCCAGGGATCAAACCCGGGTCTCCTGCATTGTATGCAGATGCTTTACCATCTGAGCTACCAAGGAAGCCCATAGGCATATATGCAACCATATAAATTTAAGAATAAATTCAATCATACTATATGTATTATTGTATGAATTTATGTATTTTTCACTTAATATAGCAAGGAGATCTTTCTTAATTAGGACCTACACATCTATCTCATTCTTTGAACTACTAGAAAGCATTTCATGGTTTATTATTACTCTATTGATACATAATTAGGTTATTTCCACTTTTTTTCAGTATTATAAATAAATCTGAAACTGACAATCTCAAAAATCTTTGATCATATACACTAGCATTTTTGTAGGCTAGATTGTATTGGAATTGTCAGACCAAAGGATATGGCAATTTAAAATTTAGAGATACTACCATATTATATTCAAAAAGGACACAAAACAATTTATATTCCCACAAGTTGACTACCATTTTCATACATTCTCAGTCACTGTTTATCGTGATTTTTTTAAAAAAAAGTTTTATCAAGAACCTAAACAAAAATAGTGTCAAATTGATTCCTCATTTGCCTTTTGTGATTACTTATGAGTCAGGACAAGTCTTACCTTCCTCGGTTATTTGTATTGTTCCCTGTTACTTGTCTGTTGAGATCCTTTGCCATCTCTCTTTGGATCTTTTTCTTTATGATTCCTAGAAATTCTTTTTAATGAGAGGCTTTGTTTCTTTTATGCAGTGTAGTAAATGCTTCTTCCAGACTTCTGTTTATCTTTTAACTTTAATTATGGAGACTTAATCCTAAAGATGTCTGAAATCTTCTGTAGCCAAATCTGTCAGCCAATCCTTTTATGAACTCCAGGTGGTATCCTGATTAAAACTGAATAAAGAATATCTACCTATGTTTTGTATATTAGATGGCAGACTAACTCTCTAAAATAGCTTGTATTTCTTTAGGACCATGCTAGATTGAAATAAATGTACACTGTATCAACAAATCAAAAGGGCTCGTCATTCATTTGTTCCCTCTACCAAAGCACTGTGTGTATTTTCTAGTGCATTTAAATGAAGACCTTTCCAGTAAATGGGTCTACAGAGCTCTGTGGCATGAATGGAGGGTAAGGAAAAAACATCAGAATCGTTAGTTATTAAATAAATTTCATCAGGCCTCACTGGGGTTTTTGGAAAAGTTAATGTATACAAGATTGGTTTTCTCATAGGATTCTATGAGATAAGCTATTTGTTTTGATAGTGTTATTTTTCTTTCTCCCAATGTAGTACACATCTTCTCTATAAAACCAGGAAAAGAGGTGCCCTTTGGTGGATTGGGGCTTGCCTGGCAGCTCAGGTAGTAAAGAATATGCCTGCAATGCAGGAGACGAGAGTTCAATCCCTGGATTGGGAAGATCCCCTGGAGAAGAGAATGGAAAACCCACTCCAGTATTCTTGCCTGGAAAGTTCCTTGGACAGAGGAACCTGGTGGGTTACAGTCATGGGGTCACAAATAACTGGATATGACTGAGTGACTAACACACTTTGATGGAATACATTAGTGTTAACAACATCACTTGACATTTACTAGACCTACTGCAGGGGTTGAAACAGGGAGGAATTACCAAAAATAAATAGCACATATATAAATAAACATTCTGGCATCACTCCAGATATCATGAATAACAATCGTGGAAACTGAGGCTCTGGAATTTCTATTCTGGGGATCTTGCCAGAGTGATTCTAATGCCCACAGAGTAACACTGGGAACTAGATTCTCCAACTTATCTGGAGAATGTAGACTTTTTTGGTTTCTCTCTGCCATAATGGTCTTCTAAATTATTTTCTAAATCTTTGTTGCTTGCTATGTTATTAAATTTTTCTCAGATTTCTCACCACTACCTGAAAATCATCATCTGAATATCCACACTCTGATGAATTGTGTGACCATGTTTTGATTTCAGCCTAAGGGCTTTCTTTGTGGCTCAGACAGTAAAGAATCTGCCTGCAATGCGTATGACCCTAGTTTGAACCCTGGGTCAGGAAGATCCCCTGGAGAAGGAAATGGCAACCCACTCCAATATTCTTGCCTGGAGAATTCCATGGACAGAGGATCCTGGTGGGCTACAGTCTATGGGGTCACAAAGAGTTGCACACAACTGGTTGGCTAACACTTTCACACTTTCACTTTGTCTTTACCGAATCATCATCCACTCTAACCTCCTTTTCTTCTGATTTGTTAGCCCCAGCTTACAGCGGAGGAGCCTGGTAGGCTGCAGTCCATGGGGTCACTGAGGGTCGGACACGACTGAGCGACTTCACTTTCACTTTTCACTTTCATCCTTTGGAGAAGGAAATGGCAACCCACTCCAGTGTTCTTGCCTGGAGAATCCCAGGGACGGGGAAGCCTGGTGGGCTGCCGTCTATGGGGTCGTGCAGAGTTGGACATGACTGAAGTGACTTAAGCAGCAGCAGCAGCAGTTTATAGCTCAAGATTTCCATTCTAGTTTCCTATTACAGAAACTGTTATAGTTTTCCCACAGACTAAAATTTGCCTTTCTTTTCATGTCTTCTTGCTCTTCACAATCGTTTCTGCAGGGCTCTGAGTTTCTGAATTTCTACAAAGCTCTCAGGTCATGCCAGTGTTGCTGGCCTACAGACTATACTTTCTGAGTATGATGATGCTAGGGTGTTTCACAAGTATTTCAGGTGAATATGAAGTCACCAGAGACAATGCCAAGATTCAGAGCATAGAATTATACCATAAAGCAGGGCCAGCATCTTTGAAAAATGTGAGACAGTGACCAAGACATCATTAGTTGTTAGAAAGGAGGAAGAGTTTCAAAAGGAGTCCAGAAGAAAAATTTTGGCAGTGGGGATGGAGGAGCGTGTAAATCCATCTGAATGAACACAATCTGGTTGAGGGTTAGGGTTAGGGTTAGGGTAAGTGGTAAGATAAGCGGTTGTCACTAGAGGAAAAAGCCACAGCTTAGAGTTGGGTCAGGTTTCAGTGAAACCAAGGAAAAAGACAGAATGTTCTATGGGAAGTCTTGAGGATATCGGTAAGCTTGTAGAGGGAAGGTAGGGGCAGTGGTAGCTAAGACTTGGAAACAGAAGCATACAGCAGAATGTTGATGAAAGTATGGAAGAGATGGAGAATTTAGAGGTTTACGTATACAAGAAGTCACCTAACAAGGTCAGTGTAGTGGACACTGTGGTGTATCTCCCAGATGTACTCTACCTCTTGGGACCTAGGCCCTGTATCTTCTCTGCCTATCATTTATATTTTTGCTTATTGCAGGGAGAGGATGAAGCCTCCAAAACAGTGAATATAAAGAGATTTCAGGGTACACATAGGTCTTTTTTGCAAGGGAAAAAAAAGGAAAGAACTGTACACTTCTTAAAGATTCAAATGAGAAATCAGTGTAGCAATAGAGACTGGGGACTAATAGCAATCAGTTCAGTACAGTTCAGTTGCTCAGTCGTGTCCGACACTTTGCAACCCCGTGAACTGCAGCACGCCAGGCCTCCCTGTTCATCACCAACTCCCGGAGTTCACTCAAACTCAACGTCCATCGAGTCGGTGATGCCATCCAGCCATCTCATCCTCTGTCGTCCCCTTCTCCTCCTGCCCCCAATCCCTCCAAGCATCAGAGTCTTTTCCAATAAGTCAACTCTTTGCATGAGGTGGCCAAAGTACTGGAGTTTCAGCTTTAGCATCAGTCCTTCCAAAGAACACCCAGGGCTGATCTCCTTTAGAATGGACTGGTTGGGTCTCCTTGCAGTCCAAGGGACTCTCGAGTCTTCTCCAACACCACAGTTCAAAAGCATCAATTCTTTGGTGCTCAGCTTTCTTCACAGTCCAACTCTCACATCCATACATGACCACTGGAAAAACCATAGCCTTGACTAGATGGACCTTTGTTGGCAAAGTAATGTCTCTGCTTTTGAATATGTTATCTAGGTTGGTCATAACTTTCCTTCCAAGAGTAAGTGTCTTTTAATTTCATGGCTGCAGTGATTTTGGAACCCCCCAAAATAAAGTCTGTCACTGTTTCCACTGTTTCCCCATCTATTTACCATGAAGTGATGGGACCAGATGCCATGATCTTCATTTTCTGAATGTTGAGCATTAAGACAACTTTTTCCCTCTCCTCTTTCACTTTCATCAAGAGGCTTTTTAGTTCCTCTTCACTTTCTGCCGTAAGGGTGGTGTCATCTGCATATCTAAGGTGATTGATATTTCTCCTGGCAATCTTGATTCCAGCTTGTGTTTCTTCCAGCCCAGCATTTCTCATGATGTACTCTGCATATAAGTTAAATAAGCAGGGTGACAATATACTGCCTTGACATACTGCTTTTCCTATTTGGAACCAGTCTGTTGTTCCATGTCCAGTTCTAACTGTTGCTTCCTGACCTGCATACAGGTTTCTCAAGAGGCAGGTCAGGTGGTGTGCTATTCCCATCTCTTTCATAATTTTCCACAGTTTTTTATGATCCAGACAGTCAAAGGCTTTGGCATAGTCAATAAAGCAGAAATAGATGTTTTTCTGGAACTCTCTTGCTTTTTCAATGATCCAGTGGATGTTGGCAATTTGATCTCTGGTTCCTCTGCCTTTTCTAAAACCAGCTTGAACATCAGGAAGTTCATGGTTAATGTATTGCTGAAGCCTGGCTTGGAGAATTTTGAGCATTACTTTACTAGCGTATGAGATGAGTGCAATTGGGCCGTAGTTTGAGCATTCTTTGGCATTGCCTTTCTTTGGGATTGGAATGAAAACTGACCTTTTCCAAGTTCTAATGTGGAAAATGAAGCTTAGGGGATGAGGGTAAAGGCAGGGTGGGGAGGGATCAAGAAGTTAATGGAATTATCCAGACAAGAGATGGTAGTATGTAGCTGGGGTAGTAGTTGCAGAGGTGGTGGGAAGTAGTGAGATTAGGACGTACATTTGCAAGTAGAATGGTCAAGTGTGGCTACTGGTTGTCTGAGTTGGACACGACTGAATGACTAACACTTTCACTTTCACCGTCTGTCCCCTGGACCAAATTGTTCACTTCATGAGGATATGGATTTCTTTATTGCTCACTCCTGAATCAAAGCACCTAGACCAGTGCCTGGCATACAGTAGATTTTCAATAAATGCCTTAAATATAAGAATTGAATCCATGATGGATATAAATGAGTGATTAAGTAGAATTGTTCTCGGTTCATTCAGTTAGAAAAATAACTCAGCTGTGTTACTTGTGTAATCTATAAATGGAAGCCAGCCTACCTTGTTTATAGCCTTACTTTAAAATAACTTCGATGACTCTTTTACTGGAGAATTTGTATAAAAGTTGTAAAGATTAGTTGAAAATATCAATATTATAAAACATACAGTGTTCTGAAGAGTTACATATATATATATGTATATATATATATATACATACATGTAGAGAGAGAGACATGTATATGTATATGAGAGAGAGACATGTTGTGTGTATGTTATTTGCTCAGTTGTATCCAACTCTTTGCAACCCCCATGGACTGTAGCTCGCCAGGCTCCTCTCTCCATGGCATTCTCCAGGCAAGCATTGTGCAATGGGTTTCTATTCCCCTCTCCAGGGGATCTTCCCAATCCAGGGATTGAGCCCGGGTCTCCTGAATTGCATGCAGGTTATTTACAGTCTGAGCCATCAGGGAAGCCCATGTATATATACATTTTTTCCCCCTCACTCACAACTGATATACAGGTATAATTTTCTGGTAAATCCATATTAGTGACTATAGTTTCTTCTAATAGCTATCAGGACAGTTTTCTATTCTTATTCATTCTGAATTAAGATCTTGGCCACCAATTTTCCTATTACTGATTCTGCTGTTTTTGCACACCTGTTTGCAGGTCTCAGTCTGATTTGTAGTGTAATGACGCAAAGGATATCTGTCTGTATATCTACAATTACTTAAACGTCAATTGTTTGATTAGAGATTTTTTTCTGTTCCAATTGCAAGTTTTCATTAATGGTTATGTTTTGTTTTTTAACATTGCTTGACATTTTAAAGAATATTTATTACTTTTACAACATGTCTAGGCAGGAGTTTATTCAACTGAAGGCACTTGGCTTATGAATATCTGTCTCTATATAGGGACATATCTTAGTTCATCTTGATTCATAAATAAGAGGAATTTTAAAGCACTGTTATATTTTGGGTGAAGAAGAAGCATGGCGGATTTTCTGGAAGTTTTGTTTCCTGTTTCTCTGACACCTCTGATTTACAGTGTGCCTTAGTTTCCAAAATCTACAGCTTCCTCATCACTAATAGCTATTTTGCTTACAGCTGTGCTAGGCCTTTGCTTGGTACTTTGTTTCACACTTGTCTGTATGAAAGTTGGATGTATATCCTTGAAAGATTTTTTTTTAACTAGAGTCATAACGATTCAGGAAAAATTAATGAAAGAATCCTATTTTTCTTTAAATGAAGATTATAAAGAACTGGATAATAATGTTTGGGGCTTTGAGGATCATATAGCTGCTATTAAAACCACTAAACTCTGCCATTCCACCAGGAATGCAGACAGACAAATAGAAATGAATGGCGTGATGGTGTTCCAGTAGGAGGACCAGGTTTGGTTCATGAGCCATAGGTTGTTGATCAGTTATGGTTATAGGTTAATAACTTTGACATAGGTATTTTCATTTATTTAAATCATGTTCTATACTGTGAAATATGTTTTTATAATCCATACTTCACTCTTTTAATAAAAACTTTTTCAATGCATAACTTGATAATAAAATTGTGATTTTTCTCTTTGAGTCAATGAATCTCATGTGACATGTAGAACACCTTTTGAATCTGAAAGTTGTAAGTTACAACTGCACCCCTGGTGGCAGACAATATCCTTATAGAGACAGAACACTCAAGAGGAAGTCATTCATCCCTGCGCTACTGACCCTCACAAGTCCAAGCAGTAAAGCCGTGAGGTATTTTGAAAGACACCTGCAAGCTGAGCTTCTGTTCCTGTTAGGGATTCTTTTGTGTCCGTTATCCTAGTAATTGGTTTGGAACATCTCACGAAGGTCATGCTAACAGTGAAAAAGGTCCCTACTGTTCTTCTTCATTTTTGTTTATTTGTTATATTTCTTCCTGTTTCCTAGGAGATCAATTGCCCCATGGATATCTTCATTCAAATTTAGTATTCAGATATAATTTGGATATATATTATTAAAAATATCAGTGGTGAAAAATTATTGAATATTGACAACTTCATACAGTTAATTTACAAAAATAATTATCAGTGTTGGCTTAAGTTGCATGTGTTATAATTTCTCTGATGCTGAAAACATCCTCATTTGTATTATTGATATAAAGTAGAAATTCTCTCTTCACTTTGCCCAAAGCAGAGTTAAGGAAAATAAAATAAGAGGGAAAAAAAAAAGAAGTTTTAGAGGATGTGGTATAGATGTGATGAGATACTTATCCTGAGCTCTCAATACCTGAAAAGACTTAAGGACAAGGATAGTTAGCCATGCAGAAGCTATAGCAACATGCCCTTAGACAACAATTGCATCCAGCTCAAGTCTCTTTTGACCCTTTTACATTCATATTTTCTGGTAGAATGACGGCTACTCATTTTGTAAGTGCTACTGCTAATTGAAACCACGTCATGGTCAGATCAAAAATAAGCCAGTTGGGCATCCCTGCTGAAAATGTACCCAGCAGGACAATTTCTTTGTTCGCCTTAAAAATTCAAGAAAGGCATTGCCTCCAGATTCCTAGTCATTAATGTATGCACCATACCCTCTATCTCACTCCTTCTTTCTCCTTTCACCCTTCACTATAATTTTCTTGTGGAAAAATAAAAGAAAGCCAATTCTCTCGTAAACTGCATAATTGGCTTTAATATACAGACTTGCCATTTCTAGGCATGTACATTTTCTTCATTAATGGGAGTTACAAGGCAGCATTTAGAGATCACCTGTGGATAGGCTTGTTAATTAACAGAGTTAGAGCCCTATTTTATTCCATTTAAACCAGAGTAATTGAAATCAGGGTAATCACCACTGCAGTATTCAGTGCTTTCATCCCTTTTCAAGGTTATTTTAGCAATTATATTCTTGGCTGAGCATATTAGTAAACGGTGAGATTATGTGCTGTACCAACTGACTTTTCTCAATCCTGTGATCTATAGCGTATCTTTTTCATGATTACATTAGTTGAAAAAGCTTGAAATAGCCCATGCCATTCTTTAGTCTCTCAAATAAATGATTAAATCTAGTTGAATCTATTAGTTTTCCAGGAAAAATAAATCAGAAAATTAGGCTACACTTAATCCCAAGATAGATCATATGTCACTTTGTTAAGGACTAAAAGAAAACATATATGCTATCCAATTCAATATTAGTTGGATGTTAGAACATCTTCTGAGGTTCCTGAATAACCATGATTCTATGATATATAATCATGGTACAAAGTTTTCGATTTTTTTATATCTGAAAATTAGCAGAAACATCATCAGTTTTATCAGAAGCAAGGAACTAAACCACTTCAATCTACAGCAAAATAACAAAAAAGAAAGCCACCTGAAATTATGTTTTAGAACAGAGTTAGGTTCTTATATTCTCTACTTTTCACTACTGCTAGGGAAAAAAAAAGATCATTCCTATTGCTGTTTTGCATCATCCTAGGAAATTCAAACTATTATGAGGATTCTGTACTGCTGACTTAGTAATAAATAAGTTCTATTATCCAAAGTGACATTGCTTAGTAGCCCAGAACTTTCCCTGCACTTATCCATTTTCCTGGGTAAAATAAAGGCCACAATAACATTTCCTTGTAATAGATTAATATTAGAAGCTTGTAATGTGCATATAGTAGTTTATCTTCACAACTTAATCCCTTCCCATTCATGCTTGGCAAAATTCAAAAAAATAATATTCACTAATGTTTTCTATTTGCATATCTGTATAGACCTCTTCCGGAGAAGGCAATGGCACCCCACTCCAGTACTCTTGCCTGGAAAATCCCATGGACGGAGGAGCCTGGTGGGCTGCAGTCCATGGGGTCACTAAGAGTCAGGCACGATTGAGTGACTTCACTTTCACTTTTCACTTTCATGCATTGGAGAAGGAAATGGCAACCCACTCCAATGTTCTTGCCTGGAGAATCCCAGGGACAGTGGGGCCTGGTGGGCTGCCGTCTATGGGGTTGCACAGAGTCAGACACGACTGAAGCGACTTAGCAGCAGCAGCAGCAGCAAAGACCTCTTCTCTGAAGACTGGTGACACTAGCAGTATATTTATATAGTGAATAATTTTGCCACTTGAACATGTTCACAGTCTCACAGTTTCATCATAAAACCGGTATATGTGTTGTGCTGCCAAGTATGTTTAAGGGATGAAAGAATGTTGTGTACTTAGCTCTTTAAGATGGCAATGTGAATATATGCATATTCTATTCAGTGTTGTTGTTTGAATTGTCTTTTTATGACAAGCATATAAAAGCTACTAGAAATATAATTATCTTCAGATGTTCATATATCCTGGCCAAAGGTATTTGAAGAAAATGCTGACATTTACATACATATTGAAACATTTTCCAATAGGTTAGCAAAACTTATAATTTCTATGTGCATTTTCTATCTATATTTAAGTAAATTTTCCTTTGGGGAATTCCTCAATGCTCTACTTTCTAATTAAAATTGTCTTTATCAACAGTTAAGAGCATTTTGAATCAGCTCAAGTCTATGAATTGCTGACATTAATACATTAATGAGAGACAGACAGAGAGAGCAGAGAGAGAAACCCTCAGTATTAAAGATAATTTAAATTCACTGTGTTTCTCAGTATAAATAAATTAAAATCAACCATCAGAAATGAGACATCCTTGGTATCTTCTGTGCAATTCTACACAGAAATGCTCAGCAATAAGCTACTTCAGCAATTCTAGCTCATCCTGCCTTACAAATTTACCCAAACACATTTCTGTTTCATAGTCTATCCTGATTTGGTAATATGCAATTAGAGAAAATGACCATTTTAATATAGAACAATTTTCTTGTAAATTATACAGTAAAAAATATTTGAAACATATTAAAATCAAATGGATTTAGAATGATTATAGTTATGAATTACTGTAATTTGGTCTTACACAGCTAATTCCAAAGACTGCACAGCCGTTTAGCAATTTCCATTCTGTAAATTTCTCATAATGGGATTTAAGGAAAAAAAGGGGAATCATCATCTTTTCCTCAAGTCTCCTCCTTCTTCTTTTATATCCTATTTCAATAAATGAGCCACCGCCCTTCCAGTCACCCTGGTCAGGGAGACCCAGGAATCACCCCAAACGTTTTATTCATTACTTCAACAGTATGGCCATGGAATCCTAGCCTTTGTAGATGTCTAGGTGACTCAGTGCAGGGCCACCCATTTCCTCTGCCATCTGATCTTAATTGAGAGCCTTACTACTCAACCATCTCTGAGCTTTCTCGGCTAGGCATGCAGCCCACTAAGCACTCATCCTTAAATTCTTGCTCAGCACAGCTGCCACCATGATCTTTCTAGAATGAAAATCCATCAGTGTCACAGTTATACTTAAAATCCTTTACTGCATAAAATAAAAATGTCATTTGGGGTAAATACAAGTTCCTTGGCTGGATAGACAAGCTCCTTTATGCAAACACAGTCCCTGGCCAACTCCAGCCTCAACTCACAGCACGGGGTCAGTTACATCCTCTTCTCCAGCCACACCCAAATCCATGCCACTCTAAACCGATCAGATTCTCAAAGTAGTCTGCTCTTACACATGCCTTTCCTCTGCTTGTGAAGAAGAAAGAGCAAGGAATGTTCTTCACGGCTTTTTTCCCCCTGGTCTGCTCTTTCTTGTCCTTCAGATTTAGGTCTACTGCAACCTCTTCCGCAAAGCCTTCTGTTACAGAAAAAGTATTCTGTCACATGTTAGAATGGTAAGGTTTTATTCAAAACTACTGCAAGAGATGTATTGCAATAAGAGAGAGAGATTAGGCTCAACTCTGACTACAAGGGCAAATGGAGATTTATAGTTAATGAGCAGGATGAGGGGGTCAGTGGATAGATAATTACTAATACTAGGGGACATCAAGGGTCGGGGGACTTTTGCTGATTCTTGCTAAAGAGTAGTCAAGGACTTAGGCATCAAAAAGGGGAGATGAGGAATTTGATTAGGTATCAAGTGTAAGCTTTTAGCAAGATTCTTTGCTAAGACTGGACTGGGCAGACCAACAACCACATGGAACCAAGGTCAGGGTTAATGGAGAAGAGAGCTCAGAGGAACTGAAATAAAGGGAGTGTCTTTGTCCTTCCCTAAGTCCAAAGGAGGTTTAGATCTCCATTCCCTGCCTGCCTCCCCACCTGCAATTTTCAAGGCTCCTACAGCACAGTCAGCATCTACGTAAGCCACTTGTCACTTTGTATTGAATTAGGAATGTTTGCCTTTCCCTGGATCTAATGTGAGGTTTCTCTGAAAGGAAGAACTCATTCTCATCTCTAGTCACTCCAGTGCATCACCTGTCACCTAGATGTTCAATAGTGCTTGCTAACTAAGAGCTGTGAAATAAAGGAAAATTTTAAGTTATCACCTAACTCCGTATCTTCTCTTTTCTTTCTCCCTTTTCCTCCAGAGACCAGTTTGCTCTTGATAAAGTATTTTGATACTCAGCACAGGTTCTTTGGATACTTCAGTTCAGATCAGTTCAGTCGCCCCGTTGTGTTTGACTCTTTGTGACCCTATGAACCACAGCACGCCAGGCCTCCCTGTCCACCACCAACTCCCGGAGTTTACACAAACTCATGTCCACTGAGTCAGTGATGCCATCCAACCATCTCATCCTTTGTCATCCCCTTATCCTCCTGCCTTCAATTTTTCCAAACATCAAGGTCTTTTCCAGTGAGTACACTCTTCGCATCAGGTGGCCAAAATATTGGAGTTTCACCTTCAACATCAGTCCTTGCAATGAACACCAAGGACTGATTTCCTTTGGATGGACTGGTTGGATCTCCTTGCAGTCCAAGGGACTCTCAGGAGTCTTCTCCAATACCACAGTTCAAAAGCATCAATTCTTTGGTGCTCAGCTTTCATGATAGTCCAACTCTCACATCCATACATGACTACTGAAAAAACCATAGGCTTGACTACATGGACCTTTGTTGACAAAGTAATGTCTCTGCTTTTTAATATGCTGTCTAGGTTGGTCATAACTTTTCTTCCAAGGAGTGCCTTTTAATTTAATGGCTACAATCACCATCTGCAGTGATTTTGGAGCCGCCCCAAATAAAGTCAGCCACTGTTTCCACTGTTTCCCCATCTATTTGCCATGAAGTGATGGGATCAAATGCCATGATCTTAGTTTTCTGAATGTTGAACTTTAAGCCAACTTTTGAACTCTCCTCTTTCACTTTCATCAAGAGGCTCTTTAGTTCTTCACTTTCTGCCATAAGGGTGGTGTCATCTGCATATCTGAGGTTATTGATATTTCTTCTTGCAATCTTGATTCCAGCTTGTGCTTCTTCCAGCCCAGCGTTTCTCATGATGTACTCTGCATACAATTTAAATAAGCAGGGCGACAATACACAGCCTTGACATACTCCTTTTCCTATTTGGAACCAGTCTGTTGTTCCATGTCCATTTCTAACTGTTGCTTCCTGATCTGCATACAGGTTTCTCAAGAAGCAGGTCAGGTGGTGTGGTAGTTATATCTCTTTCAAAATTTTCCACAGTTTATTGTGATCCACACAGTCAAAGGCTTTGGCGTAGTAAATAAAGCAGAAATAGATGTTTTTCTGGAACCCTCTTGCTTTTTCGATGATCCAGCAGATGTTGGCAATTTGATCTCTGGTTCCTCTGCCTTTTCTAAAACCAGTTTGAACATCTGGAAGTTCACAGTTCATGTATTGCTGAAGCCTGGCTTGGACATGAGACTCACTAACTGTATTTAATATTATTCATTTTATTATTCTCTTTATATTCCTAGACATTGTTTCATAGAGAGCTCTAGACAGGTCAAATCTTATTACAGCATATTCCACTAAGATGAAATCTCTGGGGATATCCCTGGTTGTAAAGTGGTTAAGACTCTGCCCTTCCAATGCATGGGGCACAGGTTCAATCCCTGGTTGGAAAATAAGATCCCACATGTTGTTTGATGTGGCCAAAAAATAAATAACTTTTCTTTAAAAAATGAAATTTCTGAATCTCATATATATATTTAAGACCCTTTAAATGGCCTGTTTACTGTAATAGTTAATATAATTGTGACAATATAGTCTCAGTTTCTTAGAGATCTGTAGGAGTGAATAATGAATTACATCCTGAATAATACATCTAGAACAGTTTCTTTGTTCTTTACTTTTCTTATGACTTGATAGCTCTATTAAAAATTAAGCACATCTTAAAGCAAAGTCTGTGACAAAACATTATTCTACATAAACTAAGCAATTATTCTATAACAATAATCATTTCTTCCTGTGTGTGAAAATGAGTAAAGCATCCACATTTTATTAATCATTTAATCTTCAAGTGTGTGTGTTAAATCATTTACACTTTTCCTTGAAAAATATATCTCAGGTTTGAAGGAGTGGTAAATTTAATTTACATATTCTAAACTCATAGTGTATTTCTTTGGAAAAATGATAACAATTATTGTGGTTGGCAGAGTTATCATAATCACGCAAGTAATATGTGCTCATTATACAAATAATTTTAAATGAACATAAAGTCATTCATAATCTCATCAATCAGAAATACTTCCTATAGATGGATAATAAATTGTTATAAAATCACAATTATTAATTTCAGTATTTTATGAGAAAATAATTATTTTACATTTCATTTATAAGCACTGTAAATAATCTTTGAAGAAAAGAATTATCTTTATTTAGTAAAATACCCTTATAGACCACTTTGAATAAAAAAAGGGAGGCTCAGAAGGCATGATATCAAGAAAACAGACAAAGAAACTAAGCAGCTCTGTTTAAATAATAACAGGAAGATGAATATGGTCAAGTCCAGTACTAAGAGAAACTGGAAGCGAGAAGCCATGAAGCTATTAGATTCTAGAAATCAACGGAAAATTCAGGGAGCATACTCCTCTTCCCAGGGTGTAAACAAAGTTACTTAAGCCAAATTTATTTAAATATTCCAGGCCAGGGTAAATTCACTTGATGGAGAAATTTAGCATGAGATTCAAGAGAATGGGTTCTAGAGTAAGTCTACCTAGAAGCCAGCAGAGGCATCAGCGCTTTCTCTGTGTGTCTGTATGTGTGAGGGTGTATTTCCACTAAGCAGCTCCCATCAGCACTATAGGCCTGTTTAGGAAAGAAAACCAGAGGAGCTGAATGTTGTTTCCACTGGTGATGGAAGAATCCCAAAGCCAAATAGGAAACAATATGACAACCAGATGAAGCTATCACCAACTTAGGCTAAAAGAACAAAGGGAGGAGAAAGAATTTGCAGGGCTCAAGGGTGAGAGTCTGTGTCAGAAGCTAGAATCAAGCCAAGGAAAAATGGGATTATGTTGGGCCTCTCTGATGGAAACTGGAGCCATCAAGAAAGTAGAACAGCTGTCAGAAACCCCGTCCCATGAGAACATCAGAAACTGCCTGGAAAAGACAGTTTGTTCATACACATCTATATACAGATGAAAGAGGAAGAAAATAATTCAGGAAATGTGAGTCAAGAATTTGAAAACAAAGAGACTCAAACCTGCTAATATATATATATACTCATGTATATTGTCAAATATACATGTATATGCATAGGTATGTACATACATATATATAAATACACATCACACAAGCGAATGAAACCATCATGCACACGTTTCGTAATCTGATTTAACACTAAATATGACATGGATATTTTCTCATGGTACTAAGCATAAATATTAATCCATATATCTAGTTTCATGGCTACTTCGTAGTCTGTTACTTAGCTACAAAATTTATTTATTTGGTGCCATATTGCCCTTTCACGTTTGTTTCAGGTTGTCTATTTTATATTTCTATTGAGAAAAGTAGAAATGCTTTTAAAAACCTCAGTGCTTGGGTGTTGGAAATTGTGTGTAATATGCTTGCGAATGTGGCTTTTTTATTGAAACCTTATTGCTGTATTGCTTTCTTTCATCAAAACCTCTTAAAAAACAGATTGTGTAATGTGTGTCAATAGCTTCAAAATAAATAATTAGCATCAGAGTTGGGATTTCATCACTTAGCATCTTTCATAGGCATCCAGAACCCTGTTTCCTTTGAAGCTTCTTTTTTTTTTTTTTGCTGAAAATGATATATGCCATCTTGCTAAATCAAGACTAGTTAGTAATCAGAGCATGGCTAAGGTCACTTGAAGGTTTCTTTGATGTAGGCATTCCTCAATTCAGAGGTAAAATAATCCTGACCTTCCTAAGTGTGCTTTACCTTACTGACAAGTAGAGGAAGCTGCATAATTGACTTATTTAAGTTTGCAGAATTGTTAGCACAAATAGGAAATTTAGACACTAAATAATGTGAACTGTAAACCAAATGCAAGTGGAGCATATTGAAGTGTGATAAATGTCATTGCACAATAGTTTAAACTGTTTCTCTTTTTTAATTTGTATTTTTTACTTTATTTTTTAATTGGTAGATAATTGCTTTACAATAGTGAGGTAGTTTCTGCCTTACAACAATGCAAACCAGCCATAATGTGAACCAACCACATTATATATTTGTGTATATATATCTCCCCTCTGTCTTGAGCCACCTTCTCACCTCCTATCCTACCCCTCAACCTCTTCACAAAGCGCCAGGCTGGGCTCCTGGGTTATACAGCAGCTTCTTGGTGGCTATCTGGTTTTCACATGACTGTCTATATATGTCAATGCTACTTCCTCAATTCATCCTCTTCTCTCCTCTCTTGCTTATGATGATCCAAGACAAAGCTGTGGTAATATATACACCAAAATTTTAACATTTATTAACTTAGGAGCTGGGAATAATGGAAAGGAACTAATATGATTAGGTTTTCTTTTTTGGGGTATATTTTATTTACTTAAAAATACTCAAATGTCTAGAAAATTTTAAAAAAATCAAATATAGAAAGTTTGAAATAAGTGAAACAGCTCAGTTAAAAATATAATGTACAGAGTTATGAGGAAAAACTCACTTTCTTGGTGGCTGAGACAATACAGAATCTGCTTGAAACATGGGAGACCCAGATTTGATACCTGGGTCAGAAAAATCCCTTGGAGAAGGAACTGGCAACTCAGTCCAGTGTTCTTGCCTGGAGAATTCCATGGAGAGAGGAGCCTGGCGCGCTACAGTCCATGTGGTCACAAACAGTCGAACACAACTGAGTGACTAACACACACACACCCAAGAGGAAAACTTATGTGAAGAAATATTATATGAGTTTTCATAAATGATGAATATTTATTGATATTTTAGTTTAGTTGGCTTTACTGAAAACTTTTTGAAGATCTTTTGGAAAATGGGTACCAACCAAAAACACAGGTATGCAGAAACCTCTCTCAGAATATGCTTTAGAAACAAGCTATATTTTTATAGAAATATATATCTTTGTCTCAGATATTTGTTACTTAGAAATACACATTTTTTTCAAATATCCATGAGTATTACCAAAATTGGCCTAAGTCTTGGGCTACAAAGACAATCTCAAGCAATTCTCTAAATTACACATTTAACATGGCACATTATCCAGAAAGCTAAAAATACACTTTTATATAACCTTTGGTTTAAAGCAAAAGTCAAAACCAAAATTAGAGATTATTTATAAATAAATGACAATTAAAATGTAATACTATGAAACTAGTGGAAAGTAAAAAAAGATGGTACAAAGTGGAACATTTATAGCTCTAATATACTTGCTTAAAAACAAAAAAATAAAAGAAAGTGGTGAAGGCAAAGAATAAACAACTAAGTAAACTTCAGGTTGGTAGAAGAAAAGAATTAGTGAAGCTTTTATCTTCACTAATAAGCAGAAATTAATCAATACAAACATGAGTATGTGAAAGTCACTCAGTCATGTCCGACTCCTTCCAGCCCCATGGACTATACAGTCCATGGAATTCTCCAGGCAAGAATACTGGAGTGGGTAGCCTTTCCGTTCTCCAGGGGATCTTTCCACCCCAGGGATCAAACTCAAGACTCCCGCATTGCAGGTGGATTCTTTATCAGCTGAGGTATGAGGGAAGCCCTAAAATATGAGCATAAGACCTTATTAATAAATCTTTATGGGATTAACAGGTAAACTACCTACATAAAATAGATAAGCAACAAGGACTTACTGCATAGCACAGGAAACTATATTCAATATCATACAACCACAGTAGAAAATAATCTGAAATATATAT
Source organism: Bos grunniens (assembly GCF_055505025.1). NCBI lineage: Eukaryota > Metazoa > Chordata > Mammalia > Artiodactyla > Bovidae > Bos > Bos grunniens. The sequence goes on from NC_141166.1 coordinate 22,657,231, forward strand.
AATAATCACTTTATACCTGAAACTAACACAATAGTGTAAATGAAGTACACTTAGATAAATTTTTAAAAATTTATTAATGAATGCAAAAGTAGTTCTTTAAAACCTTCAGTGAATAGGAAAATCTTGGAAAAACCTGATCAAACAATAAAAGAAAAAAGAAAGAAACAATATTATTGATGAGAAAGAAGTCTTAGCTAAAGCTATTAATACGGTACACAAAAGTTATATGAAATCAATTCTACACATTTATATAGATCTATTTAGACATCTGAGGTTAAGTTGATACTTCTAAGAAAATACAAATTATCAAACATGACTCAAGAAGACATTTGAAAGAAAAGAATAATTAAAAAGCTAGTTTAAATCAAGCTTTATCAAAGAAGCACCAGACACCACTAACGAGAATTAAAGAAAAAACATACTAAAAACAGAGAAATTTTTAGAAATGTTTGAAAGAGGAGAGAGGATAGAAAGAATGGTGGCTGTCAAGCAAGAAGAGATTTCCGGAATGAGTGCTGTGTGTGTTTTATTGAAAAATGTGTGCATGTTTTAAGCTAATGAGAAGGCTGCTGTGAAAAGGGAAATGTGCATGTGAACTGCTGTGATAATTAGTAGTGTGCATGTGTGCATGCTCAGTCACTCAGTCATGGGAGCCCACCAGGCTCCTCTGTCCATGAAATTTTCCAAGCAAGAATACTGGAGTAGTTGACATTTCCTTCTCCAGAGGTTCTTTCCAGTCCAGGGATCCAACCCAAATCTCCTGTGTCTCCTGCAAAGGTAGACAGATTCTTTACCAGTAGTCACCTGGGAAGCCCAATTAGTAGTATCAGTTCAGTTCAGTCACTCAGTCCTCTCCGACTCTTTGCAACCCCATGAATCACAGCTCGCCAGGCCTCCCTGTCCATGAGCAACTCCCAGAGTTCACCCAAACTCATGTGCACCGAGTCGGTGATGCCATCCAGCCATCTCATCCTCTGTCGTCCCCTTCTCCTCCTGTCCTCAATCTCTCCCAGCATCAGGGTCTTTTCCAATGAGTCAACTCTTCACATGAGGTGGCCAAAGTATTGGAGTTTCAGTCTCAGCATCAATCCTTCCAATGAATACCCAGGACTAGTCTCCTTTAGGATGGACTGGTTGGATCTCCTTGCAGTCCAAGAGACTTGCAAGAGTCTTCTCCAGCACCACAGTTCAAAAGCATCAGTTCTTCAGCACTCAGCTATCTTCACAGTCCAACTCTCACATCCATACATGAACACTGGAAAAACCATAGCCTTGACTAGATGAACCTTTGTTTGTAAAGTAATGTCTCTGCTTTTGAATATGCTATCTAGGTTGGTCATAACTTTTCTTCCAAGGAGTAAGCGTCTTTTAATTTCATGGCTGCAATCACCATTTGCAGTGATTTTGGAGCCCCCAAAATTAAAGTGTTTCACTGTTTCAACTGTTTCCCTACTATTTGCCATGAAGTGATGGGACCAAATGCCGTGTCTAGTTTTCTGAATGTTGAGCCTTAAGCCAACTTTTTCACTCTCCTCTTTCACTTTCATCAAGAGGCTTTTTAGTTCCTCTTCACTTTCTGCCAGAAGGGTGGTGTCATCTGCATATCTGAGGTTATTGATATTTCTCCCAGCAATCTTGATTCCAGCTTGTGCTTCTTCCAGCCCAGCGTTTCTCATGATGTACTCTGCATAGAAGTTAAATAAAGAGGGTGACAACATACAGCCTTGACGAACTCCTTTTCCTATTTGGAACCAGTCTGTTGTTCCATGTCCAGTTCTAACTGTTGCTTCCTGACCTGCATATAGGTTTCTCAAGAGGCGGGTCAGGTGGTTTGGTATTCCCATCTCTTTCAGAATTTTCCACAGTTTATTGTGATCCACACAGTCGAAGACTTTGGCATAGTCAATAAAGCAGAAATAGATGGGTTTTTTTGGAACTCTCTTGCTTTTTTGATGATCCAGTGAATGTTGGCAATTTGGTCTCTGGTTCTGCCTTTTCTAAAACCAGCTTGAACATCTGGAAGTTCATGGTTCATGTATTGCTGAAGCCTGGCTTGCAGAATTTTGAGCATTACTTTACTAGTGTGTGAAATGAGTGCAATTGTGTAGTAGTGTGAGCATTCTTTGGCATTGCCTTTCTTTGGGATTGGAATGAACACTGACCTTTTCAAGTCCTATGGTCACTGCTGAGTTTTCCAAATTTGCTGGCATATTGAGTACAGCACTTTCACAGCATCATCTTTCAGGATTTGAAATAGCTCAACTGGAATTCCATCACCTCCACTAGCTTTGTTCGTAGTGACGCTTTCTAAGGCCCACTTGACTTCACATTCCAGGATGTCTGGCTCTGGGTGAGTGATCACACCATCATGATTATCTTGGTCATGAAGATTTTTTTGTACAGTTCTTCTGTGTATTCTTGCCACCTCTTCTCAATATCTTCTGCTTCTGTTAGGTCCCTACCATTTCTGTCCTTTATCAAGCCCATCTTTGCATCTTTGCATGAAATTTTCCCTTAGCATCTCTAATTTTCTTGAAGAGTTCACTAGTCTTTCCCATTCTGTTTTTTCCCTCTATTTCTTTGCATTGATCGCTGAGGAAGGCTTTCTTATCTCTCCTTGCTATTCCTTGGAACTCTGCATTCAAATGGGAATATCTTTCTTTTTCTCCTTTGCTCTTTGCTTCTCTTCTTTTCACAGCTATTTATAAGACCTCCTCAGACAGCCATTTTGCTTCTTTACATTTCTTTTCCACGGGGATGGTCTTGATCCCTGTCTCCTGTACAATGTCACAAACCTCCATCCATAGTTCATCAGGTACTCTGTCTATCAGATCAAGTCCCTTAAATCTATTTCTCACTTCCACTGTATAATCATAAGGGATTTGATTTAGGTCATACCTGAATGGTCTAGTGGTTTTCCCTACTTTCTTATAATGTGTCTGAAAAGGTGAGGATAAAGACCCAAAGCATGGCTCTTGGATTGGCTTCAAGTGGGAGGCAGTTCTATTCTTCATCGTAATAACAGGGAAGAAAGAAAAGATTCATACAAATTGTAGGTAGATTTGTATGCGTTTTCATGGGAAGATGAGAACATTTCCTCTGAATGCTTCCATTTTCTCTATGGGGAGAAAGCAAGAGGAGATGGGGGCATTGGAGATCTGACAGCAACAGAAATGATTCAAAAAAGTCACTGCAGAGTATTGGAGACTGAGTGCAAGGGAAAATTAAATTGTTATCTAGGGATTATGGAGGTCCTATTTGCATTTGTAATCATAAACTAAACAATTATTTTGAGACATTCTCCACCAGAATTCAGCAGTTTTGGTTGGGAAGAAGGGAATGGCAATCCACTGCAATATCTTTGCTTGGAGAATCCCCAGGGACAGAAGAGTCTGGTGGGCTACAGTCCATAGGGTCACAAAGAGTCCGACATGACTGAGCAACTAAGCACACACAAGTAAAAATGTAGTTACAATTCATCCAGAGTGGTGACCATATCCTACGAATAACAAGAAATGCAACAAGGGAGTTTAGAATGCTGTCAAGTGGCAAACCAAAATTCTGGAATCATTCATGAACCCTGAGTTGGATGAGGAGCAAAGCATAGAAAGAAAAAGATTGAGGGATTGGAAGAACGGGACGTTCCAGTGAAGTCAAAGCACAGGGTTGTAGTGGCTTTGTTGATTGAATTAGCACATTCCCTCCTTGCAGGCAAATCTGCACTGGAAGTCAAACTTTAATAGAAGATTGCTGTGTAAGCAGACAGTCAGGATCACAGGAGATAACTGAATGACTCAGAAAGAATAATCTTCCCAAAAGTGTAGTGAACAGAGTTTTAGCACCAGGTCACCATTTCCTTAGGTAGTATCTGAATGGGCTTTGCTGATTTCTGCCTTTGGTAGTTTCTTTTTCTTATGTACCAGGTTACTTTCTCCCTAAGTCTGTTCCTCATAATAATAATTGTCTTAGATGCTCTGCAGAAAAGGATTTTTGTGAAATAATTGTGGGGAAAAAAGTACACACTGTATCCTTTTCTGAGAGTACATTTCTGAGTTTTTCTTCAAGCATAATGTAGCAGTGACTGTGTGGTGGATCAAAGGCAAGAGTTTGCCCTTTAAGTGAAGTCGCTCAGTTGTGTCCGCCTCTTTGCGACCTCGTGGACTGTAGCCCACCAGGCTCCTCCGTCCATGGGATTCTCCAGGCAAGAATACTTGAGAGGATTGCCATTTCCCTCTCTAGGGGATCTTCTAGACCCAGGGATCGAACCCAGGTCTCCCGCATTGCAGGCAGATGCTTTAACCTCTGAGCCACCAGGGCAGACCCCAATGCTATTGATTGGCTTTAACAAGATGGTGGTAAAACACCAACAAAATTTGCCAATTTATTTTTGATGACTTACTCATTTGACAAAATTATTTTTGAACTGATTTTTCATCATATTGGTCTGCTTCTGATAGAAGTGTGAGGCAGGTCTATGATTCTGATAAAATAAATCTGCTAAATCTGAGGAATTAATCTGTTTCCAGACATAACTCTTCCCACAGTGTTAGCCAAAATTTTAGAAGTCTACTCTAAGTCATATTGTCACATCGAGCTTTGTAAGTCTGTCCTGCACTTTAGACTTATATGGATAGTTGTCTGATCTACTCAGTAAGCTGGTCCTCAGCTCTAAGGGACTCCTGCCATAGCTCAGGACTCTGATATGGAGAAAGGGCAAAGGGTCAGCATCACAAATCTCAGTAGAACTATATTATCATATAATCTTACCCATAACTGATTGTTCCATCACACATTTGCACGCAACTTCTTCAATTACTTCCACAGATGGCTAATGGTCTATTATATCAAATGGCAAAAGATATGTTCATCAATTTGAAAGTCTCTGAGAAGGAGTATTTCACTTATGAACTAAAAAGGAAGAAAATATAGAATTTTAATAGTAGACTTGGATTTCATTTTATTTTGTTTCCAAGAAAGCAATTTTCTTTTGAAAAACACCTTACCAGTATTACTACATGCATTCTTTTCAGGAATCTCTCTGGTGACTTATAGACTGTGCACATTTGCTAAAATTCTTATTCTAAAATTGAATGGTATCCAAATTTTTACAGGCATTTTAACATTCACTTATCCATTCTTAGATAAGGGGAAAGATATTAAAAATGTATCCATAATTTTTACTAATATATATATTTGTCAAAATTAAAATAAAAGAAAGAAAACAACAGATATAATTTCATCCTAAGTAAAATTAACGGACAAATAAAATGCAATGTAACAAATAATGTAAAAACTAATATAATATATATGTGTGTGCATTTATATCCTAGATTTCAAATGCAACTATTCTGGTTAGAACTGAAACTTTAATTAAAATTTCACATTTTTACAAAAAATTCATGTTTAATGTACACAGGCATATCTCTCTTTATATATGTATGTATATGTGTGTATGTATATCTTGTATGTGTGTATATATAATATATATATATGTATATCTGTATGTGTATATATATAGTATATGTATATATGTGTGTATATCTTCAGTTCAGTCACTCAGTCATGTCCGACTCTTTGCGACCCCATGAACCGCAGCACAACAGGCTCCTTGTCCAACACCAAGTCCCGGAGCCTACCCAAACTCATGTCCATTGAGTCAGTGATGCCATCCAACCGTCTCATCCTCTGTCGTCCCATTCTCCTCCTGCCCTCAATCTTTCCTAGCATCAGGGTCTTTTCAAATGAGTCAGCTCTTTGCATCAGGTGGTCAAAGTAGTGGAGTTTCAGCTTCAACATCAGTCCTTCCAATGAACACCCAGGACTGGTCTCTTTTAGGATGGACTGGTTGGATCTCTTTGCAGTCCACGGGACTCTCAAGAGTTCTCCAACACCACAGTTCAAAAGCATCAGTTCTTTGGTGCTCAGCTTTCTTTATAGTCCAACTCTCACATCCATACATGACCACTGGAAAAACCATAGCCTTGACTAGACAGACCTTAGTTGGCAAAGTAATGTCTCTGCTTTTGAATATGCTGTCTACATTGATCATAACTTTCCTTCCAAGGAGTAAGTGTCTTTTAATTTCATGGCTGCAATCACTATCTTCAGTGATTTTAGAGCCCCCCAAAATAAAGTCTGACACTATTTCCACTGTTTCCCCATCTATTTCCCATGAAGTGATGGGACCAGATGCCATGATCTTCGTTTTCTGAATGATGAGCTTTAAGCCAACTTTTTCACTCTCCTCTTTCACTTTCATCAAGAGGCTTTTTAGTTCCTCTTCACTTTCTGCCACAAAGGTGGTGTCATCTGCATATCTGAGGTTATTGATATTTCTCCTGGCAATCTTGATTCCAGCTTGTGCTTCATCCAGCCCAGCATTTCTCATGATGTACTCTGCATATAAGTTAAATAAACAGGGTGACAATATACAGCCTTGACATATTCCTTTTCCTATTTGAAACCAGTCTGTTGTTCCATGTCCAGTTCTAACTGTTGCTTCCTGACCTGCATATAGATTTCTCAAGAGGCAGGTCAGATGGTCTGGTATTTCCACCTCTTTCAGAATTTTCCACATTTTATTGTGATCCACACAGTCCAAGGCTTTGACATAGTCAATAAAACAGAAATAGATGTTTTTCTGGAACTCTCTTGCCTTTTCAATGATCCAGCGGATGTTGGCAATTTGATCTCTGGTTCCTCTGCATTTTCTAAAACCAGCTTGAACATCTGGATGTTCAGGGTTCACATATTGCTGAAGCCTGGCTTGCAGAATTTTGAGCATTACTTTACTAGTATGTGAGATGAGTGCAATTGTGCAGTAGTTTGAGCATTCTTTGGCATTGCCTTTCTTTGGGATTGGAATGAACATTGACCTTTTCCAGTCCTGTGGCCACTGCTGAGTTTTCCAAATTTGCTGGCATATTGAGTACAGCACTTTCACAGCATCATCTTCCAGGATTTGAAATAGCTCAACTGGAATTCCATCACCTCCACTAGCTTTGTTTGTCGTGATTCTTCCTAAGGCCCACTTGACTTCACATTCCAGGATGTCTGGCTCTAGGTGAGTGATCACACCATCGTGATTATCTTGGTCTTGAAAATCTTTTTTGTACAGTTCTTCCGTGTATTCTTGCCACCTCTTCTTAATATCTTCTGCTTCTGTTAGGTCCCTACCATTTCTGTCCTTTATCGAGCCCATCTTTGCATGAAATGTTCCCTTGGTATCTCTAATTTTGGAGAAGGCAATGGCACCCCACTCCAGTACTCTTGCCTGGAAAATCCCATGGGCAGAGGAGCCTGGTAGGCTGCAGTCCGTGGGGTCGCTAAGAGTCAGACACGACCGAGCGATTTCACTTTCACTTCCATGCATTGGAAAAGGAAATGGCAAACCACTCCAGTGTTCTTGCCTGGAGAATCCCAGGGACGGGGGAGCCTGGTGGGCTGCAGTCTATGGGGTCACACAGAGTCGGACACAACTGAAGCAACTTAGCAGCAGCAGCAGCATCTCTAATTTTCTTGAAGAGATCTCTAGTCTTTCCCATTCTGTTGTTTTCCTCTATTTCTTTGCATTGATCGCTGAGGAAGGATTTCTTATCTCTCTTTGCTATTCTTTGGAACTCTGCATTCAGATGCTTATGTTTCCTTTTCTCCTCTGCTTCTCACTTCTCTTCTTTTCACAGCTATTTGTAAGGCCTCCTCAGACAGCCATTTTTCTTTTTGCATTTCTTTTCCATGGGTATGGTCTTGATCCCTGTCTCCTGTACAATGTCAGGAACCCCCATCCATAGTTCATCAGGTACTCTCTCTATCAGATCTAGTCCCTTAAACCTATTTCTCACTTCGAGTGTATAATCATAAGGGATTTGATTTAGGTCATACCTCTAGGGTCTAGTAGTTTTCCCTACTTTCTTCAATTTAAGTCTGAATTTGGCAATAAGGAGTTCATGATCTGAGCCACAGTCAGCTCCCATTATTCAGTCATAAAAAGCAGTGAAACATGGATCCATGCTACAACATGTGTGAATGCTGAAAATATTATGCTATTTACAAAACCAAGACACATAGGCTATATTTTATATGATTCTATTTATATGAAATGTTCAGAGTAGGCAAATCCCTACAAACAGAAAGTCGTTTTCAGGGATATTGTTGTTGTTATTTAGTGGCATAGTCGTGAACCACTTTTGTGACCCCATTAACTATAGCCCACCAGGTTCCTCTGTCCATGGGATTTCCCAGGCAACAATACCACAGTGGGTTGTCATTTTCTTCTCAACACAAAGCGGGGGTGAGGAAGAAAGAATAATGACTGTTATTAGTAATAGAGTTTGTCTATGGACTTTCCAGGTGGCGCTAGTGATAAAGAATATGCCTGCAAAGGCAGAAGGTGCAAGAGATACAGGTTCAATCCCTGACTCAGGAAGATCCTGTGGAGTAGGTGATGACAACCAACTCCAGTATTCTTGCCTGGAAAATTCTATGTACAGAGGAGGCTGGTGAGCTATAGTCCATGGGTTACAAAGAGTCAAACATGACTGAGCATGCATGTATAGAATTAAATATGAAAAAAACAAGCCAATTTAAAAGATAGGCAGAAGACTTGAATAGACATTTTTTCCAAACAAGACTCACAGATGGCTAACAAACACATTAAAAGAATATTCAACACTGCTAATTCTTACAGAAATGAAAATCAAAACCACAATGAGATGTCACTGCACACTTGTGAGAATGGCTGTGATAAAAAATTGCACAATTAGCAGATGTTGGCAAGGATGTGGAGAAAAAGGAACCCTAGTATACCACTGATGGTATTGTAAATTAATGTAACCACCATGGAAAACAGTTTGAAGATTCCTCAAAACACTAAAATTAGAAGTACTGTAAAATCCAGCAATTTCACTCCTGGGGATATAGCTGCAGAAAATACAAACCTGAATTTGAAAAGATGCGTGCACCCCAGTGTTCATAGCAGCATTATTTAAAACAGGAAAACAACCTAACCTAAGTGTCCATCAACATGTGAATGGACAAATCAAATCACACACAGACACACACAGACACACACACACACACACACACACACACACTGGAATATTACTCAGCCCTAAAAAAAGAATGCAATTCTGTCATTTGCAACAGTATTGTGCTTAGAGAAATAAGTCAGATGGAGGACAAATACTCTATGTTGTCACTTATACGTGGAATCTAAAAAAATAAAACAAGTGAATGTATATAGGAAAGCAGAAACAGATAACAGATTCAGAGAGCAAATTAACTAGTGGTCACCAGCGTGAGACAGAATGGCAGAAGGGCAAGATAGAGGTATGAGATTAAGAGATACAAACTGCTACAAATGGAAAAGATGGCCAAACAATGAACAGTCAGGATAGTATATTAAAAACAGGCGATGGAAATGTTTTATAAACGATGGGAAAGTTATAAGAGGTAAAGAACTCTTACCAGGGCCAGGAACTGAAGAGAAGGTGAGTATTGTGATGACTTGCTAAGAGCTCTTTTCTTTTATGTGCTTGACAATCTCCAAAAGATAAAAGTTTTAGTGGAGTTAGAATAGAATAAAAAATTGATGGGGAAGAAGGCAATTAGCAGCTGTAGTCAGTAAGGGAAGGTCACGCTTCTGAGTAGAGGTGGTGAAAGAGCAGAAATGGGAGCTATCTCCAGGGAATAAGAAGGCTGAAAGACTGTTTACTTCTGAGATGGATGAACAGACTTTTTGCAACAAGAATAAATCTCTGCCAAGAGACTGATGTCTGATAAAAGAGAGAAAAGAACATCAAGAGGACAAATACTGAGAGAAATGAAGAGAGAAGGGATTCTGACATTGGAAGATGAATTAGCTTTGGACTTGTATTAGCTAATATCAGAGAAGCAACAAAAAATAGAGCATGCCAGATTTGAAACTTGATTTTAATTAGAATTAAATGTCTTTATTTATTTAAATGATGGATCTAGCTTCTTTTGAATCCTTTGTGTACATCAAAAAGCTTTTAGTGTTTACTTCATGGAAATAAAAGATAACATTTAAGATGTAGTTTCATGTATTAATATTATAAAGATCTCCTGATAGTAGCTTTTAATTACTAAAAAAAAATATGCTTTTTTAATTATAAAAAAAGTAAGCAGAGAAACTTATATTTTATTATTTTGGGATATTATATAAATAATAATAATTTTCCTATAAAAACTCTATGGGATTCATTCATTCAGTTAAAAATTCACTAAAGACTAGTATATACCCTTGATTTCTGTATTTTTACATATCTTAAAACAATCAGACAAGGCCCTATAGTCCTGGAGCTTACATCCTAGTTCAGAAATGAAGCAAAAATAAACAAATAGATATTTCAATATTTTAAATGAAGAGGAAATATCAGAGTGATGAGTGCTATGCAGAGAAATAGAAAATGATGTTGTGGTAGAGTGAGTGACTAGTTGACTATACTACATGGAGAGTTGTATGACTTAGGAAAGTTTTGTGGCTGCGACAAGTAAATATACAAATTTTACTGGTTTGACATTTACTGCTGCTGCTGCTAAGTCGCTTCAGTTGTGTCCGACTCTGTGAGACCCCATAGACAGCCTCCTACCAGGCTCCTCTGTCCCTGGGATTCTCCAGGAAAGAACACTGGAGTGGGTTGCCATTTCCTTCTCCAATGCATGAAAGTGAAAAGTGAAAGTGAAGTCACTCAGTAGTGTCCAATTCTTAGCGACCACATGGACTGCAGCCTACCAGGATCCTCCATCCATGGGATTTTCCAGGCAAGAGTACTGGAGTGAGGTGCCATTGCCTTCTCTGCTGACATTTACATTCTAATCCAATTAAGTTCCAGTACAGAGAAAGGGCCCCATTAAGAGACACAGGCTGATGCCAATGCTGCCATAACCAGTGCTTGCCTTCCAAGCTTGCTCTGGATGATCATATACATGGAAAAGAACATAGAAGATGGTACATAGGAGGCTTTCACATTTCTATCCAGGGAACCACATATATCACTTCTGATGATATTCTGTAGCTCATGCTTGGTTGTAAGGTTGCCCTAGCTCCCCACCTCAAAACTACAAGAGACTATAAAACATAGCATAGCCATGTGCCAGGGAAAATACAAAACCAACTTTTGATGAAGAGTTAGTAGCCCTTCTGCAAATTGTCAGATCCCATAGGCCACGATTAGAAGCTGGTAGAGAGTCTTAGGAATAGAATGGTAAAATTTAATTGGCATGTTTCAAAGAAACTTCTGACTATGAATAATGGATCAGGAAATGACAAGAATGGGAATGTGGAGGCCAGTTTCAAGGCTTTCTCAGTGAGAGATGATGGTGGCAATGGTGCCTTGAAGCAGAGAGAAATTCTAGTGGAGGTGGAGAGAAGCAGGAAGACATACAGAATGAGCTGGAAATTCTTCAAAAGAGAGAGGTACAGATTGGAAAAGGGACTAGGCACAATTCATGAATATAAGGCTTCCACACACTTCTTGGCTGCTTCTTCTTACCTCTCATTCCTTATCAGAAATGTGTGCCTTCACTTTAAAATGTTTTATTAATTTTACACCAAAATAACCTCATTGGCCAGCTTTAGTCTTACTCAACAATACTGAGTGCTTTTTTTTTCCCCCAGCTGTCATTACTGGATGCTCGAATGACATGCCCTCTGTAAACAAAAAAAGAGAAGGATTTCAAAGAGCTGACACAAGTCAAATCCACTCTCTTAAACCTCTGCAATAAGGTTGAAGCAACATCCAGAAATGAGAACCTCCAGCAGCTGGGAGAGGGCAGAGGGAAAGGGAGTCTATTTCAAGCACATGTGACAATCATGATTCATAATGGGAATCTGGGTCAGAATCTGCAGCTGGGGAAGCACTAGGAAAAGATTAGTTTTATTATAAAGGCATGTACATAATTAAAACTCAGATCTAAGGTGGGGGTGAATTGCACAGGGAAAAGCAAAGGGGAAAGCAAATTAATTTGTTGACTTTTAAAGCCCTCTTACAATGAAATATGCCCCCCTCCTGTTTTAGCATGAGTTAAAGCTAAGGAATTTTCAGAATAGTCACAGAGGAAGAGTGGGTGTGATACAAATAGCTTATATTAAGTTCTTCCTCAGCCTTGTGAACTGTAAAAGTTTTGGGCTGTGGTTTCTGTATACAAAGTAAATAAAACTTGACCAGGATTATTTTCCCTAACAGGCAATATCACCTCCAGAAAGGTTGATGTCCTTTTAAACAATGTCCTTGATCTTATGCTACAGTCATTATTGACCATGGGACCTCTAGAGAGACCCTGTTGACAGAAGCTGGCACCCAAGTACAAGGGGAAAAAGACATTCAAATACACAGTAAGTCAATATGTTAAAAAATGGTGGGAGTTGAATTAAAGTTTTCAAGCCACTCCATGTGAAATATAAAATAACTCTAGTGACATGAAAATCTTTGCAAATTTCACAATAACTAGGCTGTCCAGAGAAGGCAATGGCACCCCGCTCCAGTACTCTTGCCTGGAAAATCCCATGGATGGAGGAGCCTGGTAGGCTGCAGTCCATGAGGTCGCTAAGAGTCGGACACAATTGAGCGACTTCACTTTCACTTTTCACTTTCATGCATTGGAGGAGGAAATGGCAACCCACTCCAGTGTTCTTGCCTGGAGAATCCCAGGGACGGGGGAGCCTGGTGGGCTTCTGTCTACAGAGTCAGACACAACTGAAGCGACTTAGGAGCAGCAGCAGCAGGCTGTACCTTTCTTGGCCATGCATTGAGCAAGGGGATGAAGTGCTAAATCAGACTTCTGTCATTAAATGACCAGCAATCTAGGTGGAGCTAAAGGAAATGGATATATTAACAAATAATTAATAAGTCATCTGCAGGAAAAAAAGAGAAAATAAGGTATGATAAACATCTTAAAGGGAGTAGTATCTGATAGGAAAAGGCCAAGAGTCTGAAACCATAAACAAGACATTAGTTGAAAGCAAGAGTGCAAAAGTGGTAGACACAAAACTTATCAATGGTATTTTCTTTAAACAGGAAGATTTAGAGGATCTAGTGGAAACAGTGTCAGATTTTATTTTTCTGGGCTCCAAAATCACTACAGATGGTGACTGCAGCCATGAAATTAAAAGACGCTTACTCCTTGGAAGGAAAGTTATGACCAACCTAGATAGCATATTCAAAAGCAGAGACATTATTTTGCCAACAAAGGTTCGTCTAGTCAAGGCTATGGTTTTTCCTGTGGTCATGTATGGATGTGAGAGTTGGACTGTGAAGAAGGCTGAGTGCCGAAGAATTGATGCTTTTGAACTGTGGTGTTGGAGAAGACTCTTGAGAGTCCCTTGGACTGCAAGGAGATCCAACCAGTCCATTCTGAAGGAGATCAGCCCTGGGATTTCTTTGGAAGGAATGATGCTAAAGCTGAAACTCCAATACTTTGGCCACCTCATGTGAAGAGTTGATTCATTAGAAAAGACCCTGATGCTGGGAGGGATTGGGGGCAGGAGGAGAAGGCAGGAGGAGAAGGGGATGACAGAGGATGAGATGGCTGGATGGCATCACTGACTCGATGGACGTGAGTCTAAGTGAACTCCGGGAGTTGGTGATGGACAGGGAGGCCTGGCGTGCTGTGATTCATGGGGTCACAAAGAGTCGGACACGACTGAGTGACTGATTTGATCTGATCTGAAGCCTATCAAAAATTATGAATTAGAGTGCTATCACTGAATATATATGCACACTCAGAAAATGTTTCAAAGAGTTAAAGTAATGCATTTGAAACTACTATGATAAGCCATTTAATGCCACCTGAAATACACTTTGAATAGCTCTTTAAAATTTGGAACAATTGTAAAAGAGAATATAAATAGGATAAAGCTTCTAAATTTAATTGTATTAAATTATACTAATTTTATCTTATTTGATATTAGGGGCACTCAGTGTTCAAATTATTATTATTCCTTTATGAGCATGCATTGAGAACTTGGTATACAAAAAACACTCAGCTAAATGTTACAGCTGAATTCATACATGTTAGTACTTTATTGTAAGTGCTATATCATTAATTCAAAAGCACAGTATCTTAAAAAAAGCCTTAATTAGTAATCATTTATATTTGAATTATCTGATGATTGATTCTGATATCTTAGATTTCTTAAATTGCTAATATAATTATTTCAAATTAGTTACAGATATTTACAACATGAGACTCTTTGATGTTGGTGTGAAATAATAATTCTGGAATAACAGACTTAACAATGACTGAGCAGTCAGACAATTCCTTTCTGGACTTACTTCTCCTTCTAAACTGTCTGTAAATTTTCACAAGGGACTTGGTGTCTGGGCCTTTCTAGTCTGGAAAATGGGTCAATGGACTAGATTGTATTTTTTTTTTCTTTCCATCTCTACAAACTGTGACTTCTATGTGTTCCAAAATGGTAGTAGGGTATCATATGAATTTCTGGTCTCATCACATATGCAAGCCATTGCATCCTGGGGAAGAATTCTTCCTGCAAATATGACATCACACTCCTACTTCTAGATGTGAACAATGACAGACTCTGAGCTCTCACACAATCACTGAAGTAGGCTCGACTTTCATTTTCAACCAGGACCCAGGGTCAGACTTCCACTAAGTAAGAAAGAAAGCAAAATATCCAACAGTAGCTTTAACTCCACCTTGTATGACCACCATCATCCCTAAAGCTAGGCACAGAGCTTGAAAAAAAAGGGTTTGGACCTGAAGACTTCATATATGAGACAAAATTAATTTCTAAGTTTAATATCTTCAACTTGGCTGGAATAAGCAAAACAAAAACCAAAAAACAGACAAACAATTATTCAATTCATACTGGATTGGAATCTAATTTTAAAATCTAATACTTAAGTTTCATCAAGAAGATATATTTTTAAAAATATCAGTACCAGGGAATAGTCTGAAATACCACAAATCACAAAGGCTGTAGTAAATGAATAACAAAATAATTAGAGTTAACATTGCATTTATACATATTGTGTCTGGCCTTATTATAAGCATTTCACATATGTGAACTCATTTAACTCATGTACTCTTCCCAAAAACTATGAGAAAGGTGCTATTATTTTCCATATTTTGCAAACAATAAGAGTAAGAAACAGTTTCAATAACTTTCTCAGGATCACACTGTTGAAAAAGGGCAAGAAGCAGTTTTCAAATTAAACTAGACTGGCTATGGAACCTGGACTCTTAAAATCATTTACTATTCTACTCCTTTATGACTGTTGAGGAGAAAGAAAACAAAAACAAAACAACAAACAGCCTGGGTAGTCAATGGGTTTTTGTTTGTTTATTTGTTTGTTTATTCTTTTGGCCATGCTGCAGGGCATGCAAAATGTGGTCCACTGGAGAAGGGAATGGCAAACCACTTCAGTATTCCTGCCTTGAGAATCCCATGAACAGTATGAAAAGGCAAAAAGATAGGACATTGAAAGATGAGCTCCCCCGGTCGGTAGGTGCCCAATATGCTGCTGGAGATCAGTGGAGAAATAACTCCAGAAAGAATGAAGAGATGGGGCCAAAGCAAAAACAACACCCAATTGTGGATGTAACTGGTGATGAAAGCAAGGTCTGATGCTGTAAAAAGCAATAGTGCATAGGAACCTGGAATATTAGGTCCATGAATCAAGGCAAATTGGAAGTGATCAAACAGGAAATAGCAAGAGTGAACGTCAACATTTTAGGAATCAGTGAACTAAAAGGAACTGGAATGGGTGAATTTAACTCAGATGACCATTATATCCGGAGAAGGCAATGGCACCCTACTCCAGTACTCTTGCTGGAAAATCCCATGGATGGAGGAGCCTGGTAGGCTATAGTCCATGGGGGTCACTAAGAGTCGGACACGACTGAGCAACTTCCCTTTCACTTTTCACTTTCATGCATTGGAGAAGGAAATGGCAACCCACTCCAGTGTTCTTGCCTGGAGAATCCCAGGGATGGGGGAGCCCGGTGGGCTTCTGCCTATGGGGTTGCACAGAGTCAGACACGACTGAAGTGACTTAGCAGCAGCAGCAGCAGACCATTGTATCTACTACTGTGGGCAAGAACCCCTTAGAAGAAATGGAGTAGCCATCATAGTCAACAAAAGAGTCCAAAATGCAATACTTGGATGCAGTCTCAAAAATGACAAAATCATCTCTGTTCGTCTCCAAAGCAAATCATTCAATATCACAGTAATCCAAGTCTATGCCCCTACCAGTAATGCTGAAGAAGCTGAAATTGAACAGTTCTATGAAGACCTACAAGCCTTTCTAGAATTAACACCCCCAAAAGATGTCATTTTCATTATAGGGGACTGGAAGGCAAAAGTAGGAAATCAAGAAACACCTGGAGTAACAGGCAAATTTGGCCTTGGAGTACAGAATGAAGCAGGGCAAAGGCTAATAGAGTTCTGCCAAGAAAATGCACTGGTCATAGCAAACACCCTCTTTCAACAACTCAGGAGAAGACTCTACACATGGACATCACCAGATGGTCAACATGGAAATCAGATTGATTATATTCTTTGCAGCCAAAGATGGAGAAGCTCTATACAGTCAACAAAAACAAGATCAGGAGCTGACTGTGGCTCAGATCATGAACTCCTAATTGGACAATTCAGACTTAAATTGAAGAAAGTGGGGAAAACCACTAGACCATTCAGGTATAACCTAAATCAAATCCCTTACAATTATACAGTGGAAGTGAGAAATAGATTTAAGGGACTAGATCTGATAGACAGAGTGCCTGATGAACTATGGATGGAGGTTTGTGACAGTGTACAGAAGACAGGAATCAAGACCATCCCCAAGAAAAAGAAATGCAAAAATGCAAAATGGCTGTCTGAGAAGGAGTTTCAAATAGCTGTGAAAAGAAGAGAAGCTAAAAGCAAAGGAGAAAAGGAAAGATACCCATTTGAATGCAGAGTTCTGAAGAATAGCAAGGAGAGATAAGAAATCCTTCCTTAGTGATCTGTGCAAAGAAATAGAGGAAAACAATAGAATGGGAAAGACTAGAGATCTCTTCAAGAAAATTAGAGATACCAATGGAACATTTTATGCAAAGATGCACTTATTATAGGACAGAAATGGTATGGACTTAACAGAAGCAGAAGATATTAAGAAGAGGTGGCAAAAATACACAGAACTATACAAAAAAGATCTTCACGACCCAGATAGTCACGATGGTGTGATCACTCACCTAGAGCCAGACATCCTGGAATGTGAAGTCAAGTGGGCCTTAGGAAACATCAATACGAACAAAGCTAGTGGAGGTGATGGAATTCCAGTTGAGCTCTTTCAAAAAAGGAGAGGGAAGAGTACAAATGTTTTCATCATTGTCTCTGAGATGGTGCTTGAAAACCTTGAACTTGTGACTCTTTTGACTTAAGACATTATATAAAAATACAAATCATGTACAGTGATACTGTTATACTGAATTAGCATTGGAGATTTGTCAGCTTATTTAGGATAATTTTTTATCACCCACCGTAGGTTGTCATATTATCAGACTTGGTGTTTCCATGGAAGATCAATAGACATGAGTTTTCATGGACATAGGCCCACAGAAAAGCATGCACACCTGGCAAGAGGGTGAAAGGAAGATAAGCAAAATGGGCTAAACATTATTATGGATTTTACAACTCATGTAGTACTCTTTCATTAATAGTCAGGAAAAGACTATTTGGGAATGCAATGATTATGCAGTGCTACATTTAGATCTGCTGATTCAAAACAAAAGTTAAGATTTTATCTATTATTTATTCTCCATAAATGGAAAATAAGAGCTCTCAATGCATAGAAGAGCAAAGGTTTCTCAATTTCTTATTTTTTTTCCTCCTTCAGTAAAATACATTTTGGATATCTAGGCATGAATGTTCAGTCTCTCAGACATGTCCGACTCTTTGCAACCCCATGGACAGTAGCCTGCCAGGCTCCTCTGTTCATGGGATTCTCCAGGCAAGAATACTGTAATGCCTCCACCCAGGGATCTTCTCCACCCTGGGATGTAACCCACATCTCCTGCGTCTCCTGCACTGCAGGCAGATTCTTTACCCACTGAGCTGCTAGGGAAGTGCTTGGATATCTAGAAACCTTTATGAAATACTTCAAAGAGCATCACTGATCTTCTTGGCTACACTATTATCAAAATTTCTCAGACTTAATTCCTTGTTTGTAGAGGTTCTGTGGATACCTAATGACCTGTTTTAGAAATCTGTTCTGTTTAGACAAATCTGTTCTGTCTAGATTTCCATTTGCTGGTTTCCTTTGCTATGTCTGAAGTTATTCTAAGCAGTCTGACTTCCAGAAATCAGATGATTGAGGTCTCTGAGAAAAAAGCCTTGTTGTTTAAGTAAATAACTTGCAAGTCTATTATGCATTGTCTCAACAAACTGCTTTTGTGGGGTCATTTTTACATTTCCCACACGCATTACTAAATGAGTGAATTTTAGGAAGAATAGGAGCTGAAATGGTCCCTGCAATTAATTATTTGGAAAAAACTTGTTTATGATTTTCAAATGCAACTCTTCTGGTTAGAACTATAGCTTTAACAAAATTAAAGATAAATTCTGTACACAGATCTCTCTCTCTCTCTCTCTCTCTCTCTCTCTATATATATATATATATATATATATATATAGTTTAAGCAAGAAGTGTAAGACTTTAAAAACTATGAACTATTGTTGGAAATGATTTTTAAAAGGTCTAAGTAGAAGAAATAAAGGGAAGACATTTGTTTTCATAAACTGGAAAGCATAATACTAAGATGCTAAAAGTCCTCAAACTGATCTACAGATATAAGAAAACTTCTATTAAAATTTTCAATCCTTTTTTATAGAAATAGACAAGCTTATCCTAAAATTTTAGTGGAATAGCAAGAAATATTATTTTAACATTTTAAAATAATAGACAAAGCATCTTAAAAAAGATGAACAAATTCAGAGGTCTTACACTTTCTGATTTTAAAATGTATTACAAAGCTACAACAGTCAAAACTATGGTACTAATATAAGGATAGACAGAGATCAATGTAACAGAATTGAAAATCCACCAGTGTATCCCTCCATTTATGGTCAGTTTTTGCAAGGGACTAGACATTCTATGGGCAAAAAAATCTGAAATCAAGTTATCAGTAGAGTCATAATCTTTCTGAAAAGTGTATGAATATCCTTTCTTGTTTCTTTCTAGTTTTTGGTGGTTTTTCTGGCAATGTTAGGCTTTTCCTGGTTTGCAAATTCATAACTGCACTCTCTGCCTTCATCATCAAAGGACATTTTCCCCATATGTGTCTGTCTACATACGGCCACTTTACTATGAGGACATCAGCCATATTGGATTAGGGGCCCAACCCGCTTCAGTAAGAGTGCATTCTCATTAATTATATATACAACAATCCTATTTCCAGGTAAAATTACATTCTGAGGTACTGGGAGTTAAGATTTCAGCACGTTTGGGGAGGGTAGAGACATGGTACAACCCATAACAGGTTTCAAGAGAATTTAATGGGGAATGAATAGTCTTTTTAATAAAAGATGCTAGGATAATTGGATGTTTAAGTTCAGTTCAGTTCAGTCCCTCAGTCGTGTCTGACTCTTTGCGACCCCATGAATTTCAGCACGCCAGGCTTCCCTGTGAGAATTGGACTGTGAAGAAAGCTGAGCGCTCAAGAATTGATGCTTTTGAACTGTTGTGTTGGAGAAGACTCTTGAGAGTCCCTTGGACTGCAAGGATATCCAGCCAGTCCACCCTAAAAAAGATCAGTCTTGGGTGTTCATTGGAAAAGAAGAAGTAAAACTCACTGTTTGCAGATGACATGATCCTCTACATAGAAAACCCTAAAGACTCCACCAAAAAATTACTAGAACTAATCAATGAATATAGTAAAGTTGCAGGATATAAAATCAACACACAGAAATCCCTTGCATTCCTCTTTCACTTTCATCAAGAGGCTCCTTAGTTCTTCTTCATTTTCTATCATAAGGATGGTGTCATCTGCATATCTGAGGTTATTGATATTTCTCCCGGCAGTCTTGATTCCAGCTTGTGCTTCTTCCAGCCCAGCTTTTCTCATGATATACTCTGCATATAAGTTAAATAAGCAGGGTGACAATATACAGCCTTGACGTACTCCTTTTCCTATTTGGAACCAGTCTGTTGTTCTATGTCCAGTTCTAACTCTTGCTTCCTGACCTGCATACAGGTTTCTCAAGTGGCAGGTCAGGTGGTCTGGTAGTCCCATCTCTCAGAATTTTCCACAGTTTATTGTAACCCATACAGTTAAAGGCTTTGGCATAGTCAAGAAAGCAGAAATAGATGTTTTTCTGGAACCCTCTGGCTTTTTTGATGATCCAATGGGTGTTGTCAATTTGATCTCTTGTTCCTCTGCCTTTTCTAAAAGCAGCTTGAACATCTGGAAGTTCACAGTTCACATACTGTTGAAGCCTGGCTTGGAGAATTTTGAGTATTACTTTATGAGCGTGAGAGATTAGTACAATTGTGTGGTAGTTTGAGCATTCTTTGGCATTGCCTTCTTTTCAATTGGAATGAAAACTGACCTTTTCCTGTCTTGTGGCCATTGCTGAGTTTTCCAAATTTGCTAGCATTTTGAGTGCAACACTTTCACAGCATCATCTTTTAGGATTTGGAAGAGTTCAATTGAAATTTCATCACTTCCTCTCACTTTGTTCATAGTGATGCTTCCTAAGGCCCACTTGACTTTGCATTTCACCATGTCTGGCTCTAGGTGAGTGATCACACCATCGTGGTTATCTGGATCATGAAGACCTATTTTTGTATTGTTCTTCTTTGTATTTGCCACCTCTTCTTAATATCTTCTGCTTCTGTTAGGTCCATACTATTTATGTCCTTTATTGTTCCCATCTTTGCATGAAATGTTCCCTTGGTATCTCTAATATTCTTGAAGAGCTCTCTAGTCTTTCCTGTTCTATTGTTTTCCTCTATTTCTTTGCATTGATCACTGAGGAAGGATTTCTTATCTCTACATTCCATTCTTTGGAACTCTGCATTCAAATGGGTATATCTTTCCTTTTCTCCTTTGCTTTTAGCTTCTCTTCTTTTCTCATCTATTTGTAAGGCCTCCTCAGACAACCGTTTTGCCTTTTTACATTTCTTTTTCTTGGGGATAGTATTAATCACTGCCTCTTGTACAGTGTCACTTCTACTGTATAATCAAAGGGATTTTATTTAGCTCATACCTGAATGATCTAGTGGTTTTCCCCACTTTCTTCAATTTAAGTCTGAGTTTTGCAATAAGGAGTTCATGATCTGAGCCACAGTCAGCTCCCAGTCTTGTTTTTGCTGACTGTATAGAGCTTCTCCATCTTTGGCTGCAAAGAATATAATCAATTTGATTTCGGTGTTGACCATCTGGTGATGTCCACGTGTAGAGTCTTGTCCTGTGCTGTTGGAATAGGTTTTTTGCTATGACCAGTCTGTTCTCTTGGCAAAACTCTGTTAACCTTTGACATGATTCGGTTTGTACTCCAAGGCCAAATTTGCCTGTTACTCCAGGTGTTTCTTGACTTCCTACTTTTGCATCCCAGTCCCCTATATTGAAATTTCATCACTTCCTCTCACTTTGTTCGTAGTGATGTTTTTTTTTGAGTGTTAGTTCTAGAACATCTTGTAGGTCTTCATAGAACTGTTCAACTTCAACTTCTTCAGCATTACTGGTCAGGGCATAGACTTGAATTACTGTGGTCCTGAATGGTTTGCCTTGGAAATGAACAAAGATCATTCTGTCATTTTTGAGATTGCATCCAAGTATTGTATTTCAGACTCTTTTGTTGACTATGATGGCTACTCCATTTCTTCTAAGGGATTCTTGCCCACAGTAGTAGATATAATGGTTATTTGAGTTAAATTCACCCATTTCAGTCCATTTTAGCTAGCTGATTCCTAAAGTATCAATGTTCCCTCTTCCCATCTCCTGTTTGACCCCTTTCAATTTGCCTTGATTCATGGACTTAACATTCCAAGTTCCTATGCAATATTGCTCTTTACAACATCCGACTTTACTTCCATCACCAGTCACATCCACAGCTGGGATAATAATGGCCTAATCTAGTTTCTTCACATATCTTTTACAGTATTCTGTTAAGTCCTTTTCATTT
Source organism: Bos grunniens (assembly GCF_055505025.1). Classification (NCBI taxonomy): domain Eukaryota; kingdom Metazoa; phylum Chordata; class Mammalia; order Artiodactyla; family Bovidae; genus Bos; species Bos grunniens. The sequence goes on from NC_141166.1 coordinate 22,679,381, forward strand.
ATATAATATCAGTAATGTCCTCTATACTGATATGATACAAATGTAAAGAAAATCTAATTGTTAGATTCCAGACATGGAATGATGGACTGGTTCAAAATTGGGAATGGAGCATGACAAGGTTGTATATAATCACCCCGATTATTTAATTTATGTTCAGAGTATTTCATGCAAAATACTAGGCTGGATGACTCACAAGCTATACTCAAGATTTCTGAGAGAAATATCAACAGTCTCAGATATGCAGATGATGCCACTCTAATGCCAGAAAGAAAAGAGAAACTAAAGATCCTCTTGTTGAGGGTGAAAAAAGAGAATGAAAATTCTGGCTTAAAACTCAGCATACAAAATACTAAGATCATGACATTTGGTCCCATCACTTCTTGACAAATAGAAGAAGAAAAAGTGGAGACAGTGTCAGATTTTATTTTTTTGGGCTTCAAAATCACTGCAGATTGTGACTGCAGCCATGAAATTAATAAACATCTGCTCCTTGGAAGGAAAGCTATGACAAACCTAGACAGAGTATTAAAAAGCAGAGACATCACTTTGCCCACAAAAGTCCATATAGTCAAAGCTGTGGTTTTTCTAGTAGTCGAGTATGGATGTGAGAGTTAGGCCATAAAGAAGACTGAGCACTGAAGAAATGATGTTTTCAAATTGTGATCAAGAAACTCAAACCAGTCAACCCTAAAGGAAATCATCCCTGAATATTCATTGGAAGGACTGATGCTAAAGCTCTGATACTTTGGCTGTCTGATGTGAAGAACTGACTCATTGGAAAAGACCCTGATGCTGGGGAAGATTGAAGGCAAAAGGAGAAGGGAGAGGATGAGGATGACATGGTTAGATAGCATCACCAACTCAATGGACATGAATCTCAGCAAACTAAGAAGAGGTGAACCTGATGTCCTGCAGTCCATGGGGTTACAAAGACTTAGATAAGACTTAGTGACTGAACAACAACAATAACAAATATCCTCTATGGCATTCTGATTTTGGTAATTGGAATATTCTCCTTCTGTTTTTTATTCTAGGTAAATAAATGGCTGTCATTTTTTTTCTTCTCAAATCAACATTTGGGTTTTGTTAATTCTATTGTTTATCTATTCTCGATCTTCATTTCCACTATAATTTTTACTGTTTTTTTCCTCCTACTTGCCTTTGGTTTATTTTCTTTTTCCTTTTATCATTTTTTAAGGTGAATTTCTAGTTTATTGATCTAAGATTGTTTACCTCTGAAAAGTATACAATTAGTGATATAAATTCTCTTTCAGTACCATTTGGCTTTATCCCATGAATTTTGACTTTTTTTTCAATTAAATTACATTAGTGTATAATTTAATGTCTATATTTTTATACATTTCCTTTCATTATTGATTTCTAACTTCATATCATTATGTATATAGAACATAATTTGTATAACTCTGTTTATTTTAAATATATCTCAGTTGTTTTGTAACTTAAAAAATATATTGGAGAATGTTCCCTGTGCCTTTGAAGACAACATACCAAAATTTACTGCAGTTGAATAAATTTTTCTATTTATTTTTGTTCAGTCACTCAATTCTAAATTTATGTGTCCCTCCTTTTCTTCATGTTCTCTAAAATTTTTGTTTTCAGTTCTCTATTCTCTTTTATGTACAAACTCTTACTACAAGTCAAATGTGTTGAATGGGATGATTGCCAGCCATGTACAGAATTCTCTATTAAGTATAGAAGCAGAATAGGAAGGTGTCAGGGATAAACAAACCCTATCCAGAAGAGCAAAATATACTAGTACTCACCACTAAAGGTTTTAGTGAAACTACTCATGAATGTATGTAGTCAATTTTATATTAAATCCACACTGCAACATTTGCCTAAATCTATTTCGTGGATTCCATGCCTTCCTCACTTTTGTGTGCTTTTGAAGTATATCCTTAGTTGGTTTTCCAAAGAAGTCAGCAGTTCAGTTCAGTTTAGTCCCTCAGTCATGTCCAACTCTTTGTGACCCCATGGACTGCAGCATGCCAGGCTTCCCTGTCTATCATCAACTCCTGGAGCTTGCTCAAACTCATGTCCATCAAGCCAGTGATGCCTTCCAGCTGTCTCATCCCCTGTCATCCTCCTCTGCTCCTGACTTCAATCTTTCCCAGCTTCGGGATCTTTTCACCTACCAACCTGAGGAGTTCCTCTTTCAGTGTCTCATATCTTTTTCCCTTTTCATACAGTTTATGGGGTTCCCAAGGCAAGAATACTGAAGTAGTTTGCCATTCCCTTCTCCAGTGGACCATGTTTTGTCAGAACGCTTCACCATGATCCGTCCATCTTGGGTGGCCCTACACAGCATGGCTCATAGTTTGACCGAGTTAGACAAGGCTGTGACCCATATTATCAGTTTGGTTAGTTTTCTGTGATTGTGGTTTTCATGCTATCTGCACTCTGATGGATAAGAAAGAAATTAGCAAGGAAGACAAAAGTTTTGAAATTTTGTATATCTTTAGAATCTAACATTCTGATCCTTTATCTCTCTGCTTTATAATCTGGGAGATATTTCTGACATTTTCCCCTCTTTTAATTTTCAATGAAAATCATGTTTCAACTTAAGATACATGTTCATGTTTTATGCTAATTTTTCATAGCTCACTCTTCTTCTTTTATCAATATAACATCTTGAATTTGACTATGGTTGTGAAAAAATTTCATAATTACATTCTGTTCTTTATCACTATTTATTTTGTCACTTATTTTGTATTCCTGTTTAATATTACTGCCATTCTTTAAAGATTTTGTAGCCATTTGTTGTCTGTTATCATGTAAGAATATGGCTATAAAATGTTCCTTAGAATAAGTATGGGTAAGGAAAGGGATTGTTGTCCAGTACGTTTTATATTAAAATGACTGGACAGTGAATCAAGTATTATGTTCAGTTCAGTTCAGTCGCTCAGTCGTGTCCCACGCCAGGCCTCCCTGTCCATCACCATCTCCCGGAGTTCACTCAAACTCACATCCATCAAGTCGGTGATGCCATCCAGCCATCTCATCCTCTGTCATCCCCTTCTCCTCTTGCCTTCAATTGTTCCCAGTATCAGTCTTTTCCAATGAGTCAACTCTTCACATTAGGTGGCCAAAGTACTGGAGTTTCAGCTTTAGCATCATTCCTTCCAGAGAAATCCCAGGGCTGATCTCCTTCAGAATGGACTGGTTAGATCTCCTTGCAGTCCAAGGGACTCTCAAGAGTCTTCTCCAACACCACAGTTCAAAAGCATCAATTCTTCGGTGCTCAACCTTCTTCTCAGTCCAACTCTCACATCCATACATGACCACAGGAAAAACCATAGCCTTGACTAGGTGAACCTTTGTTGGCAAAGTAATGTCTCTGCTTTTCAATATGCTATCTAGGTTGGTCATAACTTTCCTTCCAAGGAGTAAGCGTCCTTTAATTTCATGGCTGCAGTCACCATCTGCAGAGATTTTGGAGCCCAGAAAAATAAAGTCTGACACTGTTTCCCCATCTATTTCCCATAAAGTGATGGGACTGGTTGCCATGATCTTCATTTTCTGAATGTTGAGCTTTAAGCCAACTTTTGCACTCTCCACTTTCACTTTCATCAAGAGGCTTTTGAGTTCCTCTTCACTTTCTGCCATAAGGGTGGTGTCATCTGCATATCTGAGGTTATTGATATTTCTCCCAGCAATCTTGATTCCAGCTTGTGCTTCCTCCAGTCCAGCGTTTCTCATGATGTACTCTGCATATAAGTTAAATAAGGAGGGTGACAATATACAGCCTTGATATACTCCTTTTCCTATTTGGAACCAGTCTGTTGTTCCATCCCTATAGTTTTGTTTTAAGATTTTTGATGCGGACCTTTTTTAAAGTCTTTATTGAATTTGCTACAATATTGTTTCTGTTTATATATTTTGGGTTTTTTTGACCATGAGGCATACAGGATGTTAGTTTCCCAGATAAGGATCAAGCCCTCAGCCCTGCATTGGAAGGTGAACTCTTAACCACTACACTTCCAAGGAAGTCTCTCTATTGTTTCTAATAACATCCATATTCTGATGACTTCCAAATGTAATATTCTCTTTTGAATTCCGACATCCAAATTCGAATGTCTCACATTTTCTCTCCATCTGACTTAAATTTCTCTTACATGAAAAATTGCTCTGTTTCTCTGGCTTTGCTCATTGTCTATCCAGCTTATTCTCAGTGTTTGTTACTGTTTTCCTCCCAGCTCAATTCCACAACCTAGGAGTCAATTTTAACACATCTCTCATAACTGTCACATTCATTCATTCATTCATTTATATGTCTTACTTTCTCTAACTATGAAGCATATCTCATATCTGTCCACCTCGTTCCATGGCCAATGTCCATCCCTGCCTGGACACTTATCCACCCAGTACTAGGATTTCTGCCCACTCTTTAAGAACTTGTTCCCACTTTTTAGGAACATAACATTTAATTGAGGAGATACACATGTGTGCCCCTATTATATAATGCTAAAAAAAATCTGTAACAGAAGTGTTTTCACAGATTAATGACAGACAAGGAAAGGATATATGAATTTAGCCCTTTGTGGGGTTAGAAGGAAAAGCATCACAGTGTAATGGACAGTTTAGTAGCAGTGACTTGGAACTCATGTAAGAGATATATTTTAAAAGACTCATCATTTGAAAACTGCAAATCTCTGCTTCCATCTTGAACACTGCCACTGTTTTTCCTTTATTAGAAGATAAAGAATATGTTGTTTTTTCCAGTGAATATTTACATATAAAAGAAAAGTACACCATGCCTCATTCAGAGATCATGAAGTATTATGGAATTCCAGGACAATGGTGTTGAAAGGGAGGTTATGGTATTACATAGCCTTTGTTTTCAGGTGTATTAATTCTTATTTGCATCCACATATCCAAGCTCATCCAAACTAACTCTGCATTAGCAGCTCAGCTTACATTATACTACCTCAGAGCAAGCAATTTGTTTTGTGGCTAGCTGTTCAGGACACTCTGCTTCAGAGAAAAATTGAGAAAAAATTAAAAGCTGTTGAAGGATAGAATCTACTAATAAAATAACAAAATTAAAAGATTAGATGGAGATAAGTAAGATAGTTTCATGTTATTTTAGGCTTATGTTCTCTGTCATCCCACAGTGATTTCTAAACTTATTTTGTCCCTCAATAAAGTATTAATAGTAGTTTCTAGTCTACTGTGAGGTATTGTTGGCAGTGTGAGTTTGGTATAAGGTTTTAAAACATTTCCTAATTGTAATTAAAATCATAGTTTTTCAGGCATTACAATAATGCTCTGCTGTGTTTAGTCGCTCAGTCATGTCTGCAGAGGACCATAGCCCAGGCTCCTCTGTCCACAGGGATTCTCCAGGCAAGAATACTGGAGTGGTTTGCCGTGCCCTCCTCCAGGGGATCTTCACAACCCAAGGATTGAACTCAGGTTTCCTGTATTGCAGGCAAATTCTTTACTATACGAACTACCTGGGAAGCAGTACTGGGATCTAAATCACTTGTAGTTAAAGCCTTCCTACAGGAAGGTCCTTCTGCTATTTTAAAAATATTTCTAGGTAATGAACCTAATCTATTTTATAGTTCATAAACCAGTAAGCAATGCTAGATAATTTTCAATATTTATGTCAAAAAATACTGGTTGCATATAAATGCTGAACTTGAGCTCTCAGAAACTGGAATATACCAAACTTATGAGCAAACACAGCAATTCAGGACAGATAGTTTCACACACATAGTGTAAACACCTATTTTTTCACAATGATGACTCCTTAAATTATTAAAGTAATGCTTACAGTCAATGCAATATGATTATGTGTCATAAAATATAGAGTAACATCTAATATTCATGGAAATGGGGATTTAGTCCCATTACTTCATGGAAAATAGATGGGGGGAGAAAGGAAACAGTGACATTATTTTCTTGGGCTCTAAAATCACTGTGGATGGTAAATGTAGCCATGAAATTAAAAGACACTTGCTCCTTGGAAGAAAAACTATGACAAACCTAAACAGCATATTAAAAAGCAGAGACATCGTTTTGCCAACAAAAGTCCGTCTAGTCAAAGCTATGGTTTTTCCAGTAGTTATGTACGGATGTGAGAGTTGGACCATAAAGAAGGCTGAGGGCCACAGAATTGATGCCTTTGAACTATGGTGCTGGAGAAGACTCTTGAGAGTCCCTTGGACAGCAAGGAGATTAAACCAGTCAATCCTAAAGGAAATCAATTCTGAATATTCCTTGGAAAGACTAATGCTGAAGCTGAAGCTCCAATACTTTGGCAACCTGATGCAAAGAGCCAACTCACTGGAAAAGTCCTTGATGCTTGGAAAGATTGAGGGCAGAAGAATAAGGGGGCAAAAGATGATGAGATGGTTGGATGGCATCACTGACTCAAGAAATGAGTTTGAACAAACTCCAGGAGATAGTGAAGGACAGGGAAGCCTGGTGTGATGCAGTCCATGGGATCACAAAGAGTTGGACATTACCAAGTGTCTGAAAAACAACAAGGAACAACAAAAACACCAAAAGAATACCTCCTTATAACAATAACAATAACAGCCATTTTTTGTAATGGCAAAAAATTGTCAGAACCATTTTTTTTTCAGAATTATGAGAATTAACCAAAGGCTTGCCACAACTAGGGGAGTATTTAATTAAGAGAAATTACTGGATCTCAGTAAGAACAGAAAGCTCTGTGGAATTTTGACTTTAGTCTTATCCCAATCTCCCAAACTCAGCAGTAGCCTTGGAAACTAACAGTTCATATTTGGGGAATCAAGGCTGTATATTGTCATCCTGCTTATTTAACTTCTATGCAGAGTACATAATGAGAAACACTGGGCTGGAAGAAGCACAAGCTGGAATCAAGATTGCTGGGAGAAATACCAATCACCTCAGATATGCATATGACACCACCCTTATGGCAGAAAGTGAAGAGGAACTAAAAAGCCTCCTGATGAAAGTGAAAGTGCAAAAGTTGGCTTAAAGCTCAACATTCAGAAAACAAAGATCATGGCATCCAGTCCGATCACTTCATGGGAAATAGATGGGGAAACAGTGGAAACAGTGTCAGATTTTATTTTTCTGGGCTCCAAAATCACTGAAGATAGTGATTGCAGCCATGAAATTAAAAGATACTTACTCCTTGGAAAGAAAGTTATGACCAGCCTAGACAGCATATTCAAAAGCAGAGACATTACTTTGCCAACAAAGGTCCATCTAGTTAAGGCTATGGTTTTTCCAGTGGTCACGTACAGATGTGAGAGTTGGACTGTGAAGAAAGCTGAGCGCCGAAGAATTGATGCTTGAACTAGGGTGTTGGAGAAGACTCTTGAGAGTCCCTTGGACTGCAAGGAGATCCAACCAGTCCATCCTAAAGGAGATCAGTCCTGGGTGTTCATTGGAAGGACTGATGTTGAAGCTGAAACTCCGGTACTTTGGCCGCCTCATACGGAGTTGACACATTGGAAAAGACCCTGACGCTGGGAGGGATTGGGGGCAGGAGGAAAAGGGAAAGACAGAGGATGAGATAGCTGGATGGCATCACCGACTCAGTGGACATGAGTTTGAGTAGATTCCAGGAGTTGGTGATGGACAGGGAGGCCTGGCATGCTGCGATTCATGGGGTCGCAAAGAGTCGGACATGACTGAGCTACTGAACTGAACTGAACTGAAGAGAAAAAAGATCTCATTTCCAAACAATTGCCATTTTTGACCTGTCTGGTGGTTCCCTGGAAAACTTCTTTCAAAAGTCTTGTTTTTATTCAAACTTGAACTCTCCCAATTCTAAACACCTGGAGTGAGGAGGCTTCTATCTAGTGTTTTAAAATTACAGCTGTTTGAGGGAATGGATAAAAATTGCAGCAAATTATAGATCAGCTAAAAATTTTAACATGGAAAGCTGCAGAATGAGATGCCCCTAGGGTGTTTGGAAAGCTTCAACATATTCCTAAAAACCTAGAATGCAATGCACATGTACAGGCCATATGCAGCTGGATGCATTCTCACAAAAGACATGAGAAGCCTTAAGTTCTCATCCTGCCTGACCTTGAGGTTCAGTTAAAGGACATCAGACCATAGCACAAATCTACATAAAAAAATTGAAAGTACTAATAAATGATAACATATAGGTAAATATAAAATACAGCATAAATGTTTTTGTTTGTATTTCCTTTTTATTTCACTTTCTGATTTAAATCACAGCTTCATAACATAATAACTATAAATCTAAGGCAAAGGGCACACAATGAGTAAGGATGCATTACATTTCGATTATAGCATAAAGGAGGGGGATAAAGCTATATAAGACTGAAATTTTTGTATACTGTTGAAATTAGGTTGATAGGAATTTGGATGTTAATTCCAAGTTACCATCCAAGTTACCTTGGATGGTAACTCCAAGGGAAATCTCTGATAATTCAAAAATATGTAGTACAAGAAACTGTCAGAGTATTAAAATGGCACACTGGAGCATATTTATTTAACAGAAAACAAAGCAGTGAAGGAAGAACTGAGGAACAAAAATAATACCTAAGACATATAGAAAACAACAAAAGATCAGAGGCAAATCACAGCTTATTAGTAAGCATATTACACATAGCTGATTAAACTCTTTAAATGTCAGATGTTGGAAGAATGCTAAAAAAACAAAACAAAGCAGAATCCACTATATACTGTATATGAGACTTCCCAGGTAGTTCAGTGGTAAAGAATCTGCATGCCAATGCAAGAGACTTGGGTTTGATCCTTGGGTCAGGAAAATATCCTGCAAAAGGAAATGGCAACCCAATCCAATATTCTTAAAGCCTGCAAAATCCCATGGACAGAGGAACTTGGTGGGCTATTGTCCATGGGATCACAGAAGAGTCAAACACAACTTAGCAACTAAATCAACACATATGCTATGTATAAGAGACACACTTTAGATTCAAATACACAAATAGGTTGAAAGGAAAAGATGAAAAGACATACCATGTAACCAGTAACTAAAAAGAAGCTGCTGCTGCTAAGTCACTTCAGTCGTGTCCAACTCTGTGTGACCCCATAGACTGCAGCCCACCAGGCTCCCCTGTCCCTGGGATTCTCCAGGCAAGAACACTGGAGTGGGTTGCCATTTCCTTCTCCAATGCATGAAAGTGAAAAGTGAAAGTGAAGTCACTCAGTCATGTCCGACCCTCAGCGACCCCACGGACTGCAGCCTACCAGGCTCCTCCGTCCATGGGATTTTCCAGGCAAGAGTGGGATGCCATTGCCTTCTCCAAAACAGAAGCTAGATAGATACATTAATGTCATACAAAATAGTCTTTATGGTATACCTTGTTACCAGAAGCAAAGAAAGACATTGTATAATGATAAAAGTCAATCCACCAAGAAGTTATGGTTATTATAAACGTGTACATAACAGAAATTCAAAATAAATGAAGTAAATATTGATTAAAGGGAGAAAAAGGAAATTTAAAATAATAGACTTTAAATTTTGATTGCATGCATGCTAAGTCACTTCATTCATGTCCAAATCTTTGCAACCCTATGGACTATAGCCCACCAGGCTCCTCTGTCCTTGGGATTCTCCAAGCCAGAATACTGGAATGGGTTGAAAGAATGAAATTAAATTTAAAAAAATGGAATAATTACAGATTTATACTAGTGTCTAAGGGCTTCCCCTGTGGCTCAGATGGTAGAGAATCTTCCTGCAATCCAGGAGACCTGGGTTTGATTCCTGGCTCAGGAAGATACCCTGGAGAATGGAATGGCCACACACTCCAGTATTCTTGCCTGGAGAATTCCACAGACAGAGGAGCCTGGTCAGCTACAGTCCATGGCATTGCAAAGAGTTGGATAAAACTGAGGGACTAACACACACACACACATTACTGCCTAAAGGAAGTTTAAATAAGTTGTCCTGATTGCTGTAGCTATGTCACTCTTGAAATCAGGTAAATTTACTCTCATTTTAATTTTTCCTTTTCAAAATTGCTTTTCCTTGTATAGTGTCTTTGTCCTCCATATAAACTTTAGGATAATTTGTCTATGTCTATAAAAATCTTGTGAGGGTTTTGATAGAAATTTCACTAATTCTATAGAACACTTTGGAAAGAATTGACATCTTTACTGTGTTGAGTCTTTCAATATATGGAGATGATACGACTCTCCACTAATTTATATATTTTATATTTTCATAGTGTTTCACAGTTTTTAGTATAGAAGTCCTGTAAACGTTGTTAGACATTATTGCATTTTTACGCAATTGTAGTTGGTATGGTGTTTTCAATTTCAGTGTCAATTGCTACAGAAATAAAATAGATTTTTGTATAGTTCTCTTGTATGCTTGCAATATTGCTGAGCTAGTTAGCTCCAGGAATGTTTTTGTTTGTTTTGTAAAATCATCGGAATTATTTTACATAGATAACTTATTTCATTTCAGAATGAGGAGAGTTTTATTTCTTCTTTGTGTTCTGTGTGTTTTCATCTTTCTTTTCCTACCTGAACATGCTAGATAGAATTTCTAGCACTATGTCAAATAAAAGTAACATAGTGGACACCCTTACCTTTTCTCAATCTCAAGGGGAAGCATTCACTCTTTCACCATTCATTATGTTGAAGGCATAGGTTTTTGTGGTGCTGTTTATAAAATTTAGCAAATTTTCCTCTAGTCCTATATTTTAGGGCGTTTTTAATCATTTATGGGTTTTTAGAATTTTTCAAATGTATTTTCTGCATCAGTTGTTATGATCATGTGATTTTTCTTCTCAGCCTGTTACTGTGTTTTGTATTGGTTGCTTTGTGAGTATTGAATGACTCTTGCAATCAACTACCTGTGGACCATAAATTATCATGAACAAAATTGTACTGTTATTGCATTGGAATATAGTCCAGTGAGAATAATCTCAATATTGTCATATTATCTTTTTTTATATTGATGGATTTATTTAGTTAATATTTCTTCATGGCATGTTACAGCTGTGTTTTTGTGTGGGATTGTCTTGTAATTTTCCTTTTAAAATTTGTTGGATGTCAAATATTGTTATCAAGGTTATGCTGACCTTATAAAATATGTTGGGAAACCATTCCAACTATTTCTAGTCTCTGAAGGAATCTGTGCTTGTTGCTCTTTCTTCCTGATATGTTTGTCAGAATTCACTGGTGAATTATCTTCAGTCTTGGTAATCTGTATTTTTAAGGAATTTGCCATTTTTCTAGATTTTCATTGTTTTAAAGTTGATCATGATAACTTTGTGTTATCTTTTTCATGTCTGAGATATTAATAGTGATGTTACTGTTTTCAGTCCTGGCTATATAATTTCTCTCTCTATCTCTCTTTGTTTCATTCTCTCCCTCTTTGTTTATCAATATTGTAAGGGATTTATTAATTGAATTAGCCTTTTTGAAGTGCTAACTTTTTGTTTTCTTGGTTCACTATATTGTATATTTGCTCTCTTTTCATCGTTTTTACTCTTTATTTTCTTTCTTCTTTTCCTTTGGTGTTAACACAATTTTTTTGAAAAGGATTTTTAGGTAACTGCTTTTTGTCTTAAAAAAAATCTAGTTAACTATTTTAAGGGTAAAATTTCTCTGTAAGCACAGTTGTGCTTCAGGTCACTGTTGACATATAATTATTTTATTAATATTGAGTTTAATATACTTTCTAATTTTCAAGGAATTTATTTTATGGTGTATAGTACTCTATTTGGAAAAGTGCTTCTTAATTTCCAAATATATGGATATTTTCAGATTTTTTTTTGTTTTAATTGATTTCTAGATTAGTTCTATTCTGATTTGGGAATTAATTATGCATCATTTAATACTATAATGTGTTGAGATAGCTCTATTGCTAGTAGATGATCAATTTTGCTAAGTACTTCATGGTTACTTATAAAGAAAAAAATTTATTTTGCAATTATTAGGTGGAGTATCTTTATATGTTAAGACAAGTCTAGAGCTTTGCTTTCAGATTTTCTATATGATTACTACTTATTAACCTTCTAATTCTATCAATTACTAAGATGTTTATTAAAGTCTCAATATTTAAAAGTTGGGTGATTTTTCTTTTAGTTTTGTTAATTTTTTTTCTTGAAGTGTTTTAATCTAGATAGTTGGTGAGCTTATAGTTGTTCTATTTTTGATGACCCTTTTTATTAATGAAATATCCCTTTAATTTCAATTAATTTTCTTGTGAAAGTATTTTTTGATGTTCATTTAACAACTTCTTTTTGGTTATTTACATGGTATCCCTACATGGTATCCATCCTTAAGTTTCACCATTTTAATCTTTATATTAAAGATTATATATTCTAAAAAGACTGTGCCTTTTAAATTTATTTTATTATAGGAAAGTATACAAATTACCAATATAAATAATAAATGCAGAAACATTACTGTAGATCTTACAGACACTTAAAGGATGATAAGAGGATATGCCAAACTATTTATGTTAATAAATTAGATCACTTAGATGCCATACACAAGTAACTTGAAAGACCCAAAGTGCCAGAGCACACTCAAGGAGAAATAAATAACTTAAATAGCATCACATTTCCAACAGAATTTGAACTATAATAAATAACATTCCAAGATTAAATAGCTTCATTGCCTTCTTCTATCAAGCAGAATGTTGTCAGATGAAGTGTTCTGTAGATGTGAATTATAACCATTTGACTGATGGTAGTGTTAAGTTCAGGCTTCTCTGGTGGCTCAGAGGTAAAGAACTCGCCTGTAATATGGGAGACCTGGTTTCAATCCCTGGGTTGTAATCCCCTGGAGGAGGGCATGGAAATCCATTCCAGGACTCTTGCCTGGAGAATTCCATGGATAGAGGAGCCTGGGGTCTCGAGGAGTCCGACACGACGGAGAGACTAAGCAGAAGCAGCAGGGTTAAATTCAATTATGCCCTTACTGGATTGTCTGCCTAATGGATTTGTCCATTTCTTAAAGAGACATGTTAATTTCTTCATCTAAAATTGTGGATTCATATATTTCTTGCAGTTCTATCACATTTTGCCTCACTTATTTTGATACTCTGATGTTCAGTTCGGTTCGGTCACTCAGTCCTGTCCAACTCTTTGTGACCCCATGGACTGCAGCACACCAGGCTTCCCTGTCCATCACCAACTCCTGTAGCTCACTCAAACTCATGCACCCACTGAGTTGGTGATATCATCCAACCATCTCATCCTCTGTCATTTCCTTCTCCTCCCACCTTCAATCTTTCTCAGAATCAGTGTCTTTACCAATGAGTCAGTTCTTTGAATCAGGTGACCAAAGTATATGAGTTTCAGCTTCAGCATCAGTCCTTCCAATGAATATCCAGTACTGATTGCCTTTAGGATGGACTGGTTGAATCTTCTTGCTGTCTAGGGCACTCTCAAGAGTCTTCTCCAACACCACAGTTCAAAAGCATCAGTTCTTTGGTGCTCAGATTTATTTACTGCCCAACTCTCACATCTGTACATGACTACTGGAAAAACCAAAGCTTTGACTAGGAGGACCTTTGTTGGCAAAGTATTGTCTCTGCTTTTTAATATGCTGTCTATGTTGGTCATAACTTTTCTTCCAAGGAATAAGTGTCTTTTAATTTCATGGCTGCAGTCACCACCTGCAGAGATTTTGGAGCCCAGGAAAACAAAGTCTATCACTGTTTCCATTGTTTCCCCATTCATTTCCCATGAAGTGATGGGACCAGATGCCATGATCTTAGTTTTTTGAACATTGAGTTTTAAGCCAGCTCTTTCACTCTCCTCTTTCACTTTCATCAAGGGCTCTTTAGTTCTTCTTCACTTTCTGCCATAAGGATGGTGTCATCTGCATATCTGAGGTTATTGATATTTCTCCCAGCAATCTTGATTCCAGCTTGTGCTTCATCCAGCCTGGCATTTCACATGATGTGTTCTGCATAAAAATTAAACAAGCAGGATGACAATATACAGCTTCGACATATTCCTTTCCTGATTGGGAACCAGTCTGTTGTTCCATGTCCAGTTCTAACTGTTGCTTCTTGACCTGCATACAGACATCTCAAGAAGCACATCAGGTGATCTGGTATTCCCCTCTTTCACTTTTTTTGTGATCCACATGGTCAAAAGTTTTGGCATAGTCAATAAAGCAGAAGTAGGTGTTTTTCTGGAACACTCTTGCTTTTTCGATGATCCAATGGATGTTGATAATTTGATCTCTGGTTCCTCTGCCTTTTAAATACAGCTTGAACATCTGGAAGTTCCACGGTTCTGAACTCAGATGTTAAGCTAATACATATTAAATGTTATTTTGTCTTCTTGGGGTACTGGCCACATTATCATTATGTAATACCTCTCTTTATCTCTAGTAACTTTCCTTGGCCTGAAGTCTGCTCTGTCTGAAATTAATACAGATACTCCTTCTATATAGATACTCTACTCTTTTGGGTATAGCTTTCTCCATCCCTTTAGTTTTAGTCTATATGCAAATTAAGTCATCTCAGTCATGTAGGACTGTTTGTAACCCTATGGATCATAGCCCACCATAAGATTCTCCAGGCAAGAACCATTAGTGTTTAAGGAGACCATTATTATTTAAGAAGATATTTGGTTAAATATAATTCCAATAACATATACCTTTTTTGTTAATTATTCATTTGTGATAGTTCCTTTTATCTATTTTTATTTCATCTTTTTTTTGCCTTTTATGCAAATTGAAATTTTATGTGATTCCCCTTTCTCTCCTTTCTTATATCAACTATGCTGTTGTTGTTGCTACTGTTCAGTCATTAAGTCATGCCTGACTCTTTACAGTCTCATGGACTGCAGCAGTACTCTCAGGTCAGTTCAGTTCAGTCGGTCAGTCGTGTCCTACTCTTTGTGACCCCATGAATCGCAGCACACCAGGCCTCCCTGTCCATCACCAACTCCCGGAGTTCACTCAGACTCACGTCCATCGAGTCAGTGATGCCATCCAGCCATCTCATCTTCTGTTGTCCCCTTCTCCTCCTGCCCACAATCCCTCCCAGCATCAGAGTCTTTTCCAGTGAGTCAACTCTTTGCATGAGGTGGCCAAAGTACTGGAGTTTCAGCTTTAGCATCATTCCTTCCAAAGAAATCCCAGGGCTGATCTCCTTCAGAATGGACTGGTTGGATTTCCTTGCAGTCCAAGGGACTCTCGAGTCTTCTCCAATACCACAGTTCAAAAGCATCAATTCTTCGGCGCTCAGCTTTCTTCACAGTCCAACTCTCACATCCACACATGACCACTAAAAACCATAGCCTTGACTAGATGAGTCTTTGTTGGCAAAGTAATGTCTCTGCTTTTCAATATGCTATCTAGGTTGGTCATAACTTTCCTTCCAAGGAGTAAGTGTCTTTTAATTTCACGGCTGCAGTCACCATCTGCAGTGATTTTGGAGCCCAGAAAAATAAAGTCTGACACTGTTTCCACTGTTTCCCCATCTTTCCCATGAAGTGATGGGACCAGATGCCATGATCTTTGTTTTCTGAATGTTGAGCTTTAAGCCAACTTCTTCACTCTCCACTTTCACTTTCATTAAGAGGCTTTTTAGTTCCTCTTCACTTGCTGCATTAAGGGTGGTGTCATCTGCATATCTGAGGTTATTTTTATTTCTCCTGGCAATCTTGATTCCAGCTCGTGCTTCTTCCAGCCCAGTGTTTCTCATGATGTACTCTGCATATAAGTTAAATAAGCAGGATGACAGTATACAGCCTTGACGTACTTCTTTTCCTATTTGGAACCAGTCTGTTGTTCCATGTCCAGTTCTAACTGTTGCTTCCTGACCTGCATATAGATTTCTCAAGAGGCAGTTCAGGTGGTCTGGTATTCCAATCTCTTTCAGAATTTTCCACAGTTTATTGTGATCCGCACAGTCAAAGGCTTTGGCATAGTCAATAAAGCAGAAAGAGATGTTTTTCTGGAATTCTCTTGCTTTTTCCATGATCCAGCAGGTGTTGGCAATTTGATCTCTGGTTCCTCTGCCTTTTCTAAAACCAGCGTGAACATCAGGAAGTTCACGGTTCATGTATTACTGAAGCCTGGCTTGCAGAATTTTGAGCATTACTTTACTAGCATGTGAGATGAGTGCAATTGTGCAGTAGTTTGAGCATTCTTTGGCATTGCCTTTCTTTGGGATTGGAATGAAAACTGACCTTTTTCAGTCCTGTGGCCACTGCTGAGTTTTCCAAATTTGCTGGCATATTGAGTGCAGTACTTTCACAGCATCATCTTTCAGGATTTGAAATAGCTCAACTGGAATGCCATTACCTCCTCTAGCATTGTTCGTAGTGATGCTTTCTAAGGCCCACTTGACTTCACACTCCAGGATGTCTGACTCTAGGTGAGTGATCACACCATCATGATTTTCTTGGTTGAAGATCTTTTTTGTACAGTCTTCTGTGTACTCCTGCCACCTCTTCTTAATATCTTCTGCTTCTGTTAGGTCCATACCATTTCTGTCCTTTATCAAGCCCATCTTTGCATGAAATATTCCCTTGGTATCTCTAATTTTCTTGAAGATATCTCTCGTCTTTCCCATTCTGTTGTTTTCCTCTATTTCTTTGCATTGATCGCTGAAGAAGGCTTTCTTATCTCTCCTTGCTATTCTTGGAACTCTGCATTCAGATGCTTATACCTTTCCTTTTCTCCTTTGCTTTTCACTTCTCTTCTTTTCACAGCTGTTTGTAAGGCCTCCTCAGACAGCCATTTTGCTTTTTTGCATTTCTTTTCCATGGGATGGTCTTGATCCCTGTCTCCTGTACAATGTCACAAACCTCTGTCCATAGTTCATCTGGCACTCTCACTATCAGACCTAGTCCGTTAAATCTATTTCTCACTTCCACTGTATAATCATAAGGGATTTGATTTAGGTCATACCTAAATGGTCTAGTGGTTTTCCCTACTTTCTTCAATTTAAGTCTGAACTTGGCATAAGGAGCTCATGATCTGAGCCACAGTCAGTTCCTGGTCTTGTTTTTGTGGACTGTATAGAGCTTCTCCGTCTTTGGGTGCAAAGAATATTATCAATCTGATTTCAGTGTTGACCATCTGGTGATGTCCATGTGTAGAGTCTTGTCTTGCGTTGTTGGAAGAGGGTGTTTGCTATGACCAGTGCATTTTCTTGGCAAAACTCTATTGGTCTTTGCCCTGCTTCATTCTGTATTCCAAGGCCAAATTTGCCTGTTACTCCAGGTTTTCTTGACTTCCTATTTTTGCATTCCAGTCCCCTATAATGAAAAGGACATCTTTTTTGGGTGTTAGTTCTAAAAGGTCTTGTAGGTCTTCATAGAACCATTCAACTTCAGCTTCTTCAGCATTACTGGTTGGGGCATACACTTGGATTACAGTGATATTAAATGGTTTGCCTTGGAAATGAACAGAGATCATTCTGTCATTTTTGAGATTGTATCCAAGTACTGCATTTCGAACTCTTTTGTTGACCATGATGGCTACTCCATTTCTTCTGAGGGATTTCTGCCCACAGTAGTAGATATAATGGTCATCTGAGTTAAATTCACCCATTCCAGTCCATTTGAGTTTGCTGATTCCTAGAATGTCAACATCCACTCTTGCCATCTCCTGTTTGACCATTTCCAATTTGCCTTCATTCATGGACCTGACATTCCAGGTTCCTATGCAATATTGCTCTTTACAGCATCGGACCTTGCTTCTATCACCAGTCAAATCCACAACTGGGTATTGTTTTTTCTTTGGCTCTGTCCCTTCATTCTTTCTGGAGTTATTTCTCCACTGATCTCTAGTAGCATATTGAGCACCTACTGACCTGGGGAGTTCCTCTTTCAGTTCCTATCATTTTGCCTTTTCATGCTGTTCATGGGGTTCTCAAGGCAAGAATACTGAAGTGGTTTGCCATTCCCTTCTCCAGTGGACCACATTCTGTCAGGCCTCTCCACCATGACCCGCCCATCTTGGGTGTCCCCACAGGTATGGCTTAGCTTCATTGAGTTAGGCAAGGCTGTGGTCCTAGTGTGATCAGATTGACTAGTTTTCTGTGAGTTTGGCTTCAGTGTGTCTGCCCTCTGATGCCCTCTCGCAACACCTACCGTCTTACTTGGGTTTCTCTTACCTTGGATGTGGGTATCTCTTCACGGCTGCTCCAGCAAAGTGCAGCCTCTGCTCCTTACCTTGGATGAGGGGTATCTCCTCACCAACACCCCTTCTGACCTTGAAAGTGGAATAGCTCCTCTAGGCCCTCCTGTGCCCGCGCAGCCACCACTCCTTGGAGGTGGGGTTGCTCCTGCCAGCCGCTGCCCCTGGCCTCGGGCATGGGGTAGCTCCTCTCATCCACCGTCCCTAACCTTGGACATGGGGTAGCTCCTCTAAGCTGCCGCCCCTGACCTCGGACATAGGGTAGCTCCTCTTGGCCACCTCCTGTCTGGCATAGGGTCCTTCCTTCTTCTGGATGCAATCTCAAAAATGACAATGATATCTGTTCATTTCCAAGGCAAACCATTCAATATCACTGTAATCCAAGTTTATGCCCAACCAGTAACACTGAAGAAGCTCATGTTGAATGGTTCTATGAAGACCTACAAGACCATTTAGAACTAACACCCAAAAAAGATGTCCTTTTCATTATAGGGGACTGGAATGCAAAAGTAGGAAGTCAAGAAACACCTGGAGTAACAGGCAAATTTGGCCTTGGAATACGGAATGAAGCAGGGCAAAGACTAATAGAGTTTTACCAAGAAAATGCACTGGTCATAGCAAACACCCTCTTCCAACAACACAAGAGAAGACTCTACACATGGACATCACCAGATGGTCAACACTGAAATCAGATTGATTATATTCTTTGCAGCAGTACTCTAAGCTCTTCTGTTCATCAGTCTCCCAGAGTTTGCTTAAATTCATGTCTGTTGACTCACTGATGCTATCTAACTGTCTCATCCTCTGCCTTCCACTTCTCTTTTTGCCTTCAGTCTTTCCCAGCATCAAGGTCTTTTCCAATGAGTCAACTCTTCACAACAGGTGGCTGAAGAGATTATTACTATTATTATTTTAACTTTTGAAGTGATTTCCCTTGAGTTTCCAATACACATTTATAACTAACCTAGGCCCACTTTTTAAAAACACTGCACCTTCATCATTGTTACCATTCACTTCACTTTATATAAGTTTACATAACCAAAGATACTTTTGCCATTATTTTAAAACTATTATCTTTTATATTAACTAGTTTTTATTTTACCTCACTTATACATTTTTGATGCTCTCTCTCTCTTTTTTTTCTTTTTAACAAAACACTAGTATTTTAATCTGTCAGTGGTCTTTCTGATGAGCTGCTTTTAACATTTCTTTCAAGGCAATATGGTCCCTGCTCTCATTTTGCATTTATATTTCTTGAACTCTAAATCTAAAACTAATGGACAACACATTGTCAACAAAGGTCCATCTAGTCAAGGCTATAGTTTTCCCAGTGGTCATGTATGGATGTGAGAGTTGGACTATAAGAAAGCTGAGTGCCGAAGAATTGATGCTTTAGAACTGTGGTGTTGGAGAAGACTCTTGAGAGTCCCTGGGACTGCAAGGAGATTCAACCAGGCCATCCTACAGGAGATCAGTCCTGAGTGTTCATTGGAAGGACTGATGTTGAAGCTGAAACTCCAATACTTTCGCCACCTGATGCGAAGAGCTACTCATTTGAAAAGACCCTGATGCTGGGAAAGATTGAGGGCAGGAAGAGAAGGAGATGCAAGAGGATGAGATGGTTAGATGACATCACCAACACAATGGACATGGGTTTGGGTGGACTCCAGGTGTTGGTGATGGACAGGGAGGCTTGGTGTGCTGTGGTTCATGGGGTTGCAAAGAGTCGGACACGCTTGAGTGACTGAACTGAACTGAACTGATGAGCTGCTTTTAACATTTCTTTCAAGACAATATGGTCCCTGCTCTCATTTTGTGTTTATATTTCTTGAACTCTTTGAATCTAAAAATAATATCTTTTAAAAATATATGATTATTAGGCTGTCAATTCCTCAAATATTGTGTTCTTCTTTCTCTATATTCTCTCTTTCTAAAACTGTAATTACATATATCTTGGAATTTTTTTGTACTGACTCACAGGTTCCTGAAATCATGTTAATTTTATTTCTTTATCCTGGATTGTTTCTGCTAATATTTCAACAAGTTCATTGATTTTCTTCCATTATCTTTATTCCGTGTTTATATAAACCCAATGATTCTAAACATTTCTTATATTGTATTTTTTTTACTAAACATTTCTTATATTGTAGTAATTTCTTATATTGTAGTAAATTTCCCATTTAATTTTAAAATTGATTTTATTTTTCTGATGCAACTTTCTATAATTTTATTTATTGTAAGGAGATTCTCTTTATGATTTTGACAGAGTTCTGTTAAAGGTGGTTTTTTTCTGATAAATTCGGCATCATCTTTGCAGTTGTTTTTTATTGTCTTTTCTCCTATAAGTGGTCACATTTTCCTGAATCTTCAAATATCTACTAATATTTGATTTTATCATGAGTATTGTGAAAGTTATATTAGTTATCCTTTGAATGTAGTTAAGGCCATGTGGTTTAGTTTATTTATTTTCTTTCTTTAACATATAATTAAATTGACTAGACTCAAACTATAAACTTTTTTTTTGACTTGCAACTCAAACTCAGACAAAGTTATTTTGTATTTTGAAAGATGTCTTCTACATGAGTATTTAGAGATCAGCCTGAGACTGTAAAAAATTTGCTAACAAATTTTGGATTTTATCTCTTTGATTCATTCTTTTCTAGAACCCCTTCCAAAACTTACCAGCAGCTATAGCTTACCAAATCTTTGTCCTGTGGTACTTCAAGCCAGAAATTCTGTAGATTTTTCAATGAGGATTTTAGACAACCCATGTACAGGTTTTACCTGCCATGAGTTAAAAGCTATAAAAATTGGTAATTCACATATCTTCATTCTTCTATTAATGAATGTCAACTTCCATCCAAAATTATTTGCTTTGGTTCACTCTCCAATACTTTCAGGTCATTATGGAGTTTTTTGCTTATGTTTATTTGTTTACATTTTTCAAAATAGTAAGTGTCAGGGTAGGATCCTCTAATAGCTGCTTGGTCACATCAGAAACAAAAACCTCCTGTCAAACGACTTTACCCAGTTTTCTTGAGGTAAATAAAAATAACAATGATTCTAATGATTCATTTACTTATATTGTATAAAATATTTTAGAAATCAATTTAGATCATTTTATGTTTGACTTTCTAAGTATAATATCTCTTAGAAAAAAGGTTAAATAAAAATGACAAGTGTTAATAGCTTAATTCTTTCTAGTATGTTATCTAATTTTGCCATTAACTAACAGTGTTTGTCTAATCATAATTGATATTTTAGTCTAGCTATGAATTATCAGTCATTATAAGTAAAAAGTATACATGGTTTTGCTACTTACTCATAATTAGTTTTTGAAGCTCTTGTAATTAAATCCAATTTTATTAGGTTTTTTATTTGTTTGTTTGTTTCTTTGCTTTGTTTTTTTCTGTTCTGTTTAATGGAGTATAATTCAGATGACCATTATATCTACTACTCCAGGCAGGATCCCTCAGAAGAAATGGAGTAGCCATCATAGTCAACAAAAGAGTCCAAAATTCAGCACTTGGATGCAATCTCAAAAACGACAGAATGAACTCTGTTCATTTCCAAGGCAAACCATTCAATGTCACAGTAATCCAAGTCTATGCCCTGACCAGTAATGCTGAAGAAGCTGAAGTTGAACAGTTCTGTGAAGACCTACAAGACCTTCTAGAACTAATACCCAAAAAAGTTATCCTTTTATTATAGGGGACTGGAATGCAAAAGTATGAAGTCAAGAAACACCTGGAGTAACAGGCAACTTTGGCCTGGGAGTACAGAACAAAGTAGGGCAAAGGCTAATAGAGTTCTGCCAAAAGAATGCACTGGTCATAGCAAACACCCTCTTCCAACAACACAAGAGAAGACTCTACACGTGGACATCACCAGATTGCCAACACCAAAATCAGATTGTTTATATTCTTTGCAGCCAAGATGGAGAAGCTCTATAATGTCAGCAAAAACAAGACCAGGAACTGACTGTGGCTCAGATCATGAACTCCTTATTGCCAAATTCAGACTGAAATTGAAGAAAGTGGAGAAAACCACTAGACCATCCAGGTATGACCTAAATCAAATCCCTTATGACTATACAGTGGAAGTGAGAAATAGATTTAAGGGACTAGATCTGATAGAGTGCCTGATGAACTATGGATGGAGGTTCATGACATTGTACAGGAGACACAATCAAGATCATCCCCAAGAAAAAGAAATGCAAAAAAGCAAAATGGCTGTCTGAGGAGTCCATACAAATAGCTGTGAAAAGAAGGGAAGAGAAAAGCAAAGGAGAAAAGGAAAGATAAACCCATTTTAATGGAGAGTTCCAAAGAATAGCAAGAGGAGATAAGAAAGCCTTTCTCAGTGATCAATGCAAAGAAATAGAGGAAAACAATAGAATGGGAAAGACTAGAGATCTCTTCAAAGAAATTAGAAATACCAAGGGAACATTTCATGCAAAGATGGGCTCAATAAAGGACAGAAATGGTCGGGACCTAACAGAAGCAGAAGATATTAAGAAGAGGTGGCAAGAATACACAAGAGATCTGTACAAAAAAGATCTTCACCCCAGATAATCACAATGGTGTGATCACTCACCTAGAGCCAGACATCTTGGAATGTGAAGTCAAGTGGGCCTTAGGAAGCATCACTACAAATAAAGCTAGTGGAGGTGATGGAATTCCAGTTGAGCTATTTCAAATCCTGAAAGATGATGCTGTGAAAGTGCTGCACTCAATATGCCAGCAAATTTGGAAAACTCAGCAGTGGCCACAGGACTGGGAAAGGTCAGTGTTCATTCCAATCCCAAAGAAAGGCAATGCCAAAGAATGCTCAAACTACCACACAATTGCACTCATCTCACACGCCAGTAAAGTGATGCTTAAAATTCCCCAAGCCAGGCTTCAGCAATACGTGAAATGTGAACTTCCAGATGTTCAAGCTGCTTTTAGAAAAGGCAGAGGAACCAGAGATCAAATTGCCAACATCTGCTGGATCATCGAAAAAGCAAGAAAGTTCCAGAGAAATGTCTATTTCTGCTCTATTGACTATGCCAAAGCCTTTGAGTGTATGGATCACAATAAACTGTGAAAAATTCTGAAAGAGATGGGAGTACCACACCACCTGACCTGCCTCTTGAGAAACCTGTATGCAGGTCAGGAAGCAATGGTTAGAACAGGACTTGGAAAAAGAGACTGGTTCCAAATAGGAAAAGGAGCATGTGATGGTTGTATATTGTCACCCTGCTTATTTAACTTCTATGCAGAGTACATCATGAGAAACGCTGGGCTGGAGGAAGCATAAGCTGGAATCAAGATTGCTGGGAGAAATATCAATAACTTCAGATATGCAGATGACACCACCCTTATGGCAGAAAGTGAAGAAGAACTAAAGAGCCTCTTGATGAAAGTGAAAGAGGAGAGTGAAAAAGTTGGCTTAAAGCTCAACATTCAGAAAACTAAGATCATGGAATCCAGTTCCATCACTTCATGGGAAATAGATGGGGTAACAGTGGAAATAGTGGCTGACTTTATTTTTGGGCTCCAAGATTGCTACAGATGGTGATTGCAGCCATGACATTAAAAGATGCTTACTCCTGGAAGGAAAGTTATGACCAGCCTAGATAGCATATTAAAAAGCAGAGACATTACTTTGCAAACAACGGTCTGTCTTGTCAAGGCTATGGTTTTTCCAGTGGTCATGTATGAATGTGAGAGTTGGACTATAAAGAAAGCTGAGTGCCAAAGCATTGATGATTTTGAATTGTGGTGTTTGGAGAAGACTTTTGGACTGCAAGGAGATCCAACAAGTCCATCCTAAAGGAGGTCAGTCCTGGGTGTTCATTGGAAGGACTGATGCTGAAGCTGAAACTCCAATACTTTGGCCACCTGATGTGAAGAGCTGACTCAGTTGAAAAGATCGTGATGCTGGGAAAGATTGAGGGCGGGAGAAGGGGACAACAGAGGATGAGATGGTTGGATGGCATCACCGACTCGATGGACATGTTTGGGTGGACTCCGGGAATTGGTGATGGACAGGGAAGCCGGCATGCTGCGGTCATGGGGTGCAAAAAGTCTGACACGACTGACTGAACTGAACTGAACTGAATACCATTACACAAATGAGAATGGATGACTGCACCATCAAACAAGGATAAAAATTGAAAACATTTAAGTAAACATTAATTACTGTTTACATAATAGGCATATGTTATTTATGATTTGAGAAATGAATAGGGTGTTTATCCTTCAGAAGGGCAGAAGTGCCTTGGAGACATATTAAGGGTCTTTATGGGGTGCCAGCAATATTTTGTTTTTTGATCTGGGTTTTGGCTGAGCCGTTGGGTTCAATTTATAAAAAATTTATTGAGCTCTACACTTATGATTTATGTACTTTTCTGTAAGTGTGTTGTATATGCATGAGAAATTTACTTGAAAAAACTAAGGTAGAAACTGAAAAGGCCTGACTGTTCTCTCATCTAAATGACCTCTCACATGGATATTAATCCCAAATTTTATTTGATTTTGCTTTGCTTAAGAATATCATGTACACAGTTTACTTGCTTACAGAAGTTTCTCTTTCATTGTCACACTGCTATCAATGATTTTTCCATGTGTTTTTAATTACATTTAAATAATAATTCATTTTTTTACAGAATGTCAAAATAGCTTCTAGTACAAAAAAAAGGTAAAAGACAGATGGCAAACAATAAAATTACAAACAAGAAACAGGTGAGGAAGAAAAGTGACTGCCCTAGAAAAATTTTGTCAAATACTTAAATTCTATTTTAAATTGTTAGTAATAGGGTTTCTACATATAAATCAATATTCCATTAAATGTTGACTCTGCTAAATCACTCTCATATTGTGCTACGCATTAAGAGTACCTCTATAATTTAATGACCCTTCATTACTTTTATGAATGGCTAGTTAAGCATTTTTACTTTTTAAACTCAGATTGAAATGTTCATTGGGGCAGCAATTTTGTGTATGTAACTTTTGGGGTTTTTTATTGTTGTTTATTCAGAATTTAGCACTGTGTTGTTCAACATAAACAAAAAATAGTGGACTCATTCTCAAATACAGTAATTTGTATTTATCTCATTCTGATAGATTTATGAGACAATTTTGGGAATCAAATGGGATATCCTTAGGTTGAAAAAAAAATGAGTGTTTGGAATCCATCTTCATGATTTCGCCTCTCTCTGAATACTGTTCTTGGCCTATGACCCTATCAACCCTATCTGTCCTTATAGATTTATAGCTGTTTCAGCTACATATGGACAATAATTGCATAGATGGACAGCAGTCGAAGAGTTAATGAATAAAGAATTCATAGTTTAGTAACTTCTAAGTGAGGAGAGTAGAAGGAATGATAATTGTATATTGACATCCTTAACGATCTGACATTCTGGGCACAGTCTGGTCACCAGTGGCCATTTGGGAAAACCATGCTTTGTCACTGGGTATCTTCCATCCCTACTGCTCTCCCTTTAATTTGTGTTCACGTGTCCTCATACACGGATAAGAGCTGACCTCCATGACAACAGTTTCTTCTCTCTGTAATCGATGGTGAAGATGTCCACTCAAAAACTTTCTATAAACACTTTTTTTCTTACCACCATGTCACTTATTTCACTATCAAGTATCTAATAAGTCCAATGGAAAAGCCTGCACTTGAGTGAACTTGTTTTTTTCCTCCATCAAACTTACAAACTTACAAATTCCCATCTCAGTCATATTTGAGCTTATCTAAATGCTTCTTGGGCTTCCTTTGTGGCTCAGCCGGTAAAGCATCTGCCTGTAATGTGGGAGACCTGGGTTCTATCTGCGGGTTGGGAACAGCTACCCATGCTAGTATTTCGGCCTGGAGAATTCCATGGACTATACAGTCCATGGAATCATAAACAGTTGACCCGACCTAGTGACTTTCACTTTCACTAATGCTTCTTAGGCTTCCCTGATGGCTCAGATGGTAAAGAATCTGCATGCAATGCAGGAGATGGGGGTTCAATCCCCAGATGGGGAAGATCCCCTGGAGGAGGACATGGCAACCCACTCCAGTATTCTTCCCTGGAGAATCCCATGGACAGAGGAGCCTGGCAGGCTACAGTCCATGGGGTCGCAAAAAGTCAGACATGACTGAACAACTAACAATAATGCTTTTTAAATATCCAGTATTCTGTTTTTGATGCTTTAGCCCATGTTTTTCTGTCTCCTTAAATGACCTCACACTTTCAAATCACCTCTTATACCTATCCCAATCTTATCTTAATCTTTCAAAGTCCCTACTCCTCCAAAGGCATTCATAGAATATGGTATTATTCCTGAGTATCTCTTGAGTATCATGATGGCATGATGGCAATGGTGACTCTATTAGTTATCTATATTGCTGCATAACAGATTACATGAAATATAATGATTTAAAAAACAATAGACATTTATTATATCATAGTTGCTACAGACCACAATGCACAATCAATATATCAACCAAGGCTGTCTTTTAACTGAAGGCTTGATTGGAGAAGATCCGCTTCCAAGCCTACCTACATAATTTTTGAATATACTTTCTCATGGAGCCTCTGTTTGGTCAGAGGCTTTAACATTTCCTTACCACCAGACCTCGCCATAGAACATCTTAAGGCCTCATAGGTCATTCCTTCAGAGCAAGCAAGTAGAAGAGCAAGAGAGATTAACAGCAAGAGAGAAAGCGCTAGCAAAATAGAACTCATGGTCTTGCTTATCCTATCATATTTCATCACTTTGTCTGTATTCTGTCTATTAGAAGCAGGCAGCTAGATACAGCCAATACTCAAGAGGAAGGGATTACACAAAGGCTTAATAAATACTAAGATGTGGAATCATTGAGATCCTTGTTACAAGCTGCCTACCAAAATGATGATAATAATGACAGTGCCAATTATAATCATAGTTAATATTGAGAAATAATTATTTGGCAACATTGTGTCTTATGCTTTGTGTATACTATTAATTTAATGTTTGAGACATTTTGTAAGAGATACAATCACATATCCCTTTTCATTGATGGAAAACTGTAAAAAGATTATATAGCTTGTCAAATGTCCTACATATTAGGGCATATAAGATCCTGTTTCTAATGAGTGTGGCATATATAAATGAGCACAATGTGATTTACAAACTATCAATTCAGTAACTAATTCTATATTCTACCATCATACTATTTATTACTTCATGCAATCTGGTTACATTTTTCTGAAGGTAATGTAGTCTTTTGGAAAGAAGCAAATTATATATATATTTATTCTTCATTTCATGTAGGCACTGTCCTGTGCTAATCAAATCTTTTTGGTGGTGCCTAGTTTTGTCCAACTCTTTGTGACCCCTTGACTGCAGCCCACCAGGCTCCTCTGTCCATGGGAAATGCCAGCAAGAATATTAGAGTGGATTTCCATTTCCTCTTCCAGGGGGTCTTTCAGACCCAGGGATCAAGCCTGCATCTCCTGAATTGGCAGGTGGATTCTTTACCACTGAGCCACCTGTTGAGCCCTTTATTGGGTTTCCAGTAACAAAAATTCAACTCAAAATTATTTAAGTAAAAAGGAAATTTTGTGACTCATGTAATATATTCTCCTCCATACCTCAGATCACTCTTCTTTCTTCATTGTTTGCTTCATTCTTAAACAAGATCTCCTGAGTTAACTGAGATGCTAATTTGTGGTCTAAATTTGTATACACTGGGTTAGTCATTTGCAGCCTCATTTGAGTCTATGATATAATCCTGCAACTGAAAGATCACTTGAATAGATACTAATGGTAAAGATTAGGTCACATTTTAAACTGAAATGAGCTAAACAAATGAATAATTCTTATATTGTTAAGTCTTAATAAGACTTGTCTTTATTATAATAGTATGATATTATTGTCATTTAGGTTAAAACGTCTTAACTGTATTCATACTACCGATCTTTTGGTATTAATGTTGAGCTTTCATATGAGTATTTGCAGTCTCTTGTATTAAGATGTGTTCATTTAATACAGTCAGGTTCCTCACTTGGTGCATCATTTGGAATGCAAGACAAGATAAATTTAAGGGCTGCACCTGTTATGAAATTTTTAGTCACGACTGACTCATAATTTGGTTTCAATTTCACAGCTACACTTCTATTTGTGAATATGTAAATACTAAAATTCAACTAGGCTTTTGATAAGGCTTATATAAAATGAACCATGTATGACTTTTAATTTACTATCTGGATTATTACATTTCCCTGATCTTAGTGTCCTGATCTGTAAAATAAAGGGGTGCGGATCCTCTCCATCTTAGATCCTCTGCATCTAAGATTCTCTGGATTTATTAAGCAATGAATTAAATTATTAGCTACAAGTGTAATTGACAAATTGGTGACAATAAAGTTCATTTTTCTTTTCTTTTTTTTGAATAGTTGCTGTTGTATATTGGGAAATTA
Source organism: Bos grunniens (assembly GCF_055505025.1). NCBI lineage: Eukaryota > Metazoa > Chordata > Mammalia > Artiodactyla > Bovidae > Bos > Bos grunniens. The sequence continues at coordinate 22,707,912 of NC_141166.1, forward strand.
TCACCACAGTAGAGTATGTTAACAGTTCCATCATCTCCCACTATAACCATCTCTTTTGTGATGAGATTTCAGAATCAGTCTCTTAGCCACTTTCAAAATGTACAATGGAGTATTGTTAACTACCGTTATCATGTTGTACATTACACCGCTAGCACTTATTCATTTTATAACTTGCTATCTTTGAATGGATCTCCCCATTTCCCCCACTGCTAGTGCCTGAAAACCAGTATTCTCCTCTCTGTTTCCGGTGAATTCTGCTTTTTTAGATACACATATAAGTGATGTCATGCAATATTCACTTTTCTGTATCTAACTGCCTTATTTTACTTAGCATAATGTGCTCAACTTTCATCTACCACAAATGGCAAGATTTTCCTTTTTTCTTGTGACTGAATATTTCATTTAAATATATAGTCATTTTATGTTATGTATCATATATTCTTTATGCATTCACCCGTATATGAATGCTTAACTTGCACATTTAGGCTAGTGTGAAAAACACTGCAATTAACATGCAGGTGTAGATATCTCTTTGAGATTCTGTTTCATTTTCTTCAAATACATACCCAGAAGTGAGATTTCTGCATCATATAGTAATTCAATTTTAAGTTTTCTGAGAACATTCCATTCTGTTTTCTGCAGTGTATTTACCAATTTTTAGTCCTGACAACAGTGCACATGAGTTCCCTTTTCTCCACATCTTTACCAACACTTATTATCTCTCTTTTTTTTCTTTTATTGGAGTATAGTTGATTCACAATGTTGTGAATATTCTGCTGTTGTGAATATTCAGTACAACAAACTGAATCATTTATATATATACATACATTCACTTGTTTAGATTATATCCGCATGTAGGTCGTTACCAACTATTGAACAGTTTTTGTGCTATACAGTAGGTTCTTATTAGTTATCATATATATGGTTTTTCCTGTGGTCATGTATGGATGTGAGAGTTGGACTGTGAAGAAGGCTGAGCGCCGAAGAATTGATGCTTTTGAACTGTGGTGTTGGAGAAGACTCTTGAGAGTCCCTTGGACTGCAAGGAGATCCAACCAGTCCATTCTAAAGGAGATCAGCCCTGGGATTTCTTTGGAAGGAATGATGCTAAAGCTGAAACTCCAGTACTTTGGCCACCTCATGCAAAGGGTTGACTCATTGGAAAAGACTCTGATGCTGGGAGGGATTGGGGGCAGGAGGAGAAGGGGACAACATAGGATGAGATGGCTGGATGGCATCACTGACTCGATGGATGTGAGTCTCAATGAACTCCGGGAGTTGGTGATGGACAGGGAGGCCTGGCGTGCTGCAATTCATGGGGTCACAAAGAGTCGGACACAACTGAGCGACTGATCTGATCTGATATATATATAGTAGTGTGTATATCAGTCTCAGTTTCCGAATTTATCCCTCTCCATCTCTTGTCTGTTTGATGCTAGCCATTCTGACAAGTGCAGGGATTTATATGTATACATACATTTGCTTTTTTAGATTATATCCCCATATAGGTCATTACCAAGTATTGAATAGACTTTTTGTGCTATACAGTAGGTTCTTATTAGTTATTATATATATATACAGATATATATATATATATATATATATAGTTGTGTGTGTATGTCAATCTCAGTTTCCCAATTTATCCCTCTCCATCGCTTGTCTGTTTGATATTAGCCATTCTGACAAGTGCAAGGTGTTAACCCATCATGGTTTTGATTTGAATTTCCCTGATGCTTAGTGATGTTGAACACCATTTCATGCACTTGCTGGCCATTTATTTTCAGAATAATGTCTAAGTAGTTCCTATGCCTATTTTTAAATCAAATTTTTTGCTATTAATTTTTATGAGTTCTTTATAATTTGTGATATTAACCCCTATCAGATATATGGTTTGCAAATTTGTCCACATTCTTTAAATTGCCTGTTAATTTTGTCAATTGCTTATTTTTCTATGCAGAATATATTTAGTTTGACGTAGTCCCACTTGGGTTCCCTGGTAGCTCAGTTGGTAAAGAATCTGCCTGCAATGCAGGAGATCCCAGTTTGGTTCCTGGATCAGGAAGTTCACATGGAAAAGGGCTAGGAGAAGGGATAGGCTACCCATTCCAGTATTCTTGGGCTTGCCTGTTGGCTCAGATGGTAAAGAATTCACCTGAAGTATGGGAGACCTGGGTTCAATCCCTGGGTTGGGAAGATCACGTGGAGGAGGCCATGGCAACCCACTCCAATATTCTTGCCTGGAGAGTCCCCATGGACAGAGGTGCCTGGTGGGCTACAGTTCACAGGGCTGCAAAGAGTTGGACACAACTAAGAGACTAAGGACAGCACAGCACATTTCCACTTACTGATTTTTTTACTTTTGTTGTTTGTGCCTTTAGTGTCATATACAAAAACACATTGCCAAAAGCAAGTTAAAGGAGGTTTTTTCCTAATGTTTTCTTTTCAGAGGTTCAAAATTTCAGGTCTTATGTTTAGTTTTTAATCCATTTTTTTAAATTCCATAAGTTGTGTCCAGTTTCATATTTCTGCAAATGATTATCCAGGTTGGCAACATAATTTATTGAAGAGACTATCTTTTCTGCATTGAGTACTCTTAACTCTCTTGCCAAATGTTAGTTAACCATATACATTAAGGTTTATTTGGGGGCTTCTAATTTATTTCATTGGGGTGTGCTGCAGTCCATGGGGTCATAAAGAGTCAGACATGACTGAGGGACTGAACTGAACTGAATGCTGGTAACATTGTTTTGCTTACTGTAGCTTTGTAATATAGTTTAAAGTGTACTGCCTCCAGCTTTGTTCTTTTTCAGAATTATTTTGTATATTCAGGATCTTTGTGATTCCATACCCATTTTAGGATTCTTTTTTCCTGTGAAAATTGCCAATGGAATTTTGATAGTTATTGCACTGAATCTATAAATGACCTTGAGTGGCACAGATATTTTAAAAATATTAATTCTTCTGATCCGTGAAGAGGGGATAGTTTTTCATTTATTTGGGTCTTCTTCAATTTCTTTTATCAAAGTCTGTAGTTTCAAGGTGTAGATCTTTTAGCTCTTGAATTAAATTTATTTCTATGTATTTTATTGGTTTTAATGCTATTGTGAATGGGAATTTTAAAATTCCTTTTTCAGATATTTCATGATTAGTGTAGAGAAATGCAATTAATTTTTGTATGCAGATTTTATACTCTGCAACTTTACTGAATTCGTTCATTGGTTCTAACAGTTTTGGGGGGGAGGTGGAGTCCTTAGAATTTTCTACATTTAGTATACTATGTTATTCAGTTCAGTTCAGTTCAGTCACTCAGTCGTGTCCGACTCTTTGTGACCCCATGAATCGCAGCACGCCAGGCCTCCCTGTCCATCACCAACTCCCGGAGTTCACTCAAACTCACGTCCATCGAGTCAGTGATGCCATCCAGCCATCTCATCCTCTGTCATCCCCTTCTCCTCCTGCCCCCAATCCCTCCCAGCATCAGAGTCTTTTCCAATGAGTCAATTCTTCGCAGGAGGTGGCCAAAGTACTGGAGTTTCAACTTTAGCATCATTCCTTTCAAAGAACACCCAGGGCTGATCTCCTTTAGAATGGACTGGTTGGATCTCCTTGCAGTCCAAGGGACTCTCAAGAGTCTTCTCCAACACCACAGTTCAAAAGCATCAGTTCTTTGGCGCTCAGCTTTCTTCACAGTCCAACTCTCACATCCATACATGACCACTGGAAAAACCACAGCCTTGACTAGACGGACCCTTGTTGGCAAAGTAATGTCTCTGCTTTTGAATATGCTATCTAGGTTGGTCATAACTTTACTTCCAAGGAGTAAGTGTCTTTTAATTTCATGGCTGCAGTCACCATCTGCAGTGATTTTGGAGCCCCCAAAAAAGAAAGTATGACTTTGTTTCCATTGTTTCTCCGTCTATTTCCCATGAAGTGATGGGACCAGATGCCATGATCTTCGTTTTCTGAATGTTGAGATTTATGCCAACTTTTTCACTCTCCTCTTTCACTTTCATCAAGAGGCTTTTTAGTTCCTCCTCACTTTCTGCCATAAGGGTGGTGTCATCTGTATATCTGAGGTGATATTTCTCTCGGCAATCTTGATTCCAGCTTGTGCTTCTTCCAGCCCAGTGTTTCTCATGATGTACTCTGCATATAAGTTAAATAAACAGGGTGACAATATACAGCCTTGACGTACTCCTTTTCCTGTTTGGAACCAATATGTTGTTCCATGTCCAGTTCTAACTTTTGCTTCCTGACCTGCATACAGGTTTCTCAAGAGGCAGGTCAGGTGATCACGTATTCCCATCTCTTTCAGAATTTTCCACAGTTTATTGTGATCCACACAGTCAAAGGCTTTGGCATAGTCAATAAAGGAGAAATAGATGTTTTTCTGGAACTCTCTTGCTTTTTTGATGATCCAGCAGATGTTGGCAATTTGATCTCTGGTTCCTCTGCCTTTTCTAAAACCAGCTTGAACATCTGGAAGTTCACGGTTCACATATTGCTGAAGCCTGGCTTGGAGAATTTTGAGCATTACTTTACTAGCGTGTGAGATGCGTGCAATTTTGCGGTAGTTTGAGCATTCTTTGGCATTGCCTTTCTTTGGGATTGGGATGACCAGAGTGTCACTCTTGTCTTATAACTAATCTTACTGGAAAACTTTTCAGACTTTCATGTTGAGTATGGTATTATCTGTGGGCTTACCATATTTGATCTGTATTATGTTGAAGTATGTTCCTTCTATATCCAATTTTTTGAGTGTTTTCATCATGAGTGGATGTTTTATTTTGTCAAATGCTCTTTCTGCATCTAAAAAGAAATCAGGAAATCACATAATTTTTATCTTTCTGTTAATGTATATATCATTTTTATTGATTTATATATGTTGAAACTTCCTTGTATCACAGGCATAAATCTCACTTGATCTTAGTGTATGATCCTTTTAACATACTGTTGAACTCAGCATACTAATAGGTAGTTGAGAAATTCTGCATCTATTTTCATCAAGGATATTGGCCTATAGTTTTCTTTTCCTGTAGTGTCCTCATATTGCTTTGTTATGAGGGTAATGCTAGACTTGTAAAATGAGTTTGGAGGTATTTCTTCTTAAACTGTTTTTAGAAGTGTTTAAGAACTATTGGCATTAATTCTTCTTTGAACATTTGATCCAATTCACCAGTGAAACTGATCTCGTCCTGGACTTTTCTTTGTTGAGATGCTTTTCATTATTGATTCAATCCCCTCCTTTATTATTGGCCTGCTTATATATTTCTTTTATTTCTTCATGATTCAGTCTTGATAGGCTGTTTTTTTAGGAATTTATTCATTTCTTCTAAATTATTCAACACACTAGTGTTCATAATAGTAACTTATGAGCCTTTGTATTTATTTCTGTGGTTTGCATTGTAATATCTTCTTTCTTATTTCTGATTTACTTGAATCTTTTCTCTTTTTTCCCTTCATTTAGTCAATTTTATTCACCTTTTACCTTTTTAAAAAACAGGTCTTAGTTTTTTTATCTTTCTATTTTATTTATTTATTTTTTGATTCTTATCTATTTCAGCTCTAATCTTTATTCCCTTCTTTCTTCTAACTTTGGTTTCCAATTGCTCTTCTGTTCACAATACTGGAGATGTAAAGTTAAGTTGTTTACTTGAGAACTTTTTTTTTCTTACTGTAGACATTTATCACAAGTTTCTGCTTTAGAACTGCTTTTGCTTTGTCCCATAAGTTTTAATATGCTGTATTTCCATTTTCCCTTTTTCATGGTTTTGAAAATTTTTCTTTTTAGATTTTTTTAAAAATTCATTAATTACTTCACACATTTGTGAATTTTCAAGTGTTCCTCCTGTTACTGGTTTTTAGTTTTAAATTACTGTGGTCAGAAAAGATATATGGTATGATCTCAGCCTTCTTATATTTGCTAGGATTTGTTTTGTGACTTGTCATATGATCTATCCTGGAGAATTTTCCAAGTTCACTGAGGAATAATGTGTATTCTTCTGTTGTTGGATGGAATGTTCCATATGTGCCTGTTAGGTTCAGTTCCTCTAAAGTATAGTACAAGTTTAAAGTTTCTTAATTGATTTACTGCCTGGATAATCTATATATAGTTGAAAGTGGGGTATTGAAGTCCTCTACTATTACTGTATTGTTGTATTGTTTTCTATTTCTCCCTTCAGATATGTCAGTATTTCCTTAATACTTTTAAAATTTCTGATGTTGGATATGTTGTTGATGAATTTACCCTTTGATCGTCATATAATAATCTTAGTCTCCTGTTACAAATTTGAGTTAAAGTCTATTTTATCCATTGGGTCTATAGTTATCCCTGTTCTCTTTTGGTTTATACTTGTATGAAGTATCTTTTTCCATCCCTTCACCTTGCACTTATATGTGTCTTTAAAGTTGAAGTGAGTCTCTTATAAACAGCATATAGCTAGCTACGTCTTGTTGTTGTTTTTGTTGCTATTCATTTTTTTTCCATTCAGCCATTCTGTCTTTTCATTAGAAAATTCAAGTCATCTAAATTTACAGTAAATATTGGTAGGTAAGGACTTATCAAGGTCATTTGTCTCTGGATATGTTACAGTCCCCTTGTCCTTTTTTCCTCTCTTGCTGTTTTTCTTCATGAAATGTTGACTTTTCATAAGCCATGCTTTGACTTCATAAGTCAAAGTATGCTTTGATTCTTTCCCTTTATTTTTGTGTATCTACTGCAGGTTTTTGTTTTATGATTACCATAAGGCTTGCACAAAGCTTCTTTATAACCATTTTGCTCTTTTTAATGATTTCTTTTTTTAAAATATTTCTCTCTTTTTTACTGTATTGTTTTCATGATTTTTCTGAATTGTTTGTGTTTTCTTGTAGCTCATCAAGCTTCCTTAAAACAGCTATTTAGAATTCTTTATCAGGTATACCACTTATCTCCATGTCTTTTGAATGATTCGTGTCATCCCATAGTGGTATTTATGTTTTCTAGATTTTCAGTGTTGATTCAAATTTTGTATGGTGGGTATGGGGTCGCACAGAGTTGGACACGACTGAAGTGACTTAGCAACAGCAGCAGCAGCATCACATTTCAAATAGCAATCATCTCTTCCAGTCTTTACTAATTGACTTTGGGGGAGAAATACTTTCCATAAGCCTTACTAGGGATTCTGAAACTTTCTCAGTCCTTATACCATATGCTTGCCCCATGCATCTTGCTCCCTCCTGTGGTAGAATTCTTAAGCTTGTGTGGCTTCTCTTCATCCTGGCAATGTACCTGGATGGGTCCTGACAGCCTCTCTTTTGTGTTTCTAAGTGTGGACTAATGTTGAAATGTGTGCTCTTTCCTTGACCTGCAGAAGCAGACTGACTTCCTATGCATGTTCACTATTTGTCTGCCAAAGGTTGCTCTCATCACCACTGGGAGCCACAGGAAGCCAGCTACAGGTTGGGGTGGAGGGTGTGGGTGAGTTATGCAGAGCACTGAAAGTGCCCACGGGACAGTAAACAGATCTACATGCCAGGCATCCCAAGTGACTCATGGATGGACTTCCTGATTGAATCTGCAATGCAATTAGTGGATCTTCTTCCCTTTAATATCCTCTGAGAATCCTATCTGCCACTCTCCCAGCTTCCTCCTGCTCCCCAGTCATGCAGCACATTACTTGGTACTCTGAATGAGGTGAGAGATAAATAAGCCTCTTTGGAAACCTCCCACACAGCTGAGGAAGCTAGACACTCACTCATACTTTCTCACTTTCCCTCTCAAGAGAAACCATGAACCGAGAGGGCTTCTTGGCACTGAGCTGTGCTGTCCAGTGAGAGGCGCAACATGGGTAAAGAAAGATGTGCTTCTTCCCTCTGCCATGTGTCCAAACTCGTCTTTATTTCCTTCAACATTGTGCCAGACACTTGTCTCAAAAACTCTGAACCTCCACAACTGCTCTAACATCTGTCATGGTTGTTTTAGATAATGTTTCTCTGGGGCTTCCAGACTGTGGCCAAGAGAGGTCAGAGCTGATTTACAGTCCACTGCTGGGGCCATAGTCAAAACAATTATTCAGTGCATGGATGGGAATGAGTCTTTCTGGATCCATTGACATTTGATGCTGGATTTCGCAGCTCCCATAAAGGTGTCTTTGTCCATGGATAGATGCCAAATTGTTGTTGTTGAGAGGGAAATATAAGCAAGGGTATCTTTTATTTAGCTACATTTTGATATCATCTGATATTTTCAAGTCATTACTAATAACTCAGTCTATCACTAGATGCTCTTAATAGGTTAGTCATGCTAAAATGACTGGAATTCATATATACTAAAAACAGTACTTTTTATCCTTTTCCAGATTAGCAAACTATATAAAATTTGTAACAAATTATACTATCAAAAATTGAAATGCTCATTAATTATTGATAATTAATTATTATATTTATATATACAATTACACTATAATTGATAATTGTGATACAGACACTATATTTCTTTTGGAAAAAAATATGAAGGACTTCAGAATTATTTCAATTTTAAGAAAAAGAAAACCAGTCCCAACTGACATAAGAAAAAAAAGAGGAGGTATTACTAAGGTCATCATACTTCTCATCATGTCTGTGTTGGACTATTAATTAGGCTGACTTCTTCATGGGTCTCACTGCTTTGATTTGTGCTGTTTTTCCTGTAGTGTCACACACAGACCTATTGTGAGTATATATCACTTGTTTGATGTAGGTTTCATGGCCATTCTTGAAGCATCACTTTGGCTAGGAATGATGATATGATAGAAGAGATAAACCTAGGTCATAAGTCAACATTTGTATCTGAATGATGAGACCATTCTTTCATTCTTTCTCCCTTTAGGAATTTACTTAACACTTATTTATTGTACAATAGCAATGTGTCAGGTACTGTCCTGGGTGCTGAAACATGGCATTGAACAAAATCTTTATTGTCAAGTAACTCACATGTCATGAGTAAGGAGAAAATAAACAAACAGAAATATAACATGCTGGTTGGTAAAAAGTGCTCTGAAGAAAATTAGAGTTGCTAATGGGAAAGAGAAGGTTTTATTTCTTTGTTTTAAAGAGACTAATATAGTACTCCCTGAAAAGAAGACAGTTAAGTGAATAAATTATGTGAAGAAGTAAGCCATGTGTCAAGGGGAGGTAAGTGTTCCATTAAGATGATAAATACATGCAAAGATCCTGAGATGAGAGTGTACTTGGCAAGTTTGAGGACTATAAGAAAAGGCCAGTGTGACTTGGAGTAGAGTAAGTGGATTAAAGAGAATATGAGGTTAGAGAGGCACTGGGGCAAGGTTTTATAAGTCCTATAGATATTTTTAAGGGTTTCAAATTTAATTCTCAGTGAATTGAGAAACCTTGGGCAGGAGATGTTAAAGATTAAAGTTTAGACTGAAAATTATATAAAAGTGGTATCCCAGAAGAGAATTTAAGTACTAGAAGAGAAGGAATAAATGTTGGGAAGGAAAAAACAAACCATAAAACTCACAACTTTTGATCCACTAATACATGTGAACTTTTTCTTAAACACATGTGATGTGGAAAAACTATGGTAATTGCTGTTTAATTTAAGAGCCATCAAAATTTGGCACATTCTCAAAGGATTAGTTAGAGAAGGCGATGGCATCCCACTCCAATACTCTTGCCTGGAAAATCTCATGAATGGAGGAGCCTGGTAGGCTGCAGTCCATGGGGTTGCGAAGAGTCGGACATGACTGAGCAACTTCACTTTCACTTTTCACTTTCATGCATTGGAGAAGACAATGGCAACCCACTCCAGTGTTCTTGCCTGGAGAATCCCAGGGACGGGGGATCCTGGTGGGCTGCCGTCTATGGGGTCGCACAGGGTCGGACACGACTGAATCGACTTAGCAGCAGCAGCAGCAGCAAAGGATTAGTTACATTAGTTATGCAGTCTATACCTACTTTTCCTATTTGTTGGAATTTAAGTGGTTTTCTGTAATTTTCATATATCTGTCATAGTTGTTTTGAGTTTACAAGGCCACACCCCAGAATTGTATAATTTTGAAAAAGTCTGAAGTTTGGACTTTTCTAAATATAATTGTTTCCTCTTAATAATGACTTCCCATCTCCTTTTGGAACTATTTCCTCCATTTCATATAGTTTCCATAGGGACCTCAATCAAGGCACTGTACCATAATCTTCCATCTCTTTTAGCTCTACCACTATTGGGGCATTTTATTTAGAGTGGGGGCCACACATAGAACTATAGCTTCTTCTCTTTATAAAAGATAGGAATAAACCCAAGGGAGATTTTCTCTCTTCAAATTTCTGTTGGAGATAAAAAAGTTTATAGAATATTGTCTTGGAATCATTATAATGCAGAAGATTAGTCTATGTGACAGGGAAGCAGATAAGTAGGCCAGCCCAGAAAAGATACAATGCTGAGAAACTATGAGTGAGGCAAAGAATGAGCAGACAGTATGATTATATCATCACTGCTCTGGATCTAACTAATCTTGAAGATAATCATCCTTTCAGCTCCTTGTTGAGGCAACACTTTTCCTTTTATATGGTTTTACAAGCCTGACTGGATTTCTTACTTTCAGTGAAGAAAGTCTTGACTAATATAAGCCACCAGAAAGCAAACTAAAGAATTTATTGTAGGTAGTTTCCAAAATTTAAAAGGAGTATATTAGTTATCAAGGGCTTCCCTGGTAGCTCAGTTGGTAAAGAATCTGCCTGCAAAATAGGAGACTGGGTTCAGTCCTTGGGTTGGGAAGATGCCCTGGAAGAGGGTATGGCAATCCACTCCAGTATTCTTGCCTGGAGACTCCCCATGGACAGAGAAGCCTGGGGGGCTACAGTCCATGGGTTCGCAGTCAGACATGACTGAGCAACTTTAAATTATATTAGTTATCATTGAAAGAAGATGCCAAAGAGTAAAAGGTGTATTTCTCAACTAGTGCCCATGTTTCTAATTATTTGGAAATAGCCAAAATTATGGCCAGATACATGCTGGAAACATTAATAAGCAGGACCCAGCAGCATCTGAGGGGTTGGAACAAAACCCTTTGCGGTATGAAATGGGATTGAGAGATGAATTCCTTACAATGTAAACTATCAGGGCCTGATGACGGCTTGGAAGACGGATAGTCAATAGTGACAACTTGGAGGTGAAGGTGACAACTGAGCTATCAAGAATGGGATAAGACATTTACTACATCTTCTTTATCTATTCTTCTGTCAGTGGACATTTAGGTTCTTCCATGTCTTGGCTATTGAAAATAGTGCTGCAGAGAATCGAAAGAAGAGTGGCTGTATGTATATATATGTGTGTGTGTGTGTGTGATTTAAGTTACTGCACACTTGAAACTAATACAACATTATAAATCAACTATACTCCAATAAAAAGTTTTTAAAAAGAATGGGATAAGATGAATCATGAGTATCTTATCAAGATTCTTTAAGACTTTAATAAGGAGAAGAAAAGTGGCCCATTCTCTTGTCAATGGTAGTTTTTTATGGTGATCAGAAACATTAGTAAATAATAATTAACTAAGGTGATTGGAATTAAAAGACGCTTACTCCTTGGAAGGAAAGTTATGACCAACCTAGATAGCATATTGAAAAGCAGAGACATTACTTTGCCAACAAAGGTCCATCTAGTCAAGGCTATGGTTTTTCCAGTGGTCATGTATGGATGTGAGAGTTGAACTGTGAAGAAGGCTGAGCGCCAAAGAATTGATGCTTTTGAACTGTGGTGTTGGAGAAGACTCTTGAGAGTCCCTTGGACTGCAAGGAGATCCAACCAGTCCATTCTGAAGGAGATCAGCTCTGGGATTTCTTTGGAAGAAATGATGCTGAAGCTGAAATTCCAGTACTTTGGCCACCTCATGTGAAGAGTTGACTCATTGGAAAAGACTCTGATGCTGGGAGGGATTGCGGGCAGGAGGAGAAGGGGACGACAGAGGATGAGATGGCTGGATGGCATCACTGACTCGATGGACGTTGAGTTTGAGTGAACTCCGGGAGTTGGTGATGGACAGGGAGGCCTGGTGTGCTGCGATTCATGGGGTCGCAAAGAGTCGGACACGACTGAACTGAACTGAAGGTGATTGGAGAGAAAATGAGAGAGAAAGGGGTCTAAAGGAGAAAATAGGATTTAAAATGGAGAATGTGTAATACAGGGGAAATACAAGATGATATGTATTTTAAAAGGTTTAATGAAACAGCTAAACAAAGAGAAATTGTGGGTTGAGGGAGAAGAGAGATAATGGGAATAAAAGTTTTGATAAAGTCAGTTTTACACATATTTTAAAAAGTGCTTTGACTCTGAATATTTGGGGAACTCAAAACTATTCTCTCTTCTTATCTTCCATCTTGGTCTAATTATGGCTTGTCCTACACTATCAGTTTAAAAAAAATTTTAAATAAACATTTTTTAAATGAATTTTCTCTTTGTTCCAAACCTTGTCTCATAAATTTTAAAAAATCCATGCATATTTCTAAAATTCATATTAAAAAGTTGTTTGGCAATCATGTTCATTAAAGCATTTACTTAATAAATTCATTTTTTACAATTATTTTTTCAACTCTGACTTTTACTAAAAACATTTTGATCATTTTGTGTTAAAATTGCTTTTAAAAAATCTTCATTAGCTGTATACTCTTAGAATATTTAAAGAATACTTAGAGAAGTTCTGATTTTTTTATTATAGGGACTTAAATTTTGAAATCCTAGAATGCCAATTTTTGTAGGTACAGAACATATAACTGTCAATATTCAACTGCCTCAAACATACCTTGTAATGATTTCTAGCAGATAGATAAATGCTATTTATACAGGAAGGGATAGCAAATTATAAATTCTGCACACTTATTCTGTTTTGTCTGTGTATCCCAGTTGCCCATACAAAAGACGTCTCAGTATTTTTCCTTAATGACTAAATTTATTCCAATATTTCATTTTATACTTATGGAAATTGAGGCCCAGGAAATAGAATAATTAGTGCAATATAACACTCCTTAGGGAAAAAGTAATAATAAGATTTAAAATTTTTTGACTCCATCTAATTCTATTACAGTTCCTTCTCTCTACCTTGGTTCAGAAGGGAAAAAAATCTAAAAGTATCAAAATTCCTATTTCTTTAACACCAAAATATGTATTTTAGTTATGAAAAATTCTGAGACCATTTTGATTTTTCAAATGTCCAAAGTTTCCAAATGTTAATTAAATAGATTATGCATTGAAGAAAACCAGGATTAAGTGTTTAGTAACCTCTTATGATCTATTCCAATTAGTTAACTTAGCAATGAGCACAGTCTCAAAGGGCTAGATAATTAAATTTTATAGAGAACCCTATTTATCATTACTTAACACTTGTCACAGTGTTAGTACTTTACTCAAAGTTCTTTAATTGTCTTTATTATTCTAATAAGGTTTTAAGACTGAAATGGATACTTTGCATTGTTTACTTTTTTCCCCACCAGTTTTTAGTAACTTGAAAAAAAAAAAATGTCTTCATTGTCCCTCCTAAGCATTTGAAATCACTACAATGGCCTCTATGCTGGAAAAAATATTCCCATCTGCACTTACATAAGTGCTGTTTTTAGTCCCTAAGTTATGTTCCACTCTTCTGCGACCTCATAGACTGGAGCCCACCAGGCTCCTAGTCTATGGGATTTCCCAGGCAAGAATACTGGAGTGGGATTCCACTGGAATCCCTGGAAAAAGATCCCTTCTCCAAGGGATCTTCCTGACCTCAAGAATCGAACCCACGTCTCTGGCATTGGCAGGTGGGTTCTTTACCACTGAGACCCCAAGGAGGCCTAGATAAATGTTACTACTCCACAAAATAAAATTTAAAATGTGCATGTCATTTTCATGACTGTTTGCCAGTCATTTGAAGCTTCTATTAGCCTTGGTGACTGAGGCTGTTATTCTTAACACAGAGTTGGTGTGTTGAAGCATGAAACTTTATACAACAATGGAGCTGAAATTGGAAACAAGTGACGGTGGAAGCTTGCAGATTAGCTTGAATTAATGTGTTGCTTAAGCCGGATGCAGAAATACCAATTCCAAGAATTTCATAAGTGGGAGTAAAGGAAAATACCTGTGAAAATAAATATAAACTGCTATAAATCAGAACCTGCAAAGCAAGAAGCATAACATCAAAGTAGAATCTGATTGGCTTGGCAAGTTTACCATCTCCTCTGTGTTAAATAACACTCTCAGCTTGTGACCCTATCCAACTCTGTGTCAGGCTTTAACTTGACCTTTCAAGAGACTGGCTTGTTATGATTTATTCTGCAGTCACACATGTGAGAGTATAGAAGGAGGATAGGAGTATAGAAGGACTTCCCAAGAGAATCTAGTTCATTTCTCAGTTTCCCGGGAAAATTGTATTCAAGCAAACCCAAGTACAGGAGACACCTGCCTTATTCAATTTTTTTTTTTTTTTTTTAAGGAATTTGATTCTGTTTCCTCAAATCCTTACATTCTGGAGACTGAGTCTCATTTCCAATAAAATTCTCATGTCCTTTTATTCAAATGTGTTTATAGTCTTCTTTTCTTTTTCTTTTTTTGGTTGTTGGTTGAAACTAAGAACAGCTGATTACTGTGATATTTTTACAGTACTTTCTCAAAGACTTAAATAATAGTGGCTTTCAGGTCTTTTTATTCTGATCATACAGCAAATCAGATGACGATCAATACACAACAGATATATTAGTTTTGTGTTATGTCTGTAGAAAATTACTGCAAACATATGGTTTAAAACACAAATTTACTATCTCCGTTCTTTAAGTGAGAAATTTATCATGGGCCTCACTATGCTACAATCATTGTCATTGCAGCTGGGTTCCTTTTTTGAGCCTTCAATTGTGAATTCATTTCCTTGCCTTTCTCAGCTTCTGAAGATCATTCACATTCCTTGGGTTATGGCCCCCTTCCTCTCTCTTCAGAGTTGTTAGAAGTGGTTGAGTCTTTCTTACATTAGAACACTTTGACACTGACTCTCTTCTGCCACCCATTTCTACAGTTGAGGATCTTTGTGAATCCCTTTGGACCATCCAGAAAATCCAGGATAATCTTTCCTATTTTAAGGTCAATGGATTACCAACCTTAATTCCATGAGCAATCATAATTTCCCTTTGCCATATAACATAATATACTCACAATTTCTAAGGTCTAGGATGTGGGCAATTTGTGAGAGGTGTATTCTGATTTCCTAACACATGACTGAAAAATGTGTGTTCTTCTTTTCTATCCTGGGCCTTCCCTGGTGGCTCAGGCAGTAAAGAACCAACCTGCAATGCAGAAGATTCAAGCTCAATCCCTGGGTCAAGAAGATCCTCTGGAGAAGGAAATGGCAACTTTTGCCTGGAGAGTCCCATGGACAGTCGAGTCTGGTGGGGTACAGTCCATGGGGTTGCAAGAGAGTCAGACACCACTTCGTGACTAAATGAACACCACCACTTCTCTATTCTACACGTAAACACACACACTCAGGCATTTGAGGAAAATAAGGTAAAACAAGGTAAAAATAGTCCGTGCTTTTATGTAGTCAATTTCAGAATGTTATTATTCCCGCCTAACAAGATTTGATGAAGGATAAAGATAAAAGGTCAAGAGTTAAAGATGATGAGAATACAGATAAAATGCTAATTAGAGTTTCTCAGTTATATCATTACCTCAGAACTTTCCAACAAATAAGTTTTTAACAAGACATTAAGAGAGTCAACCAAAAATATTTTCTTCTTCAGACAAAATAACTCAAAGTAATAAGCAAGTTTAGTATTTAAAATTCCTCTTTTATGGCTTTTGTAATTTGCCAAAATTCCCTAAAGTTATCATAAGTGTAAATGCTCACAAATGAAGAAAAATTCTATAAAAAACTCTTCTTTGAGAAACGTGTCATTCTCAGGAAAGGAAAATTTATTTTTCAAAATTTTCTATTTTGAAAAGTACGAAAAAGTGACTTGAACATAAAAAATCAAATTCTGCAAAAATTCCCAAGGATTGCTGGCATGGAATGGGTTTCCTTTGGCTGTATTTGTTACTTCCTGCCCTCCAGAAATAAGACACACAAACATTGCCCTCAGGGTTTTTCTTCAAATCCCTCTGCCAACTATAAAACCCTGTAAATCAGAGACGCTGGCTGCTATAGAATATTGACATAGTAAAGTGTACTGCTCACAGAAGCTCTGTTTAAATGAGAAGGAGATTTTCACTAAGAGAAAGATAGCTGCCAACCTAATATTTGTAGAAATAGCCCTCGGGCACCATCTTTATAACCCTCCAAATTGTTGCAGCAAGGTAAGACTCCTATATTTGGCTAACTTTAGTCATGTTGTTCACTTTTATTATTTAATTTTGTCTCAGCTTCTGACAAGCTTTGGAAAATTAAGTTTAATACCATATCAAAACACAAATACTTTTACATTAGATTCTACATGGAAATATCATGAAACAAAAAGTGCTCTGTAAAGTGGCATTTGTTACTACATGCTAGGTGGTGCTGAAATCTTGTGACTCCAAATTACAGAGATGTATTTCTAGCTCATGTTAAGTCCGCTGTGCATCCAGATAACTCTCTCAGGCAACTGTTCTCCAAATAGCTATCTGCTGATCCATGACCCTTCAAATGGTTTTTCTAGCATTAGAACATTTTTTTTTTCCATGACTCTCATAGACAAGATAAAGAGTACTGGGGAATTGATATCAACAATTAAATACTTTAATCTGGAAGTGACCCATGGTCACAACTCCTCAACCAAAATCAGTTGCACAGTGATACCTAGCACAAAGATGGGTGTGTGTGCTCAGTGTTGTCCAACTTTTTGTGATCCCATGGACCCTAGACTCCCCTGTCCATGGAAACTTCCAGGCAAGAATATTGGAGTGGGTTGCCATTTCCTACTCCAGGGGTTCTTCCTAACCCAGGATTGAACCCAAATCTCTTGTGTCTCCTGCATTGGCAGGTGGATTCCTTACCACTGTGCCACCTTGGAAAGCCCACTGCAAAGATAACAAAAACTAATGCTTTCAGAAATCTAAAAAGAGAGGAGAAACTCATATGTGTGAGTACTCAATCTCTCTACCACAGCTGTCAAAGGACAAATAAAAATAACTCATCTCTGTTTTAGTTTCTTTAAATGTCATCTTCCCCCCCCCAACCCCATAGAATAGAATTGTCATACTGAAGACAAACTTCCAGTAATCCCAATGAAAAGAATCTTTTTCCTCAAATGTCGTAAACCACTCTTAGGTGCTTTGCAGAAGCGTAGCTCAATGTCATTTACAACCAATAAAACACACTTTTGATTTAGTGAGACAAAAATTGTCTATTCAATTCCCATTTAATCTGGCAAAACAACAACCGGCATTGACAAGGATATATATAAATTGATTCCTCCAAACTTACAACTCCAGTAGCTACTATGGGCAAAGGAGCATAACCTTTTGCTGAATACTATCTTTCACAAAAGCTATAAAGAATTTGAGCTTTCCAGAGAGAGTTCATGTTATAACCCAAATCTGTCTATTTGTATGATGAACATTATTTTCATATTAAAGTATTTTGTTTGAAACATCTCATATTTAGGCTTAAACTTTCTCCTGTAAAATGGCTCACATAAACTGTATGTCCTGGGTGGAGGCCCTCAAACACCATAATCACTCTATGATACAAGTAATTTTTTCTAATATTAAGCTTAAACGCATCACACAAAAAGGTTAATTAAACTATTTCGCTTTTATTCCAGGAACAGAGCAATCTGTTCTATAGCATTGTGCTAAGTTGCTTCAGTTGTGTCTGATTCTTTGTGACCCCAGGGACTGTAGCCCACGAGGCTCCTCTGTGCATGGGATTCTCCAGGCCAGAATACTAGAGTGGGGGGCCATGCCTTCCTGCAGGGGAATTTCCTGACCCAGGGATCAAACCTGTGTCTCTTGTGTCCCTGTGTTGGCAGGTGGATTCTTTACTATTGTACCACCTGGGAAGCCTGAGTTTAAAATACTCTAGAGACAATTTATTCTTTTTTCTTTTAATAGGTATTTCCTCACAGTTTTTTTTTTTAATTTTTTATTTTTTGGCAGTATAGCATGTGGGATATTAGTTCCCCAACCAGGGATCAAATCCATGCTACTCACAGGGAGAAATGAGTCTTAACCACTGGACAGTCAGGAAAGTCTCTCACAAAATCTTGTTTGTTTGTTCTTTAAGATAATTTCCTCCTGTGTTCTAGCTCTTGGGCCTATATTCAGTTTGCAGAATATTAGCTTAATCACTCAGTCTTTGTTTTAATCTACTATAGGGGAATTGGTGACATAAATCTGGGCAGCAGGGAGTGTTTTCTTAGAGAAAGGGATGGGAAAGCCTGATTGAGACTGTGAACTAGTATTATTTCATTTCACTCCCTCCAGTGGCTGTCTTCTCTTAGCTCATTCCATGGTCCAGTTTCACTGAGTGAACAGGTTATATTCATGCCCTCTAGCTGGTCTCCATTACTCTTTGCTGATTATTAGATCTTCTGAGTTACATTATATTACATTTTTCCTAAAACCAGAGAGAGACTGAGGCTTAGAAAAACACTATCAGAGTCCCCCTCTCTGCAGGCTATACTTTCCCATCTGAATGAAACAGGCATAGAAACGAAGTTTAGCCTAACTACTGGGGCACTCCACACAGAAGCCTTGTTCCCAGTACCAAGTATGCTTTGTAAACATTTTCAATCATCCTCACCATAAAAAAATGAGGACTTATGGTAACAAAATACTTGTTTGTCCTCTTAAGTGTTTGTCTGTAATTTAGTTTAATGATGCTACACTTTCTTATAGTCTCTTTAGACCTCAAGGGCCATTTGTATTGATTTAGCCATTCTGTTTGTCTCGGTAACAAACAGCCACATAAAACACAGACTTGAAAAAGGAACTTTCCTGAAGTGGAAAATCACATTTATCAGTGTAATAAAACTTTGAATTCTGGGTTACTTCTGGGAAATAATTCTGACTCTTTAAATATAAATCTTGGACATGCGTTTAAGACAAACGCATTTTAGGATTGCCAATTTTATATTTTTAAGATCATTAAAACATCAATTCATAATAAATTTTGTTGAGTTATTTTGCTCTAGCAATCTAGGTTTGTTCCAAATGTTATATGATTTTGGTTAATATATAAGAGAATAAGTGAAAGCTGAGTCAAGACAAAACAGAGAAATAAGCTGACCAAAGGAGACAAGAAGTTAGGAAAAGACAGCGGCTTCAGATTACACTCCATGGTTTCTGGTGCCATTGTCTAGAAAAAATTATTATTTTAGTATTTTAAGATAAAACAAAGTGATGGTTTTAGTTTTGATGCTGATCATGATATCTACTATAATTATTATCATTTATTTTTCCTAATGCATACCATCCTTAGCTTAGTTAACTATGTAACTCAAATCCAGGAGAAATGAAGTCTGAAATCATAGAGAGCCTGCCATTTTAGGTTCTCAAACACATTATTGCAACTTATTACCCATGATAGGTTTTTCATTACATTTTTAAGGTGTTGAAACATTAAAACATTCATTTGAATCCAGGTATCTAGCTGGAAAATGAATCCAACTATTAATCATGGACAATTCCTAATTGCATTACAAAGAAAACATGCTATCAGAAAATAGTATTCTTTCAAAACGTATAGTACATTATGAATACATTATCAAGATGGTCCAAAATACATGGTCCAAAAAACAACAAATACATGGTTGTTTGGAAAAAAAACAACAACAACAACTCATGCTTATTTTCAAATGGCCAGAGAACAATTTTAGTCATTTTAAGTCATTAAGACTATTAACCATGAATTTAATTAAGAACATGGAATTCAACAATCATTCATGGCATGCTTGCTATGTACCAAGAACTATGCCAAAAAACTGAAATTAACAAAATATGGCATCCTCACTCCATCAGCCAACAGTGTATTGGGATAGACAGACACGGTGAGTACTTAATACACTTTTGTCTTTGTGGAAACTGACAGAGCTCACCTTTATTTTGCCAACTCAGTGTTCTCTATGGCTCACCAACACAGCCAGTTGATTTCCTTTGCCATTATCAACATCCCTTAAAATTGTGTGCTGCAGATTCTAGACAAAAATGAGTTTCCAAAAGGTTTTTCACATTACCAGCATACTTGGATTCACAGACAAGCAAGATTGCTCTACAGTACATATAGTTCATTTCAATGTGAACATTCTGTGAATTGTTTCTTAAAAACAAAAAAAGAAAGAAAGAAAAAAAAAAAAACTACCAAGTCCTGTTATCAAAAGTAGCATGGTCCAAAAAAGAAAATTAAAATTTTAATAAGTAGATCTGCATCATGTTTTTCTCTAATAATGGTTTTCTGTGCAATAGTGAGAAGACTTCTTAATATTTTGCCTGTTTATAGCCAAAACTAGTGTTTTACATCCTTCTTTTAAGATTTTAAAGCTGAGGTACTTATAATTAGTCCATGACAATAATTTTTTTTTAATGTTAGCAAGATTCTTTAAGGCAGGCACCAACAAATATATGGGGTTTCATCTAACCCAAAGTTAGGCTCTAAAACCAGAATGTGAAGCAATTATTGGGTGTGCTTAAATCACCCTTGAAAAATTATTCAAGATTGGTTTGTGTTTCAAATGGTTGTTGCTGCTGCTGCTGCTGCTGCTAAGTCGTTTCAGTCATATCCAACTCTGTGCGATCCCATAGACCGGCAGCCCACCAGGCTCCCCCATCCCTGGGATTCTCCAGGCAAGAAAACTGGAGTGGGTTGCCATTTCCTTCTCCAATGCATGAAAGTGAAAAGTGAAAGTGAAGTCGCTCAGTCGTGTCCGACTGTTAGCGACCCCATGGACTGCAGCCCACCAGGCCCCTCCATCCATGGGGTTTTCCAAGCAAAAGAGTACTGGAGTGGGGTCCCATTGCCTTCTCCGCATATAGTTGCTATAATTTTGTAATTCATTCATTTTTTTTAAGCCAGAAGTGTAATATGTAGATATTTTTAAGAGGAGGTGACTTCTCATGTGATGCTAGCGATAAAGAATCTGCTTGCCAATGCAGGAGATGCAAGAGACATGGGTTTGATCGCTGGTATAGGAAGATTCTCTGGAGAAGGAAATGGCAACCCACTCCAGCATTCTTGCCTGAAAAATTCCATGGATAGAGGAACTTGGTGGGCTGCTGTTCAGCTACTGTTCAAGGGGTCCCAAAGATTTGGACAAGACTGAGAAACTGAGCATAAGATAGATGAGAAGAACTTGAAAAAAAAAATGTATCTGTAAGTATTAAAACTGCTTACTAAGAGCAGCACAAAAGGAAAAAACAACTCAGAAAACACTCCAGTCTCTGTATGTATCTCTTTGCATCCTACCTCCAGTCATAGAGGAGGAAGTGTATACATGTAAGTTCAAGATTATCCTTTCCACTTCCTTCAAGAAATTGTTTAATCAGTCTTTACTCTCCATGTCTGTGTTGTATGTTACCTCTGTTTCTCTACGGAATTTTCCCCTGTAGTACATGAACATAAGACTCCTCTAGCAAAGCTTATGATCTTGGCTTTAGAAATGTTTCTTAATATAAGAAAAGAATCTGTAAAGAAAACTTTCATAAATAGCAGAGAAATGTGTCATCACTTGTAATTCAAAAGAGAAGTTGTCAATCGAGGAATTGAAGTCCAGTAATGATATTCTTCAGGAATGAAGCAGAAATCAAGGTGTTCATGGAAGAAGAAAAACTAACAATTTTTTTTTTTAACCAGCAAACCAGTCTTTAAAGAATGACTGAAGAAAGTTCTCTAAACAGTAAATAAATGATAATAGAAGGATACTTGGAACTTCAAAAAGGAAAAAACATAGAAATTTATAAAACAGGGCTGAGAATCTATCCTTCTCATTCGCTTCTTAAATCATAGTTGATGGTTGAGAAAAATTATAGCATTGTCTGATGGAATACTCAGTGTGAATTTAGAGGAAATACTTGAGACAGTTATATTTTTTAACTGTTGAGAAAATTAAAGTATTGAACAAAAGTAAGTTTTCTACACTTTAGTCAAAGTGGTATGATGTTGATGTCAGTAAAATATGATAAGTTATACAAGTATAGAGAAATCATGAATAAAACTATACAATATGACATACTCAAAAATCCTATGTATTAATTAGAGATTGCTAAAATATGTTTAAGAAGCACACTGGAAGACAATAAAAGAGAAACAAAGCAATTAGAAAGAGAGGAAACAAAACAAATGACAAAATATAGGCTTATTCCTTGCTTCATGAGAAATTGGCTAAATATAAATAATTTAAATACACTGATCAAAAGATAGACTTCAGATCAAAGACAATAGCTAGAGATAAAGAGGGACTTGTGTGTGTGTGTGTGTGTGTGTGTGTGCACGAGCACGCGCTCAGTCACATGTGACTCTTTGTGAACACATGGACATAGACCGCCAGGCTGCTCTATCCATGGGATTATCCAGGCAAGAATACTGGAGGGGGTTGCCATTTCCTCCTCCATGGGGTATTTCCAACCCACACATCAAACCCACATTTCCTGTGTTGCCTGCATTGGCAGATGAAATTTTTACCACTGAGCCACTTGGGAAGCTCATAAAAGGGACATTAAGTGACAGTTAAAGGACCAATCCAGCAGAAATATATGAAGATCCTGAATGTGTCTACAACAAATAACAGGGAAGCTTATTAGGCAAGAGCATTATTACTAGTGTAATAAAGAAAAAAAAAGCATTATAAAAATAATACAATTTTATATTATGCTCCAATAGTCAACAATATTTACTGCATCTAGCACGGTATCTAAAAAAGTAGATTTGAGTCACCTGAATTAGAGTTATCCGAGTGCTTGTCAAAAATGCTAATATTTCATCCACATTTTGAAAAGGTTCCCAGATAATCCCTTTGCAGGCTAAAGTTCTAAGAGTGAAGAATCATGTATTTCACTCATTACTGAATATGACTTATTATCTGTGAAAGGATAGTTGGTATTAAAGAAAGAAAATTCGATGTATTTGTGGCTGAGGTCATGAGAGAAAGACCTGAGTGTAGATTCCAGCTGAAACAGGTTTTTTTTGGGTCATATTGGACATATTTACGAACAGGGAAGGACAGAGAGAAGCTGGTGAGCAAAGAAGGTTGTACCAGGAGCCTTGGTACATGGGAGGGTCCTTCAAGGAGGGACCACCCATAAGCTGCAGAAGGAAAAGTCAGTGGACTCGGATGCACCATGCCTTTGCTATGGTTGTGCCTCCTTGTGATGAGCATGACAATGACATCGACCAGAACTGACTCAGTGAGACAGGAGGCAGCAAAGAGGCTTTCACTCTTAAGGTCTGAGGTTTTGTAAACCCTGGTAAATGTTATCCTTGGCATGTTCATCACCAATGTAACAGAGGACCATAGAAGTGATGAGAAAAAAAAGGAGCCATCATAGGCAAAGAAAACCTCTGATGATAGGCAAGGGAAATTATTTTTTAAAAGATGGGATTACTCCTTAAATCATATAGGGGGGTTGGTTTGTGGGATCACAAAATTAATGTGATATATGTAGGTTAAGACCTGTAATATTTGGCTCACTTGTTAATGTGAACTCTTTTGTTTATTGCCAGAGACAGACATTTGGTCATCAAATGACAGAAAAAAATGAATTCTAATGTGATAGAAATGATTTGTGAAAACTTACAGCCTATCTTACAGAAGACTCTGTATTCTGTACTTTGTATTCTAGACTCTGTATTTGAATAACTGAACTTCACAAAATTCAGCAAATGTAGTGTATCATGTGTCTGGAAGGTCAGCATTTCTTAATGAAGAAACAAAAGAAACTATATTTTTAGGGCACACAAAGGTACTGAGGGGTTTATCTGTTTTATAAAGCAGTATAAAGTTAAAAAATATTGAAATTAATGAAAAGTATTATGCTCTTTATGCTCTCTTCATAGTCTCTGAGCAAAGTCAGTGACTTCAAAAATGGTCTCACGTGTTAAGATCCAAATCCCCAAAAGTGCAATAAGAGACAAGTTGATGAAGCCTCTGCGGCCCTACTCTGCTTTTGAATATGCTATCTAGGTTGGTCATAACTTTCCTTCCAAGGAGTAAGCGTCTTTTAATTTCATGGCTGCAGTCACCATCTGCAGTGATTTTGGAGCTGTTTCCCCATCTATTTCCCATGAAGTGATGGGACCCAGTGCCATGATCTTTGTTTTCTGAATGCTGAGCTTTAAGCCAACTTTTTCACTCTCCTCTTTAACTTTCATCAAGAAGCTTTTTAGTTCCTCTTCACTTTCTGCCAAAAGAGTGGTGTCATCTGCATATCTGAGTGAACTCCAGGAGTTGGTGATGGACAGGGAGGCCTGGCATGGTGCAATTCATAGGGTTGCAAAGAGTTGGACATGACTGAGCGACTGAAGTGAACTGAATTGAACTGTGGCCCTAATCAGTTGCAGCATTACTAGCAAAGCCCTTGATTTGCCATGGCCTTTATCCAGTGGTATGAAGGGCACCCTCCAGAAAGACATCAGAAATGATAGAGTGAGTCTACGTAGCAACCTCAGGAAGCAAAGTGATGTGAAGTGATGAAATTAACACATTTCTATATATTCTTTCCCAAAAAGCCTTGACTATCAGCTGATCATCAGAATAAGAAACATCTTACTCTCTTTCATAGATTGAAAAAGTAGTTGGTGTAACATAGAACTAGCACGAAAGAGTGTTTAGAGAGAAAATTAGAGAAAATTCATTTTTTGTCAGTGCAGAACATTTAGTGATATGATCCCAACAAGTTTGGGTAAAATGATCTTGTGGCATAATTAGGCTGAGTTTATCAGTTAACAAGACATAATAGCAAATTGTGTGTATAGAAGTAATAAAGTTACTCTTCTAGGGAAATGGCATCCAGAACAGTGCTCTGCATGCCCAGAATAAATACTCAGGAACTGTGCATTTAATGAGTGGATGGCTTTGGAATGAAGACCTCAGAGTGAAAACTTCCCTCTGTGGAGTCCAACAGCACAATGACAAATAAGCTCTGAAAGTTCTATCAGGTTACTTATACTTGTAAGATACATTAAGCCTTCAAAAAGTGTTGCCCAAAATATGGTAACCTAAAGAGTGAAAGCAATGGCACCCCAGTCCAGTACTCTTGCCTAGAAAATCCCATGGATGGAGGAGCCTGGTGGGCTGCAGTCCACGGGGTCGCTAGGAGTCGCACACGACTGAGCGACTTCACTTTCCCTTTTCACTTTCATGCATTGGAGAAGGAAATGGCAACCCACTCCAGTGTTCTTGCCTGGAGAATCCCAGGGACGGGGGAGCCTGGTGGGCTGCTGTCTATGGGGTTGCACAGTCGGACACAACTGAAGTGACTTAGCAGCAGCAGCAGCAAACAGTGAAAACAAAATTTAAAAGCAGAATTACTAAAGATACTGCAGGTTGGATATTGATTTTTTTTTTTTTAAACAAATCTAGAAATCTCAGGAGGTATAACACAAGACAGCATATTTCTCACTCAAACCAATGACGGTTGGGTAGTTTTCCTGGGCAGCTCTTCTTGAATCAGTGATTCAGAGACGTTGACTCCTTTCAACATGTGACTCCAACATCTTAGAATCTTTCAGTTCCAGCTGTAATGTATGAGGACAGAGGGCATTGGAGATTGTGCAGAATGTATTATAGCCAGGTTCAGCTTGAAAGTAACAAACATTACCCCTTTTCACATCTCAGGGGCCAGATGCATGAGAAATGGAAACACAGAGATGTATATACAAAAGGAAAATGAAACACTTTTGTAAACGTATAGTTTTCTTGTCTTGGCCTCTTAAGTTCTATGGGGAAGGGTTCCTGCTTTCAAATATTCCTTAATTAGGGGAAGGCATCTGAAATGGATGACCATTTTAATGAGCAAGGACAACAGGAGGATAGAACTACAGCAGATAAGATACAACTCTTCCACGGACTTAAGAAAGGGATGATTTCACTTTTAACATACAGGTAGGTAGTATTGTTGAAACTTTTGAAAGGAGGGAAGATGGAAAACAAAATCATGAAGATTCTAAACTAGTCCCAGGAAAAATGGAATGGCAAGTACTCAATTTCTTTAAAGATTTTGCCATTTCTCCTTGGCTCAGAATTTGTCTCACATGGATTTCTGAGCACTCTCACAAAAGTCTCTCTTGTGACATTTTCTTAGGGGGAATTACCCATTTTCCAAATTGTACAAAAGTCTGTCTTCAATTAGAGGTCATGTCAATACCCACATAGTTACACTTGAATTTTAATAATATCTTTCTAAAAGAAAACATTTTCACTAAGTTGTGTGATAGCTTACTCTTGTCTGCCTACACACAGATATGGGTTGTGCACTAGTCTAAATTTAGTATATAGAGGCATGCTGAGGGTTAATATTAAATATTTAAGCCTTTCCCTCATTTGTATTGAGTCATGAAAACAATTGTGTGTGCATTCACAATGTGATAAGCATGGACTAACTAACTCTCCTTGTGTCTTTTCTTTTCCATAAATTGGTTTTCTTTAGACTCAAAGCTGCATGATGGAAGGCATTGTATGTTCTTGTTCTCTGTGGCATTTTAAGTGTCTTGCACAGAGTCTGGCATCTAAGAGGCACTCAATAGCTGTTGAAACAAAATAAGTATTTCCTTTGAAACTGTGACCAACAAGTCTTTTGTATGAAATATGGTCCTTGGAGGCTAAGATAAAGATTAGAGAAAAATCAAACTTTAACAACGATTTTTAAAGATACTAACCCTATGCTACCTAACCTATTTTCTGTCCATGAGCTCACAAATTATAAACCATTTGCCTAAGTTTAGCTCATATATTGGGGAAAAAAATACAGTGATATCAAATCAATATGATTAAAGAAATAGGCTCAACTTTGGAACTGACCCTTGTGGATATTATTCATTTTACCAGTTTTCTAGACTCTGAACACATAATTATTCCAGTTTGTGTTTCATAGGTTAGTATTGACAAAAATTTTTCTATCTATAGATTTAATAACATGGAGCTTGATTAAAAAGTTATAAAAACACAAACAAAGGGGAAAACATCTTCCACCCAAAGAGACCCAACATCAGAGGAATGTAAAAACAAGTTGCCTTGAACATGTGAATCTTTTTCTTAAAAATGCAGATAGATAACTAGATAAGCCAGATAAACACACACAATAAAATGGGCTTATACTTATGTATTGAAAGCACGGAGTTTGCAAATAATTTGTTACACTTGGGATTTCTATTTCAGAGCTAAAATGCCAAATTCTGTACCAAAGTATCCATATTCCGCAAACATACACTTAATTCTGTGCTACACAATAGCTCTTACAGAAAACATCTCTCACATCAAATCAAAGAGAACTTACTCCTTAAAAAAGTAGATAAAATACTTGATAGCATTATAATCTACTTTCAGAAAGTATGATGGTTAACGGGGATCACAGCATAGTTTCCAGAAATTTCACACCATGAATAAAGCATTCTGCATGAAAGAAAATTGTTCATAGAGAATCAATCTGCTTAAATCTTATAATCAAAAGTAAGAAAACCCAAATAAAAAATACTGCTTAAGAATAAAGTATTAGAATATAAAGTATAATAATAAGTTATTAAATGCCACTTTTTCTAATAATCAAATTGCATCACTTCCATTTTTGTTTCACATTATCAGGAAACTAAAATAGGTGTGAAACAATGATCAAATCCCTTACAGACCACAAGGTCACTTCCTGTGCCTGGAACATAAAATAGCTTACTTTGAATAAGAATAAATTTTCAGTCTTAATTTTATTTTAAAAAAGTTTAAAAATTTAATTAGACAAAGAATACTAGTATTTGTGGTTAGAAATGAAGAGAGATATGCTTTTAGATCTACTGAAGAAATAACTGTCTTTACTTTTGAATTCCCCCTAACAAGGACTTATTTGAATATATTCCATCTAAACTAGGAAAACTCTTCTTAGGGCTTTGTCATGAGCCTGTGATCACCATAGACACAGGGATTGCTTTTTAGTTTTGTTGTTAAATCTCTCAAAATGTTTTCAATAGAACACTCTTCATTTGTAGAGCCAGTTGCATTGTGTTTTAAAAGTAGTTTCCTTACCCATACATTTAATAGAAACTTTATTCCCATGACCTTGTAAGTTACTCTATTTATGATTAAGCATAATAATATTAGTACTAATGTCATGTTATATGGGAGAAACTCTTCAGTTCTTAACTAGCTATACAAGAATAACATTTAATATTTAAATGGGGCAAACAGTTTCCATTATAAAACATTCTGGGATGGGCACTTCTAATCTAGAGCCTCAGAGATTGATTTCTTTCTCTTGTATTCATGAGTTATAGCATCAAATGGCAATGCTGCTGCTGCTGCTAACTTGCTTCAGTCGTGTCCGACTCTGTGTGACCCCATAGACAGCAGCCCACCAGGCTCCCCCGTCCCTGGGATTCTCCAGGCAAAAACACTGGAGTGGATTGCCATTTCCTTCTCCAATGCATGAAAGTGAAAAGGGAAAGTGAAGCCACTCAGTTGTGTCTGACTCTAAGTGACCCTAAGGACTGCAGCCTACCAGGCTCCTCCATCTATGGGATTTTCCAGGCAATAGTACCAGAGTGGGTTGCCATTGCCTTCTCCAAAATGGCAATGGAGCCAGTCAATACTTGCCTGTAAGATTTCTAAAACAATTTTAGGAATGAATCTTATGGAGTACACAAAAATATGCCCCCATCTGTACAATCATGTTTTTCGGATTTAATTTCCAAATTTGTTCTGCTTTTTGCAACATGAGTAGTACATATTCATTTAGATAAACAGTTAAACCACTGCAACTAACTTGTCAACAGTCTTTTTTCTGCAACTTTGCTTTAACGAGTATAGCTATTTGACTTCGGTCAGTCCAACTGTTTGAGCCATGTATGAATTTTAAACTAGATACAATTCTACAGTTCTGTATTTAACAAGTTCTCTGTATTTGATAACTCTTATGGCTGATACACTTAAAATTCAGAAGAACAATGCATTTGATCTTCAAAAGTATCCAAAATCATTTATTTAAATACATAATCTTTCTACATGATCTACCTTAGTAAGAAGAGAAGTTAACTGGATTTTTTTTCCTCTCAAAATTATACAGTATCCCTCTTTTAGGAATTAGATCAGAGATCAGGTCAGTCACTCAGTCGTGTCCGACTCTTTGCGACCCCATGAATCGCAGCACGCCAGGCCTCCCTGTCCATCACCAACTCCCAGAGTTCACTCAGACTCACATCCATCGAGTCAGTGATGCCATCCAGCCATCTCATCCTCTGTCGTCCCCTTCTCCTCCTGCCCCCAATCCCTCCCAGCATCAGAGTCTTTTCCAATGAGTCAACCCTTTGCATGAGGTGGCCAAAGTACTGGAGTTTCAGCTTTAGCATCATTCCTTCCAAAGAAATCCCAGGGCTGATCTCCTTCAGAATGGACTGGTTGGATCTCCTTGCAGTCCAAGGGACTCTCAAGAGTCTTCTCCAACACCACAGTTCAAAAGCATCAATTCTTCAGCGCTCAGCCTTCTTCACAGTCCAACTCTCACATCCATACATGACCACAGGAAAAACCATAGCCTTGACTAGACGGACCTTTGTTGGCAAAGTAATGTCTCTGCTTTTGAATATGCTATCTAGGTTGGTCATAACTTTCCTTCCAAGGAGTAAGCGTCTTTTAATTTCATGGCTGCAGTCACCATCTGCAGTGATTTTGGAGCCCAGAAAAATAAAGTCTGACACTGTTTCCTCTGTTTCCCCATCTATTTCCCATGAAGTGGTGGGACAGGATGCCATGATCTTCGTTTTCTGAATGTTGAGCTTTAAGCCAACTTTTTCACTCTCCACTTTCACTTTCATCAAGAGGCTTTTGAGTTCCTCTTCACTTTCTGCCATAAGGGTGGTATCATCTGCATATCTGAGGTTATTGATATTTCTCCCGGCCATCTTGATTCCAGTTTGTGCTTCTTCCAGTCCAGCGTTTCTCATGATGTACTCTGCATGTAAGTTAAATAAACAGGGTGACAATATACAGCCTTGATGAACTTCTTTTCCTATTTGGGATATATATATATTAAAAGAAGGGCTGTGCAAAATAGTATAGATAAAGGCCACTCACGGCTTTGCTTGGATCAGAGGTGGGGTTGAAAGTGAAAGTGCAAGTCACACAGTTATGTCCGACTTTTTGCGACCCCATGGACTATACTGTCTGTGGAATTCTCCAGGCCAGAATACTGGAGTGGGTAGCCATTCCCTCCTCCAAGGGATTGTCCTAACCCAGGGATCAAACCCAGGTCTACCACATTGCAGGCAGATTCTTTACCAGCTGAGCCACTGGGGAAACCAAAGAATCATTTATGTCTCTGCATAAACATATATTCATTTAGTGTGTTTGTGCATAGACTATGTCTATCCCCACCTCCAAAGAGAAGATCAAACACTCAGACAGAACAGATTGCATGTTGTACAAAAACCTCACCCACCTAAATCCATTTTTACTAGTGGTAGGTTAAACTGACTTTGCCTTAATGTATAATGCATTATCTGATTCATTTTAGTGACTGATCTACCCAAAGAGTCTCCAGATCAGATTTATAGTAATATAGAGGAAATACTTAGAATGAATCAATTTAAATGCAATACTGAAGAAAAAGCAACCTTTGTGCAAAATTCAGATTTTATGAATGTGCTTTGTTTCATGGGAGCAGAAATACCAGCAATAAATAGAACATTAACATAAGGAGTCACACTGAACATTAAAAGCTTTAACAGGAAGAGCACTTGAAATAATTTAGTGCTGATAAACAACACTGCGGGCAAGTTTTGGGCAATTTGTGATAAACCACAAATTTTAAAGGAGTCACAGAAATCCTTCTAAATGTGCATTATGCTGGAGTGGCAGTGAGTTCATGGGGGTTCTCAGAAGAGTATTTTCAGGACTGAACATTTTGCTATGGTTAACAAGAAAGTCATTTCAGTAAACAGTGGGAAGTCTACACACTTGAACAGTGTTCTAAGTGTGGATGGTGGTAAACCAAGACAGTGACAGCTCAGTCAAGCAAGGTTCTGATTCTTGATCATGGCAAACTATCACAAGTAGCAATTCTCTTTGCTACAAAAAGGTGGGAGATGAGTTTAAGTAATAAAAAAGAAAAAAATGTTAAATTATGGTTATTATTGATTATTTTTCTCAACATTCTTTTTCTCTTGGGTGTGTTTTTTTTACTGCTTACCTTGAACAAATGCAAGACATATTTTTATTCCATGTGTTAAAAATATTTCTTAAGATAATAATTCCCTAGAAAAATGAAAAGTATTCATAAATACCTTTGGATGATGAATACTATTGAGCTTTTTGAATTTTTTTTTATATTGGAGTACAGTGGTTTGGTGGTGATTTAGTTAACAAGTTGTGTCTGACTCTTACAACCCCAAGGGCTGTAGCTCTCCAGGTTCCTCTGTCCATAGGATATTTCAGGAAACTATATTGGAGTATAGTTGATTAACAATATTGTGTTAGTTTCAGCTGTGCAGTATGTACACAGTGCTGTATTTTTTTAAGAACTGCTTTATTTGAAAACTGGGGGATATGTCTTAATCCAGTGGTTCTCAAATGTCAGTGTGTGTCAGGAACACTTGGTTTTTGCTGTCGTTTAGTCTCTCAGTTGTGTCTGACTATTTTGTGGCTCCATGAATTGTACTTTGCCAGGCTCCTCTGTCCATGAGATTTTCCAGTCAAGAATACTGGAGTGGGTTGGCATTTCCTTCTCCAGGGCACCTTCCAACTCAGGGATCGAACTTCAGTCTCCTGCCCGACAGGCAGATTCTTCACTACTGAGCCACCAAGAAAGCCCCACACTGCTGTATTTAAAATAAATAGATAACCAACAAGAATCTACTGTATAGCACAGGGAATTCTACTACTGAGTTTTTGTGTGAGGAATTTGCCATGAAAACCTGAATATAATGTCATGGTTATTAGGTAAGTGGCCAGGAATAGCCCTTTTCAAATTCGATGACATAGCAAAGGTTTCCAAGATACATAGCATTTTCATTCTATTAGGACAACACAGCAAATAACAATTCACGGTCCTAAGAAGAATTAGGTAATGTCTAACAATTTTAGATCTTTCTCTCTTCTTTCTTTTTTCTTTAATCTTTAAAAATATTTTTCTTATGGGAAAGATAAGATGAAATTATTTGCATTGAGACTTTGGCGCATTTG
Source organism: Bos grunniens (assembly GCF_055505025.1). Taxonomy (NCBI): domain Eukaryota; kingdom Metazoa; phylum Chordata; class Mammalia; order Artiodactyla; family Bovidae; genus Bos; species Bos grunniens. The sequence continues at coordinate 22,740,195 of NC_141166.1, forward strand.
GACTTGTGCTGGTTTTTGCAGCAATGACTAGGTTAACATTTTCTCTAGCTATACATTTAACAATATAGACAAAATTCAATTTACTGAAATTCAAGGAAGGCTATGAAAATAGAGTCAGCCTGTTCACAATGATCCCCAAAGAGGAGAATAAAGCAGATCAAGAAATGTGGATGGGCACTCTTTTCAGGGGATAGTACAAATGAACGAGGATGACCCATTGCCAGCACAGCTCTGAGAAGGCGGTAGAACGTGTACAAACCTAGGAGGCTAGCAATAGGATCCAAAAGAGAGAGCTCCAGCTACCAGAGAGATGATGGGATTAACCAAAACGTTTAATGGAGTTTTTAATTCCATGTTTTGACGATTTGGCTTCCTATTCTTTGATCACTTCTTAAGATAAACTTATAATATCATTTACTATAAAGAGAATAGAAAGGAAACCCAGCAATCTTTTATGGGTGGGCAAATTTTGTTTTTATTTTTAACTATCATGCAAGTTTAAAAACTATTTTCAGATTCAGATGAAACTGTCACGTTTCTGTCATATCTGTACCATTTCAGGAATTTTCAAATTTTCCTTTTCAGTGTCCAGTGTTCACTACTCTTGTGCTTGTTATATTAATGTTCATTTTTAGCAGTATTTTGTGTAAAATCAGCAAAAAAAGTTTAAGCCTTCTTACAGTGTTTATAATGATTGAAGTCTCTTCATTAACTAGTCTATCAAAAATTCTAAGAAGTGACTACTAATTCTATTAAAAATATAACTTTTCCTTTTAATAAATTATCACATTTGGTATAATCTGTATGTGTTTGGGCTATAATTTGGTTCTCAATATGAGAATCATTTCTATTCATTTTCATTGCTCATCTTTATCACTTTTGTTTCATATTTCATTGATTTTTCAACAGAATGTTCTTTTAACTCTTTAATCAATATATTTAAATTTGACAAAGAAGGTATCCATCATGCATCCCCACACCAAATGCCTGTAATTTCACCATAAAATTCTCATAAATATTTCAAATTGGAAATAAAATTATATATTAATTATATATATTATATATATATATATACACACACACAAACACACACATATATATGTATATACAAGCTTAAGTTCACATTCCATTTCTATTAACAGCGATTGTGGATTTTAATTGAATATGCTACCTTAACTAAGAACATTCCTGAAAGTAGAAAATTTGACTCTCTCATTAAACTTGTTTAATGAGAAACAAATTCTCTGCATATAACTTTACCTTTCTGACTTCATGAAATGTTTTCCACACACTAGCTTCTAGCTCCATATATCTTAAATCTATTTTTTCCTTCTTCTCTTCTCCCCGGTTTCCAGTAGTGGGCCTCATGAGTCCCATTCATAAGTGGTACAGCCCTAGCTTTCCACCTCGTGTTGTGGCAAGTGTGTAGGCATGGCAAATAGCAGAAGAATCAAACAGGCTTTTCCCAACCAATGCACAGAAGTGACTGGGCACCACATAAAAATTCCCCAGTATAAGAAATTAAAAGTATTGGTAACTTCCCCTTATCTGGATTTCCAAAATACCGCAGCCAAACAAAATCAAGGTAATTTAAAGTGAAAAGTGTCTGTTGTCTTAATTGTGGGAAAAATACATCACTTTTGAGAAAATTATATAAATATATGTCTATGTAAAGATACAAAGAGAAGCAAAGGACTCTCTCCTAGAAGTCCTGGAGAAAGTCATGCAAGTGAGGGATCTTTAAATTATTTTTTATTCACTTCACTGTAACTGTGACTGTGGTACACAGAATTCTAAGATGGTCCCATTAAGTTTCCCAACCACCAGTTTGTTCACCTTCTCCCAGTTAATTCCTGCAGTAATTCAGATACTGACAGAGAAGGCAATGGTAAGCCACTCCAGTACTCTTGCCTGGAAAATCCCATGGATGGAGGAGTCTGGTGGGCTACAGTCCATGGGGTTGCTACGAGTCGGACACGACTGAGTGACTTCACTTTCACTTTTCACTTTCACACAATGGAGAAGGAAATGGCAACCCACTCCAGTGTTCTTGCCTGGAAAATCCCAGGGACGGCAGAGCCTGGTGGGCTGCTGTCTATGGGGTCGCACAGAGTCGGACACGACTAAAGCGACTTAGCAGCAGCAGCATATACATATATATATATATATATGCTTATGAGAATTTTAGAAATTACAGACATTCGGCTTGGGTATGTATACTGTATCTCTTCTTTGTCAAATTTAAATGTACTGATTAAAGAGATAAAAAGAAAAAGTTGGCCAATATTTTGACCAACTTATGTAAAGAGCAGACTCACTGGAAAAGACCCTGATGCTGGGAATGACTGAGGGCAAAAGGAGAAGGAGGTGGCAGAGGATGAGATTTCTAGAAAGCCTCACCAGATCAATGTCCATGAGTTTGCGCAAACTCTGGGAGATGATGCAGGACAGGAAAGCCTAGCATGCTGCAGTCTATGGGGTCGCTAAAAGTCGGACATGACTTAGCGACCTCACAGCAACAAGAATGAAAGGACTTACATCAGTAGAGCTTGAGGCAGGGCAATTATCCAGGTGGGACTGACCTTATTTCATGGGCCCTTTAAAAAAGCGGAGGTTTCTCTGGTAAGCCACAGAAAAGAGACTCTGAGAGACACGCCCTGGGTCCCCCGGAAGAAAGCAAACATCAGTTGTAAACTACCTGTGAGATACACGAGGCCAGGAAATACAGGCAGCCTCTGCTTCGCAGGAGTTCTCTCTAGCCGTTAGCTAGGAAGGAAAATGGAATCTCCATGCCACAGCTTTAGCAAAATAAATTCTACTAACAGCAGTGATTTCAGAATAGAACCCTGAACCCAGGTAAGACTGCAAACTCAACTGACACCTTCATTTCAACCCAGTGAGATCTGGAGAAGAGGACCCAGTCATGCTGTACTCGAATCTTAGACCTACAGAAACTGGGAGATGATAAATTTAAGCTGTCAGGTCTGTGGCAATGTGTCATGCAACAGTAGAAAGCTATTAAAATGCCTCTCTTCATAGGAGTTAGATATACGAGGTAGATCGTGAATTGGGGAAATCCCAATTCATGCAAGCAAAACCTGGATGTGAGAGAGAGTATGCATAGCAGGATGACACAGAGAAGGTCTTATTCATCATGAACACATTTGGTCTAGGTGACACTGACAGGTCTGAAGATACACACAGGGCGACAAGAGCATAGCACTCACCTTCCCAGGGATGTGAGAACAGCTCAAGGGTAGCAAGTCGGGAGTGCTTATTTTCAAAAGGAGGGCCACTGTGAGCACTGAATCCAAGGAGAAGGTATCTTGGGCACGCTGAAGTGGGCGCAAATGATGACCAGGCCCAAATAAGTGTTTCCTTCTATATGGTTTCACATAGACCCTCCAGCTTTCCCCTACAAAATCTCTGCAAAAATATACATTATTTGAAGATGAATTTGCTGTAAATGGATGCTTCATGGTGAGAATGAAGACTGAATTTGGTTTCAAGGCAGAAAGAGCCAGCTTCACCTGGGAAAGAACTGTTCTTGGATACTGATGCTCTACGATTCAGCTGACTTCAATTACAACTTCAGATGAAGAGTGTAAGAGAACCGTGAGTAAAATATTTATGATAATCACATATAACCATAGATGTCTAAAAAAGGACACGCTGTGAGATCAGAGGTGCCATTGGAGAAACAAGGTGGCATTTCCTTTGATGAATTCTCCAAGGTTTAGGGTCTGAAACTCTGCTTTCGTGGCTTTTATCTCAGGAGCTTGATTTATTCAGCAGCTGAAAAAGGGATGTATCTCTGGGAAGGAGCAGGGGATGGCATACAGAATAATTAAACTCTCTGGAAATATATTTACACAAGAATGCAAATTTAAAATAAGAAATAGAATGTCAAGAATACTGGGATGGTTCTGTTAACATGGCCAGCATTACTTTTTCTTTTACCCTATAAGCAGATCTACACAAGAATTTGAACCGAAAAGCAAGGTACCATGATAAGTTTGGAATTAGAGAAAAGAAGACCCAGGTGATATTTCCAGTGTTTAATAGCATTAGGATCTGACAGCTATTTATGATCATCTTCACATCAGCAGTACACCTGCCACTCTACCTGGAGTTATACATTATTGTTTCAAATAGTTCTCATGCTTAAATAGTTATACACTGGCATTGGAAATATACCTCCAATATTAATTTCTTTATCAATGTCATTATCATCTAGCATAATTTATCACATTATATTATTGTATATTTATATATTTTGCTTATTTAGACCATAGATTCTTTGAGAAATTTGATAGGTTAAGCAGCAAAATGGTAATAAAAATATAGAAGTTTCAAACAACACAGTTAATAAGCTTCATTTAAAGGAAATACACCAAATTTGCGCATAGGTTTTAAAGGACACAAATTATTTTTAAAAGTGCGTGGAAACTTTAGCCAAAAAAAAGGATTTTAATATGCTCTCTCAGATACTTGACAAATCAAGCAGTAACCAAGCTAATAAGGATATAGAAATTTTGAATAACATCATAAATAAACTTGATTTAAAAGAAATATAAAGGTCAATTCATCTGACTGTTAGGGAATCCTGATTATTTTCAAAGACATGCGGAGCCTGTACAAGATCTTACCATACCTAATCTAATCAGTGACCACTGATTTCTACAATTTCTACCCTTGCAAACTCGTATTATAATACCTTTGCTTACAAAGTATGGCCATTTGGAGATCCCACTGTCAATGATAATCCACAATCAATAATGTGTTATTTGATCGACACAAATCATCTTTTATACTTAGCTTCCCATATTCTGTTTGTTTTGTAATAGTCTTTCCAATTGTTGTAACTTCTTTGCCTATTCCTTTCCCTTACCATGTATCTCCAGCTATAATTCCCATTGGTTTTTAATATTTTATTATATTTCACAATGCATATAACATTCCTTTTTATTTCAACTACCTCTACCCTGCTTATGGAATTTCAACAGTTACTCACATCTCCCTTCAGACTTCGTCTAGTCAACCAATCTTGCATTAAGCTGCCAACTACATCTTGGTAGAACTTTTTTATCATGCCACTTGCTTGCTCAAAACAGGCAGTGGTTTTCTGGGCTTATGAGTCAGAGGTTGGACTCTAGCATTCAAAAACATTCAATAATCCCACAAATGGCCTCTTAATGCTCACACTTCATGATGTTCCTATAAGAATAAAAGTGAAAGTGAAAGTTTCTCAGTCATGTCCGACTCTTTGCGACAACATGGACTATACAGTACGTGGAATTCCCCAGGCCAGAATACTGTAGTGGGTAGCCTTTCCCTTCTCCAGGGGATCTTCCCAACCCAGGAATTGAACCGGGGTCTCCTGCATTGAGCCCAAGAATACTGGAGTGGGTAGCCTATCCCTTCTCCAGTGGATCTTCCCAACCCAGGAATTGAACCAGGGTCTCCTGCATTGCAGGTGGATTCTTTACCAACTGAGCTATGAGGGAAGCCCATCTATAAGAATATTTTCTCTAAAATGGAATAACCATAGAATTACCCCTGTTATTTGCAGAACATCTATTTTTCTCTTGGATTTTGTTCATGCTATTTTTTTTCCCTACTCCTCTCTGCATCCATTTTTCCAGACTCAAATTTCTACTTGACTATCCTCTAAACAATTACCAAGGGATCATCCTACCTACTCGACTCTTACGGCACTTATCATTTATGTTTTGTCTATGATTTCATCTGAGCCTGGTATTTGATTTCTGACATTGTGTTAACTGCAATCATATTCCATAAGTTTTCTTATTGATTATCTATTCACGAAGACCCTGTAAATGATAGTGTTAGAGCTGAAAGTGGATCCTTCCTTCATTTAACAAATACTTACAGCAGCTACTCTATAAATCTATAATGATGAAGTTGATAGACATTGTTCATGCTTTTATTGATCTTACAGACTGGTGGCAGGGAAATATAAAGTTGTACTGAGCAGAATCATAACAGCTCGGGGTGAAATCTCAGAAAGACTAGTGTGATCAGAGAGTGCAAAGGAGAGGGCTATTTTATTTTGAAAAGGAGATGAGGTGATAAGAAAAGAGCTCTGAGGATATGGCATTTAAAGATGCTTTGAGTATGCGTAAATCTCCTAAAATCTAACTTTTTCAAAAACAAGAATAAGGAATATGTTATCAGAAAGACAGACGATACAACCAATTTAAGAACTCTGAATTTGTGTGATTTTGAACAGAATGCTATTAAAAAGAGAGTAATAGCTATTAGCTTCAAAATTTTTTATCTTATCTACATAGGACAAAGTATAGGAAACAATATTTTTCTCTTCTGGGATCAGTAACCAGCTATTACAGGTAATTATTATCTAATAATTCTTACATTTTTTTTCCAGAAGAGATGAACAGTCATATTGGAAGTAGGTGTTCGGTAACAAGTTTATCAATGTTGATTACATCTTTGTTTTGGGTCAGGAACTAGTCAGAGGAACATGAAGAGGATTTCCACAGGTGACCAGCAGAGATGGACTATTGCAATTTCTTCTTTTCCTACTCCTCAACCTTTTGTGGAATACTCAGATGTCATGTAGTCATCTATGAAAAGGCTGTTCATTGTAGATCCATCAAGTCAGTTGGCAATTCTGAAGTCAGACAGCACTGACAGTCCAGTGCCCAGGTTACAATTAAAGTCAGGCCCCTGGGAATGTTTTCAATCTCAAATTTCCTCTGTCACAACATTTGGGATTCAGGTCAAGATGTTCATTAAAGTCTTATTCAGCCCTAATATATTCTCTTGTGGTCAACCAAGTACTCATAATCAACTATGGTCTAGAAGATAAAACAAAAAAGAAAAGAATTAAAAAATTAGACATAAAGAATGAGAAAAACAAGCTTCAGAAAAGTAACACTTATAACAAAATTCATTGCAATAAAAATTATCAGAAATATTTGTTGAAATTGTTTTTGTATTTTTCTCCTCCACAGAGATTATTCAGAAGAGGGTCTTCTATAAGAATGGATGATTCTTTTCCCCTAATATTTCAAGTGATCTCTAATATTTCTTGATCTCTAAGATGATTCAAAATTGACGCTAGTATATAGGATGCTGTGACATTCTTTGCCAACACTTGCAAATAGCATAGGAGTTTGTAGTTCAATCACTCTTCTAGACCTAGGAAGTCTAAGTAATTTGGTTATTTTTCCTTGCAAATAAATATTAAATTAACCTCCTTTCCTGAAATTTGGAGAAGGAAATGGCAACCCACTCCAGTATTCATGCCTGGAAAATCCCATGGACCGAGGAGCCTGGTGGGCTACAGTCCATGGGGTCGCAAAGAGTCAGACATGACTGAGCGACTTCTGTGTGTGTTCCTGAAATTGCAGTTCATCTCTAGGGCTTCTTTACTCTCGTATGTGGGTCTTAAACTTGAATGACTTGAAGAGTTCTGGGCTGGAAGAGCTAGAATACCTTGGACAGAATTCTTCATCTCTGTGTTGTTTCTCATTCATTCATTCATTCTCATGGCCTCATTCATTCATAAAAAAGCTGAAAAGGAAAACTAGAAATAGATGTTGAGTCACAGTAATTCTGTCCATAGCAGCCACCTCATCCCATAGCCTTTTTTATGCTCTGTTCAAGTGCTAGCCACAGAATGTGTCCTATTTGTTAGCTTGGGAAATTGTGCATCAATAGTTTGCTTTTGGATTTGTGAGTAATAGTCACAAAGAAAAATAGCCAGCTAAAGAAAATCTGTGCTTGCTTTTGCTATAGAAATATTAGCTCAGAATGTTAACCATTACCCCAGTATGGTCTGTGTAAAACTTTTTCTGAGTTATTTCTTTTAAATTTAACATCAGCAGAAAAGTTATTTTCATTGAAGAACTAGCAGGCATCCTCTTTTCTAATAATGAGTGCTATTCCATTTATCATGTTCTCCTTTTCACCCTGGATGCTAGGAATTTCATAGTCAGTTCTGAAACTTAAACTTAGAGACTATGTTATCATTCACAAAGCTTAACTTGCTTTGTCTTTCTACTTTGCATGCTCCCAATTTTGTGTTTGTGTTTCTTAAGCTTCATTATTGCATGTATCTTGATTGCGGTGGTGACTATACCTCTCTACATGTGATAAAATAACACTGAATGATATACACATTTCATAGTAACACAGTTTTCCTGATATAATTCTTTAAGATGTAACAACCAAGGGCACTTGGATGAACAGTAAATGGGACACTCTGTACTACCATTGCATCTTTTTGGGTATCTATTATTCTCCCATAGCCTGGCTCAAAATTGAGAAAGGAGTAATTCAAGGGTGTATATTGTCACCCTGATTATTTAACTTATATACTCAGATGGTAAAGAATCCACCTGCAATGCGAGAGACCTGGGTTTGATCCCTGGGTTGGGAAGATCCCCTGGAGGAGGGCATGGCAACCCACTCCAGTATTTTTGCCTGGAGATACCCCATGGACAGAGGAGTCTGGTGGGCTACGATCCGTGGGGTCCCAAAGAGTCAGACAAAACTGAGCAACTAAGCAGCAGCTGCAGCAGCAGCGAAGTACATCATGCAAAATGACGGGCTGGACGAATCACAAGCTGGAATCAAGATTGCCAGGAGAAATATTTGCAACCTCAGATATAGATACCACCCTAATGCAGATGATACCACCCTAATGGCAGAAAGCAAAGAGGAACTAAAGAGCCTCTTGATGAAGGTAAAAGAGGAGAGTGAAAAAACTGGCTTAAAGCTCAACATTCAAAAACTAAGATCATGACATCCATTCCCATCATTTCACGGCCAGCCAGTTAGATGGGGAAAAAATGGAAATAGTAGCAGACTTTACTTTCTTGGGCTCCAAAATCACTGTGAACAGTGACTGTTATTCTTTCAAAATATTAACATGTAAAAAGTCACCAACCTGTACATTTCACATGGGGATGTTTTGTATGCAAATTATACCTTAAATAATGTTGATTATAAAAAATTAAGCATCATATTTATTAACTATAATGAATAAGCATACAAAGTGACTCAAACCAGGTTTGAGTTCCCTAAGAAAACAACAAATAGAAATAAATAACTTGCCATTTGGTTGGTGAAGCTATCTCAGGAAATGACCTCAGAATATTTACACTCAGCCCACTTGTGTAAATGAATATAGTGCTGACAGCATAGACTTGTAAGCAGTCAGTCTGAATCAGATGGGGTTTATCATCAGGGTACAGAGTGATAAAACTGCAAATAAGCAGAAAGGAAAGCTCTCAGAGTGAAAACAAAGTGCTTTATCTGCCCAGGCAGCCACACCAAGGCCAGGAGCCAAGCAGAAATGTGGGTAGACACAGGTCATCGAGACCCACAGACCATGGAAGCATGCAGATACTTCTGAAATAAGAGAGGCACTATGGAATCTTGTCCCAACCTTCATCCTCCTATATCTTTGGTGTTCCCAAGGCATGAGGGCACAGCATGAGAAAGATCAAGTGAAGTCTGTCATCTATCTGGGCCTCATGTTTGGGGTGGGGGATGCTCATAACCAGGGTTTTCTCTACATTGGTATCATCAAGCCAGTCAAATGAAGAGATGGTATTAATATGTAATTTGTAAGTCATCCCTCTTCACTTCTTTAGATCATTAATTGTTAATAGGTTTTTAGAGGGATTACTTGGAACTCTTGAGGGCCAGAGCTGTACTGGCAGCTTTGATGGGACTGAATCACTGAGCAGCAGTGAAATGATGCTTCTAGAAATTTCTCAGTTAGCATAGATGAAAATCTATTGGCTTGACTTGATGTCTAAAGGTTAGGCTTCTGATAGAGGAACATTGGCAACCCACTCCAGTACTCTTGCCTTGAAAATCCCATGGACAGAGGAGCTTGGTGCAGGCTACTATCCATGGGGTCACAAAGAGTCGGGCACGACTGAGCGACTTCACTTTCACTTTTCAGAGGAACACTGTAGTGCTGGGTTCCTCAAAGTGTAACCCTCAGGCCCACAGATTCCCAATAAAAATTAGAGATCTCAAAGGTACCACAGCTGGAGCTCAGGAAGCAGGACCCAGGAATCTGCATTTTAATAGGCACCAGGGTATGGCTTATCTGAGACTCACAGGTAGAGTATAGCTGAAAAGCAGTGGCTTAATCAAAAACTCTTTTGTTCCCCAGTAGTGTTTTTATCATCCTTTGCAGAAAGTTGTAAATGCCGGGCAGAACAAACCAGACAGATTTGCCCTCCTTCTCCTGTATCCCACACTGCAGAGCCCTAAATCAGAAATAATCAGGAGATACCAAGATGAGAAGAGGAGGAATAGCAGGAAGCCTGGAGCTTCCACCCACGGGGTAATTGGCCCCTGCATAACATAGCATTACTAGATTCTGAAAAATCTTTGAAGTGCACACGGCTCTAAAGAAACTAATAATGTAATTCTAGAAGTCCACACTTGTTCCCTTAGATACATAACACTGCACAAACAATTTGGTTGCAATTTCAAGGCAGTGGTTTCACAGTTATTTGATTAAACTATGATGCCTTTTCCGAAGGAGATCGACTGATAGCACTTCAAGGTTCTGCAAGTGCCACAATTTAAAATTATAACTTAGCCTGCCTGTAATGATATTTTTAGCTGACTCCTCCTGCTTATAAATAATTTCCATATATTATTTCTATAACATTTTCCTTATGATCATAGAGGCTTCTTTTTCAAGGAAGTCAGCACACAGCCTTTGTGAGACCAAATAATAATAATAATAATGAGGAAAAGAAGCAAAGATAAAAACATTTAGCTCCTGAGAAAGACACTGCCTCTAAATTATTGACAAGAAGTACTTTCACAAACCATGGGCTTTCCTTAAATCTTACCATCCTTCTCAAACCCCAGGACCTTCAATTTAGTGATCTAACCCTGGGGGCAAAAGAGAAAAGGACAGAACTGTGAGATTCAAAGCAAGCAGGCAAGAAAGCTGGAAAACGCTGATGAATCACTGGGTATTCTGAAAGAGTGAGGTCATGCATTTTTCCCATGAATAGTTATCTCCCTTTTTACTATGGGCTACATCATTCATTTTATTTGGGATTATTTTGTTTGGGTGTCAGGGATATTTGTTCCTGTGATCACCCTCCCCCCATAGAAACCAACATTTCATCTATAAACACTAGACACTGTATCCTTTGAAACAGGTAGCCCCAGGGCTGTTCAGCTGTTGCCCTTGACCTTAAGAGAACTTTTATTTTTCTCTCTATTCTCAGCCCAGATTCTATTTCCAAGCCAATGTGACATCGTGGCCTTTTTTTATGAAGAGTTTGCCAGTTGTGCTAATCTCACCAAGTTGTACCAAAATATTTGGTATATGTTTAACATATATTATGTTGAACTGCAAAGAATTGCTTTTGCCAAATACACTCCCCTTGATAGAGCAGGCAGTTTGATCTAAGCCAGATTATGTATTAAAAGTGTGTGTGCTTTGACATTAAAAAAAATTGATAAACTAGAAGTGTCTATCTAGTTCTTTCAGCTGTAACTTTAGATTTAAAATAGAAGCAAAGCAAAACAAAGAAATTGATTCAATAAAAATTAGTAGTTATTCTGTATTATCAGAAAGACAGCTACTTTTCAAAAAATATAGAATACTTAGAATTTTTTCCAGTTTAATTTGGAGACAATAGATAAATCAAATAAAATGAACATGATCATAATTATCTGTTTCTGAGGAGAAATACAGACCATAGATTCTGCTTATAATCACTAAATGTTAATATAATTAAGCCCAGATAACAATATGAAGTAGTATTGTTTTATTTTGGTTTGCTTTTGGAGGGGATGTACTTTTAATGTTATAAAAATTAAAGCATGTATTTATTTCTATGAATTAAAATGAACCAAATTGAAATACTTGTGATGAGGGTTTTACATGAATATAGTTCTTTTTTCTTCCTCCATGCTTTTATGAAATTAATTTTTAAGTGAGTACTGAATGTTATTAATATGTAACACTTAAAGCTGAGAAATACCTCCATTATTACTAAATAATTCTAAAGGTTAACAGTTTTATTTTAGTAATTTTGGAGAAAACACTATCATATTTGTGATATATAAATAATGTTCTATACAAATGAGTAATTAGAATATTAATTTGAATTTTGAAAATGAAATAAAAATGAATAAACTTTTCTGTTATGTAAGTAATTTTTCCATGTTAAACTAGAAAAATCAAAGATGTGATTTTAATCATTTCTAATTACCATATTGTTTTGCATGTCCTCCATAATCTTATGCATGTTCATGTAGCAGTCTTCTTGATTCTGCTCTATGCTACAGAAGGTTGACCTCTATGCATCCTGCCAGTGAGCTACCTTGCTCTCTGGGTTGGACTGTGCCAATAAGAAGCACCTGTAGATTGAATTAGAAGAGGAGAATGTGGCCAGAATGTCTATTACAATCTAACTCTCCTTGCCAGGTGACCACAGGTTGGCTGTGTCACTCTGCCAAAGGCCATAGTGTTTCTGAGGCTATCTTACCCATACATCTAACATCTCCATGTTCTGGAAACCCATCTCTCTACTTCTGATGAAGGTTGGTCATGGAGCCCTAGAGCTGCAGCCTCATGTGTCCTGATTCTTCCCTTTCTCTAAATCCTGCCCATACTACTTGCTAATAAGAAAGTACCTTTATTAAAAACTCATCAATTATATCATTTAAAAGATCCACCTCTTTCTGTCAGAACTCTTACATGACATTCATATGGCCTACTAGAATTAAATTCAAGTAGCCTTCTTACAGAGTTTTACAAACAAATCACAAACTTTGCACAAACTCCAATGTACTTTTTTCTATATTCTCAACAATGTGCATGCATTTATCATGACTTACCTCCATTTATAAGTGTTCTAATAAAAATAAATTTGCTATCATTAGCATCATCATAATAGTTTTTAAAGGCAGATTTGATTGTTTTGGTTAAAAATGTTAAATGAATATTAATCAAAATTTTAAAAGCTGTGATATCCAAAAGATATAATTTAATTAGACCTACTAGTCTTTTAGTGAGTTCGGATATCTGCTTCATGTGCAGACCAAAAAGGGCATAACCCAAGCACCTGGCAGAGGCCATCCCATGATAGATTGTCAATAAATTTTTGTGAGTTGAAATTATAAAAAATTAAATTTTTTTCATTTTCTAATTAACTTAAAAGGGACTCTAAAAGTTTAAAGTTCTAAAACTACTTTTAATAGACAAAATATTTAATTGACATGTTATGATTAGGGGATTAGATTTAAAAACCTAAACTTTAATTTCTGGAACAGCAAAACAGAATCTTAAACCTGGAAGAGTTCTCTGAGAACTCTAGCTTGACAATCATCCTTCAGAATGTGAAAATTGAGACCAAAATAATCTAAGTGAATCATCCACAATAGACAAACAACTGATTATAAATTTAAATATTTCCCAATTTTATAGGTAAATGTAAGCCTCTGTATTTGGATAGATGATGTCTAGGGAATTCCAGTGGCTCCATAGACGAAGCACTCAGAATTTGCTCTGAAGAATAGCTACCATTTTGGGGAAAAAGTACCTGTGAAGCTTCTAGAACATCCTCCTGTGAAAGAGAAGGGACAAGGAATCAGGGAATTGGCTTAACCTCCTCATTTCTCAGGAGTTACACAGACTGGTCGATCCCTCGCTGGATTCCTAGACTTTAAAGGCTGATTGATTCCCACTAAACTGCCGTCAAGAAAACTGGGAGTTTCAAGATGAGGTGGAGCTAAGACAGAAGATTTTAGAAATAGTACCATTCGGGGCTATGAGACTGACTTAACTTTCTTGCTGCTCATTCTGTTTCTCCTCTTCTTGTTCCTCCCTTTCTCTTGTATCTCTCTAATATCTTTGTCTTTTTTTCCCAAACTTCTCTCAGTTCCTGTCTTTCCCTCTTCTCATGCTGTATTCTCAACAGTAAGGTATCATTACCATAGTATCCCTCCTCCCACAGATAATGTTGACTGGATCAATTCCTTTGACTGGAAAATTGACAAATAGAATTCAATTTATTTCAACCAGTTCCTTTTGGAGGTCAAGCAATGCTCTTAGGAGTAAATTACATTGCTGACCTCAACTTAAATATCTTGACAGAGTCTTGTGTTGGAGAAAGTCATCATAACCTTCAGCTGACCTGACTGCAGGAGGCATGCAGTCACCCATGCACTTAGAGGCTTCTTATCTCCTCCCTCTCCTTGGAATATATATCTTGTCATTTCCATACTAGCAGGGGTTTCGAGGACTTAGCTATGAGAGAGAAGGTATTGCTAAGACCACCTGAACTGAATACATGACTGAACCCAGTTAAGGTCTCTGTATAAACTTTTAAGATTCTGGAGGCAGGTGCAAAGATCTAGTCATCTTGCAGCTGCCCAAGAAAAGCCTCATGAGTAAGTTCCCTTGCTTATTTTTTAAAATAATTCTATTTATTTATTGGTTGTGCTAAGTCTTCATTGCTGCAGGCTTTTCTCTAGCTGTAGAGAGAGAGTGGAGGCTACTCTCTAATGGTAATGCATGGGCTTCTCATTGCAGTGGTTTCTTCTCGAGAGGAACATGGAATCTAGGATGCGTGGGCTTCAGGAGCTGCGGTCTGTGGGCCCAGTGGTTGCGGTTCCCAGGCTGGAGAGCACAGGCTCAGTGGTTGTGATGCATGGGCTTGGTTGCTCTGTGGCATGTGGGATCTTTCTGGACTAGGGACTGAACCTGTGTTTCCCGTGTTGGCAGGCAGATTCTTCACCACTAAGCCACCATGGAAGCCCTCCCTTGCTTGTTAAAACCAGCATTTACTGATTTGGAGTGATCTGCTTCTTTCTTGGGTCTCTCCCTACCCACCCTATAAGGGAGCCAGTTTTGCATTTCACCGCAGCAACTACGACTGACTTTACAAATCAATATCTAGAGATAAGTAAGTACATAATGGTTCCTCAATTTCCCTAAGTAGAGACAGATTGAATCATGTCTACCTGAAGGAACTAAAATAGGCATCGTGAAATAAAAAAATATTTGAGTTGAACAATTTACTATAATAGATAAATATAAAAAGAGATTTTAGATTGCTTTGTACTAATGAGGAGAAAATCTGGAAAAGGAAGATAGAACTAGCCCAAGGAGAGCTTGCATGTCAGACCCAAAAGTTCATCAGTAATTAGAAAGTTTGCAAAAATTCTTTGAAAAGTGCTTTTAAATATGAAAGTGACATATTGTAAATATAAATTAAGTGATCAAATCACCTGGTAAAGAGTCTGCCTCCAATGCAGGAAACCTGCCTTTGATCCATGGGTGGGGAAGACCCCTGGTGAAGGGAATGGCAACCCATTCCAATATTCTGGGAAATCCCATGGACAGAGGAGTCCCTGGGGTCGCATAGTTGCACATGAATGAGCGATTACCACACACATTTTACTGTCTTTATTGGTGTCCAATTTAAATCAAAGTCAAAATGATCAGCAAAAACCATTCTGAATTTTTCTTTAGATCTGCAGGGCTTAAAATAAAACACACCAAACAAAATAAAGACATAGAAACTGAAGCATAGTACAATGACAATCTACAAAGAAAGCATTTCTTTAGTAAATTGGCCACAAAAAAATCAGACTTTGCTCACCTTTCTTCCATTCATTTTTTTCCTATAGATGAATATTGATAATTTGCTCTTGCTAGCCTATTTTAAGGACAGGAGGAGATTCCCACCCACCTGACCACCCCCCTCTCTTTAGAGAAATAAATCTAGATTTTGTGCTAGAAGCCCGAGTTTGTTCAATTGTGCTTTGAAGTATTTTGAATATTACCTGAAATGTAATATTATTTCTAAATCACTGTGGGTCATCTATCTTTCACGTTCCCTTAATAAACTAAATATTATCATAACATTTGCATATATACTATATATGAATCTATATAACACATGGTTCTGGGAACACATTTTACCAATTGAAATATCTGCAAGAGTATTATTTCACATTTATTTATGTTAAAAATATCTTAATAAATTAACTGTTTTTGCCCAATTCCAAAATGTTTCTTAATGTTTCAAGAAATAAAACTGTTAGTTCAACTTCTGACTTAACTTACAGAAGCAGGTTTCCTAGGTTAAACTCATCATGTTTTCTCTATAACTTATATTCTAAAAACATTAATATATTGGATTTCCATACCATGCCTATTGTTATATATGCTATGAATTATTTTTGAAGTGGACAAAAAGCTGTTAAGATGGGCCGATGATGATTGTCTTAAATATCAGTTTCCCAGCATCAAGAGTTACACCTGGAAACTGTTTATCATAGCCAAAAAGGCAAGGCCTACTTGGGATGTGGCTCATCAGAATGACTAATACAAAGTCATTTTTCTCATAAATCTGTCTATTCTCCCACCATCTGTTATTTGCATTTTTAGAGAAAGTTAAAAAAAAAAAAAAGTACTGATGGAGTGTTTTGACCCAACTGTAGTTCTTTTAGTTCCCAAGCTGACATTTCAGCCCAGCCTACAGTGGGGTATTGCATCAGAATAATCCTCTGCAATGGGAGTCCCAAGTGAGACATCTAGAGGCCAAAGGGGGAATTGCTAAAGAATTAAACTGTGTTACAGTATTTTGTTATGTAAAAGTATTTTATTTCAAATCCAGGTTGATTTTTTTTAAATGTTGAATTAAAAAAATCTTAACAGTCTGTGTACACATCCCTGAATATCAACTCCTAAATTCACCCCTTGCTTTAATTGCCAGAATGCCAGACCTGTGGGTTTAACCACTTTCTTGGCTTGACAATGATTTGCTAGGATGATTTGGATGGTTTCGAACTGTTAACAGCAAAGAAGATGCAGATTTCTGACTCTATGAAAATATGCACTTCTAGAATGCATTTTACACATTATTTTTAGATATGTGCATAGATATTTTTCTTGGACAACTGCCAAATAATGCCTACCTAAAGCTATTAATCTAGATAATGTTTCATTCCAACTGAGGCTCATATAACATTTCTAAGAAAATTGATAGCAACATTATCCATCCTATGATACATAAGACACTCTGCTAGGCGCTGAGTATACAATGGTGAAAAAAGGCAGAGATAGTCCCTATCCTCCTGGAGCTTATAGTCCTAGTGTGGAGAGAAGAAAGAGTAAAAAGCAACACAAAAGCATATTTACTTACAAATTATAGTAGGTTCTATAAAGGAAAGAAGAGCATGAACTCATGAAACCATAGGTATTCATTGACAGAGGTGATTTGGAGAGTCACCTAGTGATTAAACACAATATTTCACAGTTAAAAGAATATAAGATCTAGTGAGATAAAGATTTGTCCAAAGTCACAGAACTTATATGTGGCACATTTCAGATTAGAGATAGAGCAAACTAAAAGGAGTTAGTTTTACCAAAAACTAAAATAATTTTGCATCAAATTAAAATGGCAACCAGCACCAATATTCTTGCCTGGAGAATCCCATGGACAGGGGAGCCTGGTGTGCTACAGCTCATGGGGTCACAAGAGTTGGACACAACTTAGCAACTAAACCACCACCAAAATGATTTTTCTAACTTAGCTGGGGAACAGAAGATTAGAAAGAGCAGTAGAAGAAAAGATTTTTCTTGGTTTATAAATGCCAAAAGAGAAAGGCAATTGGTGATTCTTTTTTTTTTTTTTTTCTAATTTTATTTTATTTTTAAACTTTACATAATTGTATTAGTTTTGCCAAATATCAAAATGAATCCGCCACAGGTATACATGTGTTCCCCATCCCGAACCCTCCTCCCTCCTCCCTCCCCATACCATCCCTCTGGGCCGTCCAGTGCACCAGCCCCAAGCATCCAGCATCGTGCATCGAACCTGGACTGGCAACTCGTTTCCTACATGATATTTTACATGTTTCAATGCCATTCTCCCAAATCTTCCCACCCTCTCCCTCTCCCACAGAGTCCATAAGACTGTTCTATACATCAGTGTCTCTTTTGCTGTCTCGTATACAGAGTTATTGTTACCATCTTTCTAAATTCCATATATATGCGTTAGTATACTGTATTTATGTTTTTTTTTTAGGGAGTTGTATCAATCAGGCTAACATCTTATGATGATAACTAACAATCCTAAAGGTTTAGTCTATTACAGCAGAAAAGATCTAATCTTACACATCTAAGTCCTTCATGCATTGCTGTGGCTCTGCTCCAGTTAATCTTCACTTCTGAAAACCAAACTAACAGAGAAGTCTTGTAGCTGAAGCACCACTGGTTATGATGACAGAAGGAAACACGAATTTGTTGAATCCCATTTTGGCTCTTGAAGCTTCTGCTCAAAATCAACGCATGTCGTTTTTGCTCGCAAAGCAAATCCAGGGTTTCATCTGAGTATACTCCTGCTGGGAGGAGGAGTACATATAAGTATAAAATAAATACAACCCACAACATATATGGATTATATGTTTTTCATATGAAGACTTTAAGGGATGCAATTTTAGTGAATAACTCTGATAGCCCATGTAGATTAATTTTTGACCTAATAGTTCTTTACTATAGCAGTGTATACATGTCATGTTGCTCTATTTAAAATAGATAATCAACAAGGACATACTGTATAGCACAAGGAATGCTGCTCAATATTACATTAACAACCTAAATGGGATAAGGATTTGTAAAAGACTAGGCATGTGTGTATATATACATATATATACACATAACTGACTCACTTTGCTATACAACCGAAACTAAAACTAACACAATATTGTTAATCAGCTAAACTTCAGTATAAAAAAGTTTTTAAAAATAACATTTTACTATCTCAGCTTGTATCTACTTTTTTCTTCTTATCTTTTGTGAGGGACTCTTCACCTCTCCTCTTGGTTCATGGAACCTGAGTTCCTGACTTCATTTTTAAAAAATGAAATACCCTTTTACATCAGATCTAAGCCCACCATTGCTTCACATTGTCCTGGCCACAATGATGGAGTCACAAGTGGGAACTTAATCTACGGCTGGTCTAATTAAGACAGTGCTCCATGCTTGTGTGGGAGGCACAAATGGGGTAACACAGAGGTTCCTCCTAGACTTGAACCTCAGAGGATGTGAAGCAGAAAATGATGGTCACCTTGTTCACAGTCAGAGCTTGAGAGTTAAGGCCAGCAAGGTGAAGGGGAGTGTGCTGATCTGAGACCTGCAGAAAAATCAAGTCTCTTGTGATATTATGTGAGCTCCTGAATGGAGCTGTTCATGGAGACAGCTCTCTCTTTTGACTTTGCAGTTATTGAGATAATTTTGTTGTTTTCGTTACACTTGATTTGTTTCAGGCTTTCAACACTCACAACTTGTGGGAGTTCCCTGGCAGTCCAGAAGTTAGAATTCTGCTCTTTCTCTGCCACAACCCCAGTTCAATTCCTGATTGGGAAACTAAGATCTGATTTGGCTGCACTGCACAGCCAAAAATGAATTTTAAAAAACATACACTTGCAATTCAAAATACGTAATAAATATTTTGAACAAATTACTCTGGATTTACAGTTTCTCCTCTGTTTAAAATAAGGAAGCAATCAGATTAGATGGTATCCAGATACAGCATTCTGTGATTCCATAATCTAGGACACTGTATGTCATGACTGAGGCTCTAGTATAAGAGCGTTAATTTTTACATCTAAGTGGGACTGGACTTCCAGTATTTCTGCTACTGTCAGTGACCAGAAAGTCTCTTCTTCTGAGCACTGCAACTTTATTCTATGACATAGATACTCTACATCACTGCTTTCAGACTGACAAAATAAATCTACTGATATAATTTAGTTGTATTTTAATCATTGTTTCAAAAGGTCCCAGAGCCCAGGCCCTTCAAATGCCGTCTCTTCACCTAGTAGGGTTCTACGTGGTGGACAGACTGTCACCTGTCAATAGCACTTCTGCTGCAACTTGGATCCTTCTCTCTTTCCTCATTTTGTTGTTTCAGTCAGTTAAGGCTCAAACCTTTATGGCATTTTCACCATTCTCATTTTTCCTTTAGGTACCTAAGGAGTGATCTACTTGACTCTGATTTTTCCATAAATTTCACCTTTCCTGTTTGGTCTAATTCTAGAAAACCTGAGAACATATGAGAAATAGAAGGTATTTCTTACTAATTTTAATTCTAAATTCAGAATCAAAATTAGTATGATGAGTCCCCCAGATTATTCCTAAAACTTTAGAGTAGCTTTACTCTTCATGAAAGATGCCTAAGTCCCCTGAATCCTTGAAGACATAGGATCAAGAGCAAGGAAACGAGGCTCCAGCAGCCTTCATCATTGTAAGTATCCAGCAGATTTCTGAGCTATTAGGAACTGACCAAATAAAATATTTTTTTTTTTGCTCATAGGATTCCTAAAATAAATTACTCTGTGATCTCTCTCTGAGTGTACTTTACCAAAACCTCACTTTCAACTTCATAACTAAACTTCATAATTTGCAATTGGAAGAGGAAAGTTTTCATAACTCTCTAGGGGGAAATTAGATTGGGAAATTCTGAGATTATGTGGGGGGAGTTGGATCATCCTGTTTTTTTTGTTTTTTTTTTTAAATCTAAATCATAATGACTCATTTATGGGTTCAAAAACAATGTTTTGAATCTGTAATAAAAGACTTCCAATTGCAAACAGTGGGTTTTGCAACAATACATGAAGAAACACTAAAACCCAAACTGGGTAGTAATTCAATTCCACAACCAATATTTAACTTCTAATTCATACAAAGCATCTTGCTAAATATGATGGTGGCAAATAGGCGCAGTCAAGTCTTCACATTCAGTGAGCTGGCACAGTCTCAGAAAATAAGACGAGCACAGGTAAATATGGATAGTCTACAAGGTGTTATAGGTTCTTCATGGTAAGGGAAAGTCAAAAAGTATTTCCTGGAGGGAAAAACACGGAAGCAGATTTTATGATCTTTGAAGCCACAAATTCAAAATGACAATGATGATGTTAATGATAAATAGAACATAGAAACAGCCAAAACAAAGGAATGTTTGTTAATGTATTACTCACACATTCTATTAGTAAGCGTATGAAGATTATGTGATTTACTCCTCATATCCTCATAGTGACATTAAGACACAAGAGTCTCCTCGTTTTAGGGATAAACACAGCTGTAGCTTAGAGTGTTTAAATATTTACCTACAGAGTCAGACATGACTGAAGCGATTTAGCATGCGTGCACAGACAGCTGATAGGGGAGGAGTCAGAAATCAAGCCCAGGTTTATCTCACACCAGAGATGGCAACCCACTCTAGTATTCTTGCCTGGAGAATCCCAGGGACAGAGGACCCTGTTGGGCTGCCATCTATGGGGTCGCACAGAGTCAGACACAACTGACGTGACTTAGCAGAGCTTGAATGTTCACCTTGTGACCTATTTCCTTGTCTCAGACTAATACTTCTTTTCTCTGTGACTGACTGTTTTGGGTTTTAGGATCTTTATAAAGAGAATCTGGCACTGTCATCGGAGAAGGCAATGGCACCCCACTCCAGTACTCTTGCCTGGAAAATCCCATGGACGGAGGAGCCTGGTGGGCTACAGTCCATGGGGTTGCTAAGAGTCGGACACGACTGAACGACTTCACTTTCACTTTTCACTTTCATGCATTGGAGAAAGAAATGGCAACCCACTCCAGTGTTCTTGACTGGAGAATCCCGGGGATGGGGGAGCCTGGTGGGCTGCCGTCTATGGGTTGCACAGAGTCAGACACAACTGAAGCGACTTAGCAGCAGCAGCAGCAGCTGGACTGTCATCCCCAAAGTCAGAACCCAATTACATTAATACTGGCAGTGATTGTAAACTGGAAATGACCCAACAAGGACCTAGGTAATTCCAGAAGGATCTGATCCAATCACAGAGGCAAAGAGTGATCCTAAGGTTCCCTGGCGCCCATTGCAAGTGAGAAATATCTTCCATACTTGACAGGATTTCTATGTTCCTTGACCTTCTACTAAGTATATCTTTCTGCAGTATATATACTGCTACTAAGTATATCTTTCACTTTCTTGTGCATTGTACACGAGGGCTCAGTGGTGTCTGATTCTTTGTGACTCCATGGACTATAGCCTGCCAGGCTCCTGTCCATGGAATTTTCCAGGCAACAATACTGGAGTGGGTTGCCATTTCCTACTCTTCCCAACCCAGGGATCGACCCCGAGTCTCTTGTATCTACTCCACTGGAAGTCGGATTCTTTACCACCATGTGCCTGGGATGCCTATCTTTCAGTTAAAACCAGGTAAATTGAGAGTCAACTCATAATCATCCCACAGATGATGCTGAGTCAATTTGTTTCGGAGTTAAGAGGAAGAACTAGAAAAAGTCACCATATTCTCTAAAGTAATACAACTTGTATTAGAACATAAATTCCATAAAAAGAGTCATGTTTTGAAGTTTTAACTAGAATTTTGATGTACTAACCATAAAATCCTCAAAGAGTACAGTTTGCAAATTGTGACTATGATCATTTAGGTATTTCTTTTGTATAATTCAATTCATTGTACTGTAGCATTTTGATTGGAATTTTAAAAGAAAATTAGATTCATTAGCCAAAATTTTGGTCAAAATAAAATCTAGAAGCTCTGAAAAATCACAGTATTTGATTTTGTCCTTTGAAGATGCTGAAAGTAAGAAAGTCTCCTCACATTTTTGCTGTGATGGACACTTCTCCGTGGGTATTCACCTTATTTATTGATTGCTGAAACTTGTTCTTTTGATATTAGGTGCTGCTATTTTTATGTGATTCTATTTCTTTATTGTTTAATTGTTTTCCTCAGTATTTGCCTCTGGGCCCTTTGAATTGTCACAGAACAGCTGGTACATGACAAGTTGCCAGAGTTAACAGCCGCGTGTCACACTCCATTTCCATCTATGACACCAGTGATGGGCGCAATGCCAGTTTTAAATGGACTCATTCCTTCAAACCCAGAAAATTGTGTTCATGCCTTTGAGCTGTCAGGAGGATAAAAACACATCCACAATAACCTATACCTAATTCAAAATCTCTGTAATGTTTGAGTCATATTACCTTTTAGCGATTGCCAAAAGAACATATAAATTAAAAATAAAAGTCTGAGAAGCACATGAAGAATAAAGCACATTCTTAAGCAATGACATAAAAGATAAGACACATTTTAAAGGTAAAATGATGGACACCTCATCCTCATAAAAGGCACATAGCCATGGACATTTCAATTCTGAGTAATATAAAATCAAAAGGAATGGTCTAGATCAGAGCACATAAATTATAAAACAAGAAATTAGCTACATTTCCTATGGTTAAAATCCAAGGTTCTTTCCATGTTGATCAAATTTTCAAAATACAGCTAGTGCTGATTACCTGGAAATTATGTAAATACCATTAACATGAATTTATGTATTTACCCTTTAGAGGCTTCAAATTTAACAGTTCTGGCAACTTTGTGATACTTTTCACAAAGATTGTGATACTTTTCACAAAGATTGTGATACTTTTCAAAGATTGAAAAGATTTTTGTCACTAGTAGCCTCCAGTGTGAAGTATAAAATTTAGCCTCTGAAATCCTTTCACCGTCTCCCCCTCACCTCCCTTGTCCTCCAATGCCTTCTCCAAATACACACCTCTCCTATTCTTTGTCACCAGGACTCCTGCAAGCACCATGACAGCATCCTCTCCTTTGCCCTCACTCGGTGAAGAAACTTAACTTTTTGCTCTACTTCAGTGCATCTAGTTCTGGAACAACTTCGAGAGCTATGTCAGTTAATGGAACTGCACTGCTTTTGGTCTTCTGCAAATACAAGACTCCTTACCTTAATCAGAAGGTTCAAAGGAGAATCTGAAAAGCTGGGAAGAGAGAAGTCATCTTGCTTTTCCTGTGTTCAGCATATTAAAAACAAAATAAGACAAAAACAAAGTACCCTTCACTCCCTCTCCAGAATGTTCCAACAGGTAACTTTTTTAGTATCTAAAATAACAACTTCCATCATCCCAGATCCCTTACCTGTTTAAGTTCATATGATTTCCAGCATTATATGTTTGTTTTCCAGTATAGAATATACAGTACAAGAGGGGGGTTGTGTCTGTTTTGTTCACTATATCCCCAGGACCCCAGCACATAGTCAGAGAGTCAATAAATATTTATGAAAGGAAGGAAAGAAGGAAGGGCAGGAAGAAGGAAAATGAAATAAAATAAAAGGGAATGGTTATATCTTTCTGGAACAAGAGAAAATTTTGTGATTACTCAGAAGACTAATGATCCTTGTTTTTCATGATATTTTACTATGCTTTTAAAAAATAAATTTGTTTTACATTTGTATATCTTTTTAAATATTCAACTAAAAGTAAATAAAAACTAAATTACTTCTATGGTTGAGATATAGCTACTTTTACAAAGCAATCAGGTTCTTTTTATATGTTTAATATATGATGTCAAGGAATATTTCAAAAAACAACTTAACTTGAAGCACCATAATTATTGGTATTTTTCTGCCAGATGTTTAAGCAATCACTAAGACATCCTTTACTTATAGACTCCCTATTCACATGTGCTTCAGGTTGGCTATGCTGATTGCATCTAAGTTTATAGAAATATAGGTTGCCTCTGATCAGTGAAACACATGCATTTGGTAGGTAATCTTAAATTCATTTTTTAGCTTTCAGCAAAAACATCATAAAGCTGAATTTTCACATGGTGAGAAGTTGAATTATCAAGATCTATGTATCAGAAAGTCTTTCAGTTAATATGAATGCTGTTATTATAGCTTTTTTTAACCAAGAGAAATTCAGATACTTTATGAAATGACTCAATTAGTTTTCCAAATATCCAATGTCAGTAAATAATGAATAATTCATTCCTACTGAACTATGTCTTAAGGCATGTTTCATTAATGGACACTATTTACATTGCCTGTATATGCTAAATAATATTTCATCAACTATAATCATATAACCACCTTTCCTGCCTCCTAAGAAATCTATATACAGGTCAAGAAGCAACAGTTAGAACTGGACATAGAACAACAGACTGGTTCCAAATTGGGAAAGGAGTATGTCAGGGCTGTATATTGTCATCCTACTTATTTCACTTATATGCAGAGTAATCATGAGAAACTCTGGGCTGAATGAAGCACAAGCTGGAATCAAGATTGCTGGGAGAAATATCAATAACCTCAGATATACAGATGACACCACCCTTACGGCAGAAAGCGAAGAAGAGTTAAAGAGCCTCTTGATGAAAGTGAAAGAGGAGAGTGAAAAAGGTGGCTTAAAACTCAATATTCAAACAACTAAGATTGTGGCATCCAGTCCCATCACTTCATGGCTAACAGATGGGGAACAATGGAAACAATGAGAAACTGTATTTTGGCGGGCTCCAAAATCACTGCAGATAGTGACTGCAGCCATGAAATTAAAAGATGCTTGCTCCTTGGAAGAAAAGCTATGACCGACCTAGACAGAATATTAAAAAGCAGAGACATTACTTTGCAACAAAGGTCCATCTAGTCAAGGCTATGGTTTTTCCAGTGGTCATGTATGGATGTGAGAGTGAGACCGTAAAGAAAACTGCACACCAAAGAATTGATGCTTTTGAACTGTGGTGTTGGAGAAGACTCTTGAGAGTCTCTTGAACTGCAAGGAGATCTACCCAACCTATCCTAAAGGAAACCAGTCCTGAATATTCACTGGAAGGACTGATGCTAAAACTGAAACTCCAATACTTTGGCCACCTGATGCGAAGAACCAACTCATTGGAAAAGACTCTGACGCTGGGAAAAATTGAAGGCAGCATGACAAGGTGACGACAGAGGATGAGATGATTTGAAGGTATCACTGACTTGATGGACATGAGTTTGAGCAAGCTCCGGGAGTTGGTGATGACAGGGAAGCCTGGTGTGCTGCAGTCCATGGGGTTGCAAAGTCGGACATGACTGAGCAATTAACTGAGATTTAAGCCACTAAATTTGTTGTAATTTATCATACAGATAAAATAATACATATCAACAGTTATATTATTTGGAGTGGATAGCATATATAGGTTGAACCATATGAAATTTCTGATCTTTAAACACTTTTATTACAAAAAAATAATGGAAATTTCATAGAGTTCAATGCATCCACATGCTGATTAGTTAATTCTTTGTGGTTGTAAGATTGAGATTCTCAGCAACTAAAGGACACCTGCAGTTGCCTGCTGCTCTCTGTAGGTAGTTCATATGGTAGCTTGTTTCTGTAGAATTAATGGGAGAATCTCTGACTTCTTCTATATCCAACCTCCAAATCTTCTTTCATTGGACTCACTGATAAGGTTAGGCCCACCCAGGGTAATCTCCCTTTTGAGTAACCAAAAGCCAATTGACTAGTTAATTGATGTTAATCAAGTCAATCTTGGACTTCCCAGATGGCACTAGTGGTAAAGAACCTGCCTGCAATGCAGGAGCTTAAGAGATGTGGGTTTGATCCCTAGGATTGAAAGATACCCTGGAGAAGGGCATGGCAACTCTCTCCAGTGTTCAGCCTCGAGAATCCCATGGACAGAGGAGCCTGGCGGACTATGATCCATAGGGTCACAAAGATCAAATTAACTGTAAAATTTGTTTACTTTTCTTATGTTCTATTGCTTAGAAAAAAGTTACACATCTCACCCACGCTCAAGGAGAGGGCATTAAACAAAGCTGTGTATCACTTTAAATTACTCTCCCTTATGAACCAATAGATTTGTTAATAAATATGGGTAAGAACGTAATCTTTAATCCATTATCCAGAAAAGTGAAGTCTCTCAATCTCTGTCTCTCTCCGTCTCTGTTTTTCTCTGTCTTTATTGTCTAGCTTCTATTCCAAGCAGCAGATAATTTTAATTGTAAGTAATTGTCATTCTCTACTCATTCACTTCTCACTTTAATTCTGTGTCACTCTTATTGATGAGATATGTTACTTTTGCCAATATACCTTCTCTCAGTGGCAACCCACTCCAGTATCCTTGCCTGGGAAATCCCATGGACAGAGGTGCCTGGCCGGCTACACTTCCATGGGGTTGCAAAGATGAATTTTTTGGTCACCATAAGAGGGAAAGTGAAAGTCAATCATTTGAGGCTTGAAAGTGAGTATGTCCATTTTGCAAAGAGAACAATCTCCATGATGTGACTCCCATTGTGGGGAAAATGGACACTGAGTGATTTCTTGAGCTAACATTCATGAACATCTTTCAAGTCTATAACTTCTCAGGCTTTCATTGTTCAACCATTTAGTAGTCTTTCATATAAGAACTACTGTTTATTCATTTATTTTGTGAATATTTGATGGATGTAATAAATCCATGAAACTGACATTCTAGTTGGGGTTAGGGAGAGAAAATAATACAGATATGTGGTGTTTCAAATTGCAATAAGGATTGTGGGAAAAGACGTCCCATGATGAGGATTTATAAGAGAGATAATAGTTGGAAAGCGCCTTGGAATTTCAGTGTGTTCAAGAAAAATCTAGTAGAAGGCAACATGGGAGCAAAAATCAGAAGCAGGTAAGGGGTTATGTTAGTCTACAACATGAAGAGAGATTTTCAACTGGAGAAGAAAACAATACAAATTCCTGAGGCAAAAACAATACGAAAGAAGGAAACGATGCAAATACTTTTTTGAGGAGCTACAAAAAAGACCCAGAGTATGTACAGCAGGAATCAAAGGGAAATTCATAGAATATGAAGTGGGTAATCAAGATGATGTGTGTTGAGACTGCAGTTAATTCCTGATGAATTGTTTTGATGGAGACAACAGAAATGCAAAGTAATCCAGATAATGTTCTTTTCAGTAGCACCACCACTGCTTGTTTAAATGTGTTCTATGTATTATTCCTAAGAATGCAATGATTTTTTTGTTGTTGTTTTTTCAGCTTGGTTCTAAAAACATATTTAGTTTGTAAGATGAGCCATTTCTTCTCTTTTTCCCTTTCTGTGTGTGTGCCCAGGTATGTTGAAGATTGCAGAAAGGGGACAAATATTTATTGAGAACTTGTACTGGCAAGCCACTGTGTATGTGTGTGTGTGTGTGCTCAGTCTTTCAGTTGTGTCTGACTCTTTGTGATTTCATGCACTGTAGCCCACCAGGCTCCTCTTTCCATGGGATTTTTCAGGCAAGAATACTGGAATGGATTGCCATTTCCTCCTCAGGGGATCTTCCCAACCCAGGAATCAAACCCATGTTTCCTCGGTCTCCTGCATTGTAGGCAGATTTTTTAACCTGCTGAGCCATCAGGGAAGCACAATTTTCATGAATTGGAATAATTACTAATCACAATGTTAGAGATGAATCACCCTGGGGAGGGGGCTGGGTCAAAAAGGTACACAATGACATACTGATACACATTTTGCATAGCAGTTTCAAATTTAGATCTGTCTTTGAAATCCATGATGCTGCAATGTTTGAAGGAGGATTCAGTGAACAGGGAGAGCTAACTTTATACCTCTAACTATATATTTATATTAATATAAGTTATGACCAACCTAGATAGCTTATTGAAAAGCAGAGACATTACTTTGCCAACAAAGGTCCGTCTAGTCAAGGCTATGATTTTTCCAGTGGTCATGAATGGATGTGAGAATTGGACTGTGAAGAAAGCTGACAGCTGAAGAATTGATGCTTTTGAAGTGCGGTCTTGGAGAAGACTCTTGAGAGTCCCTTGGACTGCAAGGAGATCCAACCAGTCCATTCTGAAGGAGATCAGCCCTGGGATTTCTTTGGAAGGAATGCTGCTAAATCTGAAACTCCAGTACTTTGGACACCTCATGCGAAGAGCTGACTCATTGGAAAAGATTCTGATGCTGGGAGGGATTGAGGACAGGAGGAAAAGGGGATGACAGAGGATGAGATGGCTGGATGGCATCCCCGACTCAATGGACGTGAGTTTGAGTGAACTCCCGAAGATGGTGATGAACAGGGAGGCCTGGTGTGCTGCAATTCATGGGGTCGCAAAGAGTCGGACACAACTGAGCGACTGAACTGAACTGAACTGATGCTATATATAAGTATAAACACACATGCATTCATAAAATGTATATAAGGTGAGATATAAACCAAAGACAATGTCAAATTAAAATGAGATTTGGATACGTATACCCCAATATTCATTGCAGCACTATTTACAATAGCTAGAATGTAGAAGCAACCTAGATGTGCATCAGCAGATGAATAGATAAGGAAATTGTGGAATATAACTCAGCTATAAAAAGGAACTCATTTGAGTCAGTTCTAATGAGGTGGACGAACCTAGAGCCTATTATACAGAATGAAGTAAGTGAGAAAGAGAAAGACAAATACCATATATTAACACATAAATATAGAATCTAGAAAGATGATACCAATGATCCTATGTGCAGAGCAGCAAAGGAGACATAGATGTAAAGAACAGTCTTTTGGACTCAGTGAGAGGAGAGGGCAGGGTGATTTGAGAGAATGGCTTTGAAACATACACATAACCATATGTAAAAATGATAACCAGTGTGAGTTTGATGTATGATGCAGGGAACCCAAAGCCTGTGCTCTGTGGCAACCCAGAGGGATAGGGTGGGGAGGGAAGATGGGGGAGGGTTCATGATGGTAGGGACACATGTTTACCTATGGCTGATTCATATTGATGTATAGCAAAAACCAAAACAATATTGTAATTATCCTCCAATTACAATAAATATATATATTTTTTAACAAGGAAAATGAGATTTGGTAGATGTCTTCCAGATGAAACCATAAAATGTAATAAAGTGAATAATAAAACATATTAATCAGAAAACTAAAAAAAAATAAAGAAGTTTGGGAATGAGGGAGATTTTTTTAAATGGTGGTGGAGGGCATAGTAATTACATTAACTCTGAAAGACAGTGCAGCGTCAGGAATCAGTAGGGTAGTAGATGTGCCCAAGTCGTGTGCGGAAGGAGTGCTGTGGGAAGCAAAGGGGAAGAAACAGCTGTTTAAAATGGCACATAACAAGTCACTGAAACTGACTACAATTGACTCTAGAATGGCTTCATCACAGAGTGAAACCGTGGAAGTCTGCCCGAGTTGTGTTCTTCGGAATATTCTGAACATTATGACTTTTCTAAGAAGATACCAAGTGCCACTGGCTTTTCTTCTAGCTGAGTGTGGCATCTAGATTTGATAATTAACGCGCTCTTATCTGTCACCACTTTGGGACAGTGAGTACTACCAAGCCTTTGTAACTTGTTAGCCTTTTAGTTCGGAGAAGGCAATGGCACCCCACTCCAGTACTCTTGCTTGGAAAATCCCATGGACAGAGGAGCCTGGAAGGCTGCAGTCCATGAGATCGATAAGAGTCGGACACAACTGAGCGACTTCACTTTCACTTTTCACTTTCATGCATTGGAGAAGGAAATGGCAACCCACTCCAGTGTTCTTGCCTGGAGAATCCCAGGGACGGGGGAGCCTGGTGGGCTACCATCTCTGGGGTCGCACAGAGTCGGACACGACTGAGGCGACTCAGCAGCAGCAGCAGCAGTCTTTTAGTTGGGATTTTAAAACACCTGGGGGGAATTATCCTTCCAATCTTCATGTAGCACACTAAGAGGTAGAGAGTTTATCACCTGTCTATTCACTGAGATTCTAACAATAAGCTTTTCAGAAGATCAAAATGGAAGGAACACAGGATTGTGATGGCAGGGAATGCTCAGGTATGCATCCACAGAGAGTACTTTCTGGGTTTGTTTAAAGAAAATGAAACTGTGTGCTTCCAGTGCTCCTGAGACTGTGGTGGGGATTGTGGCTTCAAAGAACAGTGATCACAGCTCCATGGTTACCATGATGCAGGAACCAGTGAGCCTGAGAAGAAAGCAACTACCTTTGTGTGAAGAAAAACAATCCTGGCAACAAAGGTTGTCAACCTTGGGATTGGATTTTTTAATTATATGGTATAATCTGTTCCAGTGGAACCCTTTATAAATAGAACAGCATTTAATATGTTAATTTATATTTTAAATTAAATTTTTATAAATATGTATGTAAATCTATTATAAATTACTTTATATTTTTAAATTAAAATATATTAACATGCTAATACACTCTATAGGAGAGTAGAAGTATGACTCCACATGAGGAACATTACAAATTAGTTGACTACCATAGATTTTTCCATAGACAATTTAGATCTAATTGTGGATAATTATTAATAACAAATAATTATTGATAACCTAATGTATATGATAAGCCATTTTTTATTATTGCATTTGCCTTGTTCATGGTTCTCAGTTTCCTACAATGTACATTTCCTCACCATGACCTTATTTCCTAACCCATTTTTTCTAAGCCTCTAAAACCCCCAGCTACTTCAATGATTAACTTAGTATAGTGTATTCATATCTGTTCATTGGTATTGTGAGCTATTCGGAGCTTCCCTGGCATTTTAGAGGTCAATGCAGGAGACACAGGCTTGATCCCTGGTTCGGGAAGATCCCTTGGAGGAAGAAATAGCAACCCACTTCAGTACTCTTGCCTATAAAATGCCATGGACAGAGCAGCCTGGCGGGTGACAGTCCATGAGGTGACAAAGAATGGAACAGTACTGAACAGCTGAGCATGGGCATGAGTTACTCAGTTTCTATTTCATGACATAGTCTCGTTCTCTATCCTTGCCTCCATCTATACTTCATATCACAAACTCTAGGTTACCTGTCTGGGGAAGATCCCTAAGTCCCCACTTTCTGCAGGTTTTTGTCAGTTCAGTCTTCCAGTCATGTCTGACTCTTTGCAACACCATGAACCGCAGCCCATTAGGCTTTCCTGTCCATCACCAACTCCTGGAGCTTTCTCAAACTCATGTCCACTGAGTCAGTGATGCCATTCAACCATCTCATCCTCTGCCATTTCCTTCTCCTCCTGCCTTCAATTTTTCCCAGCATCAGGAACTTTACCAGTAAGTCACATCAGGTAGCCAAAGTATTGGAGTTTCAGCTTCAGTATCAGTCCTTCCAATGAATATTCAGGACTGATTTCCTTTAAGATTGACTGGTTGGATCTCCTTGTAGCTCAACGGACTCTCAAGAGTCTTCTCCAACACCACAGTTCAAAAGCATCAATTCTTTGGTGCTCAGCCTTCTTCACAGTTCAACTCTCACATCCATACGTGACCACTGGAAAAACCATAGCTTTGACTAGATGGACCTTTGTTGGCAGAGTAATGT
Organism: Bos grunniens; assembly: GCF_055505025.1. Classification (NCBI taxonomy): domain Eukaryota; kingdom Metazoa; phylum Chordata; class Mammalia; order Artiodactyla; family Bovidae; genus Bos; species Bos grunniens. Next base: position 22,772,373 of record NC_141166.1, read on the forward strand.
CTCTGCTTTTCAATATGCTGTCTAGGTTGGGCATAGCTTTTCTTCCAAGGAGCAGGAGTCCTTTAATTTCATGGCTGCAGTCACCATCTGCAGTGATTTTGGAGCCTCCCAAAATAAAGTCTGCCACTGTTTCCCCATATATTTGCCATGAGGTGATTGGACCGGATGCCATAATCTTTGTTTTCTGAATGTTGAGTCTTAAGCCAACTTTTTCACTCTCCTCTTTCACTTTCTTCAAGAGGCTCTTTAGTTCTTCTTCATTTTCTGCCATAAAGGTGGTGTCATCTGCATATCTGTGGTTATTGATATTTCTCCTGACAATCTTGATTCCAGCTTGGGTTTCATCCAGCCCAGATTTCACATGATGTACTCTTCATATAAGTTAGATAAGCAGGGTGACAATATACGGCTGTGATGTACTCCTTTCTTGATTTGGAACCAGTCTGTTGCTCCATGTCCGGTTCTAACTGTTGCTTCTTGACCTTCATAGGGATTTCTCAGGAGGCAGGTAAGGTGGTCTGGTATTCCCATTTCTTGAATAATTTTCCACAGTTTGCTGTGATCCACACAGTCAAAGGCTTTGGTGTAGTCAATAAAGCAGTAGTAGATGTTTTTCTAGAACTCTCTTGCTTTGTTGATGATCCAACGGATGTTGGCAATTTGATCTCTGGTTCCTCTGCCTTTTCTAAATCCATCTTGAACGTATAGAATTTCATGGTTCACATACTGATGAAGCCTGGCTTGGAGAATTTTGAGCATTAATTTGCTGGCATGTGCTGCTGCTGCTGCTAAGTCATGTCCAACTCAGTGTGACCCCAGAGCAGGCAGCCCACCAGGCTACCCCGTCCCTGGGATTCTCCAGGCAAGAACACTGGAGTGGGTTTCCATTTCCTTCTCCAATGCATGAAAGTGAAAAGTAAAAGTGAAGTCTGTCAGTTGTGTCTGACTCTTCATGACCCCATGGACTGCAGCCTAACAGGTTCCTCCATCCATGGGGTTTTCCAGGCAAGAGTACTGGAGTGGGTTGCCTTCTCCATGTTGGCATGTGAGATGGGTGCAATTGTGTGGTACTTTGAACATTCTTTGGCATTGCTTTTCTTTGGGATTGGAATGAAAACTGACCTTTCCAATCCTGTGGCCACTGCTGAGTTTTCCAGGTTTGCTGGCACATTGAGTGAAGCACTTTCACAGCATCATCTTTTAGGATTTGAAATAGCTCAACTGGAATTCCATCACCTCTGCTAGCTTTGTTCATGGTGATGCTTCCTAAGGCCCACTTGACTTTGCATTCCAAGATGTCTGGCTCTAGGTGAGTGATCACACCTAGATTTGTGTAATCCTCCTCTGTATTATTTATTTTCATTGCATATTTTAGATAGCTGCATACTTCTCTCAACACTGAAGTTCAAAGAGACAAATACTACATTTTCTCATCTTTCAATCATTGTATAATTACTACAATACATACACAAAAGCATGTGACATCATGGGTATTCTGAAATACGTGCTTAAGTATGTATCAATAATATACTTACTTAAAAATTCTTTCAGACCTACTCTTTGATAGCCCACATCACTTGGCATGGACTCTACTGTGGAAATGTCTCAACTATTTTTTTTTCTGATTTTACTGTCTAATACAAGACCCCCTTCATTTTTATTTAGAATTTTGAAGTAACCTTCTAACTAGTTGGGCTCCCCTGATAGTTCAGTTGGTAAAGAATCCACCAGCAATGCAGGAGACCCCAGTTTGATTCTTGGGTTGGGAAGATCCCTTGGAAAAGGGAAAGGCTACCCACTCCAGTATTCTGGCCTGGAGAATTCCATGGGCTGTATAGTCCATGGGATCAGAAAGGGTCTTACATGACTGAGCACCTTTCACTTTTACTTTACTTTCTAACTAGTTGTCATGTCTTCAGAGCATCCTCTTTCCAAAATCAGATAATCATAGCTGTTATTTTCAAAAGATCTAGATATATCAATCTCAAAAATATACCAATCTCTAACACCACCACCAAAAAACTACTTTGATGTGCCCTCAGCAAATATTCAACCAAGAATGAAGAATGTTGGTGGATGGAGCAGGGTGAACTGACAAGTGAAAATCAGCTGTGCTGATAATCAGAAAGAGTAGAATAGGCATTGCTGACAACCAGACTAAAAATAAGAAAGGCAAAAAGGCAACATGGTTGTCTGAGGAGGCCTTACGCTGAGAAAAGAAAAGAAGCTAATCACAAGGCAGAAAACGAAAGATATACCCATATGAATGCAGAGTTCCAAAGAATAGCAAGGAGAGATGAGAAAGCCACCCTCAATGATCAATGAAAAGAAATAGAGGAAAACAATGGAATGGGAAAGGCTAGAGATCTCTTCAAGAAAAGTAGAGATTCCAAGAAAATATTTCATGCAGAGATGGGCACAATAAAAGACAAATTGTATGGACCTAACAGAAGCAGAAGATATTAAGAAGAGGTGGCAAGAATACACAGAAGAACTATATAAAGAAAGATATTCATGACCCAGATAACCATGATGGTGTGATCACTCACCTAGAGCCAGAAATCATGGAATGCAAAGTCAAGTGGACCTTAGGAAGCATCATAGTAAAGCTAGTGGAGGTGACAGAATTCCAGTGGAGCTTCAAATCCTATAAGATGTTGCTGTGAAAGTGCTGCACTCAATATGCCAGCAAATTTGGAAAACTCAACAGTGGCCACAGGACTAGAAAAGGTTAATTTTCATTCCAATCCAAAGAAAAGCAATGCCAAAGAATGTTCAAACTACCGCACAATTGCACTCGTCTCACACGCTAGCAAAGTAATGCTCAAAATTCTCCAAGCCAGGCTTCAACAGTACATTAACCATGAATTCCCAGATGTTCAAGCTGGATTTAGAAAAGGCAGAGGAACCAGAGATCAAATTGCCAACATCCGTTAGATATCAAAAAAGTGAGAGAGTTCTGGAGAAACATCTACTTCTGCTGTATTGACTATGTCAAAGCCTTTGACTGTGTGGATCACAGCAAACTGTGGAAAATTCTTAAAGTGATGGGAGCAACAGACTACCTTGCCTGCCTCCTGAGAAATCCCTATGCAGGCCAAGAAGCAACAGTTAGAACCAGACATGGAACAACAGACTGGTTCCATATCAAGAAAGGAGTACATCACAGCTGTATATTGTCACCCTGCTTATCTAACTTATATGAAGAGTACATCATGTGAAATCCAGGCTGGAGGAAGCCCAAGCTGGAATCAAGATTGCTGGGAGAAATATCAATAACCTCAGACACGCAGATGACACCACCTTTATGGCAGAAAGTGAAGAAGAACTAAAGAGCCTCTTGATGAAAGTGAAAGAGAGTGAAAAAGTTGGCTTAAGACTCATCATTCAGAAAACTAAGATCATGGCATCCGGTCCAATCACCTCATGGCAAATAGACGGGGAAACAGTGGCAGACTTTATTTTGGGGGGCTCTAAAATCACTGCAGATGGTGACTGCAGCCATGAAATTAAAGGACTCCTGCTCCTTGGAAGAAAAGCTATGTCCAACCTAGATAGCATATTGAAAAGCAGAGACATTATTACTCTGCCAACAAAGGTCCATCTAGTCAAAGCTATGGTTTTTCCAGTGGTCATGTATGGATATGAGAATTGGACTGTAAAGAAATCTGAAAGCATAAAAGTTGATGCTTTTGAACTGTGGTGTTGGAGAAGACTCTTGAGAGTCCTTTGGACTACAAGGAGATCCAACCAGTCAATCCTGAAGGAAATCAGCCCTGAATATTCATTGGAAGGACTGATGCTGAAGCTGAAACCCCAATACTTTGGCCACCTGATGCAAAGAACTGACTGATTGGAAAGAAAACTCTGATGCTGGGAAAGACTGAAGGCAGAAGGAGAAGGGGATAACAGAGAATGAGATGGTTGGATGGCATCACTGACTCAATGGCCATGAGTTTGAGCAAGCTGGGGGAGTTGGTGATGGACAAAGATGCCTGGCATGCTGCAGTCCATGGTGTTGCAAAGAGTAGGACACAATTGAGCAATTGAACTGAACTGAACTGACAAACAGACTGAAATATTCCCATCAGAAGCAATGCTTAACCCAGAACATCAACAAGATCATGTCGGCAACACCTGATGGAACATACCCCTCATCAGAGCAACTGGAGAGATTACTCTTTCTTTCCCACTATGACTCTAGTCCAACTTTGATTTTTCCACTTCAGGCATATTAAATATTTATTAAGATGCTGCTGCTAAGGTGCTTCATTCATGTCTGACTCTTTGCAACCCCATGGACTTGTAGCCTGCCAGGGATTCCCCAGGCAAGAATACCAAAATCCCAGTCACAAATTAGCCTCTGCTTCTTGACAGTCTCTAATTCATAATTGACCCTGACTATTCTACTTCCTCCTTAAACTCACCAAAGATAAATATAAATCTCGTCAAAAAAAAATCCCTTATTAATCTTCCTACATAGCTATTCCCAGTTTTCTTCTGGAATGTGTTCTCTGTTTCTTCAGCACAATTAATAAACCTAATTTTGGTATGTTTTATAGGAGTGATCCTGTGGGACTTTGAATCTTGACAGGACACACTGAGAATGTTTCAATCACAAGTTACAATTGACCTCCCCCATTTGAGTATATTACTATTTCCCACAGTGAAAACCATTGTCAATAATGATAAATAATGTTTTTGGGAGAATGCTACCCATGAGTTTTGTTTGGAGACAGAAAAGGTGATAAATTAATAGATTTGCAGGAATCTAAGCTAGGTATTTAAGACACTTTATCTAAAAGTCCACCTTTATATCCTCTAGTCATGCGCCTTCCCTGGTGGCTCATCATTAAAGAATCCGTCTGCAATGCAGGAGGCCCTGGTTCGATTCTTGGGTGGGGAAGATCCCCTGGAGAAGGAAATGACAGCCTACTTCAGTATACTTGCTTGAGAAATCCCATGGACAGAGGAGTCTGGCGAACTACAGTCCATGGGGTCACAAGAGTCAGACACGACCTAGTGACTAAATCACCACCACAATCCTCTGGGCATGTGTCTTAAGATTTCTTCACACCAAAAACACACCCTTCCTTCAGACACATAGTTCACTTTCTTGTCACTGAGATGCACAGTCTCTAGTTTATCAATTCTATTACTAATACCCTAGGTGTTAAGTCTGCTTATAGGCCAGCTCAACTCCAATGTTTTTTCTTGGAAATTGTCTCCAATTCTAACATTCTAAGAGAAAGAATCACTTACTCTTCTAGGTTCCCATAACTCAAGAACTTGTATTAAACTTAATTTTGTATATATTCGTTTCCCTATCTGGATTATGAGCCCTTTAGGTTTTATAAGTCTATATCTTTTCACTCTCATACCCAGTACAGTTCTTTGAAAATGTTAACTGCTCAATATACATAATTAATTAGCTTCAGAGGCACTGACCCATGTAACAACACTCTCAAGTAACTTGTTAATAGTCCAGAATTTCAAGCTAGCACTTTAACATAGCAGTCACTTCTGGTTTAAAAACCAGAGGTGGTAGCTTCTCAGGTCATTGTTGATGGGCAAGTTCCCTAATGAGGCCAAATTATAGATCCAAATATTACCACAGAACACCAAGATACAAAGCAGATAAACTTGTCAGGAGGAACAGTTCAATAGATTGTATGGTATCCTAACGTACAGCCTTCTCCCACCCAGGGATTATTGTTAGGAAAATAGGTAGAGTGAGAAAAATAAGAGGATCTGCTTTCCTAAGAAAATACAATAATAATGATCTTGTGCCGGGGACCAGCCCCGGCTGAACCAGGGTATTCGAAGGAGAGACGGCGTAGGCGAAGATCAGGAAACAATTGCTTAATTAAACGTTAATTAAGGATATAAAGAGTAATAGAATGAGGATAGCTCAGTAGGAAAATTCAGTGGAGAAAAGAGGCTGAGATAAGGATAGCTCAGTGAGGAAATTCAGTGTAGAAAAGAGGCTGAATAATTCAGCCAGAAAGTAAGAGAAAGAACGACATGGTGAGACCAAGTTTCGGTGAACAAGGCCCGCACTTTATTTTTCAAAGTAGTTTTTATACCTTAAGTTATGCACAGAGGATAATGGGGGAAGGGGTAGAGTCAGGCAGCAAGCCAGGCTTTCTTCCTGCAAACTTAGCATATGCAAAAGTTAGGTGATTTGCATCATCTTCTGGCCCGGAGGCCTGTTAACATTTTAAGACCTTTTCTTCAGAAAACTTATTTTTCTCTAAAGGTGATTGGTCAGGAGCCACCCTCCAAAAGCATTAGATAAAGTTGCATTCCTACAGAGCAAAGGTGTGGTGGGCTATAACAAGAAAAAGAATTAACTCAAGGGTCCCAGGTTACAAACATTAAAGCTACTATTTACACCAATTATATTAATCAATACACTGCCAGGGACACAGCAGGTAAGGGATATGGAAACTTAGCAGCAAACATTGGCCCAACAAGTGAAAATCCCTTCACCAATACAATTTCTAATCAATCTTTTAACTACTCAAAAGAATCTGTGTTTAGACAGTTTAGAACATCTCCTGCCTCTCACAGTTGGGAGGCTCTGAACAATCACATGAGGCCGGAAAAACCTATTCAGGCAGGCTAGAGGATTTCCAAAGGAGTTTGTAGGTTAAACACTGTCACACCCAGGAATTATTAACTGGAGCTGTAAGCTAACTTTTTTCAGAGAGGTAGTGGGGGACAGCCCCCCCGTAAAGTCAGAGGTGTAGGTGAAAGCACAAAGCAGAAAGTAGGCAGACTCTGGTTTTGGGGGTAGATTGCTCGAGAATTTCCAGGGAGACTCCTGAGGCTTGATCCCGCCTTTGCGTATGCCAAGCCTCCTTCCTCATGACCTTTGTCATGGGTGGAGTTCCTCACGCTGGCTACCGGCAGTGATAGAATTCCAGTTGAGCTATTCCAGATCCTGAAAAGTGCTGCACTCAATATGCAATATGCACTCAATATGCAATATGCCGGCTCCCGGCATCTCCCCCTTTTTTATTTCTTAAAACAGCCAGATGCAGCTCAGTCGCGAGCTTTTGAATGTTCTGCCGAAGAATCCTGACAATACAAGGAAGAATGATTATGAGAAGCAAAACTAGAACTAAAGATATTAGACAGAATGTTTTTTCCAGAAATAAAGTTAGAGAAGGTGAGAAAAAAGTCATTAGCTGCTCCAGCGGTGGTAAAATCCAGTCGACAGCGTTCCAGGGCCTGTATTTGATTATGAAGTTTCCCTAAGTGCAGGCCAATGTCAGAGCTGTTCCAAACACCTGAGATACGATTTTTGATTTTTTCCCATTCATAATCTGTCTCGTTTACCTTTAAAGGTGTCACGCATATCCACCGGTAATCAGCGTGGCAAGACAGAGCCATTTTCACTTTTAAAGCCTGTAACTCAGTCCCAATATGCATTATTGCCTCTTCTAAGGCCTCTACTCTCATCTCCAATTTTCTATCTATAACTTTCTGTGTTGCTAGAGTTAAAGAAACATTTTTAGACATGGTATCAACATATTGGGCAGTATGCACTTGTTGAGTCAATGATATTGCTGCCGCAGTAACAGAAGTAATTGCTGCTATTAAAGCTGATATTCCTAAAATAAGTAAGCCCACAGATCATCGTGATCACATTAAATCTTGTAGTTGTTGTAACACAGCAAGACTATAGTTAACATATCAATAAGTGGTTACATCATAAGATAAGGTGGACGTTGTAACACTACAAAGGAGCAAACATTATATTGAGGGTTTAAACAAGATGAGAGCATGCATTGTTCACAAGTCACTACATTGGGTCCACCAGTGAAAGTCACATGTACATTAAGTTTTCCAGAATCATTGGTAAAGAGAAAAACATAAGGAGAGGGAAGACAAGCCAAAACAGAATGAGTAGAATTATTTTCTGGTTGGAGTTCGCACTGCAGCAGCCCCGTCGGTCGTGCCAGGATCTCGATGTTTATCTTGCCTCCCCTTCCGGCGGGCTCCTCTTTTGTGATCGAAGCAATGGGGGAACTGGATGTCTGGGGGTCTGCAACATGGCGAATCAACCTGTCTTGGATCTAAATTGGAGAATCTGCATCCTGTGGAAAAATGCAAGCACATCCTCGACCGCTAGTTAATAATGGGTCAGGACCCTTCCATTGTCCTGAGATAAGGTCCTTCCATTTGACTAACGGTTTTGCATTCAATTGCTCCAGGCACCAATGACGAAGCATTGCAGTAGTTCCAGCCAGATCAGTATTTAGAATATTTATTATGAAAAGAGCAAGTATTTATTACGAAAAGAGCATGTTGCAAGATTTGATGGGGACAGCTATACTTAAACTCCCCTTCTTTTAGTTTTTGAATTTGGATTTTTAATGTTTGATGCGCTCTTTCCACAATGGCCTGTCCCTGGGGATTATAAGGGATGACAGTATTATGTTTAATTTGAAACTTTATACAAAATTCCTGAAAAGACTTAGACACAGGAGCATTGTCAGTTTTCAGAGCTTTTAGCAGGCTCAAATATGAAAAACAAGTAAAGAGATGTTGTATTACATCTTTAATTGCTTCCCCTGTATGAGCAGTTGCAATAATAACATGAGAAAAGGTGTCTACAGTTAAAGAACAAAGGACAGTTTTCCAAATGAAGAGACATGAGTTACATCCATTTGCCAGAGTACGTTAGGTTTGAGACCGCGAGGATTAACTCCCATAGGTAGACTATTATAAACAGTGGGGCAATATAAGCAAGAACGCACAATCTCTCGAGCAGTCTCTCTGGGAATTTGGAATTGATATCTTAAAGCAGTAGTGTATTGATGATGAAGTGAGTGAGAGGCTCTGGCCTCCTCAATCACAGTAGCCACTGTATTTCTGGTTAACAAGTTAGCCAAATCATTAAAGGCATTTTAAGGGCCGGGCAATCTGGAATGAGCCCAAATGTGTCCAATGAAAAATATTTTGTTTTCCAAATTTGTTGCTGTAATTTAGTTAACAAATGAAATATGGTAGTTTTATTTTCAGGCAAAACCGCAGTTTCAATGTGTGGAAACAACCTGACAATATACTGAGAATCAGAATAAAGGTTAAATTCCTCATCTGCAAACATAGGAAAAGCCTCTATGACTGCTGTTATTTTAGCGCTTTGAGCTGAAGTTTCTTGTGTTTCTAAAACCTTTTGGTGATTTTTAGTAACTATGGAGGCTTTACCGTTTGCTGACCCATCAGTAAAAACTATTTGAGCATTTGGAATAGGAGATTGTTTACATCTGACAGAAAAAATAACTGGATGTCTGGATATAAAATTCAGCAAAACATGCGAGGGTAAATGATGCAAAAATTTTGACCAAAATAGTTTCCTATAGCAATCTGCCAATTTTCAAACATTAGAAGAGCATCAAGTTGTTCCTTATTATATGGAATTACAATTTCTGATGGCTCTTTACCAAATAATTCAATGTTCCACTTTTTTCCTTTAATATCAAAGTAGCTATCAATCCTGGATAAGAAGCCACTACTTTTTTAGTTTGAGCGGAAAGATGGACCCACTCTAGGGGGCCGTTTTGCTATAAAACCAATTTTTTGTCTGGCCACCCCAATTACACCTATGGGGGTTTTATTGCAAAGGAATTATCAAGCAGTTGTCAATTTAATTTTTAAAATTTTTTAAAATTTACATTTTAACAACATAAATTTAGAGATATGTTAATTTAGGTCTAATGTTTAGTTTAGGCCTCTATAAATTTAAATAAATGTATAACCTCCTTATCTCATTTTAGTATACAGATATACCTAAATGTAAAATGTATTTATATATGGCAACAAGTATAAACTTATTGACATACAATATATATAAATCAATATACTTGAATCAATCTTATAATTAATATATTAATTCATATATATTACAGCAATACAACATGCACACAGCCAATACCAACCAACACAAACCAATGTACTGCAGTAATACATGTCACATATATATAATTATACAGCATACAGAACATATATCATCACAGCACATCAATCCATACCAATATCAGCCACACACATTATATTACTGCAATATACATTTAATTATACAGTATATATATAATACATATATTGATTTATATACAAATTAAGTAAGTATAGATCTATAAACAGAATTAGGTATACCTTTATTATGCTTTATTTATACCCATACCTAATTAGGCAAACTGTAGTTAGGCAAATATATTTATATTACGTATTTATAACAATATATAAAGTATTGTTAATTGTACCACCTGTTGATAACTAAGAAATTGAGAAAACCCTTCTCTGAGTATCTCCTATTTGAGACAGCACGTCCCTCCCCCATAGGGTAAAGGGGAGCGTAGGAACTACATACGGTTGGAAAGTTCCACAGGTATCCTCAAACTGCCAATCTAACATTTTTGAACTTTTAACGACTGTGGGGGCTTGAGGGCAAATGAAACAAAATTTGACCCCTGAAATCTATCAGGGCAACTTGCCAATCATCACTATTTTGTAGAAGACTTGCAGTTGATCCTTATTGAATGGAATTACTATATTTGCTACTCTTTTTTTTTTTTCTAAAAAGTTCCACACTTCTTTTTTCCTCCTTTTATAATTAATTGTGCCACTGAGCTAGGATAAGATAAAACTATTTTTCTTGGGGTCACTGGTAGATGGAACCAATGGGCCTTTTTGTCACAATCACCCTGTAGGTGTATGTTTTATGGCAAGAATAATTTAATCTCATCTTTTGGTAGTATTAATCCTAATTAACTGATCATTTAAAGTCGCATCTACTTTAACAAGAGCCAACTCTGTCTCACTAGTCAACTTAGAACTGGAATTAGGGTCACTTTTTAAGCAATTAAACAAAGGCTTTAAATCTGCAGTAGTCAGTTTTAAATGTGGGCATATCCAATTAATGTCCCCTAATAATTTTTGGAAATCATTTAAAGTTAGTAAACAATCTCTCTGCAGCCTCAAAGGGGCATTACCAGTTTTTAAAACTTTTGGCAGACCTAAATATGAGAAGCAAGTAAAGAGGTGTTGCACAACATGTTTATAAGCTTCTCCAGTTATCGTTTTGTAACCTAAATCTGGTCTATAGCTTTTTAGATGACAAGCAACCATCTAATATTTGCTTGAATACTTCCAGCAACGGGGAACTCACTACTCTTGAAGGTTTTAAACTCTCCCTCACCTTTTTCTCTACAGCATTCCCAACCCGCATATCACTTTCTCTAATCTCAACTCATTTTCAGTAGTATGTGTTGGCCAGGAGCTGGGTCAGTCTTTCCCAGCAATGTTAAGAGACGTCTGTTCCTGTGTCTAATAGCCCTGACATTTTATTTTCTTGAATTAAAAGATCTTTTAAAGGCCTTGGAGCTGTAATTTCCTGCACCCAAAAAGCTAGATCACTAGATCTAAATGCTCTGTGGCTCTTAGCTTGAGAAGTCAAGTTTTTTCCTGCCTGATAAGGTAAAAGCAAAAACTGTGTTATTCTTTGACCTTTATTAATTTGCACAGTTTTGGTAAGCGGCGAGATCAAAACTATAATTTCTCCAATATAATCAGAATCTACCACACCATACACCACCGAAATTTCTTGAAAAGAAAGCGAGCTACACCCTAGCACAAGTCCTACAATGCCCTCAGGAAGAGGGGCCAGCCACTCCCCTTGGAATCCGAGCAACCGGCATATCAGGGGTTAATATTGTTGCTATATCCCTTTACCCTCCGCTTTTTTCTTAGCCTGGGTGAGACCCCCCCCCCCCCGAGGGGGTTTTCTCCAAGGAGCACTGCATATTGTGCACGCAGTCTGTTTTAAAATCTCCACTGTTCAAAAAACTTTTTATCTTCCTCAGGCTTAGACAACACTTTGAGAGGCTTTGGGGGCAAAGTGGGGAACTCTTGGGCCCTGGAAGGCGCAAACGGAGGCGGCAGCAATGGCCTTAAATCAGAAAGTGGTGGATAAGTTGTTTGTTTTTTTTTTTTTTTTAAGGTTTGCGCAGGGGGGGTGGGGGGGAGGGGGAGCTCACCAGGGCACCTGGTCTCAGCGTCTCTTACAGTCTCTCTCTTCCTCTCTTCCTGCTTTTCTCACTTTTTTCTCCCCCTTCATTTTTCGCTACCCTTCTCTTTCCTTCGTTTCTTTCCCTTTACCCTCTTTCTCTCTTTTTCTTCCCTCCTCCCTCTCTTTCTCTCTGTATCTCTTTTTCTAACTTCCTTTCTTCCTTTCTCAATCTTGCTGCATTCCCTGATTCCTTCCTTCTCTGTTCCTTTCTCCTTTTCACTCTTTAGCTTTTTCTCTATCTTTAGATCTTTCTCTATTTTTTCTTTCTTTTTTTTTTACTTTTTTTTTTTTAATTTTTTTCTCTTTTTATTTATTTATTTTTTTTGCTTGGGTGAGGCCCCCCTGAGGGGGTTTTCTTCAAGGAGCAGGCTCTGTATATTGTGTATTTTTTAAAAGCTCCTGTGTTTAAAAGAAATCTTTTTTATCTTTTTCAGCTTTAGGCAATGCTCTGGGAGACTCTGGATGTAAACTGGGGAATTTTTAGGCCCTGGGAGGTGCAAGCGGAGGTGGAGTAGTCGCCTTAAATCAGAAATTGTTGGATAAATTTTTAAAGGTTTGTGTAGAGGGGGAGGGGGCTCGCCAGGGCGCCCGGCCGCAGCGTCCTGTAAGCCCTCTCCTTCCTCCGGAGGTAGAGCACAGTCTCCCTCCTTTTCTTCGTCAATGGCAGAAAATATGATCTGCGCAGAAGGTGGAGACCCACTACCATCCACCGCTATAGCCTCTCCCATAGACTATCCCACAGCCTCATGACGAGGGTCCAGAACATTTTTAATCATATTTATAGGATAAGTTTTTAGTTGTTTTTTACCTTCACCCAAGTATCTAAATTAACAGTAGCCTCTTTAACAGTTTCAAGATTACTTGTATAAAGAGTTGCCATTCTTAGTTTCGTGTTACCCATGTCAGAAAATTAAGTATAATAGAAGATAAAGCTTTTAGCTTTTAAAAGATCAGGCTCTTCTTTGGCCTTTTAACTCTAGAAACCGTTTTCTCTCTCTAAGTCTAACTCTTTAACACTTTCAACACTTCCCACTCCTCTCGCCCTGTCTATCCTACAGGGGGGTCCGCGGCACCCTCGAGTGGGGTCCTAGCCGTCCCGAACCCTGGAAGAACAATAGGGCTGATGACCCAGATTGTTCCGGGGGAGGAGCAGTAGGCTGATGGCCCAAACTGTTCCAAGGGAGGAGCAGTAGGGCTGGTCACCCAAACTGCTCCGTGGGGGAACAAGAGGGCTGGTGACCCAGTTGTTCCGAGAACGGGGAGCAATAGGGCTGATGGCTCTGATTGCTTTGGGGAGCTTACCTTCGAAAGTCCCTGTTCGGGCGCCACCTGGCCTTGTTCACCGAAACTTGGTCTCACCATGTCGTTCTTTCTCTCACCTTCTGGCTGAATTATTCAGCCTCTTTTCTACACTGAATTTCCTCACTGAGCTATCCTTATCTCAGCCTCTTTTCTCCACTGAATTTTCCTACTGAGCTATCCTCATTCTATTACTCTTTATATCCTTAATTAACGTTTAATTAAGCAATTGTTTCCTGATCTTCGCCTACGCCGTCTCTCCTTCGAATACCCTGGTTCAGCCGGGGCTGGTCCCCGGCAATCTTGTTCTTTTGTCTCCCATCACTCTTGAAACTTGGATACTTAGGTTGAAATACACACCAAAAATATCATTTTTTTTGGTCAAAAATTATCAAATGTCATCAACATTCTGTGGTCCAAAACAATCCATACTTCCTAAGTCTAGCCTGTGCTGTGACAATTGAGCTGATTAGGTTGTACCTTTTTTGTTTCATTTTAATTTGAAAGATGTACTCTTATGATGAAAATGAGATTTCACATTGGATTTAGTTATCCCCCGTTTCCATAGCAACAAATATACACACACTGCACTAAAGGAATACTTTCTGCAAATGTAAGAGATGATTCTTAACCATTTGCTATTTATTTTTATTGATTTCACACTGAGAGTTTTTTTGACCTTGACCTTCATTGCATTAAGTATACTAAAACAACCAAATTGACAATAGTTATCATCTTAGAGATTTTTATCATACTGCTCCTGATCCATAAATATATCATTAAAGTTTAGAAATAAGGCCTAATCATGATGTACAATGTATTTTGTTGTAGTGAATTCATCTTAGATTATTGCCAACAAAATAGTCTTTTTCTAAAATATCAGATCAGGGTTGTTCTTATTCAGAATCATTTCACAAATATGTGATCTTACAGCATGGGTACTGAGACCAGAGAAGACAGTTTCAGTGTACTATTCTGATAAAGTTGATAAAAATATTTTAAAATAATTTAAAATAATATTTATAACATTCAGCCATAAAATTTAACTGCTTTATATTGTATTTCCATATTTTGCTACTTGAGAAATGTTATTACTAGGAAAGAGATTATAATCTAGGAAATTGATTACATTTTGGTCTCTTTACATTTAAAGATTTTTTTTCTTATATATTTCTCTCTGTTCTTCCTAGAAATCCTTGGCTCAGACATTTGCTTACTTTTCCATTAGTAATAACTACAAGTTGTTCAGTTCAGTTCAGTCGCTCAGTCGTGTCCAATTCTTTGCAACCCCATGAACTGCAGCACTCCAGGCCTCCCTATCCATCACCAATTCCCAGAGTCCACCCAAACCCATGTCCATCGAGTTGGTGATGCCATCCAGCCATCTCATCCTCTGTCATCCCCTTCTCCCGCCGTCAATCTTTCCCAGCATCAGGGTCTTTTCCAATAAGTCAGCCCTTCGCATGAGGTGGCCAAAGTATTGGAGTTTCAGCTTCAGCATCAGTCCTTCCAATGAACACCCAGGACTGATCTCCTTTAGGATGGACTGGTTGGATCTCCTTGCAGTCCAAGGGACTCTCAAGAGTCTTCTCCAACATCACAGGTCAAAAGCATCAATTCTTCAGTGCTCAGCCTTCTTTATAGTCCAACTCTCACATCCATACATGAACACTGGAGAAACCATAGCCTTGACTACAAGTTAAGGGTGACAGTAAAGTTAGCATAAGTAAGTGAACACAGAGTTCTAAGTCACATGTTGATGGAACAAAGTATAAATATACAATTGTAAGATAAAAAATTAGATTTTTAATTATTGTATAAACATGTGTGATGTTAATAATACTCTGGGTGCCTGCAAGACCCAGCAACACTTATTTTTAACCTTATGTATTTAAAGTTTTTGGAAAAACATACTGCTACTGCTGCTGCTAAGTCACTTCAGTCATGTCCGACTCTGTGCGACCCCACAGACGGCAGCCCACCAGGCTCCCCCGTCCCTGGGATTCTCCAGGCAAGAACACTGGAGTGGGTTGCCATTTCCTTCTCCAATGCAGGAAAGTGAAAAGGGAAAGTGAAGTCGCTTAGTCGTGTCCGACTCCTAGCGACCCCATGGACTGCAGCCCACCAGGCCCCTCCATCCATGGGATTTGCCAGGCAAGAGTACTGGAGTGGGTTGCCATTGCCTTCTCTGGGAAAAATATACTAGTTTTTGTAAATAAAATTTTTGAAAAAAATAGTTTTAGATTTATGTAAAACTTGTAAAGATAATACAGAGTTTCCACATACTTTGTACCCAGAGTTTCCTATTATTAGCATGTTGTAACAGTATTAGATATTGTCCCAGTTAATGAACCAATGTTGATACATTACTATTCACTAAAGTTAATACTGTTTTCAGATTTCACTAATGTTTACCTTATGGCCTTTTTCTGTTAACAGAATCCCATTCACAGTACATTATATTTAGTCATCAAAATCATATCTCCTATGCTTTCTTTCATTGTGAAAATTTCTGGGATTTTCCTTGTTTTTGATGATCTTGACAGTTTTTGAAGAATACTGATCAGTTATTTTATAGAATGTTCCATGGTTGGGATTTGTCTGCTGTTGTGTTTTGAGGAAAAGACCACTTGAAGATTTCTCCATTGTAAAATTGGTATTTTATCCCCTTTCAATACTGCAGTCTTTGGAGGGAAGTCATCATGTTAAGCCCATATTCAAGGAGTGGCGAGGACAGAGTATCCACAAAAATTATTTAGAACTCCTCTGCATGAGAATTTTTTCTAATTCATTTATTTTTCCCTATTAGTTAAATATTCAGGCTAGGCTTTTGGTTATTTACTTTTACACTGGCTACAATCCAACACTAATTTATTTATTTCACTAAAATTGTTCTGTCATCAGCCATTGGGAATTCTTTCCAATGGTTCCTGTGTCCCTTTGACATATCTCCATTCAGCTTTTTTTTTAGCACTTCACACATTTTGCCACTGTAGCATGTTCCAGGTTAGATGTTATAGATCTAATGTTATAGGAAGACTTAGCACTAGAATCATTTTCTAGAGAATATATTAGAAACAAAGACACCTATGTGTGCTCCATGCTGAGGAGACATAGCTGCTTATGCTGCTGCTACTGCTAAGTTGCATCAGTTTTGTCCGACTCTGTGTGACCCCATAGACGGCACCCAACAGGCTCCTCCGTCCCTGGGATTCTCCAGGCAAGAATACTGAGTGGGTTGCCATTTCCTTCTCCTAGCTGCTTCTAGGGCTCCTTAATTGAAATAGCAAAGAAATGTATGTATGTATATTAATCTCTGGACTTACAAATATCTATACATATTTTAATATCTATTTATCTATATTTGTATTAGGCAACCCACGTGCTCAGTGGTTAAGAATCTGCCTGCCCAAGCAAGAGACACAAAGAGATGTGGATTTGATTCCTGGGTCAGGAAGATCCTCTGGAGAAGGAAATGACAACCCACTCCAATATTCTTGCTAGAAAATACCATGGGCAGAGGAGCCTGGAAGGCTACAGTCCATGGAGTCACAAAGAGTAGGACACAGTTGAATGATGGAGCCCTCACACATACACACACACACACACACACACATATTTGTATTAAGTTAAACATATTTATGAAATGTTCCCTTGGTATCTCTAATTTTCTTGAAGAGATCTCTAGTCTTTCCCATTCTGTTGTTTTCCTCTATTTCTTTGCATTGATCACTGAGGAAGGCTTTCTTATCACTGCTTGCTATTCTTTGGAACTCTGCATTCAGATGCTTATATCTTTCCTTTTCTCCTTTGCTTTTCACTTCTCTTCCTTTCACAGCTATTTGTAAGGCCTCCTCAGACAGCCATTTTGTTTTTTTTGCATTTCTTTTCCATGGGGATGGTCTTGATCTCTGTCTCCTGGACAATGTCATGAACCTCCGTCCATAGCTCATCAGGCATTCTATCTATCAGATCTAGGTCCTTAAATCTATTTCTCACTTCCACTGTATAGTCATAAGGGATTTGATTTAGATCATACCTGAACGGTCTAGTGGTTTTCCCTACTTTCTTCAATTTAAGTCTAAATTTGGCAATAAGGAGTTCATGATCTGAGCCACAGTCAGCTCCTGGTCTTGTTTTTGTTGACTGTATACAGCTTCTCAGTCTTTGGCTGCAAAAAATATAATCAATCTGATTTCGGTGTTGACCATTGATACCAAGGGAACATTTCATGTAAAGATGGGCTCGATAAAGGACAGAAATGGTATGGACCTAACAGAAGCAATAGATATTAAGAAGAGGTGGCAAGAATACACAGAAGAACTGTACAAAAAAGATCTTCATGACCAAGATAATCACGAGGGTGTGATCACTCACTTAGAGCCAGACATCCTGGAATGTGAAATCAAGTGGGCCTTAGAAAGCATCACTACAAACAAAGCTAATGGAGATGATGGAATTCCAGTGGAGCTATTTGAAATCCTGACAGATGATGCTGTGAAAGTGCTGCACTCAATATGCCAGCAAATTTGGAAAACTCACCAGTGGCCACAGGACTGGAAAAGGTCAGTTTTCATTCCAAACCCAAAGAAAGGCAATGCCAAAGAATGCTCAAACTACCACACAATTGCACTCATCTCACATGCTAGTAAAGTAGTGCTCAAAATTCTCTAAGCAAGGCTTCAGCAATACATGAACTGTGAACTTCCAGATGTTCAAGCTGGTTTTAGAAAAGGCAGAGGAACCAGAGATCAAATTGCCAACATCTGCTGGATCATCAAAAAAGCAAAAGAGTTCCAGAAAAACATCTACTTCTGCTTTATTGACTATGCCAAAGCTTTTGACTATGTGGGTCACAATAAACTGTGGAAAATTCTGAAAGAGATGGGAATACCAGACCACCTGACCTGCCTCTTGAGAAACCTATATGCAGGTCAGGAAGCAACAGTTAGGACTGGACATGGAACAACAGACTGGTTCCAAATAGGAAAAGGAGTACCTCAAGGCTATATATTGTCACCCTGCTTATTTAACTTACATGCAGAGTACATCATGAGAAACGCTGGGCTGGAAGAAGCAAAAGCTGGAATCAAGATTACCGGGAGAAATATCAATACACTCAGATATGCAGATGACACCACACTTATGGCAGAAAGTGAAGAGGAACTAAAAAGCATCTGATGAAAGTCAAAGTGGAGAGTGAAAAAGTTGGCTTAAAGCTCAACATTCAGAAAACGAAGATCATGGCATCTGGTCCCATCACTTCATGGCAAATAGATGGGGAAACAGTGTCAGACTTTATTTTTTTGGGCTCCAAAATCACTGCAGATGGTGACTGCAGCCATGAAATTAAAAGACGCTTGCTCCTTGGAAGAAAAATTATGACTAAACTAGATAGCATATTGAAAAGCAGAGACATTACTTTGCCAACAAAGGTCCATCTAGTCAGTTCAGTTCAGTTCAGTCGCTCAGTCATGTCCGACTCTTTGCGACCCCATGAATCCGCACGCCAGGCCTCCCTGTCCATCACCATGTAGGGATGTGAGAGTTGGACTGTGAAGAAAGCTGAGTGCCGAAGAGTTGATGCTTTTGAACTGTGGTGTTGGAGAAGACTCTTGAGAGTCCCTTGGACTGCAAGGAGATCCAACCAGTCCATTCTGAAGGAGATCAGCCCTGGGATTTCTTTGGAGGGAATGATGCTGAAGCTGAAACTCCAGTACTTTGGCCACCTCATGCGAAGAGTTGACTCATTGGAAAAGACTCTATGCTGGGAGGGATTGGGGGCAGGAGGAGAAGGGGACGACAGAGGATGAGATGGCTGGATGGCATCAATGACTTGATGGACGTGAGTCTCAGTGAACTCCGGGAGTTGGTGATGGACAGGGAGGCCTGATGTGTTGCGATTCATGGGGTCACAAAGAGTTGGACATGACTGAGTGACAGAACTCAACTGAACCGAAATATATTTATTCCAGGGGCTTCCCCAGTGGCTCAGTGGTAGAAAATCCACCTGCAATGCAGGGGACACAAGAGATGAGGGTTCGATCTCTGCATCAGGACGATCCCCTGAAGGAGGGCATGACAACCCACTCCAGCTCTCTTGTTGGGAAAATCCCATGCACAAAGGAGCCTAAAGGGTTATGGTCAATAAGGTTGCAAAGAGTTGGACACAACTGAAGTGACTGAGCACACAGCACATATTTATGCTGAATTTCCAACTCTAATCCATTACCAGACTATTCATTCTAACTCCCTCCTTGCTCATCTATAATTTCCTACTCCAGCATGAGAATATTGACTTTCATCACCTAGTTAACTGCTCAGTTCCAGTACACATGTGGAGTTTTTCAAAATAGTTAACTGATTCCCTCATAAGAAACAATCTTATCAAATGCAGTTTAGTATATACAGTTTCTTTTGTCTTTTACATTCTTCCATTGTTTCCAAAATTACTTAGTACCTTCCCTGCAAACATCTTCAAAGAAGTTATTTAATGCATTAGTAATTTGGAGTATAATTCCATACTTTTGTCTCTATCTGCCTTAATCTACAAAGTAATGTTTTATATATGCACATATTAAGATTCATTGTTTTTGCTATAAAGTCCTGTGATTTTTTGGCAAATCCTTTATGTCCATAAATATGCTATCAAATAGAATAGTTTCAATGCCCTAAAAAGCCCCACATGCTTTACTTATTTAACTTTTTATTGTCCCCAGGCCCCTGGGAACCATTGATATTTTTATTAATTTTATAGTTTATATTTTCTAGAATGTCATAAATGGAGTCATATATTAAACAAGCCTTTCAGATTGATTTCTTTACCTTAGCAATATACTTTTAAGATTCATTCATGCTTTTTTGTGTCTTGCCGAATAATATTTCATTGTTTGGATATACCACAGTTTGTTTATCCATTCACTTATTAAAAGATATTTTAAATAAAATGGTGATAAACTTGTGTGTGTAGGATTTTGTGTGAACATAACTTTTTAAATCGGTTGGGTAAATACGTAGGATCACAGCTGCTGTATATGGTGAATGGTGAAACCATCTGCAGAGCTCACTGTGCTGTTTTACATACTACCAGAAACGAGTGAGCGTTCCTGTTTCTCTACATCCTTGCAAGTAACTTTTATTGTCAAGTTTTGAATTCAAGCCATTCCAAAACTTGTATCTCATTGTTATAATTTCATTTCCCTAACGACAAATGATATTGAACATTTTTTCATAGACTTTTAAACTGTGTATTTTCTTTAGGGAAGTGTCTGTTCGGATTATTTTGCCCATTTCCTAAGTTGGATTGTGTGTTTTCCGATTGTTGAAATAGAGTTCTTTACATATTTTGGTTACAAGTCATTGCTCAGGTATATATTTTGCTAGTAGTCTTTCCTAGGTTGTGATTACTTATCATCTCATTCTCATATAGTGTTTTTCACAGATGCAAATTAAATTTAATAAGCTACAAATTATCGGTCATTTTTATTTCATCGATGGTAGTTTTGTGTTGTATCTAAAAACATGTCACGAAACACAAGGCCATCTAGATTTTATGTTTTCTTCTAAAAATTATAAGTCAGTCAGTCAGTCTAAAAATTGTAGTTTTTCCATTTATGTCTTCCATAAATTTTCAGTTAATTTTTTCTATAACATGCAAGAGATGTACCTAAGGTTTTTCCTTTTATTAGAAAGATATGACTTCCAATAGTTCTAGCAACCATTCGATGAAAATACTATCCTTTCTCTATTGAATTGCTTTTACATCTTTGTCAAAAATGATTTGAATATACTTGTTGAGTTTTAAATGTTGGTTGTTTCACCAATACTACTTTCTAGATTATTATAGCTTTATAATATATTTAAAGTGAATAGTATAAATTCTCCAACTTTGTTCTCATTTTTTAATATTCTACGTTATTCCAAGTTGTTTGCTGTTACATATAATTTTCAGAATCATTTTGTTGATATCTATAAAATAGCTTGCAGGGACTTTGATCAAAATTGCAATCATTGTATAGATCAAGGTGGGAAGAATTAACATCTTAATAATATTGAGCCTTCCAATTCATGAACATGAATTTATGATTGCTCTTGTCAATGTTTTATAGTTTTCTGAAAATATATTTTGCCCAAATTTGGATATATTTATATCTAAGTATTTCATTTTGGGCAATATTGTAAAGGTGCTTTTTTTTTTTAATTTTAAGCTTTATTTGTTCAATGCCTGTATACAGGGAAACTTTTCCGTAGTCTCCTTTGCTATACTTGTTTATTAACTCATGGAGTATTTTTTGCAGATTCTTTGAATTTTTCTACATAGACAATTTTGTTTTTGATGAAGAAAAGCAGTTTCATTTCTTTCTTTAGAATCAGTATATATTTAGGTCCAGGGCTTCCAGTATGATACATGAATACATGTATAACTGATCATGACAGCAATAAATGTAATGATCTAACCCCAAAGGTGAGAACTTAAGTGTTATTGTCAGTGGCAACATTGAGGCAACATCGCAAACATATCATTAGTGCCCTTAAGGAAACACAGTAATGTGCTAAAGCTACTCAACACCATAGGATCAATGGTGTAAGTTTAAGACTTTGAAATTTCAAGGAAATTTAGAGTTAATTTCACCATCAGAAAAAGTTAAATTTATTATACAGATGACAGATATACAGCAAGTGATGGCCAATAACTCACTGATTGGACACACTTCTGCCTATTTCTACCTCTGTCACTGGCAACTGGGTCACTAAGGCTGATAAAAGAGTCATTTTGAGCAACAGTTAGATGTTACACTAATTGGACATACTTTAGCAACTAACTATATGATGCAGTATTATCGTTAATTAAGTACAAAGACTCCACAGATTTTGTCACCTTGAGATAATTTCACCTAATGCTCTGCTTGATAATCAGTTTCCTGTTGTTCTCTTTGGCAAGAGTGAGGTGAATATCTTTTTCTTGGGCAAAAGAAATCCATGGTGTGTTGTCTCTGTAAATAACAAAAATGTTGGACAGCTGGGTGTAAAAGCTGCTGACATTGGCATTTTTGACACGAACCACACCAAAAGAACCAAATTCTTGGTCACACCAATTCTTCCTAAGTTAGCACCTCCAGTCACTTTCAGATCAGATCAGATCAGATCAGTCGCTCAGTCGTGTCCGACTCTTTGCGACCCCATGAATCACAGCACACCAGGCCTCCCTGTCCATCACCAACTCCCGGAATTCACTCAGACTCACGTCCATCGAGTCAGTGATGCCATCCAGCCATCTCATCCTCTGTCATCCCCTTCTCCTCCTGCCCCCAATCCCTCCCAGCATCAGAGTCTTTTCCAGTGAGTTGGCTCTTCGCATGAGATGTCCAAGGTACTGGAGTTTCAGCTTTAGCATCATTCCTTCCAAAGAAATCCCAGGGCTGATTTCCTTCAGAATGGACTGGTTGGATCTCCTTGCAGTCCAAGGGACTCTCAAGAGTCTTCTCCAACACCACACTTCAAAAGCATCAATTCTTCGGCACTCAGCCTTCTTCACAGTCCAACTCTCACATCCATACATGACCACAGGAAAAACCATAGCCTTGACTAGACGAACCTTTGTAGGCAAAGTAATGTCTCTGCTTTTCAATAAGCTATCTAGGTTGGTCATAACTTTCCTTCCAAGGAGTAAGCACCTTTTAATTTCATGGCTGCAGTCACCATCTGCAGTGATTTACCCAGTGTCAAATGATGAAATCGATAATCTTTCCTGTCTCTAAATCAATCTGAATGGTTTCATTGATCTTGCTGAGGGGATCAGGGGATCAGATGGTATGAACATCATGAGTCACCAGATGTGGGATCCTGTTTGAGCCAGTAGAGTTCTTCCTCATATTGTACAACTTATACTTGGCTTACTTAGGTCTGTGAAAATGAACAGCAAAGTAACCCTTGGTGATGTGTTGTTGCTGTGTGTCACATCCTATTCTTTGCAACACTATGGACTATAGCATATCAGACTTCCCTGTTCTTCACTATCTCCCAGAGCTCAAACTCATTGTCCATTGAACTGATGATGTCATCCAACCATCTCATCCTCTGTCACCCCCTTCTCTTCCTGCCATCAATCTTTCCCAGAATCAGGGACTTTTCCAATTAACTGGCTCTTCATGACAATGAAAAACAAAGTAACCCTTGGCAATGTAGAATAGACCAAAATTCTCTCCGGTCTTATCAATATTGATGATGTCCATAAATCCAGCAAGGTAAGTTATACCTGTTTAAACCTTGCCATAAATCTTAATAAATAGCTGCATGTAGATCTTCTTTAGTTCATCTCCAGCCAGGCCGTATTTAAGGGTGCTCGTTAGGAAACTGATGAGGAAGAGATATTCTCTGTTCGTGGGAATCAGTCAGTGGAGGAGGAGCAAACACACTGGTCAGCCTACCCAGCTTCTGGTCTTTTGAAGCTGATACATGCCTCAGGTGAGTGGGACTACAAGCCTCAGTTGCTCTAGGCACAAAAAAAGCCAACTTGTTTGTTTTTTGTTACAAGGATAGCTTTAGCTCTCTATTTGCTGGGTGGTCAAATTGACTTCAAAATCCTAACAGTTTAATCTCCACACATTTTAAGGTTAAAGATGTAATAAAAATACCTTGGTGGTGCATACTATATTTATATGTACTTTTAAAAATTGAACTCAATAGAAGCTCTAGGTAAATTATTCCAAAAATGGAGCTTATTGGAAAAATAGAATCCAAGAAATAGCTAAAAATTCATTAGGTCTCAGAGAGGAAAAGAACTTGGATCTCACTCAAGATCCAGGTAGCAGAAATTAATGGATAATCTCTTCAGGTCTCCACTTCCGAGAATAAATTTCATCCATTTTTTTCCTTCATTCCTGAGCTACTTAGATGAAGATTCAGACTGTCAGTGAAGAGAAGACCAACCCTTTGTATTCATGCATTCCTCAAGTTCAACCAACACTGAATCAAACATATTTGGAAAAAAAATTCTAGAAAAGCCAAAAAGCAAAACTTGAATTTTCTGTACACCAGTAGCTATTTATATAGAATTTACATTGTACTGGTCATTATAAATTGGTTTCCCAGGTGGCTCAGTGGTCAAGAATCTGCCTGCCTGGCAAGGGGCCCAGGTTTGATTCCTGGGTCGGGAAGATTCCTGGGAGAAGGAAATGGCAACCCACTCCAGTATTCTTGCCTGGAGAATTCCGTGGACAGAGGAGTCTGGCAGGCTACAGTCCATGTAGTCACAAAGAGTCGGACACAACTGAGCAACTAACCCTAACCCTAAGCATCTATGGGTTTCAGTATCTGACAATTCCCTGCACCAAACTATGATTAATTAGAATTTATGAATGGGAAAAATAGACTTTTTAATGATAGGAGTAAAATTATGGGGCCTCTCTGTTTTAGCAATCAGCTTTCTTTTAAATAATATAAATGCACACAAAATAGTGTTGCTATGGGACTTACATGAAATAAAGCATTTGTTGTTATTTTAGTCACAAAGTTGTTTCCAACACTTTTGCAACCCTATGGACTGTAACTCCTCTGTCCATGGGATTCTCCAGGCAAGAATACTGAAGTGGGTTGCCATTTCCTTCTCCAGGGGATCTTCCTGACCCAAGAATTAAACTGATGTCTCCTGCATTGCAGGCAAATTCTTTATCACTGAACCACCAGGGAGCCAGACAAAAAGTTTAATAGAGTTCCCAACACATATTAAGACCTGCAAAAGTTTTAGATATTTTATTTAAAATATTAGTTAGATATTTTATCTAACTAAAATGTCCAGATAGAGACTGGTAATCTAACAATATTAGGGGAAACATATGAAAATTTAAAATAATTCATGTTGGACTTTTGCCCTTTAAACCATTAAACTCATACCATGAGTACTGAATTTTTTTTCCAAGGTGAAACAAAATAGACTAAATATATCTCAAATTCTGGAGAAGGAAATGGCGACCCACTCCAGTACTCTTGCCTGGAAAATTCCATGGATGGAAGAGCCTGGTAGGCTGCGGTCCGTGCGGTCTCACAGAGTCAGACACGACTGAATGACTTCACTTTCTTTCTATAGTTCCTTTTGGAGAAAAAATGGCAGCCCACTCCAGTGTTCTTGCCTGGAGAATCCCTTGGACAGAGGGGCTTGGTGGGCTGCAGTCTATGGGGTTGCAAAAAGTTGGACACAACTAAGCAACTAACACACACACATCTCAAATTAGTAACTTAAATAGTTTCAGGAGCAGCTTGCTAAGGAGATCTAAAACCCAGAATTTTTTGTCAAGAAGTCATAGCTTATTCTGCACTATTTGCCTACAATCTGTGGAAATATTTCACTACCTTTATCCTTTATCATCTGATTTTAGAACACTGGAGAGAAGGATGTCTGGTCAGAATGTTGGCTTGGGTTGAATGATCCATTTTCATAACGTGTGCAAAAAAACTAGACTCTAAAGGGGCAAGCACTGTTCCAAGGTGAACAGTATGAATTTCTAGTCGAAGTTCCATGTCCGAGAAAACTGTTTAATTTTTTAAAAAATATACTAGAACTTAACGTAATTCTGCTTAAGGTGTAAAATTTGGAATAAAAACATGATCTCAATCTTGCATCACTTGTGTGGATTTATTAGTTTTATTCTCTCAGAAACCTCATAAGTGGGCCCAAAGCATAAATTTTAAGTACTTAATTAGACCAGTGTGTGGCCATAATCAAACTGGGAGCTACTAATATGAAAGCATATAAATTATCTAACCAAAATTATGATATTTTGAATTTTCTATGCTTCCAAGCTTCCTCATACTAGCAAAATTAGGGTGCCTATCACTTTTCATTCTACTTGAGTCTGCAAGTGTCTTGAAAACAAGATTGTGGTTTGTTTATTAATCTATTACCAGATAGCATCCAAAACTTGAAAAAAAAAAAGTTTATCTAACTTAATATTTTTAGCTTTAATAAGATAAAGACAATAACTTTGTTCATAATAATTCTGTTGAATGGTAAGACTGAACATAAAGCTCCTTATGAAAAATGATATTTATTCTCATTTTTTTAGAGTCAATACTGCCTGGCTAAGGTAGACCTGGAAATGAAGGATCTTGCTTGTCAACACTATTTACTTCTCCATATTGTCTTTTTGCCTAAAATTAAAAGGACTATCAAAAAATACTGAACTGTCTCTATTTGTAGTAAGTTACTGATACTATAAATCTAGTGACATTGATACAAGCAAGAGTTACCAAATCCTAACGTGTACTTTAATCTAGATAACAACAACAATAACAACAAAAAGCCTTTTTAAAATATCTTTTAGTAAACTCACAGTCTTTTATACAAGGCAGAATTATAGACTTAATGTACTTTATGAGGTTCACCTAGAACATGACTTTAAAGTCTCCAAGGATACTGTGTTCTCTGCAAGGTCACGGTGACATGGACAAAGCAGCCTGAAAGACTAATGGAGAAATCTACTGTACCTCTGTACAGATCCCCCTATGCAGACAGCTGGATGTGACACTGGAACGAAAAACAAAAGCAGTTTCTGATTAGATACAATTAAAATATTTGTTTTGTGTCAGGTACAAACCATTGCCCCCTTATCCTCCACCTAGTTCTGCTTCTTTTAGGACTAGATGAGGTTTAGTTTTTGTGTTTATAAAGCTCATAATAAAAAAATTTAAGCCTTGTGTCCCAATTTTCTGGATAACCAAACAAACAAGAAAACAAACAGGAAATTATATAGTCAAAATTATTGGAGCTCTCTGCTAACTATTTGATTATGTTCATTCTAAAGAAAGTATGTTAAAAAGTTATTCATCATTCTCAATGCTAATTTGCACTGAAATGATGGGTGACTGTTACATTTATGCATTCATATTATACTGAATGAGTCAGTTCTCTCAGCTTGCAATTTAAGCAAATGGTAAAGACTTCCTCACCGGGCTTCCTTGGTGGCTTAGTGATAAAGAACCTGCCTGCCAATGCAGGAGACGCAAGTTCAACCCCTGGCTCGAGAGGATTCCCTGAAGAAGGAGATGGCAACCCACTCCTGTATTCTGGCCTGGGAAAGCCCATGGACAGGCTCCAAATACTGGATCCTGGTGGGCTACAGTCCACAGTGTGGCAAAGAGTCAGACATGACTTAGCGACTAAACAACAACAAAGAACCTCCCTGATGGTGGGCATGGGTTTCTTGAGTATCTTCCAAGCCCCATCTTTAGTCTATCCTTTCTCACAGGATTTCAGATCTTTAAATCTTCATGCAGTACGGTTTTCTGAAATCTGGATCCCAAAATTTCAGCTTGAAATTACTAAAATTGATTTTTACATTTCTGCCCTTATACATATAGGAATGTACACATGTGGTCAAATCATACATACATTTTCGATACAGTGTTTTTTGTTTATCTTCTAGACTTTCTTCCTCCTCCCTCTCCATTCAGTTCAGTTCAGTTCAGTCACTCAGTCACATCTGACTCTTTGCGTCCCCATGGACTGCAGCGCATCAGGCTTCTCTGTCCATCACTAACTCCCGGAGCCTGCTCAAAGTCACGTCCATCGAGTAGGTGATAACATCCAACCATCTCATCCTCTGTTGTCCCCTTCTCCTCCTGCCTCCAATCTTTCCCAGCATCAGAGTCTTTTCCAATGAATAGGCTCTTCACATCAGGTGGCCGAAGTATTGGAGTTTCAGCTTCAGCGTCAGTCCTTTCGATGAATATTCAGGACTGATTTCCTTTAGGATGGACTGGTTGGATCTCCTTGTAGTCCAAGGGACTCTCAAGAGTCTTCTCCAGCACCACAGTTCAAAAGCATCAATTCTTCAGCCTTCTTTTTGGTCCAACCTTCATATCCATACAACTACTGGAAAAACCATAGCTTTGACCATATTATGCTCATTACCTACACCATAGTTTGGTCTCAGGTCAAACAACAGGGAGGGAACATAGCCCCACTCATCAACCAAAAATTGGATTAAAGATTTACTGAGTATGGCCTCGCCCACCCATCAGAACAAGACCCAGTTTCCCCTACAGTCAGTATCGCCCATAATAAAGCTTCCATAAGCTTCTTATCCTCGTCTGTCAGAGGGTCTGTTACAATCTCTATATTCTAACTGGATATCTAGCCTTGTAAATGGAAGTCATTTTGTTGTTACTATTATTGTAGGTTTCCCTGATGTGGTTGGAGATTATATTATTCTGGTTTCCTTTTATGCCTTTAAAAACTTGTGTAAAAAAAATCTACTTTAACATACCACTTTCTCCACCCTACACGTGCAGGTTTCCCTAATTTATCTGAATGATATACTGCTCCTTTAGGGCTTCCCAGATGGTGCAGTGGTAAAGAATCTGCCTGCCAATGCAGGAGATACAGGAGACTCGGATTGAATATCCGGGCAGAGGAGCTTAGATGCTGCAGTCCATGGGGTTGCAAGGAGTCAGACCAGACTGAGTAACTGAGCATGCACAATTTGTTTGCTTGTCTGGCAAGATTTCTTTCTTTCTCATAGATACTTGTGTATCAGGCATTTTCATTTACCTGTATATAAATATATCTCTGATTTTAAAAAGGTAGTTGTATTTTTAATTTGAGTTTTAAAAATATTAGTATAAATATAGAACTTTTCACATAATTGGACACAAGAAAAATTAAACCCCAGTGAAAATATTTCTCTTTATGGCTTGCCTCTGAGTCAGAATTCCAAAAGTCAATTCCACACAACTAAACACACTGACACTCCTTGGTCTGTAACACATGCCAGGTATGAAGAATGCACTAGAAATGTGAATTAGAAAATATAAAGAGGTAACATTTCCATGTAAGCCTTGGCATTGGCAGAAAGGAAGCAATCAACAAGCCTAAAAATTCTGTTCTCATAAAAATAACTTTCTTATTGTTTTTATTTTGTTTTTACAAAAAAAAATTGTCATCTTAGAGAAGACAACAGTTAAAAACCTCAGCTCCCACTGACCATTTCCAAACATACATTTGTAGGAAAAATGGCAAGTATTTTTACCTTGATCTGCTTTGTGTTTTCAGATAATTATACAATATTGAACACACTATGGAAGTTATTGGAGGGTTAGTTTCATCATATTTAAAGTTAGATATATAGGAACAAGGATTTAATGTGAAATTCATGGACTCAGCTGAGAAAGTTTGGAAAACTAGGATGCATAGTTTATATTTTTCTACGGAGAGACAATTGATAGCTTTCAACTAGTATTCAAACATGCCATGGCTGAAAAATATTTCAGAAATACTATCGATGTATTTGAAACAGTAATATGATGAAATGATTCTATCATTGGCCTATTGGTATATTTGCACTGGTTTTAATAAAGAAAACATATTTACTGTGTGCTACTGTATTCAAAGAGATATTTATTGGGAATGTGTCATGTTTTATGTACTCTACTGAACACTCTACTTACGCTATTTTGTGCAGTCTTCATAGTGGAATAAAGTAGGAGCTAATACCAACCTCATCTAATGAATGACTCATGGATCTAAAGGACTCATGTATCAGAGAATTCACATTACTTTCTCTGGTCATGTGGTTTATACACTATGGCATCAGAATCTGAGGCCGTCTTTCACCGAAGGAAGGTTCTTATGATCCTTGTGCCTAATGTGTTTGAGGAAGATGGGCTACAACAATAATGCCTATTTGAACTAGGAGCGCTGGACAAAATCATAAGTAATCGTGGATTTTAACAATTTGTTGAAAAGATAAAATATTAGACTCTAATATCATTGGGAGGCCAGGAAAGCCTAGTTAGGTTGACAAATATTCTATGCCATTGATTCTGTCTTAGTCTTCCCTCTGCTCAGTCTTTTAAAAATTTCTCTCAATGAGACAAAAATTATAATTATCCACAGTTCTTTATAAGGAAATCCTAGACATGATTCTGCAGGGTGCTATAAGTGGAAACAGGAGTTTCTTCATGGTATTAAAGCAACAAAATAAGACATCATCATCTTTGGGAGAATAGTGATGAAATAAGAATAATCACCTGATCCACAGCTTGGCTACTCAAAGAAGACTCTATAATGGATAGTATGGGATAGTAAGTGAGTGGAAATGTATGCGTTATTATCCGGAGAGTCACCTGGGTATTATAAATTGATGTAGTAAAACAGTTTTGGAAAGCAATTTGGCAACCTGTCTAAAAAGCTATAAAAACCTTTATACCTTTTGACCCAGTAATATCTCCCCAGAGAATTTACTCTGAGGAAATAATTCAAAAAAGGAACACAACTATATGCATACAATTATTAATTATAGCATTAACTCAGCCATTGGAAAAGATGGAAACAACCTACATATCTAACAATAGAAGGGTAGTAAATTACAGGACATTAAATTGTAAAAAATATCAGATAGCCACTATAATTGTAATTTTGAATGCTGAATAAACATGAAAAATATATTCAATGGAGTTAATGAAAACAAAGAGTACAAAATTGCAGGTATTTAATGATTAAGTTTTTCCAAAAAGATTTACATTTGGATAAAGATTTTAAGGAGGACAGAGGAGACTGGTGTGCTGCAGTACGTGGGGTTGCAGAGTCGGACACAACTTAGTGACTGAACAACAACAACAAAAAGATTTTAAAGGAACTAAAAGAAAGTACAAACAGTAGTATATTTTAAAAGTTGGCTTCAGATTGAAACCAGTTTTATGTTGACATATTTTAATGCTCTGATCAAACTATATGTAATAACTAAAAATCAGAAAAGAATTTGTGCTACTAAGTCTCACGTATTCATCTTGTTTCCACTGTGCTTGTTAAAGATCGGAGATAGGAACAGTGGTTAACTGTGTTATTCTTTATACTGATGATTGTAAACATACCCTCAATAATTGAATTGTTTTCAGTCACTGCAGTTTATTAAGGTCACGTTACAACGTCCCTCGTGGTCCAGTGGTAAAGAAGCTGCTTTCTAATGCGGAGGAAACGGGTTCAATCCCTGGTCCTAGAAGATTCCCATGCCACATGGCAACTACACAAGTAAACAAACTGAGCCCGTGCTCTGGAGCCCATAAGCTGCAAGTGCTGAGCCCACACGCCGCACTACTGAAGCTCAAACTCCCTAGTAGCCCGTACTCTGCCACAGAAGAACCACCACAATGAGAAGCCTGTGCATTGCAACGAGAGAGTAGCCCCACTCACTGCAACTAAAGAAAGCCCATGTGTAACAACGAAGACCCAGCACAGCCAAAAATAATAATACGATTTTAAAAAGATCAGACTAGTAAATATGATTTTTTAACTGCATACACATTAAGTACTTTATTTCTTGTTTCCAGTTGGATTATAATATTACTTAAATTCCTAACTGGGTCCCTACTTCAGTATGCTCCATTTTTAAAATGCAATTTGTGTTTATTTTATTTATTTACTGAAGGTCTAATATATGCAAGGTACAAATAGGTAGGGGAGAAGAGAGCCCACTGTCACTTTCCATAACACACACATTCTCTTTATGCAAATCTTTTGATCCTCTTGGTTCTCTATGAATGTAGCTGATAGGCATTTCTCCTCAATGTGACAACTTCAACTTCTTTCAGTTCAGTTCAGTCGCTCAGTCATGTCCAACTCTTTGTGACCCCGTGGACTATAGCATGCCAGGTTTCCCTGTTCTTCACTATTTCCCTGAGTTTGTTCAAACTCATGACCATTGAGTCAATGATGCCAACCAACCATCTTATCATCTGTCGCCCTCTTCTCCTGCCCCTAGTCTTTCCCAGCATCAGAGTCTTTTCCAATGAGTCAGCTCTTCGCATCAGGTGACCCAAGTATTGGAGTTTCAGCTACAAGATCAGTCCCTTCAATGAATATTCAGGGTTGATTTCCTTTAAGATCGGCTAGTGTGATTTCCTTGCAGTCCAAGGGACTCTCGAGAGTCTTTTCCAGAACTACGGTTCAAAAGCATCAATTCTTCCCCGCTCAGCCTTCTTTATGATCTAATACATACATACATGACAACTGGAACAACCGTAGCTTTGGCTATACAGACCTTTGTCAACGAAGTAATGTCTCTACTTTTTAATATGCTGTCTAGGTTGGTCATAACTTTTCTTCCAAGGAGCAAGCATCTTTTAATTTCACAGCTGCAGTCACTATCCGCAGTGATTTTGGAGCCCAAGAAAATAACGTCTTACCAAAACCATAAATAATTCAAGAAAGACAGAAAGAAACACGTTTTACAAAGACTCACTTTGTGTATGAGCACGTGTTTTAATATACATTCTTTATTTTAATATTAACAATAATGCTTAATTTTCTGAGTGTTTAATATGTGCCAAGCACTTTGCAAGAGCTTTACTTATAACATCATGTTCAATTCCCACAATGCCAAGGTAAGCAATTATTCTCCATCACAGACAGAATTAAACTAAGGTAGCAAAGATGAAATAGTGAAATTTAATATGAATTTAATTAATTTATAAAGGTGGAACTGGACACTTTAGTTTTTCCCTGAGAAACATATACATATATTTTTTAAATATTGTCAGTAAACTCATGATTTCATTGAGGCCAGCATATAGATTTCAGAAAATAATTTGATATAAAATGTGAAATAATTGGATTTAAAGAAGTTACTCTAACTTAATAAAGTGTTACACCCTTCCTAAAGATAAAGTAAAATGTATAAAATCTAAGTTATCTTTCCAGTTCTTAAATAGGTTAAGCTACTTGATAAAACATCACTTGCTTATTGTGGATCAGACAATTTTACAGCTTGATTTAAATCGCTCTTGGGACTAATATGAATCAGCTTATTTATGAAGAATCAATCCTAAGATTTATTTCTTCTCTGGAGTACTGATAAACAAACACTTTAAAAAAAATCTAGAAAATAGCATTTCTATACTTTAAAGAGATACTGGCGAAGTTGATTTATCTATTTTATTAGAGGTTATAAATAACTAAGTAGATCTAACTGGTATATATTTGACAGTTCCCATGTTTATTTGATAAAATGAACCTATTTCTCAACAGAATTTTTATAGCTAAATATATAATTGTGCCCTGTGGTGTAACATCATTATAGATATATACAAAGCCATCACTGGGGCTTTGCTGGTGACTCAGATGGTAAAGAATTCTCCTGCAATTCAGGAGACGGGTTTCGATCCCTGGGTCGAGAAGATCCTCTGGAAAAGGAAATGGCAACTAGCTCCAGTCTTCTTGACAGGAAAATCCCACAGACAGAGGTGACTGGCAGGCTACAGTCCAGGGGGTCACAAAGAGTCAGTCACAACTGAGCACACAAAAATATATACACACAATGGTTAGAAGTGTTGTACTGGCTTTAACATATTTAAGATAAAATAAATAAGCATGACTTTATTTAATTCTTGATTCAAAGATGCTAAATGATTTAACTTTTTCCCAGCAGTGATACCTTGATTAATTCATCCTCTGGGAAGGAGGCTCAGCCTTATTTATATGAGTTCAACAGTTTTAACTAAAAACATCAATTGGAGGATGGAAAAAAAAAAAAAAACTTCTCTTTAAATGAAATACCAAACATTTACAAACCAGAGGAGACAGCTTTTGTTGCTGTTTGTTTTTCCCTTTCCCTGAAGTCCCTGAAGTACCTAGCTGTACACCAGTAGTCAGCCCAAGCCAACAGGTTCTGGAGCCCAGACCAGGTACTCATATTTTAAGATTTATTTTATGTATCAAACACTTTGATGGGTCTACTATATAGTAGGCATAGTTCCAAGCTCTTGGTTAATATTTACTAATTTTATCCTTATGGCAACTCAGAAGAAGATGATACTCTTTATATACTCATTTTAAAGATAAAGAAACTTAGGTGCACAAACTTTAACCAACATTCCTAAAATCACAGAACAAGCAAGTGGTGGAAGCTGGACCTAAGTGCTGTGGATAGAATATTTGATCATCATCACCAGTATATGAGGCTATCTCTCCAGATCTTGGCCAAATGATTTGGTGGCTAGATCCTCCTGAGCACTTAACCTCTCTGAGGTTCAGTCTTTTCGGTTGAAAAACGAGAACAGTATCTACAATCAATGACTTCTGTGAGTCTGCACATACCAGTTTTGATGTTTTCATTCCTGTGTATCCCTCCCCAGCATAGATCTTCCCAGCAACCTACTAGAGTTGGTATTGGTTCTATCCAATAACACATTATATTATAAACTATATCCTATTTTGTACTCATCTTATTAGACTTGTAGTAGCATCAGGGTGTGCTAATGTGTCTAATCTACTCTACGTTGTGTTCCCAGTGCCCACAGAGGACCTGGAATGTAGGAGGAATTTAATCAATATAATTTTGTGAAAGAGTGAATGTACAATTTTCCTAATATCCATGGAATATTCATCAACAACATGTTAGCAAATGCATCTTTATCAATAGGCATGCAATAATAAAAGTAGCATTTCCTAGGAAATATTAAATAAAATCAAGATTGTGCAAAGGGGAATCAAAATGAAAGCACAAAAGCAGTTGACAAATCTTTAAATTATTGATGTACCAAATGGATGCCTTTTCCCTTTGAGATAAAAGTGTGAATTAAACCAAGAGCACTAAGGCCATGGTTAAAATGAGAAACACCAATCAATAAAGCAAAAATAAACCAAAAAATGTAATTGGACTCACAACCCAAGGTGTTTAAATGACATTTTTCTGGCAGCCTGGTCCTGTCAAATGACCATTAGAACTAACTACCAGAGTCACAAGCCTTGGAGGCTGACCCTACTTTAGCTGAAGCTGAAGGAAATTTCTATATGTGGTTACCAATTATCTTAGACAGAAAGATCCAACTTAAATTGTATTCAGAAGATAGAGTGGCCCAGTACAGCCACTGCTCACAAATACAACGGCTTCATCTGGCCATATCTGCAACCAGTGGGCTTCTTGCTTCTTGCCTATGACTCTGATTTCTAGAACTCAAACTCAAAACTATATTAAAATTAAAACTTACAGGCAAAATTGTCATAGATCTTAAATTTTATGCTGAGAGATTTTATATGAAGCAGATTGGTTTTCTTACACCTTAGTTTGGGAATTTCATTAGCAAGCTGGGCATATATAAAACAAATCACTGAGCTGTTTGACAGTATAATGACTCACCATTAAAAAAAAAAGAAAAGAAAAATACTGAAATGTTTCTAAAATGAAGAGTCAAACTACAGAAGGAAGCTGATATGCTTTTACAAAATGGGCCTGAGGACAAAAACCAAAGATAAATGTGTATGTTTAAAATTACTTGTGGGCAAGGCTCCCATCTTAAATATTTGAAGTATTCAGGCCTCCAGGCACCTGTTCAAGTTTGTGCTGATTCTCTCCAGGCAGCTGCTTACTTGCCTCTGCTTCAAGCTGGACCTGAACATGGTCCAGGATGTAGCATTGATGAGCAAGTTCAGCTGGTGCTAAATGACAGGTGTTGGCTCCTGATTGCCTTCAGTGGCATGGTGGGGGATATTTCTTAACAGAGGGAAAGAGAGGAGACATCAAACACTTGCTCTTCCAATTCAATGTTTTAATGTTTGTCCAAATCAATGTTTAATGTTTAATGAAAGGCATAGACTAGCAAAAGAAATAAGTTAATACCAGGCTTACAGAAAACTTTTTCTTAATGAATGCACACTGGTAGCCCAACAAAGAGGTGACATGGCTCGTAAGATCTAGGATACTTTACAAAGTCCATTATCCACAGGGCATGCTCTTATGATCACTAAAGCCTTGAATCCAGGTGGATGGGTTGACCC
Source organism: Bos grunniens (assembly GCF_055505025.1). Classification (NCBI taxonomy): domain Eukaryota; kingdom Metazoa; phylum Chordata; class Mammalia; order Artiodactyla; family Bovidae; genus Bos; species Bos grunniens. The sequence continues at coordinate 22,808,519 of NC_141166.1, forward strand.
AATGGTCAAGACAATTGCAAGATCTCACTGTGTCAGCCTCTAGACCACGGTCTGTGGGCCACTAACTGAGAAGGCATGGAATGCACTTTCCATATGTATATGAAGCTAACAGAGGTACTTCTACAACCAGATGGGCACAGAAATGCTCCCAAGTCCATCCTAGAATCCAGTGAGACTTTTCTGGGTGACAATAGAGCACATCAACGAATTATGCCCTGAATGGTAAATCCAGCCTACTGCTTATTTGATTAAATAAGCATTGAATCAAAATAAGCAGTAGGCTGGATTTTATGTGTGCATTTTATATTGAAAGGAATCTAGAAGGCTATTTAATGACCTGTAAAAAATTTATGAATTTCAAATTGCAGTAGCTGAAAATAAAGTTTTATTGGAACACAGCCACACAGCATTTGTTTACATATTATATATGGCTACTTTTGTGACAGAGTAGTTGTAACATAGACTATATCATTCACTGAGTATAAATTGCTTGCTATTTGGCCTTTTACCAAAATGGTTGCCAATAAACATATAGTATATGGCATTTGACATTGGTATAGCCTCTTACTAGTTGTGATAATCGGTAACTCTGAGCCTCAGTTTGCTCAGCTGTAAGGGGATATTATGGAGAAGGCAATGGCAACCCACTCCAGTACTCTTGCCTATAAAATCCCATGGACAGAGGAGCCTGGTGGGCTGCAGTCCATGGGGTCGCTGAGGGTTGGACACGACTGAGCGACTTCACTTTCACTTTTCACTTTCCTGCATTGGAGAAGGAAATGGCAACCCACTCCAGTGTTCTTGCCTGGAGAATCCCAGGGACGGGGGAGCCTGGTGGGCTGCTCTCTATGGGGTCGCACAGAGTCAGACACGACTGAAGTGACTTAACAGCTTAGCAGCAAGGGGATATTAATATTCATTTCAGGGTTCTTGGGCATATTACATGAGATAAGGTGTGATAAAGTACCTAACATAATGGCAGTAAATGGTTAATATTTTTATTCATAATGTAATAAGAAAGATAATAAATATCATATTTCCTGGTCTCTATGTTATGATTCTGAATAATGTGAGAGGCCACGAGTCTCCCTACAATTCCAGGCTGTTTGAGAGTATATTGGATATTTTCTCAGGCAGGGATCCGTTCCATAGCAAAATTCCATAGACTAATGACTTAAAAGGGCTTCCCAGGTGGCCCAGTGGTAAAGAATCCTCCTGCCAATGCAGAAGATGCAGGAGATGTAGGTTCAATCCCAGGGTCAGGAATATCCCCTGGAGTAGGAAATGACAACCATCACCAGTATTCTTGCTAGGTCAATGTCATGAAAAGAGGAGCTTGGTGGGCTATAGTCCACAGGGTTGCAAGCAGTGGGACACAACTGAGTGACTGAGCATGCAGATGGCTTCAAAACAGAAATGCATTTCCCACAGTTCTGCTGATCAGGAAGCCCAGTGGTTGGGACCCCACCTGGTCAGGTTCTAAGGCAACCTCTCTTCTTGGCTTGCAGGTTCTAAGGAAACCTCTCTTCTTGGCTTCTTTACTCATTGTATTCTCACATGGTAGAGAAAGAAAGGCAGAGAATGAGAAGACTCTGGTGTTTCTTCTTCTTGTGAGGGAAATTATCCCATCATGGGGCTTCATCAACATTAGCTCCTCTAAACCTACTTACCTCTCAAAAATTCCACCTCCAAATACCATCACTTTGGGGATTAGGATTTCAACATATGAATTTGGGATGGGAGACAGTAAATCCAAAACAGATATTGAATCTCTGGCAGCTGTTCCACTGTTTTTCCAGTGTGTAGTAGTGTTCAATTCAATATCAGCTTTAGGAAAGAATCCCTGTTAGTCTTAGCCAGTGGGGCCCTTTTGTCAATAAGAGAGGGACTTTTTATTTATCTCAGTGACTATAAAGTGTCATTGCATTAACTGACGGCAAATGTGTGTGTGTGTGTGTACGCGCGTGCTAAGTTGCTTCAGTTGTGTCTGACTCTTTAAGACCCTATGGACTGGAGCCCACCAGGCTCCTCTGTCCATGGGACTCTCTAGGCCAGAATACTAGAGTGCATTGCTGTTTCCTCCCCCAGGGGATTTTCCTGACCCAGCGATTGAACCCGCATCTCTTACACCTACCACATTGGCAGATGGGTTCTTTACCACTAGCACCACCTGGGAGCCCCATATATATATAAGATTAAACAAAAAATCACACCCCAAAACTCAGCATCACCACTTATGAATGTCACCCCTTTCCTGCAGAGACCGGTGAACAGATGTAAAGCCTAAAACTTCTACAGAATTTTACAAACATCGTTCCATGATCAGGCAATCCAGTTCAAGGTAAAAGAAGGGATAGGAGAGTCAAGCCACAAGAGCCAGAGAACAAAGAATGCCTTAAGCCAGCCACGCATCTCATGTTTCCTGCCTGTGAGCTTCTCAGTCCTTTAGAGCTTAATTCACTTTGAGTTAGATTTCTTGAATTTCACCAACAATGTAAACTAATTACTGCAACTGGTACCTGCCTGTAGATTCAAGTTGAAAGCCGACCTACCTGTATCACTCAGATGTCCAGTAGAGAATCAGAGTGCAGTGACTCATCAATTCACTATAATTGTATATGTTGAGATCCATTTATAACTTATAAAATATCTCATATACCTTGCTCAATAAACTTCACTTTGTACTTAGGGCCACTGTGTTCAAAGCACTGTGCTCAAGCTGGGGAAGATGCAAAGATGAATCAACACATTACTAGACTTCAAGGACTTAAGGACCTTGTGGAGAGGAGCAACATATAAACTACATGAGAAATTAAAATAGGAGGTGAAACAAAATGAGGCACATGTTCAACACAGCATTAGAGCCAGAGACCAGAGTTACTGCCCCCATTAGATACTCACAACAGCTCTGCGGGGGAGACTGAACAGATGTTTTTATCCTCATTGTTACAGATTAGAAGATTCTGAAAGGTCCAGTGTGACTGGGGTAATTAGTTCTACATTAATTGTGCTCAGTGATTTTGGCTCAAAGCCCAATGTTCTTTTCATTCTTCCATGAAATTTCTTAAAAATAATAACAGCATTGTAGATAAAAGGTATTGTGTATTAAACATTTCATAAAGGGCTGACATATAGCAACCTGACATACACTGTCAAGGAATAAAATGTGAAATGTATAAGATAATGGGAGCGCACTCTGAGCAACCTAAGGTCACCTGTTCCAGTTAAGGAGAAGCTACCACTCAGCTCATTATTGGTCGATATTACGAGAATTTTCTACTTTTTAAGAGATTCGTCATCTAAAGTGTATATGGAATTTAAAAAGCATTTTCACATTTTAATCAAGTCCTATCAAGTCTACCTCCAAAATACATATTGAACTTGTCTACTTCCTTCCATCTGTCTGCAATATCCTCCTAAATGATCTTCCAGATTCCAGTGCTATCCCTTTCTTATACACCCTCCAAACAATGGTCAGAGTGATGCATTTAATAATAAAGGCTATCATCTCTTTATATACCCTAAATACTCATCGATCAGGATTTAACATGGAAGCCCAGACATCCTGGGTATTATAGGAATAATTGGCCTCTTTTAAAGATTAGATCTTACACAAATATGGTAAGAAGTGGTTATGTGAAAGAGTTTGAAACTGAAACTAAAAAAACAAACAAACAAACAGAAAAGTCATTGACTCGTCACCCAATGCACTGATGTGGCTAGAAACCTAAATCTCACTGTGTGTGTGTGTGTTTAAATAGGTTTATATGCATGTATAGACAGAGAAGAAGAGGGTGACAGAGGATGAGACGGTTGGATAGCATCACCCACTCAATGGGCATGAGTTTGAGCAAACTCTGGGAGACAATGAAGGACAGGGAAGCCTGGTGTGCTGCAGTCCACTGGGTCACAAAGAGTCAGATATGACTTAGCAACTGAACAATAGACAGATATATAGGCATATATTTTTCAGTAATTATATTTATTTTTATATGGGGTCCTGTTTATATAATTCATCATAGTTTGTATATATGCAAATTTATTAAAATTAATAAGTGTATAGGTTTAACTACACTTATGGGTATGTCAATGTCTGTACAAGAAGGTTCAAATCTGATATCAGATAGAATTCTGACGTTGGCACATTGGATAAAGCAATATCTCCACACAGCTTATTTCTAGCTGGAGAACTACATTTTACACATGAAAACAAAGGACCAGATCATGCATGATTTTACCAAGATATATCATAGAGATGATTTTTATTCGAAGACCAATATTTCCAACTAGGAAGCTTATATCAGACAGTTAACAAATCAAAATTATCTTAAGACCCAAAGCACCATCCCTGAAGAAGGGCAAGGCAACCCACTCTAGTATTCTTGCCTGGAAAATCCCATGGACAGAGGAGCCTGGTGGGCTACAGTTCATGGAATTGCAAAGAGTCAGACACAATCAAGCAACTGAGCACAAACCACCTTGCCAAGAACATTTCTACTATTTGGGATTTAAATTTCTCTTGTTCACAAAGTAAAGACTCACACTGTCTATCTACCTGCAGGTATTTAGTCTTCATGGGCAAAGTGATCTCATGGGTTTTTGTACATTTTACCTCCATATATTATGAAGAGTAAGAAATTCCACCTAACTGTCTCACAGGATCCCTAGGACTCTGGAACTTTTTTAAAGATTTGAAAGGACTATGAGGCAGTCTGTGGAACAAGTGGATGTGATGGAAAACCACATTACTCAGAGATGACCTTAAGTGAAAGTCACTCAGTTGTGTTCAACTCTTTGAGACCCCATGGACTAAGCAAGTGGTCTATTGAATTCTCCAGGCCAGAATACTGGAGTGGGTAGCCTTTCCCTTCTCCAGGGGATCTTCCCAACCCAGGAATCAAACCCAGGTATCCCACATTGCAGGCGAATTCTTTACCAGCTGAACCACAGGGAAGCACAAGAATACTGGAGTGGGTATCCTATCCCTTCACCAGTGGATCTTCCCAACTCAGGAATCCAATGGGGATCTCCTGCATTGCAGGTGGATTCTTTATCAACTGAGCTATCAAGGAAGCCCAATCTTAGAGAATTCCGTTTCTTCGGCATTTACTCTCACAGTGCCCAATACAAAGCATGTGCATGACAAATCCACATGCTTTGCATTTGCATTTATTTGTTGAAACAATGATTCAATGGGATGAATGAAAATAAAACCACGTTGTAATATTATGGCTATGTGATTCTCTAGAATCTGGGACTTTACTTTGTGGTGGAGCCAAACAGTAAGAGAATTTAACACTAAAGTGCTTTTTCTTTTTCACTCCATGCAGCGCTCCTCCAAAAAACAGAATTAGGCTGCTAGCACTTACCATGAACACCAAATATGTACAAGGCGTGGAGACACACTAACCATTCTGTCTGCTCAGATGGCATGCATATTCAATACATGGGCTTAGTCAACCGTTTGTTACATATTGCAATTCTTCACATTCTAGACTCTTGATATAGATCTTGATGTTAAAACGTTTTAACCTACAGAAGCACTGTCAAGCTCAACAAGTCTCACCATGATCAGTTTTCATAATGCTATGCTTTCATGCACACGTCGGTGGTTGGTGTCACCTCTATCTAGTATTTTGTCCATTAAACCAAACCTGAAATGCACAATGTAATAACAGGCAAACTTCAAGCAAAAATATTTTTTCTCAATACTTATCCATGGAGAAATTTAACAGAGATGATCAAAGGTTTTCTCCTTTCCATGGGTGAGGACTAAATCAAATCCTCATCTTGTCCTGATCCCTACAAGAAACAGAAAACATATCTAAGAGTTCTAATGTTTGAAGACATTAGATTACATGCATGTCAGATTTTCTAACTGATTATAACTCAATTCAAAACAACACAGAAATTTATCCACAACTAAAAGATGTGACAGCAGCCGTGAAATTAAAAGATGCTTGCTCCTTGGAAGAAAAGTTATCACCAACATAGACAGCAGAGACATTACTTTGCCAACAAAGGTCCATCTAGTCAAAGCTATGGTTTTTCCAGTAGTCATGTATGGATGTGAGAGTTGGGCTATAAAGAAAGCTGAGTGATGAAGAATTGATGCTTTTGACCTGTGATGTTGGAGAAGACTCTTGAGAGTCCCTTGGACTGCAAGGAAATCCAACCAGTCAATCCTAATGGAAAACATTCCTAAGTATTCATTGGAAGGACTGATGCTGAAGCTGAAACTCTAACACTTTGGCTACCTGATACAAAGAACTGACTCACTGGAAAAGACTCTGAAGCTGGGAAAGACTGAAGGCAGGAGGAGAAGGGAACAACAGAGGATGAGATGGCTGGATGGCATCACCAACTCAATGGACATGAGTTTGAGTAAACCCCAGGAGTTGGTGACAGACAGGGAGGCCTGGTGTGCTGCAGTCCATGGGTTGCAAAGAGTCAGGCACGACTGAGCGACTGAACTAAACTGAAATAATTGGTGCTTACATTTTGAATGCAAAGTAAAAAGACAAAAAGAATGACAATCCTACAGATAATGTGGATAGCAGAGCAAAACTTGTGTGTGCCTATCAAAGTGTGTAACTGCTTCAACTTTTTTTCTTTTAGACATATTTGAAACCAAGTCGACATAAGAATCTGTTACATGGTTTGTGTGCTAAATCACTTCAGTTGTGTCTGACTCTTTGTGGCCCAATAGACTGTAGCCCACCAGGCTCCTTTGTCCATGGGATTTTCCAGGCAAGAATACTGGAGTGGGTTGCCATGCTCTCCTCCAGTGAATCTTCCTGACCCCGGGATCAAACTCACATCTGTTATGTCTCCTGTATTGGCAGGTGGGTTCTTTACCACTAGCACCACCTGGGTTACTAAAGTATAAATATAGAAAATAAGATGTAACACAGGACATAGAAATCATTTTTTACCGATCCTATAAGACTGTCTATCCGACTTGTCCCATAAGCATTACTGGACAAACTTGGTTTTAAAATATCAGGAAAGCAGAATTCACATTTCCTATTTCTATATTGGTCATTCCTTCTAGATTATAGTTCTTTATATCTCATTATACCTCTAAGTGTATTTAGGTTTTTTGTTTTTGTTTTTTCTGAGATATTGGCAAGTATTACCATGTTTGTTTTCTGAGTCTTAATAATTTCTTCTAAATCACTGTGGTCTTCAATTTTATCCTTCAAGCAACGTTACGACTCTTCACTTATCTATATTGTTTCTGCAATTTTAAATTTGTTTAAATTTTTCGTCCTTTATTATTTCCTATCCTTCCTCTTCTTTCTCACTCTCTTTTTCCTTCTGTCTGTCTTTTTTTCCCCTCTATTCTCATCTTCATCTTTCCTTTCTCCTGCATAGGTCAATTTTGCATAGATTCTGCATAGATAAATGGCTAATTTATCTCTTTTAATCTCATCCCCTACCCCATCTTTTCCTACACATATTAGTCTCCAGGCTTAAACTTATCATTTTCAATTCAGAGACTTCACATTTGCTGTTTGTCTGGCCTGGAATGCTCTTTCCCCAGTCTTTCTCTTTCCCATCAAAGCTATCATATATAGCTGTGTACTGTGTACCACACAATTCCCGGGGTAACACTCATTAAGCTATTATGTGACTGATTTCCCCAGTTTTGCAACATGGTGGTCTGATTTCTACCTTAAGAAACTCAGCTTATATATCTTTAAATAGGCCTTTTCTCACAATCATATCTAAAGTCCCTCTACCTATCCCACTCAATCTGGTAACTCTTCATTTCATCCTGTCGATTTCTTTCATAACACTTATGGGAATCAGTAATTATTCCACATATTTATTTATTGCATATTAATCATATCTATTCTCTAGACTAAACTTTCTTGAGTTTTGTGATCTCCTGTGCCTTGGTCTAAGTTGTATTGTGTAATACCTGTTACATCTTTAACTATGCCTGACACATACAAGGCCCTTTATAAATCAGTGTTGAATAAAGAAAAAAAAATAATTATCTAGTGAATACAGTTTCCTTGAATATATTCATTTTTATTTCTCATTACAATTAGATGGAATAAAAACCAGTCTCCAAATAATGATCTCACCATCCATCTGTTGTATATTACATCATTTCTTTGGTTGCATGAATCTATCCTTTCTTTGAAGGTGTTTGATTAAAATTTAATTGTGCTTGTAAAATATAACTTATTTTAAATATTGCTTTAACATTTTTGTTGATGTGCAAATATGTTTGATGATGGCAAGGTGCAAGTAAAGCTTGCATGGAGGTTGGTCTAGGATGGTCAGTGAGGGAGGAAGCAGAAGAGAGTTTATTGATGGAGTAATAGAAAAGTCCCACAGAGATTTTCCATCTACTTTGTAATTCTAACCAAGCCTGCCTGGCTCTTCACTGCTGAACGGGTAATGAGACTGAAAGTGACACTCGTAATGCCCTCAACTATATCACTTCTTCCCGGCTGATTTCAGGACAGTGATGGTGGATAGTTCCCTGCACTTTGCAGCTTTCTGATAAGAGATCTTCTGCTTCGCTTTCTGATATCTTGAAAGGCCATTCAGCCAAGCATAGAAACAACCCACCAGTGGAGGAAAGGACAGGAGAATTAATACCCTTGGGAACAATTTCCAACTATGGAGGGGTGGGGTTTTGTGACTAAATGTCCTAGTCCCACTCTCTTTTGTGGGACATATCTGAAGCAGTTTCTACATTAGTTAGTACTCAAGGTTACCCAGAAGCCAATGCTGCACTTGGTATTGGGTTTATTTTTCCTGGTCTCACTCTCCCCACTACCTCTCTAGTGAGTTGTAGAATTATCCTCCAGAATAAACCACAAGGATTCAAATATTTCTCTTAGCAACTACTTTTGCATGTGTGTCATTTCAAGCATCTCTGACTCTTTGCAACCCTGTGGACTGTAACCCACCAGCCTCCTTTGTCTATGGGATTTCCCAGGCAAGAATACTGGAGTGGGGTTGCCATTCCCTTCTCCAAAGGATCTTCCTGACCCAGGGATTGAACCCGTCTCCTTTGTTTCCCACAACTACTTTTGGGAGACCCCAAATAGGTAAAAGCCATTAAATTTTGTCCCCTCTTATTTAATCTGTACCCCATCCATACTCTTCACAAGAACCTTTGTCACAGTTATGTACTATTACTATGTAATAAATTCAGAAAATGCCTAAAGTAAAATAAAAATAGCTGGAGAAAAAGCTAGTCTTTTTAAAAACTTTGCACCCAAAGGTTCAGCATTCTTATCTAAGTAATATTGCTTCTTTTGACCTAGACCATCCCACTTTATGGGCTTCCCTAGTGGCTCAGCTGTTGAAGAATCCACCTGAATTGCTGGAGACCTGGGTTCAACCCCTGGATTGGGAAGATCTCCTGGAGAAGGGAACAGCTACCCACTTCAGTATTCTGGCCTGGAGAAATTTGTCCATGAGGTTACAAAGACGTGACTGAGCAATTTTCACTTTATCTCATTTTATACATCAAAAATCATAATGTTTATCTTTTTATGACTCTTGCAAATGAGATACTGAATAAGATTTAAGAAAAAAGAAACAACATAAGACACACAAGGACTTAAATTCATACCCAGGCTTCAGCATTTCCTACTTTTCAAAATGGGGAAATCATTCTTCACCTCTCCAGACTTACTAAATTGGTAATTGTAATATACATCTTACAGGTTAATTTTAGTGGTCAACTGTAAAGCATACCTCACTACACTAGCCTTTTATGCTTCAGTTAAAAGAAAAAAAAATTGTGTCTAACTACTTTATATGGCTAATATACTAACATGGGAAAAAAGTCTCCAAAATATAGATATAAAGAAAGAAAATTATATGTTTTTTGATATATGTACCATATGCATCATATCATATGTACCACATGTATATGTGCCAAATATATATGTATGTATATGTGTATACATGTACTTATATGGTGCATATACATATATGTATATGGTAGATGTATACACATACTATGTTTAAAACAAACCCACATGACTTTAAAACTGTACATATGTATATGCATATACATACCTAAACATGCATTTTATATATGAAAATATGAGAGAATATGTAAATACACTGCAAAAATTCTGAAAGATGCATATGAATTTGTGGGTGAAACACCAAAGTGGATTTCGCATTTTATGCTATATACTTCCCCAACTTCTGTCCTTTATGATAGTAAGAGTACCTACTCATGTATTTCTTGTGTAATAAATAGATCACATATTAATATTTCCCATTCTTATTTTATATATGGAACTTCTCTTATGCAAAATTTTACAGAAACTATTTTAATGTGGAAACAAACAAAAGGCAGTATTTTTTGCTATGAAACAATAGTATGGTGCTTGGGCCATGGTAAACATTCCAAAAATGTTAATTGAGTATATTAAGGAGTAAGTAAATAAATGACTGACCAATTATTGTCACCAAAGCTCCAATCTCTAAAGTGGACCTATCATCATTATTATTGTTCAGCAACATAAAATCCAATACAATCTGAAAGCTGAAATTAAACAGCTTGAATGAGGTTCCTAGAAACTCACTGTTACTTTCTATTTAATTTCTTACAATACTTTTCTAGGGTTGTTGTTATGACTGGAAATGATCGTGGAATGGTGTGTAGTCAATAGAAGTTGGAGAGATGAGTTGATTGTACAGAAGCATTTTTTAAAATTTTAAATATTAGTATTGTTTTCATCAAGATTGCTGTTTACTAAACTTATTGTGATAATCATCTCATGATGTATGTGATATATGCAAGTCAAATCATTATGCTTTAGACTTTAAACTTATAGCACTGTATGACACTTATTATCTCAATAAAACTGGAAGAAAATAGATAGCTGCAAGAAACAACACTAATAAATCCATATCTAGAAAATGATCACACAACACACAATGTAATACAAAATATATTTGCATTGAGTTAAATAATAAATATGGGCTTCCCTGGTAGCTCAGATAGTAAAGAATCTGCCTACAATGCAGGAGACCCAGGTTTGATCCCCTGAAGAAGGAAATGACTACCCACTCCAGTTATTCTTGCCTGGAAAATTCCATGGACAGAGGAGCCTAGTGAACTACAGTCCATGGGCTCACAAAAAGAGTCAGACACAACTGAATGACTAACACAAAAAATCAATATAAAGTCAAAATGTATTATTTTAATCCACATGATCATACCACTATTCAGAATAATAGATTCAATTTATTTTCATTAAATTCTTTGAAATTGTTATTATCATGAAAAGTGATATTTGTGATTAAAAACTCTGCTTAGGCATGCAGCAGCTCATGCTTGGTTAGATAAAACTCAGTTTTATATATTTAAGTGTTCAAACTCCTGGCTCACTGTTAGACTAATGTTGCTGTTTATCTATTACCATCACTCTTCCCTTCTCAACATATTCAATCCTTAATCTCTGCAAAACAGGAACGGCAAAATTTAATGTACATGACAGTGCCAGAAATGCTGTTCCGAATCTCATGAGGAAACACATCATCAGTTATCTCTCTGAAATCACTGATCATTTGAATAAAATTCTGGGAGTTAGAAGATGGTGAATGGCAGAGCCAAAGTTTGAATATAAGACATTTGGCTCCAGAGCCAGTAAGTATTAAGTAATACTTAAGTAAGTATTCTTCAAATTAGATAAAGCTTAAAATATTCAGTAAGAATCTACTGTAACCTAATCTTGTTCCAGAAGTAACCAGTCTTGGTATTTTTTTTGCAATGCTAAGTCACTTCAGTTGTGTCCGACTCTGTGCGACCCCATAGACGGCAGCCCACCAGGCTCCCCCATCCCTGGGATTCTCCAGGCAAGAATACTGGAGTGGGTTGCCATTTCCTTCTCCAATGCATGAAAGTGAAAAGTGAAAATGAAGTCTCTCAGTCATCCCCGACTCTTAGCAACACCAAGGACTGCAGCCTACCAGGCTCCTCCGTCCATGGGATTTTCCAGGCAAGAGTACTAGAATGGGGTGCCATTGCCTTCTCCGATCTTCTTCTTCTTCTTCTTCTTCTTCTTCTTCTTCTTCTTCTTCTTCTTCTTCTTCTTCTTCTTCTTCTTCTTCTTCTTCTTCTTCTTCTTCTTCTTCTTCTTCTTCTTCTTCTTCTTCTTCTTCTTCTTCTTCTTCTTCCTCTTCCTCTTCCCCTTCCCCTCCTCCTCCTCCTCCTCCTCCTTCTTCTCCTTCTTCTCCTGCATTGTAGGCAGATTCTTTACTATCTGAGCTACCAGGGAAGCCCATATTTATTATTTAACTCAATGCAAATATATTTTGTATTACATTGTGTGTTGTGTGATCATTTTCTAGATATGGATTTATTAGTGTTGTTTCTTGCAGCTATCTATTTTCTTCCAGATTTATTAAGATAATAAGTGTCACACAGTGCTATAAGTTTAAGAAGAAGGAGAAGAAGGAGATTACACACACCTTGTAATCAATGGAGTTGTAATTTGACTTAGGCAACCTAACTATTTTCCAATCATAGTAACTGTGTCTATTTGGTTTGGCCTGTCAGTCATGTCTGACTCTTTGAAACAGCATGGACTATAGCCTGCCAGACTTCTCTGTCCATGGGACTTCCCAGGCAAGAATACTGGAGTGGGTTGCGATTTGCTTCTCCAGGGGACCTTCCCAACCCAGGCATCCAACCCAGGTCTCCTGCATTACGGGAGGATTCTTTATCATCTGAACCACGACTGAAGCCCATAACTGTGTCTGTATCTATATGCAAATTATGGCACTAGAATTAACTAATATATATGCATTAATCTTAGCATCGGAGAAGGCAATGGCATCCCACTCCAGTACTGTTGCCTGGAAAATCCCATGGACGGAAGAGCCTGGTAGGCTGCAGTCCATGGGTTCACTCAGAATTGGACACGACTGAGCGACTTCACTTTCACTTTTCACTTTCATGCATTGGAGAAGGAAATGGCAACCCACTCCAGTGTTCTTGCCTGGAGAATCCCAGGGACAGGGGAGCCTGGTAGGCTGCCGTCTCAGGGGTCACACAGAGTCAGACATGACTGAAGCGACTTAGCAGCAATCTTAGCATATTTTTAACTACTTTCTAACTTCTCACTTGGCTATCACTAAATTGCATTGACCAAGTAAGCATTTAATTTGAAGGCCATAGCTATTTGTTGTAGGAAATGTAAGGTTGGATTTAGGATTGTAAAAATGGAGTGAATCTGGATAAGTGGAAAATCAATAGAGATTTTTGGACAAAGGGTACTGAACACCTGGCTTTATATATGGAAGATTTATTTATGGTTGGCAGTTAAATAAAAGTGATGCTATTACCATTGCAATAGGAGAAGGCAATGGCAACCCACTCCAGTACTCTTGCCTGGAAAATCCCATGGATGGAGGAGCCTGGTAGGCTGTAGTCCATGGGGTCACTAAGAGTCAGACACGACTGAGCGACTTCACTTTTACTTTTCACTTTCATGCATTGGAGAAGGAAATGGCAGCCCACTCCAATGTTCTTGCCTGGAGAATCCCAGGGATGGGGGAGCCTCATGCGCTACCATCTATGTGGTCGCACAGAGTTGGACACGACTGAAGTGACTTAGCAGCAGCAGCAGCAGGTAAATGTTATTGGAGGCTTACTTTGTGCCAGACATTATATATATATATATATATATATATATATATATATATATATATATATATGTTATATCACTACTAAAGTTCATTTTACAAGTGAACTATCAAGGGCATAAAGGTATGATTTATCTAAGACACATAGCTGGCAAATTTCAGAGGAATGGCTGGAGTCTAGTCATGTCTAATTCCAAACTTGATCCTGCCAAGCTTTTGCAAAACTATGGGAGAAATATCAGTAACTTTAGATATGCAGATGACACCACCCTTATGGAAGAAAGTGAAGAGGAACTAAAAAGCCTCTTGATGAAGGTGAAAGAGGAGAATGAAAAAATTGGCTTAAAGCTCAACATTCATAAAACTAAGATCATGGCATCCTGTCCCATCACTTCACGGCAAATAGATGGGGAAACAGTGAAAACAGTGGCTGACTTTATTTTTCTGGGCTCCAAAATCACTGCAGATGGTGATTGCAGCCATGAAATTAAAAGACACTTATTCCTTGGAAGAAAAGTTATGACCAACCTAGACAGCATATTAAAAAGCAGAGACATTACTTTGTCAACAAAGGTCTGTCTAGTCAAGGCTATGATTTTTCCAGTAGTCATGTATGGTTGTGAGAGTTGGACTATAAAGAAAGCTGAGCACTGAAGATTTGATGCTTTTGAACTGTGATGTTGGAGAAGACTCTTGAGAGTCCCTTGGACTGCAAGGAGATCCAACCAGTCCATTCTAAAGGAGATTAGTCCTGGGTGTTCATTGGAAGGACTAATGTTGAAGCTGAAACTCCAATACTTTGGCCACCTGATGCAAAGATTTGACTCATTGGAAAAGACCCTGATATTTGGAAAGATTGAGGGCAGGAGGAGAAGGAGACAACAGAGGATGAGATGGTTGGATGGCATCACCAACTCAATGGACATAAGGAGTTGGTAATGGACAGGGAGGCCTGGCGTGCTGTAGTTCATGGGGTCGCAAAGAGTCAGACAGGACTGAGCTACTGAACTGAACTAAAATGAACTGATGGACAATTAGAAATAAAAGAAGAGTTAAGAGCTTTTTTTCTGCTGATTTTGAAAAGATGGCAGTCAGTGAAAGAGGCACATCACAGTCTTCTCACTCAGCTTCAATACAAAGCTGTTTCCTGGGTATGTGCCCAGGAATCAGGAGAGATTACAATACAGGATGTGAACTAGATTGAGAAACCTCTCACCAGACAAGACTGCTTAATACCTCAACACCTACTACCCCTGTAATGGTCCTAAGATCATATATTACAGCACTTTAATTGAGAACAGTCTGTTCCGGTTAAGAAGCTTGACTCTTTGTGGAAAGAATTTAACACAGTGTATTCACAGTGTGTCTGAAAACATGGGGATGGGCACATTTCTTTGAGAATTTGACCTTGCTGTTGGGATGAGTTTTTAGTGAAACGCACCCTCAAGCCCTAAACTCAGCTGATGTATTTTTAATCTGAATTTTTCTTAGATTTCGTGGTACATCCGTTGCAGCTCATAACATACTCCACCTTGTGTGCTAGACTTATTCACCTGATATACCTCTCCGCCAACACTTACGGGAAGAACCACAGTCTTTATCACCTGCATGATTATGCTTCCAACATGTGGCATTTTGCATGACATACCTCCCAGATAGAAGATCAGTTCCGAAATATCTGTTCAATGAGTCAGTTTATTCACTTAGTCTCTAATGAAAGGCAAAACCTGCGACAATGACCAGTGCCTTTACTTCTTCTAATACCCTTCAGATTTGTATCTACTTTCCAAGTGTCCACAAAATGACATCAGCATATCATGAGGCGAAGTGTATCCTTGTGAATCTTCAGAGTAAAGGACCCAGAGTACGACACAGAAAGTCTTTTTATGATTTCTGTATTTTTCATGTTAGTGGGATTCTTGGACTTTAACTTTCTTGAAACGTATGCTTAGATGTCTGAAAATCTTCCTAATTGGAAAAGTTGAAGAGTAAGTTTTGGAATTTTCCCTTGAAAACCTGTCATGTCCATGTTCAAGTTGACCTTTTCATGTGGTACACACATGACTAGGCTTCGCCAGAATGAAAAAAGTCAAACAGCATGCATGAATCTCACCATATTTAAATCATTTAACTTTCACTTGGATGGCTGTGTTGTCCTCAGTTAAGGAAAAATGTTTTCCCACAAATGCTTAGGACATCTAAATTAAACTACCTTCTTTGAAACTGAATAAACAAAATCAATGGCAGAACAACTGGAATAAATATTATATATCACATAAATTGTGTATATATGTGTGTGAGCCTGCAGGCGCACTACAGTGTAAGAATGCTGCTGCTGCTAAGTCACTTCAGTCATGTCCGACTCTGTGCGACCCCATAGACGGCAGCCCACCAGGCTCCCCCGTCCCTGGGATTCTCCAGGCAAGAACACTGGAGTGGGTTGCCATTTCCTTCTCCAACGCATGCAAGTGAAAAGTGAAAGGGAAGTCACTCAGTCATGTCCGACTCTTTGTGACCCCATGGACTGCAGCCTACCAGGCTCCTCCATCCATGGGATTTTCCAGGCAACAGTACTGGAGTGGGGTGCCATTGCCTTCTCCATGGTGTAAGAATAGCAGGAGGTATAACATATATGAGCAAAGATTAAATACATTCAGGCTCATAGTTTCGTCATTAAACTGAGAGTGGCAGCGAAAGTGGTTCAGCGTGTCTGATTGTTTGTGACCGCATACAGTCCATGGGATTCTCTAGGCCAGAATACTGGAGTGGGTAGCCATTCCTTTCTCCAGGGGATCTTCCCAACCCAGGGATTGAACCCAGGTCTCCTGCATTGCAAGCAGATTCTTTACCATCTGAGCCACTAGGGAAGCCCAAGAATAATAGTAGCCAAAGAATAATAGTAGCCCAAGAATAGGCTACTGGAGTGGGTAGCCTATCCTTTCCCCAGTGGGATCCCGACCGAGGGACTGAACAAAGATCTCCCGCATTGCAGGTGGCTTCTTTACCAACTGCACTATCAGAAAAGCCCTTTGTCATTACAATTATTGATAATTTAAAAGAGAATTGAAAATATATTTTTACTAAGAGGTCAATCAATCAGTCAGTTCAGTCACTCAGTCATGTCTGACTCTTTGCGACCCCATGAACCGCAGCATGTCAGGCCTCCCTGTCCATCACCAACTCCCAGAGTCCACCCAAACCCATGTCCCCCGAGTCAGTGATGCCATCCAACCATCTCATCCTCTGTCGTCCCCTTCTCCTCCTGCCTTCAATCTTTCCCAATATCAGGGTCTTTTCCAATGAGTCAGCTCTTCGCATCAGGTGGCCAAAGTATTGGAGTTTCAGCTTCAACATCAGTCCTTCCAATGAACACCCAGGATTGATCTCCTTTAGGATGAACTTGTTGGATCTCCTTGCAGTCCAAGGGACTCTCAAGAGTCTTCTCCAACACCACAGTTCAAAAGCATCAATTCTTCAGTGCTTAGCTTTCTTTATAGTACAACTCTCACATCCATACATGACCACTGGAGAAACCATAGCCTTGACTAGACAGACCTTTGTTGGCAAGGTAATGTCTCTGTTTTTTAATATGCTGTCTAGGTTGGTCATGACTTCCCTTCCAAGGAGTAAGCGTCTTTTAATTTCATGGCTGCAGTCACCATCTGCAGTGATTTTGGAGCCCAGAAAAATAATGTCAGCCACTGTTTCCACTGTTTCCCCATCTATTTCCAATGAAGTGATGGGACAGGATGCTATGATCTTAGTTTTCTGAATGTTGAGCTTTAAGCCAACTTTTTCACTCTCCTCTTTCACTTTCATCAAGAGGCTCTTTAGTTCCTCTTCACTTTCTGCCATAAGGGTGGTGTCATCTGCATATCTGAGGTTATTGATATTTCTCCTGGCAATCTTGACTCCAGCTTGTGCTTCCTCCAGCCCAGTGTTTCTCATGATGTATTCTGCATATAAGTTAAATAAGCAAGGTGACAATAAACAGCCTTGACGTACTCCTTTTCCTTTTTGAAACCAGTCTGTTGTTCCATGTCCAGTTCTAACTGTTGCTTCCTGACCTGCATACAGGTTTCTCAAGAGGCAGGTCAGGTGGTCTGGTATTCCCATCTCTTTCAGAATTTTCCACAGTTTATTGTGATCCACACAGTCAGAGGCTTTGGCATAGTCACTAAAACAGAAATAGATGTTTTTCTGGAACTCTCTTGCTTTTTCCATGATCCAGCAGATGTTGGCAATTTGATCTCTGGTTCCTCTGCCTTTTCTAAAACCAGCTTGAACATCTAGAAGTTCATGGTTAACATATTGCTGAAGCCTGGCTTGGAGAATTTTGAGCATTACTTTACTAGCATGTGAGATGAGTGCTATTGTGTTGTAGTTTGAGCATTCTTTGGCATTGCCTTTCTTTGGGATTGGAATGAAAACTGACCTTTTCCAGTCCTGTGGCCACTGCTGAGTTTTCCAAATTTGCTAGCATATTGAATGCAGCACTTTCACAACATGATCTTAGACATTAAAGAAATATATACTTTTATTATATTATTAAATTATAATTTTAAAATTAATTAAGGAATTTGTTTAAGTAATAGAGCACAGAATTTTTAACAAATTAAAGGCTGTAAAAAGGTCAAAAGTGAAGAGAACCATTACCAACATCCTCCTCTCAATGCCTCCCCACCTAATTAATCCCTATCCTTGAAAGAAACCATTAGTAGCAATTTTGGACTTCAACTTGTAGTGATTTTTCTTCTTGCTTAAAATTGGTTTCTGTTAGTACACTATAGACCAATATATTTTATACTATTTAAGACTTTTGTAATGTTTCATGATACTGGTGTTACATTTCAATTTATTTTTTTTATAAATTCTCTACTGGAATGAGGGCTTCCTGGTAGCCCAGCAGTAAAGAATCTGCCTGCAGTACATGAGATGTGGCTTCAATCCCTGGGTCAAAAAATCCCCTGGAGAAGGAAATGGCAACTCACTCCAGTATTCTTGTCTGGGAAATCCTAAGGTCAGAGGAGCCTGGTGGCTACAGTTCATGGAATAGCAAAAGATTCAGACATGATTAAACAGCGAGAAGAGCAGCAGATACTGGAATGAAGTTCAGAGCTTCTGCATTATTATTTCATATCTCCTCTACAGTGCAACTCAAAGTATGGACTGATGTTTTGACCTTATGTAAATTATTATTACTGATCTACCAAAGTATGGAAGTTGAACATCAGTATTTAGAAACTTTAATAGCAAATTGATAAGGTTGCAGTAACTAAGAATCAGTTAAGTTTAGTTATTCAGTCATGTCGAGCTCTTTGCAACCCCATGGACTGTAGCACACCAGGCTTCCCTGTCCATCACCACCTCCTGGAGCTTGCTCAAACTCATGTCCATTGAGTCAGTGATGCCATCCAACCATCTCATCCTCTGTCATCCCCTTCACATCAGGTGGCCAAAGTATTGGAGTTTCTGCTTCAGTATCAGTCCTTCCAATGAATATTCAGGACTTCCAATGAATATTCAATCCTTTAGGATTGACTGGTTTGATTTCCTTGCAGTCCAAGGAACTCTCAAGAGTCTTCTCCGACACCTCAACATTCTCAACTCCAAAAACATCAATTCTTCAGCACTCAGCTTTCTTTATGGTCCAACTCTCACATCCATACATGACTACTAGAAAAACCATAGCTGTAACTAGACGGACCTTTGTCAACAAAGTAATGTCTCTGCTTTTTAATATGTTGTCTAGATTGTTCATAGCTTTTCTTTCAAGGAGCAAGCGTCTTTTAATTTCATGGCTGCAGTCACCATCTGCAGTAATTTTGGATCCCCCCAAAATAGTCTCTCACTGTTTCCATTGTTTCCCCATCTGTTTGCCATGAAGTGACGGGACCAGATGCCATGGTCTTCGTTTTTTGAATGCTGAGTCAGCTTTTTCACTTGTACCCATTGTATTTCACAAAATTATCAGCCTAAAACAGATGGCAGAGGCAGGGAAACTCTACTAGTGAGAATTTGAGAAATGTAGCACTTGGTTAAGTCCCCAGAATAATGACTAATATAATGTAAGCATTAAATAAATATAAATGGAATGAATAAGTGTGTGTATTCTTTGTCCAGTTTTACTGAGGTATTATTGACAAATAAAAATTCATTATGTTTAAGTTATGCAACATGATATTTTGACATATATACATTGTAAAATTATTACCATAATCAAGTTAATTAACATATGTATCACTTCATTTCTTTGCTGTGTGTATGAGATTTACTCTCAAAGTAAATTTCAAGTACACACTACATTAATATTAACTAATTCACCATACTACCACACACCCTAATGTCATCAGCAACCCCATCCTTAAGGTATTGTTTTAAGACTCCTCATCAAATCCTCCTGGGGTGGAACACATAATTTCTCAAGGAAGGAAGCCACTGTGTTCTCCTTTCCCTGGCAAAACAATAAAGCTATCTTTTTCTACTTCACTCAGAACTCTGTCTCCAAGATTCAGTTCTGCACCAGTGCATAGAGAAGCTGAATTTTCAGCATCAGAGATAAAAGTGGCTTCTACTTTCCAGATCCAGAGAGTCTTGTCAAGAATCCTTAAAAAAAATTATGTTCAAGTTATCATTCTCACTTTTTTGCTGTTTTTTTCTGCTCTGTTTTTTATTTTCCCTCCTTTTGTTCTCTCTTTATTCCACTTTCCTTCATTTCTTGGAAGATTCATCTACACTTTTATCTCTCTTGCATCACAGGTGAGAAATGGAGCATTGCCTACTATATCCGGAAACATAGGATGTCACAGTCATCAGAGATTGCAGCCACCACTGGATCGTGAGCTGGTAAGTCATAAGGGAACTTAGGATATGAAAACACAGAATACATGCCCCAGATAGCTGAAAAGTGCGTTAGTCACTCAGTCGTGTCTGACTCTTTGCAACCCCATGGACTGTAGCCTGCCAGGCTCCCTCTATCCATGGAATTCTCCAGGCAAGGATATTGGAATGGGTTGCCATTTCCTCCTCCAGGGGATCTTCCTGATCCAGGGATCAAACCCAGGTTTCCTGCATGGCAGGCATTTCTTTACTGTTTGAACCACTAAAGGAGGTACATATCAAAAGAATGATTTCAATGAGCACAGACTGACATCTTTCCATGCAAAGAAAAGTACTAAATTATCTAACTTGTGATATCTGATTTTTTTTTAATTAACAATAATCTATTGACATTAAGACTACCTGCCCTTTGTTGTAAAACTCTTGTGTAAACTGACTTTTATTCACGACTCCTTGGAGGAGTTCTTTCAGGGTTATTTGAGATGTTGCCTCCTGGACTTCAAGTCTTAAGAATTTCTGCCAGATAAACATAACTCTCAATCTTATGTTATGAATAATTTTTTTAGTCAACTTAGGGCAAATGGAAAGGTAGAGTATTGTCCCAAGAGATGAAGAGAAATACAGGACCTGATGTCAGTGGACCTTGTAACACATCAAAGAAGCTCTAATTTGCCGCCTTTTTCCTCTCTCATCAGTTTAAGCAATTGAATATAGAGATACAGGAATTCAGGAGAGCATAAGCTTTCTCACTAGATATGTGGAGTTTAATAACTCAAAAAATGCATGGATTTTGATGTATTTGGTGGGCTTGAGTGTGGTTTTGACTGATATTAAGCTGAGGCTTTCTATACCTCCCTAACAGTTCTACACATTCAAATATTTTGCAAACACTTTGCCAGCCCCAAGAAGGATGACAATTTGGTGCACAAACCCAGCTGCAAACAGACAGAAAGCATCATAGAATGTGCCTCTCTCAACCCATCTGCCCTTGAAAACCAGATCCTCAGCCTTCACTCCTCCTCACCATTAAGGAGCAGGGAACCCTGGCCTTTTCTTTTCTTTTTTTAAAAAAATTATTTATTTATTTTTTACTTTACAATATTGTATTAGTTTTGCCATACATCAACATGCATCCGCCATGGGTGTACACCCACTGGCCGTTTCAATCCAGCCCTGAAACAGAAAAAGGAATAGAGGTTGACCCGGTCTCACCTTGAAGGTGTTCATGAATAAGCTGCTCTATCCACTCTGAGTAAAGGGGAAATGTTCCTCTTCAGAATTTCTGAGAAAATCAAGGTGGTGACAGAATGCTTCTCTTTTATAGGCTTCACAGGTGGCTTTAGCTGTAAAGAATCAATCTGCCGTTGCAGGAAATGCAAGAGACGTGGGTCTGATCCCTGGGTTAGGAAGATCCCCTGGAGGAGGAAATGGCAACCCACTCCAGTATTCTTGCCTGGAGAATCTTATGGACAGAGGAGCCTGGTTGGCTACAGTCCATGGAGTTGCAAAGACTTAGACACAGCTGTGTGACTAAGCATGCATCAAGCTGAAACTTGAAGAGAACAGGAAAATAATTTACTCTTGCATGGGGAAGAAACAAGTTCAGTTCGGGATCTTAGAAAAAGTGGGAAAGATAGTTAGGGAAATGTGGAGGGAGGTGAGAAGGTGATTGAAGTTGCAATCTGAAAAAAGCCAACACAGCAAGGTTAGAATGAAAAAGATACATTAGTGAAAGCAGAGGGGGGAAGAAAAGGATAACATCACATTTAATATTACTTTTCCTATTAAGCTTTTATTAAGTTAAATGCTTCCGTATAAAAGATTGATATTGATAAAAATGGCATGTATAAGAATTGGTACTTAAGAAAATAAAATATATATTTTTAGATCAAACAGTACTTTTAGAATGTGTGAAGATAAGATTGCGGAGAGAGTTTAGAGAGCTAGTGGCTGCTGTTCAATAAAGCAAACAGGTATTAAACACTCATTTGTCCTACTGCCTCAGGAAACCTCACATCCACCACTGAAAACATCAAATTTAACTCTGAGCCTACAATTAATTCTTGTAAAATCATTATTTGAACTTCTTTAGCCTTCTGTTAGTGTTGCCTCAGAAAAATAATTACTAGGTGTCTGAATAAATACAGAAATATGAATGAGACATTAAACTATATGCTGGAAAATAATAGGAATAATATTTTATTTTTGCAAACAGACCATTATGTAGGCAAATCAATCTTTTTGCGTGAGTGGAATCCCCAATAATGCTACTCTCTCCAAAGATCCTCTGACAGTTAACATAGTATCTAAATATGGAACACATGTGCTTCTTAGGTGGCTATATTATTCTGAGTGTAGTTGTGGCCTCTATAGGGCTTCCCAGATGGCACTAGTGGCAATGCCAATGCAGGAAACCCAAGAGACACAAATTCAATACCTGGGTTGGGAAAATCCCCTGGAAGAGGCCATGACAGCCCACTCCAGTATCCTTTCCTAGAGAATTCCAAGAACAAAGGAGTCTGGCAGGGTGCAGTCCATAGGGTTTCACAGAGTAGGACATGACTGAAGAGACTTAGCACACATGTGTCCTCTATACCTGAATCCTAAAATATCAGTGGTTTAAACACAATTTCCATGAAGATTTCCATGAAGCTTATTTCTGGGGCCCATATGATGGCTCCACAATACCAAGAGTCAACCTTCCTTCCACCTAGCTACTTTGAAATTCTTGGGTATTGATCACATCCTTATGGTCCAACATGACTCAGAAACATTCCTGTCAGTGTAGAGAAAGCAAGGGAAGAGGCATGACATCATTCTGCTCACATTTCATGTATTTTAACAGAGTTGAGTAACAAGGACACACGAAGGCTATAAGGAAACTTGTCAAGCTCACTCTTGTCAAAGTAGTAATTGGCACAATGAAAATCCAAGGGTTCTATTAGTATGAGAAATAAACACTGAAAGAATATGGAAGACAAGTATCAGGGTCCACAAAAAATTGACCTAAGAGATGACGGATCAGCGTCTCCTGGGAAGGCTCAGCCAAAACCATTAATCCAGAACCTATATTTTAAAAAGTAGTTTATACTTGGTCATAAAAGTTATAAAAAAATTTTTATGGCAAGTCAGCAAAGAAAGATTTTTGAGAAAAATCTTTATAAGGCAGATGCTAGAGATAACATATCCACAGGTTCATGTGAATTGATAGGGAAGAGGCATTCATCAAATGCTCTCAAAAGATATGAAAATAGGGTTAAACCCATTATGGAGGAAATGTATTTTAAAGCAATAAAATATCACTTTATACTCATGATCCTAAAGATTTTTTTTTTTAATTTCAACACCTATTCCATCAGAGATGCAACAGAAGGCCTATGCTTATTAATTGTTGAAGGAAAGATAAATTATTATTCCTTTGTAAACTAACCTGGTAACACTAGAAAGTTTTAAAATATCTCCCTTCTGATCCCACATCCAGGGATCTATTACACAGATACAGAAGAACCAGCTGGTAAGACCATAGGTACTAAGGTACTTAATGAAGTTGGTTTGTAGTCACAAAAACTTGGGAAAAAAAGTGAATGTCTAGCAGTGATGAATAGATGAATAAATTTGCAAGCTTCTACACCACAAACTAAATAAGAATTATTACTAAAAAGAATAAAAATTATCTTCTTTTAAGTAACTATTATAATTAATATAATAAAATTTTACGATAACTAAAATTATACAAACATTTAAAAATGTATTAAAGCTATAACAATTGCTATCAAAAGATTTCCATGAAGAAAGTAAGATGCAAAAACCCTCTGCATCTGGGTTATATCCATATTCTGTAAACACTTGTGGTTTGAATTGTGTCCCACAAAAAAGATATTGAAGCCCAACTCCCAGTACCCTTAAATGTGGAGTTATTTGGAAATAGGGACTTTAATGTAATCAAGTTAAGATGAGATCATATTTGATTAAAGTGGACCCTGAATCCAACATGACTGGTGTCCTTGTAAGAAAAGAGGCACAGACACGCAGAGATGAGAATGTTAAGTGAAGATGGAGCCTGAGAATGAAGTGATATGTCTATAGCCAAGAAATGCCAAGGATCTCTGGCAGTCATCAGATGCTACAAGAGATGCAGAGAATAAATGCTCTCTCAGAACCTCCAGCAGGAAACAGTACTGCCAATACCTACCTAGATTGTGGACTTCTAGCCTCCATAAGTATGAGAGAGTACATTTCTAAAATATTAATCAATGTAATTTGTGGTACTTTGTTATGACCACCCCAGAACACTGATACAAAACCTAAACACCTAACCTGATATTTATCTATATAAGCACAAGAGAGAGCAAAAAGAAAATACAGTAAAAAAGAAAATTAGAGAATTTTAGAAAATAGATATGAGATGTGTGTGCATGCACACTAAGTCAGCTTCAGTCCTGTCCGACTCTGAGACACCGTAGATGGTAACCGGTCCAGCTCCTCAGTCCACAATATTCTTCAGGCAAGAATACTGGAGTGGGTGGCCATGCCCCCCTCCAGGGGATCTTCACAACCCAGGGATTGAACCCACGTCTCTTATGTCTCCTGCACAGGCAGACAAGTTCTTTACCACTAGCTCCAACTGGGAAGCCCACATACGGCATTCACAAATTGTTCAAGTTAAACAATTATTCAAAAACACACATAGAGCTCAAGGTACATAGAAAAGCAAACTGTTATGAATACAAATCTTAAATTATAATTAATACTATTATGATACTTATGCATCAGGTTGATTGTCATTCAACATTCAAGCATTGCTCTGTCCTCTTAGTAACTTGGAGTGGTGG
Source organism: Bos grunniens (assembly GCF_055505025.1). Lineage (NCBI taxonomy): Eukaryota > Metazoa > Chordata > Mammalia > Artiodactyla > Bovidae > Bos > Bos grunniens. The sequence continues at coordinate 22,833,832 of NC_141166.1, forward strand.
TTAGTTTAAGTTGAAAGCCTATTGCTTCCTCCTCTGATTTTATTATCATAATATTTACAAATATCTCATTTCTTATCATTACTATTGTCCTATACTATATAGCATTCAGTTCAGTTCAGTTGCTCAGTCATGTCCGACTCTGAGACCCCATGAACCACAGCACACCAGGCCTCCCTGTCCATCACCAACTCCCGGATTCCACCCAAACCCATGGCCATTGAGTCCGTGATGCCATCCAACCATCTCATCCTCTGTCGTCCTCTTCTCCTCCTGCCCTCAATCTTTTCCAGCATCAGGGTCTTTCCAAATTAGTCAGTTCTTCGCATCAGGTGGCCAAAGTACTGGAGTTTCAGCTTCAAAATCAGTCCTTCCAATGAACACCCAGGGCTGATCTCCTTTAGGATGGACTGGTTGGATCTCCTTGCAGTCCAAGGGACTCTCAAGAGTCTTCTCCAACACCACAGTTCAAAAGCATCAGTTCTTCAGTGCTCAGCTTTCTTTATAGTCCAACTCTCACATATAGTATTATAATGATTATAAACTTTTGAGTATATTTGATGCTATTGAAAATAATGGAATACAGGTATATATGAAACTTGACTTCTTTGATTGCTTGACATAAATCTGTGCCAACTAACTACACATTAAATGACACAAGAAATTTTCTCTAAGGCTGGGATGTTTATATGCCACCAACTTGCAAGACAAAGATGTTAACCTGATCTTTCTTTTCTATATTAGAGTATATTCCACTAGCTTGGCTTATGAACCAATTAATACAAACCAATGGGAATCCAATTAATATATATATATGAGTATTAAAACCAGAACCAATTAATACATATCAATAAGAATCCAATTTTTTAATTAAACACTGAAACCTGTATATAAGTGCTATTAAAACACAAAACAAATGAAAGAACTAGAAATTAGAAATAAAAGCGACTATGCTAAGTAACAAAGAAGAACTTCCATTTAAGGATAAGGAAATATACGAGACAGCAAAAGAGACACAGGTGTATAGAACAGTCTTTTGGACTCTGTAGGAGAAGCCAAGGGTGGGATGATCTGAGAGAATAACATTGAAACATGTATATTATCATATGTGAAACAGATCGCCAGTCCAGGTTCGATGCATGAGACAGGGTGCTCAGGGCTGGTGCACTGGGATGACCCAGAGGGATGGGATGGGGAGGGAGGTGGGAGAGGGGTTCAGGATGGGGAATACATGTAAACCCATAGCTGATTCATGTCAATGTATGGCAAAAACCACTACAATATTGTAAGGTAATTAGCCTTCAATTAAAATAAATAAATTTTAAAAAAGGATAAGGAAATATATTATTAACATTATTAAAGTAATACTATACACACACACACACATATATAGCATATTTCAAGAAATCAAAGTATCTTTCAGATGTCTAATTAATTTTCATGTCTTTAATATAGAGAGGTATGAGCATTCATTTCATTGTATGATATGGTTTTTAAATAACCAGTTCAGTATATACTCAAGGAACAAAAGATTTGCTACCTACAGTTAACAATCTTTTGGGTGATTAACCATTTTCAATGAAGACTCTTCAGTTCAAAATTGAATTGCAAAGAAATACTACAAAGTTACAATATACTATTATGTTATATATCAAGAACTTTCATTATCATAGAATTTTGTTAACATAGCTGAGCTATCAAGGCTACTATTTATGTTACTCTATCATCCAAACTGTATAAGAGGCTAGCCTATGAACCTCACTAGGATATTTTATGATGAACAGCTTTCACTGCAAAGTGAAGTAGATTCTTAGTCCAGCAGGAAAAATTTGTATCAGCTGTGAGTTGGACTCCTTAAACACTGAACACATTAGCAGAGAGGAGTGATATAACCTTTCAAATAAAAGAGTTAGATGATCTGACAGCTGAAGCAAGATGCAGAGTGATCAAGATGCCCCCACAGTAAAGTAAAAATATTTTAATGGAAGTACAATAATTGATCAAAGAGACACTCAGGCCTCCTGGGTCCAGAATGAAGCTATTCCAAGTCCCTAAATCTGCCATAAAGCTCTAATGGACACCCAGGGGGACACTTCTGACAATTTATCTTAGTTTAAGTGAATTCCAGGACCTTAAATTACCAGAGAGAACCTAGTCACTTGTGACATAAGCTTGCATTTCCTGTTTCTGATTTCTTTATGGATAAAATTCAAATTTCTCATCATTATTAGTTTCACAATAAGCAGCAAATAGCTAAAAGAAATGTCATAAAACAACTCCACCTACAATTAAATCCCATTTGCTAAAGGGTCTCATTTTTACCATCTATACACATGTGTAAATCTTTGGTCCAAGTTCTTAAAATACTCTTGTTGCTTACTCAAACACTAGCTCAAGCCACTCTTAATGTTTTACAAGTTTCATCTCCTTTTAAAAAATTATATTACTTACATAATAGGGATGTTAACACACAATATTAACTAACAACGAATGTATGCTAACCTATTGGCATTAGAATAGAATCTAATGATTATAAACTATCCTTGTGAAATTTCTCAGGCAATAGGAAAACAACTCTGAAAAGAATACATTTATTAGCTTGCAGAATAAAAAGTGGGCTTCCCTGGTGGCTTAGACAGTAAAGAATCTGCCTGCAATGCAAGACACCTGGGTTCAATATCTGGGTCAGGAAGATCTGGAGAAGGGAAAGGCTACCCACTCCAGTATTCTTCCCTGGAGAATTCCATGGAGAGGAGCCTGGCAGACCACAGTCCACGGGGTCGCAAAGAGTCTGACACGACTGAGTGACGAACACACACAATATAAAGAAGCTTCTTCCAAATGACCTGCTCTACTATGCAATGGTTTTGAATCTCACTGTGACCAATGGAGCTGCCATTGGTTTTATTCTGCCAGCTAATCAGAAGGGAGCATAATTTTGGAAAGGTAAAATGAGAAATCACAAAGGCAAAATGTTCAAGACATTTTAGATTTTAAAATATATTGTGCTAATACTGACTTGATTCCTTATGTCAAATTTGCCCATTTTGAGTATTCAACTTTAGAAATTATTAAGAATAATTTACTGAATACCTATATGAACTGAATACTTTGATAATCTCTTCATCCTCTTCAAATCCACAACTAAATATAAAAATCTGAAAACTAAAAGAATCTAGCAGAAAGAAAGTCTCCTTAGAAACCATTCCCAGAATAGCCAAAAATAAAGAAAGTAAATTAAAAAAAAAATTAGAAAGAACACAAATGAATAGAGTTGGAGAAGATGTGCAAAAATGGGATCCCTTGTATGCTGTTGGTGGCATTGTGAACTGGTGCAGCCACCGTGGAAAACAGTATGGATGTTTCTCAAAAAGCTAAAACTAGAGATAACATATGACCCAGCAATTTCACTCCTGGTTATATACCTGCCACCCCCCCAAAAAAAACCAAAAAACTGATTTGAAGACCAACATGCACCCGAATGTTTATAACGGCATTATTTACAAGTGCTGAGATATGAATGCAACCTAAGTACCCTTCAACTAATGAATAAAGACGACGGGGTGGAATACTACTCTGCTATAAAAAGAAATGACATTTAGCCATTTGTGGCAACAAGGAGGGACTTGGAGAACATTATGCTGAATGAAATAAGTCAGAGAAAGATAAATACTGTATGCTATCACTTATAAGTGAAATCTAAAAAAATAAAACAAATTAATGAATATAACAAAAAGACACAGACACAGATACAGAGAGCAAACTAGTGGTGAAAAATGAGGAAAGGGAAGTGGTGAGGAGAAATATAGGGATAGGAGATCATAAGGTACAAACTAGCAGGTGTAAAAATTGTACCAAAATATATTGTACAACATGAGGAATAATACATATAGATAACTAATAAGGACCTACTGTATAGCACAGGGGACTCTACTCAATACCCTGTGATGAACTATATGAGAAAAGAATCTAAAAGAGACTCAATATTTGTATATATTTGTAATTGCTTCTGTTTGCTGTATAGAAGAAACTGACACATTATAATCAACTATACACCAATAAAATTATTAATAAAAAATTAAAAAAAAGAAACCATTCCTGATTTCTAAATGTGAATATTCATAAACTCTTTTAAATTCATTTTTATTGAATTATAAATGTCATATACTAAAATTTGCTCACTTTAAGTTCTCAATTTGATAAATTTTACCAAATACAAATAGTTTTACAATCACTCCCACAATTAAGATACAGAAGATTTACATAATCTTCTGTGTGTGTGTGTGTGTGTGTGAGTCGTTCAGTCATGTCCAACACTTTGCGACCCCATGGACTGTAGCCTACCAGACTTTTCTGTTCATGGGATTCTCCAGGCAAGGATACTGGAGTGGGTTGCCATTCCTTTCTAAACTGCAGTCAAATTCAACTGAAATCAATTTTATCTCCTCACTTCCAGTTTCTAGCAAACATGGCTGTTTTTTTCTGTCACTAAAATTTTGCCATTTATATAAGTTTATATAAATTAAATCATAGATTGTATAATATTTTGTGTCTGGCTTCTTTTACTTAACATCAAATTGGATCTTGCCACTTTACCCAATGTGAATATTCTCTGCCTTTTCATTGGAGTGTTCAGACTATTTACATTTATTATATTTACCAACATGATTTTTCTGCTTTTTGTTTGTTCAATTTATTCACTGCCATTTTTTTCTCTGTCTATGCCTTTTATATAAATAGATATTCATGATTTTATCTCTGCTTTAGCTTTATCAGCTGTACTTCTTTGTTTTATTATTCTGTAGTTTCTCAAGCTTTACAGCATACCTCTTTAATCTATTAGTCTATTCTTAGATAACATAATGCCACTTAATGTATAACATCTTACAACAATATACTTCCATTTACTTATCTCCTTTGATATATTATAAAGTTCATAACATATTGTTATTATATCAGCTTTAAACAATTATCTTTTCAGAGATGAAACTGAAAAAAATGAAAAGAAAAATATGTTAGATTTATTTACATATTTGCCATTACTACATCATATCCCCTTTGTAGATCTAAAATACATAAAGAATCTTTTTAATATTCCTATGGTATAGCTATGCTGATGATGAGTTCTCTAGACTTCATTCTGGTATCTGTTTCCTTTTTTCAAATTTTCCTTAGCTGTGAATTTTATTTTTTTGTTTCTTGCATACCTTTTAATTACACTGTTGATTGCTGGATTTTCTTTTTTTTTTTTTTTTACTTTCTTTGAAGAATGTTGGATTTTGTTCTGGTTCATTAAATAACAGTGGATCAGTCTGATCCTTTTGAAGCAAGCTTTTGTTACAATCCCGGAGTAGTCTAACTTAGCTCAACTACTAGGGCAAGGTGTTTTTGAGTATTCTATCAAATGTTCTGTATGTTATGAGTAATCTCTACTTTTTCTCGAAGGAACACCAAATATTCCCAGGTCTGTGTGAGGTCTGGGACAGTTTGGGGGCTGCTTCTCTTGGCTGGTTCTTTCTCCTGATTTCGGAAGTGATCTTTTCACACATACGCAGATCATTTCTCAGGCAAAGAGCCAGAGCTTGCTATCTTTCTGTGGGCAGTTCTTTCCTCTTACATATCCAGCATCACACAAGCTAGCTACCTTTTTCCTTGTAAATTATGCTTTCTGACTTCTCAACACATTAGGATCACTAGGGCCTGTTTAGTTAGCCCTCCCAACACTGTGACACAGAAAATGTCTTCAGGCTGTTAGTTGAGATTATTAAAGGCTAATTCTTATTAATTTCCCTTCTCTTAGTTATCACAGTCTTACACTGTTTTTTTTTTTTAATAATATCTGAAGACTGTTATTTTATGTATTTTGTTTAGTTGTACATTTGCTTATTGTGGAAGAACATGTCCCTCAGCAGGTCTTCTTTCATGAGCAGAAGTAGAAGAACATATAACCCTTTAAAATATGGATTCCTGAAATCCAAGATAGAAAGTGTAATAAATTAGCAATAAAGTTGCTCATTTTAACAGCAAATTAAAAATTTCCTATTTTTGATAAATTAAAACAAAAATAGGAAATTTGACATAGACACAGCAGAGCAGACTTAGAAATTGCATTTCTTCTACTGCAAATGCTTATTTCCATGTCATCATTTACAATAATAGCTCATCTACAAGAAACTCAGAACTATTAACAAATACCATTGTCTAGTACATGACCAAAAAGAAAAGAGTTTATCTCTGAATAGCAGATCATTTGTAGCAGAAGTCACAAAATTCAAGTGTGATAGTTCATATATTTGGCCCTTAATCAGAGCATTTTATCCTTCGCTCAGAATCTTCTTTTTTCAGTAAATGTAACATATTTATTTTTCTGTTTTTTAATCTCCTGGCAAGGGAAAATGAGATTTTCAGAGAGATGTTAGTGAGAAAAGTCTTACATAGAGAAAGAAACAAAAAACCATAAAAGGCTGAGAAAAGCTCAAAAATCATGTAATCTTAATTATTTCTAATTCTAGAATTAAAAACGAGCTTAATTTTTATTTAGGAGCTATATTGTATTAAGCATTCTTCAGTTCAGTCGCTCAGTCGTGTCCGACTCTTTGCAACCCCATGAATCGCAGCATGCCAGGCCTCCCTATCCATCACCAACTCTCAGAGTTCACTCAGACTCACGTCCACAGAGTCAGTCATGCCATCCAGCCATCTCATCCTCTGTTGTCCCCTTCTCCTCCTGCCCCCAATCCCTCCCAGCATCAGAGTCTTTTCCAGTGAGTCAACTCAGCATGAGGTGGCCAAAGTATTGGAGTTTCAGCTTTAGCATCATTCCTGCCAAAGAAATCCCGGAGCTGATCTCCTTCACAATGGACTGGTTGGATCTCCTTGCAGTCCAAGGGACTCTCAAGAGTCTTCTCCAACACCACAGTTCAAAAGCGTCAATTCTTCGGCACTCAGCTTTCTTCACAGTCCAACTCTCACATCCATACATGACCACTTAGGCACCTTTTAATTTATATTTAATTGGTAGTATAATATAAAATGCATTTAATTAAAAATCACTGTCACTTAGTTGTGATATATCACTTAACAGATGAGAAAATAAACTCAGGAAAATTAAGTAAGTGGACTTAATTTGTATAGCTAATAAATGGTAGAGCATGGTCAAGAACCTAGATCCCTCTGAGTCTGTACCTTATTTTTTTGAATCCTATATTAGTTGATATTTGCAATTTAGACATGTTAAATAATGTGCTCATAGTCATCTAACAGGCACCTGACATAATAAGAATTTGAAACTTTGCCTACCTGATTACAAACCTGTTGTAAGCACCCATTAAATTTTACTAACATCTGATCATCTATAAAGACATCTCATCATCAATCTACAATAGAAGAAAATTAATAAAATTATTCACTATAGTTGTAGCTACATTTCTAATATAACCATAAAGGAAATTATTTCAATAAGTTCTTTTAATTTGATGTCAGCTAGAAGCAATTATAATCCTGATTTTACCCCAGATATCTTTGGAAGCATATTAAAAACTAATTACAAAAAATCAAATGCCATGAGAGGAATTAAAATGAACAGCAGAGTAAATTTGAATTTTAAAATATCAAAGAGGGTATTGCAGCCCTTCTAAATGTATTCTTATAGCCTAAGTAATTCTTACTTTATTTTTGGCTACTACTACTTTCCATTTAGGTATTATTTTGTAGGTTAAGAATACTACAAGTTTAAATAATGATAAATTGTTTTAAAATAGAAAAAATATTCTGAAAATAATTAACAAAACAGAGTTATGTTATTTATAAGAAATCCAATATAATTATAAAGATTCAGATAGGTTAAAAATAAAAGAACAGATCTATCATAATAAAACTAGTGAAAAGAAATCAGAAATAGCTATGTTACTTGATAAAGTTCTGAATGATGAAGATTATCAAGAATAAAGAGAAACATTGCATAATTATAAAAGGCCCATTTCTCCAATAAGACACATAATCTTAAATGTGTATATGCCTAACAAAAGAGTATCAAAATACATGAAGTTAAAAACTTACAGAATTTGTAATATGGAAACCAGAAACATTACAAGAAATAAAAACCAATGACCAATAACTCTTATGAAAGTATATGCAAAGTATATCCTTAAGAAATTATCAGGAAATATAGCTAAGAAAATTATATACCAAAAGTCAATGAGATTTATTGTAGATGAATAAGACTGGCTCAACATTCAAAAAATTTATCAATGTAATCTATCACATCAAACAAAAATAATGTGATTATACCATCAAGTGCAGAAAAAAATTTGACAAAAGCAAGTATCAATTCATGACCAAATACAACAATAAAAATCCTCTCAGAAAATGAGGAATATCGAAGAACTATCTCAAATGATAAAGAGCACCCACAAAAACCCTACAGCTGACAACATACTTAGTGGTTAGCAATTGGCCACTTTCTCCCTAAGATAGGGAAACAGGGCAAGGTTGTCCTTTCTCACCACAATGATTCAACATTGTACTGGGATTCCGGGAGAGTGCAATACGACAAAAGAGAGAAATAAAAGTGCAGTGTCAAATTTTATGTGTCAACTTGACTGGGCCACAAGATGCCCAGATATTTGATCAAACATTCTGTGAAGGGGGTTTTCAGATGAGGCTAACATTTAAATCAGTCCTGAATAATCATTGGAAGGACTAATGCTGAAGCTGAAACTCCAATAACTTGGCCACCTGATGCGAAGAACTGACTCACTAGAAAAGACCCTGATGCTGGGAAAGATTGAAGGCATGAGGAGAAGGGGACATCAGTTCAGTTCAGTTCAGTTCAGTCACTCAGTCGTGTCCGACCCTTTGCGACGCCATGAATTGCAGCACGCCAGGCCTCCCTGTCCATCACCAACTCCCGGAGTTCACTCAGACTCACGACCATCGAGTCAGTGATGCCATCCAGCTATCTCGTCCTCTGTCGTCCCCTTCTCCTCCTGCCCCCAATCCCTCCCAGCATCAGAGTCTTTTCCAATGAGTCAACTCTTCGCATGAGGTGGCCAAAGTACTGGAGCTTCAGCTTTAGCATCATTCCTTCCAAGGAACACCCAGGGCTGATCTCCTTTAGGATGGACTGGTTGGATCTCCTTGCAGTCCAAGGGACTCTCAAGAGTCTTCTCCAAAACCACAGTTCAAAAGCATCAATTCTTCAGTGCTCAGCTTTCTTCACAGTCCAACTCTCACATCCATACATGACCACAGGAAAAACCATAGCCTTGACTAGACGGACCTTTGTTGGCAAAGTAATGTCTCTGCTTTTGAATATGCTATCTAGGTTGGCCATAACTTTCCTTCCAAGGAGTAAGCGTCTTTTAATTTCATGGCTGCAGTCGCCATCTGCAGTGATTTTGGAGCCCAGAAAAATAAAGTCTGACACTGTTTCCCCATCTATTTCCCATGAAGTGATGGGACCGGATGCCATGATTTCGTTTTCTGAATGTTGAGCTTTAAGCCAACTTTTGCACTCTCCACTTTCACTTTCATCAAGAGGCTTTTTAGTTCCTCTTTACTTTCTGCCATAAGGGTGGTGTCATCTGCATATCTGAGGTGATTGATATTTCTCCCGGCAATCTTGATTCCAGCTTATGTTTCTTCCAGTCCAGCGTTTCTCATGATGTACTCTGCATAGGAGTTAAATAAGCAGGGTGACAATATACAGCCTTGACGAACTCCTTTTCCTATTTGGAACCAGTCTGTTGTTCCATGTCCAGTTCTAACTGTTGCTTTCTGACCTGCATACAGATTTCTCAAGAGGCAGGTCAGGTGGTCTGGTATTCCCATCTCTTTCCGAATTTTCCACAGTTTATTGTGATCCACACAGTCAGAGGCTTTGGCATAGTCAATAAAGCAGAAATAGATGTTTTTCTGGAACTCTCTTGCTTTTTCCATGATCCAGCAGATGTTGGCAATTTGATCTCTGGTTCCTCTGCCTTTTCTAAAACCAGCTTGAAATCTGGATGTTCAGGGTTCACATATTGCTGAAGCCTGGCTTGAAGAATTTGGACATTACTTTACTAGCATGTGAGATGAGTGCAATTGTGCGGTAGTTTGAACATTCTTTGGCATAGCCTTTCTTTGGGATTAGACTGAAAATTGACTTTTTCCAGTCCTGTGGCCACTGGTGAGTTTTCCAAATTTGCTGGCATATTTAGTGCAGCACTTTCACAGCATCATCTTTCAGGATTTGAAATAGCTCAACTGGAATTCCATCACCTCCACTAGCTTTGTTCGTAGTGATGCTTTCTAAGGCCCATTTGACTTCACACTCCAGGGTGTCTGGCTCTAGGTCGGTGATCACACCATCGTGATTATCTGGGTTGTGAAGATCTTTTTTGTACAGTTCTTCAGAGGATGAGGTAGTTGGATGGCATCACTGATTCGATGGACATGAGTTTGAGTAAGTGGAAACTTGTGATGGACAGGGAAGCCTGGTGTGTTGCAGTCCATGGGGTCACAAAGAGTCGAACATGACTGAGCGACTGAACTGAACATTTAAATTGGTAGACTAAGTTCATCAAATTACCCTTTATAATGTGTGTGTGTGTGTGTGTGTGTGTTTATGTGTGTGTGTGCTTAGTCACTCAGTTATGTCTGACTCTTTGCCACCTCATGGATTGTAGCCTGCCAGGCTCCTCTGTCCATGGGAATTCTCCAGGGAAGAATACTGGAGTGGATTGCAGTGCTCTCCTCCAGGGAATCTTCCCAACCCAGGGATTGAACCCAAGTCTCCCCTATTGCAGGTGGATTCTTTACTGTCTGAGCCACCAGGAAGGGCAACTATGTGAGTGAGCTTCATTCAAATAGTTGAAGGCCCAAATAGAAGACAAAAGTTGACCCTATCCTGAGTAGGAAAGAATTCTTCATGCCTGATAGTTTGGGACATAGGCGTTTTCCTGCCTTCAGATTTGAACTGAAATATTGGCTCTTTCTGAGTCTTGAGCTGGCTTCTAGATGGGAACTACACTGTTTGATGTTCTAATTCTCAGGTCTTCAGACTTAAATTGGAACTAGACCATTGGCTTTCTTGGGCTTCCAGCTTATCTACTCACCCTATAGATTCTGGGACTAGACAGCCTCTATGCTTGTACAAAATACTTCTTTGTAAGCTCTCTCTCCCTTCTTCCCTCATTTCTATTAAGTTACCTCAAGAGCTTTGGTACTGGTGATAAAATAGAAATACAGATCAATGAAGCAGAATAGACAACCCAGAAACAGGCTCATAGTTATATAGTCAACTGATTTTGACAAAGACACAAAGACAATTTGATTGAGAAAAGTGAAGTTGCTCAGTCCTGTCCAACTCTTTGCAACCCCATGGACTATAGCCTACCAGGCTCCTCCATCCATGGACTTTTCCATCTGAGCCACCAGGGAAGCCCATTTGATTTGATTTGATTGAGAAAGAATAATTTTTTTCTACAAATTGAGCTGAAATTCTGGACATCCATATGCAAAACAAACAAGCAAACCAAACAACAATAACAACAACAACAACAAAACCTAGACATAGACAAAACAGAAAATTAATTCAAAATGGATCATGAATCTAAATGTAAGATGCAAAAAATATAAAACTTCTGGGAGAATACATATGAGAAATATATGTGATTTTGATTTTGGTTATCAAAACAAGAAAAATCTTAGAAATAATCACAGCCAAGAAAGGCCTAAAGAATTACTATATGCAAAATGCTATCTTGGATGGAATCCTGGAAATAGAAAAAGATATTAGATAAAAACCAAAGAAATTTGGATAAACTATAGACTTGAGATAATAACAATTTAGGTTCTTTAGTTGTGATGAATGTACCATAATATGTAAGATGTCAGAAGTGGAGTGTTAGTCACTCAGTCATGTCCAACTCTGTGAACCCATGGACTGTATCCTGCCAGGCTCCTCTGTCCATGGAATTCTCCAGGCAAGAATACTGAAGTGGGTTGCCATTCCCTTCTCCAGAGGATTTTCCTGACCCAGGGAGTGAACTGGGACTCCTGCATCGCAGGCAGATTCTTTACCACCTGAGCTACATGGAAGTCCCAAGATGTCAGGGAAAGGGGAAACTAATGTCAGGAATATAGTAACTCTCTGCACTATCTTCTCAACTTTTTGTAAATATAAAACTGCTCTAAATTTGAAAGTTTATTTTTGAAAAATCAAGAACAGAGCTTTAAATGAAATGATTATATCTACTTTGCTAGATACTGAAATAGTACTAACGTTTGTCCCCTTGTAAGAAAAACAAAGCTCCAATGATCTGCTTCTTAAGTAGATAAGTCTTCAAGTATGCCATCTCTTCAGTCTGATGTTAATGAGTGTTTTGTTGTTGTTGTTGTTGTTGTTGTTTAGTTGCTAAGTTGTGTCTGACTCTTTTGTAACACCGTGGACTGTAACCCATCAGGCTCTTCTGTCCATGGGATTTCCCGGAAAATAATACTGGAGTTGCCAATTCCTTCTCCAGGGAATCTTCCTGACCCAGGGATCAAACCTGCATTTCCTGCTTTGGCAGGTGGATTCTTTAACACTAAGTCATCTGAGAAGAGATGGCATTTATGATTCTCTTTATAGTTCTTTCTGTTATGAATGTTTTAGGAGAAAGACATAAGTACATGTTATTTTTTACTTTAACTCTGTGTTAAAACATATATATGTGTACTTAGTCACTCAGTCGTTTCCAACTCTTTACCACCCCATGGACTGTAGCTCACCAGGCTCCTCTCTCTGTCCATGGGGATTCTCCAGGCAAGATTACTGGAGTGGGTTGCCATGCTCTCCTCCAGGAGGTCTTTCCAACCCAGGGATCGAACCTAGGTCCCCTGCATTACAGGTAGATTCTTTACTGTGTGAGCCACCAAGGAAGCCCAAGTATACAGGAATTGGGTAGCCTATCCCTTCTCCAGGGGATCTTCCTGACCCAGGAATTGAACTGGGATCTCCTGCATTGCAGGCAGATTCTTTACCAGATGATCTACCAAGGAAGCCCACAACATCTACTAACCCCTATTTTAGTAAATCTACTGGTTTAAGGGCTTCCCTGCTAGCACAATGGTAAAAAATCCACCTGCCAATGCAGGAGATGTAAGAGCTGTGGGTTCAATCTCTGGATCAGGAATATCCCCTAGAGTAGAAAATGGCAACACACTCTAGTATTCTTGCTTGGAAATTTCCATGGACAGAGAAGCCTAGCAGTCTACAGTCCATGGGATTGTACAACTGAACGCACACACACACACATGACAGATTCAAGGACAAAAAGAGAAGGGGGGAATGAAGTGGGTTTGGAAGGTACTTTGATAAAGAGAAGGCAAGCATTTAGCGCTGTGTACTCAGTTGTTCAGTCACGTCTGACTCTGCGACCCCATGGACTGTAACCCATCGGGCTCCTCTGTTCATGGGATTTCCCAGGCAAGAATACTGGAGTGGATTGCCATTTCCTTCTCCAGGGGATCTTCCCAACCCAGGAATTGAAACTGGGTCTCCTGCATTGCAGGCAGTCTCCTTCATTGTTGGTGGATTCTTTACTGACTGAGCTACTGGGGAAGCCCCAAACATTTAGTAGATCAGGTAAATACAAAATTCAGTATTCAAACTATAAAACTCTACATTCACAAACTCAGGATGGGTCTGTAATGCATATAAAGACTCTTCTTATTTTATTTAAAGCTTAGAGATTTTAAGATAAATGGTTACAAACTTATTTATAAAGCAAAACATTTAGGAGTAGTTCTTCATTTTATGAAAGGGCAGCAGGGTCCTTTTAATTAATGGACATTAGATACCTCACAAATAGTTGCACATGACTGAAGTGACTTAGCACACAGATACATATGAAAAGGATTTGAATTTTAAAGAGGTAATCATTTTTTTCTTAAACATCTAATTGCTAAAAAGCTCATATCTATAATTACTAACAAGATGATATTAATATGAGACATTTTAGCCTATTAAAAAAGTGCTGGCCTACTATATGCTAACTAAGAAAGTATATGCCTCAAAATAGTTACTTAAAATGAATCATTGTGAACTGTTCACACTGGACACACTTTAAGTTTTATAACTAATGGCAAAAACAAAAAGTTATTTTATATTATTAGCAAAAAGACAAGAAGGTACTGGAATGGTTTTGGAAGCTAAAACAAAGTATTTTGAAAGATTGAAATAACCCTTTCCTTACTATTCTTAAATGCAAACAAAATCTTTTCTGGGACCTGTCAACAATGAAAAGAGATGTTCCAATCATTTTGATGGATCAACATTAAAATAGTTAAAGCAACTGAGATTCACTTCTCCTATAATGAAATGTAGTTTCCATTCTAAGAGTTGAGCAAAATTGGCCTCACAGATTAGAATTGACAAGTCACTGCCCTTTTTAGATCATATTGGTTGAATCATAAACATTAATTTGAAAAATCAAGCCAGGTCCTGCACTATTTCTTTTCCCAGCCAGCTGTCCTTTTTATTGTTGTTGGTCTTTTTTTGAACCGAAGGTATCCCTAACATCTCACTGGCTTTTATCTTAGAAATGTCTCCTTATTCATTATCCATACACTTTCAAGTTCACTTGAACAGAGTACTTATAATTCTTTGTTTTTTTTTTTTTTTTTTTTAAAGGATAGCTTTCAGCATAGCTGAAAATCCAATACTTTGGCCACCTGATGTGAACAACTGACTAATTTGAAAAGACCCTGATGTTGGGAAAGATTGAGGACTGGAGGAGAAGGGGACAACAGAGGATGAGATGGTTGGATGGCATCACCAACTCAATGGTCATGAGTTTGGGTAGGCTCCAGGAGTTGGTGATGGATAGGGAGGCCTGGTGTGCTGAGGTTCATGGGGTTGCAAAGAGTCAGACCCGATTAAGCAACTGAACTGAACTGAACTGAATATTAGCTAGTAGGCTTTTGTCAAGAGAATGCACTGGTCATAGCAAACACCTTCGTCCAACAACACGAGAAGACTCTACACATGGACATCACCAGATGGCCAACACCGAAATCCGATTGATTATATTCTTTGAAGCCAAAGATGGAGAAGCTCTATACAGTCAGCAAAAACAAGACCAGGAGCTGACTGTGGTTCAGATCATGAACTCCTTATTGCCAAATTCATACTTAAATTGAAGAAAGTAGGGAAAACCACTAGATCATTCAGGTATGACCTAAATCAAATCCCTTATGATTATACAGTGGAAGTAAGAAATAGATTTAAGGGGCTAGATCTGATAGGCAGAGTGCCTGATGAACTATGGACAGAGGTTTGTGACATTGCAGAGGAGACAGGGATTAAGACCATCCCCATGGAAAAGAAATGCAGAAAAGCAAAATGGCTGTCTGAGGAGGCCTTACAAATAGCTGTGACAAGAAGAGAGCAAAAAGCAAAGGAGAGAAGGAAAGATATACCCATTTGAGTGCAGAGTTCCAAAGAATAGTAAGGAGAGATAAGAAAGCCTTTCTCAGTGATCAATACAAAGAAATAGAAGAAACCAATAGAATGGGAAAGACTAGAGATTTCTTCAAGATGATTAGAGATACAAGGGAACATTTCATGCAAAGATGGGCTCAATAAAGGACAGAAATGGTATGGACCTAACAGAAGCAGAAGATATTAAGAAGAGGTGGCAAGAATACATAGAAGAACTGTACAAAAAAGATCTTCATGACCCAGATAATCACAATGGTGTTATCACTCACCTAGAGCCAGACATCTTGGAATGTGAAGTCAAGTGGGCCTTAGGAAGCATCACTACGAACAAAGCTAGTGGAGGGGATGGAATTCCAGTTGAGCTATTTCAAATCCCAATAGATGATGCTGTGAAAGTGCTACACTCAATTGCCAGCAAATTTGGAAAACTCAGCAGTGGCCACAGGATTGGAAAAGGTCAGTTTTCAGTCCAATCCCAAAGAAAGGCAATGCCAAAGAATGCTCAAACTACTGCACAAGTGAACACATCTCACACGTTAGTAAAGTAATGCTCAAAATTCTCCAAGCCAGGCTTCAACAATACTTGAACACTGAACTTCCAGATGTTCAAGCTGGATTTATAAAAGGGAGAGGAACCAGAGATCTAATTGCCAACATTCGCTGGATCATTGAAAATGCAAGACAGTTCCAGAAAACATTTCTATTTCTGGTTTATTGACTATGCCAAAGCCTTTGACTGCGTGGATCACAATAAACTGTGGAAAATTCTGAAAGCAATGGGAATACCAGAGCACCTGACCTGCCTCTTGAGAAACCTGTATGCAGGTCAGGAAGCAACAGTTAGAACTGGACATGGAACAACAGACTGGTTCCAAACAGGAAAAGGAATACATCAAGGCTGTATATTGTCACCCTGCTTATTTAACTTATATGCAGAGTTCATCATGAAAAATGCTGGGCTGGATGAAGCACAAGATGGAATCAAGATTGCTGGGAGAAATATCAATAACCTCAGAAATGCAGATAACACCACTCTTATGGCAGAAAGTGAAGGAACGCTAAAGAGCCTCTTGAGGAACATGAAAGAGGAGAGTAAAAAGTTGGCTTAAAATTCAACATTCAGAAAACTAAGATCATGGCATCTGGTCCCATCACTTCATGGCAAATAGATTGGGGGAAAGTGGAAACAGTGTCAGACTTTATTTGGGGGGGCTCCAAAATCACTGCAGATGGTGAATGCAGCCATGAAATTAAAAGACGCATACTCCTTGGAAGGAAAGTTATGACCAACCTAGACAACATATTGAAAAGCAAAGATATTACTTTATCAGCAAAGATCTGTCTAGTCAAGGCTATGGTTTTTCCAGTAGTCATGTATGGATGTGAGAGTTGGACTATAAAGAATGCTGAGTGCTGAAGAGTTGATGTTTTTCAACTGTGGTGTTTGAAAAGACTGTTGAGAGTCCCTTGGACAGCAAGGAAGTCAAACCAGTCTATCCTAAAGGAGATCAGTCCTAAGTGCTCAATGAAAGGACCAATATTGAAGCTGCAACTCCAATACTTTGGCCACCTGATGTGAAGAGTTGACTCATTTGAAAAGACCCTGATGTTGGGAAAGATTGAGGGCAGGAGGAGAAGGGGATGACAGAGGATGAAATGGCTGGATGGTGTCACCTACTCGATGGACATGGGTTTGGGTGAACTCCGGGAGTTGATGATGGACAGGGAGGCCTGGCATGCTGCAGTCCATGAGGTAGCAAAGTGTTGGACACGACTCAGCAACTGAATTGAACTGAACTGGACTATACCCTTTTAATGCTGTTGTAAGCTACTTTGCTTTGTTATGTCTTTGAAAACTCTTTCTTAAAAAATGTATGTATCCCATCATACTATACTTTTATATATGCATGCATATACATGTATATGTGTGTTTTATGTATCCACATGTGTTCATACATATGTTCATGTTCACGTATTTGTGTACTACCAACGTTTTCAGTCATTGAAAGTTCTCGGGTCCATATATATTAAACATTTTTATTCATATAGTTATATTTTAATGTTTTTATTATACTTTTTTGGCCACTGAGTACTGCAAAACCACACATGCTCTGAGCTAATGAGTTCTCTGCTACTATCTACTCTTGATTGTGGTGACCATACAATTTTTATACGTATTTTTTGTTAACATAAATATGTTAAAATAGTCAAATTTTGCATGATAAGTATATGTGATTTAATGTATGTCAACCAAACTGCTTTTTTAATTTATTTATTTTTGGCTGTGGTGGGTCTTTGTTGACACAGGTGTGCTTTCTCTAGTTGCAGCGAGTGGGGGAGGGTACTCTCTAGCCACAGTGCATGAGTTTCTCATTGCAGCAGCTTCTCTTGTTGCAGAAGGGGTTCTAGGCCATGCAGGCTTCAGTAGTTGCAGCACATAGGCTTGGCAATTGTAGCACATGGGCCTGTTGCCTCATGGCATGTGGGATCATCTTGGGTCAGGGATTGAACCAGTGTCCCCTGCATTACAAGGCAGATTCTTAACCACTGGACCACCAGAGAAGCCTTTCAACCCAACTTTTTAAAGCTTAAACACAAGTGATTACATGTGAATTTTGGTGGGTGGGCAGCAGGAAAAGGGAAATTTCTGTGCTGAAGGAAATTCTTGTTATATTGATTTAAGTGGTAGTTACAAAACTCACTGGGCTTCCCTGGTAGCTCAGTGGTAAAGAACTTGCCTGTTAAAGCAGGAGAGGTAGGTTCAATCCCTGGATTGGGAAGATCCTCTGGAGAAGGAAATGGCAACCCACTCAGGTATTCTTGCTTGGAAAATCCCAAGAACAGAGGAGCCTGGTGAGCTACAGTCCATGGGGTCACAAAGAATCAGAGATGACTCAGCAACTAAAACAAAAAACAACAAAACTCATTACACAATACACCTAAGATTGTAGTAAAGCATAAATAACAATTATACAAAAACAAAAGAATGCAGTGATCATTAGAAAATTTAGGATTGATAGAAAAGGGCATTATTATGGGTTCCAGAAGTATCATGGTAACTTGGGATCATTGAGGACAAATTGCAGGGAATTTAGTTAGAAGAAACTATGGACAAGACATGTTATGACCTCTGAGAATCTCAAGAGAACAAAAGAGCAATGATGAATGTAAAAAAAAAAAAAAAAAAAAAACTGAAATGCATTTATGTAGAGAATATGTAACATGTCCCGCATGGCCAGGAGTCCATCCTCTACTCCAGTCATTTAAAAACTGTTTTGTACCTTAGGGTTTAATTTGGTGGCCAATTGAACTGAACTGTAAGAATCCTGGTAATAAAGCATTTGATAATATCAGGTCAAAGCTCTAGATGTTTTTTTAAGATTTCAACATGAAGATTTATTAATGTTGAAGTCACAGAACTCACAAGTGAACATCTCCAACAGATATAAGACACAAACCACCAATCGACATCACAGTTTAATGTATACGTTATTCTCTGAGCATTACCAAGGAAAACCAAATAAGTCCATTGATTTTGAAATCAATTTTGGTTTCTAGCAATCCAACCACTCTGCTTAATTAATGATGATGTTAAGTTAGTCATCTGTGTCAAGTACTGGGAAAGGAAATTTCTGCCTTTCGTTTTCTTATGGCTAAATACAAGAGATAAAAGTCCCTTAGGAAAAAACTCCAGCAATATGGAAACATATTTGTTGTCCACAGAATAGACTATATGAGGATCAAAAATGCTGATACGTATATCGTCAATCAGTAAATGACTGTGACTAAGGTCTTATGTTTATGTACTGTGAATATCACAGACTATAGTTAAATTTGGGTATGGAGCAATTAGTATTCATGCAAGAATGTGGGCCCTGGGCTACCTTTTTTAATACTTTCATGAAAAGCTGAAATATCTGATTCAAACATTCAAGATCTCTAAATTTTCAGTTTCTGGTTCACATTAATAAAACCCCATAAACTCAAAAAAAATGTGTCTTCAGCTCAAGTTTTCCAGAATCTGTCATTCTGACTACATGTTAAATATTTGCAATAATTAAGTTCACTTTGTTCTTCTTTATTGTGTCCAACCTCCCCAAGGAAAATTATTTTGCTGTAATATAAATAAAACAGTTTCTTTGCATATAAATTATTTTCTCTCATTCTAGAAAGTTGAGATTATAAAGCTTGGCTACCCTAAATAAAGTAGGAATGCTAGATGGTAAGCGTAATACGTGTCACTTTCTTATTTTTCCTTTTAGGAAAGAAGAAAAGGAAGGGGACGTAGAGCGAAGGAAGAAAGAAGTGTCCCTATGACAGAAGTTGTTAATCTTCTGAAAGCTCTCAAAGGTATTCAGAAGCAAGAGGTCCTTTGATGCGATTGTATGTAACAAATTTCTCTAGAAGAATAAGCAGCAGGATGGTCCCAGAATTGCAGATCACTTAGCCTCAGGACACAGACTGGCTGTACCCAAGCTAGGGCTGAGCCACATCTCTCAGTAAGGGTGACCTTTGTGAGAGTCTGCTTACACCACCCGTGGGGAGGTAACTGCATTCACAAGAGTCCTTTTTTCCTTCATTTTTTTGTTTTTTCAATATGCCCTTAACTTTAAAAAGCCTTCGGGTGAAAACACAATAAGTTCATTCATCAAAATATTTAGTCAAGCTGACAGCAATGTCACACAGTGTATTTCATTCCACCTTTTCATCTTGGCAGGGCAATTAATAAGGTGGGTTTTGTTTTCTAAGATTAATAAACTGGGGTTATAACAGCATAATGCTTAGAGGTGGTTCTTTTTTTTTTAATTTTAATTTATTTTTAAACTTTACAATATTGTATTAGTTTTGCCAAATATCGAAATGGATCTGCCATAGGTATACATGTGTTCCCCATCCTGAACCCTCCCCCCTCCTCCCTCCCCATACCATCCCTCTGGGTCATCCCAGTGCACCAGCCCCAAGCATCCAGTATCGTGCATCGAACCTGGACTGGCAACTCGTTTCATACATGATATTATACATGCTTCAATGCCATTCTCCCAAATCTTCCCACCCTCTCCCTCTCCAACAGAGTCCATAAGACTGTTCTATACATCAATGTCTCTTTTGCTGTCTCGTACACTGGGTTATTGTTACCATCTTTCTAAATTCCATATATATGCATTAGTATACTGTATTGGTGTTTTTCTTTCTGGCTTACTTCACTCTGTATAATAGGTGGTTCTTATTAGAAATTGTTTTGCTTCTGTTTCCCCCAAAGTATATATTGACTGCCTCAAATCTATTTCAAAAAATAAGTGGAGTAGATGTGATCCAATAAATAGTTAAACCAATAGCATCAATTTGTAAATGGCATAAATTCAGGGAGGATTTTTAGGAATACAAGTCGATCAACTGTTTTGAAAGAGCAAAAAGAATTGATGTTTCTTTTCAAAGCTAAGAATTAAAACAGTCTGGTTAACTTCTTTCCTTCAAGAGTATCTGTGAATATGTGGAATTAAGCAACTAAAGGTAGAAGTAATAACAACACAGTGCAATATAGAGGCCAGGACCACTCTTTGGTATGTTAATTGGATTTGGATACTTATACCTTAGCTGATGGAAACCTGCCTTACCTGGAGATGATCAGCTCACTCTAGTGTCAGCTTTCCTCTATGACTCATCAGCTTCAGTCAAGACCTGACTCTGCTACAAGATAAAACTTCAATCAGAGACAGGATCTATTAATTCAAACTCATGCTTGGGATGTAGAAAAAATGACCGATGTGCCTTTGTGATTTTATAATGTTTTAATGCTTTTCACTTACACTATCTAAATAGTCACTTGAGTTGATATTATTGTTCATATCTGTCAATAAAGATCTGAGGCTTAGAGAGCTAAAGGGGTTTGTCCACAACAACAGAGATTACATTGGAGGGAGTCAGATCTGGAATCTGGGCTTGCCAACTTCAAATTTGATGCCCTTTCAACTTCCCAAATACGTCTGTCCAAAAACTGAGATAATACAAACATCTCTGTTTCTGACTGTGGTTTCCCAAACTCTCCAATGCCCTGTCATTTTTATCACTGCAACATCTTTTTCCCACAATACACAGGAATCGACGTAATTGCTGTGTAAGCTCACCAGATACCGTGATGAGAAAAGGAAGAAGTATGTTCCTGACAAGAAGAAGTGCACATGGTCCAAAGTAAAAATAAATGAAAAAGTGCAAGAGAAAGGAATGACAAAATGAATGGGGCAGTAGATGATCAGAAGAGATAAGAATTCTTATATATTGACATTAAAATGAGGAGCAAAGACATCTCAGTACCTGCAACAATGGGGGAACAAAGAATCTGTGGTACTACCAGAGATGTTGTATACAAAAAGGTGAATAACAGGAAAAATGTGTCTTTCCTGAAACTCCTGTAGAATCCCTTCTCCATCATTCCCTAGCTGTGTGACCTCAGAAAAATTGTGTAACTTCCCTAAGTCTCTCTTACCCTCTGTATAATAGAAGTGCTGCTGCTGCTGCTAAGTCGCTTCAGTCGTGTCCGACTCTGTGCGACCCCATAGACGGCAGCCCACCAGGCTCCTCCGTCCCTGGGATTCTCCAGGCAAGAACATGGAGTAGGTTGCCATTTCCTTCTCCAATGGGTGAAAGTGAAAAGTGAAAGTGAAGTCGCTCAGTCATGTCTGACTCTTTGCGACCCCATGGACTGCAGCCTACCAAGCTCCTCTGTCCATGGGAGTTTCCAGGCAAGAGTTCTGGAGTGGGATGCCATTGCCTTCTCCGAATAGAAGTGCTAACAACATCCAATTCACCTAAAACATGACTCCAACAAGAATGAACTATTAAATGATGTTCAATAAATGTGAGCTTCTATCACTGATGGATGTGTATAATACTAATTACCTCACACTGTTTTAGATACAAAATACATCTGTGATTTCAACGGTCAGACCACATGTACTTTTCAGGGTCTGTCTGCCAAATTTTCATGAGGAATTTATCAAATAGTTAGGCATACAGGCAGACAAGTAAAACATTTTAAAAATGTGATCCCCTTGAAACGACCAAATCCGTGCACATTATGTAAAGCATAATCTTCATTTTAATAATTTTTCTGTCAAGCTTGTTTTGCTCTCCATGGGTCCCCTTATAATTTGCTCTCAAATTTATACAGAAAACTGTAAAGTCAGAATTGTTAGAATCACATGCAAACAAAAATAACTAGAAGACATAAAATAGCCAACAGCTACATAAAAAGGTGCTCACATTACTAATCATCAAGGAAATGCAAATCAAATCCATGAGATTACCTCACACCTGTTAGAACGGCCATCATCAAAAAAAAAAAAAAAAGTTAACAAGTGTTGGCAAGGATGTGGAAAAAAGGTAATCTTTGAGCACTGCGGATGGGAATGAAAATGGGTACAACTATTGTGGGAAATGAAAAATTAAGAATAAAATTACCATGCATACATGCTAAGTCGCTTCAGTTGTGTCTAACTCTTTGAACCCTGTGACTATAGCCTGCCAGTCTCTTCTGTCCAGGGACTTCTTCAGACAAGAATACTAATGACTCAGCAACTCCACTCTGGATATATATGTCCACAGGAAATTAAAGTAGGATGGCAAAGTGGTGGCTGTATTTTCATGTTAATTGCAGCTTTATTCACAACAGGCAAAATATTTAAATCCAATTTTTTTTTTTTTTTAACAGCCTAAGCATTTGTCAATGGATGAATGGATGAAAGAGATGCTGAAGGTAGGAATTAAGTTGAGGCTTGTCAATTTATGGGGAATTAGGCACATAAGAATATATATACACTCAGATATAGTATCTAACTTGAATGCAGGGAGACTATTTTAAAATTAAATCTTTATTCTCAGTTGTGTTTTGAACAGGTGGATTGACCAGTTATTGACTCCAGATAAAAGCATCATTGTGGGAGAATAGATACATGTATATGCATGGCTGAGTCCCATTGCTGTCCACCTGAAACTATCACAACATTATTAATCAGCTACCCCAATATAGTAATAAAAAAAAAGATTAAAAAAAAAACCATCATCACCATGGCAAGCATTCAGTCATTCACACAGCTTATTTGCCTTCACAGCTCATACCACCAAATACTTCCAAGTCTATGATAGACAGTGATGATGCAAAATTGATGAAGACAAGAACTCAATCTAAGTCAACAATTACTTAGAGGGGCAGGAATGGAAAATGCTGTAGAATGTCAAATCCTGAGCACATTCACCTGAATTGATCTGTTACCACATTCTCACTTAATGCAGTAATCAATTCAAGGGCTATGACCTTAATTTATTTATTCACCAAGCCTAGAATGGAATTATTATAAGACTAACAAAGAAAGTTGACCTATCTGTATGCAAAATTAAGCATATAGTTTTGCAATTTAAGAACTTACCAACTCCAACAAATCAGATATACTCATTCCAGTGCTATGTATACATGTTCAGATAAACCAAGTACTTATTCACAGTTTTAACATTTTTCTTGAGCTTGTGGTTAAGGTGAAGGGGGTTTATAATGCCAACCGCTTCACAAATAGAACAAGCCCAAGGAAGATCTCCCCTGGTTACTCTTGACATTATTTGGTGTAGTCAGTTGAGTTGTGGTCCCGTAAAAAGATATATCTGTATCCTAATTCCTGGAACTCCAGCGAATGTGATCTTATTTGGAAAAAGAAAAAGGGTCTCTACATCAAAGATCTTGAGATAAAGAGATCATTTTGTTTTATCTGGGTGGTCCTAAATCAAATTACAATATCCTTAAAAGAAAAAAAAGGCAAAGGGAAATTTAAGTCAGACATAAAAGAAGACACAGACTGAAAGGGAGGAGGCAATGTGACCACAAACGAGAGATTTGAGCAATGTGGTCACAAGCCAAGGAATGCCAACAACCACCAGAAATTGGAAGAGGCAAGGAATGAATTCTCCCTTAGAGACCCCAGAGGGAAAGTGGGCCTGCCAGCACTGTGACAGTGGCCTTCTAGGCTCCAGAACCATGAGAATAAAGTTCTCTTGTTTTAAACCTCCTACTTGTGGTCCCTTGTTTGAACAGCCACAATAAGCTCATACATTTGGCTTTATTCTCTTGTTTCACCCCATCATGATGATGCCAATGCATTTCTGTACTTACAGATTAATGACTCTCTTAGAGTCCATGAGTTCTTGGTCTGCTGGGGCTGCCATAACAAAATACCACAGACTGGATGGTTTAAACAGCAGTTATATATTTCTCATAGTTCTAGAGGCTGAGATGTCCAAGATCAAGGTGCTGTCCAGTTAGGCTCCCAGCAAAGCCCTCCTCCTGGCTTGGAGACAGCCACCTTCTCACTGTGTCCTTACATAGCAGAGGGGAAGTTCTGGTATCTCTTTCTCTTCTTATAAAGTCGCTAATGCCATGACAGGGGCTCCATCCTCATGTCCTCATTTCAATTTATTACTTCCCAAAGGCCCCACCTCCTAATACCAGCACACTAGGGGTTAGGTCTTCAACATATAAAATTGGCGAAGAGCACAAACATTTAGTCCATAAAAAGTCTCAAAATTCCAACCACATATATGGGCTTCCTTGGTGGCTCAGATAGTAAAGAATCTGCCTGCAATGCAGTAAACCCGAGTTCAATCCCTGGTTCAGGAAGATCCCCTGGAGAAAGAAATGGCAATCCACTCCAGTATTTTTGCTGAAGAATCCTATGGACAAAGGAGCCTGGCAGGCTACAGTCCTTGGGGTCACAAAAAGTTGGACACAACTGAGCAACTAACACTTTCAATTTTCGTGTATGTATATATATACACACACACACACATATATATACATATATATATTACTACTTTTACCAAGATCATTAATTCTCAGGGTGTTTCAAATCGGCATTGTATCTTTCTTTAGGAAATGTGTATTTACCTCACAAGAACCTTGTTAAGTGCTCAGGAGAAAACCACTGTGGAAACAAAGCTCTTGGTGTCTGCTTATTTGGAAGCTTCGCTAGTAATTTCTACTTGTTAACTACATCATGCAGAAAATTGTGACAATCATTGCAACTTTCACCTAAATAGGTCTTTGCCACAGTTTTTGTTTCTTTTAGTCAAGGGGTGTATACTGTGGAAACCTCTATCGAAATATTAGACATTTAGCCAATTACTGATAGGACAAACAGCATGACATAATAAATGAACTCATATTTAAACAAGTAGTGACTGTTCCATAATTTTTCAACACTCCTTTATGAAAAACAGCTATGCTTAATACTAAGAGTATGGTTGTCAGTGCCCAAAAAGCAGAATTCAGTTTGTACTCCACCACTCATCCATCCAGTGTCAATCTTTCATGTGTTACTTAAGTTGTTTTTGCCTTAGTTTCTCCTTCAAGGAAATGAGGAGTCATGGTAAGAGTATCTATAATAAGGGTTATTATGAGGATTATATATATTAATATATATTATTAATATATTTATATTATTATATTATATATGTTATTATATCATTATTAGATATTAATATATATGCTGCTGCTGCTGCTAAGCCACTTCAGTTGTGTCTGACTCTGTGCAACCCCATAGACGGCAGCCCACCAGGCTCCCCTATCCCTGGAATTTTCCAGGCAAGAATACTGGAGTGGGTTGCCATTGCCTTCTCCAATGCATGAAAGTGAAAAGTGAAAGTGAAGTCGCTCAGTTGTGTCCGACTCTTCACGATCCCATGAACTGTAGTCTACCAGGCTCCTCCATCCACGGGATTTTTCAGGCAAGAGTACTGGATTGGGTTGCCATTTCCTTCTCCAATCCTATATATGAGGATTATATATATATATATATATATATATGGAAAAATATTTGGCACTAAAAATAGTATATATTGGAATAGGTTGCTGCTATCTCTATGGACATTTTAGTTCACATTGTTTGTGATTTTAATTAAAAGACATTTCTACTGAATCAGTCCAAGAGATATAAAATTATCTGGTGCTGCATCTTCCAAGGATGGAAACACCTCATTTAACCATGAGTACTGAGTTACTGGGCTTCCCAAATGGCACTAGAGGTAAAGAATGCACCTGCCAATACAGGAAACATAAGATAAACAGGTTCGATTCTTGGGTTGGGAAGATCCCATAGGGCATGGCAACCCACTCCAGTATTCCTGTCTGGAGAATTCCATAGACAGAGGAGCCTGGCAGGCTACAGTCCATAGCGTCACAAAGAGTCAGATACATCTGAAGTGACTTAGCAGGCACACACTAAGAGTCATCACTCAATCTCTGATCTCCTTGGTTTTTACATTTAAGTTGAGAAGCTGAAGATTCTTTAAGAAGGGTATGAAGATAGCCTCTTCATTCTCCATCACTCTTTAAAGTACTGAGCCCTGTCCCCAACTGCTTTTTAAAGATAAATCTTGAAATCAATTTATTGATTAGATTAATTCATCTTGAAAGATATTTCTAGTTATAATTCAAAGAATTTGCTATAGGTTTCTGGGTTTTTTAAAAAGACTAACGAGAGTGATGAATGGTAATGATGCTTGCTTTTGACAGGCCGTTCCTTGCCTACGCACCAAAAATGTGTCTTGGGGCCAGTGGAAGTACTTTGAAGTGAGACAGAATAGCTTGGAAGCTGTGATTAAAGAGAATATGTTTACAAAATAAACTCCAAGATTATAGGAAAACTTTCTCAGTGATTTTCTTAGGTCTTTGATTCAATGAACCAGATCCTGCTTTTCTCCCATGGGGTGAAGCTGACCTAGACCACAATAGAGAAAGTCTGGCAGATAAGCTTGCCAACTCCATGCCAGAGACAATTAGTGGGAAACAAACTGTAGCCTTTAAAAAGCAGGTGGAGGAATGATAAAAACAAAATCAGGCTCTGACCCTATCTCATGTTTCACTGACCATTCATAACTTTTGCAAACACCCAATTAAAGAAAGGACTTTTCATTTTTTATCCTCAAGCTGTAAATATAACACTATCAATCACAGAGATGTAGGGGGGGAGCAGGTGATAAAGCTGGAATTTCTAACCAAAATGAAGGTTTTTGAGTGTCATATAATTTTAAGACCTCTCTTCTCTCACTTTTGCTATTTTTGTGTTTGTTTTTAACGTCTGACGGCTTTTTCTCCAAAGATGATATTCATCACTGAACCACACTCTCCGATCCTGCTCAAAAGCTGCTCTCAGAGGCAACTGAAGAGATTGTTTTATCCAGAATTGTGTTTCTAGCTGCTGTCTTACAGTATAAAACACTGATGCTATTGATGCTGTTACTTCAGTCATGTCTGACTCTTTGCAAGCCCATGGACCCTGCCAGGCTCCTCTGTTCATGGGATTCTCCAGGCAAGAATAAGCACTCAATATATAGTTGTTGAATGAACAAAATAAAAGCCATTAGGTTTTGGTCCTCTAATGTCACCTATCTTTGTTTGTTGTTTGTTTCCTTTCCATCTCCTAGACATAATGATGTTTGGATAAAGTTGTTAATAGGCATACTTTAAAATCAGCAAGCCTAAAATTCCTAAAGTATCTCACACTAGCTTCCTCTATCTTGAAATCTTATCAACCAACAAGATTTCTCTGACTACTCTATCCACTGCTGTTTTCATGCCCTCAACTTATTTTCTATCATATTATTTTCATATCTTGTCACACATATTACTATTGAATTTATATGTTTATCAACTGTTTCCATCTTTAGAATGTAAGTCTCAAGGTCTGTGCAGGCAGAGATCTGGCCTCCCTGCCTCCCTACTCTATCCCCAATACCTAATATATAGGAGCTTATTAGATAATTGTTTAAAGTCAGTTATTTAATTTAAAAATGTGTTTAAATTCAATATAATTTAGAATTCATTTTTTAAACTTAATGACAAGTTTTTGAAAAGAGATTTTAGTTATATCCATATGATTTCAATCACTATTATTTAAGAAATATGGGTTATATACCTTAGACTATAAATGAAACATTGACTTCATCTCAACTAACCTATGTGATTTTTACTTCCAGTTTGTTTTAATTAATAGGGATTTGTTAATGCATTATCCTGGAGAAGGGAATGGCTACCCACTCCTGTATCTTTGCCTGGAGAATCCTATGGACAGAGGAGCCTGGTGGGCTACAGTCATGGGGTCACAAAAAGTCAAGCACAACTGAGCAAATAACAGTTTCACATGGATTACATTCATAGTATCATAGGAATTAATTTTAGAACAGTAGTATCTAGAATAAACTGTCAGCCACATTTGTCTTAATACTTATTCTCATAAAATTCTTTTAAGTAGGAGTTACTAAAAGTTTTGGTGTGGTGATAATAAACTGAAGAAAGATAAATTGCCAGAGTTATACATTAGAAAAAAAAAAAAAGGAGACAGGAATCAGGTATATGAACTTTTGGCTTTTTAGGGATTTGTCCATTTTGGTGTAAAAAAAATAGACTAGTAACTTTAAGCAACATATCTTTGTTTAACTGTAATAATTATATAGTCCACAGGCTTCCCAGGTAGACTCGATAAATGAAAACTTCTCTAAGTCATGAAGTTTTAGTATTTTGTAATTTTAATTTTTTCTGGTATACATTGAACATGTACAACTTTTCATGAATCTTGGGATTAGATAATTGTTGAATTTATAGGAAGAAGTGAGGTAAAGCTTTCCTAGTATGAACCGAGGTAGTAGTAGTCACAAAACTTTCTCTTCTTCCCATGTAGTTTCACTTTCCTTTTTTCACACCAAAGACTGTTCTTTTCTCAGATTACCACCTCTTTAGTTACACCCCTTTGTGTTATTCTCTTTTCCAATTAAACATGTTAGAGTCATGCTAAATATAATGTAAACTTTACTACACATTTTAGGTGGACATCATAAAAATCAGTACTACCCACAGAACTTCCTGCAATTAACAAAGATGCTTTGGCTGCTAATTACATGTGGTTACTGAACCTTGAAATGCAGCTCCTGCAACTAAGGAGATTACTTTTTAATTTTATTTAACTTTATTAATTTAAATTTAAATAGACACATGTGGTGGTTGGCTATCATATTGAAAAGCACAGATGTAGGTTATACATCTGAAATACCTTCCCTGCTGTCCTTCCCCAAACTTTCAAATGGCTGCCTTTCAGAGGACTGAGTACAGTGGCAGTTCTCAGTATTTCTGGAGTTTATCTGGCTTAAGAACTAGATGATATTCCCCCAAGTTACAAATCAAATGATATTTCCTACCTAAGTTTGTCCAGACTCTTCTCTTTATTTTTCACTCTAAAAGTTTGGCCGAGTTTAGAGCCCATAGGGTCAAAGTGAGGCTGATTTCTCAGGATTCTCAGCTGGGTGTGGAAATAATGATGCTGTGAGAGCCAGATAACTCATGAAATAGCCAGCACTCATGAGATCCACAGCCAAATTTACCAGATGAGAATGAAAACAGAAAGAGAAATAGAATCAGACAGAATAATACTAATAAAAGTTCTGTTTAGTTAGCTCTGAAAAATTATTTTTTATATTGTTCTGAGGTTCAAACTAGGCACTAATATCACCATATAGCAAATAGGTATTTTTGGAGTTTGAAAGTGGGGAATTTGTGTGCAGAATAAATAAGATAAGAAATTAAAAGATATTCAAAGATCTGGAAAAACTTGTCTTTTTTTTTTCTCCTCTCCCAGCAGACCTCACTATTATTTTAGTTTCCTGTAAGTCATAAGATTTGGCATATAACACATTCTATTCCAAACTGAATTCCATGAATTTCAAAATGCCTATTTTCTTAACTTGGAGAAGGAAATGGCAACCCATCCAGTATTCTTGCCTAGAGAATCCCATGGACAGAAGAGCCTGGCAGGCCCCAGTCCATGATGTCGCAGAGAGTTGGACACAACTGAGCAACTAACACAAACTTTCTTATCATTACCTATTTATTGTACCCCTGAAACAGTAATGGAAATTAAATACATGGATTTCCTGTAAGAATAAAAGCTATACATTATAAAAAGCTTCAACTCACCAAAGGGGTATGAAAAATCAACCTGTTAGCACTTATTAATATTTATCATGTTTTAGTAGATACACAATTATATATCTATGCTATGCCTAACATGTTTGCTACACAACTAATAAACATATTTTGCAAGGAAGAAACATCTTTTGAAGCCACTTTTACCTTTTTCTAATGAATACTTTTTTAGTCAGGCCTAATTTTGGAGTCTGGGGCTCCAAGTAATGGAAATGGAGCTGTCATGTAATGTAATGGATCCATAGAGGGAAACAGAGTGAAATTGGAACCACAGAAACCAACTTCCTTCTCTCTCTTATCCTCCAAAGGAAGGAGCTTATCTACAATATAATACTTGTAATGAAGTCTTGCAGGTCAGAGACAAATAGTGTGTGCTCTATATCTCAGTTTCACTTGAAAAGTTGTATTAGAAACACCACAAAACGAGCAAACTTTAAAAATGTCTAAAACAGAACCCAGGAAAAAGGAGGCATCTTCAAAGATAGAGCTCTATAGTAGATATATTCATGAAATGTTCCTTGAATGGGATTATAGAAAAGTCCCTCAAAAGTCAGTGACCACCTAATTTATCATTCAAATTGAGATATACTGGAGAGTGAAAGTTGATTCCAGCCATAATTATGTTATACTTACCGGATAACCAAGACATGTTACTAAGCCCAAGACTGTACAGCTTGCTTCATGACAGGACAACACATTGAGAGACGAGTTGCTGGGGCAAGGAATAGCAACTTTATTCAGTGAAACAGTCACCTAAGGCAACGGTGAACTAGTGTCCCAAAGTAAAATCTTATTAGAGTTAGAATTCAGGCTTCTTTCACACTGAAAAGGGTGGGGGTGTGGCTGGCTATTGCCAACTTCACAGTACAGGAATCCTTTGTCCAGCACTATATTAACATCTAGCAGGGCTAGTAAGAAATAGTTTAATATTGGACCCCCCTCTCACCAGCATCTTAGTGTCTTACCACTTTCCACCTTTGTATAGTTCACAATGCCACAGTACCACAGCCCAGATGAAATAAAAATGGCCCAGATATCTTAGAAGTGATCTCATCTTGAGTCATACATCTATCTAGCTTCTGTAGTAAAAGGGAGACACCCTGATCTGAGGCATGATGGGGAGACCGTAAAGTAGGGCTGAAAATGACAAGAGGAAGCTAGAAGTAGATCCAAAGTACAGTCATTCCTTTTAAATTCCCGGCCTTACTTCAGCATAGGGCTAAGGGAAATGCCTATAGCTGTCTAGTTTGATCCTGAAGAGGGGATCGAGGTGGTTCAGAGCAAGCTCCAGCATGGCTCAGGCAAGTGCAGTATGAGAGGGTGCTAGATGATGATCAAGGTGAAACTCCATATGGGACCAGGATGAAGACAACTGCATGGACTGAAGTATACGAGAAAAGGTGCTGGTTCTGGTTTCCCAAGGATGGAGATAGGGAGGAGCATAGGCAGATGGTGACTGCAGCCATGAAATTAAAAGATGCTTGCTCTTTGGAAGAAAAGCTATGACCAACCTAGACAGCGTATTCAAAAGCAGAGACATTACTTTGCTGACAAATGTCTGTCTAGTCAAAGCTATGGGTTTTCCAGTAGTCATGTATGGATGTGAGAGTTGGACCCATAAAGAAAGCTGAGTGCCAAAGAATTGATGCTTTTGAACTGTGGTGTTAGAGAAGACTCTTGAGAGTCCCTTGGACTGCAAGATCAAACCAGTCAACCTTAAGGAAATCAGTCCTGAATATTCTTTGGAAGGACTGATGCTGAAGCTGAAACTCCAATGCTTTGGCCACCTAATGCAAAGAACTGACTCATTGGAAAAGACCCTGATGCTGGGGAAAAATTGAAGACAGGAGGAGAAGCGGATGACAGAGTATGAGATGGTTGGATGCTATCACCGACTCAATGAGTTTGAGCAAGCTCTGGGAGTTGGTGATGGACAAGGAAGCCTGGCGTGCTGCAGTCCATGGTTTCGCAAAGAGTTGGACATGACTGAGTGACTGAACTAAACTGAACTGATGAGTCTAGGCTGGCATGCAGCTGGGGATACTGGGCTCTTCTGAAACTGTGGCAGTGGGTATCAGAATAAGGATGGGCCAGGATCCAGAAATCTGTACATGATACATGGCCTATCAATATTCTCAGCTAAGAGAGACCTCCAGGCTCCTCTGCCCATGGGATTTCCCAGGCAAGAATACTAGAGTGGATTGCCATTTCCTTCTCCAGGGGATCTTCCTGACCCAGGGATTGAACCTGCATCTCCTGCCTAGCAGGTGTATTCTTTATCACTGAGCCACCTGGGAAGCCCCATGTAAAAATATTAAGAGACAAAATAAAACAGAAATGGAGAAAGCCACAGATAGAAGGTAAGCACAAAGCCTCTCCCTATATGCAATCTAGGATGCTGACATAAAGCTGTTGATCTTTATGAAACGAGAAGTCCCAGAAAGTCTGGGATAAACCAAGTTAACCAGATTCTTCACCAAGTACTGGTATGGGCATTGTAATTTCCAGACATGACTCTTATTCAGTGAAATGCTCAAATATTTTTTCCTTTAGAGCCTATGTAGAAGTTCTTCCTTAGGCAAAATGGAACTACTGGAATGATAGCAAGCAGAGCGCTGACACAAGTGTCACAGCTTCCTCCACTCTGGCTCAATGCTGTCCATGTCATTACACCTCCTCTGTGATTTATTTGGTAAAATTGTTGGCAATGCATATGTAAACATGATGGTTTATTTGCCGTATTGTTGTTTAGTTGCTAAGTCACGTCCAACTGTTCACGACCTCATGGACTGTAACCCACCAGTCTCCTCTGTCCATGGGATGTCCCAGGCAAGAATACTGGAGTAGGTTGCCACTTCCTTCTCCAAGGTATCTTCCAGACCCAGAGATCGAACCCATATCTGCTGCACTGGCAGGTGGATTCTTTACTACTAAGCCACAAGGGAAGCCTCAAGGGCATGTTGCCTCCCCATCAAGGAAAAGAACGCAGGTCTCCTGCATGACAGGCAGGGATACTCACCACTATACTAATGAGGATGTCTTCCTATACTCAATTTATATTGCAGATAATTAAGCACTGGCTTAGAAAATAGCAAAATGTAAAACAACGTCAGAAGTTACATAAATAATTAACTAATTTCCTATTCATCTCAGTAGCTTTTCTTACAGTCCTTCCTTTATACCTCTGCCTCAAGGGAGCACAGTCTAAAACTGAATCTCCATCTGGAAAAAAAGAGAAAATGATGATTAATGCCACACAATGACATAAATTCTATCAATTTCTTCTGCTGTTTAGTTATATTCTCAGAGGGCTATTTTGTACAGGTTTCCAGCATGGTCATTCTGTTTACTTCTCAGTGTTCTTCTTTGTAAACTGTATGAATGGGTTTGTAACTCAATACAGAGGAGCTTCCCAGGTGGCTCAGTAGAATCCTCCTGCAAGGATTCTGGTTTGATCCTTGTGTCAGGTAGATTCCCCTGGACAAGGAAATGGCAACCCATTCTAGTATTCTTGCCTGGAGAATTCCATGGATAGAGGAGTCTGGCAGGCTACAGTCCGTGGGGTCGCAAAGAGTTGCACACAACTTGGTGACTAAACAACAGCAATAGAGGTGTTGCACAAGCTACACAGATCTGATCTTGAACCCAGATCTATCATTTATGACTTAGGGACTTTGTGCTGCTATATTTGGCACACTTTTGTTTGCCGGGATGCAATCACTTCCCCTACTAATGAGCGGGACACTGTTGGCACAAATGGTGGTCTCCTGCAGGTTCTCAGATGACAGCTCCCCGGAAATCGCCCTCAACCAAAAGAAGCTATTTCATCCTCTACATCCTCTATGATTGGAGTCTTTCACATCCAATGATGGGTCAAAGCACAGGTATGAAGGCCTAGACACCATCTCAGTTAGCAACAACTCACCCAGCTCAGAGCTCCCTATGGCATCAGCTGAGACCTATGGCAGAATTGTATTAGCATCACAAGTTAACACCTCTGTCAGCCCACACCTGCCCTCCTTACTCCTCCATGGTGCCATTGCTGTGAGAATTCTCCAATATCCTTTTTGCACCCGAACCACTACCTCAGAATCTGTTTATAAGAAAAGTGTCCACCATAGGTGGTTCATTGTCTAATTCAGGCCTCAAGTTCACTGTCTATCATATAAGATATATTCTAGCAGCTAAATTGCATCGAGTGACTACTTTATGCCAGGCTCTATTCTAAGCACTTTACAAGGATTAACTACTTTAATTTCTAGAAACCTATGATACAGGCATTAATATCTCCCCATTTATACATATTAAGAAACTGAGGTCCAGAAATCTTCTAATTTGGAAAAAGATCACAAACCTAGTAAGTGGGTATCCTAGGCTCAGTCACTATCTCTACACA
Source organism: Bos grunniens (assembly GCF_055505025.1). NCBI lineage: Eukaryota > Metazoa > Chordata > Mammalia > Artiodactyla > Bovidae > Bos > Bos grunniens. Next base: position 22,868,710 of record NC_141166.1, read on the forward strand.
CTGTACTGAACTTCCCTGCTTTACAAGGCTACCTCACAGAACAATAATTCAAATTAAATGAGAATGTATGTCTATCATAGTGCTGGAAAATAGTTAATCAATACATGTCTATCTTCTTCAATTTGTATGTATGTCTAGGTATCTCAGGGGTCATGAGGCTGGCAGGAGACCATAGCATGATGTGATGTGCATGAGAAACATTGTTGCTGACTACTAAGTGACAAGTACTAGTTTTCTAAGGGTGATACATGACCTAGTGGTAGGAACCTGTGTTCTAGAGTCAGATTGCCTATACAAGGAGCCTGGCTCCTCTGCCTGCTACTTCAATCTACTGGACTTCAGTTTTCTCATCTATTAAAAAGGAAATGGTAAAAGTATCTATCTTACAAGGTTTCTTAGAGGCTCAAATTAATTGGCGTAAAGTCAACTGTCAGACACATAGTCTGACAGTTACAAATTGAATTAGTGTTACTTATTATTATCATTGTTTAGTTGCTAAGTGGTATCCAACTCTTTTGCAACCCCGTGGACTGAAGCACACTAGTCTCCTCTGTCCATGGGACTTCCAAGGCACTGGAGTGGGTTGCCATCTATACATAATATTATAATTATCATTAATTATTATTGTAGGGAGATTTTTTTTTTATTTAGGACTAAGTTTGTGTTCATACAGCTTGAAAATTTAAATGACTAGCTTAAAGAAGGTGAACTTCATATTTCTGGATAATCCAATGCTGGCATTGGATTATTGAAATGTAGTCTGCGTACATTTCAATATGGTGATAAGCCAACTTATTCTTTCCTTGTGGCCCATGATGCCTGCCAGAGCTCCAGCTCTCACATTTGCATTCCAAGCTATAGTAGGGAAAAGGGAGCAAAGAAGCAGAATATTTCCTCCTTTGGAGAGTGCCCCACCAAAAATATTACCCTATATTTTGTGGAATAATTGGTTTACATGCTACATCTAGCATGCATGTGAAGCTGGAATAAGATGGCTTTCGTTTCAGATAGTGACATGTCAACTAAAATCAGGATTTTGTTGCCAAGGTGAAAACAAACAAACAAGGCTCCATGCTACAAGGCACAAAGCCATCTTCACCACAGAGGGTGATTCCTCAAGTCATCCACTTAAGAATAAGTGGTGATGCTTTTCTGGTTGCATTCACAGTAACACACAAACTATTATTTTAGGTGTTGCAAATATGCCATGTCAGTTCATTTAAAACCTGAGAATTTTCATACTTATCCTAAACATTCTGACTCATTTTTGTAAGTACTTATGTTTCTAACAATTTTAATTTGCACAGTGAAGTTTGCAGTAAGAAATGTAAAATCATAAAGTAGAAAACAGCAGCCCACGCTAATACTTGCAGGTGTGTCAAAAATAAAACATAAAGCAAGGAAAATGAATATTGATTAAAGGAAATCCAAAGCTTAAGACATTTGAGTTTGTTATATAAATGCATTGTGGTAAAGTTCATTGGAAACTGATCATGTGGAAAATAGACAAGTAGAACATTTGAATATCAAGACTAGGCTTTATGGTGTCTAGTATTAAGAGATCAAGAGATAAGTCTTTGTTAGCAACATTCTTATTATGTACAAGGAAAAGGAAAAATGATTTTGAAATAATTTAGGAAGTTTATGATTAAAAAACTCCTACTTCACATAGTTTATTCTCTCTCTCCTAAATACATGTATTTCAAAGTGCAAAGATTTTAAGCAACAGAAAAACAATATGCAGAGGCATTCAAAGCTATTACTCAGCCATTAAAAAGAATACATTTGAATCAGTTCTAATGAGGTGGGTGAAACTGGAGCCTATTATACAGAGTGAAGTAAGCCAGAAGGAAAAACACCAATATAGTATACTAACGCATATATATGGAATTTAGAAAGATGCTAACAATAACCCTGTGTACGAGACAGCAAAAGTGATGCTGATGTATGGAACAGTCTTATGGAATCTGTGGGAGAGGGAGAGGGTGGGAAGATTTGGGAGAATGGCATTGAAACATGTAAAATATCATGTATGAAACGAGATGCCAGTCCAGGTTCAATGCACAATACTGGATGCTTGGGGCTAGTGCACTGGGACGACCCAGAGGGATGGTATGGGGAGGGAGAAGGGTTCAGGATGGGGAGCACATGCATACCTGTGATGGATTCATTTTGATATTTGGCAAAACTAATACAATTATGTAAAGTTTAAAAATAAAATAAAATAAAAAATAAATAAAAAAGAATTTATAACAAGGAAGAAGTCACCACATAAAAAGAAACATGTTACAGTCTGGGGAGAAATTGAATATTTTTCTCCCAAGATTGCATTAGACAGAAACCACCCAGTTTTCCATAGTCTTTTAATTCAACTTCACCCTGAAGCCAGCCAGTCAAAATACAAAATTGCGGGAACATGATTCTTAGCTACACTACAAACCCGGAGAAATGTTGTTCTCAATGTATTAGCTCATTAAAGATAAGAATTAGCTAATAGAAAAACAGCCAGATGAGCTGGTCTACTGTTGAACAGGCTCTGTTGTGGACAGGAATGGCATTTAGGAATTACAGATTCAGCAAAGTATCCAAAGGCATTTTGGTTCATCCGTTTGCTATCCAAAGAAAATAGTTTGAGGGAAGAAATCATCCTGAACCACAGTTGCAGACTTTTCAAATTGAAAAAATACAAATCTAGAAGGAAAAATATGAGCAATTGATTCTCTGAGGAGCTGTGGGCCTTGACTCTTCGGTAAAATGAAAATAACACATAACTGATGATCTGATGAAGAGGCCCAAGCAACGAGACCTAGTGTAGTACCCCTAACTGCTGTGTGTGTTTTATCATGAAGATTACATTGATAACAGAAGTTTCAGGTATATGGCATTATATTTCAACTTCATTAGACACTACAGCGTGTGCATCACCAAACGTCTGGGTTCCATCCACCACTATGTCATTGAGGCTGTTTACCCAATCACCCTCCCCTTACCCGTTTCTCCTCTTGTAATCACTACTCTATTCTCTATATCTGTGTGTTTGTTTTCTCTCAGTTCAATTTGTTTACTTTTTTAATATTCAGCATATGAGTGAAATATAGTATTCATCCTTCTTCACCTGACTTAGTTTCACTTAGCATAATACTTTCAAAGTCCATTCATGTTGTCACAAAAGGAAAAATTTCATCTTTTTATGGCTGAATAGTATTTCATTGTATTATATACCATATTATCTTTATCCATGCATCCGTTGATGGGCATTTAGGTTGCTTTCATATCAGCTATTGTAAATAATGCTGCGATGAACATAGGGCTGCACTGTTCAGTTCAGTTCAGTCGCTCAGTTGTGTCTGACTCTGTGCGACCCCATAAACCACAGCATGCCAGGCCTCCCTGTCCATCACCAACTCCCAGAGTTTACCCAAACTTATGTCCATCGAGTCGATGATGCCATCTAACCATCTCATCCTCTGTCCTCCCCTTTTCCTCCTGCCCTTAATCTTCCCCAGCATCAGGGTCTTTTCAAATGAGTCAGCTCTTCTCATGAGGTGGCCAAAGTATTGGAGTCTCAGCTTCAACATCAGTCCTTCCAATGAACACACAGGACTGATTTCCTTTCGGATGGACTGGTTGGATCTCCTTGCAGTCCAAGAGACTCTCAAGAGTCTTCTCCAACACCACAGTTCAAAAGAATCAATTCTCCAGTGCTCAGCTTTCTTTATAATCCAACTCTCACATCCATATATGACTACTGGAAAAACCATAGCCTTGACTAGACGGACATTTATCAGCAGGAAATGTCTCTGCTTTTTAATGTGTTATCTAGATTGGTCATAACTTTCCTTCCAAGGAATATGCATCTCTAATTTCATGGCTGCAATCACCATCTGCAGTGATCTTGGAGCCCCAAAAAATAAAGTCTGACACTGTTTCCACTGTTTCCCTATCTATTTGCCATGAAGTGATGGGACCGGATGCCATGATCTTAGTTTTCTGAATGTTGATCTTTAAGCCAACTTTTTCACTGTCCTCTTTCACTTTCATCAAGAGGCTCTTTAGTTCTTCTTCACTTTCTGCCATAAGGGTGGTGTCATCTGCATATCTGAGGTTATTGATATTTCTCCCAGAAATTCCAGCTTGTGCTTCCTCCAGGCCAGCCTTTGTCATGATGTACTCTGCATCTAAGTTAAATAAGCAGGATGACACTCTACAGCCTTGACGTACTCCTTTTCCTATTTGGAACCATGTCCATGTTCCAAATAGGATTCTGTGGCTCCATGTCCAGTTCTAACTGTTGCTTGTGCATACAGGTTTCTCAAGAGACAGGTCAGGTGGTCTGGTATTCCCATCTCTTTCAGAATTTTCCACAGTTTATTGTGATCCACACAGTCAAAGGCTTTGGCACAGTCAATAAAGCAGAAATAGATGTTTTTCTGGAATTCTCTTGCTTTTTCGATGATCCAGCAGAAGTATACATCTTTTCAAAGTTGTTTGGGGTTCTTCAGATAAATATCTAGAACTGGAATAGCTGAATCATATGGTAATTCTGTTCTTAATTTTTTGAGGAATTTCCATACTGTTTTACATAATAACAGCATTGATTTACATTTATGCCAACTGTGCACAAGTATTCTCTTCTCCACATCCTCTAACAAATCACATCCAAATATTGATTTTTTATTCCTTGCCTTTTTGATGGTAGCCATTCTGACTGGCAAGAGGTGATATCTTGGGATTTTGATTTGCATTTCCTAGTTAAAATTTTGTGTGTAAGAAGAAAAGAGTAATATTTTAGTAACTCTTCTAACAAAAAAATGTTAATTTACTGTATGTTATAAAAATTCAAAATCAGAAGATGCAAATATCCTTTTTCCTTCTCTCTTCTCTCCCTCTTTCCCTCCCTCCCTCTCTCTCTCTCCCTCTCACTGTTTCTCTAAAATAAAAGTAAATATTAAAGACCATAGTTTTGAGACTATATTTTGAAATATAAAAAGAAAGTCCTAAGTTAGATGTCAGGCATTTATTGATGTTATCTAAACTCCCAGACATTAATTTCTTCAATTGATACATAAGAATAGTAATACCTATTTCCAAAATGACGCTGAAAAGCAAAGTACACTAGCTTTGTGGCCAAAAAGCTCTACTGACCCCATGCTTCTAGCTTCTCCAAGACTTATTCTCTCACCTACTTCTGGAGGTGGAGATGAGAGATACAAAGCATGTAGAACAATCTCTGGCACAAAGAGGACTCCCCTCACTTCCTCCCTGGTCTATTGCTGTAACATTAATTTTTCTAAGCCAACGCCAAACTCATATGCTTCCCTAAAAGATAGTCTAGTTGAAATCCAGACTTATATCCTGAACACACTGCCAGGCTCCTCCGTCCATGGGAATTCTCCAGTCAAGAATATTGGTGTGGGTTGCCTTGCCCTCCTCTAAGGAGTTGATTAGGAGTGCTTAACCAATAAAACTGCAAGATCCAACCAGTCCATCATAAAGGAGATCAGTCCTGGGTGTTCACTGGAAGGACTGATGTTGAAGCTGAAACTCTAATACTTTGGCCACCTGATACGAAGAGCTGACTCATTTAAAAAGACCCTGATGCTGGGAAAGATTGAGAGCAGGAGGAGTAGGGGACGACAGAGGATGAGATGGTTGGATGGCATCACCAACTCGATGGACATGGGTTTGTGTGGACTCCGGGAGTTGGTGATTGACAGGGAGGCCTGGTGTGCAGCTGTTCACGGGGTCGCAAAGAGTCAGACATGACTGAGTGACTGAACTGAACCAATAAAACCTAGGGAAGAGGTTTTTATCGAGAAAGCAAGGAAACAAAGCAGGAAATTATTTCACTGATTATAGCTGAAGCAGTTGTCTTATTTAGGAGAGACTTATTGGCTGTTTGTTCAGTTCAGTCGCTCAGTCGTGTCTGACTCTTTGCGACCCCATGAAATGCAGCACGCCAGGCCTCCCTGTCCATCACCAACTCCCGGAGTTCACTCAGACTCACGTCCATCGAGTCAGTTCCTCTTCACTTCAAATTTCACTGTCTCAGATTCCAGTGAACTGACTCTAGCTTAGGTTTTAGTTTGCCTACATAGGCTACCAGAGTATTAGAGCCATCTCAGTCTAATGGCTTTCTTGTTTATTTAATTTAACAACCATTATCTTTAAAATATTCTGTATTTTCTTCTATCATTTAAATGTTGCTTTCCATACATCAGTCATTAATCCATCTTATTATGTCTCAGTGTGACATGGGAATCATACTTTATTTCCAATGAAAACAGAGTTGACAGATGTCACAAACTGAGTGTTTATGTACCACCACTCCCAATTCATATACTAAGTTTTATTCCAAAAGTGATGGTATTTGGAGGTGGAATATTTGGGAGGTGATTATGTCATAAGTTTTATGTTATTTATAAGCCATTCAGTCTGTGTTTTTTTTTTTTTTTTGAGGACAGCCTACGATATTAGGCTAATTAAGATTTCATTTATTTTTTTAGTTGCAGTATAAATTTTTTTCTCTCAAAATTTTCCACATCATCTAAAGTTTCTAATTTATTGTATATGTCCATCGTGTTATGTATGTATACAATATGTCTATCATTCCTACTGTTTTTTCTATACCTTCTTTTTGCTGTAATGAATCTGTGTGGTAAGATGTTGGTTATTTTATTAGTCTCTGATATCAGTTTGGGTTCCTTGTTTCCCACTTCATTGCCTAAGTATATACTTTTATCCTTTCCTTTTTCCTACTTTGAGCTTAGCTGTGTACCTTTTCTAACTTCTTAAAGATAATCGTCAACCTATTTTTCAAGCGTATGGATTTAATTGATATATTTCCCTGTAAGTACTGCTATTTGCTGTTTTACATTCTGAAAAGGTAGTTCAATGTCACTCACTTCTAACTCCATTATAATTATGATTTTTCTGACTTTTATTTCCTATTGCTTATTTTTTTTAATTTTCAAATGTATTTGGGGGATTATTTTCTTACTGATGTCTAATGTTAGTACATTTTCTTATAGAAACTGTGGTCATCATTATTTAATACTTCCTTTGTAGGATAGAATACAATTAATTTCAGAAATGTGCTATGCTTCCTTGAAAATAATATGTTTTACTTAATTTTCCCTAATGTTCTAATGAGCTCAATGTGTGTGTGTGTGCTCATTAAGCTAAGCTTATTAAGGTTTTTTTCAAATCTTTCTTGTCTTTATTAAATCCTTGTCTAATTGATCTATCAGTTCTGAAAAATATGTTTTTAAATCCTCTTTTGGTGTCGTGCAGTCATGTCTAACTTTGTGACCCCATGGACTGTAGTTCTCTAGGTTCCTCTGTCTATGGAATACTCCAGGCAAAAATACTACAATGGTTGTTATTTCCTACTCCAGTGGATCTTCTTGACCCAGGGATTGAACCTGGGTCTCATGCATTCCAAGAAGATGCTTAACCATCTGAGCCAAAGGGAAGCCCTTATTCTTATCCAATACAATGATGAATTTGCAAATTCTATCTTCCAGTTAGCAATCATTTTACATATTTTGGTCTGCGTTGCTAGAATAGAATTTAGGATTGCTATAACTTTCTGGCAAATTGTGCACTTAATTTTTATTTGACCTCTTTGTTTCTAATAGTAACATTGCTGTAACAACTTGCTTTTTGATTAGGATTTGCCTGGTGTTAACTTCCCTCTTCCTTACAGGCACCCTTAAGATTTTTGTTTTCAGACTTTGTTATTCAATCATTTTATAGACTTATCTAAAAAGGATGAGTACTCTAGGTCTGTGTGTTAGTTTTTGTTTTTTTTTTCTTAATGGCTAATCATTCTTTCTCTTTGGTAGTTTTAAAGATATATATATATATACATATATATATATTTGGATTAGTCCTTTCTATGATATCATTGAATGGCTTACTATGTTCAAGTCTTGCTATCTTCTCCATTCTAAAGAAACAAATCTTTCATTGATTCAAAACATTCTTATCAATATAGATTTAAATTTGGTTTTCCTTTCATGCTCTCTTCCGCGGGATATTCTTTTAAGTGCTAGCTTTAAGTCTTTTGATTTTTTTGTGTTTTGAAGCTTTATCTTTTTATTGACTTTATTCAGTTTTATTTTTCCGAGGAATACTTTTACAAGCTATTGTATTCTGACTTTTGTTTTTCTTTCACCCTTTTACAGATGTCACTTATTTGTATTTTGTTTTGTTTTGTTTACCACACCTCCCAGCATGTGGAATCCAACCAGGGATCGGACACACAGCCTCTGCATTGCAAGTGTAGTCTTAACCACTGGACTGCCAAGTCTTTTAATCTTCAAGTCTTTAAATCATCATTTATTTCTCTGTTCTGCATCTGGGCACTTTCCCCACTCCCTCCTCAAAGTCACAGATACGTACATCAGCAAAGTCTCAACTTGTCAAAATTGTTCTTTGAAATTTTAATTTAATTATTAATATTTCTTTATTTATATCTTTAAGATTTATTTGGTTCTTTTAAAAATATTTTTTCTTTTTTATCATTTAATTTTAATGCTCTCTGCTATTTATTATCTTCAGTAATTATAAACATTGTGTTTTATAATATTTTCTATGATTCCATTAACTTCACTCTTTATAGTCCTTCCACCTATTTTGTCTACTAGCTTTTCCTTATGGTGTATAGTTGCCTTATGACCTTTGTTAGTGAGACTATTTTAGAAGCAATTGATTTACCTATGGGTGCTCCACTACCAGTGTTCTTGCTTGGAGAATCCCAGGGACGGGGGAGCCTGGTGGGCTGTCGTCTCTGGGGTCGCACAGAGTCGGACGCGACTGAAGCGACTTAGCAGCAGCAGCAGCAGCTCCACTACCATAGGCCTTTGCAAAATCCAGAGGCATATTTGACAATTCCTAAGGTAAGGAATTAAAACAAGCCCTCACTCTTAATTTTATGTCCATGACAACTCACAGTGCAGGCTTGGTTTTTCAGTAGAAGGAGTCATTCCAAGATCCCTATTTTAGGAAGAATCCTCAATTCTAGTTCCTCACCTTTCTCAGGTCCTCTTCTGCTTTCATAAGGGTTAAAAATTTAGGTCTGAGCAATAAGAGTTTCTAATATTTCAATCCTTTGATAAGTCACCTTAATATCTACTGACAAAACCCCTTTCATGACATTCTACCATCCTCCAAAATGTCATTGTGAGCAGTCAAACCTATAAATATTTATTTATGGAATAAAAAAAAAATGTTTACAAGATCACTGAAAAATTCCAAAGTGCAATTTTCTACCTTACCTTCGGAATTCCACGGGCTTCTGTTATGACATATTTTCTTTGATTCCCTAAAGGTTTACAATTTGTCCAAGAGTTTCTCATTCTAAGTCCCAAAAGAGAGTTTTGTTTTTTAACTGTCTGCACTATACTAAAAATTAATTCAAGGAACTGACCACTGTGCCCTCAAGAATTGAGTAATAAACCCTCTTGTATCCATTAAGGCTCTCTGAGTGTAGAGCTCCCCCAAAGCACCAAAGGGCAATTATTGTAAATCTGCCTAGACAGAGCCTTCACCATAGAGAAAATTTAGTTCTCAAAGCTTACTCAGGAATGAAAAATAGCCTTACTGAGACAAATAGCCTTTCTGAGAGTTCTGGTCCAATGTAAAGCACCCACGTTTTAGTATCTTTCATCCAATAAGAGCAGTGTTTGAAACAGACTCTCACTGAAAATATTTGTCTGTGGTCCCCATACAGAAATCCTTAAGATGGTAGGTACAGGAAAAATATGTATTGTCTTGATGGAAACATGAAAAATTGAGTGAACTAAAAATCATCTCCTTCAATGGTTAATGATCTAGATTTAAAAATGAAGACAGTAAGGTTCAAGAAATTTGGTGGTAAAATTGAGAATGTCATATCAGACTTGTTTTTATCTCAGTCTGCTTCAAATGAAGGGCAAATATTTCAGTGGTGAAGCCACAATGAATTCATCATGTTTAGAATTTAGCTCATTCCATCTCCAACTTTAGTCAGCAAAAGGATCAGCTGACAATCTACTTAAAGTTCAGCTTCACAAAGAGCAGTGGGTCTGATTCAGTGAATTTTGTAAGTAGCCCAGGAATCAGTGTTTATTTAACATTTCTGGTGATTCTGATGCGTGTTGTCTTGGACCATACTCTGAATAACTATGTCAGAGGTGCATATGAAAAGTGAAAGTCATTCAGTCATGTCTGACTCTTTGTGACTCCAGGGACTGTACAATCCATGGAATTCTCCAGGCCAGAATACTGGAGTGGGTAGCCTTTCCCTTCTGCAGGGGATCTTCCCAACCCAGGAATTGAACCCAGGTCTCCCACATTTCAGGAGTATTCTTTACCAGCTGAGCCACAAGCATATGTTGCTGCTGCTGCTGCTAAGTTGCTTCAGTCATGTCCGAGTCTGTGCAGTCCCATAGATGGCAGCCCACCAGGCTCCCCCGTCACTGGGATTCTCCAGGCAAGAACACTGGAGTGGGTTGCCATCTCCTTCTCCAATGCATGAAAGTGAAAAGTGAAAGTGAAGCCGCTCAGTCGTGTCTGACTCCTAGCGACCCCATGGACAGCAGCCTACCAGGCTCCTCCATCCATGAGATTTTCCAGGCAAGAGTACTGGAGTGGGGTGCCATTGCCTTCTCCTCAAGCATATGTTAAGTCAAACAAAACACTGTATTATATACATCCACAGTGAAAATTCACCCACACACTATTAGAGAAACCCCCATGTGGCTATCTTCATAGCAGGTGCTATGAGCAGGTGCACTTGCTTGCCATGAGTCATTGCATATGGAATCCTCTTGCTGAACCAGATGACTTTTAAAACCATTTAAGCAGTTCATTCATGTATCAATGGAAACTTTATACAATCAGTGGTTCTAAACTCTTCTGTCTCCCATGTATACCTGAAGGAGTTAATATTGTCACATCACTTACCATGACCCCTTTCTGCATCAATCTTGAACAGGAGTTGTCAGAACTAAGATAATCTTGGAATGACAAGGAAGCGGGGTAAATGCCATTTGTAAGAAACTCACAGTTGATTTTGATGTCCATTAAATTTTTACTTGGCTTATTTTTCTGAACGAAGATTTACCATGTGCTCTTAGTATTTATAGGAAATATTTTTGTTTGTCTAATCTGTCCTAAATGCCTTATTTGTGAAGTTATTTCTTGATCCTTACTTCTGAAATTATTCCATCCATTCATGCTCTGCCACTCTTTGATTTAAACTATAAAATATAATCTATATTGAAAATTTTTGTTTCCATGTTGCTAATAGACTAAATGCATGCATCCCCAAAATTCATATGCTGAAACTTAATCCCAGATGTAATGGTATTTGGATGTGGGCTCTTTAGGAGGTGATTAGGTCACATCATGAGGGCTTTGCTGTTATAAAAGAGGTTTAGGAGTATTCCCTTGACCATTTTTTATATGAGGACATAACGAGAAGAAGCCATCTATGAACCAAGAAGAACTTTATCAGACATCAGATCTACTGGAACTTTGGCACTGGATTTTCTAGACTCAAGAATTACGAGAAATTGCTCAGTTGTTGCAGGGAAAATCCATTTCTGACTGCATGTTGGAACTGTTTCTTTGACTTGCTTTTCATTGGTTTTGTTATTATAAGCATACATAATGGCCTGTCTCGGAGAATCCTGCCCCTTGCCTATTAAACTAAAATGCCTTTGTTCAGGACTCTGCCCACCTGTGGATGGCCAGAAGGAAGAAATTAACACATTCTCCTGCCTAAAGCTTGCCATTCTGGGAGATATTTGCAAGATTAATGACCTTGTTTCTTTGTTTCCTCACCTTCCCTGCCATCTCTGATTCATAAAACAACCTGGCATCCAGGCCCACATAAGATGGCTATTTTGAGATATTTAGTCTGCCATCTTCTCAGTCAGCTGGCTCTCTGAATAAAGTCATATTCCTTACCTCAACACCTTGTCTGTTGAATGTATTGGCTTGTCCAAGCACAGTGAGCTTGGATTCAGTAACACTATTGTTTACAAGCTGTCTATGATATTCTGTGATAACAGTTCGAACTAAACATTCACACTTCCTCATGTGCTCTAACAGAAGCCTTGTATTATTCATCATTATATCATCATCTTTCGGCAAATTGCCAAATCTAGAATAGGCTTTCAATAAAAACGTATGAAAGAAGAAGAGCAGGTAGGCTGGCACAAACACACACCCTGGTACGTATGTTAAGAAATCTCTGAACATGTATGTTGGTTCATAAACATATACAAGGGTAACTGGAAGCAAGATTCTTCTTAATACTGTCATCAAAATCTTTGTATTTGTTAAACCTAAATATATGCATGTCTTCTTCATGTTTTAAATTAAAACACTATATTTTGTAAAAGTAGGACAACTTTGAATTATAGTAATGAAAGACACTTTGGATAAACTATATATGTTTTTATGATCCAAAGCATCCTGTAAATAATGTTATTTGGTAAAGGATGCAGCATTAGAGCCTCTAAAGTTTTCAGTAAACCTATTGAAAAAATCCAAGATCTGAAAATATTTTTAAATGATATTTCAGAGTACCCAAAAGCCTTCTCAAACTCATACAGTTGTTGTCATTTTTCTCCCCACCAGGTAAGAACTCTGCAAATTTGTTTGTATTGATTAAAGTCTGCAAAGAAAACACATTTATTTAGATTGATTCATGAAACTGACTGCTATAATGAAAAACTGTACTACCTGTTTCAGTATTGGGCCCTGAAAATCAATTACAGGGCACCGAGACCATTATTTTCCTCTTATAAACAAAGGCTCTTTCATTTCCAGAACATTCCTTCTATGTAAAAGATGACGGACTAAGATATTATATCTAAAGGGGATATGCCAACATTTGCCTATTTAGGTTAGCTGAAAGCCGCAAAATTAATATTGGCTGGTTCTGAATTTTCCGGCTATGCTCAAATGAATACACCATTTTTGGAGAAAAACAAAACAAGCCCTGTGTTTACAATGGCACTAACTTGCACGCTGATTCTTAAAATAAGAGTCTTACTAAAGTCATTTCACAGAAAACCTCAATTCTATGAAATATCTTAGGCTAAACGATTTAGAACTAGAAAGGATTCCTCCCTCAGTGTATGCTGCTTGGATACAATTAAGGAATGTTATGGTCTTGTGGAATTTCCAGTTTTAGCCAGTCAGAATCTAACCAAACCTTCCATCACACAAGTTTCAGTGGTACTTACTAGATTCTTTCAAAATGGAGTTGTTCTTTTTCTGGAAAGATCACTTACAATTACATCCAAGAAACAATGCTTAGAGTTTATTTTTAGAAGGAAGAGGAAGTGTAGGTCAAGATTAAAGCATACAACCACCATGCAGGCTCCACCCCAAAAGACCTCTTATACCTAAGTTCTAGGCTCTTTTATTATACTTCTTCTGGGGGTGATTTGGAATCCTTAGTTTCTTCCTCTGCAAATAATGAAAGGAAACTTCTAGCAAAATTAGGCTGAAAACTTAAGCATTAACTCTTCAAAAATCTTTGGGAGAAGTCAACTGTGTATGTGGCTGATTTTTAAGTAGGCATAAAAGTTATGAAAAGTCAATCCCATGTTTCGAAAAAAGGTTACCAGTAAAGAGTAGGACCCGTACACACCAGAGTTAACTCTAATAGAGGTGACAATTGTTAATGAGTTATTGTTTTACCTGATGTAACTCTGCAAACATATCAAAATAAAAAGTTTACTACATAATAAAATAATCTGGCTGCACATAAATGTTATACAGATGATATCTATCTTCTTTGAATGAACTCAAAACCATTTCAACACGTTTTTCCCTAATCCCAAAGCTCTGTTCCTGTGACTTGATGTCATTTAATTCTCATTCAAACTTTTCTCCCTTTTCTGTCTTTCCTCTACTACATCAGAGCTTTGTGTGCAAAGTAGCTTCTTCCAGGCTCCAAGCCTAATTTCATTCCATGCTTTTCAGATCTTTCTTTATAAACAAAATTGCTACATTTTAAAACGTGTTATTTACATGACTACCTATCCAACATTTGAGCTTCCCAGGTGGTGCCAGTGGTAAAGAATCTACCTACCAACTCATGAGACAGAGGTTTGATCCATGGGTTGGGAAGATTGCCTGGAGGAGGAAATGGAACCCCACTTCAACATTCTTTCCTGGAGAATTCCATGGACAGAGGAGTCTGGCAGGCTACAGTCAATGGGGTCACAAAAAATCAGATATGACTCAGCATTTGAGCAACTATCCAACATTTGACTGATTTGTATTTGAAAGAGACTTAAGACACTATTTATTCCAACTTTACCATAATAAAAGTAAGAATACTGAGGCTCAGGTAAGTAATGTTACAAATTGCTCAGGCAAAGTAAAACTATCAGAATCTAGATTGCCAATTCTTCACCAAATAAATGGGCTTTTTCTTGGGGAGGAGGGGTGGAGGCTGTGATTATTCTTAATTTAGGCTTCAAAAATAGCCACAAATGGCCATAAATTTAAAATCATTAACTCTTCTATTAATACAGATAGTATACACAGTCCTTGAAATCTACAATATTGAAAATAATCATAGAAAATAACTTGATAATCCTCTTCACTCCAAATATCCTTTCCTCCACTGCTTTTCTTCAGAGGCAAAACTGAACACAGGTACGTACATGTTCACAAACATAGGGGTGCGATATAAACATTTTTTTTCTTTTCTCAGTAACATATTTCAGAAATTGGAGTAGGAAATGGCAACCCACTCCAGTATTCTCACCTGCAGAATTCCATAGACAGAAGAGCCTGTCAGGCTACATGCGGTCACAAAAAGTTGGACACTACTGAGCAGCTGAGCCCCTCTATCTCAGAAACGATTCCCTATCAGCACACAAAGGCTGTGATGGACAGACCTGAGAGTGTTCGCTCCATGATCCCTGACTCTTGGTATCATGCCCGTGTATAATACTCTCACTTCTGAGTATAGGCCAGAATTATGCCATGCTTCTATGGACTTCCCTGACTCAGTGATAAAGAATCTGCCTGAGATGTAGGTTCAATTCTCTGGAGTAGGAAATGGCAATCCATTCTAGTATTCTTTCCTGGAGAACCCATGGACAGAGGAACCTAGTGGGCTACAGTCCACGGGGTTGCAAAGGAGTCAGACATGACTTGGAGACTAAAGAACAACACATCATATTTCTAATCCGCAAAATGTGACAAAAGTGGTGGTGTTGGGGTGTCACTGTAGTGATTATTTTACCTTGCTGCTGCGGCTGCTAAGTCGCTTCAGTCGTGTCTGACTCTGTGCGACCCCATGGACTGCAGCCTACCAGGCTTCTCTATCCATGGGATTCTCCAGGCAAGAACGCTGGAGTGGGTTGCCATTTCCTTCTCCATATTTTACCTTAATAAGACATGAAATTTGGCCTTGCTAGCAGATGCTTTCTAGAGAATCTTCTTACTGGCTTGATGAAATAAGCAACCATGTGGAAAGGAATGGGCTGGCAGTCTCTGGGAATTATGGCCTCTAGGTGCTGAGGGTGACCTTCAGCCAATAGTCAGCATACCCTGCGCCTTCAATTTTACAACCACCAGGAAATGAATTCTGCTAACAACCGGAAAAACTATGGATGCAGATTCTTCCCCACGTGACCTTCTGGATGAGAATACAACCCAACCAAACATTCACTGTAGCTTTATGAAACTTGAGCAGAAGCCCTAAATAAACAGTGCCTGAACTCCCAACCCATAGACACTGTGAGGTAATAAATGTGATTGTTGTAAGCTACAAGTTTGTGGTAATTTATTATACAACATAGAAAGCTAATATAAATGTCTGCCTTATTTTTTTCTGCTACATACGTTGCCTTTATTCATATACTGTATGATGGTTTAGTCACTAAATTGTATCTGACTCTTTTGTGACTTCATGGATTGCAGCCCACCAGACTCCCCTGTCCATGGGATTTCCAAAGGCAAGAATAGTGGAGTGAGTTGTCTTTCCCTTCTCTAGAGGATGTTCCTGATCCAGGGATCGAAACCACATCTCTTGGGTTGCAGACAGTCTCCTGCATTGCAGGTGGATTCCTTACCCACTGAGCCACATGGGAATCCTTAAATTTTTCTTATCGATTGATGTTTATAGTTTGTGCCTCTTTGCACATCAGTTCACTTCAGTTCAGTCGCTCAGTCGTGTCCGTCTCTTTGCGACCCCATGAATCGCAGCACACCAGGACTCCCTGTCTGTCACCAACTCCCGGAGTTCACTCAGACTCATGTCCATCGAGTCAGTGATGCCATCCAGCCATCTCATCCTCTATCGTCCCCTTCTCCTCCTGCCCCCAATCCCTCCCAGCATCAGAGTCTTTTCCAAGGAGTCAACTCTTCGCATGAGGTGGCCAAAGTACTGGAGTTTCAGCTTTAGCATCATTCCTTCCAAAGAAATCCCAGGGCTGATCTCCTTCAGAATGGACTGGTTGGATCTCCTTGCAGTCCAAGGGACTCTCAAGAGTCTTCTCCAACACCACAGTTCAAAAGCATCAGTTCTTCAGTGCTCAGCCTTCTTCACAGTCCAACTCTCACACCCATACATGACCACAGGAAAAACCATAGCCTTGACTAGATGGACCTTTGTTGGCAAAGTAATGTTGCTGCTTTTGAATATGCTATCTAGATTGAACATAACTTTCCTTCCAAGGAGTAAGCGTCTTTTAATTTCATGGCTGCAGTCACCATCTGCAGTGATTTTGGAGCCCCCAAAAATAAAGTCTGACACTGTTTCCACTGTTTCCCCATCTATTTCCCATGAAGTGATGGGACCGGATGCCATGATCTTCGTTTCCTGAATGTTGAGCTTTAAGCCAACTTTTTCACTCTCCACTTTCACCTTCATCAAGAGGCTTTTGAGTTCCTCTTCACTTTCTGCCATAAGGGTGGTGTCATCTGCATATCTGAGGTTATCGATATTTCTCCCGGAAATCTTGATTCCAGCTTGTGTTTCTTCCAGTCCAGCATTTCTCATGCATATAAGTTAAATAAGCAGGGTGACAATATACAGCCTTGACGAACTCCTTTTCCTATTTGGAACCAGTCTGTTGTTCCATGTCCAGTTTTAACTGTTGCTTCCTGACCTGCATACAGATTTCTCAAGAGGCAGGTCAAGTAGTCTGGTATTCCCATCTCTTTCAGAATTCTCCACAGTTTATTGTGATCCACACAGTCAAAGGCTTTTGGCATAGTCAATAAAGCAGAAATAGATGTTTTTCTGGAACTCTCTTGCTTTTTTGATGATCCAGCAGATGTTGGCAATTTGATCTCTGGTTCCTCTGCCTTTTCTAAAACTAGCTTGAACATCTGGAAGTTCACAGTTCACATATTGCTGAAGACTGGCTTGGAGAATTTGGAGCATTACTTTACTAGCATGTGAGATGAGTGCAGTTGTGTGGTAGTTTGAGCATTCTTTGGCATTGCCTTTCTTTGGGATTGGAATGAAAACTGACTTTTTCCAGTCCTGTGGCCACTGCTGAGTTTTCCAAATTTGCTGGCATATTGAGTGCAGCACTTTCACAGCATCATCTTTCAGGATTTGAAATAGCTCAACTGGAATTCCATCACCTCCACTATGGTAAAGCATCTGTCTACAATGTGAGAGACCTGGGTTTGGTCCCTGGTTTGGGAAGATTCCCTGGAGAAGGAAATGGCAACCCACTCCAGTACTCTTGCCTTGCAAATCCCATGGACAGAGGAGCTTGGTGCAGGCTACTGTCGTTGGGGTCACAAAGAGTCTTTGTACATAGAAATAGATATATTTGTAAAGTTAATTCTCACTAGTAAGATTCTACATTTAATATATGTTTAATAATTTCATTGATATTACCAGTACATTGTACACAAAAATATATCATTTTATGTTTTCTCTAGCAATATCCAAGGTGGAGCCACTGGTAGAGAATCTGCCTACCAATGTAGGAGATGCAAGAGATGCAGGTTTGATCCCTGGATCACAAAGATCCCCTGGCATAGGAAATGGCACTCTACACTGGTATACTTGGCTAGAAAACTGCAGAGTAGCCTGGTGGGCTACATTCCACAGGGCAACAAAGAGTCAGACACGACTGAGCACTAGCAATATATGAGTCATCCATTGTCCCCACCTGTATTTAGCTGCTATTGTTTCTATTTTCCAAAATATTGATAAAATTTTACAATTTTTCTTTTTTTAATATTAATATGTCAATGCATGTTAAAGTTGAAATTAAAAGACTAAATTTTTATCTGAGATATATATCAATAATTTCATTTTTTTAAATCATCCACCTAGGGCAATGGTTACATCCAATCAAAAGTTCTAAAACCTAGAAAAACATGTTAACTTATATAACTGTTTTATGCTTATAAAATATGGCTAAAATCTATCAGGTCTCTTGAACTACAATAGGAGAAGAAAGTCATATTTGATTTTTTGAAGAAAACAATATAGCCTTGAAGAAAGGCATAATGTTTCACTAAACTATTGTCATTTTCTATAAAACTGGAGGTAGAAATACTAAGCAATGTCAATACATATAACTCAAGACCACAATTTCATGGAGCATTTTCTGGAAAGATACACAAAACCTCAATATATTTTCAGTGAACTTGTCTTTCAACCTTCCAAAACAAGAAAGGGCAAGAGCTTTGGATTAGTGCCCAGAACAATTAAAATGATGAGTCATGAGTGTCAAGATAATATTTAAAGCGATATGCTAATGTGCACAAAGAATGTTTCTCATATTAATTATGAACCATAGATCTTTGCACAGAGGTACCAAGGATGCCTAGAAGTTACGAAGACTTCTCTCTCGGGACAGTAAGGACTAGAAAAACTCTGCCCCCGGATAATGGGTGACATCAGGCACTTGACAGTAAGTTGAATTTCTTTAAACATTTGTGCTCCTTTTTCAATCCTGTTGTGAACTGGGCATGGGGAGGTACAGATCCTGTAGGTTTTGCCCCTTGGGCAAGGAAAGGTCATTATCTTGGAGTGAGTGAGTGATAATGCAGCAAGAAGGGCACACAGGATCTTGGGAGTATGAAAGCATGATTTTCACAGGATCTGTTAATATGCCCTAGACTACATCCTACCCTCCTCCACATTTTCTTTGCAATAGAGATTATATCTCCTTTAGTTTTGGTTATGAATATGGTTTTGCCCTAGAGACCAATTTTGCAATTGACCTTGTAGCATCATGTAGTTTTGTGACTCTATTTCAGACCAAAAAATTATGAAACTTTCTCCTCTCCATGGTATCTATTCTCTTCTTCTGGGTTGAAATACTGATCAGAGAAAAGCCTGAAAATCTCTAGTGAAGTTGAAGATCCCCATGATTCAGAAATTAAGCTCTCTTATTCTATTAGGTTGGTGCAAAAGTAATTATTTAAATTCTTTGAAAATTACATCATGTGAAATGCCAGACCGGATGAATCACAAGCTGGAATCAAGATTGCCTGCAGAAATATGAACAATCTCAGATATGCAGATGCTATTTGAATGGCAGAAAGGAAGGATTAACTAAAGAGCCTCTTATGAGGATGAAAGAGGAGACTGAAAAAAGCTGGTTTAAAACTCAATATTCAAAAAATGAAGATCTTGGCATCTTCATTTCATGGCATCACTTCATGGCAGATAGATGGGGAAAAAGTGGAAACAGTGGCAGATTTTATTTTCTTGGGCTCCAAAATCACTACAGGCAGTGACTACAGCCACTAAATTAAAAGACATTTGCTCCTCGGAAGAAAAGCTATAACAAACCTATATTAAAACTGCATATTAAAAAGCAGAGATGCCACTGTGCCAAGAAAGCTTTGTCTAGTCAAAGCTATGGATTTTCCAATAATCATGTACAGATGTGAGAGTTGGACCATAAAAATATCTGAGCACTGAAGAATTGATGCTTTTGAACTGTGATGCTGGAGAAGACTCTAGAGGGTCCCTTGGACTGCAAGGAGATCACACCTATCAATCCTAAAGAAAATCAACCCTGAATATTCATTAGAAGAACTAATGCTGAAGCTGAAGCTCCAGTACTTGGACTCTTGATGGAAAGAGCTGGCTTACTGGAAAAGACCCTAATGCTAGGAAAGACTGAGGGCAATGGAGAAGGGGGTGGTAGAGGATGAGATGGTTAGGTGGCATCACTGACTCAACGAACATGAGTTTGAGCAAACTCCAGGAGATAGTGAAGAACAGAGAAGTCTGACGCGCTATAGTCCATGGGGTCACAAAGAGTCGGACTCAACTTAATGACTGAACAAAGGAAAACAAAACAAAACAAAAAAAGTAACTACAGTTTCAGACCCTGAATTTTAAATCTTTATAACTAGGCTCAAGCACATCTTTTTTTTTTTTTTGCCAACAAGAAATAGGTTTATTTATTCCTGTAGCATAAAAATCTCTGCTTTGAGATTTGAGGAACTCTTGGAAAGCATCTTCTGTGTTCTGCTGATTGGAGAAGGCTTTTCTCTGCAGAAAGTTGTTGAGATGATTTAAGAAGTGGCCATCAGTTGGTGAGAGGTCAGGTGAATATGGCAGATGAAGCAAAACTTTGTGGCCCAATTCGTTTAACTTTTGAAGTGTTGGTTGTCTGATGTGCAGTCAGGTGGTATCACGGAGAAGAATTGGGTACTTTCTGTTGAACAATGTTGGCTACAGGCATTGCAGTTTTGGGTGCATCACATCGATGTCTTGAGCATACTTCTCAGATGTAATGGTTTCACCAGGATTAAAGAAAGCTGTAGTGAATCAGACCAGCAGCAGACCACGAAACAGTGACCATGACCCTTTTTTGGTGCAAGTTTTGCTTTGAAAAGTGCTTTGGAGTTCTTTCTCAGTCCAGTCACTGAATTGTTTGCTGCTGGTTGTCATATAAAATCCACTTTCCATCATACATCACAATCAAATCGAGAAATGGTTTGTTTTTGTGTATAATAAGAGAAGACACTTCAAAACTATGATTTTTTTATATTCGTGTTGAGCTTTTGATGCACCCACTTACTGAGCTGTTTTACTATTCCAATTTGCTTCAAATCCCAAAAGACACTAAAATGGTGGACACTGGATTCTTAGGCAATTTCCTGTGTAGCTGTAAGAAGATTGACTTAGATGGTGCTGTCAGTAAAGCTGATCCTTTCAGTTGGTCATTGTCAACTGCCAATAACCAGGCACTGCACTCCTCATCTTCAAGGTTCTAGTCTCCTTTGCAAAACTTCTTGAACTACCACTGCACAGTGTGTTCATTAGCAATTCCCGAGCCAAATGCATTGTACATGTTGCCAGTTGTCTCTACTGCTTTATGACCCATTTTCAACTCAAATAAGAAAATTGCTTAAATTTGCTTTTGGTCTAACACCATTTCCAAAGGCTCAGTTCAGTTCAGTTGCTCAATCGTGTCCGACTCTTTGTGATCCCATGGACTGCAGCACGCCAGGCCTCCCTGTCCATCACCAACTCCCGGGGTTTACCCAAACCCATGCCCATTGAGTCGGTGATGCCATCCAACCATCTCATCCTTTGTCATCCCCTTCTCCTCCTGCCTTCGATCTTTCCCAGCATCAGGGTTTTTCCAATGAGCCAACTCTTCACATGAGGTGGCCAAAGTACTGAAGTTTCAGCTCCAGCATCAGTCTTCCCAATGAATATTCAGGACTGATTTCCTTTAGGATGGACTGGTTGGATCTCCTTGCAATTCAAGGGACTCTCAAGAGTCTTCTCCAACACCATAGTTCAAAAGCATCAATTCTTCAGCCCTCAGCTTTCTTTATAGTCCAATTCTCATATCCATACATGACCACTGGAAAAACCATAGCTTTGACTAGATGGACCTTTGTTGACAAAGTAATGTCTCTGCTTTTTAATATGCTGTCTAGGTTGGGCATAGCTTTTCTTCCAAGGAGCAAGTGTCTTTTAATTTCATGGCTGCAGTCACCATCTGCAGTGATTATGGAGTCCCCCAAAAATAAAATCTCTCACTGTTTCCATTGTTTCCCCATCTATTTGCCATGAAGTGATGAAACTGAATGCCATGATCTTAGTTTTCTGAATATTGAGTTTTAAGCCAACTTTTCACTATCCTCTTTCACTTTTATCAAGAGGCTCTTTAGTTCTTCGCATTTTGCCATAAGGGTGGTGCCATCTGCATATCTGAAGTTATTGATAATTCTCCTGGCAATCTTGATTCCAGCTTGTGCTTCATCCAGTCCAACAGTTCTCATGATGTACTCTGCATATAAGTTAAATAAGCAAGATGACAATATACATCCTTGACGTACTCCTTTCCTGATTTGAAACCAGTGTATTGTTCCATGTCTGGTTCTAACTGTTGCTTCTTGACCTGTATACAGATTTCTCAGGAGGCAGGTACTATGATCTGGTATTCCCATCTCTTTAAGAATTTTCTACAGTTTGTTATGATCCACGTAGTCAAAGGCTTTGGCATAGTCAATAAAGCAGATGTTTTTCTGGAACTCTCTTGCTTTCCTGATGATCCAGTGGATATTGGCAATTTTATCTCTGCTTTGTATGCCTTTTCTAAATCCACCTTGAACATCTGGAAGTTCACGGTTCATGTACTGCTTAAGCCTGGCTTGGAGAATTTTGAGCATTGAGCAGTTTGTTGTGATCTACACAGTCTAAGGCTTTGGCATAATCAATAAAGCAGAAGTAGCTGTTTTTTCTGGATTTCTCTTTCTTTTTCTATTATCCAAAGGATTCCATAGTCTAAAATACATATAAAATAAACAGCAAGTAATAATTCATTAACAAAAAGCATAAAACAAGAAATGCACATTAAAATGAAGTATGATGCCAAAACAATAAAGTAAATGGCAACGGGAACATACTTATCAGTAATTACCTTAAATGTAAATGGGTTGAATGCCCCAACCAAAAGACAAAGACTGGCTGAATGGATACAAAAACAAGACCCCTACATATGTTGTCTACAAGAGACCCACCTCAAAACAGGGGACACATACAGACTGAAAGTGAAGGGCTGGAAAAAGATTTTCCATGCAAATAGGGACCAAAAGAAAGCAGGAGTAGCAATACTCATATCAGATAAAATAGACTTTAAAACAAAGGCTGTGAAAAGAGACAAAGAAGGTCACTACATAATGATCAAAGGATCAATCCAAGAAGAAGATATAACAATTATAAATATATATGCACCCAACACGGGAGCACCACAGTACGTAAGACAAATGCTAACAAGTATGAAAGGAGAAATTAACAATAACACAATAATAGTGGGAGACTTTAATACCCCACTTACACCTATGGATAGATCAACTAAACAGAAAATTAACAAGGAAACACAAACTTTAAACGATACAATAGACCAGTTAGACCTAATTGATATCTATAGGTCATTTCATCCCAAAACAATGAATTTCACCTTTTTCTCAAGCGCACATGGAACCTTCTCCAGGATAGATCACATGCTGGGCCATAAAGCTAGCCTTGGTAAATTCAAAAAAATAGAAATCATTCCAAGCATTTTTTCTGACCACAATGCAGTAAGATTAGATCTCAATTACAGGAGAAAAACTATTAAAAATTCCAACATATGGAGGCTGAACAACACGCTGCTGAATAACCAACAAATCACAGAAGAAATCAAAAAAGAAATCAAAATTTGCATAGAAACGAATGAAAATGAAAACACAACAACCCAAAACCTGTGGGACACGGTAAAAGCAGTCCTAAGGGGAAAGTTCATAGCAATACAGGCACACCTCAAGAAACAAGAAAAAAGTCAAATAAATAACCTAACTCTACACCTAAAGCAACTAGAAAAGGAAGAAATGAAGAACCCCAGGGTTAGTAGAAGGAAAGAAATCTTAAAAATTAGAGCAGAAATAAATGCAAAAGAAACAAAAGAGACCATAGCAAAAATCAACAAAACCAAAAGCTGGTTCTTTGAAAGGATAAATAAAATTGACAAACCATTAGCCAGACTCATCAAGAAACAAAGGGAGAAAAATCAAATCAACAAAATTAGAAACGAAAATGGAGAGATCACAACAGACAACACAGAAATACAAAGGATCATAAGAGACTACTATCAACAATTATATGCCAATAAAATGGACAACGTGGAAGAAATGGACAAATTCTTAGAAAAGTACAACTTTCCAAAACTGGACCAGGAAGAAATAGAAAATCTTAACAGACCCATCACAAGCATGGAAATTGAAACTGTAATCAAAAATCTTCCAGCAAACAAAAGCCCCGGTCCAGACGGCTTCACAGCTGAATTCTACCAAAAATTTAGAGAAGAGCTGACACCTATCCTGCTCAAACTCTTCCAGAAAATTGCAGAGGAAGGTAAACTTCCAAACTCATTCTATGAGGCCACCATCACCCTAATACCAAAACCTGACAAAGATCCCACAAAAAAAGAAAACTACAGGCCAATATCACTGATGAACATAGATGCAAAAATCCTTAACAAAATTCTAGCAATCAGAATCCAACAACACATTAAAAAGATCATACACCATGATCAAGTGGGCTTTATCCCAGGGATGCAAGGATTCTTCAATATCCGCAAATCAATCAATGTAATACACCACATTAACAAATTGAAAAATAAAAACCATATGATTATCTCAATAGATGCAGAGAAAGCCTTTGACAAAATTCAACATCCATTTATGATAAAAACTCTCCAGAAAGCAGGAATAGAAGGAACATACCTCAACATAATAAAAGCTATATATGACAAACCCACAGCAAACATTATCCTCAATGGTGAAAAATTGAAAGCATTTCCTCTAAAGTCAGGAACAAGACAAGGGTGCCCACTCTCACCATTACTATTCAACATAGTTTTGGAAGTTTTGGCCACAGCAATCAGAGCAGAAAAAGAAATAAAAGGAATCCAAATTGGAAAAGAAGAAGTAAAACTCTCACTATTTGCAGATGACATGATCCTCTACATAGAAAACCCTAAAGAGTCCACCAGAAAATTACTAGAAATAATCAATGACTACAGTAAAGTTGCAGGATATAAAATCAACACACAGAAATCCCTTGCATTCCTATACACTAATAATGAGAAAACAGAAAGAGAAATTAAGGAAACAATTCCATTCACCATTGCAACGGAAAGAATAAAATACTTAGGAATATATCTACCTAAAGAAACTAAAGACCTATATATAGAAAACTATAAAACACTGGTGAAAGAAATCAAAGAGGACACTAATAGATGGAGAAATATACCATGTTCATGGATTGGAAGAATCAATATAGTGAAAATGAGTATACTACCCAAAGCAATTTATAGATTCAACGCAATCCCTATCAAGCTACCAACAGTATTCTTCACAGAGCTAGAACAAATAATTTCACAATTTGTATGGAAATACAAAAAACCTCGAATAGCCAAAGCGATCTTGAGAAAGAAGAATGGAACTGGAGGAATCAACCTACCTGACTTCAGGCTCTACTACAAAGCCACAGTTATCAAGACAGTATGGTACTGGCACAAAGACAGAAATATTGATCAATGGAATAAAATAGAAAGCCCAGAGATAAATCCACGCACATATGGACACCTTATCTTCGACAAAGGAGGCAAGAATATACAATGGATTAAAGACAATCTCTTTAACAAGTGGTGCTGGGAAATCTGGTCAACCACTTGTAAAAGAATGAAACTGGACCACTTTCTAACACCATACACAAAAATAAACTCAAAATGGATTAAAGATCTAAACGTAAGACCAGAAACTATAAAACTCCTAGAGGAGAACATAGGCAAAACACTCTCCGACATACATCACAGCAGGATCCTCTATGACCCACCTCCCAGAATATTGGAAATAAAAGCAAAAATAAACAAATGGGACCTAATTAACCTTAAAAGCTTCTGCACATCAAAGGAAACTATTAGCAAGGTGAAAAGACAGCCTTCAGAATGGGAGAAAATAATAGCAAATGAAGCAACCGACAAACAACTAATCTCAAAAATATACAAGCAACTCCTACAGCTCAACTCCAGAAAAATAAACGACCCAATCAAGAAATGGGCCAAAGAACTAAATAGACATTTCTCCAAAAAAGACATACAGATGGCTAACAAACACATGAAAAGATGCTCAACATCACTCATTATCAGAGAAATGCAAATCAAAACCACTATGAGGTACCATTTCACACCAGTCAGAATGGCTGCGATCCAAAAGTCTACAAATAATAAATGCTGGAGAGGGTGTGGAGAAAAGGGAACCCTCCTACACTGTTGGTGGGAATGCAAACTAGTACAGCCACTATGGAGAACAGTGTGGAGATTCCTTAAAAAACTGGAAATAGAACTGCCTTATGATCCAGCAACCCCACTGCTAGGCATACACACTGAGGAAACCAGAAGGGAAAGAGACACGTGTACCCCGATGTTCATCGCAGCACTGTTTATAATAGCCAAGACATGGAAGCAACCTAGATGTCCATCAGCAGATGAATGGATAAGAAAGCTGTGGTACATATACACAATGGAGTATTACTCAGCCATTAAAAAGAATACATTTGAATCAGTTCTAATGAGGTGGATGAAACTGGAGCCTATTATACAGAGTGAAGTAAGCCAGAAGGAAAAACATAAATACAGTATACTAACGCATATATATGGAATTTAGAAAGATGGTAACAATAACCCAGTGTACGAGACAGCAAAAGAGACACTGATGTATAGAACAGTCTTATGGACTCTGTGGGAGAGGGAGAGGGTGGGAAGATTTGGGAGAATGGCAATGAAACATGTAAAATATCATGTAGGAAATGAGTTGCCAGTCCAGGTTCGATGCATGATACTGGATGCTTGGGGCTGGTGCACTGGGACGGCCCAGAGGGATGGTATGGGGAGGGAGGAGGGAGGAGGGTTCGGGATGGGGAACACATGTATACCTGTGGCGGATTCATTTTGATATTTGGCAAAACTAATACAATTATGTAAAGTTTAAAAATAAAATAAAATTAGAATTAAAATTAAAAAAAAAAAAAAAGAAATGCACATTAAAATGAAGTATAATGCCATTTATTTAAGAATGTATTCTAGTGTCAAATGGCAAAGTTCAACAATGCAAAATAAGTTACTTCTGCACCACCTTAATAGGAGATCTCTCAGCATGTATATAAAACATTTATATAAAAATGACAAAAATGCAAAAGCTCACTTACAATAGAAATATTTTGCATATCACCTAGTGCTCCTCAAAAAACTAAATTAATAATTGTGTTTTATAAGTGTTATGATTGAAGGGCGAGCAGCTGCGGGTTAAGGGAACAATGTATATGTACATATTAAAAGTATAAATAAGCACAAGAGAGCGATCAATGTGAATTTAGCTTAGTGATTATGTCATTCATTGTAGGGGTCAGGAATAACAGACTGTAATGACATGATAGATAAGGTACATATCTTTAAATTTTAATATTTAAAAATAAAATATAATAAAAGCATCACTGGAGGAGGAATCAACAACCCACTCCAGTATTCTTGCTTGCAGAAATCCATGGACAGAGGAGCCTGGAGAGCTACAGTCCATGGGATAACAAAGAGACAGACACGACTGAGTGACTACAATTTTCATTTTCATGTTCAAACTTGTGGGATATGCTTAAGCAGTGCTTAAAATAGAAAAATACGTGATAGTCTTAAACAAACATTTTTAAAAAGGCTAAAAGTAAATGTAATAAATTATCTCATGAAATAAATTAAAATCAACAGATAAAATAATGCTTTATTTATTTGTATTTATAGGATTATTATAGGAAGTTAGGAAAAATAAAACTGTGTTATTTTGCTATCAAAATTATATATATAATTATATATATAATTATATATATATAATTATATATATAATTATATATATAATTTATCTAAATTATAAATATATTGAAGAGGATTGTTTAAAAAATCTTTCTGTGTTAGTTATGTCCAAGATGAACTGTATGAAAAGATTCTTCATGTCATTAACTAGCATATATATTACACATTTCTCTATGAAAAATAGCTCCAAGTTATATCTTTCTCGGGTCATAAAGTGTTGAAAAAAATTTTTTCCTATCAAAGCTTTAGAATCTCTCAGTATCTTTCCCCTATTGGCCTGGCTCTGAAGAAATATATAATAGTAACTTACTAGAATGTTGTGCTCCTAAAGACCATTATGCTTATTTTTGTAGCATCAGAAACATTCCTGTTAATGTCAGGAACACTCCACCCTACTGGAAACCTGACATTTTGTCTCCTCCATAGAGATATCAAGTCATTCAATAAGCAGTACAAAGAAAGAATGAGAAAAACTCTTTTTATGCAAATGATATTATTGCCTAAATAGAAAGCTTACAATATTCTCCAGAAAAAAAAGTTAAAACTAATAAGAACAGAATTCCTGTCAGGAAGGCTAACATATAAAAATTGTAATTTCCTCATCCCAACAATACCATTTATCAAATATGAAAGTTGAAAGAAAAAACATATATCATGTATAATATTTAAAATATTATAATACCCTCAATATTATCAATACTGAGGAATAAATAAATAATTTATGATTTGGGAAATATCTAAAAGAAACTGTTTTATATGCAAATGATAGAATCCTATTTTAGTAGTAAAAATCGGTCCTTATTTGTGCTCAGTCATGTCCGAGTCTCTGCAACCCCATGGACTGTAAGTTCCTTTCCAGGTAAGAATACTGGAGTGGATTGCCATTTCCTTCTCCAGGGGATCTTCCCAACCCACAGATTGAACCCATGTCTCTTGAGTCTCCTTCATTGGCCAATGGATTCTTTACCAACTGAGCCACATGGGAAGCTCCATTTAGTAGTAAAATTGAATAAAAGCAAATATGTATGTATTTACATATACATAATCAAGGAACTATAAATAACAGGGAGAAAAAGACTAAAGGGAGACATGCTGCTGATGGCCTCTAAGGGCTCAGGAAGCAAATAAAGAAAGCCTACAGTTTGGTCAGTAATGCTTTAGGTATTTTATTCATACTAATATTACACAGAAATATTACAAAGTTTTTTAATGTTAGGGAATAGCTGCGCAGGTAATTGTTACATTATTCTCTAATCTTTTGTGTGCTTCTTAAATTTTTCAAGCTCCAAAATGATTTGTAAAGAAAATAAAAGAAAAACCTGTAATTATAATCACAAACTTCTGTATTTATACGAAGCATGCATGAGTTATCTCGTTTGCATAAATTGTATATGCACTGTGCAAATATAAAGATCCTGATAGTCTGAAATATAAAAGGAGTGATTTAGAATTTCCATTTCAAATCCTTCAACCAATTAACTGCCTCATTTACTTAATATAAATGCAATTTCAGATTTATGTGATTGAAAAGCTCTTGATAAACAGAATTTCTCTTCAAAAGAGTTTTGGTTTTTCTTCTGTAAATTTAATCTTAGTAATGATTTTTCATTTATCTTGAAAGCATGTAATTTTAATTTTTATTAAAGAATTAAAGAAGAATAACATGCAGGTAGCAAATTATGCATTTAGTAGATTCCATATTTCTCCCCAACTTTTCAAGTTCTAGTGCAACTGCTCACTACAGATGTTAAATTCTTTGGAAAGCTCTTTGGAATTTACTACAAAGGTTGTTTGTGGGTGAAAGTGAAAGTCACTCAGCCATGTCGGACTCTTTGCGACCCCATGGGCTATACAATCCGTGGAATTCTCCAGGCCAGAATACTGGAGTGGGTAACTGTTCCCTTCTCCAGGGGATCTTCCCAATCCAGAGATCAAACCCAGGTCTCCTGCATTACAGGTGGATTTTTACCAGCTGAGCCCACAGGCCCAAGAATGCTGACATGGGTAGCCTATCCCTTCTCCAACTGATCTTTAAAGGAATAAAATGATGGTAGCCCCGATTACCAAATCATGTGACACGTTTACAAAATAACCCTAGAACAATACCACCCCCTCCTCCATGATGTAGACCCATTCAACACCAAGGAAACAAAATGAAGAACTGGCCAATTGATTTTACTCGGATGCTCAAGTCTTAAAGGTAAGCACATTCACTGATGGGTAGAGAGTTTTCCCACATGGCTAGAATAGGCCTTAGGAGTAACAAAGAACTTGCTTCAAAAGATAATCCCACCTTTCAGATTACCTCAATATATACAAAATGATAATGAAACTCTCCCAGATTTAAAAACTATTCTGGGAAAATGGTTTGGGTTCTCAAGATCATGGCTGAAATTCTGTAACGAGAGCTATGAGGCCTCTGTTTGTGCATTCATAAGTGCCTATATGTGTGTTATAGATGTATGATATTGCCAAAAATTAATTCATAAAGCAGTTCTAATTGACTTAAGAGAAATTAAATACTCATACAAATACTCAAAAATACAAAATAATCTGGTCAGAATGAACTTCAAGCTCATGTTACCTGGAAAATATTCAGGACAAAACTGATATCTGATATTGAAAGTGGTTTAAGCTTTTTGGTGTGATTAAATTAGGCAAAGAGTTACACACCATCAGGATTAGTTTAAATGGGTTTTGTTAGGAATGGGCTAGGACAAGACTGGATTTGATTTCTCCCTCCAAAGTATTCTTGAAATACTGTTTTTGACAAACAGATTGAGATGAGTTTCTTTGCCTATAAGTGATTTGTATTTGCTTTTGAGATCTTTAGGGGAAAAAACCTTTAGGTTAGGGATTAAGTATTGTCTCAGTGACTTATGATCTTATGTGGCTAAAAACTAACTTTGGGATGTTAGTTAGAGGGGTCCTAAGGTATCTCAAAGAGAAATATTTAACCAGGGTTATTTGGTATGTTATGCTAATTGTGATCATTTGTAATTCTGATTATTGTAACCAAGCTTTATCGTACACTATAGTCACATGTTTGACCATGCCTTTTCAGTCTTTTGTCATTTATAGGTATTTCTGGACACTGGTGCTGATACAAAAAAATGTTTCATCATCAAGAAGATACATAGGAAGGCTAAGCGACCAGTTGTAACAGTTATACATCAAGATGATGGCTATGTAGGGATTTCAGCCCTTGTGGACTAAAACAAGGAGCTTCCCTGCTCCTGGGCCCCTAGTCAGGTATCCAGAGATTTTTACTCCCTGATAGGTAGGGTCAACGCCTCTAACTCAGCCTTGAAGCAATTACAGAAGATGGACCTTCACCCTTCTGCTTCCTATAAGCATATCAGAGTAAAATCTCTGAGGGGGGGGGGGGCATGTAACAGGAGGGAAGGGGGAGGACACAACTTTTGAAAAGAATGACATAGCCCGAGGGCACAACATAAACCAATTAGAATCAAGAGGGACCAAGATGGCAGACAAGACTAGACCTGGATCCTGGTTCAGCAAGTGAAATGACACATCCAGATGTGCCATGACAGTTCCAAGGCACTGGCAAAAGACCAAGGAGTGGGTGGTGGCCCAAATTCTGGAAATTTCCACCCCTTCCCAAAAATAGTTAGACTAATCCTCTCATTCATTAGCATATGAAATTACCCAGCCTATAAATACTAACCATGTGAAATAACCATACTAACCATAACTAACCATAACTAACCATACTAACCTACAAATACTAACCATTGAAATGTAGTGACATTTCAAGGCCACACGCACCCTCTGCGATGGCCCACACTGTGGAATGTGCTTCTCTCTGAATCTGAATAAATCAACTTCTTACCTATCACTTTGTTTTTCACTAAATTCTTTCTGCAATGAGACACCAAGAACCTGAGCTTTATTAGGCCCTGAAAACAGGTACCACGGGTTTTGGCTGGGTTTGAGTCCCAGCCATGTGGGTTCAAGTTTCAAGCTGGATTTTGGCTGGGATCGTGTCCCAGCACGTGGGTTCAAGTCCCACGCTGAGATAAACAATTTCACTAGCTTTTGCGGTTTTGACATAAGGTAAGAGGACACGACTGAGCAACTGAACTGAACTGAACTGAAGAGGACCAATTACTTGTTGACATTACTTGATGTAGAGTTAGCAAGCAGAAAGAAAATTGGGGGTCACTGGAATACACTGTTGGCTAATTCTGTGTCTTGGTGGGAGAACTTGTAGGCTTGGGTGGCTCATTGATGCTGTTTAATGTTTGGATTTCAGTCCAGGGCAAGATTGAGCCTTTTGTTTACCATTAAGGGATGATAGATCTTTGTTTCAATTCATTTCAGTTCAGTTGTGTCCTATTCTTTGCCACTCCATGGACTGCAGCATGCCAGGCTTCCCTGCCCAAAACAAACTTGCAGAGATTGCTCAAACTCAACTCCATTGAGTCAATGATGCCATCCAACCATCTCATCCTCTGTCATCCCCTTCTCCTGCCTTCAATCTGTCCCAGCATCAGGGTCTTTTCCAATGAGTCAGTTCTTCACATCAGGCAGCCAAAAGATTAGAGCTTCAGCTTCAGCATCAGTCCTTCCAATGAATATTCAGGACTGATTTCCTTTAGGATGGACTGGTTGGATCTCCCTGCAATTCAAGGGACTCTCAATAGTCTTCTCCAACACCACAGTTCAAAAGCATCAATTCTTCGGCCCTCAGCTTTCTTTATAGTCCGACTCTCACATCCATTCATGGTAACTGGAAAAACTATACCTTTGATAAGACAGACCTTTGTTGGCAAAGTAAAGTCTCTGCTTTTTAATATGCTGTCTAGGTTTGTCATAGCTTTCCTTCCAAGGAGCAGTCACCATCTGCTGTGATTTTGGAGCCCAAGAAAATAAAGGCTGTCACTGTTTCCATTGTTTCCCCATCTATTTTCCATGAAGTGATGGGACCAGATGCCTTGATCTTAGTTTTTTGAATGTTGAGTTTTAAGCCAGATTTTTCACTCCCCTCTTTCAATTTTATCAAGGGGATCTTTAGTTCCTCTTTGTTTTCTGCCATAAGGGTGGTGTCATCTGCATATCTGAGCCTATAGAATGGTAAGCTGTTAATGCTCACTTTGGCTGAAAATCAGAGGCAAGCTGTATTCATTTCCTAGGAATACTGTAAGCAAAGTGCCCAAAATTGGATGACTTAAAGAAAAGGAAATTTGTGATCTGACTGTACTGTAGATTAAAAGTCCAGTATCAACATGTTGGCAGGATCATTTTCCCATCTCAGCCTCTACAGGAAGTTCCTTCCTTGCCTCTTCCAATTTCTAGAAGCCCTAGGTGTTCCTCGACTTGTGTCAGTGTAACTTCAAGCTCTGCTTTGGTCTTCACTTGTCTGTCTTCCCTCCATGTTGTGTCTCTGTGTCTTTTATGCTCTCTTGCAAGGACACTAGTCATATTGAATTGAGAGCTCATTCTACTCTAATATGACATTATCTTAACCAATTACATGCATAATGAACATATTTCCAAATAAGGCCAGATTTTATGGTTCCAAAAAAAGTGGGGAGACACTACTCAACCCAGTACACAAGCCTTAAGCAACTTAATTAGATATTAACTTGAAATAATAAGTTCCTCATAAACAAAGAAGAACTGACCCTCCCTTTCCAAGTTAATTTCACTTTTTAAAGATTATTTTTAATTCCTGAAGTAATTCTTTTTAAACTTTCCCCACCTTTCATAGGATGCAAATTTCATTCACTTTAGAATTACATCATTGTTATCTTTGCAAGGTTTGGCATGTCCTTAGAAATCAGGGATTCCTTCAATAATATGTCTGTGTGTGCACATATGTGAGGGAACAGAATTCAGATCTCCTGGGAAGTCAGTTTCATTCTCCTTTGGTTGCCAAAAGAAAAATTTTGCAGCAAGATAAACGAAATGACCTGCAAAGGGATGAGAAATAAGTCTCATTAAGTTTCCTAACCATTCAAATCTGATATCACCCATTAACTTGCAAAGACTAAAAAGCAAAGTCTATTTATAACAATGGGCTGCCTGGGTGGCTTAGTGTTAAAGAATCTGCCTGCAATACAGGAGACTTGGTTTAATCCCTAGGTCAGAAAGATTCTGTGGAGCAGGAAATGACAACCCATTCCAGTATTCCTGCCTGGAAAATCCCATGGACAGAGAAGCCTGGTGGGCTACAGTCCATGGGATTGCAAAAGCCTTAGACACGACTTAGAGACTAAACAACATTCATAACAATTCTGTAAAGGGATTTTTTCTGAAGGGACAGATAAGAGAAATTAGAAATTTTAGGTAAACTTTTTGTTTCCTGAGGTCAAGAGATTACAAAATCCATAGATAGTGATGGATCCAGAGTTCAGTTCTCATTTTCAGGGTGAAGAGAGGTCATAAGGTATAAGAATATCAATAAGAATTACTTGTAATTCAGATTGTCCTTGATGTTGACTCATTATCACATAACCATATGCACTTCCTTCTTTTTTAAAGAATAAAGTTCAAGTTTCATTTAACTCAGAGAAAATCCCTCAAATAGTATTTTATTTTCTGTAGGCCAAATTCAATTCTTTGTTCTCAAGTAGCGTATTTCTTTTTAAAATCTCGAGTTTTCAGGGCCCCCAGACATGCCATTATAACTCTCAGTTGCTCTAAATGTAATATCCCCCTACACTATTAAATCACAGCAATTTAAAAACTGCACCTGAAACTTACATAAAAAAAAAAAAAACCTGGTAAATAACATCTTTCATTGTGATGTTGAAGTGTCTAGGATATTTCTGATCCTACTGCTTTTAAGTGTTGCCTTTAAAGGATTGGAAAGGCATAGATGAACTGTCACAACCAAGCATTTATGTAGGAAATGCCTGTGACCTTATAAATTGTTCTTAATCATAATTTACAGATTTGGATACTGAAGTACTCTCATAATGCTTTCCAAGTCGTCAGAAATATGTACATGTTAGATAGTTTAATAAGTATAGGTCCAAAAACTGATCTCTCTTTACAGACGCACGCTTTCCATTTATGGATAAGAGAAGATGATTTGGAACGTGAATAATGTCTTTATTCATAAATCTTCCACCAACATATCCAAGCCTATTGATAACAGGGATATTTGGATGTGTGTGGTACTAATTTGTTAGGCAATTGAAAGTACATATAGTTTTTACATAACATCAAATATAAAATTATGGTTAAGCAGACATGACTCAAAGTTTCCATGTGCGTCAGATAGCATGGTCTATAGACTAATCTCTGGTAATTCTAACTTCCCCCACATATATCATGTTCAGTCAGTGAGTACAACTATGATAACTGAGGCATGTGAAGGGATTTGATAATGCAAAGTAATATTCATAATTCAGATTTTCAGTGTTTCTCAACCCTTGTTGTACTCTACAATCAACTGGCAAGATTTTTAAAGTTTAGTGAATGGAGAAACTGGTGAGTGGACAAATGAATTGTGGTGTAGATAATCATACCATTGAATACTTCTCAGCATTTTCAATAGAGCATAAATAAATGAACTACTATTACTTTCAACAGTATGATGAATCTCAAAAATATAATGTGATATGAAACAAACCTGGTGCTAAAGACTAACAATTCTGGTTACATTTGTATGACATTCTGAAAAAGGTACAACTGTTGGGATACGAATCACTTTAAAATGAATGACACAAATCAACAAAGCTTGGGAAATTTTAGATATCCAAGTCTAACCCCAAGAAAGGTGAGTCTAATGTGGCAACTGAAAACAAAACTCCATCCTGTTCATATTAGAAGCCCCAGTCCCTCTTGACTGTGACATTGCAAACCTACGCAATAACAGATATCGACCCAAAGTATCAAAGCTACAGGCATCAACTTCTGCTCTATAAATAGAACTATAATATGATTTCCTTTATCAGTGGAGACCTGTATATTGATTTACTACTTGATTTGATTTAATGGACTTTCTTTGTGGCTCAGATGGTAAAGAATCTGCCCGCAGTATAGGAGGCAGAATTGATCCCTGGGTTGGGAAGATCCCTGGAGAAGGGAATGGCTACCCACTCCAATATTCTTGCCTGGGAAATCCCATGAACAGAGGAGCCTGGTGGGCTATAGTCCATGGGGTCACAAGGAGTCAGACACGACTAACACTTTCACTTTCACTTTAGTTAATGCATTTATTACTCAACACAATGGTTTGTTTTTACTTTTTCTTTGTGAAGATCACACATAGGTATTTAACTTCTTTCCAGAGCATTGGTGAACATGGGTAGCCCTTCTCTCCTTACTAAACTGATTTACTTATGAGAACAAGTTGTTGCTTAGTCACTTAGTCACGTTTCACTCTTTTGCGACCCCATGGCCTTTAGCCTGTCAAGCTCCTCTGTCCATGGGATTTCCCAGGCAAGAATAGCAGAGTGGGTTGCCATTTCCTTCTTCTGGGGATCTTCCAAACTCAGCGATTGAACCTGGGTCTCCTACACTAACAGGTGGATTTTTTACTGCTAAGTTACTAGAGAAGCCCATAATTTTGGTTGGATTCAGATTGAGACCTATATGAATTAAGATTTTGATGTGATTACTCAAATAGCTAAGGCAACCTCAGCTTGACAAGAAAGAGATATTAAGCATCTACTCTTTAAAATGCAAAGAAACAGAGGAAAACAATAGAATGAGAAAGACTAGAGATGTCTTTAAGAAAATTAGAGACATCAAGGGAACATTTTATGCAAAGATGGGCTCAATAAAGGACAGAAATGGTATGGACCTAACAGAAGCAGAAGATATTAAGAGGAGGTGGCAAGAATACACAGAAGAACTGCACAAAAAAGATCTTCATGACCCAGATAACCACGATGGTGTGATCACTCACCTAGAGCCAGATATCCTGAAATGTGAAGTCAAGTGGGCCTTAGGAAGCATCACTATGAACAAAGCTAGTGGAGGTGATGGAATTCCAGTTGAGCTACTTCAAATCCTGAAAGATGATGCTGTGAAAGTGCTGCACTCAATATGCCAGCAAATTTGGAAAACTCAGCAGTGGCCACAGGACTGGGAAAGGTCAGTTTTTATTCCAATCCCAAAAAAACACAATGCCAAAGAATGCTCAAACTACCACACAAGTGCACTCATCTCACACACTAGTAAAGTAATGCTTAAAATTCTCCAAGCCAGGCTTCAGCAGTAAGTGAACCGTGAACTTCCAGATGTTCAAGCTGGTTTTAGAAAAGGCAGAGGAACCAGAGATCAATTACCAACATCCACTGGGTCATCAAAAAAGCAAGAGAGTTCCAGAGAAACATCTATTTCTGCTTTATTGACTATGCCAAAGCTTTTGATTGTATGGATCACAATAAACTGTGGAAAATTCTGAAAGAGATGGGAATACCAGACCACCTGACCTGCCTCTTGAGAAATCTGTATGCAGGTCAGGAAGCAACAGTTAGAACTGGTCATGGAACAACAGACTGGTTCCAGATAGGAAAAGGAGTACATCAAGGCTGTGTATTGTCACCCTGCTTATTTAACTTATATGCAGAGTACATCATGAGAAACACTGGGCTGGAAGAAGCACAAACTGGAATTAAGATTGCCAGGAGAAATATCAATAACCTCAGATATGCAGATGAAACCATCCTTATGATAGAAAGTGAAGAAGAACTAAAGAGCCTCTTGATAAAAGTGAAAAGGAGAGTGAAAAAGTTGGCTTAAAGCTCAACATTCAGAAAATGAAGATCATGGCATCTGGTCCCATCGCTTCATGGGAAATAGATGGGGAAACAGTCGAAACAGTGTCAGACTTTATTTTGGGGGGCTCCAAAATCACTGCAGATGGTGACTGCAGCCATGAAATGATGATTCCTAACTCTACGAGAGGCTCTATACTATTTGAATATCTTAAGCTTCCCATGCCTCTCATGGTTGGGAGACTGTAAACAATCCTATGCATAGCTGTAGGAGTCCTGGTAAACCTATCAGGCAAGTTAGAGAGCCATCTGAGGGGTTTGGATTTAAACACTCCTATTATGCCTAAGAGGCTAATTAGCCAGAGCTCTAAGTTGATTTCCTTCAGAGAAAATGTGGTCGGAGAAAGCCCCTCATTAATGTCAGAGGAGTTGGTGAAAGTCATGAAGCAGTAAAACAGACAGACTCTGGTTTTGGGGTAGATGCTCAGGCAGGCCCAGAGGGGCACCCCTCGAGTTCTGGCTCGCCTTGCCCACCAAAACACTCCCACATAGCCTTGTTATGGGTGGGAATCCCGTGCTGGCTCCCAGCATGGTCCCATCACTTCATGGGAAATACATGGGGAAACAGTGGAAACAGTGGCTGACTTTATTTTTCTGGGCTCCAAAATCACTGCAGATGGTGATTGCATCCATGAAATTAAAAGATACTTACTCCTTGGAAGGAAAGTTATAACCAACCTAGACAGCATATTTAAAAGCAGAGACATTACTTTGCCAACAAAGGTCCGTCTAATCAAGGCTATGGTTTTTCCAGTGGTCATGTATGGATGTGAGAGTTGGACTATAAAGAAAGCTGAGTGCCGAAGAATTAATGCTTTTGAACTGTGGTGTTGGAGAAGACTCTTGAGAGTCCCTTGGACTGCAAGAAGATCCAACCAGTCCATCCTAAAAGAGATCAATCCTGGGTGTTCATTGGAAGGACTGATGTTGAAGCTGAAACTCCAATACCTTGGCCACCTGATGCAAACAGCTGACTCATTTGAAAAGACCCTGATGCTGGGAAAGATTGAGGGGAGGAGGAGAAGGGGACGACAGAGGATGAGATGGTTGGATGGCATCACCGACTTGATGGGTTTGGGTGGACTCTGGGAGTTGGTGACAGACAAGAAGGCCTGGTGTGCTGCGGTTCATGGGGTGTCAAAGAGTCGGACACGACTGAGTGACTGAACTGAACTGAATTCTTTAAAAGGCATCTAGGGATTTTCACTCTAGTGTGAGAAACAGGACATGCACACTGAGAACCAAAACACAGAGCAGGTATCTACCAGCATGAGAATCATGATCTCTACAGTCTAGGGAGGGAGGTAAAACATCCTTCCATCTAAGCATTAATTCTGTAATGCTCAGAATTAGTTTTCCACCGTGTTTCTCCCACATCACATTCACCCGCTAAATTAACACCAGAGTGAATTTCCTAATCTACAAATCTGGTTATGTGAGATCACTCCTGAAATCATTCCACGGTGCTTCTTCCCCCACAGGATAAACATCAGATTCCAACATGTTGTATAAAGTCTTCCACAATCTAGGCCCTGCATCTGATCTTGGTTTCATTCCAGCGCTGCCCACGTTTCCTTCCCCTCTTCTCCAAGTTGTTTATGTTTCAAGTTCAATTAATATTAAATTGGGGTGACAGAAATAAACCCATGCACTTATGGGTACCTTATTTTTGACAAAGGAGGCAAGAATATACAATGGGGCAAAGACAGCCTCTTCAATAAACGGTGCTGGAAAAACTGGACAGCTACATGTAAAAGAATGCAATTAGAACACTTCCTAACACAATACACAAAGATAAACTCAAAATGTATTAAAGACCTAAATGTAAGACCAGAACTATAAAACTCTTCAAGGAAAACATAGACAGAACACTTGATGACATAAATCAAAGCAAGATCCTCTATGACCCAACCCCTACAGTAACATAAATAAAAACAAAAGTAAACAAGTGGAACCTGATTAAACTTAAAAGCTTTTTCACAGCAAAGGAAACCATGAACAAGGTGAAAAGACAATGCTCAGAATGGGAGAAAATAATAGCAAATGAAACAACTGACAAAGGGTTAATTTCCAAAATAAACAAGCAGCTCATACAACTCAATGTCAGAAAAACAAGCGACCCAATCAAAAAGTGGGGAAAAGACCTAAGCAGACATTTCTCCAAAGAAGACATGCAGATGGCTAACAAACACATGAAAAGATGCTCAACATCTCTCATTATTAGAGAAATGCAAATCAAAACCACAATGAGATATTACCTCACACCAGTCAGAATGGCCATCTTCAAAAAAGTCTACAAACAATAAATGCTGGAGAGGGTGTGGAGAAAAGGGAAGGCTCTTGCACTGTTGGTGGGGATGTAAATTGATTCAGCCACTATGGAAGACGGCATGGAGATTCCTTAAAAAACCAGGAATAAAACCACGATATGACCCAGCAATCCCATTCCTAGGCATATACCCTGAGGAAACCAAAATTGAAAAACACACATATATCCCATTGTTCATTTCAGCACCATTTACAATAGCTAGAAAATGGAAGCAACATAGATGCCCATCGACAGATGAATGGATAAAGAAGTTGTGGTACATATACGCAATGGAATATTACTCAGCCATAAAAAGGAATGCATTTAAGTCAGTTCTGATGAGGTGGATGAACCTAGAACCTATTATATAGAGTGAAGTGAGTCAGAAAGAGAAAGATAAATATTGTATTCTAAAGCTCATATACGGAATCTAGAAAAATGGTACTGAAGAATTTATTTACAGGGCAGCAATGGAGAAACAGACATAGATAATAGACTTACAGACTCAGGGAGAGGGGAGAAGAGGCTGAGATGTATAGAAAGAGTAACTTGAAAACTTACATTACCATATGTAACATAGATAGCCAACAGGAATTTCCTGTATGGCTCAGGAAACTCAAACGGGGCTCTGTAACAACCTAGAAGGGTGGGATGGGGAGGGAGATGGGAGGGAGGTTCAAAAGGGAGCGGATACATGTATACCTGTGGCTGATTCATGTTGAGGTTTGACAGAAAACAGCAAAATTCTATAAAGCAATTATCCTTCAATAAAAAAGTAATTAAAAAAAAAAGAACAAGGAAAAAATATTAATTTGGGGCGAGTATCATATGCTATCACATATATGTGGGATCTAAAACAAATGATAAAAATGAACTTGTTTGCAGGACAGACTCATGGAGAGTGAACTTAAGGTTACAGAGTGAGGGTGGGGATGGGCCTGAAGGAGGAAAAGACTGGGCGTTTCAGATTGGTATGCACACACTGCTGTGTTTAAAATGGACAGCCAAAAAATTAAAATAATAAAGATAATCAAGAAGGACCTACTATAAAAAATAAACTAATCAAAAAAGAAAATTTTAAAAAATTGGGTAGCATAGAGAGGAAAACAAAGTGTTTTTGATCGTACATCACTTTCTTCTATACTAAAACTGTGCTAATGTGGAACTGACCTCATGGGCAGGAGACATATGTATTAGCACAAGGTCTTGTACTGAGAAAGACTCCTATGCCTGGTTTAATGATCTCCTGTTGCCATCCTGAAATTCCTAATAATTTCATCTTTGACCTTGTGTTTTGGAAATGACGTCCCACGGGAGAGTGGAGCATGTGCCGCCTGAGTAGAAGACATAACTGGGATGGCAGTGTTTTCACAGAGTTGGGGTCCAGGAGCCCTGGGCACAAGGGCAGACACATAGAGCATTGGATCTCTTGTCATTTGATCCCTTGTACTTGTGCCGCCTCAGGCAGTCCTGGACACCCTTCTTTCGCTTTGGGATGACATTTTCTCTGCCTGGAATGCACACTTGTAACCCTTTTCACACTTGTCAACTCACCTTCCTTTACCTAAATACTGGAGAAAATTTTATGCATATTCCAAGACTTCACTGAATGACTATTTTTGATAGGAAAGCTTTCTTAAATCCTGCAAGAATTCCATCATTTCCTTCCTTGAAACACCACTAGTCCTGGCCTTTGGCTTCCCTGGTGACGCAATCGTAAACAAAATTATCCTGCCAATGCAGGAGATGCAGGTTCTCTCCTGGGTCGGAAAGATCCTCTGGAGAATGAAATGGCAACCCACTCCGGTATTCTTGCCTGGTAAATCCCGTGGACAGAGGACCCTGACAGGCTACAATCCATGGGGTTGCAAAGAATCAGATATAACTTAGCAGCTAAACAACAAGTCCTAGCATTAACCTCTACTCCAGCATGTATCAAGAATATCACACAATTATTCACAGGTAATTTTACCCTTGCTAAATTGTAGATTCTAAAGGAAAGAATGGCTTTTACTATCTGTATTCTTGACACTTAGCACAGAGCTCAGATATCAATGACTCTCAGCGTTTAACCACTTGTACTTTTTTTTTAGCAAATGGGCTTTGTGGTTATGGACAGAGAATCCATGGCTAAAAGATCCTCTTGTCATCTGGGAAGGTTATAGGCAGAAGGGAATCTCAGTATATCTGGGGTTTCTAAACTTTCCAACAGGCCACCAGTACCTCATCTTGTCTACAAAGATGAGACACAGCTGGTTCCGTAACAATGAGCCTTTTTATCTGTTTTATTCTCTTTGTTTTCCGCTTAGTCTATTTTATGTGAAATTAAACAATGTCTCACATACACTTGGGAGTAGGTGTTTTCCCAGATGATTGAGTTTAATATTGCAGTGTTTACTTTCTGGCTTTTTGTTGAGTATTTAAATCCAGGTGTTTACAATATGGGGATCTTCTGTAATTTTTGTTTTTTCCCAAGTAGATTTTCTAAAGTAACTGGTGGCATGTATGTAAACAAAATCAAAATATTTGTTTAAATTTTCCTAGGACTTTGCATCTACCGGACTTACTGATAGAAGATGCTTATTTTAGAGTTGGCTGTGAATGATGCAATTGAGATCATATTGCCTGGGAAATATAAAACAACTGAAATTGGTTTATAAAAGCATGTTGATATTACAGTGTATTGATACAAAACAGGGAATAATTATTGATATTGGGCTAAACAAAACTGAAAAAGGCGTGCATACATTCACTCTAAGTTGTTTCAGTTGTATCTGAATCTTTGCAACCCTACAGACTACAGCCTTCCAGGCTCCTCTGTCCATGGGATTCTCCAGGCAATAATACTAGAGTGGGCTGCCATGCCCTCTTCTAGGGCATCTTTCTGACCCAGGAGTCCAACTGGCATCTATTTTATCTGCCGCATTGCCAGGTGTTTTCTTTACCACTAGCACCACCTGAGACGCCCCCCAAAAGTTATATATGGGTATTAATAGAGATGATACATTTTATTGAGCATCTTGCTGCTAAGTCGCTTCAGTCGTGTCTGACTCTGTGCGACCCCAGAGATGGCAGCCCACCAGGCTCCCCCGTCCCTGGGACTCTCCAGGCAAGAACATTGGAGTGGGTTGCCATTTCCTTCTCCAATGTATGAAAGTGAAAAGTGAAAAGTGAAAGTGAAGTCGCTCAGTCGTGTCCGACTCTTGGCGACCCCATGGACTCCAGCCCACCAGGCTCCTCCATCCATGGGCTTTTCCAGGCAAGAGGACTGGAGTGGGTTGCCATTTCCTTCTCCAATTTTTCATGAATTAGAATATACATTTCAAGCCAAGATAATATATAGAGTGTGTTGTGGGTTAAGGAAACCAGGCACATTTGGGCACAAATTTGAAATTTGTTAATTACTTAGGCATAAACCAACTAGATTATTCTCTAATTGTCCTTAACACTGTCTCATCATGACTGGATTTTCTTAAAATATAGTAGTCAAATTGTCTTTTAAGAGAGTCTCTGGCTCAGTGTAAAGAACAGGTAGCACAGGAAAGACACAGGCAAAGGATATGTGTCAGCAGTCGGTGAGTATGAGGGAATCTTCTTGGACATTATCTAAACCAGCATATCTTTTAACTTAACTGTGTGCCACGGCAGGTACAGTGCTGGACATTGGCATATGGCGTAGAATGAAACAGACGTATTTCTTGTCTGTGAGTGTCTAGATTTGTATTAAGCAATCATATAATTCTATGTAAAAATGCACCTGCAAAAATACTATGAAGAAGAGTCATATGATGAAGTGGAAACATGTTTCAAGAGGAGCTGATGTAATTGGGAAATCTGGGTGAGGGAATCAGATGAAAAACATGTACAAAGAATAGGTTTAAGGGTCAGACTAGAGATATTCCTTGAATAAAGAGGAAGGGGCCTGTAGAAGACAAAGAATTTTTGTCTTTACATGAAAAGTCATGGGAAGCCCTTGCATTTTAGCAACAGAGTAAGCTGATCAGACTTGATAAACTTTATCTGGCTATAGGATTGATTGGAGATCAGGGGATTGGAGAAAAGAAAACAAGAGGAGTCTCTCCATCAATCCTCGTTTTTCTCAGTGGCTCTCATCTTAACCCAGAATCCAAATGGAATGCACTGTGAAAGGGCTAGTATTAGAATATCACACATTATCACTTATATGCGGAACCTTAAAAATATGATACAAATGACCTTATTTACAAAACAGACTCACAGACCTAGAGAATGAATTTATGTTCATCAGGGAAGGAAAGTGGCGGGGAGGGGTAGTTAGGGAGTTTGGGATGGACATGTACACTCTGCTGTATTTAAAAAGGATAACCAACAAGGACCTATTGAATAGCACAGAGAACTCTGCTCAGTATTCTGTAACAA
Organism: Bos grunniens; assembly: GCF_055505025.1. NCBI lineage: Eukaryota > Metazoa > Chordata > Mammalia > Artiodactyla > Bovidae > Bos > Bos grunniens. The sequence continues at coordinate 22,913,049 of NC_141166.1, forward strand.
CATAAATAGGAAAAGAATTTGAAAAAAGAATGGATACATGGATAACTGAATCTCTTTGTTATATATCTTAAACTAACACAACATTGTTAGTCAACTATATTCCAATATAAAATAAGAAGTTTAAAATATACCACATATAGTATTAATTATTCAACATTCTCTTCTGATGACCTAGAATTGATACACAACTTTGTATCAATTTTGCTGGCAGTGAAAAATATTCATATCTATACTCTTAAAGCAACTCCAAGGATAGCAGAGCCAGGGCTCTGAAAAGTCATGCAGCTGTTCAGTGGAATGTCTCTATCCTATAGGGCAAGGCCCTTATATAAGAAACAAAAACAACTCTGGGTGTTCTTAGTTAGCCTTGTGGAGTCTGGCAGCCATGCACAAGGATAGGCCAGCCAGGTTCAAAAAGCATCTGTGTGTGTCATGGAACATATAGCAATGTCAGCCAGCTGAGCACTTGGTCACCTTCATATTCTGACTAAGGGCATGCATTTTTGTGTGACTGTATATTTGTGCTTCTCACTAATCAAAGGCAGTTGAGTGGGAGAAACACAGAAGTCATTTCCTAATTGAAAACAGTTTGAGAATACAAACACTGGAGTTGATCCACTCCCACCCTCCCTAATAAGCTGCTTGGAGCTTTCCCAACATACAGAAACAAGGTAAGATAAGATAACCTTCTGCTAGGTGAGATGTCAACCATCAGGCTTGGCAAGAAGGATGCAGCTCCTTCCTTGCTCTGGATTACGCAGAAGCCTTTCCGGAATAAATTACTAAAGATGGTGATACAACAGAAAACTTGCAATAGTATGATTGAGCTTTGGGACATTTTAGTTTAATATGTATACAATAACTGCCAAATTTACCTTTTGAGTCACTCAGCCTGTATATTTCTTATATACCACATGAATAGCCAAAATCCATGGAGGTAAGGAGACCCTTTCTCACTGATTTTATAGGAAAGTTCAAGATCAAATCAGATCAGTCGCTCAGTCATGTCCGACAATTTGCAACCCCATGAATCACAGGACACCAGGCCTCCCTGTCCATCACCAACTCCCGGAGTTCACTCAGACTCACGTCCATCGAGTCAGTGATGCCATCCAGCCATCTCATCCTCTGGTGTGCCCTTCTCCTCCTGCCCCCAATCCCTCCCAGCATCAGTCTTTTCCAATGAGTCAACTCTTCGCATGGGGTGGCCAAAGTACTGGAGCTTCAGCTTTAGCATCATTCCTTCCAAAGAAATCCCAGGGCTGACCTCCTTCAGAATAGACTGGTTGGATCTCCTTGTAGTCCAAGGGACTCTCAAGAGTCTTCTCCAACACCACAGTTCAAAAGCATCAATTCTTCAGCACTCAGCCTTCTTCACAGTCCAACTCTCACATCCATACATGACCACAGGAAAAACCATAGCCTTGACTAGATGGACATTTGTTGGCAAAGTAATGTCTCTGCTTTTGAATATGCTATCTAGGTTGGTCATAACTTTCCTTCCAAGGAGTAAGCGTCTTTTAATTTCATGGCTGCAGTCACCATCTGCAGTGATTTTGGAGCCCAGAAAAATAAAGTCTGACACTGTTTCCACTGTTTCCCCATCTATTTCCCATGAAGTGGTGGGACCGGATGCCATGATCTTCATTTTCTGAATGTTGAGCTCTAAGCCAACTTTTTCACTCTCCACTTTCACCTTCATCAAGAGGCTTTTGAGTTCCTCTTCACTTTCTGCCATAAGGGTGGTGTCATCTGCATATCTGAGGTTATTGATATTTCTCCCGGCAATCTTGATTCAAGCTTGTGTTTCTCCCAGTACAGCATGTCTCATGATGTACTCTGCATATAAGTTAAATAAACAGGGTGACAATATACAGCCTTGACAAACTCCTTTTCCTATTTGGAACCAGTCTGTTGTTCCATGTTCAGTTCTAACTGTTGTTTCCTGACCTGCATACAGGTTTCTCAAGAGGCAGATCAGGTGGTCTGGTATTCCCATCTCTTTCAGAATTTTCCACAGTTTATTGTGATCCACACAGTCAAAGGCTTTGGCATAGTCAATAAAGCAGAAATAGATGCTTTTCTGGAACTCTCTTGCTTTTTCCATGATCCAGCGGATGTTGGCAATTTGATCTCTGGTTCCTCTGCCTTTTCTAAAACCAGCTTGAACATCTGGAAGTTCACGGTTCACATATTGCTGAAGCCTGGCTTGGAGAATTTTGAGCATTACTTTACTAGTGTGTGAGATGAGTGCAATTGTGCGGTAGTTTGAGCATTCTTTGGCATTGCCTTTCTTTGGGATTGGAGTGAAAACTGACCTTTTCCAGTCCTGTGGCCACTGCTGAGTTTTCCAAATTGGCTGGCATATTGAGTGTAGCACTTTCACAGCATCATCTTTCAGGATTTGGAATAGCTCAACTGGAATTCCATCACCTCCACTAGCTTTGTTCGTAGTGATGCTTTCTAAGGCCCTCTTGACTTCACATTCTAGGATGTCTGGCTCTAGGTCAGTGATCACACCATCGTGATTATCTGGGTTGTGAAGATCTTTTTTGTACAGTTCTTCTGTGTATTCTTGCCATCTCTTCTTAATATCTTCTGCTTCTGTTAGATCCATACCATTTCTGTCCTTTATCGAGCTCATCTTTGCATGAAATGTTCCTTTGGTATCTCTGATTTTCTTGAAGAGATCCCTAGTCTTTCCCATTCTGTTGTTTCCCTCTATTTCTTTGCATTGATCACTGAAGAAGGCTTTCTTATCTCTGCTTGCTATTCTTTGGGACTCTGCATTCAGATGTTTATATCTTTCCTTTTCTCCTTTGCTTTTCGCTTCTCTTCTTTTCACAGCTATTTGTAAGGCCTCCCCAGACAGCCATTCTGCTTTTTTGCATTTCTTTTCTATGGGAATGGTCTTTATCCCTGTCTCCTGTACAATGTCACGAACCTCAGTCCATAATTAATCAGACAGTCTATCTATCAGATCTAGGCCCTTAAATCTATTTCTCACTTCCACTGTATAGTCATAAGGGATTTGATTTAGGTCATACCTGAATGGTCTAGTGGTTTTCCCTACTTTCTTCAGTTTAAGTCTGAATTTGGCAATAAGGAGTTCATGGTCTGAGCCACAGTCAGCTCCTGGTCTTGTTTTTGCTGACTGTATAGAGCTTCTCCATCTTTGGCTGCAAAGAATATAATCAATCTGATTTTGGTGCTGACCATCTGGTGATGTCCATGTATAGAGTCTTCTCTTGTGTTGTTGGAAGTGGGTGTTTGCTATGACCAGTGCATTTTCTTGGCACAACTCTATTAATCTTTGCCCTGCTTCATTCCGTATTCCAAGACCAAATTTGCCTGTTACTCCAGGTGTTTCTTGACTTCCTACTTTTGCATTCCAGTCCCCTATAATGAAAAGGATATCTTTTTGGGGTGTTAGTTCTAAAAGGTCTTGTAGGTCTTCATAGAACCGTTCAACTTCAGCTTCTTTACTGTTACTGGTTGGGGCATAGACTTGGATTACTGTGATATTGAATGGTTTGCCTTGGAAATGAACAGAGATCATTCTGTCATTTTTGAGATTGCATCCAAGTACTGCATTTCGGACTCTTTTGTTGACCATGATGGCCACTCTATTTCTTCTGAGGGATTCCTGCCTGCAGTAGTAGATATAATGGTCATCTAAGTTAAATTCACCCATTCCAGTCCATTTCAGTTCGCTGATTCCTAGAATGTCAACATTCACTCTTGCCATCTCTTGTTTGACCACTTCCAATTTGCCTTGATTCATGGACCTGACATTCAAGGTTCCTATGCAATATTGCTCTTTACAGCATCGGACCTTGCTTCTATCACCAGTGACATCTTCAGCTGGGTAGTCTTTTTGCTTTGGCTCCATCCCTTCATTCTTTCTGGAGTTATTTCTCCACTGATCTCCAGTAGCATACTGGGCACCTATTGACCTGGGGAGTTTCTCTTTCAGCATCCTATCATTTTGCCTTTTCATACTGTTCATGGGGTTCTCAAGGCAAGAATACTGAAGTGGTTTGCCATTTGCTTCTCCAGTGGACCACATTCTGTCAAATCTCTCTACCATGACCCACCCGTCTTGGGTTGCCCCACGGACATGGCTTAGTTTCATTGAGTTAGACAAGGCTGTGGTCCTAGTGTGATTAGATTGACTAGTTTTCTGTGAGTATGGTTTCAGTGTGTTTGCCCTCTGATGCCCTCTTGCAACACCTACCGTCTTACTTGGGTTTCTCTTACCTTGGGCGTGGGGGCTGCTCCAGCAAAGCGCAGCCATTGCTCCTTACCTTGGATGAGGGGTATCTCCTCACTGCCCCCTTTCCTGACCTTCAATGTGGGATAGCTCCTCTAGGCCCTCCTGCGCCCGCGCAGCCACAGCTCCTTGGACGTGGGCTTGGTCCTCCGGGCCACCGCCCCTGGCCTCAGGCTTAGGGGCATGGGGTAGCTCCTCCCGCCCGCGCGCCAAAGCCGGCTGTGACGGGTGCGCCAAAGCGCCGGCGGCTGCGATGGGCGCTGACTCCATTAATCTCCTTCTCATTCTCTATCACCCCAACTCCAAGGACGATACCCACTATTTGAAAAGGAAGTGAAGTCATGCCAACAGAAAGTAAATTTAAAGCATCCTTCTCATATTTTATAGGCTGTAAAATTTCTGGCTAGCCAATGACTAAAGCCTGAAGTCCTACCTTCTATTTTAATTGCTTATGTGATTGTATACCCATATTGTTTCTTTTAAAATTCATCACAAGACCTAGAAAAGACAAATGGAATGATAACTTCATTAATACATAATATAAAACTTAATTGCAAATGAATACCATGTAAAATCATCAAGAGGAAATGGAATGGCACGTTGTAACAATTCCTTGGAAATAAAATGTGAAAAATAAGAGTATCATCATTGCTATAGAAGAATCAACAATCATGTACACATTGTTGTACTCCCTCTGGGAGATCCCACATCCACAAACTCAACCAACCACACATCCACTTTCACATGCATCTTACATAAGGGATTTAACCATCTGTGGATATTTATATCCGTGGTGCCTCAAAACCAGTCCCCCATGGATTCAGAGGGATGGCCATGAGTGTGTGTGTGTGAGAGCGCACATGTGTGCAGATTTTATGTTCAATTTTTAATTATTGCTTCAATTCTCATGGCCTCTGTTTTTTAGGTAACCACTCTACTCCACATAAATCCCCAAACTGAAGCAATCCTTCAGTCCATTGTGTTCTCTCCCACATTGTGAAAACTGAGTGATGCAAGAGTAAACAGCACTTGACATACAGTTTGGTGTTGACATCATGGTTATCAGTCTCATCTGGAGCCTCAACACCATTTGTCAATCTTGTGTCCTGTTGCAAGGACTAGTCCCCCTATAGCTATTAAAAATTTACCATCAACCTCAAGTATCTCTCACTCTAAGCCCATCTACTCACCAAAATGAATGAATGGAGCATATCAAGTGGGAGCCATGCCATCTGCTCTTCCAGGACCCATCTCCTCCTTAATTTCCTCTTACTTTATTATACAGATTCTCCTCCTTCTTCTGCATTTTAAAGGTTGCTGGTACCCAGAGTTCTATTCTCCTCTCTCTTCTTTCTTCTCAGTTATCCCTGGAAGGCTTTCCTGGGGAGCCAACTCTGAGATGGAGTTGAGGGTGCAGGGGCTTTAGTAGGGTGTGTTATTGGTCTCAATGCTGGTAGAGGGGAAGGGAGCAGGAATGGGCACAGAGGTATTTGAAGAAGTCCCAAGAAGCTGAAGGGACAGGCTTTTATATCCTCGATCAGTCTGTTATCAGAGGCTGAGGCCAGCTATTCTGGGATAGAATACGATCTTACGAGAGGTGGATCTCTCCATTGGAAGAAATCTCTAAAGAGGCTACAGAAGAGGTGTCAGCAGCCCTCCTAGAGGTTAGATCTTGAACTTTTTATTCATGAAGAAGGATCTGAACCATGTGTCACATCATTGTGTCTGCCTCATGTTGCACCCTGATACACACATTTATACACACATATACACACTTAAACACATACACACACACAAGTTCTTGTGACTTTACTTTCTGTCTCTACCTCAAATCTGACCCACTCTACCATGCTTTTATTCTCTTGAACCCAGAAGATGGAAAATACAAGATTTAGGGATTTATTTTCCTCTTTTCTTAGGGGAGAGTCATCCACGATAATGAATCCTAAGTTCTGAGAGAAGCAAGGTCTCAATGAGTGATCTGAGAGCATTCGAGTTCTCATGTTCCAGCTGTCTCTCAAGGCCAGCTCCCTTCCCATATTGACAGGAAACTTCCCATGTGTTTTCTTCTTTCCCTCACCCAATTCAAGTAGTGGACCTGATGCTGGGAAGGCAAGGAGCTCTGACTCATTCAAATGATAACCAAGGCTAAACTAAGCTAGATACTGGTGGGTCACTGTGCCCTTCAGGTTAGGCAGCACCTGCCCTGAAATTTATCTTGGTTTTTGTTATGTCGGTCTGACTTGTGCCAATATAATGAAGTCCTACCGCATTTTACCTACCCCCATGCTTGCGTTCTTCTTTTTATTTAACTTTAATATGCTAGGCTTAAACAGGGAAACACCTGCATTTCTGCTGCAGGTGACAGGATGATTCATTTCCCAGATGCGTTTATACCTCTTTTATCAGAAAGAAAAAGATGCAGAAAAATTCTTTAGAATTACTTTTAGACACTCACTTTCTTCTCCACTCCCAGCCTGTAACTGCTCACCAACACCCTTACTTAAAGAGCTATCCTTCATGAGCACAGCCAAGGCGGAGGCAAGAAGAACTCAACTGACTCATCTTGCACAGGATGAGAATGAAGGGGAACGGGGCAAGTGTCTACCTGTGTGTGTGAGCTGAATGTATGAACAGTGATGGGATTTTCAGGGTGGGGAGGATTGGAAGTGAACTGATTGTCTTAACAAGCCTTCTCCACCCAAAAGACCATCCATTCTCCTCCTTGAGATTAATTGACCCCTATGGAACCTAGGCAACTACTATTTTTAGAAGCAAGTAACTAATACCTCAATAATGTTGACTGTAAAAACAACAAAGCAAAATGATGTATGGCAGATACAACTTTAACTCATCAACTGATATTTAACTTGCATTCACTTTAAACCTGGCTTTCTCCCAACTATTGAGGAAAGCTTTTTTTTTCCCTTAAAGATAGGATTGATTAGAAGTATCTCATTGTCATTACCTTTGTTATTTAATTCTGAATTCCAATTCATTATGTTTCTAGGAATCATAAAATGAATAACATTAGTTAGCAGACTTTAAACTACATCTTTCACAAGTGTTATTCTTTCTTTCTTGTCAGAGGTATATGATATTTTGAGAAATAATCATTGTTTCCCAAGTTAGAAAATTTTAAACTAAAGCCACGTTATATGAAAACTAGGGCCCAAGATCACATTAATTAGGAAAGGAAAGGGTTAACATAACCTGAGTTTTCTGACTCCAGAGACTAAAATCCATCTAAGAGAATGTGGAGCATTGAGTTTCTCTAAAATAACAGAGAATAAGTCATACCAGCAATTCACTCATAAGGAAAGCAAAAACAATTCTGTTTCTAGGGAAAGAGCTAGAGATAATTCATTTAACAAGTATTTATTAAGCCAGTTGTGTGTGTCTAGTTATTTTTTCATTGCCCACCAGTCTTGAGCTGACATCTTTGACAGACTTTTTGTAAAGTCAAGTCCACAGACCATTTGCTCAGAAATACCCTTGAAGCCTGTAAAAAAAAAAAAAAAAAAAAAGTGCCTGTTGAGTCAGATCCCATGGGGGTAGTGGGTAGGGAGTATGCACTTCATACATATTCTAGGTAACACATATTCTGGATGTAAAAGATTGAAAAATCCTGGTTTACAAATCTTGACTCAGATTCTCAGATAACTTGAATCGATACTTTTCTTATTTTGAGAAAAAAAGCTGAATACTGACAGAGAAATGAGTATCACTTTCTCTCTCAGTTATTAGCTTTGAAATAACATTTTCCCTCAAGTAATCTTTCTCCTAAGCAATGAAAATGATAGGGACTGATAATTCAGAATCACAGAATCAGGTTGCTAAGTACAGGAATACTTGGCTGTGTTTGCTAGACAAATCTATGAGGGTGGCCCAACTGTGAGATATTTTTTTTTCCTTTGGCAGCAATCCCATCAGTTTGTCTGACTAAAGTTTGTGCTTATGTTTTAATGACTCATCTTTTCCTGCACTATCCCATCAATTGCTTGGCAGAATTGCTGCTAGTTTGGAACATGGGGCAGGTATTAGATTCTGTGTATGTCTATTTCAAGATGCTATACTATGCTATGCTACGTCACTTCAGTCGTGTCCGACTCTGTATGACCCCATAGACGGCAGCCCACCAGGCTCCCCCGTCCCTGGAACACTGGAGTGGGTTGCCATTTCCTTCTCCAATGCATGAAAGTGAAAGTGAAGTCGCTCAGTCGTGTCCGACTCTTAGTGACCCCAAGGACTGCAGCCTACCAGGCTCCTCCATCCATGGGATTTTCCAGGCAAGAGTACTGGAGTGGGGTGCCATTGCCTTCTCCGATTTCAAGATGAGCAGATACAAATGTCTAAACTCTTTGCTCTTTTACAGACCTCTCAAGATGACCTAATTTTCTCAACATCTTAAATTTAGAATCAGAACCCAAGACTTCATATTCTTTAATATCAATTTTAACCTTTAAAACCACCATAGAAATAAGTAGTTCAGGAACAAGTATTGACAGAGATTCAGAGTGACAAAATTCTGTTTACATCAAGAAGGGAAGACAAAGAACACTTTCATTGTTAAGCTTGTGACTCTCTGACCTGTGAATCCTGGAAACCAGGAATCCATTTCCACAGGGTATGAGACCTTCAACTTCCATGGAGGGAAAACAAAGTAAGAAGAACTTGGACAAAGAGCTCAGTAAGTAGAACTTCCCTGGCAATCCAGTGGTTAAGACTCCACATTCAGTTCAGGGGCACAGTGTTGATCCCTGGTCAGAGAACTAAAATCCTGCATACCGCATTCTCCACCACCCAGAAAGAACTCACTAAGAATGTAAAAATGCCAGATTCTTCCAGTCAATCTGAGACAGAACTACCAGACCATTTAATAATTGTTTGGTAATATAAGTAATCCTAAGGGTCTTTTTTTGCAATATGAAATATGGCCTCTTTTCCAAGTCAGAGTCCTAGTTAAACATCAACCAGCCTTTTCACTGTTTGAGGTGGGAGGCAAGTCTAGAAGAAAGGGCTGGAAAAGGAAATACAAAAGGAGTTTCCCAACCCACAGGTTGCAGAATCTTTTAGGGCAAGGAAAAGAAACACTTTCTAAAGTTCTATGTTAAATGCCAGAAATTTACATTGTATCTTGCTATAGCTGAAAACAAGCATATGTAACCTAAGGCTTCTGAACCTTGCTCTTGACGTTGAAGTCAAGTAATTCTTAGTTGCAGAAGGCTGTCCTGTATAATGTGGGATGTTTAGTAGCATCTCTGATCTTCACTCATTAAATCCCAGTAACTCTCCCGCTTTGTGACAAGAAAAAAAGGTCTCCAGATATTTCCAATGTCCCCTTGTTTTTGCGGTTCAGTCGCTAAGTCATGTCCAAATCACTGCAACTCCATATCCTTTATCCTTGCAACACATATACTTTTCCTGTGTCTTATCCTGTGCTACCCTTTCTTTCATTGATTTTCAGTCACTCAGTCTTGTCCGACTCTTTGTGACCCATGGACTACAGCATGCCAGGCTTCCCTGTCCTTCACCATCTCCTGGAGTTTGCTCAAACTCATTTCCATTGAGTCATTGATGCCATCCAACCGTCTCATCCTCTGTCGCCCACTTCTCCTGCCTTCACTCTTTTCCAGCATCAGCATCTTTTCCAATGAGTTGGCTCTTTGCATCAGAAAGTGAAGTCACTCAGTCATATCCGACTCTTTGAGACCCCATGGACGGTAGCCTTCCAGGCTTCTCCATCCATGGGATTTTCCAGGCAAGAATAGTGGAGTGGGTTGCCATTTCCTTCTCCAGAGAACCACTGGACAAACTGGATGAGGTCTTTTACATGGGTCATCCTCCATGTGCGAGGTGTTACCCAGTCTCTACCCAGGCCACATCCCCGCCACAAGGGGTAACTGCTGTAATTCATCACTGTCAGTTCAGTCTTCAATCCTCTGGGGATCCAGCCAGTGTCCTCTTCACACTGTATTCGAGATGAAAACTCTTTACTAAAAGGTCGATGCAGGGTAAGCTGTTGCTACATCTCAACACAAAACAGGAAGCAAATTAATATTGAATACTCAATATCAACTTTAAATTAAATGCAATTAAATACAGTGACCAACTCTATGACTGACAAGCTTTCTCCTGCCATGGTTTGAGCTTCCTCTTTTCTCCTGATAGTCCTTCTCTGGCTCACTCTTGTCTCCTGACCCAGTTGGTAAGTTGCTCCCAACTTTGCTTCTTACCACTATATAAAGAGTATGAATTAGTCAATACAGCTCCAGATTGCTTTCAGAGTTATGCTTGTGTCTTATGGTTATTTTACTTTTCTATTTAGTGAACTAAGGCTATCACACTGGGATTCTACATTTTAGAACTTTGAAGTTCCAAATGTTCCCTTATTGGTGCTTCACTGGGGTCTAAATTGTATATTTGGAAGCAAGTCACAACAAAGCTTTATCTCAGATAAACTCACAATTCAGTCAAAAAATATATGCATATGTATATACATATACATATCAGTGATCAGTGAAAGTCACTCAGTTGTGTCTGACTCTTTGCAACCCCGTGGACCATAGCCTGCCAGGCTCTGCTGTCCATGGAATTCTCCAAACCAGAACACTGGAGTGGGTAGCTGTTCCCTTCTGAAGGGGATCTTCCCAACCCAGGGATCAAACCCAGGTCTCCGGCATTGCAGGCAGATTCTTTATCATCTGAGCCATCAGGGAAGCCCATATATACATATAGATACATATATGTGTGTGTATATATGTATATACAAATTATATCACATGTGTTATATACGGGGCTCCTCAGGTGGCTCAGTGGTAAAGAATCTGCCTGCCAATGCAGGATCCACAGACAGCACAGTTTCAGTCCCTGAGTCAAGAAGACCCCCTAGGGGAGGAAATGGCAATCCACTCCAGTATTTTTGCCTGGATAATCCCATGGAAAGAGGAGCCTGGCGGACTACATTCCATGGGACCTCAAAGAGTCAGACATAACTGAGCTATTGAGCATTCACACATCCAAGGTATATATGAATATGTAAGTATATACATATAATTTTATAGAAATAATATTTTTGCATGCATACTTCATGACAGCTACACCTTTGCTCTTGTGACATGGAACGATCTGTTGTCTGAATGACTTCAATTCAGAAAAAGCTACACCAATAAATATCCCACAGGGTATATATTCCTCATGGAAATACTCCAGAATCCTCGATGTTCAAGAAAAGAACCCAAGTCTTAATGCAGTATCTAGCAGTGGAGTCAAGATTGAATCTTAAGAATGGCACTGAGTGGGGTGATTTTAGGCAACTTGTTAAATACTGAAGTCTTTGATGCTTCTCCTCCTATTTTTCTGCTGTGGGTCTCCCTTCTTTATCTTTATGTGAGAAGTCAAGCCTGCCTTCCCCTTTTTATCCCAGTGTCTCCATCCTCTCTACCTACAGGATCTTACAAGATTACAGGAAGATTAACTACTGGGTGTCTACCTTTTTTAATATTCTTATTTATTTATTTGACTGCACCAAGCCTTGGTTGTTGTGCCCAGGATTTTCAACCTTCGCTGTGGCATGTAAATTCTTTTAGTTGGGGCATGTGAGATCTTTTTATTTGCAGCATGTGAAATCTAGTGCCTCTACCGGGGATCAAACCTGGGCCCCCTGCATTGGGAGCACAGAGTCTTAACCACTGGACTCCCAGGAAAGTCCTTGGCCATTTACCTTTAAGCCAGAACTTCCTGTCCTCAAACTTGGGAATGGTACATCCAGAAGTCTTCAGTATCTCCCCATCTGCATGCCCTATAGCCTCCAAAATTAACTCTTTGAAGAACTTTCTAACCATATATCTTCTACTGCTTCCGTCCTGTAATGCACATCACCAAAAATCAGTGAAAGCTTGTCAAGATGAATTTTACATAGTTTATGTAACGTAATTTTACATAATAATGTAATTTTATATAGTTTATGTAATCAATAAGTAAACCAGCTGAACCCCCCTCATCCTCTGGATATTCCTACAGTTCACCCCTTTCCCATAGGAGGCTTTTTTGCTGTGGTGCAAACTGCTACAACTGTTTTTCCCAGACTCCAAGGTTGTCTTCCTTAATCCACCATCCACACACTGCCAAACAGTGAACAAAAATTAAAAATATATCTTTCCTTGCTTCAACCCTTCAATGACTTGTACACGACTTGATAGGCTTGTTTCTCCCATGGCCAGTCATATGCTCTGTGGGCAAGATAGATATAACACACTTCTCTGCCTGGCTTACCCATAGCAGTGCAGAGTTAATGGAAGAGGCCGTGTTATGTTGCCTCTAATAGTATAAAAGGGAAAGGAGAAATACTCTTTTAACAAAATGTTTCACACTTTTTCTAAGAATCAGTCACTCTTGGCCAGATAAAAGATGCTGGAAATGTAGGGAAATGAGTAAACTGGTATTTCTTTAACTCTTCTCCTTGAAGAGATTCACAGCTACAGGGTGTGGAACATCTCAGGTCAGAGCAAGGATGGAAATAGTGAGGAAAGAAGCCCATAGAAGAAAAGGACCCTTTTGAAGGAATTACTGGAGGGTAGAAAATTAGGGCCTGCTTCAAGATCCAAGCAGTGGATCTCAAGAAGATCCCTGAGATATTCTTGACTCCCTGCCACAGAACATTCAATCTAGTCCACAGCTGAAAATCCATACTCTGTTGTCAATGGTACTCCATGTGTGAAAGACACACAGAGTATCTTTTGAGGGGGAGGGAATGGTGAGATATGTCATTCTACACTGTCAAGGATAAAAAAAGGGGTGACACAGTTTTGAAAATATTTAAGAATCATGAGATGTATTTGAAAAGCTTTTCAGGGACTTCCCTTGGGGCCCAGTGCTTAAGACTGCACCTTCCAGTGCGGGGGCTGAGGGTTTGATGACCAGTTGGGGAATTAGATTCCACATGCCTTGCAGCCAAAAGATCAAACCATTAAACAGAAGCAATATTGTAACAAAGTCATTAAAGATTTTTAAAATGGTCATAGTCTTTAGTTCTGACTAAGCTGAAGTTGAATGGTTCTATGAAGACCTACAAGACCTTTTAGAACTAACACCCAAAAAAGATATCCTTTTCATTATAGGGGACTGGAATGCAAAAGTAGGAAGTCAAGAAACACCTGGAGTAATAGGCAAATTTGGCCTTGGAATATGGAATGAAGCAGGGCAAAGACTGATAGAGTTGTGCCAAGAAAATGCACTGGTCATAACAAACACCCTCTTCCAACAACACAAGAGAAGACTCTATACATGGACATCACCAGATGGTCAACACCGAAATCAGATTGATTATATTCTTTGCAGCCAAAGATGGAGAAGCTCTATACAGTCAGCAAAAACAAGACCAGGAGCTGACTGTGGCTCAGACCATGAACTCCTTATTGCCAAATTCAGACTTAAACTGAAGAAAGTAGGGAAAACCACTAGACCATTCAGGTATGACCTAAATCAAATCCCTTATGATTATACAGTGGAAGTGAGAAATAGATTTAAGGGTCTAGATCTGATAGATAGAGTGCCTGATGAGTTATGGACTGAGGTTCATGACATTGTACAGGAGACAAGGATCAAGACCATTCCCATAGAAAAGAAATGCAAAAAAGCAGAATGGCTGTCTGGGGAGGCCTTACAAATAGCTGTGAAAAGAAGAGAAGCAAACAGCAAAGGAGAAAACGAAAGATATAAACATCTGAATGCAGAGTTCCAAAGAATAGCAAGCAGAGATAAGAAAGCCTTCTTCAGTGATCAATGCAAAGAAATAGAGGAAAACAACAGAATGGGAAAGACTAGAGATCTCTTCAAGAAAATCAGAGATACCAAAGGAACATTTCATGCAAAGATGAGCTCGATAAAGGACAGAAATGGTATGGACCTAACAGAAGCAGAAGATATTAAGAAGAGATGGCAAGAATACACAGAAGAACGGTACAAAAAAGATCTTCACAACCCAGATAATCACGATGGTGTGATCACTGACCTAGAGCCAGACATCCTAGAATGTGAAGTCAAGAGGGCCTTAGAAAGCATCACTATGAACAAAGCTAGTGGAGGTGATGGAATTCCAGTTGAGCTATTCCAAATCCTGAAAGATGATGCTGTGAAAGTGCTGCACTCAATATGCCAGCAAATTTGGAAAACTCACCAGTGGCCACAGGACTGGGAAAGGTCAGTTTTCATTCCAATCCCAAAGAAAGGCAAGGCCAAAGAATGCTAAAACTACTGCACAATTGCACTCATCTCACACGCTAGTAAAGTAATGCTCAAAATTCTCCAAGCCAGGCTTCAGTGATACGTGAACCGTGAACTTCCAGATGTTCAAGCTGGTTTTAGAAAAGGCAGAGGAACCAGAGATCAAATTGCCAACATCCGCTGGATCACGGAAAAAGCAAGAGAGTTCCAGAAAAACATCTATTTCTGCTTTACTGACTATGCCAAAGCCTTTGACTGTGTGGATCACAATAAACTGTGGAGAATTCTGAAAGAGATGGGAATACCAGACCACCTGATCTGCCTCTTGAGAAACCTGTATGCAGGTCAGGAAGCAACAGTTAGAACTGGACATGGAACAACAGACTGGTTCCAAATAGGAAAAGGAGTTTGTCAAGGCTGTATATTGTCACCCTGTTTATTTAACTTATATGCAGAGTACATCATGAGAAACGCTGGACTGGGAGAAACACAAGTTGGAATCAAGATTGCCGGGAGAAATATCAATCACCTCAGATATGCAGATGACACCACCCTTATGGCAGAAAGTGAAGAGGAACTAAAAAGCCTCTTGATGAAGATGAAAGTGGAGAGTGAAAAAGTTGGCTTAAAGCTCAACATTCAGAAAACGAAGATCATGGCATCCGGTCCCACCACTTCATGGGAAATAGATAAGGAAACAGTGGAAACAGTGTCAGACTTCATTTTTCTGGGCTCCAAAATCACTACAGATGGTGACTGCAGCCATGAAATTAAAAGATGCTTACTCCTTGGAAGGAAAGTTATGACCAACCTAGATAGCGTATTCAAAAGCAGAGACATTACTTTGCCAACAAAGGTTCGTCTAGTCAATGCTATGGTTTTTCCTGTGGTCATGTATGGACATGAGAGTTGGACTGTGAAGAAGGCTGAGCACTGAAGAACTGATGCTTTTGAACTGTGGTGTTGGAGAAGACTCTTGAGAGTCCCTTGGACTGCAAGGAGATCCAACCAGTCCATTCTGAAGGAGATCAGCCCTTGGATTTCTTTGGAAGAAATGATGCTAAAGCTGAAGCTCCAGTACTTTGGCCACCTAATGCGAAGAGTTGACTCATTGGAAAAGACTCTGATGCTGGGAGGGATTGGGGGCAGGAGGAGAAGGGGATGACAGAGGATGAGATGGCTGGATGGCA
Organism: Bos grunniens; assembly: GCF_055505025.1. NCBI lineage: Eukaryota > Metazoa > Chordata > Mammalia > Artiodactyla > Bovidae > Bos > Bos grunniens. Next base: position 22,928,736 of record NC_141166.1, read on the forward strand.
TCACTGACTCGATAGACGTGAGTCTGAGTGAACTCCAGGAGTTGGTGATGGACAGAGAGGCCTGGCGTGCTGCGATTCATGGGGTCGCAAAGAGTCAGACACGACTGAGCGACTGATCTGATCTGATCTTGCTGCTTAACACTTCTGTGACTGTCAGTATATCCTGAACTCCCTCATTCCAGGCCATTATCTGTGCTTTTGCTCATGCATCCACTTGTACGAAATGTCCTGTGTTTCACTGCTCTAATCTGTACTGCTAAACCCTACTCATCTCTTAAGACTCTGCTGACCTGAAGTTATGTCACATCTTGTCTCAGGTTCAATTCATAATTGTACATTATTAATACTTCAGTAAAGACACACATTGTAATATAATTGCAAGTGGATATATTTATCCCATCCACTAAGTTACGAGTAGGTCAAATAACTGAATACTATTAATTTTTCAGCCATCTCCTCCTGGCCTGTGTGCTCAGCTGTGACCCACTCTTTGTGACCCCATGGACTATAGCCCTCAGGGTCCTTTGTCCATTGAGTTTTCCAGGCAAGAATACTGGAGTGGGTTGCCATTTCCTCCTCCAGGGCATCTTTCCGACCCAGGGATAGAACTTGCATCAGCAGGCAGATCTTTTACCACTGAGCAACCTGGGAAGGCTCTAACTGGCGTGTTGTTTTTCTTAGTATAAATAAATGATAGTTTCTTTTCTTTATCAACTAAGTTTGACTTTTGGTGTCATAGCAGGGAAAGCTTTTCTGGCACCCCTGAAGTGTCACCATGATACAGATCCTTTGTTGGAAAGTAGAGTTCTGGAAACTTCAAGTGTTATTCGAAAGACATGGACTCTCTAGCTGAAGCCAGGTCATCCTGAGGTGCTCATGATCCCCTGGAACATCTGACAAAAGTACACCTGAAACTGGATTTTTGCCACAAATGCATCATATGGTTTCTTGGGTATGATTTAAATCTTTGGTATACTAGGGGTGAGTCAAGTGTAAATAACATGAAATGTGGATGACTTCAAGGAAGCATTTGTTCCCAATGTCTTTGTTCTGACAAACTACAAACCTCAGCAGAACTAAGTTATTTATGTGAAAAACATAACTTCTAGTCCATAGTAACAGTGACTTTTTTTCTGTTTATTTGTAAAATAAATTTATTTGTAAACTTTCTAATAACTCAGCCCTGACACTACTTTTTCCCCTAATTTATATCATGAGCCCTTGAAGGCCAGTTATCAAATTCCACTTAAATACTTAAATATGGGATATATTGGATTATGTTTTTTATACACTGGTGAATACCAGCTGTTATATTAAAGTTGATCCAGTCCTATTCATCAGCTGCCTTATTATGGGTTGAAGGTTTTTGTGGAAGAGATCATGAATCCATAAACAGAGCAAGCAATCTATATAATCCATCCTCACATCATCTGAAAATTTATAACAATAAATAGAAATCTAGTTTAAAACATTGGAAGTGAGGTCAAAATGAGAATTTCCCAAGTTAAATTCAGTCATGACATTAGGGCTTCCCAGGTGGGGCTAGTAAAGAATCTGCCTGCCAATGCAGGAGATTCAAGATATGTGGGTTTGATCCCTGGGTCAGGAAGATCTCCTGGAGTAGTAAGTGACCACCCACTCCAGTATTCTTACATGGAAAATTCCATGGACAGAGGAACCTGGCAGGCCACCAACCATGGGGCCACAAAGAGTCAGACACAACTGAGCAACTCAGCACACACATTAGGGTAAAACGAAAAACAGTTGATCACCCACTGACCCTGCTTTGATTTTCAAATACCAACTTTGAGGATTTTTCTGAAAGGGCTTGACAACTTTACAACTTATATGTTTACAACATTATAATTTGCATGACTCACGTGTTCACGCAAGCTCACTCATACTGTGTAGTAGGTAGTTTCCCAGGAGCTGAGAATGCAACAGTGAACAAAACAGACAGGTACCCATGGAGTCTGAATTCTATTATGGAGTATCAGATTCTGGCAAGTGCATTTAAGAAAACAAACACAGTGATACATAGAATATTACTCAGAGCAGAAAGAAAGGACCGCACATCAAACAAGATTCTGAAAGGGTCAAGAAGGTGACTTCTGAGCTCAGATCTGAAAACTGTACAAGCAACAGTTGCTAAAATGCATTTTAAGAAGAGGAAACAGCAAACACAAATGGACTAAATAAGAGTTAAACTTGGCAGAAATAAATTCTCTAAGAGTGAATCTTAGTGATCAGAAACAGATGAGTATTGGCCAGGGCACACAGGGATTTATGGATTTAAAAAGGAAACTGGATTTTATGAAAAGGCAAGAAGCTATTGGCAAGTTTTAAACCATAGAATGGCATACTCTTACTAAGTATATTTGAAAGACTGCTGTTCTGCTAATGTTAAGCTCCAAACAGAACGTCCATAGCAATAACATTTTACTTAATTACTTGTTTCTGGCTGGCTAATTTGCTAATCCATAGCACATCAAGGGCAATTAGCAGCTTTAATTGTGGCTTAGTTTTTAAAGGCTATTTTGTTTCTTATTTTTATTTTTAGTCATCATCATAATCATTAGTGCCATGTATAATTATTAGGGAATTCCTTCTATGCTGCCAAAAACCAAATTCTAAATAACTCTAGCTTTACTGTACTTTTGTTCCCCAAATATTGGCCTTAATATCCTTAATATTTTAATTCTGTATATAACAGTTTCCCTTTTAGCCTATCAATGGATGTTAATTTTTTTATACAAATCCAAACCTGTTTTTGAGCTAATGAAAATTATTTGAAGTTTTACAAAATCCTTTAATAATGATTGACCACTGCAAATACAGAGATAATCTCTGAAATCTCCAAAGCTCATGCTGAGCAATAAATTTGATTCAATGAAAAATAATTGACAGAGCAATAGGTTATATACTTACGTGAAGAAATATTAAGTATATTTTTTAGTCCAGGTTCGATGCACGATACTGGATGCGTGGGGCTAGTGCACTGGGACGACCCAGAGGGATGGTATGGGGAGGGAGGAGGGAGGAGGGTTCAGGATGGGGAACACATGTATACCTGTGATGGATTCATTTTGATATTTGGCAAAACTAATACAATTATGTAAAGTTTAAAAATAAAATAAAATTTAAAAAAAAAAAGGAAAGGAAAAAAAAGTATATTTTTTAGAAGAAATACGTGTCAAGTTCTGAAGTAAAAGGTTTTGCTCTTTCTCTGCATTTGCTTGTTTAAAAAATATTTCATACTTGTTATTAGAAGTAAGGAAAAACTAGAATATGATCCAGGTAAGGAAGGAAGAAACTAATACTAGTACATCAAAGATACTTATCTTAAAACTTCAGTCACCTAGATCACTATCTTCTATAATAGAAAAGAAAATATCAAGAGACTTAAAAGATTAAAGAGAAAAAGATCCCAGGTTATTTGTTATATCCCAGGCATATTAATCTGCATTCTCCAAAGAAACGGAACCAATAGGAATTGGCTCATGTGAGAATGGAGGCTGACAAGTCCAGGGACCTGCAGTTGGTAAGCTGAAAATTTTTAGTTCAAATCTAAGGATAGGAAAAGCAGATCTGTTAGATAAGGGTTCTTTCTTACTTGAGGGAAGGCTAGCCCTTTAATTTTATTCAGGTCTTTACCAGAAATGTTAAGCTCATCCCAAAACACACTTGCTGAAACACCCAGATTAATGTTTGATCAGATATCTGGGCATTTTGTGATCCAGTTCAGTTAACACATAAAATTATCCATCACAGGTGACTTTTAAAGCTTAGGCCAGGATTCAAGTGTCTATTCATCCTACCAATATTTATAGGCACCCTGATAAGCATCAGGTTTACCCTAGATTCTAGGGATCCAATGAGATGAAAAAAGAAAATGATCTTTGACTTCAGTGGCCCTTGGGAAATAGGAAAATGCAAATTCAGTGAGATAGTTGACAAAGGGATGGGGTTGGAAAGAGAGGGTGGGGTCAACATGTACTAAACGGGTGTTCAAGAGATTTAACTTTAAAATTTAGGGATTAGGATGAATTGGGTGATTGGGATTGGCATATATACGCTACTGATACTATGTCTAAAATAGATAACTATTGAGAACTGGCTGTCAGCACAGGGAACTCTAATCACTGCTCTGTGGTGACTGAATGGGGTGGAAACTCAAAAGGAGGGGATATATGCGTACATATTGCTGATTCACTTTGCCATTTAGTAGAAATTAACACAACATTGAAACACTATTATACTCCAATCAAAAAAAAATTTTTTTTTAAAGAAACAAGACCATGTTGGGAACAATATTCTTAGATAAAGAAAATAAAGTAAAATTTAGAGAATAGTAATGAGATTACCTGCCAAAAGGGCATAAGGATCCTAGAAAGAGGGAATGTCCTGTCTAAAGAAATATATAGGATCAGAAAGGACACAGTGGGGAGTGTAAATGGGCTGGGGAACCAAGAGGAGAACCTTGTTGCTGTTGTTATTCACTTGCTAAGTCACGTTCAACTCTTTGCGACCCCATGAACTGTAGCCCACCAGGCTCCTCTGTCCATGGGATTTCCCAGGCAAGCATACTGGTGTGGGTTGTCATTTCCTTCTCCAAGGCATCTTCCAGAGCCAGAGACCAAACCCATCTCTCCTGTATTGACATGCAGATTCTTTACTGCTGAGCCACCAGGGAAGCCCCAAGAGAAGACCTAGTGATTGGGAAAAGCCCAAGTGACCATGGGAGGTTATGTCATAAAAGACTGTGTGCAGTAAGAATTGTTCTTTGTTTGTTACTGCAAGCCAACAGAGTTTTCTCTAGATGAAAGGCAACTTCCCAGCGCACAAAGAATCTTATTCCATTTTCAGAAAACTTTACCTAATTTTTGCTTGAGTTTTGCCAAAACCTTTTTTTTTTTTTGCTGCCACCAATGATAGCTCAGTTGGTAAAGAATCTGCCTGCAATGCAGGAGACCCTGGTTCGATCTCTGGGTTGGGAAGATCCACTGGAGAAAGAATAGGCTGCCAATTCCAGTACTCTTGGGCTTCCCTTGTGGCTCAGCTAGTAGAGAATCTGCCTGCAATGTGGGAGACCCTGGTTCGATCTCTGGGTTGGGAAGATCCACTGGAGAAAGAATAGGCTGCCAATTCCAGTACTCTTGGGCTTCCCTTGTGGCTCAGCTAGTAGAGAATCTGCCTGCAATGCAGGAGACCCTGGTTCGATCTCTGGGTTGGGAAGATCCACTGGAGAAAGAATAGGCTGCCAATTCCAGTACTCTTGGGCTTCCCTTGTGGCTCAGCTAGTAGAGAATCTGCCTGCAATGTGGGAGACCTAGGTTCGATCCCTGGGTTAGGAAATTACCCTGGAGAAGGGGAAGGCTACCCACTCCAGTATTCTGTCCTCGAGAATCTTAGTTGCAAAGAGTCCTACAGGATTGGCGACTTTCACTTTCAATGATTAACACTTGTTCTGTCTTTAAATGACTTGTTTTGTCTAACACTGAGCCTTCAAATTCACATCATCCCTCTTTTATACATCCATTAAAGAAGCACCATTTGTGTCAAGCACAGGTATATTACAGCAGACAGAACATGCGTGGCCCTTTCCTTGGGAAGCTGAAAGTCTCCTAGAGAGGAAAGAAAATAGAGGATCACAAACTAAATATATATAATTTTTAATGTCATTTCTGCAGTGAGTGCAAAGTACAGCTATGACTTGGTTATCAAGGCTAAAGTCAAAATCAGCCCAGACAAAAGAACCCCAGAGTGACCTATGGAAATCTTAGCCTATTTTATCTTACCAAACCAGTGATACAATCATTAAGGTGGAAACCAACTCAGAGGCCTGCTTTAAAGTACACAGAAACCATGGTCTTGTCCAGGCATAGACCTATTATTTTAACTGTCATCTCCACCTGGAAACAAGAAATAAAATTTAAGTTCTTTCTTGACTTCATGATCTGACTCATTCATTAATTGCTCCTATTGGTTACCATTAATTGAACCACTCCCTTTGCTGCATTTTGTTTATTTGACTTAAAAATTATGTCTGAGCCTCTACTGTCAAAATCCAAGCAGTGGCATAAGAGAGAAGAATAAGGTTTGTTACAACATTCTGCCTCTAGGCAATTATCAAGATTTTTATAGCATCTTCTTAGAACTAAATGGGAAACATAAATTCTATAACTGAAATGAGATGAGCTCATTTGCTTACCTGAAGACCAAGCCATTTTTCTTTATGCCAACTCCACCCAGAGGCTCCCAACACCCCTACACTCAAACATAAAGTAGCAGATGTGCTCCTCCTATCTTCAGTGAATTACAACCAAGATAGTATTAATGTGGAAAGGGTGAAGATAAATAAAAGAAACCTAGAAGCTGGAAGCTGGTTCATATCCACCAACCTCTGGTCCAATTCTCCTAGTTGGCCCCAGCATTAAAAATATTTGCAAGCTGCAGTAATTATAGCCCAAACAATTTATTGAGGCATTTTCTTATTTGCTTTACACATACAGTCAGACCTTCCCACAGAATTTCTCTCCTAGTTGTCTTGCTACTGTTGTATCCTCAGTTCAGTTCAGTTTAGTTGCTCAGTCGTGTCCGACTCTTTGCGACCCCATGAATCGCAGAACACCAGGCCTCCCTGTCCATCACCAACTCCCGGAGTTCACACACACCCATGTCCATTGAGTCGGTGATGCCATCTACCCATCTCATCCTCTATCATCCTCTTTTTCTCCTGCCCCCAAACCCTCCCAGCATCAGAGTCTTTTCCAATGAATCAACTCTTCATATGAGGTGGCCAAAGTACTGGAATTTCAGCTTTAGCATCATTCCTTCCAAAGAACACCCAGGATTGATCTCCTTTAGAATGGACTAGTTGGATCTCCTTGCAGTCCAAGGGACTCTCAAGAGTCTTCTCCAACACCACAGTTCAAAAGCATCAATTCTTCGGCACTCAGCTTTCTTCACAATCAAACTCTCACATCCATACATGACTACTGGAAAAACCATAGCCTTGACTGGACGGACCTTTCCTAGCCATTACCATTTACCATCTTGCATTAATCCCACAGATACTTCAAGCTGCCTGGTCCTCAGTCCTCTCTGCTTTAGAAAACCTCCACAGCATCCATGCTCCTGGGTGATGTGACTGAGACTCTTTACAACTCCTGGTGAGCTAGGATCTTCTGTATTATTACCATAGCAAGAACAAAGGTTGAAAAGGAGACTAATGTTTGGGGGTGAATGCTTTTAACAGAGAAAAAGCTTTCACACTGTGAATTACAATAGATAAAACATTGAATACCTGAGTTTTGGCTTTCATTTTGCATTTAAATATCACTTATTTTAAGAATACCTAGACATTTAAACTATTCTAGAAATTGAAGTTTTTAATTCTAAAATGAGAAAACAAATACAACTAGCAGTTAAATTTAATTAACTGTGTTTAATAGGAGTTCTTGAGCTCAGAATGAACACATATTAATCCATTCATTTATTTAGCCATCCAAGTATTAACTCCTTCAAAAAATATATATTTAGAATCAACAGTATGACTCTATTCTAATCAGAGTCTCAAACATACTGGGAAAAAGTGGATTTTACTTTCTCATCAGATTGGGTGTATAAGCCATAGAAAAAGATTATATAAATTTTAGATGCTTAGGAATAGAATAAATACTATCTATTTCTGAAATCAAAGAGCAAATCTTATGGCTTTATAATCTTATTCATTCATTCATTCATTCAATAAATGTGTGTCAAAATCCTGCAATCTATTTTGGATGAGGCCCAATTCCTACAGAAAGAACTAATTATTTGAATAGATTATTTTAGTAAGTGGACTTCCTTGGTGGCTCAGCTGGTAAAGAATGTGCCTGCAATGTGGGAGGCCTAGGTTCAATTCCTAGGTTGAGAAGATCCCCTAGAGAAGGGAATGGCTACCCACTCTAGTATTCTGGCTTGCAGAATTCCAGGACTAAACAGTCCATGGTGTCGCAAAGAGTGGATCACGATTCAGCAAATTTCACTTTCAATAAGTACAAAAGTTTAGCATGGTTGCTCACAAGATGTCAGTGGATGGACACAACAGATTGGTCAATTAGTCACTTTGCAAAGAAGTGGAAACACTGTCTTTAGGCAGTTGGGACTTGCTAAAGACTTTTATGGAGAAGAAGGGTCTAGTTGGGTTATAAAGATCTTCTGAAGCAAGTATGAAGAATGAGATAGAGGACTGGATTTTATCTTGTGTGGGGAGGGAGTTAAGGGAGGAAAAGCCAAGGAGACTTCTTCAATGGGCCTTATGAGGGATGACAGTCTCAGCCATGCACCTGCTGGGGCTATGAGATAACAAGGAAGTAACCCAACCGAAAGAGAGTGTATGTCTCCATCAACATGTAAATTAGAAGCCTAAATACAACTTAACAATGTAAATTTAGGTGTTACCATGATATAAGCAAACATAAGTTTGTTAAGGATCAGAGGTACTAGGTAGTAAAGCCCATTATTTCCATAGTATTTGCTATGTGTCTAAATGCTATGCACAGTCTAATTTTCTGAGATTAAATTTACAGGTTAAATCATTTCAATTATCTTAGGAAGAAGCTACAATTTCTTCCCCATTTTACAGATGAATAAGCAAAGAAAGGTTAAAGAAAATATTTCAAATCTCTGAGCTACTAATAATAACTGCTAGATTTAAAATCCAGGTATGCCAACACTCTTGGATTTAACCATAAGTGGCATTATTGTTAGTATCATTGAATCTTTATTGTAGTAATTCCTGACTACAGTATGTGACATCCAGTGGCACAGAAGAATCATGCTGATGTTTGGGAATTCTCCTTCATTATTCCATAATCTCACCTCTGTAAATACCTTTTAATTTTGATTGTTTCTACTCTTACAGTGGTTCTCCTCATCATTTTAGATAGTATGCTTATTAATGCTGCTGCTGCTAAGTCACTTCAGTCGTGTGCGACTCTGTGCAACCCCAGAGACAGCAGCCCACCACGCTCCTCCGTCCCTGGGATTCTCCAGGCAAGAACACTGGAGTGGGTTGCCATTTCCTTCTCCAATGCATGAAAGTGAAAAGTGAAAGTCAAGTCGCTCAGTTGTGTCCGACTCCTAGCGACCCCATGGACTGCAGCCTACTAGGCTCCTCCGTCCATGGGATCTTCCAGGCAAGAGTACTGGAGTGGATTGCCATTGCCTTCTCCGATGCTTATTAATACTCCTTAATAAAAACAATACCCATTTTGGCCTCACTGTAATAGATGATCATTTAAATAAAATGTACTGAACTCTCATTCTCCATTGCTAGTGTCAGTGTTTGATAGTGATATGGTTGCTTTTAGTTTTTATACAGACACTTTTTGACCTCACTAATATATGTAAGTCCCTATTTCTTATTCTATAGGATTTTTATGGTATACATTGACCTATCCACATTTCTTAAGATGAAGTTTTCACTACCCTTACCCTCCCTTACTTCCCTTGCTCTTTCATTTCCCACCTTGGCAGTTAAATTTTTCCTTTTTATGTAATTAACTTTACATCTTTTACACTCTATTCTGCACTCACAACCAAGTTGGTCATGATTTGTCCGTAGACTGACTCTAGAGATTTAGGGCATATAAGTAGCTATATTATTATGATGGTGCAGGTAATGTTATTGCCTCAATTATTGCATTAGAATTACATTCTTCTCTCAGAAATTTAATGTTGGGACCTCTTTTAAAGCTGGAAGAAATGATCCTCATATAGAGGTCAAGTTGATTTTATTTTACTATTCCAAATTGTACCACATTTTAATTTGCTTCTATGTCAAATTCCATTGGACTGCAAGATCAAGTCAGTCAATCTTGGTTAATTCATGTTGATGTTTGGTAGAAATCAACACAATACTGTAAAGCAATTATCCTTCAATTAAAAATAAATTCAGAAAAAAAAATTGGTCAATCCTTAAGAAAATCACCCAGAATATTCATTGGAAGGACTGATGCTGATGCTAAAGCTCCAATACTTTGGCCACCTGATGCAAAGAGCTTACTCATTGGAAAAGACTTTGATCCTGGGAAAGATTAAAGGCAGGAGGAGAAGGGGACAGCAGAGGGTAAGAGGTTTATATAGTGTCACCAACTGACTCAATGGACGTGAATCTGAGGTAACTCTGGGAGATAGTGAAGGACAGAGGAACCTGGCATGCTGTGGTCTGTGGGGTAACAAAGGCATGATTTAGTGATTGAACAACATGTCAAACTATGACTTTCTGAACAGTTTAGTTTTATCATTTCCAATTGCCTCTTTATGTGTTTTCTTTCCCTTTTCCTTCCTTCTTTTGTTCCTCTCTTTTCTCCCTCCCTCCCTCCCTTCCTTCCTCTTCCCTCCCTTCCTTCCTTCCTCTTCCCTCCCTCCCTTCCTTCCTCTTCCCTGCCCTCTCTCTTCAAACTACGTGCCTTGATACCATCCTATGATCTTTCAAACCTCTCATTCAGAGAAACAGCAGTTGCTTCATGATCTTCACTAGCAATTTGAGTTTCCCTCTCACTCTTTTGCCAATGGAACACTAAGATTCTGGTGGCTCCAGGATGATCAAAGCATGAGAGGGAAGGAGGTACCCTGGTCCTCTATTAGCATCTGTCTGAGAAAGCATGACCCTACCTGGCCCTCTTCCTCGTTTTTCATCAGCTCATCTCCCATCTTGGATTTTGACAACATTCAGCCTTTCCCCTGTTTCACTCTATGGTCAGGAAAACTTGGCAGAGCTGTAGAAATCTGTCTTGAAATAACTACACACCTCCATCTGAAGCTTCTATGCTTGATCAGGCGTGAGGATTTCCATGAAGCTTGCTAGATTCTAAGGAATTTAGGTAGAAATGATATAAAACCCTTTTCTGTTTTTGAGCTCTCTAAACTCTATGGGAAATCTATCCTAATATCTGCCTCTCGATGCCACTCAGGAATTTGACTTCAGAGAAAAGTAGAAAGCAGGAGTCCTTTTATCAGAGATCAATATGAGTGATTTACTGTCCTGCCTTTTTTTTTTTTCTGAACAATAACCCTTTTTCCCTAGCCCAAACAATTTTTATCTCCATTACAGTTAGAAAGACCCATTCTTAATAATTCTTCCTAGTCTTTCTTTCAGGCCAGCATTTCAATAAATACCTTCTTTTATTTCCCTTTGTGTTTTCCTTCTAATCCTATCTTGTGTGTAGAATATTCTTTAGACCAAACTTCTCTGAAAACTGATTCTTCAAATGGATTCCTGGTTATCCTTATGCCACACTGCAGGGATGTTTGAATTTCAGTTCAAACTCAAGCTGGATAATGCTTATATGGACTACTCTTTACCTTGGTATTTTACCACATACTAGACCTACACATTTCCTAAAGCAAAACTGGATGATCAAAAATATTTTCAAAATTGTATATGATGTGAACTGATATATCTTAAAGGCTCAGCTGCAGAAATAAAATTGTTTTGAATTTCATCTTCATCTCAAGATATTTGGAGACAAAAAAGTTAAAGGCACTCATGTCTATTAAACTAACTTCAGATCTCCCACAAATTCTGGGGCATTTATCTGAAGTCCCATTGGGTTTAAGCCATGATTTTTACTTCAGATCTATAGTGATATGCTAAAGAAAAAAGCTCCTAAAAAATTCTAAGGAAGCAGCATTCTGCCACCAAGGAAGTTGGTTCCCATGAGTTGCCAACTTCTGTTCTCTAGTGTCCCTTAAATGCCATTCAAATTAATGTTCAGTCCTCAGGGGGCCTGCGTTTATCAGATATTTTTCCCCATTTGTTTTCTACTCTCATTGAAAGAGCATTTAAATGGGTTAAATATGAGTTGTGATATTTAAATTGATTTCTAAGTTCTCATTAAAGTTTAAAAAATCTTCTAGAAATAAGAAAGTACCTATTAGCAGATATTTCATAAATTTTTAAAGTGAAGACAGATGAATCTTTGAAGCACCTCAGCTCTATGCTTAAAAATATCAAGAATGTATTTTATTATGGTTATGTGCTGCCATACAATAACTTTTTCATAATACATCCTAAAGAAATCCTGAGGGATCTTAAAATGAAAGATCCTTACCATTTGGAAACATTACAATCTAAATACAGGAAGTTTACTGACTACATAGGGGCTTCCCAGGTGGTGTAGTCACAAAAAGTCTGCCTGCTGATGCAAGAGACACAAGAGACACAGGTTTGATCCCTAGGTCTGAGAGATCCTCTGGAGAAAGAAATGACAACGCACTCCAGTATTCCTTTCTGGGAAATTCTATAGACAGAGGATCCTGGTGGGCTACAGTCCATGGGGTCACAAAGGGTCTGCTACAACTGAGCACTCACACACGCACTGGCTACATACTCTTGCAAACCCTCTAATGTTTTAGGTTTTGACCGATAATCTGATACCACTTTGTTTCAAGCTTCATGGGTTCATTGACTATTAACCAGGTTTAATAAATGTAATTTCACTTGAAAATATTGAGTACCTATACCATAAAAGTATTACCTTGATGATTTTTAACTTAGTGAATCTATAAAAACAGAGAAGGCAATGGCACCCCACTCCAGTACTCTTGCCTGGAAAACCCCTTGGACGGAGGAGCCTGGTAGGCTGCAGTCCATGGGGTCGCTAAGAGTCGGACACGACTGAGCGACTTCACTTTCACTTTTCATTTTCATGCATTGGAGAAGGAAATGGCAACCCACTCCAGTGTTCTTGCCTGGAGAATCCCAGGGATGGCAGAGCCTGGTGGGCTGCCATCTCTGGGGTCGCACAGAGTCAGACACAACTGAAGCGACTTAGCAGCAGCAGCAGCATCTATAAAAACTTTTGACAGTTTTTATACAACCCATGTTCATTGAGCAAAACTGTTTTCTCGATACAGTATGCCACATTCCATTTAGTTAATATTATATTTTGAGAGATTTTCCCATTTCAGCTATAACTCAGAATGAAAAAAATAACTAAGCAATGAGCAAAGTTTCTTAGTATGACATATGAAATAGAAGCTCCCAAATACTTATTCATTTGCTTAGCTTAAAGATCACTTATTCTCTAAAAGTGACAATAAAATCTAAAAAGTAAGAAGTCAAATCTATTTTTATAAATATGCATTTGATAACTAGATAGCCTATCGAGTAAATGATCCTGACTTAAATGAAAATTTAGAGATTCAACAGCTTTAGTGCTTAATGTCACCCACAGGAATTTCAAATAAAAGTTCTCAAAACTTTTCATGATTTATTTAAGAATCAGATTATCACCAAAGAACAATAGAAATGAAGCCCAGAGCTTACAGATTTGTCATAACATAAAACTAGTTCCTAAAAAAATACACTTGTAATACATTTTGGAGAAGATAAGACTAACTTACTACCATGTTCCACAATATAATTTTAGAAAGTTAACATCTGGGAAAATTAACAGTTCCAGAAGCAAGTTTGTTGTATTAAGAGGTTTCTATGAAGGTTAATTTTATGTATCAATTTGACTGGGCCATGGGATGCCCAGATATTTGATCAAACATTTCTCTGAGTGTGTCTGTGAAGGTGTTTCTGGATGAAATTAACATCTGAATATATAGACTGAGTAAAGCAGATTGCTCTCATCAAGAGGGTGGGTCTCATTCATTCTATGAAAGTCCTGAATCAAACAAAAAGTCTGATCCCCCACGGTGGTTAAGTGGGCCTCCAAGCGGTACAGTGGTAAAGAATCCACCTGCCAATGCAGGAGATGCAGAAGACGCTGGTTGGATCCCTGGGTTGGGAAGATCCTATGGAGGAGAGCCTGCCAACCCACTCCAGTATTCTTACCTGGAAAATTCCATGGATGGAGAAGCCTGGCAGTCTACAGTCCAAGGAGTCACAAAGAGTGGGACATGATTGAGTTTACACACAGACACACACCCATACACACACATACACGTTTAAGAGAATTCCTCATACCTGACAGCTTTCCAACTAAAGCATCAGCTTTTTCCTGTTTAATGCTCCCTCCTCTACAGGAAAGCATTGCTTTCAGTAATAATTATGGAATTAAACTAATAAAATAATATCCAGAGAAGCAGTGTAGACAGTAAAATATTTCTTTTATTGAAATTTGCATAATTAATTATGTTGCTAAAAGTAAAATAAAACAAAATAAAGTGATTTTTCCAGTATAAAAGCACAATTATTTATTCAGTAGTTTTTATGTCTAACTAGCAGTTTGAACACTGATCTTCAGGGGACAGTTCTATGTCAGTTATATAAATAATTGTTCATTAAATTTATTAGTTAATATTAGTGAAATATAAGCTAATTACAGTAGAAGCATATGCTAAACTTCTGCTAATATAAGAGAAGGAAATGGCAACCCACTCCAGTATTCTTGTCCGGAGAATCCCAGGGATAGAGGAGCCTGATGGGCTGCCATCTATGGGCTCTCACAGAGTCGGACATGCCTGAAGCGACTTAGCAGCAGCCGCAGCAATATAAGCAAAAAAGTACAATTTAGGCAATTACTGAATTATACTGCTCTTGTAACGTTGTATTTGTCTTTAGGAACAAAAAGATATAACTATTAAAGAAAAAGAGTAAAATTTTAATTATATATATATTTATTGAAATATAGTTGATTTACAACATTGTGTTAGTTTCAGGTATACAGCAAAGTGATTCAGTTATACATGTATATGTATATATTCATATTTTTATTCTTTCTCATTGTAGGTTATTAGAAGGTTAATTTTATTTTTACATATGTTAAAGTCATAAATTTTATTTCTATGAATGCAATGTATTATTTATATTCATTAGAATACTTTATGTGCTACTTAAAATTTTCTCTTATTAAATCAAATACTGTACAAATTATGTGTACTTACAGTCCAGGCTGTTATACTGTTTTACCTTCCAAACACAGTATAAATTCCATTTGCCATATGACCTTGAATGACAAACTCAAATAACTCTATTTCTATTTCTGTATCTTTACAGTTACCATGCAAATTATTTATTTTGGATCAACTAACTGTTTAAATGCATGTCTAGGTAGCACCATAGGGCTGGAGGCACAAACTGTGCTCAAAATAAACTCCAATAATAACGAACCACTGTAAACTTTTCTCCAGAGAGTCATCTATAGCTGTGTCTATGTGTGTTGGGAGCTGTATAATCAGAGGTTCTCTGAATTAACTTCTATATAAAATACAGTGTTTTTTAAAAGTAACAATGGCTAATTTGATGTTTACATATATACTGCTAATATTCAAAAATAACTACAAGAGTGGTTTACAGCTTAGACTGATAAAATATATTTTTCAGGAAATAAGTAGTTTATCACTGACAGTGACCAGCCCCCATCACCTCAAACACATGGTGATAATAAAAAGCAGGTCAATTATTTGAGTAAATGATTGTATGTAATTTGGCTACGGTAATACACACCACTTCCTTATCACTGACTTTGGACATCTCTGCCACTGCACGCTGGACATACCAGGAGTTGTAGTGAATGTAACTTACTTTCAAACACTTCAGCATAGGCAGTGGTATCTTTGTGTTTGTTTAAATCTTTATCCCCATAATGAATAGTAAATATTTTATTTTCCTTAATAAAGTGTGCACAGTCCACAAGAAGGGGATTATACAGACTCTAATCAGAGGCCACATTCCAGAGGTAGCCACAAGAGCACATCAATCAGCTTTATTTCCAGTCCCATCAGAAGGCTATTAATTTAGCAGAATGGGTTTCAAGAACGTGCTTCCATTGGTGAAAGGATTCATGTGTAAGATGCAGTCATGACCAGCAACTGCACCCTTGTATACCCTCAGTCTCAAAATCCAGCAAGACCAGGAGACTAAGCTTTCAGAAGGCACTCGGCTTAAAGGCAACTTCAGAGTGTAGCCCTGTGTCTAATTGTTTTCATAGGATTGTGTCACTTGAGCTGACTGGGAGTAGCTGACACCTATCCTTGAATACCTTCTCAACTCACTCTCGCCAACCTTTCCTACAAAAGGCTCTTCAGAGCTGAGCCTTCAGGGAGCTTGTGAAACTGATTGCAAACCAATTATATGACCATATTTGGGTCCACTTGTTAATTGCAATTTGCAAGTGTGGCAAATTCTAAAGACTTGTTTAACAGGTCACCTAGCAGCAAGGTAGAAGCAACAGGCATAATAATTGAGGAAGGCCATCAAATTAGCTTAGAACAGTTAATGGCTCTGAATATGTGTGTAGAAAATGATGATTATTAAGTTAAATGGGTCACAATTTTTTTCCTAAATAACTCTTGTTTTAAGAAGTGGTGGGCCACCAGGAAGTTTACTCTCAGATATAGTTTGGTCTGATACAAGAAAATGATTAATGACTCTTTCATCTGGGAACAGCTAATAAAAGCTTGGCATCTTCAGCAATCTACATAAATATTTCTCGGGACATACAAAATGTAGATAGTAATTGTTAATTGTTCCAGTTTGCTTCTTGACATATTTTTCCCATCTGAAGAAGTGGGAGAAGGTTCAAGAATCTGTGGTACTTTTATTTTTAAATCAAGCAAATAATATATAGATTCATTCCTACAATTACATGTTGAAAAGTATATTGCCATATATAAAGTCAAAATAAAAGTACCGCTCCTTGTTCTTGATCAGCAAATGTACCATTTCTTTTTTTTAATACATTATGATTTCAAATCTTTGTCTATTTACACCAATATATATGCACATATAGAAATACGGGTTTTCAAAATGGCAATGGAATTTAAATATAGTGGAGAAGTGAATGGCTTTTTAATTAACATATGAATGTACTTATCTGCCCCATTCTTTCTAGTTGTAAATATTTTATTCCATTGTATGGTAACTTGGTAGTTTCTAATAGTCTTTACAGGCATTGTATAGTTTGGGGTGTCCTTGAGGTTGGGTGTGGCCTTGTGAATAAAATGTGAGTGAGAGAGAGCTGGATCAATTTTAAGAGGAAGCCAGGCGACAGTCTAATTCTCCAAACTGACATCTGAACCTTCTGACTGGGTCCTAGGTGAGGAGCGCTCAAGACAAAGCTCCCGTGTGCGAGTAAGAAATAACCTTGTGCTTTGAGCCACTGGGTTTCTGGAGTGATGTGTTACTCCTGCAGACTGCAGCATTTCTTGACTCATTGAAAGAGTATCTATGTATTAATGAAATCGATATCATTGCTTCCAGTTGTCCCTGTATATAAAACAGTGACAAGGGACACTCTTAACATTTGTATCTTACATTTTTATACCAAGGCAGATTTTATGCAAAGTCAGTTTTGGTAGATTTTGCCAAAAGTGTCCTATAAAAATGTTGTCAGAATAGATACTAGTAGAAATAGTCATGAGAACACATTGACCCATGTTGTAGCCAATATTGGATATGATCTAACAATAATTTAATTTTCACAGAATCTGAGAGTTAAAAATATCTACCAGTTTTGTTTCTTTTTATGATTATTGATTTGGCTTTATGTGTATTAGCTATTTTTTATCTACCGTGAATACCTGTCAATAAGCTTTATCTATATTTCGACTTTTTTTCTTTTACATACAGATTTATAGGGACTTATATGCTACACATCCTTATAGTGAGTGTGTCGTATATGTTGCAAATACTTTTCTCCTAGTCTATCACTGCTTTTAATTTTATTTTTGGTGTCTCTTATATACAGAGCTTTCACTATATATAGTCAATTTTGTCTTCTTGGTAGATATGGAATTTGGGCTTAAGATGCTTTTCTCTACTCAGCAAAGCATTACAAAATGAATTATGTTTTAGTATAATTTAAATTATTTTATAAAATGCCATTTTAAGTTTTGGAAGTTGTTTCATTTTTAACTTTTAAATGGAACTAGAATTTATTTTAGTGAATTACATGGTGAATTTTAGTGAATGAACATATGTTTTTGTTCAAAAGAATGAACAATTACTCCCACGTGATTTGTTGGATAACCTATTTTTTCCCCACATGCCACACTCATTTTAGGTTTATTTCCAGTATGCACTGCACTCTATCCCTGACCTCTGTTCTGTCATTTTGTTTTCCTCTATTACATCCTTTCTTCCAATATGAACCTATTTCATTACTGTAGTTTCATAGTATAATTTTAAATCTGAAAGAGCAAATTCTCCTCTATTGTTCATTTTAAACATCATATTGCCTTATCCTCATACATTTTCCCTTTAACCTAGATGAATTTAGAGTCAGCTCTTCAAATGAGATACAAAATTTATTTGGGTATTGAATTTTATTTCATTTATTTGCTTATTTATTTGGCTGCACAGCATGCAAGATCATAGTTCCTGACCAGGAACTGAACCCATGCCCCTTGCAGTGCAAGTTCAGAGTATTAACCACTGGACCACCAGGGAAGTCTCAAGAGTACTGAATTCCAGATTGATTTGTGTGACAGAGCCTGTGATATGCTGTCGGGCAACCATTAGGAAAGACTTCAGCCTTTCTGCAGGGGCTGCAGGCAGCAGACAGCTCCACCTACTTACCCCAGAGGACCTGCTTCCACTGCTACTGCTGTGTGAACTGAGGGGTGTTCACGCACTGTCCATGGGATTCTCCAGGCAAGAATACCAGAGTGGGTTGCCATTTCCTCCTTCTCCAGGGGATATTTCTGACCCAGGGATTGAACCCCAGTCTCTTGCATCTGCTGCATGTGCAGGCTGATTCTTTACCACTAGTGCCACCTGGGAAGCTGGAGGGGTGTAAAAGTCAAGCCATTTTGGCCCAGGTGGGATTGTCCACGGCTTCAGAGCTCCCTCCAGATTGCCTTGCCAGGTTGCCCATAATTATTTAGTTTTGTTCTCCACCCAGTTCTGCTTCTATCCTCTTCCCATTTGTGGATCTCTAATACCCATCTTGCACCCTAAATTCTATTTTAGCATCTGCTTCTGGAAGACCTGAATCTGTGAAAATTTGGGAAGAAGTGACATATTTACATGATTGGCACTCTGTTTGCTAATGAGTGAATTTTCTTCTTGAGAATGGTCAGTCATTATCCTCATAAAAACAAGTTTCATGAAGTAAGTCAATGGGCGTGGTGTTTATTCATTCTAAGAATACACACCATTCTGAAGGAAAACCAACAAAGTGCCTGAAACAGAAAGTTCAAGCAGGTGTCAGGCTATTAACATCTCTGAATGAAGCAGCTGGAGTAAGGCAACAGGGAGGGAAAGACCTCCCTGTTGGGATAAGTGGGAGAGGATCAGCCTTGCATACAAGATGAGTGCTCAGCACCAGCCCACTCCTGCTCCGTAGACACATGGACCCAGTGTGCCCCCTTTTCCAGTTTTATTTTTTCCAAGAGAACCCTTAAATACATGTATTACATAAAATGTCCTGCTTCCTGATCTAGAAAATGCACAAGTATGTTTCCAACCAAAGATCTTTTTCAAGAAAAAATAAGGTTTGTGAAGTCAAAAAGAAAAAATTTACTATACCAAATATGAATTAAACTTTAACTTACCTTTAACCATATTCAAGTTTTCATAGTCATGAGACATGAGATGACAATTATCTTTGAAGCCAAAAGTCTCCTTTCAGATTCAATGAACCTCAAATAGTAGTAGATGAGACTGCTTGCCTTGATGTGAAAGGCCTGTGAGACAGGTGTTAGTCCCAAAGTAAAAATCATATGTCATTTCTCCATCCCTAGGGAGGGAGTAAGTGAGGCCAATGAGAGAGAGACCAAGAAGCTTTTGGAGATCCCACCAAAAGAAAGAAATATTACAATGGAGAATAAATTGTATGTGTTATATTTGTGCCATTAAGGAAATGACAACCACTCCAGTATTCTTGCCTAAGAAATCCCATGGACACAGGAGCCTAGCAGGATATGGTACATAGAACACAACTTAGTGACTAAACCACCACCACCACCATGATATTTCAGAAAATCATGATACGTCTTAAAATTTATAAAGTGTCACAAAAGGAAATGTTTACTTCCTGTATTTAAAAATTATGTTATAAAATGTTTGCATTCATTTATTTTATAAAATTAGACAGTAATTATGAAGTTTTTGGTACCATCATGGAGCTTTGTTTTCTCCAGGATAGAAGCTCTACTAGAATTCATTATCTATGTATTCACTCATTTTTATCTTCCATAACAAATTACAATGTATAATGAGGGAAGCCAACTTTGTTTTTCTGCAGAATGACAGAGAAAATACAGTCCCTTCATCATTTTAATGGCACCTTAGCGGGAGATTTCCAGCTTACCTAGGGTCTGTGGACCATCTCCGGCCCAAGGCTTAGAGATGCAGTCCCTTCATCATTTTCACTGTCTCCTATGGAAGCTTTAACTCCCAAACCAGTTACATTTGTTAGAGCAAGTTAGAATGGTTGCAATGAATTGAATATTTTTTATGCCAGCTAAAGGTCAATTCTTCTATGTGTTCAATTTTTTTAAACATCAAATGTGTTGCATTTAATTTCAGTTAATATTAACAAAAAAAAATAAAACAGGAATGAAATCAGATTGCTTAATGAAACTCAAAAAAATGTTTGCTTTTAACAAGAAGAGATTGAGTATTAAAGTATACTCACAATTTATCAAGCTACTTATAACAAATAACTGGCACCAAAACTGACCAATTTAATTTTGGCTCAAAAAGCCCAACACCAGTTTCAAATGTTTTGCTGTCATCAATATTAACAAGATGCTATAAGTTTTATGAAATACATATTTATTTCATTGGCATTCTAGGTAATAGTTCAGAAAAGTGTTCATGAAAAATGAGCAACATAACCATAGTAAAGAAGAATAGAAAATCATTGTTCCAATGAGGAGATCCAATGATAAGGGAAGCCCACTCAGGAGATAGCAACACATAATAATTTGAATAGGCAAAATTTGGTGTAAAGAAGCATTAACTGTAACAAAGGAAAAGATATACAGCACTCAAGAGAATTCTAAAAATTACCTTGGGGCTGAGAGATATAATCTAAGGAAGGAACAGATGTGGACGATGGGATTTCCTTCATCAATGCTGAAATTCAGAACTCATTAGAGTATGGTTGTGGCTTAATGGATAGCAGAGTAGTTTACTGAGTTGCCTTGGGCCGGAGAAGGTCCACAGATCCTAGGTAAGCTGGAAATCTCCCTCTAAGGTGCCATTAAAACTCTATGAAGGTGAGCATCACTTATATTTGGAGCTGAGATGATGTGAATTGATCGTTTTCACAGTTGTATTTAACTTTCTATTATCTAGTCATTTCTGTGTGGACGTATGTCCTTAAGATTTTAAGTAGTTTATAAACAAAAAGAACCTTATGTATAACATAGGGGATTCTATTCAGTATCTTGTAATAACCTATAATAGAAAAGAATATGAAAACATTAAATATATGCATTCTTTTTAGATTCCTTTCCATTATAGGCTCTTTAAATATATATGTGTGTATATATATAAATATATATATAATATATAATGTACTCAGTCACTTTAGTAGTGTTCAACTCTTTGCGACCTTATGGACTGTAGCCTGCCATGCTCCTCTCTTTTGGGGATTCTCTAGGCAAAAATACTGGAGTGGATTGCCATGCCCTCTTCTGGGGGATCTTCCTAACCCAGGGATTGAACTTGCATCTCCTACATTGGCTGGCAAATTCATTACCATTGAGCCCCAAATATTACAATAATCATATTCTAAAAGATATGAGCATATCTAAGATATGGGTGGTAAATATAACATGTAGCCTGTGGATCTAAGTGTTTCCTAGAAATCTAAATCAGCATTTTCTAAAATGTTTCATAAAGTGTCTCTCATCTGTTATCCATAGACTGTTTGTTGCTTATTATTTATTCTACTTATTTTTTGGTTTGAAAAGGGAAGGGAAGGTCAGGGAGCTGAAGTATTTCATACTTAATAGCTGTTATTTTTTTCTGATTTCCAGATTATTATCATTGGCATAGCTGTTTTTCTGTAATGGAAATGATACTCCTTTTAATACCTGTAAATATCAGTGAAAATCAGTGCTACTCCAAATTTTGTAAGAACTGAAGCTTATACAAATTGTGGAGGGGTGTTCTTTAAGAAAAAAAAAATTATTAATTCTGTGATTTCTATAACAATATCCCACTGAGCCTAAAATGATTGTTCATCCAACCTAATCTCTTAGCCAAATCTCAAAAGTTCCCAGAAACACTCCAATGTTCCCAAATCAAGGAGAAGTAGGATGGAAGGTAAACTAAAGTAGAAAAAGACATCACTCTGAACTGATTAATTATAATCCAAAAGGCCTGCTTTTGCAGACTTTACACAATTGTATGATCATATGAAACCATTGTTAGGCTTCTCCCAGCATCTTAGAATGGTTTTTATATAAGTATGTGTGGCCATAAAATTGACGTCATTAGTTTCCCATTAAACCTATCTTTGGTGATCAACCTAACTATAATTTATTAAAATCTATTTGTGTTTACTTACCTCTTCTGTTGGATTTTCTTTTATTTGTTGCATATTTTCAAATGCTTGATGAGTCTTGATTTTCTGCACATGCATTGGCTAATGAGAAGTGGGCCGACCAATTTAGGAAGGTGTCATGGATACCCTTTGTACTAGACCCATGTATTCCTAAATTCCACCTATGCCTTGATTCTTTGATATTGCAAGTGATATGTTTTACATCTTGCCTGGTGTATAAATTCCTCAGCACCTACATATCTGGCCCTTCCCCCTCCCTGACCTCCTGTTCACTGTATTTGTGGCTGGTAGGGTTCCTCAACACATCAAAATCTTTTTATTTCAGAGGTTTGACAATCCCGCAAACACTATTCATTGTTTATATCTCACCTCACCTCTTTAGATTTAATTAATAATACATCTACAAAGCAGGAAGAAACAGCTATAAGGAGTCAACAGAAAATACTGAGTCAATAATCTTTGACCTTACCCTTTCCTTGCTTCTCTGTGCTCACTTTCATTTCTATGCCTTGATTCACTGTCTTGTTTCCCTTCCTAAACAGTTTTGATCAAGTTTCCCAAATGACTCTTTTGTAGACTCCTGATATAAATGTGAAAGAAAGCCACACATTCAGAAAAAAAAAAAAAAAAATGAGGTAAATTTCCTTAAAAATTCCTTCCTAGCCATCTTTGGGATAAATTGTACTTTTGCCAAAACTAAATAACACTACAAATGTTATTTTAAAAATTTACTGTATTCCTACTCTTGTGTTTTTCCCTTACAGACTCCTCATCCTCATGTCTAAGTTTATTGTTGCAGTTTACCATCCCTTTCATTTTCCATTTTTTTCAAGCCCAACCTTATTATTGACTGTTTCAATACTTGACAATAGAAACTTGTCTTTTTCTTACCCAGTGCATACAGTCTTTTGAATTTGAGATTGTTGATGGATGATGCTGGGGTCTGGGAAGCAAAAGGGCCTTATAGTTTGATACTGAAGCTGGAAGATTTCTGGAAACAAGTGAAATGGTTTGGAACCTGGACAAAGTGATTAGCATTGTAAACTAAGAGAAACCAAGAATTTTCTAGGGTATGACAAACATTTGGATGCTAGTCTTAGATAAAGTCTGGAGGATCCTCAAGCCAGCAGCCCATTTTGACATAATTATTATCAGAGATGTGTAATCATCTCCAAGTGGTCTCAGTAGTCTTTTTCTCTTCAGAAACTTTCCATTGTAAAAAGCAAAATGTGTATTTAGCAAGGAAGCAATATGTGTATATGTGTGGTCTCTAATACAGAGGTGTCAAACCCCAAGGCAATGAGGAGGGTGAGGCAAAAAAGCCTTCCCTGGCATACATGGCATAATCCTATGGCCTCACAGCAGCCGCCTTTCCGCCTTTCAAATACTTCTGAATGTTGCCACATCTGAATACCATCTCAACACCACACCTTATAATTCTTGAGGTCTGAACAAGGGGGCTAACTTGATGATTTAGTCCCTGAGTCCTGTCTGACTCTTGCAACCCCCTGGATTATAGCCCATCAGGCTCCTCTGTCCATGGAATTTTCCCAGCAAGAATCCTGGAGTGGGTTGCCATTTCCTTCTCCAGAGGATCTTCCTGACCAGGGATCAAGCCTGGGTCTCCTGCATTGCAAGTGTATTCTTTATGGCTGAGCCAGCCAGGAAGCCACCAATTTAGTAAGACTAGTAATCATATCCATTGTGTAAACTCTAAGAGGAGTAGAGTTGTCCTTTATTCAGTACCAAATTCCCATCATTGCTTCAGTTTGCACAGGAGCACTCAAGAATAATTCCTTCAGGTCTTCCTTGGCGCTCCAGTGGTTAAGACTCCAAGCTTCCTCTGTAGGGTGCCTGGGTTCCATCCCTGATAAAGGAATTAAGATCCCCCTCATGCCAAGCAGTGTGCCAAAAAAATTATTTATTCAGTGAAAGAAGGCAAATATTTTAATATGCTAGCATTACACTTTAAATGTACTAAAACTTCTTAACTATATAACTAAAATAATAACAAAGTTTTTTTTTTCTATCTTAGTGTCATGAGTAGCATATTTCATGGATCTTTGTGAGGAAACGTGGCTGAAAAATCTGGAGGTGTCAGTGCCCAGTTCTTTCAAAACCGGGTGTGACTCTGTTCTTCTTTTCCCCCATCCCCTCCATTTTAAATGACATGACCCAGTGTCTTCCCTAAAGAAAGAGTAAGAAAATTTGGATGGATGCATTTCCTAAAACAAAGTACATCCTTAAGCCAATAAACCTTTTGTTGAATGGAACTGAGAAGGCACTTTGAAACATATCAAGAAACTTAACATAGTGTGGCCATAGTTACCCTAAGGAAAATGTACAGGCAAAATCCATTTAAGAGCCAATTTACTATTTGACCTTAGTGAACTCATTTGACTCTCCTTGCAGCCAGTTAAAAGATTGATATGAAATTATCAATAATGGCAAAAAAAAAAAAAAACACTATAGTCCTCTACACTGAGCCATAACTGTGAACTTTATTCCACTGTAGGGGAAAAGATGGCCTCTTTGATGTTAAAATAAATATATCGAAGTTAGATGAGTTCATTCCATTGTTGTTACACTTCCCAGGCGGTGCTAGTGGTAAAGGACCTGCCTGCCAGTGTAGCAGACAGAAGAGACGTGGGTTCCATCCCTGGGTCAGGAAGGTCCCCTGGAGGAAGAAATGGCAACCCACTCCAGTTTCCTTGCCTGGAGAATCCCACAGACAGAGGAGCCTGGTGGGTTGTTGTCGATAGAGTCTCAAAGAGCCAGACACAACTGAAGTGACGTAGCAGGCAACTAGTGTATAGCTTTTGTGTAATATTCAAAATATGTTTGAATTTCTGCAAACAGTGAACAACAAACTGACACTAATTTAAATGAGAGGCTCTGTTGCCATGGCTTTGTTTTAGAATCAGATAAGCTTTGCCTGAATTTTCAGAATCTATAAATACTATCTGTATAAGTTGGGGCAAGTTCTACAAATTTCAACAAGTTTACCTAGAAAATAAATATAATCATAGAGCTGAGGTAGGAATTGAGCAAAACAAATTCATCAACAGTTCAGTTTCTACCATGAAGTATGTAATAATGTGTTGCTATTATAATTAATTATGAACTTTATTTTTTTTTCTGCCACGTCAGTCGTGTCCGACTCTGCGCGACCCCATCGACGGCAGCCCACCAGGCTCCCCCATCCCTGGGATTCTCCAGGCAAGAACGCTGGAGTGGGTTGCCATTTCCTTCTCCAATGCATGAAAGTGAAAAGTGAAAGTGAAGTCGCTCAGTTGTGTCCAACTCTTTGTGACCCCATGGACTGCAGCCCACCAAGCTCCTCCATCCATGGGATTTTCTAGGCAAGAGTACTGGAGTGGGTTGCCAACTCTAACCCTAACCCTAACTTAGGGTATCATTGTATTCATTTTGTGAACTAAAATCATTTCTGGATACTTTTAATATCATGCCCTAATCTTTTATTTTTCCTCTTATAGTTGTCATACAGTTCCACCATATATCTTGCTGTGTTTTATGCTTTAATATGAACTTCTTTAATTTATATAATAGCAATGCGGGGTTTAAATAAATGTGTAGGTGGATTGTTCAGTCTCTAAGTCATGTCCAACTCTTTGCAACCCTATGGAGTGCAGCACACCAGTCTTCACTGTCCTTCACTATCTATTAGAGTTTGCTCAAACTCATGTCCATTGAGTTGGTGATGCCTTCCAACCATCTAATCTTCTGTGACCCTCTTCTTCTTTTGCCTTCACTCTTTCCCAGAATTAGGGTCTTTTCCAATGAGGTGGCTCTTCATATCAGGTGACCATAGTATTAGAGTTTCAGCTTAAGAATAATTTCTTCCTATGAATATTCAATATTCAATGAATGATTTCCTTTAGGATTGACTGGTTTGATCTCCTTGCTGCTCAAAGGATTCTCAATAGTCTTCTCCAGCACCACAATTTGAAAGTGTCCATTTTTCTACTCTGAGATCACTGGGAACAATGAGTCTGAGGGAGAGCAGGGAGAACAGAAGAGAATTCAGAATATGGGGCACTTGTCATGAGCTGAGATGAATGGAAGTTGGAAGTGTTGACAGTGGAAAGTATGGTTAGTTATTTCTTGTTCAACCAAGAGGTAGGGCGCATAGAGAGCCTTTGAGTAGCTAGAGAAGTGGAAATGAAGAGTGAGAATAAATTAGATTCCTCTTAAGAATGAACATGGAAATGATTTGTGAGAAATTTTGAAATTATAATAAATATACATCTGAAATTCGATGTATAAGAGACGATGTAAGTAGTTGATTAAGTAACCATTAGAAACTATTAAAGGAGGCTGCTGTATGACAAATGCACATTTTTTATAAGTTTGCTGAACTCCAGAACCTTGTTTTATATATTTCAGACACTCAGTGGCATTTTAGTTATCAACACTTCAGTAACATTAAACATACTGACTTGCTCCCTATTTTGTTGTTATTGTTGTTTAGTCACTAAGTCATGTCTGACCCCATGGACTGCAGCATACCAGGCTTCCCTGTCCTTCACTGTCTCCCTGAATTTGCTCAAACTCATGTTTATTGAGTCGGTGATGCTATCCAACCATCTCATTCTCTGTTGCTCCCTTCTCCTCTTGCCTTTAATCTTTTCCAGCATCAGGGTCTTTTCCAATGAGGCAGGTCTTGTCCAATGAGTCAGCTCTTCAAATCAAGTGGCCAAAGTATTGGAGCTTCAGCTTTAGCATCAGTCCTTTTAATGACTATTCATGATTGATTTCTTGCTCCCTGTTTAAGCCAGATTAATTCTAGAAGTATGGCTGAACAAATGAGTGTGTTAAACATCTTTTAAATAAATGAATATCTTTTCTATGAATACCAGTCTAGGATTGCTGGATTTTTTTTTTCCTTTAGTGCCTCCAGAACACTTTAGATACACACTGAATCATTTAATTGGAATTAGGAGCATATGAAAGAAAAAATGTAGTTTCCTCTTATTTACTGGATTGCCATTTGAAGCAGAAGCCAGAGGGTGACTAAGGACAATTGGGGGTCACATAACTAGGGTGAAAGCCTCAGTCTTCAATGACTCACTGGCAAGAGTCGTTTACCATACAATCTCACAGGCAACTGGAAACATGGAAAAATGTGTGCATTTTTCTTTAAAAGATTTCTTACTAATCTTATTTCTTGATGAATAAATACCAGCAACAACAAAGTCAACTAATTTAAACTATTGCTTTTATTATAATTACACGGGAGCACAAATAAATAAGCACAAAATATTGCAAAATATTGCCAATGCACTAAAGAAAACAATTTGTTTTCAAACAACATCTGGTTACTTCAGTAGTATCAAAGTACATTTATAATTACATATTACCTAAAAAATCAAGTACAAAAATTAAAAGAAATTAAAACATCAGTGTTTATATTAATATGTATATAGAAATGGCTAACAACACATGAGTAGAGAAATCTGTTACCTAATGCTTATTTGCACAACTTTTCAGGCACATACCTGACATTTTTAATGAGTTATGAAAAATGCAATATGACATTCAGATTTTTAAATACGGTAAACATGTGATGTTGGAATTGATGTTAAATGGTTTCTTTTAAAAACCCTGTCTTTTAAAAGCGTAGTGTCATTATCCACTAAAAAACATATTATTTGATATCATTTTTCTCAATAGCTATTTGTTTCAATTTCTTGAAAAGAGCAAGAAAGTAAACATACAACTGCTAAATACGTAAACACGTTTTTAGTGCAAGATAACAAGACCTGTGACTTTACTGTGCTTTGTCTTTTATAATCACAGTGCACTTCACACAAATTGCTACACTATAAATGTTAACCGAAGGAGTTCCAAACTGAAGAAGTGCATACTAAACATTTTCATATATATTATATACAGTATGTATACTGTATGTGGGTGTATACATGTGAAAATGTAAATGCTTTTAGGGTGGGCAAACCCAGTCTTATTTGGGAATAATTGAAAACTTCAAGAAGATCTTCACATAGGTTTGGTTGAGATAAATCCAGCAATATAACTGTAAAGATGTTTTCCCTTAAATTTAAAACTTTATAATATTTAAAGGGAAATATACTCAGACATTTTTACCCAGGTAACACACATCTTGCTACAATGTCATTGACCCAAATATCAAAGGGTTTTAAACAAATCCAAACCCCCAGCTATAATGTTCAAAGTCCAACATGGCAAAATGGATTATTCTGTTACTGGTTTATATAGACAGCAGTACATATCCTATGTGTACACATAGAGGTTTACACATAAACATATTTTATATTTAGACATCAACTTTAGTATGTTTAGCATTTTATTTTGACTATACACTTGATCCGGGAAAAACATATAAACACATACATAAACACATAAGAGATGTCAAACACATATGATATTGTATATCTTCTTCAAAACTCTGTTGGAAACTACTAATGATTGTATAATGAAACTCCTTGAAGGCAGGGACCACATTTTTCTGAATGCTTAATGTCAAATGCTTTAGAAATGCTTTAAAATAGCTGATACATAAGTTGCTCAATAATGAACTGTTAAATGAATAATGGATTAATAGTAAATTGTTCACATTCCAGAGTTAGCTATAATTTTTCCCTTACAAGGAAGGTTCAGTGAGTTAAGCTTAAGTACATAAGTAGCATTTTTTGTTTGTTTGTTTCACTTCCATTTAAGTTTGGGATGCAATGAATGGTGAATTGCTTTTCTATTCTACTTCTACTTCTTTGCAAGGGTGAATTCCCTCTCATCTCAGATAATCTGCTGTTAATATCATACAAATGTTTCCTTAATTTTATAGGTAGCCATAATTAGCTTACAATTACTCTTCAATTTTAGGTAAGTAAGTCAACTTAACATAGAAGTAATATTGAAATTGCATTGTATGTGCATTGTTCTGATGTCTCATTTAATTCAAACA
Organism: Bos grunniens; assembly: GCF_055505025.1. NCBI lineage: Eukaryota > Metazoa > Chordata > Mammalia > Artiodactyla > Bovidae > Bos > Bos grunniens. The sequence goes on from NC_141166.1 coordinate 22,958,163, forward strand.
ATAAAACAATAGAGTTGTTTAGTTTTATTAATTTGATCACCAAACTCGCTCATAAGAGTCAAACCCCTTTGGATATAAGGATGCGGCCTAAGCCAAAATGTAATAAGAAAAATGTTTCTCTCCAGAAAAATTGAAAGAAACCCGTTTGGGACCTTGGGGTCTCTGAAGTCCCAGTGTCACTGCTTTGAAAAGCAAAGTTGTATCTGGCTGTATCCATTCAATTACCGTGTATCTGAATATGTACAGTCTTTAAAACTACACTATTTAATTTCTTAATATTTTGCATTGTTTCATTTTAACATCTATTTTGGGGGAATGGGCATTACCTTTTCCACAAATCAATCAGTTTTCACTCCAAACTTGCTTCCATAGTACCAACACTAGGGGAGATCTTGGCAGTGTTTACCTAAGAACTACTCTACTGTTATACTTCAGAAAATGCTGGCTTCTGAGATTGGATAGAAAAGCAGGATTTGATATTTCCCTTCCATCAATTCTAAAGAAATGTGTGTCTTCTAAGAAGGTTTTCACATATAAAAGCATCTTGCTGACAGCCAATAAAGTTCTGTTTCTATAAAATTTGCTCTGAAACGATCATTTTTTATAGGGCTGAGCTTTCAACTGGTAACCATACAATGACATGATTTGTTCTTTGGCACTGCTAAAAAAAACCAAAATAGCATATGGAGTTTTATCACTCCATAGTGTTCTGGCTGTAGTTGGAATTTTTCATCATTTGACTAAATTCATAGGTATAAGGGCCCTAAATAGCTACCATCAGAGAGTAAGTTTATTTTTCTTTTTTATCCTGATGACCTCTTTTTTCCCACATAAAGAAATGCTGCACAAAAAGGAAATTAATTATATAATAGTTATTGCCACATAGGCTAAACTCCAGTGAAGAGTTTTATAGGTACCGAATATCATTTCTTAAGTTAAATATCAGTGAAGCTGCTTTTCCAGATCTTTCAGTTACTTCCCACTGAAGGCAAGATTTGGAGACAGTAAATGGAAATGGTTGCCTAAGGTCAGATTTTCAAACAAGCTACCCTCTCAGAAAATAACTTGCTTGAAAAGGGAGTGTATGAAACCTGGCAACAGCGTTCGTTTGGCAGAACAAATGGAAATGGCTGAACCCAACACAAATCATTTTGTTAACTATTTCCTTCTTGACAAGTGGCCAGCATTAAAAAATATCTTCTGCCTAATTCAGAGAGATATGGTAATGATGGGCATTTGAAAAACACACCTGTGTGTTTTACCCAAATGAAAATTTCAGGGGAATTATCCAGTTGTAACTAGGTCAAGCTTGACATATTCATATGACATACATGTATGTACGTGTATTAAGATCATCATAAAGATGCTAATCATTGATGGCTTACATATATCTAATTCATGGCCTTGAGTGTATGTGGTCATAATAACTTAAATCAGGATAATAATTTGAGTCATAAACACATTTAACGTCAATTCTGAGTTTTACCTTAACACATTTTCACCAGTCTTAGATTTGTACCCCATTGATTTTGGGGTTTGAAACATAATCGATAACTGGTGAAATATGACAGCAGGATCTATTTAAGCTACTTAAGATCTCTCCATGATTTCATGTACTAACTTGTGACTCTACTTTTGTTTTTTTCCACCTCAACGATGCAAGCAAAATTTAAAACATCAGTAAGCATTCTATGTATACAGTTCCCCCACCGAGTACTCATTCTCGTGTAGTGTACACACGCACACATAACAGATACACATGCTCCCACTCACCTTATTTCCCTTATTCTTTCAGAATTCTAGTTGGGCATCAAAATATACATTAATTATAAAATATTAAAAAATTATTTTATAACATTTCAAAGGCTTGAAAGAAACTATTACTGATAAAGCATTACCAGGTCTTTAGCAATATAGATTACAAAATTCCCCTACTTCCTGTTATATTTGGTTATATTGAGCAGCACTGTACTATTGCTGTCAAAACCCTTACAAGGAAAACCACTATGACAACAACTTCAAACACATACCTTTTCTCTCAGAAATATAATACTAAACTGATTGTTAAAGAAGAATCACATACTGTCCATTTTTTGGAAGCATAAATAGTAATTTAAATATACAAAATATATATGATAGTTTCCTTTTTATTCCTCCATGGGGTTATTTATACTCAACAAGTTACTCTTAAAAGATATATATGATTTGTTTAACTTAAACTTTACCACCTCAAAAATTGAATCCACCCCATCTCCCATCCCCTGAATTTCCTGTTTCTTCCTTGAAATAAAATAAAATAAACAATTGGTCATAATTCTTTGGTCATGGTGTCATCATCGGTAAGAATGTGATGAACATGCACAAAAGATTAACCCCCTAAATAGGGTGATAACTCGTTGAAAAGTTAACATGAAATACTACTCCATTCAGGCATCTAGATTTTGAGAAAGCTTGGCATTTAGTGTACTGAAATATGCAAACTCATCTGATTGAATGTTAATTGATCATTTTCTAGGGGAAACAAACATACACGTGAAAAGTTACTCAAAAGTAGCGATTGCAGCAGCTCTAAAGCCACTGGTCTCACCTTGAAAGCAGTCGTGCTGTTTCGCCTTCTATTCCTTGTCCCTTCCATTGTCACAGTGAACCCTGGTCTCCTCCAATCAGATCAATGATGCAAGGACATGTGTCCCTAAAGTCATTTCTGAAAGAAATGTTTTCTGCTGGGATGTCCAAATATACCCTAGTAACTTTCTCTGGAGTCTGACTCACCATTGCTTAGTATAAACAAGATGACATTTGAGGAGAAATTCTTATAAAGCCAATGCATCAAAAATATCGGTGTTGATGCAATGTGGATGTCCAAGTTCAGCATCACATTGGCATTCATTTCCCATCAAACCCTTAAAAAGGTACAAAGCAACAAACAGGTGTTCTTAACGATGTGATATTCAACTTCTACATTACTAGCACCAGATCATATATTATGTGATTGAACATAATTCATACATGAGCTAGTGTACAGAAACCAAATGTAGGAAGAAAGAAAAACATTTTAAATGCAAAAATTAATAATCAAAGGCATCAAGGGACATATAAAAGAGATAACAAACCAGTTAATACCGAAATTGTATCATATAGTAAAACTCTTGGTATTTCTATCATTTATATATGTATAATGTGTATTATTTCAGGTGTCACCCATAAACTAGTAAAATATTTACATCTCAATATCTTCTGGATTCAAAATAATCCATGATAAATAAGTGTGCCTTAAATGCAAGGAAATACACGTTTTATCTTGAACTCGCCATGAATAGGCACAGCTTCCCATGGGCTTTCCAGGGAACCACTGGCATTCCATTCTGACTGAGAAGATATGTAACAGTTACTTATCACATGACCGAGTTGACCTCCCTCTTCGTGTTAAGTAACGTGGAGCTCACGCCATCCTGCACAGTCATATGGCAGTATCCCAGAATACCGTTTGCTGTTTAGAATAGGGTGGAGGGCTGTACTTCTTTGCACCTGCATTCTTCTTCCAGCTGGGTAGGATAGGCATGCTATCCTGTTTGCAAAGCCCCTTTTCCGTTTTCTGTCTAGCTTTTATTTCCTTGCACAAGCAACGCTTTTTCTCAATCATCTCAAGCATTGTATGGTCTCCATGAAACCACTGCATGCATGCCACCTAGCAAAAAAGAAAGAGTGAATACAGAAAAAAAAAATGGAAAGAAAGCAGATTTGTTTTGCACTGTGCTAGTAGTTGTTTTGAAAAATGTCAGCCATTTCTATATTTTTGAAATTCTTACAAAGCAAAATTTAGGCATAGAAGTGCCAAAAAATTTGTACTTATATTATTAAATATTGAGATATTATGAAACAATAATTTAGGAGTGAATATTTTACCAATATGTTCTAAAACTCCATGCTATGGAAATAAAATCTGTAAAATTTTTAAGCCATTTGCCAAATATTTGGCTATTATTTTTATGTTGACTCCATTGTCTTCTGCGTCTCAATATTCTAAGTTCAATTATTAGCATTACTTTCAAGAGAGATCTTATATGAATGTGATATGTTTTCATGAACATTTTTATTAGTGAATTAAAAGTTAACATTTGTTTATAAATAGCATGGAATTTAGACTTTTAATCATTCTTCTACCAAAATGAATTTCAATGTACATCCAATGCTTGGAATATAAACACTTAAATAATTACTCTGCAAAGAAGTTTCACTATAATCTTGATGCTACAGAAAATGTTTAATTAGAATCATTGGTTTCTACAATCATACTGATCCAGATCCTGAATATTTTCAGAACTTCAAAGAACCAGATTCATCAGGTCAATTGGATATCAGGAGAAGATTTAGTGATGACTGTATATTGATACACATACATCTACTATAGGACAGGCAAACACTGCTCCCAAGTGTATGTGACTATGTCCTCCAGTAACTGTTCTTTAGCACAAAGCTAGCAGGTTGGATCTCTCACAGAATAGCAGTGTGATTGAGACAGAAATCCAGGATGGAGATGCTTACAGTTAATCATTTGAGCAAAGCTATTGTATGACTTGAGAGTTAAAACAGCTCACTTGGAGGCACTAAATTTAATGATACAATTTTAGGAAATAATTGACAAATATTTATAACACTTTTTCTGGGGCTTCCTGGTGGCTCAGTGGTAAAGAATATGCTTGCCAATGCAGGAGACATAGGTTTGATCCCTGGGTTGAGAAGATCCCCTGCAGAAGGAAATGGCAACCCACTCCAGTATTCTTGCCTGGGAAACATGAACAGAAGAGCCCATGGGTTGCAAAAGAGTCGGACATGATTTAGCCACTAAACAACATAACGCTCTATACCAAAACCCATTCTTATTACTTTGCATAGTTTAACGCATTTATTCCTCACAAAGACAGTGCTCTGGATTAAGTACTATTAATCACTCTATGCACATGTTAGTTGCACAGTCATGTCTAACTATTTGTGATCCCACAGACTGTAGCTCACCAGGTTCCTCTGTCTATGGAATTCTCCAGGCAAGAATACTGGAATGTGTTGCCATTCCCTTCTCTAGGTGATCTTCCTGACCCAGAGACTGAACCCGGGTCTCCTGCATTGCAGGCAGATTCTTGACCGTCTGAGCTATCAAGGAAGACCCTGTTATCCCATAATGAGTAAAATGAGACTTGGAGACATTTAGTAATGTGCCTAAGCTTACAGAACCAACAAATGACAGGGTCACATTTGAACCCAAGAGTTTATCTCAGAACCTGTGCCCTTCAAAACTACATGCTCCTGGTTCTGATGCATGTGAAACTGGAAAGGACTGAGATGAGTCAGTACAACACCCTCCAAGGATGGGTGAGGAAGCTAAGTTTCAAGAATTTATACATCTTGTCCAAACCAGGCAGGTTGGTTTTTAGTGAACAAGGCAAAATTGAATTCTCACAATTCTTGAGTCTTTATGGAAAGGACAAGATCTTGAGCTAGAAATCAAAGATTCAAATTCTGAAACTTGATGAGTTTCCATTGGTCACTCCTTTTCTCAGTTGCTTTATCTGAATAACTGAATTGATAACATCTTCATTTCAGAAGTTTGTTTAAAAATTAGATTGGGTAATGAAGGTGAAGTAATTTAAAAAAAACCAAAACAGTGAAACATTGCCCTGGAATTATTATCCTAATACTAACAAATACCTAGCAACAGTTTTCCATACATGCTCTCTGCCATTCATATGGAAAGAGCTCTACATATATTATATTAATATTAAAGCCTCCCAGCCACACTGAAAGTTAGAGTTTAGTTACACGTCACAAGTGAGAAAGACAAGTCTCAGAAAGCTTAAGGAACTAGTTCAAGGAAGGTCATAGGTTACTGGCTGTGATACAAGTCTATTTCAAATTCAGATCTATTTGACTCCACAGTAAATCATCTTTCTACTACAGCAAGCTCCATCTCCTGAATATTATTTAGAGATTATAATAATAGTTGTTGTTGTATGTACTACCATTTCCAGATGCTATTCAAAAATGCAAATATATTTATAGCTTTATGAGTGAATAAAAACTGCTTGTCAAATAAGTAAAATCAATGGCTTGAATTGATTAGCCAATGGCTTAGATTCCAGAGGGTGATTCTCTTGGGTAAATATCTTGTATGTAATAAGCTTAACTTGACATAAAGTTTCTTGAAAGGATGGGCTGTATTTGACACCTTTTGGTGTCCTCTGGCCCCAAGCAGAGAGGGCCATGGCCATGGCTGTTCACTTTTTAAGTGAATTTCTGGGACAATGACCAACAGGTTTTTGTCCCAACATGAGACTGTCAGAGTAGCTCATAATTTTTCAAAAGATTTGTAATATTTTATAACATGATAATCTAAGCAATAAAAATACAATAACTCTATTTGGGTGGAAATACAAGCAAAATTTATTGAGTGACTATAAACTGTTATAAATGGAATTTATAATACAGAATACTCAGAGGGCTAGCCCCAAATAGCATCCAACACAGTAGCCCCGACATGCAGAACAGAATCATTTAGCTCTCAATAAAAGTTTTAGAAATGGAGTGAAGCCACCAGCACTGTACAGTATTTGCTATTCTCAGAAAACTCTCAAGATAATTTCCTTTTTAGTAAATTCTCACTGGATTTCACAGATCCCAATGAAATCACAAAACCTCCCATCTTCCTTAAGATAAGATATTTACAGCATCACTTCAATATTTGCATGGTATTTACTTGTCCATACAAACATTAAATCACTTATTAATTTCCTTTAATATTTTTAGGGTGTGAATCAGTACATATAACTGAAAAATAATTTTTTTTCTGGATTCCTCTGACAACAGTGCCACCAATATATTTCGTTATATTTCATTTCATTTCATAGTTGTCATTACAGTTCATAAATGCATTATATTATTGAGAATAAGTGTTTTCAGTCAATTAGTATTTATGCTAAATAGGTATGTCAATTTATTAAGAATAACCCATTCTTTAAAAATATAAAGAATAAGAATTTGAAAATTGAGTTATAAATTGAGTTTCGTACTCATTGCATTTTTATTTTAGAATACTTATATATCACTTGATTGATATATAATGGTTCAGAATAGTACTAGTAGACAATCACTCTTGTTTTCCAGACTGACTCTGCAATATTAAATTATTTTCTTTTGGGGGTCTGTTACACAGTCAATAAAAATTCCATGACAAAGCATTGCCCAGTGTATGAAAGAGGGAGAGGTATTCTAAGAGAATTCAGGTTCTCAGAAGATAGTAAAATTCATTTTTTAATTTTAAAGTTTAACAAATCTAACAAGTCTGGTACAGAATCTTCTAATGTTAAATTTGCTATCAAACTTTTTTTCTTATTTAAAATACCACCCCCAAATTGTTATTATGTTGCAATAATATGATTAAATGAAGAATGAGATTCAGTTTGGGGGAGATAAATCTGCTTCTTATATTTACTTTTAAAGAACACATGTTTTTGAAAATTTCTTCCTGAAGAGTACACATTGTTTTTAAACCCCCAAGTTAAACTCAGTGTTACTTCTATGCCTATTGACATGGCCAAATCCCTTCCCCCTAAAATGTGTCCAAAAATTATATTTCATCCTGATAGTATGTGTTAATTCATTACTTTAAGCATAACAAATAGCATGTTTAGGCATTATATGAAGTGTGTTAAGACTACTACCCATAAAAGGTATTGCTGCTGCTGCCGCTAAGTCACTTCAGTCATGTCTGACTCTGTGCGACCCCATAGACGGCAGCCCACCAGGCTCCCCTGTCCCTGGGATTCTCCAGGCAAGAACACTGGAGTGGGTTGCCATTTCCTTCTCCAATGCATGAAAGTGAAAAGTGAAAATGAAGTTGCTCAGTCGTGTCTGAGTCTTAGTAACCCGATGGACTGCAGCCTACCAGGCTCCTCCATCCATGGGATTTTCCAAGCAAGAGTACTGGAGTGGGGTGCCATTGCCTTCTCCATAAAAGGTATTGAGACTTTCCTATTTTTTTTTTGTCATCTAATTCTTCATATTTAATTTAAATTTAGTTGTAAAATTCCATTCCACTTCATACTATAGTTGAAACACTTCTATGCCAATTTATAAATATTAATATTTAAAAGTAAGCCTAGTAAATAAACTCTAGTAGTTTAGTTCTTTAGGGGCTTCCCTGGTGGCTGAGATGGTACAGAATCTGCCTGCAATGCAGGAGACCCGGGTTAAACCCTGGGTCAGGAAGATCTCCTGGAGAAGGGAATGGCTACCCACTCCAATATTCTGGCCAGGAGAATTCCATGAACAGAGGAGCCTGGCAGCCTACAGTCTATGGGGTCACAAAGAGTCAGACACAACTGAGTGACTAACCCTTCCTTAGTTATTTAATCAAGTGGTCTGTTTCTTATCTTTAATCCAAATGCATTTATTGTATGAACCATGAAGGAAAGAAAAAAAAAAAAAATACACAAGCAAGTAAGCATGCTCTGGGAGACAATTATTCACTTTGTATGAACACACTTATATATCTTGGAGAAGATTTTCCTATTAGCAAGATTCAATGGAGACAGTATTTTTGCCTAATTTCATGGAGATCAAATCAAATGAAGCTCCTCCTCAAGAAGATGAATCATAAATATACACCCCTCAGGTGTAGGCTATACACATGACATTTCCAAAGGGTACAATGTGGAAAGGAGGAGATGAAGTTTACATGAAGAAACCTGTCAACACTACCTACAACACACCAGGTCGTCCACGCTGATCAGTAATGTTGAGAGAGTGCATCCTTGATATCACGTGATGAAAAGTGCACTTAATCTCTGTGGTCTTCCTCCTCTAAACCATAACTCCAATAGAATCATGAGAAAGACACCAGACAAACCCAAATTGAGAGACATTCTACAAAATACCAGTCCAGTAATCCTCAAAACTGTCAAGATCACATAAACTAAGGAAAGTCTGAGAAACAATCACAGTATGGTTTTAATAACAATGTATCAATATTGAGTCTTTAGTTGTGACAAAAACACCATAATACTGTACTGCTACTGCTAAGTCGCTTCAGTCGTGTCGGACTCGGTGCGACCCCATAGACGGCAGCCCACCAGGCTCCCCTGTCCCTGGGATTCTCCAGACAAGAACACTGGAGTGGGTTGCCATTTCCTTCTCCAATGCATGAAAGTGAAAAGTGAAAGTGAAGTCGCTCAGTTGTGTCCGACTCTTAGCAACCCCATGGACTGCAGCCTACCAGGCTCCTCCATCCCTGGGATTTTTCAGGCAAGAGTACTGGAGTGGGGTGCCATTGCCTTCTAGGGAATAATAAAAGGGAAAACTGAGTGTGGGGTATGCAGGAATCCTCTATATGTTCTTTGCCACTTTTTGGTAAGTTCAAAACTATTCTAAAATTCAAAAAATATATATTTTAAGAAATGACATGATAGGATCACATTCTTTCCAAAGAATAAGTAACTGTATCTTTCATTCTTTAGAGGGAAGCAACGTGGTATAATATAAGAGTTAAATGACTTGACTGGGATCTCGATTGTTGTGCGACCTTGAGAAGTCATGTGTCTTTCTGAAGTTGTATGTACTTCCTTTATACATTATATATGTATATATGTACATAATTCATATATACACAGTATGTACACTTGAATATCTTTATATATATATATTATGCATATTTATGCACCACATTGCACAAGGTTACAGGAGGCAGTTAACTAACACATGCAAGAAATTGAAAAGCAGTGAAGTCCCATACATCATTCATGATCTTATCTACTGATTCTTCAACACATCGAGAGTAACGTAAATGAGGAATTTTAATTCAATTCAATAATTACTTTCTCCAAAAAAAAAAACAATCAAGTACTTCCTGATATTGAGTACATTTTATCCCAAAAGGAAAGAAATAGTGTGACTATCCAATAAAAAAATCTCTATAATGTTTAACTAAACTATTCAATTTTTCAAAACATGTAAACCATAGGAGAAAATAATACTCTGAGTAAACACATGGAGCATTTCAATATTAAAAATGATACAAGAATTAAGCTGATGCAAGCATATCTATCTGTACTGATTTTGATTTTTATGCTTCATGAATAAACACATTAAAAAAAATCATTGAAGATTTTTGAGCAGGTGTGATGTTTGCTTTGAAATAAAGCTTGGCTGTAAGCCTGAAGATTTGAGAATTAAATTTAATTCCTTAAACAAGAGACACAACACCAACACTAATTTCCAAAAGCTCTGGTGCAGGGGGGTGAGGGGGATTTATCAGTTCCATGTTGCTCTCTTTGTCCCAATTTCTACCTGGGTAGAGCTACCTGGGTAGCTCATTTTCTAAGAAATCATTATTCCCAGCTCTGTAATGACCTATATGGTAAGAGAATCTAAAAAAGAGTAGATATATGCACGTGTATAACTGATTCACATTTCCGTACAACAGAAACTAACACAGCACTATAGTAGTACTATACTCCGAAAAAATTAATTTAAAAAAGGAAATAATCGTTTCCAGTATGAGGAGTATAAGCTTTAGTCTAGCTGAAAGGGAAGCTAGATTATCAAATTTCTCTGAATTTTCTCTTTACCCTAGAGAAAAATTTCTCCAGGAGAGCATGGATAACATTAGTGGGGCATCAAGGAAGAGCAGGCATGAGGTCAGCTGGTATGATTTGAGAAGGGGAAGCAACTTCTTCAGGAATTACAGAAGGGAGAAAGACACTTTCACCTCTGCTGTTTCTGTCCTTCGGAGTCACAGGTCAGCCAGAAGTGATAGTGTTCTCATTGAAAACATTTTCCTCTCCCATTTAGTGGGCAAAGAGATTGATTCTTTAACACATGTACATAGAATAAACATGCAAGTAGCACGGATTTTTTTCATCTATTTCAGGATAACAGATCGAGATTGGCCAACTACAGCACATTTCCCAAGTAAAATCATTGCCTTTTTAGTACAGGACATGTTGGCACCATAAAGAAGAACTGATGATTTCAAACTGTGGTGGTGAAGAAGACTCTTGAGAGTCCCATGGACAGCAAGGAGATCAAACCAGTCAATCCTAAAGGAAATCAACCCTGAATATTCACTGGAAGGACTGATGCTGAAGCTGAAGCTCCAATAGTTTGGCCACCTGATGTGAAGAGCCGACTCATTGGGAAAGACTCTAACGCTGGGAAGATAGAGGGCAGGAGGAGAAGAGGGTGACAGAGGATGAGATGGTTGGATGGTATCACTGACTCAATGGACATGAACTCGAGCAAACTCTGGGAAATAGGGAAGGACAGGGAAGCCTGATGTGCTGCAGTCCATGAGGTCACAAAGAGTCAGACATGACTTTGCAACTGAACATGTTGGGACTCATACCACATGACCCGTAAAGGCTAAAGTGTTTATTGTCTGACTCTTTCAAGAAAGTTCTCTAGGTTACTAAGTAAATGTCCAATTAACCCTTACAATGCTTAAAATGCCTAATATTAACCCTAAGAAATGCCTGATAAGAGACCAAAAAAGATAAAATCAATGTCAGTACTATAAAAGGGCTAACACAAAATCAAGAGCATTGACTCATGTACACTTACAGTATTTTTCATATTAAATATGGCCCATTAGGTGAATCATAAAGGATGAGACAGATTTAAAATCAGCTTTGACAACTAGTTTAAAGAAATTATTTGGGCCCACTGACTACACATTTTACAATTTCATCATTATAAGAAAGAAGAGAAATGTTGGAATAAAACAAAGTGGATAATCTAGTTTAAGTCCTCTCAATAAGAGATTTACTATAAGGTCAAGCTTTTCTTTTAATAACTCTGAAGTGGCTATTTGTTTGTCTGTGATATGTCACACTGGTGATTCAAATTCAATATAAAAGTTGCCTAGATTCATTTCGATATTTGGCAAAACTAATACAATTTTGTAAAGTTTAAAAACAAAATAAAATTTAAAAAAAATTTAAAAAAAAGTTGCCTAGAGAACTTTTTAAATAATATTTTGGTGACTTGTATTTCTTTTATACTTTTTCAAACATATTTTAGAAAGAAGGTATCAGTCTTCCATAGCATAAGCAGCAACATAGACCCTAAATAAATCTTTTGAAATTGATATAACAAAAAAATTGAAAAGGTTATAATTATCTGCAGTTGTCAGCAAATTCAATAATTGTTGTATTACTTATTGAATAACAAGTTATCAAATCCATGTTCCTTGATCATTATACAGAATGGAAAAAAATGTATTTTTCTTTGATTTAATAAGGCTTATCCATGTATGTATGTATGCATCTACCTATCTCTGCCTATGTATTTGTGAAAAATAATTGAAAGCACATAGAGGTGACCCAACATCACAGTATTTTCTATGGTAAATATTAAATGATACCATCAAATAATCTGACTCACCTCATTCTGCATAACAACCTCTAGGTTCATTCTCCTCACTAGAACTGACTCAAATGTGTTCCTTTTTATGGCTGAGTGATATTCCATGGCACGCATGCACTGAAACCTCCCAATCCATTTATCTGTCAAAGGACATCCAGGTTGCCTTCATGTGCTAACTATTATAAATCGTGCTACAATGAACACCAGGATACATGTGACTTTTTCAGTCATGGTTTTCTCAGAGTATATGCCCAGCAGTGGGACTGCTGGGGCATATGGTAGTTCTATTCATGTATTAATGCATTTATGTGAAATCTAGAAGGACGGTACTGATGAACTATTTGCAGGGCAGAAACAGAGAAGCACACTTTGGACACAGCAGGGAAAGAAGAGAGCGGGTGGTGAATTGAGAGAGTAGCACTGAAACATATACATTACTGTAAGTAAAATAGATAGCTATTGGGAGGTTACTACCACAAGTATATAGCTAGCTATAACACAGGAAGCTCAATGCAGTGCCCTGTGACAGCCTACAAGGGTAGGATGGGTGGAGGAGTGGGAGAAGGTTCAAGAGGTAGGGGACATATGTAAATATGTAGCTGATTCATGTTGTACGGCAGAAGCCAACACAGTATTGTAAAGCAGTTATCCTCCAATTAAAAAATTAATCCATGTGACTTTATAATTATGTGCTGCACACTGAATTGCTCCAGTTGTGTCTGACTCTTTGCAACCCTGTGAACTATAGCCAGGCTCCTGTGTCAATGGGCTTCTCCAGTCAAGAATACTGGAGTGGGTTTCCATGACCTCCTCCAAGGGATCTTCCTGACCCAGGGATCAAACTTGCATCTCCTGCGGCTCCTGCATTGCAGATTCTTTACCGCTGAGCCATTAGGGAAGCTCATAATTACTTTAAAATACTATTAATTCTACTTTGAAAATTACAAATTCAAGGTCAGGAAGATGATTCTACCCTAAATGAATTTGTTTCTCTTTTTTCATGAAGGCTGGAATGAAGTTACTTGAACAACAAAGTATGAAATATCAAAAATAAAAAGGTACAAAATATAAGTGTGCAAAACAAAAAGAGATAATATAGATGTGCAATATTTTTTAAAAAGCAGATAATGTAAGTTTACAAAACCAAAAAAGTTTTGTCAGTTCCATAGACCTGGATTTTATCTTGATTTTTAATCTCACTTGGTGATGTGCAAGTTACTTATCTGGTTCTCTTGCTTGAGATATTATGAGAATTAAAGATTATATTTGAAACATTCCTAGCTTTAAAATTCTATGACAGTATTTGAAATGATAGCACCCTTGGGATAACTTAAGGATTTTCCATAGTTTTATGCCTATGCTTTTACTCATCTTTAACTATGATATATTATTTTTTAAATTGTTCCTTTTACTCTTCCCTCACTTATCAGCACTGTTGATTTAGAACCTATGGTATATAAAAGAGTTATTTTAAAAGTGTACACCTAAGGTATATGCAAAAATTTCAGGTTTTATTTAAAATGGTCTAAATTTAGCTTTGAGATATTTATTGATAAAATTAGAATAATCTTCACCCTTCTTTTTCTAGATCTGAAGATCTGCCTCAGTATACAATCTCTGATCAGCTCTAAGAAACATCACATGTTGGTATTTTAAACCATATATGCTATTTTACATATCTGTGCTGGGTTTTATGACCAATTATGTAAAACTCACTCATCATAAAGATTTTTAAATTGTAAGTTAATAAGCCTTACAATTGCAAGTCTATAAATAGAGTCTCAAGTTAATATAGATTGTTCATATTCTCTGTCTGCAAAATGAGGGAAACATCTATCTCTTCAGTTTTATTATGATGTCCTCTAAATAAGACCCACAGGTCACTTTTAAGGACAGAGCTTGGTCTGAACTACTTTCTTAAACAATGGCAATCACAGCTGTCCCCACGCTCCGCCAATACACTGTGCATCCTTCTGTAATACACCAATACAATTTTTGTGTGCAAGTTTGACTTCTTTCTTTCTTAGGGGACAGCATAAGTGGGTAAAATGAATATCATGGCCTGGTTTTACCACTTATTACTTGTGAGATCTGGGACAAGTCATATAATCTTCCTGAACCTTGGTTCTTTAGCTTTGAAATAAAAATAATAAGACCTTAGTTTTGTTGGGAGAAGCACATGTAATAAGTTAACATCTACCTCAAGATGGACACAAAAACATAAGCTCCTCTACAAGGTGGCTCAGCGGTAAAGAATGCGGGTTTGATTCCTTGGTCGGGAAGACCCCCTGGAATAGGAAATGGCAATGTCCTCCAGTATTCTTGGCAGGAGAATCCCATGGCCAGAGTCAGACACAACTGAGCAACTGAGCACATACACCCCTAGTAGACTGAGTACAGACACCACTAGCAAGCTCTCTGAAGGCAGGGAAAGGTTCTATAGTAAATCACCACACCCTTAGCCTTTAGTACAAGGAAGTATGTCATAAACACTCATGCAAGGAACGAATGGATAAGCAAGTGGATGACTAGAAGACTAATGCTCCAGTCATGTCCATCTCTTTGTGACCCCATGGGCTATACAGTTCATGGAATTCTCCAGGCCAGAATACTGCAGTGGGTAGCCTTTCCCTTCTCCAGGGGATCTTCCCAACCCAGGGATCGCACCCAGATCTCTCGCATTGCAAGTGGATTCTTTACCAGCTGAGCCACAATTGAAGCCCAAGAATACTAGAATGGGTAGCCTATCCCTTCTCCAGAGGATCTTCCCTACCCAGGAATCGAACTGGAGTCTCCTGCATCGCAGGAGGACTTTTTACCTACTGAACTATCAGGGAAGCCCTATTTCAGGAAAGGAGTTTTGGAACTCTTGATTTATTGAACGATTTGATTTCACTTGGCTCAACTGAATCCAATAAATATCCCAAATTTTACAAGGTTAAAAGAATATATTTCCTGGGATTTGTCAGCCACAGAAATCATCTAGTGTTAAATTCAGCCCTTGGTGTCATGTGAGTCTGGGTGTTCCATAGTTGAAATCGCTCTTGGGTGTTTGAATCCTTGCGGTCTCAAGGATTTGAATTCTGGGGTCTCAGAATCCTTGATACTTTGGCTCAGATTAATGATGAACTGATGCTCCCTAAATCTTAATATGCTTTCAGCTCCCCTTAGGAAATCATTAAAATCAAATTCTTAGGTATTATACCTAGAGATCCTGAATCTAAGTTCTAGATAAGGCAGATTTCAGGCAACTGCATTCAAATGGCTCAAAATGCAGTTAATTCTGTTCCATAAATTTTTCTCAAATTTGCCATCATCTTTTACATTCTCAGGTCTTTTCCTGGACTCAGTTCAGTTCCTGGACTAATAAGATTGTCTCTAATGTTCCATTTCTTGCTACTTCTCATCCACCATCCACAGTTCTGCCCAAGTCCTCCCTACAAAGCCCCCACAGTGTCATGTCAACTCAATGATTCCCCCTTTATCTATAGAAAATAGTAAATGCCCCACATCCATCACAATGAGCTCTAGTGTTGTTTTTGCCAGTTAATTAATTTGTTGTTGTCCTTTTTAGTTGCCCAGTCATGTCCTACTCTTTGCGACCCCATGAGTTGGGATTTTCCAGGTAAAAATCCTGGAGTGGGCTGCCATTTCCTTTGCCCAGGGATCTTCCCAAGCCCAGGAACAAACCCATGTGTCCTACCCATGTCCACTGCATTGCAGGCAGATTCTTTACTGCAGAGCCCCAGGGACATCCCATCTATTTGCTTCATACTCCAGTCATAAGCAACTGCTCAAAACTCACCCAACACCACAGGCACACTACTTGATCATATTTTTAGCTCAAGCTGTCTCCTCATTCTGGAACTCTCATTCTCCCTGCAGCCTCATCTTTTATGTGAAATTCCACTGATGCTTTTAAAGTTGAGCTAAATGTAGCAAGAATCCATTGAGAGATCTTCTGTGACTCACTGCCAGGCTGGCTTATTGCTGGAGTACGTCTACTCATTCATTCATCACTTACTGAATTCAGTAGCCCTCTTACACCATGCTATGAATACTGTGTTTATTACAAGTTTTGCACAAGATTCTGAACTTCTGAAAATCAGAGATCTTGTTTACACTATTTTTGTAACCCTAGTATCATGAGTTAGTACTCCTGAAAAAAAAATCCAAAAATGTTTTAAATAGTTAAAATTCACTGAAATAATATTTCAAAGTGACTAGTTTGAGAGGTACATTTTTTTCACTACATTTTTCTGATTATAAAAGTAATATATGCCAATTCTACAAAAGAGGGTAATAATAATATAACAAGAAAATTATCTGATACCACCATACCAAAAAGTAGCATATTTCTTCACATAAATTATATATACATATAATGATATTTGATATGAGAAGCTTCCCTAGTAGCTCAGTTGCTAAAAAATCTGCCTGCAATGCAGGAGACCTGGGTTCAATCCCTGGGTCACGAAGATCCCCTGGAGAAGGAAATGGCAACCCACTCCAGTATTCTTGCCTAGAGAATTCCATGGACAGAGGAACCTGGAGGGCTACAGTCTATGCGGTTGCAAAGAATTGGACACGACTGTGTAACTAACTTTCACTTTTTTTTTAATAGGGATATTTATGTATGTATAAAATATCTTTTTTAAACTTGGGATTATATAGTATTACTATATCCTTGCACTTTCCCCATTATTAAATACTTTTTTCAAGACATGTTAATAAAAGCAAATTATTCACTATGAATATCTTTATTTAGTCACTTTATAATTGCTCACATTTGATTGACTTTCCTTTCTTAAATGCAATAAATAATGTTTCAATGCTTTATGATTTTTTTTGCCATGAAGCCACTCAAACAGTAATTCTCAAGTCAAAGGGTCAAAACATTTTAAGGCTCTGGATATAGACCTAGCCTATTTGTCTTCCAGGAAAGTTGAACTATTTTCCATTCCCATAGCAGGATGGTACTCATACTACATCTTTATTTGCATTGAGTTGTGCTACCAAAATAAAAAGCAAGGAAACAAAAGTATTTTTTCCTGCATTTTATGTGTCTAAAATAATGCTTTGCTTTTAATATTGAGTTGAATGGATATGGATATTTCTCAAATGTTTGATAACAGAAGAGTTGATCCATAGCCTTATTTTCTGTTTTTTTCTATAAGATAGTTTTGCTTACTAATTTTTATATTTTAATTTAGGTATTTATATACTATTTATATTAATAATATCCAATATTTAACACTTTTAGTCATTTATGTTATTACTAACAAGTGCTTCTAATTTTAAGTAGTAAAATCAGTTAATTTTTTCAAAATTTCTCCAGTTTTTATTCTTCAAATTTCCTGACTTTTTGATAACATATAAATATAACTCTTACTCTTTTCAGAGTTTATGGTTTTATTATATTCTTGAATTCACTTTTACTTCATTTGTTTATGTTCTTCGTTACCAAAAGTACATTGCTTATGAAGAGAAAATATATTTAATAAAAAAAATGATACAAAAAGTAAAACAATAAAAGGGTAAATTTTGCATTTTAATTTTTCATGAGGTGAGAATCTACTTTTATTCATTTCATGTATCTAATCAATTGTTCTAGCATACATATATATATATGTGTGTGTGTGTGTGTGTATGTATATATCCATCATGCTTTTCAACTGTGGTGTTGGAGAAGACTCTTGAGAGTCCCATGGACTGCAGGGAGATCCAACCAGTCCATTCTGAAGGAGATCAGACCTGGGATTTCTTTGGAAGGAATGATGCTAAAGCTGAAACTCCAGTACTTTGGCCACCTCATGTAAAGAGTTGACTCATTGGAAAAGACTCTGATGCTGGGAGGGATTGGGGGCAAGAGGAGAAGGGGACGACAGAGGATGAGATGGCTGGATGGCATCACTGACTCGATGGACATGAGTTTGAGTGAACTCCGGGAGTTGGTGATGGACAGGGAGGCCTGGCGTGCTGCGATTCATGGGGTCACAAAGAGTCGGACACGACTGAGTGACTGATCTGATCTGATCTGATATCCATCATAGTGGTTAAACCATATTTCAATTTTTAAAATTCTGTACTATAATCTCATTTTATAAGGTAGTAGCTGATATAAAACTTTCAATCACTACAATCTGTATATCAGTTCTATCTTAAAGAAAATAATGTCTAAGGGAAAAAAAATTAACTTCTCCTCTTCAAATGACCCTGGTATAATCATTATCTTCTTGAAACATAAATGTATATGAATGCACATATATATACACAATCCATCTTTTGCAAAAAATACTCTTTCATTTTCTGGCTTTAAATGATTCACATAATGCAAAAATATAGTTTCCAGGTTGCAATGTATTATACCAAAGTCTCCAGAAGTGTTTCACTTTGGAAAATATTTAGCAATTATGTTTAAAAAAATCATTGTTTGTCATCGTTTAGTCACTAAGTTGTGTCCTACTCTTTTGTGACCCCTTGGCCTGTAGACAACTAGGCTCCTCTGTCCATGAGACTTCCCAGGCAAGACGACTGGAGCGGGCTGCCGTTTCATTCTCCAAAAGAATCATTACATTTCATTAAAAGAAAATAAAAATCTCTTTTAAAGCTGTCTGGCATCTGACCATATGATCAAACACATGCACACATGAGTATATATGCACACAAACATTTTATGTTTAGTCATAAACATAAGTATGTATATATGCATAAAAGTATAGGTCATACATTTTTGTGTATAAGTATGTATGTGTGTATTTGTGCACATGTGTATATAACATACAAGTATGATTAAATTATTGACCTATGGGTTTCAAAAAACAAAATAATAAAATATTGGTGAAAGAATATATGTATCTTTAATGTCACTAAAAGGCTTCCCTGGTGACTCAGTAGTAAAGAACTCGCCTGCAATGCATGAGACTCAGGTTTGATCCCTGGGTTAGGAAGATCCCCTGGAGGAGGAAATGGCAACCCACTCTGGTATTCTTGCCTGAGAAATCCCATGGACAGAGGAGCCTGGCAGGCTACAGTCCACAGGGTTGCAAAAGAGTTCAACATGACTTAGCGACTAAACAATAACAATGTTACTGAAGAAAAAAATAGTATGCTAAAGTTAATAAAATCTCATATCTTAAGATTCTTGAT
The DNA here is from genome assembly GCF_055505025.1 of Bos grunniens. Lineage (NCBI taxonomy): Eukaryota > Metazoa > Chordata > Mammalia > Artiodactyla > Bovidae > Bos > Bos grunniens. The sequence continues at coordinate 22,977,726 of NC_141166.1, forward strand.
TGATTTCAAGGAATGATCTCAAAAAACCCTTGAATGATTTTACAAAAGTTCAAAAATAAATTAGCAAGTTATATTAACCTTCGATCAAGTGACTTTGGAATGGAGGATTGTCACAATCTAACTATTAATCATAAGAACATCAACAGTGTAATAATAGCAGCAAACATTATTTATTATACATAAACTATGTTCCAGACACCAGCCTGGCACTTCACATATATCAATTCCTATATAGCTTAATAACTGTATAAGCTTGTTATTTGTTAGATGATAAGTTGAGGCTTAAAAAGGTTGAATAATTTATATAGTATCATATTCCTAACAGAATGCAGAACTAGAATTGGAATTCAAAACCAAATATACCAAATGCTTAAGTCTGTGCCCTTATTCGTACAATGGATTGTCTCACAGCTAATTCTGATTAAAGTGGCCCACACTGGAAACACACACACACATACACACACTCACAAACAATCGTCAGGGTACTCTAACTTCACATAGCCAGTAACATGTGAAAGTGTGCTGTATTAAATAAAGGTGGTAAAATGTGCAACTGAAATATTAGAGGATTTAAAAACTATCAAAACTTTGGGGGAGGGGTGAAACTGATTTTATTGCTTGTTATACGTGTCATAATTATCATCATACCATCCTCTCATCTCTATTATTATCAAGATCATGGGCACAATAACCATAGCATGGCTTCTCAGTGAGCAAAGCCCTGTGTGAGCATTCAGCTTGCTTCATTTCACTTTAGCCTCACAATAGCCCTGTGATCATTATATTCTAGATGAGAAGATCAAGTTCGGAAGAGGTTAAAGCTCACTTAGCCATCTCTAGAGACAGATTCCATAATGGGTGTGAAAGAAAATTTTTAATAGAGTAGAACATGTCATCTTCTTCCTGGGTGGGACCCTCTATCCACAGCTCAGGTTCCTTGCCTCGAATCCATAGGAATACATTCATTCATCCTCAGAATATTTGCACTTGGTTATATTGAATATCACAGAGATAAACTGCAAAGATAGTTCTCTGTCTTCACTTCCTCCCTCCTGGCTTCCTTCTTAAAGAAGTTATTACTCAAACATCTAATGGATGGAGCATTCTGACTGGAGATGTGTCCAAGTGATGAATAGTAACAATTTCATTAACAATTAAGAACAATGGGTGAATTCCCTGGTGGTTCTATGGTTAGGACTCTGCCTTTTCACGGCCAAGAGTGCAGGTTCAATTCCTGGCCAGGGAACTAAGTTCCAAAAGCCAAGTAGCATGCCCCCCCAAAAGAGAAAGAAGTGCTCCTTTCTCATTATATAAAAATACCTCCGTCTCATCTCCCTTTCAAACTGCTTACTCACTGGTTGTATCTCTGTTTGTGTTTTGAGAATATATTACCTGCTCTGTGTACTTCATCAAGGGAAGCCCTCTGAAGGTATTTTCTTTTTTATTCACCAACCACAACTCAGGTTCATTTCAGTAAGTACTTTTACCCTAAGTTTCATGGCAACAAACTGTATAGTAGTCCTTCTACACGTTTATACACCTCTCCAAGTATATTCACAAGTATAGTTAGTGTCTCCTTATTGAGTTATGTAAAAGGGTTAGCTGATTCAATGAGTAGCATTAGGAGAAAAAGTCCAAGAACACGGCATAAAGGGAAAAGACCAAAGGTGGTTTTTCAGAACACCATGAAAGAAGATGTTAATTGCATCAAACCATCATTTAATAAATTTTTCACTGCAGCCGAAATTTGAGAAGAATAAAATTTCAACATCTAGAAAAATGAAGGCTTAAATACTTAAAATGCATCACATTTTTGTATAACAAGATGACAGCTATGTGCAAAGCAAATTGTCAAAACTGGATCTCTTATGAACACATACAAAGTGCACAGTGATAACTGAATGTGATTTGGCACACACATGTTCTATGTGCCAGAACTATGGTCAAAGACTATGGTCAAATATACAATGAGAAACTGCCCATCATCTATTCAGGTGCGTGTGACGTCGTATGCTAGTCTTTATACATAGGTACAGAGCATATATACAGGTATAATAAGTGCATTCATTTGTGTAGGGTATAGAAAAATGCAACGACTTTGAGAAATATTCATAATACTGCATGAGAAAGAGTTAATTTATGATATAGTTCTCAAATGTCTGAAATTGTCTTAAGTGTTGCTACATTAAAATCTGTATACAGTTGTAAGGGACATGTAATATGAGCATAAATGATATATGATTTGATATATGGCATTCCTATATCAAAATGCAAGAAGAAGCTTTACAGAGGAAAGTTGATTTATGTCCAGATACCAAAAATATTATGTCTGTGTCTGCATGCAGGACCACGTATTATCTTAAAATACAGATACAGACACAGATATATAGACATATAACTTGATTTGACTTTTACTATTTTATGATTATGAATTCTTTACCCTTAGAAAGTAAAAAGACTATAGAAAAATTGTGATACATTTTTCTCAACAAAAAAAAGGCACAGCATATTCTTCAGCAATTAAATCTAATAATGACTACAATTTTAGCTGCTAATTGATTAAATGAATTGTTTGTAATAAGAAAACCTCTGAGCAGGTTTCAGAATTAATTTATGTTTCTAAATGAGCAAGAACTTTCTAAGTAGAACGACTTAAAAAGACATTCCCTGAAGGAGCAAACAGTATTACAAGATAAAATTCAATTACAACAAGTGTATTGATGTTTTTCACAAAGTATATTCTCTTAATCACTTACATTAGCATTAAGTTAATTTCGAGTTTAATTCCATTAGAAAATATTGGTTTTTAATTGTTCATATGGACTTGACCACAGATAAATTAAGGAGTGTCACATCTCAATAGACATTTGTTTTATCTAGCAAAAGAAAGGGAAGTTCAGAGACAACCAGAATAAACTAATCCTCAAAGAACAATTTTAAACATCTTTGGCAGAGCTAATAATAATTTTCATATCTTGTAACTTTGACTAGACCTGAAAAAGTATGTAAAATATATTTTTCTTCTGTAGAACACATTGCCCAATAGGAACGTAAGAGAAACAAGTTACAGATCCTAATAATGCCATCCTGAAGTCAGCTTTGTTGTTTACTCACTCTGGTAAGTCACTTCACTTCTCTTGGCCTCAGGTTAGAAAGGACTGGGAGGTACAAAATTTGAATGCAAGGTTGCATCAGGTTCACAGATGTATGTTGTATAAAGTGTACAATATTTTAAAGTTTTGAAACTATGTGAATAAAAAAAATCACTATATAGAAAGAGAATGAGAGAGAGAAGAGAGGAGGAAAGGAGAGGGCCAGGGAAAATTCACCTGGAATCTGGCTTCTCTTGAAAAATCAGAGGAAGATGGTAACAATTGGCTAGGGCTGTTTTCTTTCCTCTCTTTAAATGGGCTTGTTTGTCCAGTTCAACTTGCATGCGTGCTTAATCGCTCAGTCGTGTTCCACTCTTTGCAACCCCATGGACTGTAGTCCACTAGGGTCATCTGGCCATGGGATTTTCCAGGCAAGAATACTGGAGTGGGCTGCCATTTCCTTTTCAGGGGGATCTTCCCAACCCAGGGATTGAAACTGTGTCTCCTGTGTCTCCCGCATTGCAGGCAGATTCTCTACCCACTGAGTCATTAGAGAAGCCTCCAGTTTAACTTGGTCCCGTGTCACTCAAAGCTGAGACAAAGCACCAGTTGCCATTTTTCATTTCACTAGGAATAATACTTTTCATCTGATAGAAAAATATTTTCTGTTCTGTTGATTCTATCAAAGCGAGAAAGTACCCATTTCCTATGCCTCCTAGGCAGCTGTGGGCATTGGGGTCTATGACTCTGTAACTTCACCATCTAAATAAATTTCTTTTCATTCTATAATTTCAAGTCTGAGCCACATGGACCTAAAGTCTAAGGCCTTTCATCTTAATTCAAAATCATCATTTATGCCTCAAGTAATCAAAATAACCCTTGTAATTAGACTCCAATTACTCTGTGGTCAACATTACAAGGATTTATAATTGGACTCTAATCCAATTATAATTGGATTTCCTCAAAAGAAGTTGGCCATTTTCCTTTTAGCCAAATTCATCCAAATCTTCATGGAGTCAGTATGGAAAGGCAGGAAAAAATGAGCACCTTGTACAAGAAACCCCAAATCAGCTTAAGAACAAGCAGTTCCCTTGCAAAGCCAATAGTTCGGTAGAGAGTTTCCTTCTTTGCTGCCTAATTCATGTCCTCCATCTCAATTTCTTTTATCCTGCTTCCCATGCTGCTTACTGACTGCCCAAGAAAACATCCTTCAGGGCAGCTAAAATCAAGGTGTCATGGAATCACCTAACTGAATTCTGGAGGAGGCATGGACTATAAGATGTGCTCTAGAGCAGTGATGCCCAAAGGTTTTGGCACCAGAGACTGGTTTCCTGGAAGAGAATTTTTCCAGGGACTGGAGCAGGGTGAGGCAGGACTGGGGGTGGGGTGGGTGAGAGGCAGTTTCTGGCTGATTCAAGTACATTATATTTATTGTACACTTCATTTCTATTATTATTGCATCAGCTCCACCTCAGAACATCAGGCATTATATCATGGAGGTTGGGGACCCCTGCTCTACAAAGATAACAAACAAGGGCTTCCAGCAGAGGCTCAAGTTGAAAGTCATGAAATCTGATTTCCAGAATTAAAGTCTCTTATGTGCTGTTAACTCACTTCTCAGGAGGGCAATTTGATAATTTTTGCTCATTTGAAAACTAGAAGAAATTTCTTTTATTCAGTGGTAATTTATGTTATAACAATTGAGGAAATCAGCTCATTTAAAAGTACCTTTTCTAAAGGAATATTCAAAAGGTTCTCTAATTGTGAAAAACATACACTCTTTCAATCTGAAAGTTATTACCTAGAAAATGGCTCTGCCATCCCAGATCTTCTCAGCTTCTGTCTTTCAAAGAATCATGAATGGGCTGCAGTATCATTCTCCACTGTACATAAGGAACAACTTATGCTCAGAGGTAGAATCAAAGTTAAAACATAAAGCAATAAAATCCTTGTGGGTGAGAAATGGAATATTTCCTGCTGTATTAGTAAACAAAGAATGTCACAATCATCAGTGGTTGCAGGCACCATGGATGGTGAGCAGGAGAACCCCGATGAGACTCAGGAAGGCAAGAATACCTGCCATCTAGCCGCCATCTGGTATCTTATGCCTGGCTTTAGTAACTTACATTTTGCAAAGGATGTATGCCCATGCCCGAAGCCTTGACTTTCAGAATGTTCTTTTGATTGCTTCTGTCTCTATTTCATTAGGGGTGAAGTTCAGAAGTCTTAGTGCAGTATAAAGATGTCACACAAAAATCTCATGTAAAATGAAAAGCAAGTATAGGCTATTGACTTAAGAAATTTCTTAAATTTGTCTTCTATTATCAAACCCTCACCTGAGGAGCTTTGAAAAATGGTGATAGAGCCCCACAACAGAGATTGGTTTAATGGACTGAGGACAGGACCTCAGCTTTTTGTAGCTTTTTAGAGTTCCTAATGTGGCTCAGTGGAGAAGGCAATGGCAACCCACTCCAGTACTCTTGCCTGGAAAATCCCATGGACAGAGGAGCCTGGTAGGCTGCAGTCCATAGGGTCGCTAAGAGTTGGGCACGACTGAGCGACTTCACTTTCACTTTTCACTTTCCTGCATTGGAGAAGGAAATGGCAACCCACTCCAGTGTTCTTGCCTGGAGAATCCCAGGGACGGGGGAGCCTGGTGGGCTGCCGTCTATGGGGTTGCACAGAGTTGGACACGACTGAAGCGACTTAGCAGCAGCAGCAGCAGCAGTAGCAGCAGCAATGCAGCTCAGACAGTAAAGCGTCTGGCTACAATGTGAGAGACCTGGTTATATCCCTGGGTTGGGAAGATTCCCTGGAGAAGGAAATGGCAACCCACTGCAGTACTCTTGCCTTGAAAATCCCATGGACAGGAGAGCTTGGTGAAGGCTACTATCCATGGGGTCACAAAGGGTCAGGCACGACTGAGCGACTTCACTTTCACTTTAGCAGCTATCAGACTACAGCCACTTCCTAAGGTGAGCCCTGAGAAAACTCAGGATGTGAAAAATAGGCTATCAGTCCCAGATAACTGAGGTGCATATCAAAGGAAGGATTTTAGTGAGCCCAGATTCTTGTATCTTCCCATACAAAGCAAAGCACTAAAGTCCTTAACTTGAGATATCTGTTTTTTCCCTAAATTAATAACAATCCTTTGACTACCTGCCCTTTGTTGCAAAACTTCCATATAACCTGTCTCCCCCACATCATCTCCTCAGAGCAGTTCTCCCAGGATTACTTAAGATGCTGCTACCTGGGCTTGAAGTCCTAAAAATTCCCATCAAATCAAAGATAACTCTCAACTTTCAGGTTGTGAATATTTTTATTTTGTTCATACAGGAAATGGTTCTGGGATTGTCCCTGCATCTCTGCCATATCATGCTGCCCTCATTGACAAGTCTCTGTAGCATTTGTCGTCATAATGTCCTTCAGTTGGGGGTTTCAGAGAAAGGAAAGCAAGTCAACAGGGATAATACTGGAGACAGTGACAAGGAAGACCAGAATGGGGAGGGAATTATCAATACTATGGTTCTAATACTTTTGTTCATAGACAATTGCTTTAATCATGTCTTCTATCTTCCCAGAATCTCAAAGTGCTTCCACTGTCAAGAGAATTATGTCTACATAACTCGGGGATGCATTGAAACATGTGGACCTGATGGCCACATGTACTTTCATGATCTCATTGCCTACAACTCCCTTATTACTAATAGAATCCCGGGTTCTTTCCAGCTTGTGGCAGTGTACATCATTTCTGATTCAAATTGGAATGTTATATTTCTCTTAATCAAGACTGCTCTCAATTCAGATTTCTAGATGGCCAAGAAGATGACATACCTGCTACTTTTGAAAACATGAGGGCTTTCCTGGTTGCACGGTGGATAAGAAAAAAAAAAAAAAGTTCTCATCATAAGAATAAAAATTGTAATTATATGAGGTGATGAATGTTAACTAAACTTGTCATTATTTCACAATATATACATATGTTAAATCATTTTGTTGTATATCTTAAACTAATAGAATGTTTTATGTCAAAAAAAAAAAAAAAAAGAATCCTCCTGCCAACACAGGGAACATGGGTTCAAACCCTGGTCCAAGAAGATTCCACATGCTAAGGATCAACTAAGCCTGTGCACCACATCTACTGAGCCCACACAACTACAGCCCTTGAGCCACAACTTCCAAGCCTGAGTGCTGCAGCTTCTGAAGCCCATGCACCCTAGAGCCTGCGCTCCACACAACAAGCCACCACAATGAGAAACCTTTGCACTGCAATGAAGAGTAGCCCCTACTCACAACAACTAGAGAAACCCACTGCAAAGCAAGGAAGACCCAGTGCAGCCAAAACCAAATAATTTTTTTAAAAAATTTTAAATAAAATATGAGGAATCACTTTTAGTATGCTGCTCTGAGCCCCATTTCTAAGAGCCTTTGGAAATAACTGATAAAACTATACAAGTCCATGCTTTCATAAAAGCTATGCAAAACATCCCATCCCTACCAGTTCTTACTCAAACTTAATCAACAAGCCACTCAGAAAAATAAGGGGCTGGGGGTGGGGGTGAAAATCAGAAAGACAAAGGACAAACAAGAAGATATTGGGATTTTGTAATAATTTACAGCTATCAGAAGAATTCAAATGGAATCGAAGTGGCCAAAAAAATACTACTGTTAGCTTACATCTCTTCTTCCCTCTTTAACTACTCTTCCCATGGCTCCTCATACCTGCCAACATAATATAATTCTAATTTAATTTGCTTAAGAAAAGGCCTTAGGAAGCATTACTACAAACAAGTGTAGTAGAGATGACAGAATTCCAGTTGAGCTATTTCAAATCCTAGAAGATGATGCTGTTAAATTGCCACATTCAATATGCCAGCAAATTTGGAAAACTCAGCAATGGCCACAAGACTGGAAAAAGTCAGTTTTCATTTAAATCCCAAAGAAAGGCAATGCCAAAGAATGCTCAAACTACCATACAATTGCACTCGTTTCACATGTTAGCAAGGTAATGTTCAAAATCCTTCAAGCTAGGCTTCAACAGGATATATCTGAGAAGATGTGCAAGCTGGATTCAGAAAAGGCAGAGGAATAGAGATCAAATTGCCAGCATGCATTGGATCATAGATAAAGCAAGTGAATTCCAGAAAAAAAATAGAATTCTGCTTCATTGATTATGCTAAAGTCTTTGACTGTGTCCTCTCTGTCTATGTTAGTTGCTCAGTTATGTCTGACTCTGCAACTCCATGGACTATAGCCCACAAGGCTCCTCTGTCCATGAAACTCTCCAGGCAAGAATACTGCAGTGGGTAGCCATTCCCTTCTCCAGGGGATCTTCCTGACCTAGGGATTGACTCTGTGGAGCACAACAAACTGCCGAAAATTCTTAAAGAGTTTGGGATATCAAATCACTTTACTTGCCCCTTGAGAAATCTGTACGCAGGTCAAGAAGCAACAGTTAGAACTGGACATGGAACAATGGACTGGTTCAAAATTAGGGAAGGAGTACATCAAGGCTGAATATTGTCACCACGCTTATTTAACTTATAGGCAGAGTACATCATGTGAAATGCCAGGCTGGATGAATTACAAGCTGGAATCAAGACTGTTGGGAGAAATATCAATAACCATGATATGTAGATTATACCACTCTAATGGTATCTAATGGCAGAAAGAAAAGAGGAACTAAAGAGCCTCTTGATAAGGATGAAAGAAGAGAGTGAAAAAGCTGACTTAAAATTCAACATTCAAAAAATGAGTATCATGGCATCCAGGCCCATCACTTCATGGTGAATAGATGATGAGGAAACAATGGGAACAGTGACAGGCTTTATTTTCTTGGGCTCCAAAAACATTGTGGATGGTGACTGCAGCCATGAAATTAAAGATGCTTGCTCCTTGGAAGAAAAGCTATGACAAAGATAGTATATTAAAAAGCAGAGACATCACTATGCTGACAAAGGTCTGTCTAGTCAAAGCTGAGGGTTTTCCAGTAGTCATGTACATCTAGATGTACACCATAGAGAAGGCTGAGTACAGAAGAAATGATGCTTTCAAACTGTGATGCTGGAGAAGACTCTTGAGAGTCTTTTGGACAGCAAGGAGATCAAACCAGTCAATCCTAAAGGAAATCAACCCTGAATATTCATTGGAAGGACTGATGCTGAAGCTGAAGCTCCAATATTTAGGCCACCTGATGGGAAGAGTAGACTTATTGGAAAAGATCTTGATGCTGGGAAAGATTGAGGGCAGAAAGAAAAGGGGGAAACAGAAGATGCGATGTTTGGATGGCATCACCAACTCAATGGACATGAGTTGAGCAAATTCTGGGAGTTACTGAAGCTCAGGGAAGCATGGCATGCTGCAGTCCACAGGGTCTCAAAGAATCGGACACAACTTAGCAACTGAACAACAACAACAAAAATAGTTGTAAATTTCTCTATATTGCAGTTGAGGAAACCAAGGTCCCAGAGCCAGGTGATGAAGGACAGAAGTTTTAAGTCAGGGCTGATTGATTCTACAATCCGTCATCTTTCTCGCTATCAAAGTATTCTCTCAAATTAGAAAAAAAAATAGTCAATAGAAAAATAGTTTTGAAAAGGAAATTAAACCAGTAGAAACTTCACTCTTCAAATGGAAATGGATTACCAATCTGTCTTCAACATTTAAATATTATTCTAAGTTACATCAGTCATGTCCAACTCTTTGCAACCCCATGGACTATACAGTCCATGGAATTTTCCAAGCCAGAATACTGGAGTGGGTGCCTTTTCCCTTCTCCAGGTGATCTTCCCAACCCAGGGATCAAACCTATGTCTCCTACATGGCAGGTGGATTCTTTACCAGCTGAGCCACAAGAGAAGCCATAGTTAATAAATAGAATTCCTTAATTCAATATGTTGAGGATGAATAAATTTTCTTTCACCCTTTTAGGTTCTTTTGGTTGGTGTAAGAGTCAAATTGACATGAGGCAGATTAGTATGAGAAAGTCAAACAGTAAGTTCAGTAACATGTATAGATGGGAGACACCTAGAAAAACTGAGTAACTCACCAAAATGACACAAGCCCTCACCTGAAATACCATCTTCAGCTAAAGACAAAAGAGTATAAAGGGAGTAGTGTGTTGGGATTTCTAAAATGCACCCTGAGGAGGCAGTTCACGTGGAGATGAAAAAGCAGGTGTCTGTCAAGTGAATGCTTGCTGGGCCGGGCACAGACAAGGGGGCAACAGAAGAATGTAAACAAACAGAATTTGTTGGGCTCCTCCCTGTTTGCACACCGACTTCATATTACATTTATCTGTGGTGATAGCTATCTTCCTGGAACAAGTCCTCAATCTGCAATCTTTTAGGCAGTTAAGAGGAAGGTCAAAGGTGATTCTTGAGTCTTTCAGGCCCTAAAAATAATCAAATTAATCCTGCCAAAAAGACACAATTAGGGGTGGCAACTTTTGCTCCCTTGCAAATGTAACTATTAAAACTTTCATAAACATTGTAGAAAATGTTTTAAAATACCAATGCCCTCTCTGTATCATATGTGGTAAATAATGCAAAATATCTCACTCATTAGTATGTTTTTCCCTAGGACCGAGATTTCAACTTATACAATGTTTTTTAATGGTTTCTCTTCTACCTTCTCCTCCACAGAAATAAATTACTTGCTTTTCTAAAACATTCCTCAACAATGAGAACATGCAGTTGTAATGGTGTCCATACTTGTTAAGCTACATTTTTCCCTGAACATACTTGCCAAGTTTCTCATACAATATATTTAATATATTTCTCTTAGCTGGGATAGAAATAGAATAATTTATTCATTGTCCTTAGAGGATTGTGTAATGATAACAAAACCAATGATGCTGTCCACTTCATCATATATTACAATTATCGTATACACTTTAGAACTGTAATTATAGCTTATTTTAATTGCTACCATTTTTCACATAAGGCACCTGAGTCATAGAAGTTAAATAATGTGTCCATGAAATTCAGCCAGGGGATAACTGAGCCAGGATTAAATCAAAGATTCCACACATCTGCACATTTACATCCAATCTCACCACGTTCACGAGCCATGCATTCCATAAATGAGACTTTTCTGATTGAGATTTGTCTGAACCCCCCACGCTTATGTCCTACATCTTTTCATGCAATTCAAAAATATACTGGAATCATGAAAGAAATAAATGGTCTTTATAGTTCCTCTTCATAAAATACTGCAAGCTGAAGAAAATATTGCCTCTTTCCCATGAAATTTTAGAAAAATTTCTGAAAGACTTTGACCTGGGAAGATGAAAGCCCTTAGTTTGTTTTAAATTTTCAGAAGAGCAACTGAAAACTTTCATCCATTGTAAACAGTGACTAATGATATTAACGGAACTTAGGTAGATTGTGGAAAAAAAAAAAACTTGTCAGATGATTTGAGAAAGTAGTAATGATTAATCATTCAATTTACTATAGAAATTAGTAATCCTGTATTTCTCTCCCATTAACAGGTAAGACTGAAGTTTTGTCCCCCACTTTACTAACACGTGATCTACTCTAAAATCATTACTAAAAAAAAATAATAAAATCATTATGCTACCAGAAATATAACTTCCAGGTTATACCCCGTGTTCAAGTTCTCTGAACCTCAGTGACCTCTGTGCACTTGGCAAACAACTAATCTCCAGGACACATCCACTGGGACCAAATATAACCTCTGGTTTTCTATCAACAGATTGTTCCCACGAGAACCTGCAAAGAGATCAGATTCAGGATACGGGATGGAACATATGTTCCACTTCTCAACTGACTAATGGCAAATAGGCAGGGGCTTCCTGGTCTCAAATAGCAAACGGAGACACAGCAATAAAGCGATAACAGGTCAGGGGTCATCGTCATAGGATGAGCCTTCTAGACTGAGGGCAGCTGTCCACCCTGCAGTGTGCACTGATTGACTTTGCACATCTCTGGTTCTTCCGAGAATCACTATAGCACCATTACTCAAGGCTGCCCTCCGCACACTCCCCTGGAACAGCCCCAGGGGCAAATGTGGTCTCAAAGATTTCTTGTCAATTATTCCAAAAGCACCAACCTTCCCCACTCCTCACCAAAACGTCTAAAGGAATAATAAATTCTTCTAAGAGGGATTCATAAACTCTCAGATTATTTACATGTTAGGTTCACAAAGTGTCGCATAAGCAAACACCAGAAAATAAAGCCCTTCTTAACACGGCATGTCAGAATACTTTTTAAACCTCTGAATCCACACACCATAACCTAGTATATAGTCAAAGCCCAGAACTCTATGCAAGTTACACCCTCTTCAAGAGACTAGCTCCCTCACCAAAGTCTTGCTGAGAGAAGCAGACGGTTTTCATTTACTTTTGCTCCTTCTCTCTGCCCAGCAGCTCTCAGAGCAAGAAAATCAGTTACTGAAACTCAACAGGACGCAACGCAGGAACATTAAGACCCTACGTGTTGTGGCTTCCCCCGACTTCCTCAGCCTTAACCTGGTTTTATCATTATGCCCAAGACGAAGGGGGAAAGGAGGGCTGTTGGTAGTGCGTACAGAGATGGCTGAAGCTCCCCCTGGCATTGTCACCCTCCTTGCCGAGAAAGAATGGTCAGGAGCAAAGACTGCTGGTATCCCAAGTTGTTCTTGTTTGATTGACAATTAGTTCTAAAAGGAGACGAAGCTTTCTGATTATCCTGCATGTCTAATAATTGCTCATCCATTGGTACCAGAAATCTATTACCAACATCATTATATGCCCTCAGCATATGACAGGAATTTGATTCACAAGTGCCTATATCTCCTATCAGTGCCTGGAAAAAGTGAAGTTTTCTATTGATTCATAGTAACAACCCAAGAATCACGTTTATTATTCTAAAAAAGAAAAAGAAAGAAAGGTTATAACCAAACCAAACGTATTTTAGGAAAATTGACTTTAATCAAAATCTTTGTCATCCTAAAACATATTTTTTTCAATTATCATTTGATGCTTCCAAAGTGATTGCCGAAAACCTAAAGTAATACATAGGATTTTTAGTGAGAAGACGGACAGCAGTTTGGAAGAGATAAACTAGTCAATAGCACCCCCTGGTGGCAACAGACACTCATCTGCTTGGGAATCTGCGGTGTTTTTAAATGTCTTCAAAGGGGCGATTTCATGACCTCTCCCTGTAAAACATTCCAGGATTTTACTCTCAGGTCTATTAAAATGCTTTGCACTACAGCATGCACCCATTTCCTCTAACCTGCCTCAAACCTGCCTCTGCGGTTGAGATCAGAAACAGATGGTCTCTACTCTTTATTCCTAGGTGACTATATGAAGAAGGAGCCACATCAAAATTTTATGAAACAGATTTAATCAGAGGAACTCATCCGGGTCCACCTATATGTCTGCCCAGAGGAAAACCTGCAGATACTAGGCTTACCATTCAAAGCAGAGGGTGTGGTTTAAAGGGCCAGGATGTTCAAAGCAAAGCTCTCCATCTGAGGACTGCTTCAAAGGTGCCTCATAGAAGGTGAGTCACTATGCCCCCGACCTCTGCACGTGATCACACCAACCCTCACTCTTCTCAGAGGCGATACTCAAAATGGATTTTAATCAAGAGATTTTTGAATAATACTGTCTATTAATGTTTTTACTCTTTGCAAGTCAACTATGGGACAAAACTGAAATTAAAGGGTTTTTTTTTCTTTTTAAAGTCTAGCGTTTTATTTTTTCTATCACTGAACTGAAGGCTATTTTATATTTTCCTCATTTAACACTTTAAATATTAATAAACTTTGATTTTTTGTTATTCATTTTAGCACTTCCCAGTGGTTTTGAAAGCATAGACCAAGCTTATGTCTGCCCAGTGCATTTTGTTCTTATAGAATTGACATAAGACTTTGGGTTTTTTTTTTCTGTTTTTTCCCCCACTGAATAATTACTACTGTACTATTATTGTTACTCCAGGTGATTAAGAAAGTAGCCTTCTCTTAGATCTCTAGAGAGGATTCGGTTTTATAATCCAGTCAGGGTAAAGATAGCTTTTCTCCATATTTTTCTATGGGAGTGAGTTTTTAAACAATGAATTAAATGTGTGATAAGGAAAGTTGTAATGAGTTGAGAATCATTTGGGAGCCTTTAATTTTTCAAAAACTCAGTACAGTAAATGCCAAATTCACATTTCATGATTTTTGATCTTCTGTCTATAAAGGAAGGGACAAACTCGTGATAGGTGCATGCAGTATGCTTATTCTTCCAGGTACATATATAGAGAGAAAAAGAACAACTAATTTCATATTTTTTCTTAAACTCTCACTATAAATTATGCATGGGCCATATACTCATTTTGTACTTTGTTAATAATCATATACTTGTTCTTAATCTTATTCAATAATGTCTGTACTTAGTGCACATTTAATCTATTTTAATTTAAAATAAGCAAACAAAAAATTTAAGTTGGGACAGATTAACTTTTTTTCCCTTTATTCTTTCAAGTGTTGCCCAGCATTCAATTTGATAACTGTCAAAAGATTTCTAGTCTAAATAAGTGAAGTGAAAGTGAAGTCGCTCAGTCGTGTCCAACTCTTAGCGACCCCATGGACTACAGCTCACCAGGCCCTCCGTCCATGGGATTTTCCAGGCAAGAGTACTGGAGTCTAAATAAATGCAGTTATATTAACTTCTATGGTCCTCTCTCGCCCTCTAGTGGTGAAAAGCAGTACAGACACTTGAACGGCGGCGTTTGCCCTGAAATACCCAGGGGATTGCAGGTAAGCCCACGGCTGGAAGAGTGACTGCAGAGGATTCAAGCCCCATATCTGCCACTGACAACTATGAACTTGCGACTCCACGTGGCCTTTTGTTTTTCAGTTTTCTCACCAGAGTAATGATGATGATTTTCAAAATCGTTGTGACAGTCATAATGGAAAATGTTCAGTCAAAAGCATTTAGAAACTGATCAAATACAATTAGATTTGTTTTTTAATTTAAAGAAAATGCAAAGGACATAATATACTTAATCGATGGACTTGATCCTATGATGAACACTCGCAGCAGCTTCCATGGCCCCTCCCTCCTGGTATTGTACTTAGAGCATTGAGTGGAGAAACAGCCTTTAACAGGTGATCAAACATCCATCTCGCAATATGGAAATAAAACTAACATCAGGGGTCAGGTGACCCTCTGAGAAGGCTTCTGATGTCATCTTCTTGCTCAGAATGTTTAATTCAAATCTAATCACAAAGGAACAATCAAACACATCAAAACAGGGTTTTTCTGGGGAAAAAAACAAAAACCTGTTCTTATGTCTGAAAATTTCAGTATCTTGAAAAATCAATGAGGCTAAGAAAAAAATCATAATTAAAGGGATTGTTTTGAAAAACTGTGAGAAACAAGTATAATATATGATCCTTGACTGAGTCCTTCCTGAATAGGGGAGGCGCATAATATTGGCGCACATGTAGATATTTGAAAAGGCGCTTTATTTGAAAACATGATATGAACCTTTCAAATTTGTTGACTTTTTTTTGCATGTGATTGTTTAGAAGAATGTCCTTGATCTTAGGACATACAGGTTTAACTACTTAGAGATGAAGTCCCATAATTAAAACATATTCATGTGTTGAAAAGTATACAAGTGTGCTAGCTTTCCAACTGAAGATTTATTGGGGTTAACAATTTCCTCTTTGCATTTCTAATTGTCCAGGGAAAGGCTTTCCTCTACAACCATGACCACCTTCATCTGAGGCTTCTGTGACATGATCTCAGGTAATTCAAGTTTGAGTTTTAAAGAAATAGCTCCTCTGCATTCTGCCCTGAGTGGATCACTTTCCCTATCTATAAAATGGGAATTATAAGAATAATCATGTTTCTGGTACTGAATTCTCCAGGAACTTTACTACTTGTTATTCATCCTTTTATAATTCTTCCTTCAAATTTTCATACCTCAACTTTTGTAACTACTATAATGCTAAATTGCTTGCATTTTTTGTCCTCATTGTGTGGTTTCAGACACCTTATTCTTCTGCAAATCTTTTTTCCCTGTCTGTAATGGCTTTCTACCTTCTTCTATTAAAATATCGGGAAAGTGAAAGTCTTAGCCACTCAGTCATGTCCAACTCTGCGTGACCCCATGAACTGTAGTCTGCCATGGCTCCTTTGTCTGTGGAATTCTCCAGGCAAGAATACTGGAGTGGACTTCCATTCCCTTCTCCAGGGGATCTTTCTGACCCAAGGATGGAACCTGGGTCTCCTGCATTGCAGGCAGATCCTTAACCATCTGGGCCAACAGAGAAACTGTGGCCATTTCCTCTTCTGTAAAATCATGCTTGACCACCTTCAATGCCATCTCTCAAAACTCAGTTAGTCCCTGGTCTTCTGTGCACTCTCTTCTTAATTATACCAGTTGCAAGTGTGTGTGTGTGTGTGTGTATCCTTTACTGGGCTGAAGTTCCCTTGAACACAAGGCATTTGTATCAACTATTGAACATCGGTCAGAACATCTGCTATTGATCAAGTGGGCAATGAGCATTTGTTGAGGGAAGGTATGAAAACAATTAGCATACCCCTGGAGAAGGAAATGGCAACCCACTCCAGCACTCTGGCCTGGAGGATCCCATGGGCAGAGGAGCCTGGCAGGCTACAGTCCATGAGGCCACAAACAGTCATACACGACTTAGCGACTAAACACCACACCAAAGCGCTCACGCTAACTACTGCAAGGTGCCAGGGGTAGTCACACATGGATTAGGCATCAGCACTGGCAGCTGTACAGGTTACTTATTAGAACTCAGTTGGTGGGGCAGAGATGGCAGGGTACATAGGGAACATGGGCCTCAGGAGCTGGAGAATCTTGTGTGAAGTGTAAAAGGATATTTTCCTTGGTGGCTCAGATGGTAAAGAATCCACCTGCAATGTGGGACACCTGGGTTCGATCCCTGGGTTGGGAAGATCCCCAGGGGGAGGGCATAGCAACCCACTCCAGTAATCTTGCCTGGAGAATCCCCATAGACAGAGGAACCTGGTGGGCTAAGTCCTGGGTCACAAAGAATCAGACATGACTGAGTTTCTAAGCACATAACACAGCATTATAGGATATTTAGAGAACAGAGGCCTTGGAAAGAGAAGGAAAAGAGAAAATGGCCAAACGTTAATTTTATCCACACTATCTTTTTTCCCCCAGACTCCAGGTGACTGTTAGCAGAGCTGTGAAATGTAAGGTTGTCAAATCTCTATTAGAAATATCTTTCAGTGAATTCTGTTTCATTGGGTCCAGCCCCTCTGT
Source organism: Bos grunniens (assembly GCF_055505025.1). Lineage (NCBI taxonomy): Eukaryota > Metazoa > Chordata > Mammalia > Artiodactyla > Bovidae > Bos > Bos grunniens. The sequence continues at coordinate 22,995,079 of NC_141166.1, forward strand.
CCAAAGCCCTGGCATCAGTGAGGAGAGAGAGCAAAGATGATGGACAAAGACGAGGAGAGGAAAAAAGACATGATGTATTCTTCTCCAGATGAGACTCGGCCTCATTGCTGCTCCTCGTTTCTTTCCATCTCCATAATCAATACTGAAATGGATCACTTCTGCTTGGACCCACTTTTAAAGCAGGTCAAGAAAGATGAAGTGCTGCCCTCTACTGGCAAATCCTCACACAGTTCATCAAGCGGTTGTTAAAACAGCCCCCTTCTTGCAACTCATTTTGCGAAGACAGTGCAACAAAAAGGCAGACTTTCTTTAAATTCAGTATACCTTAATAGCAAATAGCTCTTTGGTTTTCACATCTTTTAAAAAATGTTTTTAACTATTTGCCTCTGTATTTATTAATAAATTTGGCTGCAGAATTAGTTGTAGAAATTCTTTGGGCATGTGAAGAGTGCCCAATCACCCAAAGGTCATGTTCTCATATGTTTAGGGCTGTGCTGTGCTGTGCTGTGCTTAGTCGCTCAGTTGTGTCCGACTCTTTGTGACCCCATGGACTGTAGCCTGCCGGCTCCTCTGTCCATGGGATTCTCCAGGCAAGAATACTGGAGGGGGTTGCCATGCCCTCCTCCAGGGGATCTTCCCAACCCAGGGATCAAACCCAGGTCTCCCACATTGCAGGCAGATTCTTTACCATCTGAGCCGACCAGGGAAACCCATGAATATTGGAGTGGGTAGCCTATCTCTTCTCCAGGGGATCTTTCCAACCCAGGAATCAACCTGGGGTCTCCTGCATTGCAGGAGGATTCTTTATCACCTGAGCTACCAGGGAAGCCCTATGTTTAGGGCAACTAACCAGCAAAAGGAAGTAAAACAATAGGAAAAAAAAGAGAGAAAGCAAGAAATAAGAATTCAGCTTCAATAACCTTAAATAAAATTTTGTACAGAGAAATTCTAAATGAAGTTAAGTAAAGTACAGTAGAACATATAGAGACTGATATGTAGGGAAACAAAATTTGCCACCCCAAAATGTCTCTTTGGCATGCGAATTATTTCAAGCTAGGAGGAAAATCAAGTTTTAAAACACTCAGGAAGAACTTTTGACATTTCCCCTAACTGCCTTAAAGAATGTAGACAGAGGACCTAATCCAGGAAGTAAGCTACTGCCGTAGATGAACTACGTGTGTAGACATAGAAGAACCCAGGAAAATCTGTTAAGATTCTCTCTGTGTCCCATTGTCTCTGCCTGACCCAGAAAACATTTATTTACCAAACGTTGCTTTTCCATATCCACATGAATTGCCTCCATCCCCTTGGAAGTCCCAAATCACGATCCCAACGCCCTCTTCTGTCTTTAGCCGAAGCTGACATTTAAGATGAAGATTTCGGCCATTTAGGCCTGTTACTCAATTCCCCTTGGTGTCTCCCACAAGTTATTAAACTTCTGTTTGATTTTCTCCTGTTAATCTCCCTCATGTGCACTTGATTCTTAAATCAGCCAGAATAACCTAAAAGGGTAGAGCAAAATTTCCTCCTCCCTGACAATGCTGTGATTTATGAAAAGAAACATATATTCAGTCTTCATCCCTGTCCCTGGCACAGAGCTACTAAAACCTTTAGACTTTCCTGTGATGAGAGCATTAAAGATGCTGTTTGTTAACTTAAGGCGGTTACCTCTGGGCAGTGCTGAAGATGGGGGCTGGCTGCCAGAAGAGCCAGTCCTATGATTACAGGTTTGGAATTTCCAGTTGTATTCCCCTGAATTTCCAGGGAGGGGAGAGTGGATGAAGATTGAATTATATCACCAATGGCCAATGATCTAATCAATCACACCTAAGTAAAAAAGTAAATCAGTCCTGGATATTCTTTGGAAGGATTGATGCTGAAGCTGAAACTCCAATGCTTCGGCCACCTGATGCGAAGAACTGACTCTTTTGAAAAGACCCCGATGCTGGGAAAGATTGAAGACGGGAGAAGAAAGGGAAGACAGAGGATGAGATGGCTGGATGGTATCAGCCAATGGACATGAGTTTGAGTAAACTCTGGGAGTTGGTGATGGATAGGGAGGCTTGGCATGCTGTAGTCCATGGGGTCACAAAGAGTCGGACGGAGTGACTGATCTGAACTGAACTGAAAGTAACAAAGCTTCCATTACAACCAAAAAGAACAGAGTTTGGAGAACAGCCAGTTGGTAAATTCATGGAGATTCACAGAGGATGTAAAGCTCGGAGGGCAGAGAAGCTTCACGCCCTTTTCCCCTAACTTGCTCTGTGCGTCTCTCTCATCTGGCTGAATAAACAGGTGAGCTAGTAAATGTTTCTCTGAGTTCTGTGAGCTGTTCTAGCAAATGAATTCAACTCGAGGAGTGTTGTGGGAACCTCTGATTTACAGCGGGTTGGTCCCTGGACTTTGACTGACGTCTGAAGTGGGAGCACTCTTGTAGGACTGAGACCTGGACCCGTGGGGTCTGGGACTCTCTCTGGGTGGACAGCATCTGAACTGAGTTAAGTTGCAGGACACCCAGCTGCTGGTGGAGAACTGCTAGGTAGTGTGGGGAAAAACTCCCACACATCAAAATGTGAACTGATGAACACACGTTGTGGTTGGTGCCAGAAGTACAGATGTGAGGTAAACTTTACATTATTTAAAAGATAAAATTCATATTGAACTATTCACAGGAGGAAGGTTTTTATAATCACTTCCTGGTACAGCTTTGAAAGGTCTTAGTCTGCGCCAATCCCAGTTTATGTTCTGTCCTAAATACGCACTTTCATCATTAGAGTTTATCTTTCTAAATTAATCTCCATGATATGCTCTTCCATCTTCTATTAATAAAAACTGATTTAAAGAAAAAAAATCAATGTTTAGGAATAAGTTTAACTGAGGTTTCTCTTTCAGTGTAAATTGCAGTCGTGGTGATACTTGTCCCAGGAGCACTTGCATTTCGGTTCTCTAACATCTGTGTCTCATCCTCCACCAGAAGGTAAAACTAGTTCATTAACTAGCTGAGGTGAGCGCACGGGATGACTGTGTATAGAGTCACCTGTCAGGAGCCCAAACGCTTCTGGAAATTGTTGTAACAGTATTACAGTGAGAAGACATCTGTTTCCACCCTTACCATTAATTTATTCATTCAATACAGACTAAGACAGTAGACACAGAGAACATACTTGTGGTTGCTAAGGGGCAGGGGGGAGGGGCGTGGGAAGGGATGAACTAGGAGACTGGGGTTAGCAGTTGCAAAGTATTACGCATAGAATGGATAAACGAGTTCTACTGTACAGCACAGGGAACTCTACTCAATATCCTGCGATAAATGTAATGGAAAAGAATATGGAAAAGAACATATACTGGATATGTATATATACCTGAATCACTTTGCTGTACACCAGAAATTAGCGCAGTATTATAAATCAACTATACTTCAATATGATAAATTTTAAAAAATATATAGACTGACGGGGCTTCCCTGATAGTTCAGTTGGTAAAAAAAAAATCCACCTGCATTGCAGGAGACCTGGCTTGGGAAGATCCCCCGGAGAAGGGAACGGCTACTCAGTTCAGTGTTCTGACCTGGAGAATTCCAGGGACTGTATAGTCCATGCAGTCGCAAAGAGTTGGACACAACTGAGCGACTTTCACTTTCACTATCATAGACTGACAACTAGAGATGTGCAAGTGAAAATATGCATTCCAGCCCTCAAAGAGCCTACACCTTCATGAAAACCATTGCAGTCTGCATCTTTATAACCAAAGAACTACGCCTTGGAAAAAATTTTTAAAAAGGGGGATTCTCTGGTCAAATATACTTGAGAAGCATGACTTGTGAAATCCTCCTCTTTGCACTTTCCAATGCACATCTATAAATGTAGATACACCAACTCAATGGACATGAGTTTGAGCAAACTCCGGGAGACAGTGAAGGACAGAGGAGTCTGGTCTGCTGCAGTCCATGGGGTTGCAAAGAGTCGGACACAATTTAAAGACTTAACAACAACAAAAACATGTTGAATAGCTATATGTCTAAAAATAGGCATTTACATTTAGACATTCTAGCTTAAAAGGTGCTTTCATATGAATCAGCTCATGTCACATGGATATAGAAGTCAAACTACCTAGAAATTCCACGAAACCCAGGAAAGCCACCATTGGATATAAATGCTTCCCATGGAAGGCTTCTTCAAGGGTTCCTGCTCCACTGTTGAGATTTGTATCAGACAAGTGACAATACAGAGTGGGTTTCTTCCTGGGCTGTATCCTAAGTGATGTGGCTTCTACTGGTTTCTCCCAAAATGCCTCTGCCCTTGTCTAACTCAAAGTTGACTTAACTTTCAAAATTGACTGGTTTGGGTAAGATGACTTTTGATACCTTTGGGTCCTTCAAATAACTTCCTCATTTTCTGGAAGGAAAGTCATTCTATGCAGCATTCCACACACCACCCGTGTCAAAATAGATGACAACCAGGGATTATTAACAGCCTGGCGTGCTGCAGTCCATGGGATCACAAAGAGTCGGACACGACTGAGCCACTGAACTGAACTGAACTGATTGCAGCATTTACTTTAGAAAACAGAGGCTTTGGAGTGATTGCATGGCTTTTTCTCCCCCCATCCCCACTTTAAAGTGTCTGCTCATTAGATGGCTGTGGAAGCCCAGAGAAATCTTGTTGAATGTATTATTTATCTTTTTGTGTGTTGTTGGTTAAATCTACAAGAATATTCTAGGTGCTGGTGTTTGGGTGTGCATGTTTGTGAGAGGGGTGAATTTTCTTTTCAGAATGTGGAGAGAGGTAGATGTGTTCAAGTGTTGATATTCTCAAGTGTGCATGCCTGTGCACACTGGCACACACACCAGTGTGGTGAGCTCTCACAACACCAGCCTGTGGTCCTCAAGAGAAGGATGCCACAAGGGACATCAGGTTCCTTCCAGAAGTTACAGTCCCAACCCCATCTCACTCTTGCAGACCCACTGCCTTGGCGATGCCTTGTTCAGTTGAAGTCTTAATTGAATTCATCCCTCTACTAAGTAGCTTTAATCTAGAAAAGTTATAAGGCAGTATCAAGAAAATCAAAGAATGATTAAACAAATGGGTGAAAGAAAATGAAGGAAGGTGAGTTTTATAAAGAGATTAAGTTCAGAGAGACAGCTATTTACAGTAGAAAATAAAGCAGGAGATAAATAGCTAGACTCTCCTGGACTTACAGTCACTTTCGAGCTCTAAACCTTTAACAGGTAACAGATTTTCCAGCCTCAATTTTCTTGAGTGAAATAAGGGTATATTACTTACTTCTTAAGTATGTTGTGAGAATGAAATTTTAGGATACAACATTCTGAACACCATGCCAAGCACATAATCAGCCTTCAACAAAAACAATTTTAGTAATCTGCTTTATTGGGGTAAAGAACAAAGATTTGTCCAGCAGGTGAGCTGGGTGGAGAAACTGAAGCTGGTAAAGAATCTGCCTGCAATGAAAGAGACCCAGGTTCAATCTGTGGGTCAGGAAGATCCCCTGGAGAAGGAAATGGCAACCCACTGCAGTATTCTTGCTTGGAAAATCCCATGGACAGAGGAGCCTGATGGGCTACAGTCCATGGGGTTGTAAAAAGTCAGGCACAACTGAGTGACTAACACTAGAACTTCCAGAGTAAGGCACTCACAATGTGGATGTATAATATCTGTTATTCTGAGTCAGGTGTAGTCTAACTCTGAATATTCATACCATGTAAACCAATGATCCCCAAACTTCTTGGCACCAGGGACCAGTTTCGTGGAAGACATTTTTTCTACAGACCAAGGGTTGGAGCGATGGTTTTGAGATGATTCGAGCATGTGACATATATTGTGCACTTTATTTCTATTATTATGACATCAGCTCCACTGCAGATCAGTTCAATTCAGTTCAGTCGCTCAGTCGTGTCTGACTCTTTGCGACCCCATGGACCACAGCACGCCAGGCCTCCCTGTCCATCGCCAACTCCCAGAGCCCACCCAAACCCATGTCCATTGAGTCGGTGATGCCATCCAACCATCTCATCCTCTGTCGTTCCCTTCTCCTCTTGCCCTCAATCTTTCCCCACATCAGGGTCTTTTCAAATGAGTCAGCTCTTCACATGAGGTGGCCAAAGTATTGGAGTTTCAGCTTCAAAATCAGTCCTAGCAGTGAACACCCAGGACTGATCTCCTTTAGGATGGACTGGCTGGATCTCCTTGAGCGCCACGGCAGATCATTAGGCATTAAAACCTAGAGGCTGGGGATCCCTGACATAAACATTTCTTGCTAATCCACATATAACTTAAGTGAGAAGTAAACTTGTCTACTGGTCAAGGGAGATTGCTCTTTTCAGGAAAGAACCTTAAGTCAGGTGCGCTAAACACGTTGTGTGTTAGTCACTCAGTCTTGCCTAGCTCTTTGAGACTCCATGGACTGCAGCCCACCAGGCTTCTTGGTCCATGGGATTTTCCAGGCAAGGATATTGGAGTGGTTTCTCATTTCTTTCTCCAGGGTTAAACATATTGGTGTCAAACAAAATCAAGAAGGAATTCTTCCAGTCAGTCAGGCTTTCTCTGCTCCATGACTTTTCAGTCTGCAAAATAGGGGTAATGATCCCCCTTCTTCAAGGCTCAGCCTGGATTTAGGGAATCACAATGCACAGAAAATGTCATAAATCCCAATGAAAATAGCTTCATTTTTCATAAATAATTTGGAACCAGTCTGTTGTTCCATGTCCTGTTCTAACTGTTGCTTCCTGACCTGTACACAGGTTTCTCAAGAGGCAGGTCAGGTGGTCTGGTATTCCAATCTCTTTCAGAATTTTCCATAGTTTATTGTTATCCACACAGTCAAAGGCTTTGGCATAGTCAATAAAGCAGATATATTTGGATTTCCAAATAAGAAAAGGAGTACATCAAGGCTGTATATTGTTACCCTGCTTATTTAACTTATATGCAGAGTGCATTGTGAGAAATGCTGGGCTGGATGAAGCACAAGCTGGAATCAAGATTGCTGGGAGAAATATCAATAACCTCAGATATGCAGAGGACACCAGCCTTATGGCAGAAAGTGAAGAAGAACTAAAGAGCCTCTTGAAGAAAGTGAAAGAGGAGAGTGAAAAAGTTGGCTTAAAGCTCAACATTCAGAAAACTAAGATCATGGCATCTGGTCCCATCACTTCATGGCAAATAGATGGGGAAACAGTGAAAACAGTGGCTGACTTTATTTTGGGGGGCTCCAAAATCACTGCACATGGTGACTGCAGCCATGAAATTAAAAGATGCTTGCTCCCTGGAAGGAAAGTAATGACCAACCTAGACAGCATATGAAAAAGCAGAGGCATTACTTTGCCAACAAAGGTCCGTCGAGTCAAGGCTATGGTTTTTCCAGTGGTCATGTATGGATGTGAGAGTTGGACTATAAAGAAAGCTGAGCAGCAAAGAATTGATGCTTTTGAACTGTGGTGTTGGAGAAAACTCTTGAGAGTCCCTTGGACTGCAAGGAGATCCAACCAGTCCATTCTAAAGGAGATCAGTCCTGGTTTTTCATTGGAGGGTCTGATGTTGAAGCTGAAATTCCAATACTTTGACCACCTGGTGTGAAGAGCTGAGTCATCTGAAAAGACCCTGATTCTTGGAAAGGTTGAGGGCAGGAGGAGAAGGGAACGACGGAGGATGAGATGGTTGGATGGCATCACTGATTCAATGGACATGGGTTTGGGTGGACTCCGGGAGTTGGAGATGGACAGGAAGGCCTGGCATGATGCGGTTCATGGGGTCGCAAAGAGTCGGACACGACTGAGCTACTGAACTGAACTGATTCGTAAATAATATATAACCCTCGGTGATTACTATCTGTGGTTCCTCACCGATCCACACAAAAGTAGAAAAAGGTGCATTTAAAAGTTAACTTAAAATTACAAAGCTAAAGTAATGAAAAGGTCCAAAACAAGGTCCAAAAGTTTTCCCTGGATTTCTATAAGCATTATGTTCATTATCCCAAACTGCGAAACATCTCTGACAGGACGCAATTTTGCTGAAGTCAATTCTTCCTATGTAAATACAGATTGCAAAGTACACTTTAGACACTAGGTGGCGCCAAGCGTCCACTCAATGTTACTTTATTTTCCCCAAACTAGGTGGGCCGCCGCCCATCTAGAACCTCACGTGCATGTTTAACAGTTTGAGTTTTTTCTGGAGAAGGTTTCTAAGATGTGACGTCTGCTGATAAAACTGACAGCAGAGTACAAGCATAGCATTTAGTTCTCAAGTGGAGTTCTCATTCTGTAAAACTTTAATACTCTTTCAGCAGTTCTCTGTGTACAACTCAAACCAGACCTACAGTTAGGAATTCTTGATTTGTCCTCTAGACTTGGAGCTAAAGCTTCACATTCAGCTCTACCGACATTTTGAATAAATTTAGCAGTTAAATATTTTCAACTGCCTCCCAAAGCCTCTATTTTCTAAAATAGAAAAAAGTGACATAGAAACTTTAAAGAGCGGCTTGAAAACGCATGGCATAAACTAATGTGACTGTAAATGGATTTAAAATCTTCAGCTTCACTTCCCCAAATACATTCATAGTATTGTTAGCTTAGTTAACTACATCACCCTTGGCATTTGAAGAGGAACAAATGGGAATTCCAAAAATGACAATAAGTAAAATAAAATAAATAAATAAATCCCATTGCCTCTGATTTTGCCTAAGAAATACTAAACAGTGGTAATTGATCTCTATATATTGGGACTAGATTTGGCATACATTCACTTGGCAAGGCTGAACGTTGTTAAAATTCAGGCTGCCTTGTTTCCATAACGTTTATAATGCAATAGCCTTAATGCTTTCTTCATTGACAAGGAAAAAAATAAAAATGAAAAACAAAAGCAAGCAGCATCGATATAGTGGGCATATGAAAGTTAAATTGATATAATAGGATGAAATATCATAATGGGCGAGCTTGTGGGCAAATACACGCGCAGCTCGGAAAACAAAGCATCGCAAACTGAGGCCCCAGGAAGCTTTAAGGAAAGCCGAAGTTGGCAACAAATGTATCCTGTCTTTGCAGATAACAACTTCTCGGCAGCTCTAGCGTTTTCATTACGTTCGTTCACATCTGAAGCCAAGCTACAGAGAAGCTCAGTGTCAGAGGACTGCTGGTATTTCTGAATTGATACCATTAGTCGACTTCTACTTGCTTTGCTTCCAAATTACATGTGGCATCTACAAGGTAAGAAGAGATGCCAACTACAACCATCTAATAAGATGCATCCTTATTAGAAGTTTACCGTCATATTAGATTAGATCCCCTGGAGAAGGAAATGGCAGCCCACTCCAGTGTTCTTGCCTGGAGAATCCCACGGACAGAGGAGCCTGGCAGGCTACAGTCAATGGGGTCGCAAGAGTTAGGCACGACTTAGCATCTAAACCATAAGACATCTTGTTTGATGTTTACCATCTAATAACATGCATCCTTATTAGATGGTAAACAACTGAATATCTAATTCCCTATTTGGAGGAGAAGGAATGAGAAAGATAATCGTATCAAGTGTACCTAGATGGGGTGGAGAAACCAATCTGTCTCAGATGCTGTAATAAAGAGATACACCCTCTAAAGAACTTAAAGTCAGTAACAAAACTCGCTAAAAATCCGTCTGCTTTTTTATTATTACCGCCTGCTAGCTGTTCTATATAAGGTCAGCAATACAGGGTGGACAGAACCATCTCTCTGTGCCCATTGTTTTCTGAATTCCACTGACTACAATGACTCTTCTCCTTAGGACTTGTCAGCAAGCAGGAAATTTGCATTTTGGAAGAAGGAGAAAGCTATAAAGGAAAGAATTCTTATTTTTCTAACATGTAATTTCTGTCTAGGACTTTACATACATATGTTATCTTATTAATCCTCAACAACAACCATGTGCTGTGTGCTAAGCTGCTTCAGTGGTGTCCAAGTCTTTGTGACCCCATGGACTATAGTCCCCCAGACTCCTCTGTTCATAGATTCTCCAGGCAAGAATACTGGAGTGGGTTGCTCTGCCCTCCTCCAGGGGATCTTCTCCACCCAGAAATCCAACCCGCATCTCTTCCATCTCCTGCATTGGCGGGTGGGTTCGTTACCACTAGCGCCATGGGCACATAATACTGCTCTCATTTTACAGATGAGAAAACAGACTCTGCAAAGTTGAACAATGTATTCAAGGACACACAGTGACTGAGGGCTGGAGCCAGGATTCCAGGGGAAGTTTTACATCCTCTACCACTCACATTTTAACCAACTGTGAACCAGTTGGAATCACAGACGGACACTTAATAGGTACAAAATTTGGACAAGGTATGTAGCCTCACTTTAGTATCCTTATTTGAAATTAATGAGATGATCACAGGGTGGGGCTGTAGGAAGCACACCTTCAACAATATAAGAAGGCTGTCGTCACTGGCCTGGCATACAAGAAGCTCATCGGGAATGACAATGAATGGTACATAATTTTTATCATGCACCTTCATCTAAGACTTCATCTTAGACTTCCCTGGTGGCTCAAGCAGTAAAGTGTCTGTCCACCATGAGGGAGACCTGGGTTTGATCCCTGGGTCGGGAAGATTCCACCGAAGAAGGAAATGGCAATCCACTCCAGTACTATTGCCTGGAAAATCCCATGGACAGAGGAGCCTGGTAGGCTATACAGTTCATGGGGTTGCAAAGAGTCGGACATGACTGAGCGACTTCACTTTCCTTTCCTTTCATCTAAGAACCCTAGAGATCCTTGTATCCTTCCCATGGGTTAAAGAATGCTGGATTATATACCTAAGCAGCTGTACACCTTTTCCTGTGGCCCTGGTGGTTTATGGCAACAACTTTGATGCTGAGCAGGGCATACACAGATAAGGGTAGGCAAAGTCAGGTAGCAGGCACTCTCAGAGTTCATTTTTCCTTATCCTCACCCTAACTTGTCAATTTGTTCAAGATTTCTCAGAGAACATTCTCTTGTTTTGTTATACTCCGCCTCCTGCGCCAAGGGAGTAAATGCAAGATTACTGAGTGGGGGGATTGGAATTGGGGTAAAAGGATGGGTTTCTTTAGTTTCATACTACTCAATATTGGGGCTATTGAGAGACTGATCTTGAGATAATTGGCCTTTAAAAAGTGATCCTAAATATTCTGCCATGTGAAATATACACAAGCACACAATTCCTTCATAATACGTCAAAGTTTCTCAATTCAGATTGTGGTCCACTGCAGAAAGCAATCTTAGTTTCTGCCCTCTGAATTCTTTGTATGAAAATGGAAGCTAAATCATGCCAACATTTCATGACACAGATTACTGGATTTGCCTGTTATTGAAAGGTAGTGACAAAATCTTCGTCTTTAAATATGACACTAATTTAGGGAGGTCCACAAGGCACTACCGTTTTTATAAATCAACCAGGCAAGACTGCAGAGGGCACACAGTAGCTTTTGTTTACTTTTTGGCACGTGCATTATTTTAATACAATGATGCTATAATATACAGCAATAGATCAACACAACCACTGACACTCCTACTGGTCACATGAATTTATTCCACTTTTGACAAGCCTAGATCCAATCTCTTTGGTGAATAATATTATTATCACAAACAACGATAAATCCTTTGTAACATAATCTTTGTGAAGATGGCATTTTATTTTACAGTTTGAACTTTGTACAGACAAACCCTTCTCCAATAAGATGAGAACATTGCACAGTAAACTTAGTGGGGGTTTTCCAAGCACCTCCCATCAGGCTTTAACATATTTGGAAATAACCGTCAGGTTAACTTGTATGCAGAATGAAACAAACAACAGTAGTTATTTAAAACTCAATTGCATAGCCTGAAGGAGGTTCTGCGGTGGGGGAGCTATATGCAAAGAATGCAGTGAGTTCCACTTCCCCTAATTGTATGTTCTCTTTCTGTTTTGCTTTTTTTTTTTTTTTTTTTTTTTACCATCTCTATACTATGATGTTATCCCTGAGCATACAATCAAACCAGCTGTGTACAGGTACAAATGCAATGTAAACATTCTCTTAGCTCAGGTCTAATAGGACCTGGAAAATTACAGGGTCTCAAAAACAGAAGAAAAGTTCGTTCAACACCTGAGCAAGGGATGGTAGAAAAAGGGCCCCTTCATCAGGTTAAGTTGGGGTGCCACGTGCTCTCCACCCACATATTCTGCCCTTTCTCTACTAATACTGCTTTCTCCCATCTCACACAAAACCTTAACTACTCGACGGGGGCACTTAACAGTGTATATGAAACTGATCAGGCAAAATCTCACGGCATACATGTTCCAGAACCCAGGGCAGGAATTTTGGTCTTGGCAAAACAAGTCACATCTATACTAATGATATACATGAATTCTAAAGAGGACTGAAAATGTTCTACTCTTAGAACTTGTGAAGCAAGGAATGTCACCCATCCTCGGGTACTGCCATGCAATGATGAAGTCACTAGCCACTGTCATCGCTGACCTGCAACACACCCTGAATTGCTTTCAGGGTGAAGATCAGAATGAGACACTCCGTGTCCTGGGAAAACAGGCAAATCAGCCCCATAGAAATAAATGCTTAAAGAGAAACTTTTTATGAACCTCGATTCTTGCATCTTCACTTTCTTAGCAAAGAACTAAAATCATGAACTGAGATATCCGTTCTTCGGGACTAGCAGTAACGTTCTTCTGAGATGTTTCCTAGATGGCATTTCCCCCCTCTGCTAGAATCACATGTGTACTGGCCCCTCCATTTTCTTCTGTGGAGCAGTTCCTCAGATTCATCTGAGCAGCTATAACTCACAGGATATAGTTCTCAGTAAGTCCTCGAATAAAACTAAAACTCAGAGCTCTCACATTGTGGGATACTTTAACTTCAGCTAATTGAGAGCTTTATTTTCATTTTTCCATCTGATACAATGCACACAAGGTGACATTAACTAAGGACATACCCTCTGAGCTTACATTATTGAGAAACATGGGTGGGCACCGAGTAGATGAAACTAGAATTCCTTGCTCTGCCCTTGCTTGTGTATTTACATTACTATGCTCAGTCTTCTTTTGTCTTTAGTCTTTCTCATGCTCTCCAGGCTCCTACAGGTTCTGTGTGCAAATGTGCTGATTGTCTGAGAGTCAAATGAAAGCCTAGAACTCACACACAGTCTGAGAAAGAGCATGGGTCTTCTCAAAGCTTTAAGGCAAAGCATCACTGAGGTTGTGGGACCAGCAGAAACATCCCACAACTTTGAAGGTATTCAAGGCCAAGCGAAAGATTACATTGGATTGCGTGAGAAACACATTTTTTCAAGGATATATAGAAAGAGACATTTATCAAGAGAGGTATTTAGTAGGTCAACGAAAGCCACTGAGTGTCACACACTAAGTTGGGCAAAGTTCTTGTTACAGAATCTACTTAAATCTTAAATCCTAGTCTTTCATAGGTACGGATTCCTGATCTCTATCTTTGGGTGATTAAGTCTTTTTTAATGTATCTAGAAAACAATTGTGACATGAGTGACATCTAGAAACACACCTGGATGTGCGTCTTGCTGTAGATGCTAACACATTCATCTTCCATTATCTCAGAAACCTAGCCAGATGCCGGCATACAGACACAGCCATGGAGCCCATGGGAATTGAAAAGGAATTCTGCTCAGCAGGCAACCTGGGTAGGCTCTCATTAGGCCTCAGCAGAGTCATCAAGCTCAAGGAGGATGTTAGGAGCTTGGGGGGAGTCCAGAGGACTGCATCAAAAGAAATAACCGTTTGAGAAATGATCCTGAAGGGGCAAGTTGAAAGGGACTGGGCTTGTTTGCCTGGATAACAGCTTGTAAGCGCACGGCAGGATCTGGTCTGGGCAATGGCTCGGCTGGAGGGTGAGAAGGCAGCTCTCATCCCACATGGGTCCAGAGAACAAGAGATAATGGCTTTGGGGGGTTAGTTTTAAATTCCCATGGAAATTCAGGACCTCCAGATTTCAAACTGTAGGTCCAAAGGAAATGACAGATGGCCTTTGTCACCCCTCCCCAACATCAAGGAAAATCAGATATGATCTAGTTTAGAACAATAAACCTTAGAGAGAAAGTGAGTTTTCTGTTCAACACTTAGGTCACTGTTAGCTCTGTGACTCCCTGGTTTTACGTGGGGAGTTGTTAATTAAAAAGTGCATATGTTTGTGAATGGGTATGTGTGTGGGGTGTGTGTGTGTGTGTGTGTGTGTGAGATTGTGTGAGTATGTGAGAGTTTGTGTGGATGTGTGTGCTTAAGTGTGTCTGTTTGTGTGTGTGTGTGTGTGAGAGAGAGACGGAAAATGTGGTTCTCAACTCCTTCGTTCCCAGAAAAATACGTACAAACATTTCTTAGGAACAATTTTCCAAAGACAGTGGGTGCTTCTGTCTGAAGACACTCTAGCTGCTCCCTTCTTGAAAGACGGTCTGATTTTCTCATGGCCGTGCTCCTTATTTTCTATTCCTTCACCGGCTGCTGGAGGTGACCCATTTCCAATGAAATGGGGCTCACTGATGACACAGGTCAGAGATGGAGGGATAATGTGAACATAATCTGCTGTCTCTAATAGCGCTCACACTTCTTCCCTCTGAGCACAGGCTTTCTACTTCACCACAGAAGAAAACGAGAAAGTGATAATATCCAACTTCAAAACATGACTTCTATACAGTTTTGCTCTTATCAATAAGAAAAGAAATAGCTTTGTCATTGCAGTTGCAGAAATTCCATCTAATTTCCAAAGATCTGCATTATGATAAATGCCAAAATATGTGGCTGCCTTGCTATGAAATTCCAAGGAAATGTCACTTTTTGCTAATTGTCCCATGACTGCTCTATTTATTCAGGAGTGAATTAAGAAATAAAAGATCTATTTTTCTTCTCTCTGCATTTCAGAGAAGAGTATCTGTTGTATAAAAATTGTAAATGCTTTGGAACTCATGTTTCTTTCCTGAGTTTCCCATTTCCTCTTTTAAACGTTTTTTAAAGTTCCAGTATATTTCTACAAATCTTGTGCCTGTTTTACTACCTGAAGCCAAAAGAGACTGCAAAACCAAGCAAACACTACCTCCACTTTTTATATCAATGGCCTTGGAGAGCAATCACCAAGGGCCTCATGCTCCTCTGTGGGTCAGTCAATCACTATTATCTCTAGATTCTTTGGCGTGGTCCATCATATCTGGTCTAGGCTCCTAGGGCTAAGGGTCCATCCGTTTTGGTCACCTCTGCCCATCTCTGCTGGAGTAACTTTAGGCCCTTCTGTTTCCTCCTGCAATCCTTCTCAGAAAGCTCTAACCATGATCCGAAGTGGTAAGTGAGAAGTCAGTACTGAGGAAACTGAAAAGAGGTAAGGCATTAACAATCTGAAGCACACACACACACGCAGTTCCTGCTCTATGAGAAGAAAAGTCCCATCTCTTCTTAAAGCCAGGTTCATCAGTAGATAAGCACCACTGGAATTATTTCAGGGCTCACTGATTATTTTTGTTTGCTTGAAAGTACAAGATGAAAGTATAAGATGACATGGTCTTCCAAAGATTTCCTAGTAAGAAGTTTATCCATCTTCTATTAAGCTTTCTGTGTTTTAATAGCTATCAGGAATTCTGGTGTTGGAAAAACACTTTTAAAAAAGTGACCAGGGTAATTATTTGTGTGACAGTGTTAGGTGTTCCATCTCCTAATTTGTGTATGAATATCCAGTGTGCTTAAATGTCTTTCACCTTGGGTGAAACTGGCAAAGGGTGGACTTGGGTGACTAAGCAAAGGACAGGGTCATCTTTGTTGTAACTTAAGGTGACATCTCAGGCAAGAGCATGGGAATGAGGTGAGAAGAGGGACTTCAAAAAGTACTCAACTTCAGTTCAGTTCCAATTTGTAGCAATGCAGAGCAGGGTTCTTCTAAGCCATGTTCACCTCATTAGCTCAGAATACGGAAGAGGTGAATGCTACATCTAGTCACAACACACGGGAGAGAGTCACAGAGGTCAGCCTTCTAATTTGCAGTCCTGACAACCTATCTACAACATGGCTGGGTGCCAGAATTTCTCCTGGTTGGAAAGAAAAAGTGCACCAAACAAGTACCAAGAGGGCCTTTCTCTTGTTGCTGTATGTTGAAGAATGAAGAACACCCCATCAGATAAATGAAGAGCTGATAATGCAAAGACACAAAGATTGCACCTTGTTTCTGTTCTGGAAGTTACCCCCAAGAACCCTTTCATTGAGCATTGAAGGGGCTCAGGATGAAACAGCTACAAAGATAATAAGCCGAAAAAGCAAAGGGAACAAAGACCACAAAACCTCTCTATGTTACCAAAGTCTTGTAATACTAAGGTATAAGGACTTGGAAAGTTGATTGTATTAATGCAATCCTCTGCCAGTTAACTAAAGCTCTCTCCTTTCTGTATCCAATATTTTAAGCTTTAGAAAATCAACAAGTGTAATATTTTGCAATAGTTTTAATCAACTAAGATGGCAGTTTATCTTAGTGAGGTTAGTTGTGTTATTTATTTATTTATTCATTGTCTTCTTGTTTCTACTTCTTTTATACTGAAAAAGCATTTGAGGTGGATTCATTAGTTGTAAAGGCATTTAAACTTTTAAATAAGACACAAAAAATTCTAAGTGGCACTTGAGACACCCCCTTGAGAGAAACCTCTCATCTCTTGGGTTTGTAGATATCACATATATTCATAAATCAAATCCTGTGACTACTTAAGTGAGGCCAAAATACTAAAAAAGCACCCTGTATTCCATTAGAAAAAAATGCAATTAGTTTGCTTGGTTATGTTTTTAAAATAGCTTGACATTTTACATAATTGATGAATATGTAATTTTTTAATCAGTAATGGACAGTTCCCATGGAGGTATCATTATTAGTCTTTTAATTTACAATTTCAGAGAGTTTTATGAAAGTGAAGATTAAAGCTAAGAAGCGGAGAAAAACTACTGCAGGATAGCATTATCCTATTTAACACCCATAATATTTAACAGTAACCACAATTAAGCTTCACAAATTAAGTCATTGTATTGAATTCCTATTGGATGAGTTATAGGTAGAGAATTTATGTGTAGTGATTTTTTTCCCCATACTAAATTTCCCATACAGAGTTATGTAACCAAGTGAACATCAGAGCAACATATTGTACTATAAAGGGTTAAATGATACTGTAGCTTATGTCTTTATTTCTCGCCTCTTTTCTCCAATGATAATAGAGATCTCAGTTACCATGCATAAACACTTAAATTCCCTTACTGAGAACATTTCTGATACTGTTGGTGTAAGAGAGAAAGTAATTTATTTAAAGATTGCTTTGTTTTTCTACAGTTTTTGGTAATATCTAGATTATGTGGTTGGTCAGTTTGTCCTTATGAGCTAAGAAAAAAAGACTAGCTGCCATGTTCAATCCAAATGACTTGTTATAGGAATATTTATAAGGACATCAATATTCATTGTATCTTACAATCATGCTCCAAGCGAAATAAAAATAAAAGTTAAACGGCCACAAATATTACAGTATCATAGGTTAAGAACTAAACAATATGTACAAATTCATTGACAACATCTGTGCGAGTGTTGTGGACAAAACATTTAAAAAGAAATCTACATAAAACAAAGTTGATAAATTTATCAAATGTTGATAAATTTTCAGAGACGGCATAAAAGTACACAAAACATGGAAGAGAGAAAGAATTTTAAAAAAACAACCACTAAGCCAGTACATATAGTACAAGTTTACATTTATATTACAGAACGATGGGAACCAGAGACAAAAACGATTTGATAACAAACAGCAAAGAAAGTTGCACCAATCACAGGGAAGAAGGAATCTCCTTTTTAGATGAAAACACAGACGGCCACAGCTTATCCCAACCCCTACCCATCCACACATAGAAAAATAAAAGCAGATGCAAAAGTCGTTACAGCAACACACGACAGACAGAGGTGGAAAGCGTTTGGCATGTCGCATCACAGGAAGTCAATCACGATTGGCTAACGATGATGGTACCTGGCTCTGGTGCAGGTCACTGGCTTGCCTGAGAGGAGTAACAGATGGAGGGGGCACACCTGATGTGGACGCCGACCGCCCTAGTTTGCAGCTTACTTTCGGTTCTGTGAACAAGGAGGAAAGACAAAGCATTAGCTGAGCAAAGTCTGCAGTGATGAACCGGCTCTCAGACTTTCTTTTTGGTTTTGCAGCAGGTTCTTTCAATGCACTGAATTCTTCTGATGTATGCTAATCATTGGCAAGTGATGAAACAATTTCATAACAACAGATTAAAACGAAATTTGTTCATGAGGATCAGCTCCTGGGAATAAAGAACAAATCACTTAAGGTCAAGGCTTTGTTCCCTGTCCACTTTATCCTATTTACAATGAGTTTCTACAGAGTGATTAGGCTGGGAAGATCCCCTGGAGAAGGGAACAGAACCCACTCCAGTTTTCTTGCATGGAGAATTCCATGGACAGAGAAACCTGGGGGGCTACAGTCCATGGGGCTGCAAAGAATTGAACACGACTAAGCGACCGACACAACATCCCATTGGTTAAAAAGCCAATTTTTGGTGCTTCATTTTCAGCTTTGGTCCATGGTTCTCCTATGTCCTAAAATGTCTTTCTACCTTCTCCAAATTTTTCTTCTATCGTGCCCTCTTTTCATTTTATCTTTTCTTCTTTCTCTTATTCTTTCCTTCTTTTTCTATTTTCTAGCTTTCTGATTTTCAAGTTGTCTTGTGCTGGCTATTTTCACGATATACTGTTTTCAACGTATCATTTCCCTAATTTAAATTCATTTGCTTTTAAGTTTATAGATACTTCTGAGACCTTTGCAATCTTTCATAATAATATTATTTTTCAAAATTAAAAAGCCTTCTCCTAACTCTTCCTTTATTTAAGGAACCTAGATTGGCCACCCAGGTCATTGTCAGGATACTCTGGAGATTAGAATTTGGGGGATGGAAAGAGTTCCCTTCATCCAAGAAGTGCAGAATGTATGGTCTACTGAGGACACTAATTTTCAGACATATTTGAGGGTATTGTGCAGGTGATTCTAGTACCTACATACACACTCTAAAAATATGAGTGTTCAAATCTAAGTGTACCACACGTTGACATAATCTAACTTATAAATGAACATAACTTCCCAGGAGGCATAAGTCCTTGCATGTCTTAAAGAATCATCTTTTATCTTATAAAATAAAGGTAAAGGTAAGCATCTATTGGAATCCTGGTTGACATGTTTTTATAATGAGCCAATATTTCCATATATCCCTTTATGGCATTAACACATTTAGGTACATGAAGAAAATTAGACATTTTTTTTTTCCTTGAAAAGGATAGCAAATAATATTTTTTACTATGAGGTTCCTTTAAAGTGTATGTGGAAGAGATTATCCGATGAGTGACACAAGCCCATGCCTTTCATATTACCCGGCGTACGTACGGATTAACTTCCCCTGCTAGGTTTCCCGTCAGACTCCGACTTAATCAGCATCTTTCAAGCATAGATGCTGATATCTCTAATACACAGACTGAGACTTACCAAAATCCAAGCAAACTCCCAATTTCATCATGACCCAGAAAGGCCTTGCCTGACCCTCATTGGACAGTGGTCCGGATCATGTCTTGGTTCATCCACCACCCCTTTAGGGACTGCAATTTAGCCATAAACCAGTCATACAGGGTGGCTTCCCTTACAGGCCAGACATTCTGTGGCTTTAAAGTCCATTCCCAACATGGCTCACATGGGTTATGACATCACCTGCAGTGGCAGTGACAGGCTGAGATGACTACTTATAGATTCATTATGTACACATGCATATGCAGACAATAAACACATTTCTGTGTTTACACACACACACACACACACATACATACTCCATTGTTGCTTAATGGTATCATGTCATAGGGACAATTTTGTTTATTGTGAGTTTTTGGTTTATTTTTAGCATACTCATTTCACTCTTGTTTTCCATTTCACCTGGTCCTTCACTTAAATGCATTTGCAATCTTTTATGTTGTTTGTGAGACCAGGTTGGTGAAATAAACCATTATGATCTTGGACCCAAAGGTTTTTTTTTTTGGCCAAAAGAATGTTCTGAAAAAGTCTTGAAAATCCTAGAAAAGATACTGTTTTTATAACTGAGTCTCTTAGAGATTCTTGCCTGGAAAATCCCATGGGTGGAGGAGCCTGGTAGGCTACAGTCCATGAGGTTGCGAAGAGTCGAACACAACTGAGCGACTTCACTTTCACTTTTCACTTTCATGCATTGGAGAAGGAAATGGCAACCCCCTCCAGTGTTCTTGCCTGGAGAATCCCAGGGACAGGGGAGTCTGGTGGGCTGCTGTCTATGTGGTCGCACAGAGTCGGACACGACTAAAGTGCCTTAGCAGCAGCAGTAGAGCTGATATCGAAGTTAAATTGTCCAGTTCACTCACCTTTGGAAATACACTGTGCTTTAAGTCTTAAACAGTGGGGCTTAGGATCTATAGTACTGAAAACAATGTTTTCATCCTGAACTTTCTTAATATAAAAAATTGCCAAGGCTTTAGAGGACCACAAACAATGGAGATATGCCTCAAAACAGATCTAAAATGCAGCTTTCCTCCCCTTAAAAAAAAACTCATTTCATTAAGAGAGTCATTATAAGCTAGAAATTACTTATTCTTTGTACAAAAAAAAGTTGATGTTATTTGTGCAATTTTAGTGAAGGTTAAATATAAAAAAAAAAAACAAGAAAGAATAAGGAGGGGGAGATACACAGGGACAGAAAGAATGAAAGAGGACAATGGAAAAAAGGAAGAAGGAAGGAAAGTGAGGGTGAGAAAGTGGGAGGGATGGAGGAAGGAAGGAGAAAGGAGACAGTAACTTTAACTCCTTAAAATAAACTATCATCAAGATATTATTCTGTGATGTTTCCAGGCCAGTAATTCATCATCATCTTATGATTTTATTAAGGAAGTGCCAACTGGACTTTATTACTTAAGAAGAAAGAACTACTATCTTTCTTTTTATTCTTACTGGATACAATCTTTCATTGCATTTTTAAAGGATGGTAATCTCGCCATCATTTTCCATCTTCCCTTTAGGGTGAATTTAATTTCTGTTCAGGATTATGTTCCTTGGTGTTGTTACAGGAGAATCCCCAAGGCATCCACAGCTTCGAGTATGAGCACTGAGGTTTTCTTTGCTTTCAGAAAGAAAAGACAAATGACTGTTCTCAATCTGGATCTACACAGCAATAAGAGATTAGTGCATTTTCACTAAAGAAAACACTTTCATCTAGCGTCAAAGAAATAAGATCAGTCAAATTCTGGGGAGACATATTTTTTCTCCATCTTGTTTTATTTTTTCAGTACACAATATGGTTTTCCCTGGTCAATCACATTGCTGAAAGTTTCTAATCAATGAATTTGTGCTACATGGAGGTCACAGAAAGGCCTTTTATTTAATACTCCAAGATATACTGATTGCAAACTCTACTTTCATTTCTGGGGAAGGCATTTTGTTTTTTAAATAACACATTTGCTATTTGAGATAAACTGATGCTTGAGTAATAAAGGCACAGTTTTGCCAGGACTATGCTAAAACCTTCACAGATTTCAAATGTTTTGTTTTCAAGCTTCCATCACACATCATAGCAAATGTATCTGATGCCCTCATATCCTACATTAAATGTAAATTTTATTATATAAAATTGGAATACATTTTTATAATTTTGCTTTGAAATTACTGGACTGTGAATAATCCAATTAATTCATGATTGGCTATGATTTCTAGACAGTAATCATGCACGCTCAGGAATCCTTATAGAATTAGACAATCTAATCTGGAATTTATTTTCAGGTGTAATGAAACTGTTTTAATGTTAAACTTAACAATTAATTAAATTGACCTACATTTTGTATTGATTAGTTACATTTTGTATTGATTTAGTTAGATACTCATTCATGTTAATGTGGAAGTTTCATTTGGAATTTTGGTGCTACTATTTTTTTTAAGTATCAAATATTTGCAGCCATGAAGTCAAAAGAGACTTGCTTTTTGAAACGAAAGCTATGGCAAACTTAACATATTAAAAAGCAGAGACATCACTTTGATGACAAAGGTCTGTATAGTCAAAGCTATGGTTTTTCCAGTACTCATGTATGGATGTGAAAGTTGGACCATAAAGAAGGCTGAGCACTGAAGAGTTGATGCTTTTGAACTATGGTGCTGGAGAAGACTCTTGAGAGTCCCTTGGACAGGAAGGAGATCAAACCAGCCAATCCTAAGGGAAATCAACCATGAATATTCATTGGAAGTGTTGATGCTGAAGCTGAAACTCCAATACTTTGGCCACCTGATGCAAAGAGCCAACTCATTGGAAAAGACTCTGATTCTGGGAAAGACTGAAGGCAAAAGAAGTGGGTGGCAGAGGATGAGATGTTAGATAGTATTACCGATTCAATGGATGTGAATTTGAGTAAACTCTGGGAGATAGTGAAGGACAGAGGAGCCTGGCATGCTGCAGTCCATGGAGTCACAAAGGGTCAGACATGACTTAGTGACTGAACAACAGCATTTGTATAGATCCATGAGAACCCATCAGCCCACAGACCCAGGCACTGTCACTATGATGCTGAAAGATGAAACAAATCTGATCAATTATGTGATCACTTTGTGACAGTGGAGAAAGAAAATCAAATGCAAAACTCCATCCTGGGAGTAGACATACTTCTTTCTCTTCATCTCCATTAGGGGCATTCCTCTAAGCAAGCATTCGTATGGTACTGAATGAATCCTAGCATCCTTTAGTTATGGACGAAATTCTAGTGTTATCTGAAGGGTCAGATAGTAAAACTATTGATGCTGGAGTAATTGGTGATTCTCCTTGGGAATACTGGAATTCTGGTAAAGATCTAAAACCCAGATAAAAGTGAGGTGGCAACCTGATGGATAAAATATATAATCCAATGTCAAAGGTAGAAAATTAAAGAATCCATTGCATACAAGAGAAAGAGAATCCCATGCACTTGCGGTTAGGAGTACCGGTTGTATTCCTTCTGAGTATCTGAGGGCTGGGCTTTCCCTTGCTTCCACTTTCTTATGCTGCTGCTGCTGCTAAGTCACTTCAGTCGTGTCCGACTCTGTGTGACCCCATAGACGTCAGCCCACCAGGCTCCCCCGTCCCTGGGATTCTCCAGGCAAGAACACTGGAGTGGGTTGCCATTTCCTTCTCCAGTGCATGGAAGTGAAAAGTGAAAGTGAAGTCGCTCAGTCATGTCCGACTCTTAGTGACCCCATGGACTGCAGCCTACCAGGCTCCTCTGCCCATGGGATTTTCCAGGCAAGAGTACTGGAATGGGTTGCCATCGCCTTCTCCGACTTTCTTATGCAGAGAGAATTTAAATCACACTGCTCATACGCAGGGATGCCCCCAGTGCTGTAACGCATGGTTAGTTTCTTACACGGCAACATGGCATACTGTAGCATTAACAGCTTTTTAAATTTGAGAGCCTCTTTTATTAAAACACATGATTTCTGAAATGCCCTTAAGATCTTCATCACCTTAGCTGAATATGAAAGTGTGCTTTAAAAAAAAGATACTTGATTCCACATAAAAGAGAATTAAAGTATATGTTTATAAAGGAACATATTTTATCTATTTAACAAGTAATATATGCTAATTAAGTATCTTAAAAATTATTACATAAAAATTCATCTGCCAAGAAATAGAGGGAAAGGCATTTGATATACAGGATCAACTATTACCATGGGAATAAAAATTTAACTTCATGTTATGATGTCAAAAATAGAATAAACAAACAAAAAACAGAAAACTCTTTCATCCTCTGATATTAGGAATGAATGCATGGCATAAATAACTTCATGTATTTATATAATATGTGATATAGGACTTCTAAATAACAAAAAGAAAGAAATTCCAGGCTTAAATTTTTGTGTATCACTCACCTTATTAATGTAAATGACAATCAACATTGGACATCATACTAGTGATTCTTCTTTATACAACTGATTTTGTGGTTTAAAGAACAGCAAATATCCTGTGACAAAGGGTGACCAGATACTAAAGTTGTGTGTGGTCTTGTAGCATGTTTTACTATAAATACAATGCTCTTTATACATATAAATGCAGTGTTCTTATATTTGTATATATAAATGCAATGTTATTTTCATATATAAATATGATGTTCTTACGATTCCACCTTAAATACACTGTCTGTTATAGACATAAACTAAATAATATGTGTCTTAGGACATGGGGTGACTTGGGAAATTGGGATTGGCATATACACACTACTGTGTGTAAACTAGTAAGCTAGTGAGAACCTGCTATAAAACACAGGGAACTCAGCTTGGTGCCCTGTGATGACCTAGATGGGCGGGATAGGGGGCTGATGGTAGGGAGGAACAAGAGGGAGGGGATATATGTGGACAAATAGCTAATTCACTTCATTGTACACTAGAAGCTAACTCAACATTACCTCTACCCCAATTAAAAAAAAAAAAAAAGATGACTGTAAGACTCTACATTGACATCCCCGTGGCAGGGACTTCAACCTGATCTCCAGCAATGGCTATGCTTATTCAGTCCACAGCAGAACTTCTGAAGGCCTCTAACACCCTTTGAGGAGGTGCACGGCATAAGGTAAACACTGCTTTCATAAAAATACTAAGACATTATTTGGTCTTCTCTACTGTGTTGACAAACACACTCAAAGTACAAAAACAAGGTTGGATAAGTCTGCTGACACAGTAGAACAGTAAACAATAGCACCAAATTGTACTAGTAATTATGCATTTTTTCCACTGCCACACACACTTTCGTATTTGGCAGACATCTTCTCAAAAAAAATGAATGAAGTTAGCTTATTGCTTTAAGGAAGACAACTAGCAGTATGTGTTGACAATGATGTATTTGAGCTTTCAGGCAAAAAGTAAACTTTTCAAACACTTTTATTTCTCACTCTGAGCTTGACAGAACCCTTAAACTTAAAGACTTTTCTTAGGAGATCAGTGGCTATATTAATGAAAGTGTTGCTTTTGATTTTTTATAACAAAATGTGTCAACCTAGGGAAGATTTGCATGATACATTTTCTAAAAGCCCTATGTTATAAATCACTCACCAATAAAAATACACTTAAATCTAAGATAGACCAAGGTATTTTAATGTAACAAAGCATAATGAGTTTATTGATATGTAGCTAACCTTAACCAAACTGTTGTTTGTTGAATTTGGGGAAAGCATTAAAGAAGAATAGCCACAATTATATGAAAATGCTATTAAAATATCCCTCCTCTTTCACATATATTTAAGTCTAGATTTCCTTGATACCTTTTAACCAAAGCAACATATCACAACAGACCGAATCCAATATAGATGAAATCATATGTTCTACTGAAACAGACATCAAAGAGATTTGTGAAAATGTAAAAAATGTCAATCTTCTAAGCATCTGTTACAATTTTGGAAAACAGTGTCATCTTTCATGAGAAAAAAATTTTATGTTAATGTGTAATGGGTTTGGAGAAGGCAATGGCACCCCACTCCAGTACTCTTGCCTGAAAAATCCCGTGGATGGAGGAGCCTGGTGGGCTACAGTCCATGGGGTCACTGAGAGTCGGACACAACTGAGCGACTTCACTTTCACTTTTCACTTCCATGCACTGGAGAAAGAAATGGCAACCCACTCCAGTGTTCTTTCCTGGAGAATCCCAGAGACAGGGGAGCCTGGTGGGCTGCTGTCTATGGGGTTGCACAAAGTTGGACACGACTGAAGCGACTTAGCAGTAATGGGTTTACTATTTGAATGAACAGATAATTTTTAATTCTCAGTTTTAATTTCTAGCATGAGAAATAGTAGACCTAACCCAGATAAAGGAAAGCTCTTTGGGGTTCTCAATAACTTTGAAGAACATAAAGGGTTCCTAGAATGAAGACTTTAAGCACTGTTGTTTCCTATGGACTCTGAACCCAAAGAGTTCTTTTAAAAGGGTCATTTTTTTATCCAATTAATCATCCATTTGAGTATTTGAAAAACAAAAATTTGAAACAGTGGAAAACATCATGTTGAAGTACAAGAAATACGGGAAAACCTTTGAAAACTCCAGAGGATTTGGGAACCACTAGTTGTAAAATGCTGCCCTAGAAAAATCTCAACAGCAATGTCTAAGAAATGCTATTACCGTCCTGTGAGACCTGAGGGAAGCCATCTAAATTCTCAGGGTGCTTTTTCATCACTTATAATAAGAAGCACTTGCCAAGGTTCACTGATTCTTGGATGTTCATAAATTAAATCTGTTGGAATCATTGAAATGACCTCAAAAATACTCTTGATTGATGGTGAGTTAGTTTACTAAAGTTACTTCTTTTACTCCTCCTTTTGGTTTGCTTTTCATGCTTTATTACTTATTTATTTAGGTAGTTATTGTCAAACAAAGTTTAATAACACCTATACATGGAGAGATCCAGAAGAACTGAAAAACTTCTGTGCTTAATTTCTGTATCAGTGTTGGTAGGATTATGCATAACTCAAGTATGCTATGTGCAAACATTTGTGAAATTGTTGGTGAAAGCTTTGGCAGTAAATGGTTAAACATTAAAAAAAATAAGTATTTAAAAATAAAATTGAGGAGGTATGAAGGTCATCTGTCATTTTCACCTATCTAGAATCCACTTATTCTTTCTTCTGGAATAGTATGAATTCCCTTTGGAGAACACAACCATCAGTAATCTCAAGTTTCATGGTTCCCTATTATGGGCTGACCCCAACTTCAGCTCCAGAAGTGGCCACGTGATTCTGCCCTGTCCAATCAATCGTTCTATCCCCTTGCTGCACTGACTGGCTCAGGATTTAATATGTGACCCAAGGCAGCCAATGAGAGTTGCCTTCATACTTCTGCTGGAGCTCGTGGAAAGATGTATTACCAGTGATGCGAAGTTCTCATCACTGACTAGCTGAATGACTACAGACAATTTGCTTGACACCGCTAAGCTTCCATTTGTTCACAGGTAAAATGGGAGAGATAAAAGTAGCTGCTTCAGAACATTATTTTAGGAATTAAGTAGTATAATAAGTGTGGATTTCACCATAGTGGCCAACATGTCATAAAGTCTCAATAAATGTTAGCTGTTTTTATTTTATTGTTTAAAGCACATATGATCTTTCAGTTCCTCTGCTTGTAATATAAAGAAGTCTAAACTGCTTCCTCTCAATGGTACACATGGCTCAGCTTACATAGCCAGCCTCACCTGCAACCTTGCACCTGTCACATTGCGTTAAATTCTCCTAAAGGCCCATGTGTTCCCTTACTCTTGAATTTTAATCATGCTGCTCACTCTGCTGGCACACTTGTTCCTGCCCCCTCCTTCCATCTCCTTCTCTACTAAACTGAACGCTTTGTGAGGACGGGAGCCATGCCCATCTCATTCTCCACCTGAGCAACAGGAAAACTAATCCCTGATAAGGACTCATGCAGTATTTATTGAATGAAGCATTAAACCACATTTTAAAGAATGAAGTCAGTGTAAAAAGTGACTTCTTCGTGTATCTCTCCAAGTTCTGAGAAAACGTGTTCTTCCATTGCTTCATCTCTCCCGAGACTCTAACAAAAGAGGCAAAAAATTGTATTGGCCAGATTATCAGATCAGGGCAGATCAGGTCAGTCGCTCAGTCGTGTCCAACTCTTTGCGACCCCATGAATCGCAGCACGCCAGGCCTCCCTGTCCATCACCACCTCCCGGAGTTCACTGAGACTCACGCCCATCGAGTCAGTGATGCCATCCAGCCATCTCATCCTCTGTCGTCCCCTTCTCCTCCTGCCCCCAATCCCTCCCAGCATCAGAGTCTTTTCCAATGAGTCAACTCTTCGCATGAGGTGGCCAAAGTACTGGAGTTTCAGCTTTAGCATCATTCCTTCCAAAGAACACCCAGGGCTGATCTCCTTCAGAATGGACTGGTTGGATCTCCTTGCAGTCCAAGGGACTCTCAAGAGTCTTCTCCAACACCACAGTTCAAAAGCATCAATTCTTCAGCACTCAGCCTTCTTCACAGTCCAACTCTCACATCCATACATGACCACAGGAAAAACCATAGCCTTGACTAGACGGACCTTTGTTGGCAAAGTAATGTCTCTGCTTTTCAATATGCTATCTAGGTTGGTCATAACTTTCCTTCCAAGGAGTAAGCATCTTTTAATTTCATGGCTGCAGTCACCATCTGCACTGATTTTGGAGCCCAGAAAAATAAAGTCTGACACTGTTTCCACTGTTTCCCCATCTATTTCCCATGAAGTGGTGGGACCGGATGCCATGATCTTCGTTTTCTGAATGTTGAGCTTTAAGCCAACTTTTCACTCTCTACTTCCACTTTCATCAAGAGGCTTTTTTAGTTCCTCTTCACTTTCTGCCATAAGGGTGGTGTCATCTGCATATCTGAGGTGATTGATATTTCTCCCAGCAATCTTGATTCCAGCTTGTGTTTCTTCCAGTCCAGCATTTCTCATGATGTACTCTGCATGTAAGTTAAATAAACACGGTGACAATATACAGCCTTGACGTACTCCTTTTCCTATTTGGAACCAGTCTGTTGTTCCATGTCCAGTTCTAACTGTTGCTTCCTGACTTGCATACAGGTTTCTCAAGAATCAGCTCAGGTAGTCTGGTATTCCCATCTCTTTCAGAATTCTCCACAGCTTATTGTGATCCACACAGTCAAAGACTTTGGCATAGTCAATAAAGCAGAAATAGATGGTTTTTTGGAACTCTCTTGCTTTTTCCATGATCCAGCGGATGTTGGCAATTTGATTTCTGGTTCCTCTGCCTTTTCTAAAACCAGCTTGAACATCTGGAAGTTCATGGTTCACATATTGCTGAAGCCTGGCTTGGAGAATTTTGAGCATTACTTTACTAGTGTGTGAGATGAGTGCAATTGTGCAGTAGTTTGAGCATTCTTTGGCATTGCTTTCTTGGGGATTGTAATGAAGACTGACCTTTTCCAGTCCTGTGGCCACGACTGAGTTTTCCAAATTTGCTGCCATATTGAGTGCAGCACTTTCACAGCGTTATCTTTCAGGATTTGGAATAGCTCAACTGGAATTCTATCACTTCCACTAGCTTTGTTCATAGTGATGCTTTCTAAGGCCCACTTGACTTCACATTCCAGGATGTCTGGCTCTAGGTGAGTGATCACACCATCGTGATTATCTTGGTCATGAAGATCTTTTTTGTACAGTTCTGTGTATTCTTGCCATATCTTCTTAATATCTTCTGCTTCTGTTAGGTCCATTCCAGATTATAGTTGAATTTAACTTGAAAAAAAAAACAAAAAACCTCATGATGGGGAAAACTGCAATGCCTGACTTGGACAGGAGATGGCAGTGCAAATGCAGTTTGCTACGTATTCTGGTGTGACTACAAGCTCCCAGAACTAGTTTCTGTACACTCCCAGCATAAGTCAGACAGAACCTTCTTTTCTGTCGTGTCTCTTATGGCTTTTCACAGATGCAGAAAGAACATGCTTTGTGAAAACTAGTTTAGTGGTGTGCTGTACCCACAGCGCTTTTTCAAAGAAAGCCAACTGTCAACCAGGAGCGATGTCAGAGCCACTTCTCCCCCGAAGGGGGCACAGGGTGGGGCAGGTTCCCTGCAGTGAAAGACCGGAGGAGCTGGCGCTGCAGTCAGAACTCAAGCATAGTGTCATCATGATGCTTAAACAGGGTTAACCTGCTGAGAGGCGAGTAAGGTGAAGGTACCTTCTGCATTCTCTGAATTATGCCGGATAAATGATTTTTGCCCCCAAGAGAATCAAACAGAGAGTAGGTAGAAATTCAGAATTTCTCTAACGAGAGTGAACTACTATCAAACTGGATTTTTTCTAGCAGCTCCCAGGGTATCTGTATGATATGCAATGTCATGGTCTATGCATGGCGTTTATTAGAAATCAGGTTTAAGGAACTTTATGTGTATATATGTGTGTGTAGTCACATGGTTATGTACAGAATATGATAATAAGCTGCTGCTGCTAAGTCGCTTCAGTCGTGTCCGACTCTGTGCGACCCCATAGACGGCAGCCAACCAGGCTTCCCCGTCCCTGGGATTCTCCAGGCAAGAACACTGGAGTGGGTTGCCATTTCCTTCTCCAATGCATGGAAGTGAAAAGTGAAAGTGAAGTCGCTCAGTCGTGTCTGACTCTAGCGACCCCATGGACTGCAGCCTACCAGGCTCCTCCGTCCATGGGATTTTCTAGGCAAAAGTACTGGAGTGGGGTGCCATTGCCTTCTCCTGACTGCAAATCAGACCACATAAAACTCAAGTTTAAAATCTATAAGTAGCTATAGATACACACACACACACACACACACACACACATACACCAGTTAATATCATCAAATTGCTTGACTCCAGAACTGTTCCCATAGCTTTAACAAGTCATCTTGCTAGGAAATAAATGAGAAAAAGAATTAAGTACTTTAGGGAAATCCTTACAAACCACTGAAAAACAAAGTCCAGGGTCCTTTCTGAATCTGGGACAGTGATGCCCTCTCGTAAAAACTCAAGCACCATCATAGACTAGCATAGGCTCCTTGAAGGCAGAGGTCACTTGTCACCACCTTATAGGGTGCTGTTCAAAAACAGGTATTCTCACAAGCCTGCTGGATGAGTAAATGGCTGAACCAAAGAAAGACAAGGACAGATCATGTTGCTATTTTATTAGCAAAAAAACCATACATGTGACACAGTTGCTCAGGTGCTTGAGAGTTAATGTTTAGATATAGCAAAACAAACAGTTATGAACAACTCTGAGTTAGTCACAAGAACAGAGAAATTTCACGGACTAGAGAGAAGAGAAAACACTTCTTTGAATAGATAAGGCAGGTTTTTGGGGGGCAGCATATTTATCTGCATAATTCGGTTCCCCTTGGTTTAGGATGAAAATACATTAGCTGACTTTGTAAACCTGATCCCTGAGTTTATAATCCCAGGAGTTTAAAATCCATAAACGGCTTCCTGGCACTTTTAGGTAAGACTTGAATCACTGACGTGGTCACCTCAGCCTCACACTGTCAGGCAGCCGCCTTTTGCCACTCTCTCACACATGCCCCCAAGTTCCAGAGTTGTTACACCTCCTGGGTCCTCTCCCTGGATTAGTTTTTCTCCTAAATCACATGAGATCTTAGCTCCCAAGGGACCAGGAGGCCCTGTGACTTCAGAGGGAGTGTGGTGTCATTTTCCTTGGTGAATTTTGTCACAGATTGTAATTACATTTTTAACTTTTGTGATTAATAGCAGTCTCCCTCACCGGCTCACGCTCAGTGCCTGGGACCTTTATATTGGAAAAATAGAAGAATAAATGAATGCATAGATAAACAAATGAATTTATGAACATGGAGGTGAAAATGTGGAAACAACCTAATTCAGTCATGGGAAGGGAGCTGTACTATTGTTCAGAAACTTGAAATCCCATTCTTGATTTGAACCCACTACTGATCGATGGGTCTGGGCTGTTTAATTGATTTCTCCTGAGCTACAGTTTGGTCACCTAAATAACTTGGATCATAACACTAATCTGCAGATGTATGGGTTTTTGTGAAGATCAGATGAAATAGCACTTATTTTAGAAGTTAACACATGGTGTATAAATAAAAACACTATTTTAAATGTGTGTTAATCATTCAGTTGCAATCAATGCAAAGAAATAGAGGAAAACAACAGAATGGGAAAGACTAGAGTTCTCTGCAAGAAAATTAGAGATACCAAGGGAACATTTCATGCAAAGATGGGCTCGAAAAGGACAGAAATGGTATGGACCTAACAGAAGCAGAGGATATTAAGAAGAGGTGGCAAGAATACACAGAAAAACTGTACAAAAAAGATCTTCATGACCCAGATAATCATGATGGTGTGATCACTCACCTAGAGCCAGACATGCTGGAATGTGAAGTCAAGTGGGCCTTAAAAAGCATCACTACGAACAAAGCTAGTGGAGGTGATGGAATTCCAGTTGAGCTATTCCAAATCCTGAAAGATAACGCTGTGAAAGTGCTGCACTCAATATGGCAGCAAATTTGGAAAACTCAGTCGTGGCCACAGGACTGGAAAAGGTCAGTCTTCATTACAATCCCCAAGAAAGCAATGCCAAAGAATGCTCAAACTACTGCACAATTGCATTCATCTCACACACTAGTAAAGTAATGCTTAAAATTCTCCAAGCCAGGCTTCAGCAATATGTGAACCATGAACTTCCAGATGTTCAAGCTGGTTTTAGAAAAGGCAGAGGAACCAGAGATCAAATTGCCAACATCTGCTGGATCATGGAAAAAGCAAGAGAGTTCCAGAAAACCATCTGTTTCTGCTTTATTGACTATGCCAAAGTCTTTGACTGTGTGGATCACAATAAACTGTGGAAGATTCTGAAAGAGATGGGAATACCAGACTACCTGAGCTGACTCTTGAAAAACCTGAATGCAGGTCAGGAAAGCAACAGTTAGAACTGGACATGGAACAACAGACTGGTTCCAAATAGGAAAAGGAATATGTCAAGGCTGTATATTGTCACCCTGCTTATTTAACTTATATGCAGAGTACATCATGCAAAACGCTGGATTGGAGGAAGTACAAGCTGGAATCAAGATTGCCATGAAAAATATCAATCACCTCAGATATGCAGATGACACCATCCTTATGGCAGAAAGTGAAGAAGAACTAAAGAACCTCTTGAAGAAAGTGAAAGAGGAGAGTTCAAAAGTTGGCTTAAAGTTCAACATTCAGAAAACTAAGATCATGGCATCTGGTCCCATCACTTCATGGGAAATAGATGGGGAAACAGTGAAAACAGTGGCTGACTTTATTTTTCTGGGCTCCAAAACCACTGCAGATGGTGATTGCAAGCCATGAAATGAAAAGACACTTACTCCTTGGAAGGAAAGTTATGACCAGCCTAGACAGCATATTAAAAAGCAGAGACATTACTTTGCCAACAAAGGTCCGTCTAGTTAAGGCTATGGTTTCTCCACTGGTCACGTATGGATGTGAGAGTTGGACTGTGAAGAAAGCTGAGTGCGGAAGAATTGATGCTTTTGAACTGTGGTGTTGGAGAAGACTCTTGAGAGTCCCTTGGACTGCAAGGAGATCCAACCAGTCCATCCTAAAGGTAATCAGTCCTGGGTGTTCAGTGGAAGGACTGATGTTGAAGCTGAAACTCCAGTACTTTGGCCACCTGATGCAAAGAGCTGACTCATTTGCAAAGACCCTGATGTTGGGAAAGATTGAGGGCAGGAGGAGAAGGGGATGATAGAGGATGAGATGGTTGGATGGCATCACCGACTCGATGGACATGGGTGTGGGTAGATTCCGGGAGTTGGTGATGGACAGGAAGGCCTGGCATGCTGCAGTTCATGGGGTCGCAAAGAGTCGGACATGACTGAGCAACTGAACTGAACTGAACTGAACTGTGTCTGACTCTTTGTGACCCCATGGACTGTAGCCTGCCAGCCTCCTCTGTCCATGGGATTCTCCAGCAAGAATACTGGAGTGGGTTGCCATTTCCTACTCCAGGGTATCTTCCTGACCCAGGGAACAAACCCGCATCTCCTGCATTACAGGCAGATTTGTAACCGTCTGAGCCACCAGAGAAACCCATTGTTTTAAATGGGTCACAGATAATCAACAAAGGTGATAAATTGAAATTTCATAACTTGGCTAAATGGAATCTGCAATAATCTTAGAGAAAATTTGTAATTACATCTGATTCTGTTTTTCTTTTTTTTTAAGTTTTCCATTTAGCTGTTAACATAAAGAACCTTAAAATCGTTTGGTTTCTTCAAGTCACAAAAGTCTTAATGAAATAATCATTTAAATCCCTAGTTGCTTACATTAATTACAATTTTGAACTTTGTTTCAAGTAGATGCTTCTCTCCTGGTCCATTCTGGTCAGCTCCGGCACACACTGTCATTGTGCCTGACAATGTTCTAACCCCAGTGCCTCCAACTTGATCCTCCCTATGTCTGCCTTCACAAGGGTTGAGGTAGGAGGAAAGAGGGGAGGTGAAGGGATAAGAAAGCCTTCTTCCTGGTGCTAGCATGAGCTGGTGTGCCTCACGCTGTGGTGTAGCAGGGAAGGAAAGAGAGGAGAATGCTCTTCGTGGGGTGCTTTCAAGTGCACCCTGAAAGGCCCACATGGCTGGCCATCTCTCACCTGAGATCTGTTTGCCCAGTGGGCATCCTGTGGATGGGCCTTGAGCCATGTCCTGCAGAGGCCTTGCCACTCTGGCTAGTCACATGACCTAAACAACCTCCATAGGTTTCTCTCCATGGCTTAATCTGGTCCACAGAAAACACAGTTTGCACACATCTTTAACCCATAAGCAGTAGCTGAAGAGTTACTAGCTAGGAAGCTGTCTGCTCTGTGGTCATAGGCTATTCAGCTAACCTCTTATATTTTTTTTTCCCTTAATGGCGTCCCTTCAACAACTGGAAAAAAATAACAAATTTTCCAGGTGGTCCCGTAAACGTCTCTATCCCTTGATTTTTCACTGGGAGAGACAATTTTCTCATCCCTCATCTATAAGGAATGGAGATTCATCTCTCTCTCTCTCCCTCTATGTCTCTGCCTCTCTCTCTCACACATACATACACACACACACAAACACACACTCTAAGTCTCTAACAGCTGATTTCTAGCCTCCCAGCCTCCAGCCCTTTTCCTAGGCTAGAGAAAGGGGTTCAGTTAAGGACACTCACTTCCATAACCTCCTTTGCAAATTCTGCTTCTGTGGTTTAGCTTTTAGCCTTGGAATATGAGCGCAATCACCTTCTAACATTCTGTAATTAGCCCATTAGCACATTCGAACCCCAAAAAGACACATTTGGGTTGTTTACAATGGTTAAGACCAACTTCTCCTGTCCTGGTTGTTTCTCAAAGCTGTATCACCAGTATCAAGAGAAAGACAAATAAAACCATTTCTCTGGTGAACACAAATTCTAGCAGCCAGAAGTCACAGTTTTCCACAGAGAAGTGAAAGTGGGACGACTGGGAATATGACTTATACTCTCCAAAGACTCCACGTGAGAATTCTGGTATGTGTTTACTACTAGAATTCAGTAAGGGAGCGTTAAACTCTGGAGTGTGAAATTAGCCAGCAGAACCTAGCAACCGGATTTGGCCAGTGTTCCCCGAGGAAATAACCCAGCATCCAATTAGAACTGGGAAGGAGAGCAGATGTGGGGAACTGAGCTCTGCTGCCTGAGCTGACAGTACAGAATGGCAGCCTTGAGGGTCATAGATGCTGAAGCCTACAGCCGCCTGTGGCTCATACAGAGCCAAACAGGAAGTGAGTCAATTTCCTGCAGCGAAGCCCAAATCACCATGAGGCCTGAATGCTACCCGACTGGTTTGTGGTTCCTGTTGCATAATAACAATGAAAATAATAGAAATGACAGTTTCTATCTATGCACAAGCCCCAAACGTGATGCAACCTTGACAGTTAAAAATCATGCTTTGAAAGGGCGAGAGACAGCAAGGAGAGGGTGAGATGAATGGAGAGAGTAGCATGTAAGCATATGCACTACCATATGTAAAATAGATAGCCAGTGGGAATCTGCTGTATGACTCAGGGAACTCAAACTGGGGCTCTGTGACAACCTAGAGGGGTGGGAAAAGGTGGGAGGTGGGAGAGAAATTCAAGAAGTAGGGGACATAGGTATACCCATGGTTAATTCATGGTGATGCATAACAGAAATCAAACCAATACTGTAAAGCAATCATCAATCAATTAAAAATAAATAAATATAATTATGAAAAAATGATGCTTTGAAAAGTGGAATGCTAACGCAAAAGGTGGGTGGGTTTTCACTTTCTTTTCTGTGACTTTTGGGTTTTTAAGAAGCATACTGCAATCAAATAATAGTAATTAAATATTTCCATTTGATGGAAAACCAGCAAAAGTGAAACAGACCATGGCGGCTGCAGTCAGTTCATGATTTCACACTGCAACCAAACCCAGCGATTTCAAATGACGCTCACTGAGTCTTGCTCCTGAGTCTATGGGTCAGCTGAGTGGTTATTCTGCTCTGGGCTGGGCTTACTCATGCGTCCGTGGTCAGCTCTGGGTCAGACAAGCATTTCTGCTGTTTCATGCTGTGCTTTCTCACATGCCTGGGAGCTGGCTGGCTGAAGGCTGAAGACTCTTGGCTTTCTTCCATATGTATCCCATTTCCCAGTGGGCTAGTTCAGGCTTGTTTTTATGGTGGAGGTAGGATTGGAAGCATTCATGGCCTCTTGAGGCTGAGGCTCATGACTGACACAAAGTCACCTCCATCTCATTCTATTGGTCAATGCAAGAAACAAGGATACCCCAGATTTAAGGGGTAAGAAATAGACCTTACTAGTTGATAAGGAGTTATTAAAGCACATTGCAAAGAGTGTGCATTCAGGAAGATGAGAACGATTGAGACTGTTATTGCAACTATAAGGCATCAAGCCATAAGAAAATATGGAGAAGAGTATAAAGTTTGGGAATTACACAGCCATATTAAACAGTTTACTACTAATCAGCTTTTAACAATAAATCTTTTTCATCCACCCATCAGTGAGTGAGCTGCACAGAGCACTTTATACCCTTTTATGTGCCTAGGTCTTACTCATCATACTAGTACCAAATTTAATATCACTTTCTCAAGGAAGCCTGTCTGAATTACATTCCCTTTTAGATGAATAAATCATGTGACTGTGCCCAGAAAAGACCCTAGAAAAGACTCTGATTCGAGGAAAGATTGAAGGCAGGAGGAGAAGGGGAGGACAGAGGATAAGATGGTTGGATGACATCACCGATTCAGTGGACATGAGTTTGAGCAAGCTCTGGTAGTCGGTGATGGACAGGAAGCCTGGCATGCTGCAGTCCGTGGGGTCGCAGAGTCGGACACGAATGAGTGCCTGAACTGAACTGAACTGTGCCCAGAATTTCCCCCTTATATCATTTATAAGAATCTGTTAAACTTTACTCTCCATCTTTCCTGTTAGAACATGAGCTCTGGAAAGGGGAGATCAGGTCTACCCCAATTACCCTGCACCCCCAGAACCTAGTCCCTGAATATCACAGAGTAGATGCTGAATACGTGTTTGTTAAATATACACAAAGGGAATGAATGACTGAATTAACAGATGAATGAATGTCAAGTTGAGTATTTATTAAAGAAATGTGTACCTTTGTGTATATCAGTGTTTTCTTGTGATTCCCATGTCCTTACTAATCTGTGTATTTAAATGTCATTCATTGCTACGAAGCAGAAAAGAAACACTATGAGAGTTTAAGATGACTTTCTGATAACTGTGTATAATACAGCAAGTAAATTTTAAAGCCTGTACCTGATACTTTCTCCAGATTTCATAAATTCAGACTCAAGAGAATCCAAAAATGGCCTTTACATTGACTTACAGTCTTTGTCAGAAATGCACAAATAAATGAAAGACAGGATGGTGTGGTCGTGTTCCTTTAGTAGTGGTCCTATAGCCAATTATATTCTGTGTGACTCAAGAAAACCTTATATTTGCAATGAGTTGAGCTTTCCAAAGGAAATACTCAGGTTTTGTCCTAGAAAAAAAGAATTGGAGATCTTTCTAATAAAACTGAATGGGAACACAATAAACCGTGGTCTCTAGCTATTACAAGTCAGATTTGTACCAGACCTGCTTATACATTTCTGAGTTTAATCCTCATAACAACCTACATGATGAGATTCCCTTTATCTTTTCTATAAAGATAAACTGGGGCATAGCAGTGTTACATGTTATTAACACCAAAATATTAATTTAATAACACCACTGTAAAGCATGGCTTACATAAACAAAGCGGGAAAACCACATTGATATATTATGGTTTGCCAGGAATTATTGTCATAAATACTATTCCACTATCCTCAGTTCTGCAGCCCAATGCATGCTTCTCACATGTTTTTCATTCTCTGAACTTGTACACATAAGACTTTCTGGATAGAAATATTTTTCAGTTATGGTTGCCTGGAGGTTTATCAGCAAAGTTACCAGTTATCCCAGGTTATCAAGTAAAGTATGTTTCAGAACTTCAAGAGGAAAGCATCTTTCTTATAAATCAACTAATCATCAATTTTCAAAGACTACACTCTTGGGTTCAATTGTAGTTCCCTTTCTCGAATCCTAGTTTTCAGTTGCTTATATTAAATGGTTCCCATTCTGCCAAATCTTCCCAGATATCCTATATATTATTAGGCCTTTGGCTAAAACACTCACATCTTTTTGATCTTTCCAGTCTTCAAAAACATGATTAGAATATGAAGTAGAGTAGAAAAGGACACTTGATCCTTGGAAGGAAAGCTATGACAAGGCGCATTAAAAGGGCAGAGACATCACTTTGCTGACAAAGGTCCATATAATCAAAGCTATAATTTTTCCATTAGTAACATATGCATGTAAGAATTGGACCATAAATAAGACTGAGCACCAAATAATTGATGCTTTTGAATTGTGATGCTGGAGAAGACTCTTGAAAGTCCCTTGGACTGTAAGGAGATCAAACCATTCAGTCCTAAAGGAAATCAACCCTGAATATTCATTGGAAGGACTTATGCTGAAGCTGAAATTCCAACTCATTGGCCACCTAATGAGAAGAGCTGACTCATTGGATGAGATCCTAATGCTGGGAAAGATTGAAGGCAGGAAGAGAAGGGGACAACAGAGGATGAGATGGTTGGATGGCATCACCAACTCAACAGATATGAGTTTGAGCAAGCTCTGAGAGATGGTGATGGACAGGGAAGTCTGATGTGCTACTTATCTTCTTCATCCCATGTAGAAAGTCCTCATTCTAGATTTCTACTCAATTAATAATAATAATAAATGATTTTTTCAAAAGACCTGATACAATCCTATTTAAAGACTCAATGTCTCTCATTAATCCCTCCATCCTTTTTCTAGCTTGCCCTCATTTTTTGATCTCTGAATCATTTTAAAAGTAGAGACAGTAAGAAAAATAATATGTTCAATTATAATCTAATTAATTTACATTCAATAGTTTTGTGTCAAAAAGAAGCAGAGTAATGTTTTAGAGTGGCAGGGACCATGTTTATGTTTTATATACCCTATAATGTGCGTATGTGCTTGTCCCCCAGAAAACATAACAGAGATGGATACAAGCTTAGAAACTACTTGTTGATGGATTTAATTTTTGAAATCTAAATTGCTGTGAATATAATATATACTGGTATAATTTCTACTTTTGCTCATTGTTTTCATGAGCACTGGCGTCCCAGTTCTCCACTACCCGCAAGACTCTCCCCTCTGCAGAATTTCTGATTTACTAAACAACAGTGACTTGAAAAAAATGCCACAGCAAACAGTAGCACCAGTAATTAGAACTGAGATCTCCTGATACACTCATCTGCTTTACTTCAGCATTTCCTTCATCCCTCAGAAGAGCTGTTAAGAACAACCATTTCAAGTGGCTAAACTACGTTTGTTAAAGCAAATAGTCTGTGACTGGTAGCAGTTTGTGTCTTTGTGTGCATACGTGTGTGTGTGTGTGTGTGTATCTATGTGTGTGTGTCAGTGAGAGAGAGAGAGAGAGAAAGAACCAGAGGCAGAAAGTTGATTGACACAGAGAGGAGGGATTCAAAGTTGGAACTGGTGGAATTTGCATTCCTTTTGAGTGTCAGGTGTGGAGCTGTGTGATTCCTCATTTAGGGAGGAGGGTTATCACCTGCAGTTCTAGTGTAGTGCAGGAGTATTCCTCATCCAGTGGTCCCATGTCAAGGATACAATAATGAAGAAAAAGTGTGAGGAGAAGAGGGATAAAGCGTAAATACTGAGTCACTCTCTTCTGTTTCAAAATAGCAAGTCCAACATGTTCTGTTCACATAGCTATTTACCTAGTCTGGATGAAGGCCATCTCACTGACGGAGGTGATTCTTTAAGGAGTGTCCCATTTGTTTAAAACCCCAAAAGTGAGTGAACTTTATAATTCAAATAGTAAACCTCTCCTTGCTAGTGGAAATATACCCTTTTCTAATATAGAATTGGCACATTTTAGGTCTTTTCTTTTTAGAAAAATTAGAACTACCAATATAACAAACATTTTCCTATTCTTCTTAGTATTCTGGCCTGGAGAATTCCATGGACTATATAGTCTACGGGGTAGCAAAGAGTCGGACATGACTGAGCAACTTTCACTTTTCCTCTCAAAATTGGAATATGAGTAGGCTTGACAGATAGGATTTCAACGATCTATGGGGCTGGCCAAAACGTTTGTTCTGTAACAGCTTATGGAAACCCAAATGAACTTTTAGGCTAACCCAGTATTTGGGAGGCAGGGACTTCTAAAAGTTCAATACTTGTAATGTTCTTTTAAGGATTATATCATGCTAATATGTTTCAGTATCACTGAATAAGCCCTAATTGGCAGGGACACTGTATATGTAACTCTATATTTGCCCCTGCATTTCACATTTCTTGTAAAATGGATACAAAAATGTCTTTATCAAAATTGTAACAAAAATCTTTTCTTCCACCTTATTTACTTCCTTCATAATCTAATATGGAGAGTGCACAAAACGAAAGCTATCTGTGCTATTTCTTCTGGTCAGTAGTCAACGTATCACTCTACAAACAGAGCTTAAGGACCTAGAAGAGGAGATTTTTAGGCGTCATCAACTGAAAGAGATGTTTCAGGAGTTTTCAGTTGAAGAAAGTGAAAGCACATTATAAATTCAGTTTACACTCTGAATCTCGTAGAAGAATTATATCAGAGTGTCAAAGACATATCACAGTTTACCCATTTTTAAGCAACATGCTGTGTTCAGTAAAACTTCATTTGTGTCTTATTTGATGGTTTTGTTTCCATTTGTTTCACAGGTGCTTCCTCTCTGCCCACACTTAGTAATGTCTAGACTCCCCAGGGTACAGTTTCCGGCTCCTTCTCATCTCAGTTTCTTGCCCTCCTAGATTAGAATCATCCAGGTGTATGGTACCAGCCATGTCAAAAAGCCCTAGTCTCATTCTCTAACATCACTAAATCTCTTTAGCTCTAGACATACAATTCCAACTGTATGCTGACTTCTCAGTTAGACAACCCAGAGCATTTCCAAATTAACATCATTAAAATGTAAAAACTGGCTTTCCCATCTTAACCTTGCTCCATATCTCATGTTGTATAACAGAGAAAAGCAAATATTACTCCTTATTGGATCTACTCCTTTAGCTCTGTACTCTGTTCTGTTGTCTGTGCTGAGTCATGCTAACTCTGTGCCTTTTGTAAACTAATTTTGCCTATGAGACAAACATATTCGGTGCTAAGTCACCTCAGTCATGTCCGATTCTTTGTGACTCTATGGGCTGTAGCCCCCCAGGTTCCTCTGTCCATGGAATTCTCCAGGCAAGAATACTGGAGTGGGTTGCCATTCCTTTCTCCAGGAGATCTTCCTGATCCAGGGATCCAACCCAGGTCTCTTATGTCTCTTGCTTTACCAGGTTCTTTCTTTACCACTAGTGCCACCCAGGAAGCCAAGTTTGCCTATAGCCTGAAATATATATACAAGATAGCACATTCTCAAGTATCTGATAATAGCTTCCCATTCATGCAAAGGTAAAAAGTTACAGAACAGAAAATAACACTTATCTTATTGGAGGTTTGCGGGAACACATTACCAGACCTGTCTGGACAGCTGCAAGTACAAAGGATTCTGGCACCAGGAAGCTGGCAGCATCCAGCCACACTCCCTCCCTTTTCAGAATAAAAAAGCCAGAATTCTAACTTGGGGAAGATGGTTCTTTGGGACACTAGTCCACCATCTTCTGAATCTGATGATTTTACAAGTAAAGTCACTATTCCTTGCCCCAACAACTCATCTCTCAATTTATTGACTTGTCATGCAGTGAGCAGTACAAGCTTGGATTCAATAACAATGCTGACTATGCTTGAAGCCTTGGTGTTATCATTGGGCTTTTCATGATGAAAACTAAATTTATGTTTTATCTCTCTTAAAAATATACAAATGACTACAAAAGTCCACCACATAATGTGCTAAACCTAACCACAATGGGACAGATAACTGTCCATTGCTTATGCAATAGACTGTTGATTTCATCTTCAGGTATAATGCAGAGGTCTCTTTATGTAAGGGAAAGAAAGGCTCTCTATAAGCTCGTGGAAGTCCCTTCCTCTTCACTCAGTGACTGATCTAGAGAATGCTTCCTAGATTTGCCCAAGTAGATCAAAAGGAGTCTGTTGGAACATGATACTCAGAACCATGCCCTCAGCTTGTGATCACAAAGGTACCACCCAGGGTAGCAAAAGAGAAGAGTTATAGGACAGGAAGTTTCTCAGCCCTTAGTGACATCACTAAACAGTTATGATAATCTTGAAACCACCTACCTCCTGCTCTAGGCTATGGAGTCTTAACAGAAGCCAGGGTTACTTTCAGTTCAATTCAGTCACTCAGTCGTGTCCAGCTCTTTGCGACCCCATGAATCACAGCACGCCAGGCCTCCCTGTCCATCACCAACTCCCTGAGTTCACTCAAACTCACGTCCATTGAATCAATGATGTCATCCAGCCATCTCATCCTCTGTTGTCCCCTTCTCCTCCTGCCCCCAATCCCTCCCAGCATCAGAGTCTTTTCCAATGAGTCAACTCTTCACATCAGGTGGCCAAAGTACTGGAGTTTCAGCTTTAGCATCATTCCTTCCAAAGAACTTCCTTTTTAACCACTGTTAATTGGTACTCTGTGACTGAAAGAATTTCTGCTTAATGCACAAGGCCCTTCACGATTCTTGCTATCTGGTCCCAACCTACTTTGCAGTTTTTTCTGTAAACCTTCTGTAAATCGTCACACCAAATGTGCTAGAGTCCATCCTACAGTATTTCAGATTTTCATTTAGAAGGCAGACATTTCTTCTGTGTCCTCCTGGTAAGCAGGTTTCTGATAGTTCAAGCTCTAGTTACCTCTGTAAGCAATGATGATTTCATCTATACACCAAAAGCCTCTCATTGTTTTCCCTGAAATCATACCCTCCCAAGAAAAATTAGCTTATTTCTCCCTACTAGGTTTGCATATTATTTGTATACAATACATTCTATTGCAATGGTCCACTCATCTGTCCTGCACTTGCCTTTGAGGCCCCAAATATGAAGATGTCTTACTCATTACTGTACTCACAGATCCTCAAACAGTGCTGTTACATAATAAACATTCAGCTAATGCTTCTGGATTTTATAAAATATCTGTGGTCACAACAGGAGCAAATACTATACTTTTTTTTTTTGGATAGTGGCACAAACTTAATCACTAAAATATATTAATATTAAAAACATTATTGATACTAATATATTAATAACCAAATAACTAAAAACAATACAATTAATAATATACTAATAACAAAATAACCAAAAATATACTAATAAATAAACTAAAATGAATCACAATTCCCAATAGAATAGTGATGTCAACCTTCTTTGGGAGTGGCTTTTATCCTACAAAATTCCATTTGTTTCCTATGTTTTTCTTCTTCATGACAAAATGAACAGATATCTTCTCATATACCTATAGATATTTATATTTTATGATCAAAAATCTATTTTTAGATTTCTACTAAATTCACATGTTCCTTCTCTGAAATTTGAACTCACACTATCAAGCTGATGACCCATATGATTTGTGATATGGCAATAGCACCGAAGCTTTTAGTTACATTTAAGTCTGAGGAAGCTATTGTTCTGCCTCGCCTGGCTAATGTCCTGGAAGCATCCTTTTCCCAATACATATATCATCCATCCTGTTCCAATTTTATCTTGTGCATGACAGTCAGAGACCCCAGGCTAAATTCACGCTAATTGCTTTCCAAGATGACTATCAGAGTTGAAAAGAACATTAAAGGATTGGTCTTTCAGAGTCCTAACACTCTTAAAGAATAGAAAGCTGAAAACTACAGGCGTCTGCCTGATTGTTGTTTATTTCAGTTAACAGTTCTCTGTGAATCCACCATGTTGATCAATCAATTCAAAGCACATATATTCTGTGTTTTTAAAAATGTTGTTTAATAATATTTATCTATCAATATTGCTGCAATCCACAAGGTTGCAGAGAGTCAGATAGGACTTAGCGACTAAACAACAACAATTAACATTGCAAAACTGCATTTCAGATTTTAATTTCAAGTTGTGAATTTAAGATGTATTAAATTATAATTTTGTAACTCTTTCAGCTTATATGGAAACATAGTACCTTGCCCAATGACCAGTTACTGTCTTCATCTTATGACATCAGATGCCTTATAATATGTACTCTCTCTATTGCCTTCCAATCATCTTTGCTACATTTTTTTCTCCATGTTACTTCCTATTTATTTTTCCCAGTAGTCTAAAATCTTTTTTAAAGCAAAGGAGGCATAAACTCTAAATTACTTCAACTTTATAAAATGAAAACTGCTTTAGATGAGCCCCTAGTGTTTTTTTGTTTTGTTTTGTTAAGAAATTTAGTACAGATGGTTGGAATTGTCAGGGTTGCTGCATTGTACAGCTCTGAAAAGCACCA
Organism: Bos grunniens; assembly: GCF_055505025.1. NCBI lineage: Eukaryota > Metazoa > Chordata > Mammalia > Artiodactyla > Bovidae > Bos > Bos grunniens. The sequence goes on from NC_141166.1 coordinate 23,039,630, forward strand.
TTCACTTCTCCATCATCCATGTGAAGAATGTTCCCTGGAGTGTACCACATACTGTTCCCTCCTTTTGTGTGAAGGGCTACTTACACTGTCTCTATGAGTAGAGACAGAGACACCTGCGGTTATGATTTTCTAAGGGATAATTGCATAAAAACAGTTTCTAGAGCCATGAGGACTTACCATTTGGGGGATTACTCTCTTTCTTACCTGAGCTGTGGTTTCCTGCTAGTAATGTGGGGCTCACGGAGCATCTTCCCAGTCTGCTGGTGACCACAGGTGGCCCAGGGGTCCCATCCCATTCCTGAGCTTTGATAGGCTCTCTGGAGGACGATGCCCCATGATGGCCTCTCTCTTTGCTGTCCAACTTTGGTATTGGCTCCGTGCTGTGGCTCCGAACCTTCAGCTCCTCTGTGGATTCTGTGTATTAACCAGAATTATATTCTCTTAAACAAAAGTCACATCCTCCCCAGATTCCTTTAAAAATTAAAGAATATTTAATGTTTTTCTAATTTCTAGCAAATATTTAATATTTTATAAAATATTTTAATGTGTTTTTGGAAACTTAGGTGTGTTGGAGATGATAACATTTAAATAAATCAGGGACACATCACACAGGCCTGTTTTTCCGAGCTTTGCAGGTTATCATCAGTGAGAAACAGTTATACCTTTGGAATGGAGAACCTCAATGAACCTTGAGTATTCTTCAGTAACTCTTCCCGGGTGCAAATCTTCAAGGAAACTTCATAAAAAGCACTTTTAAGGTCCTTCTCTTTACATTCTCATTGTGCTACCCACCTGTGACATAAATTTAGCCCAGCCACTCTACTACAAAGTGCTTTTGCTAAAATCACCTAGTGCCTTTTAGTTGGCAAATTTAGAAGACACTTTAAGCCACTCTCTTTACATCATTACCATAAGAGAGTAACCAGATTAATCTGCGTATTACTCTCTTATTGATATTTTCAATTCTCTTGGCGTCACTGATGGCCATTTCTCTGTGGTGTGTTGTCTAACACCTTTTCTGTGTCATTCACACCTTCTCTTCTTCCAAGTGTCCCTTCCATTTGGGTTGTGTTGACTAAAAAATACAGTCACAGCTTGAAAGAATATATTCTTTCTATGCTTTCATCCTCCAGGATTCTACTAGCAATTGTTTGAGGCTGGTGGTTTCTGAATAGTTTATGGGAAGGCTGGACCATTCTCCTGAGCTGTGGACTTTTTCATCCAACTGCCTACTGGATGCTCCATCTGGATGTCCCTTAGATAAAACAAATTTAACATTTCACACACTGTGCTGACACCATTTCTAACTAAACTAATGATTCCTTCTGTTCTGCCAACCATCCAAGTTAGAAACTTATCTATCTCTTTTTTAACTGCTACTCTCCAATCCATCAGTCTGCAAATTCTACAGATTTTATCTGTGAATATCTTGTTTTACCTTCTGTTGCTCTTTCTATCATGTCTATCTCAGCTGTTCTGGTTCAAGCTCTAATCATCACCAAACTTACCTCCTTGACTCTGTCTTTGACTTCCCAAAAAATAAGCTCCATATACTGCCAAAGTGATCGTGTAAAATGCAAATTTGATCAAGTGTTTTTTCAGGGACTAGATGTGATAGCCATTCTGTAAGTCATGTACATTAGTATTTAAAAGCACATATAGTTTGGAATTAACAGATAGACACTATATAGTACTATAATATTATACATATTATATCTGTGATATATAAAATAGATACCGACAAGGACGTACCAGATAGCACAGGGGATTATATCAATATTTTGTAAAAATCTATAAAGGAAGAGAATCTGAAAAGAATATATATATGAATAGATAGATAGATATTACATATGTATGGCTTCCCTGATGCTCCACTGGTAAAAAAACCTGCCAATACAGGAGATGTGAGTTTGATCCCTGGGTTGGGAAGATTCCCATGGAGAAGGACATGAAAACCCACTTCAGTATTCTTGCCTGGGAAACCCCATGGGCAGAGGAGCTTGGTGAGCTACAGTCCACCACGGGGTCGCAAAAGAGTCAGACATGACTTAACGACTAAACAACAAATATAAAAATGCATCTATATATAATATATATACATTTCTATACATAGAAATGTATATAAACATTTTTATACATATATATTTCTATACGTGTATATATACATTTCTATACATATGTATTTCTATATATAGAAATGTATATACATATATAAATGTATATATGGATATAAATTATATATACATATATAAATTTCTATGTATAGAATGTATATACATATATAAAACTGAATGACTTTGCTGTACATCTAAAACTAACACAACATTGTAAATAAACTACTCTTCAATTTTTTAAAAAATAGCTTATGGGAAATTCTTTTAAAAATATAATCACTTCCTAATTTTTAAAAGAGCATATGTAGTAAATAAATATGGTTTAGGAGTGATACCAGCTTGCTACATTCAGAATAATGTTATTTCAGGGAACTGATGTGATAGTCATTCTGTAGTGCATATAGATAAGTATTTAAAGACAAAAAACAAAAACAAAAAGTGCAAATCTATTCATAATGTATCCCTGGCTAAAATCCTTCCAGAAGCTTCCTGTTTCAGAAGTATGTCTAAGGTCCCTATGACCCGCATGATTCTCCATCTCACTCTTTGCCTTTTTAACTTTTTCACTTCCTACTTGAACACTGTATTCAAGAAACATCAACAAATTAGCTGTAGCTTCTTCCTCTCTACTCCCTCTCCAACAAAAACAATGCTGGTTTCCATAGCTACTATCTCCTACCTCACCTACATTGAAAAACCCTTATATCCTTTCCTTTCATCAGAGAACTCTTTCCTCAGTCATCTTTACTCAGTTTAAGTATCCTTTGAAGCCACCCTACCTCATACATAGCCCATGGTGGGATAACATCTCTGTACTGACATTGTCTTGTATCATTTTTTTCTGTGTACTTGTTCTTCTTAAAAGGCCCCGAATTCTTTAAAGGCAGGATCTGAGTGTTGATTTTTGCTTTTTTTTCATTGGTGCCTCTAGCTCTTAGCATATTGCTCAGTGGGTATGTAACTAACTCATTTATGGAATAGTTTTCCTAAATCCTCCGGCATCTTTCCAATGTGTGTAGGAAATACAACATTCCTAATGGAAGACGGGGATCTGGTGAGTGATACAAATGTATTCAAGTGGCACAGAGCTAACGGTATTTGCAAAAGTCTAATTACCTGACAATCACAAGCTGTAAAGTTTGCCAGGTTGAAAGTTTAATTCAAAGAAAGAATCTTTGAGAAAGAGTATAATGAACAGTGACAGAAGAGGTTCAGAGAATCTGTATTTTGTTGTCTTTGCACGGAAGTTCAAACGCTCATCATCTTCCAGCAGTGTGATAAGACAAATGTCATACTTTGGTTCCCTGTGATTTGAATCTGTGGGGCAGAGATAGAATAGTTTGTAATACAGTAAGCAGCTGGGAGAGGGATCTGAGAGGCCTAGCTGGAATCCTTAGCCACTGTGGCCACATGGCTGGTGACCCATGACACTGAGCCCTTGGCTTTTCCTTTTGGATCTCTGCTTTGCTTAACTACAAAACGGACGTAAGACCAGCCCTGCCTAACTTTCCCAATTTAATTTGAAGGATCTAATCATATCCTACATTTTTAATATTTTAAAAATGAAACAGGGCCACACATATTAAACAGAGTATTCATTAAAAAAAAAAAAAAACTACGGCAATTTGTCCTTCATGAATTTATTTATTCTTTCTATGTTTGTTTTGGATAATCACTGAGAGACTGAAGATACAGATGTAAACTTGCCAGACCACATATAAAAATAGAATTCTAGCTGATCATCTACAGTAATCAGTCTAGAAAGCTAACCTGCAATGCATAAGTCAGACTTGTAGAGACTTTGGACTGCTATCTCTGGCAAACTGCAACCTGTGTAAGAATTGGCCCAAAACAGACAGGATTTGATTAAAAACTGTCAGCGTCTGCAGTTTTTATCCCTGCTTTTAACATAGGACCAAACAGAGAAAGTCAAATATGTTCCCCTAACAATAACATAAGATACCCTGCTTCTGGGCTTCCCAGAGATGGCTCAGAGGTAGATATCTACCTGCTAATGCAGAAGACATGGGTTTGATCCCTGGGTCGGGAAGATCCCCTACAGAAGGAAATGGCAACCCATTCCAGTATTCTTGCCTGGGAAATCCCATGGAGAGAGGAGCCTGGTGGGCTACAGTCCATGGGGTCACAAAAAGTAGGACAGGACTTGGCAACGAAACAACCCTGTTTCTAGGTTAGGTTGCCTGCAACTCGCCTATGCCAACTGCCTCCACTGGGGGCATACCCGAAGCAGTCCGTTTTCCCACTATAAAAGCTTTGCACTTTCTCCCTGCCTTGAGTCTCTGCCCATCCTGGTGGCTGACTGCCTTGCTACAGCAAAGTCTGAATAAATAGCCCCGTGTGTTCTCATTTGTTTGGTCTTCACTAATTTCCACATTACTGAGGTCCCTTCCAGAGTCAAGATGCTATGAAGTTGTATAAACACTTGTCAAAAATATAATTCTATGAGACAGAACGTAAACCAGGAGGGCAGTTCCATAAAACAACCTCAGAAAGATCCCTGGACCCATTTATAAGCTTAAGTCCCAGTTATACTGAAATCAAATATAAGAAAAAAATATTTTCAAACTAATACATCCCAGCAATTAATTACAGCAAGACAATTTAACTAACAATTGCTTTTCTGTGCCCTGAGTCAAATGGAATAAAATGAGTATCAGAAAAGAACATCCTAGACTATTTCCAAGCTGTTTATTCACAGTTTCAAAGAAAATGTGACTGGCTTCCAAATGTCACAGCCTCAGTACCTAATGACCCATCTGCTTCACCTCGCTTTCTCTTTCAGATTTCAAACTTAACGTTGGGATGTTTGCCTTATTATCACTTTCTAGGTTTTATTCCCCTGCCATCATTAAGCAGTTAAAATTTTTTCTTCTCTCTCTCTCTCGTGCGCATGCGGGCACGCGCGCGCCCACACACACACACACACACACACAGTCTTCTACCACTGGAATTGAAACTAACCAACTTAAAAAAAAATGCTCTAATTTATCACTGGGTTCAGTACTGTTCCTACAGGTTCGGATACTATTTTAAATATGAAAGGCTGAGGACGTATGTCAAGCTTCTCCCTCTATACCAGTCTCAGTTTCTTTGTTCTCATTCAAATTACTCACTTGCAGGCACCAGGGAAGTGTCACTTTGGTCTCAAACCTCAACTAAATAAAAGCCCAGTACAGCTTTGGGAACAAAAAGGGTTCTTTTTTTTCCTTTTCTCCTTTCTTTGTTTTCAAGTCCCAGAAGTTAGACTTTAGTGAACTTTGGCAGGTATATTTAGGGAAACCTGAACAAAAAACTTGCAGAAATCATACTACTCAGCCTTGTGCCCCTGTACCTTCATATATAAGTAGAAGGCATATCTGAAAAATCAGTAGGAAAATCATAAATGTACTATTGAGCATTTTACTGGAGAGTAAACCAGGTGGTGATTGCAGCCATAAAAATAAAAGACGCTTACTCCTTCGAAGGAAAGTTATGACCAACCTAGATAACATATTAAAAAGCAGAGACATTACTTTGCCAACAAAGGTCTGTCTAGTCAAGGCTATGGTTTTTCCAGTGGTCTTGTATGGATGTGAGAGTTGGACTGTGAAGAAAGCTGAGCACCAAAGAGTTGATGCTTTTGAACTGTGGTGTTGGAGAAGACTCTTGAGAGTCCCTTGGACTGCAAGGAGATCCAACCAGTCCATTCTAAAGGAGATCAGTCCTGGGTGTTCATTGGAAGGACTGATGCTGAAGCTGAAACTCCAATACTTTGGCCGCCTCATGCGAAGAGTTGACTCATTGGAAAAGACCCTGATGCTGGGAGGGATTGGGGGCAGGAGGAGAAGGGGACAACAAAGAATGAGATGGCTGGATAGCATCACTGACTCGATGGACATGAGTTTGAGTGAACTCCAGGAGTTGGTGATGGACAGGGAGGCCTGGCATGCTGCGATTCATGGGGTCACAAAGAGTCGGACACGACTGGGCAACTGAACTGAACTGAAACCAGGTTTGCCATAGATGTTCAAGAGCAGCTTCCTACAAAATGCATTTCCTAAATAAAATAAAAACAATCTTTAAAATAGCTGTTGACCAGAGACAAATGGAAAGTAGACAATTAGACTAAGAAATACTGAAACCCAAAGAAATCTATTCAGAGGAATAAGGATGTTTTATCCATATCAATATCTCTCAGTGTTTTCTTAACACCTATTGAAAACAAAATTGATTTTAGTAACAAACTTTCCTAAACAAAATGAATCTTAAGTACCAAGGTACATTTTTATGTGAAAACTAAGTTCTTTCAGTTTAGCTGAAAGAACAGTTAAGCTCCAGCATGTAGCAAGAAGTCAACCACAGAGAAATTGCTCATCCTCTATCATGGGGTGTTGACTATTGATCTAAACATCTGATTCTCACACTGAAATCTCATCTTGCTATATAAAAGCACATATTAATGCATTGCATTGATCTTTCAGACTGCGTGTTTTACATATTATTGTCTTAAACGTTTTACAGTGTTTTGAAGACTGAAAAATAAGGTTAAAAGATCAGGAGTCATCATTTCATGACCAACATATTCTCTATAGGATGTCAGTCCATCACTCTTCATGCTGCTAACTCTGAAGTCCTTTTTCAAAGTTTTTCCATTTCTCTGCTGCTTACGTTGTCTAATGGCAACCCACTCCAGTACTTTTGACTGAAAAATTCCATGGATGGAGGAGCCTGGTAGGCTACAGTTCATGGGGTCACAAAGAGTTGGACATGACTGAGTGACTTCACTTTCACTTTTACTTTATGTTGTCTCTGAGCATATCTTTGTCTCTCCAGCTTCTAATTCATTTCTCTCTTTTTTCTGCCCTGGGCCACTTGCAGCCACATGGCTCCCTGGATGGGTGTCAAGGCCTTCCCCCAGATCTGCTGCTCACCGGACACTGAGTTTTCCCTGAATCCTTGTTCACTCTTTCTCATCAACATTCAGTCTCTCAACAGTGACATAGCACTAAAGATTCTTACAGATTTCCACCACCTAAAAACCCCTTTCAAGCTCTAGAGACAAAGAAAACAATTTATTCTGATGGACCGTTACCTATAGCTGTCTGGGGAACCACAATGGTTTAAAATGGACAGTTTTGTCATCTCTCCAAAGTTGTTTTTTTAGGTTGGAAAGGTCGTGTAATTACTAATTTACACATATGATTTTCCCACCAGACCATAAACTTCTTAAGACTAAAGACTACATCTTGCATGTTGGTACTTAATATCGAATAGACATCAACGAAAATCAAGGGGATGAATGAATGCATCCCTGTTTCTTCACTCAGGACAGTGAGCTTATTAGAGTGTAAGTCCCAGATGTAACCCTATCTTAGACCATGACTCAGCCTCTCCACCAACCTTTCCAAACTCAGCCAGCACACGGACCATGGCAGGAACCAATAACCCTCACTGACAAACAAAAGTTAATTCCTATAGCCAAAATTATTATTTTTTGTTAATGCATACATGTTTTTTTATTGACTTGCTAATGGTAGACCAGAAAATAAGTAATCTGTCTGAGTAAATAAATATTTATTTGTAAATATGACCAGTAAACACTGTTTTCTTGGGGAGACATAAGATTATTTTGATTTTTTGCAATATTTAAAAAGATTAATTTGCCTTATCACTTAACTGCTTCCATGAAACATCTACATGATTCAGATGACTTAGACAAGAGACTTTTAAATTTGTGGTTTGTGACTGCTATTGTATTCAAAATTTCACACTTTCACACAGAGATCTCTCAGATACAAAATACCTACTTAATAGTGCTTGAAAATATAGAGACCAAAGCTCATGTTTCTGATGAGAATTCAAGTTTGCTATGGGCATAAAGGACGCTTTAGAACTATCCCCTTATATTAGTATAATCCTCAAGATTGAAGTCTCTTCATTCTATTCCCACTGCTGAACCATGGAAAGGTGATAAAGGCAACTTAATTAGGCAGAAAAGACAACACATTTGGACCCTAAAGGAAGCACTACACTAAAATGCATTATCAGATGTGTGTTAGATTCAGGCATCAAATTTGAGAGACGAAAGAGATCTCAGAAATCCTAAACACAACAACTCATCAAAAGGAGGGTGTAAGTGTATGGAATTGCTCATGGCCATCTTACCTAGTAGGGAGGTATCCCAGGATGGTAGTGTTCCCATCTCATGGGAAAGCTTGACTCAACAGAAAACATAGTTAAGTACTAGAAAGCTCCTGTACGGAGCTCAGGTCGGTCTCTCTCCAAGCACCATCATTGGTTGGTTGTTGGTCATCCTGTTTCTGCAACAACTCAGAGAGCTAGTCTAGTTCTGTTCTTAAGTAAACATCCTTTAGCATCTAGAGCAGGGAGTCTGTCTCCCCTTAGTCACATCATACTCAGAATGCAAATTCAGAACTCTCACTCTCCCACTCTCTCTGTCCTGGACAGTAATTGCATGTCATTGTGTCTTTTAAAACTGTGGTGTCTGGAACTGATCAGAGCCAGACAGCCTAACATGGTTTACCTAAGAGTCCAGGTGGTCTCTGGGATTCTCCCCTTGCCCTTCTATGATTCCACCTCCCAAGTCTCCAAGGAAGACAGGGCAAAGGCTCCTCTGTCTGCACAATGAAAGGGCACTGAGGAGCAGAGGTGAGTTTTAAATTTTTTATGATTGCTTCTCTCTCGTGTGAACTCTGTCATTTGGGGTCAGTTATGTCAATTCTAACATTTAAGGGATGCCTTCTCTTCAAATATATATATAGAGAAAGAATGATAATAGCTCAAGCAGCTAGAGATTCCATGGTTTTAAATAAAATCAGAAACAAAACTTATGTTTGTGTTAAGAAGAGTGGTAAAGTAAAAGCTTAGTTTTAATAAAATAGATGAGGCAGGTCATTTAATAAGTAGGCTTCCCAGGTGGCGCCAGTAGTAAACAATCTGCCTGCCAATGCAGGAGTGCAAGAGACAAGGGTTTAATCCTTGGTTGGGAAGATCCCCTGGAGGAGGAAATGGCAACTCACTCTAGGGTTCTTGCCTAGGAGATTCCATGGACAGAGGAGTCTGGCAGGCTACAGTCCCTGGGGTCACAGAGTCAGGCAGGACTGAGCACATACACACAAACACACACCATTTAATAAAGTAATAAAACAGATGACATGTACTGAACTAAGAGAGACTATGCAAACAATCCTAATTATTTTACACATTTAAAGACAGCTCAGAGCTTTTACAGAGCTTACTCAAGGTCACACAAATGCCAATTAGTAAAGACCTGATAAAGCGACAGGTTTCCTGACCACCGCCCAGCAGGTAACTATCACCCTAAGACACAGAAACTCACATACTGACTTATATTCAAAAGTTATTTTTTTATGGTTGCAAAGAATGATACTTATTCATAATAAATAGAATTTTAAAGGCTGTGTTTGGTCTTAAAAAAACTTTCAAACAAATGGCCACATGATTTAATTACTCTCTTTTCATCAAGAGATTTTCTCTACCTAAAAAACCTTCACTAAAGTCATCAGGCATAATGCAAATGTTGACAGATTTTCGTAACGCTTTCTTTAAAAAATTCTAGCATTGCAGGCCAACGAGAGACAATTTTCTCAAGGTATGTAACCTAAGACTTGCTTATTTATTTATGGCTCTGCTGGGTCTTCAAGGCTGCTCGGGCTTTTCTCTAGTTGTGATAAGTGGGGGGTACTCTTTGGTAGTGGTGCATGGACTTCTCACTGTGGTGGCTTCTCTTGTTGCAGCTCCTGGGCTCTAGGACACAGACTCAGTAGTTGTGGAACAGGGTTTGGTTGCTCCGTGGCATGTGGGATCTTCTCAGACCAGGGACTGAACCCGTGACTCCTGCATTGGCAGGCAGAGTCTTTACTACTGAGCCACCAGAGAAGCCCCTCAAATAAGGTAATCTATGTTTAGGGCTTCCCTGGTGGCTCAGAGGGTAAAGTGTCTGCCTACAATGTGGGAGACCCAGGTTCGATCCCTGGGCCGGGAAGATCCCCTGGAGAAGGCAATGGCAACCCACTCCAGTACTCTTGCCTGGAAAATCCTATGGACTGAGAAGCCTGGTAGCCTGGCAGTCCAAGGGGTCGCAAAGAGTCGGACACGACTGAGTGACTTCACTTTCACTTTCATGCTTTTGTCTATTCTTGTAGTGCAAAAGCCAAATGGACCTGTGGGCACAGACTAGCTAGATGCTGACCAAACTGTTCTTTCTGAGCACCTAGAAAAATCACACTTCCCAGAATTCCTTGCAGTCAAGGAGAGCCATACAACTGAGATTTGGTCACTAGAATGTGGGTGGAAGTGACGTATGCCAGCTCCAGGGCTAGTTCTAAAACTCCCCACAGAATCCGCATTCTCTTGTATCCCTCTCCTGCTGATTAGGATTTTTTTTTTTTTTTTTTTTTTTGAGGTCCTGAGCTCTGGAAGAACCACCAGAAGGAAAATTCCCAATAACTAGGGGGAAAAGAGCCCATTTCCCATTGAACCCATTAATTCATTATCATGTGTCTGTGACATATGTTGTGGTCCGTGCTGTGAAAAAGATATAAGTCCTACTCTACTAAGCCACTGAGGTTGTGGAGTTGCTTGCTGTAGCAGGTGGATTACTCTAATACAGATTTCAGTGGACTATTTCTCATTTTGTCTCCTGTAAACTATATTCTAAGTATAAAGTTCTTGGGGATTCCTCCAGGGACAGTAGTTAGGACTCAGTGCTTTCAATGCTGGGGCCCCAGATGAGTCTCTGGTTGTGGAAATAAGATCACCCCACAAGCCACATGATGTGGTCAAAAATAAATAAACAAAAGGTCTTTGAGTTTCTAATGAGGGCAATATTTTTATTGGCATACTGATAGAAAAAAGAAGGACAAAATGGTGAGTTAAATTGCCAAATGTGGTATAGGAATTCAGCAAGCAATGCTTCTTTCTGAGCTCTAGTTATAATAAAACCACTTTAGAAAACTGATAATTACATCTTTATTGAGTACACAGTAAATGCTTTAAATACTATGGATTTGAACTCAGGTTTCTCTGAACAAACAGCCCACCAGTGCAGCTTTGTTTAGTTTTCTTTTGCTTGGATTCCTATAAGGAGGATTATTTACCTTATTTAAAAAGAATCAATAATTTTATTTTCAGAAATTTGGAGATTGTATAAGTAGAAAATCCACTGAAGATATTTGGGAGAAATCAGTTGTCAATCTAAATAGTATAGATTACAAACAACTCAGGGCTTCCCAGGTGGCACCAGTAGTAAAGAATCCACCTGCGTAGGAGACACAAGAGATTTAGATTCGATCCCTGGGTTGGAAAGATCCCCTGGAGGAGAGCATGGCAACCCATCCCAGTATTCTTGCCTGGAAAATATCATGAACAGAGGAATCTGGCAGGCTACAGTCCATATAGGGTGGCAAGGAGTCAGACAGGAAGCATGCACAAGCAACTCAGCTTCTTATATCAACATTCAAGTAATAAAGAAGTTAACAGTAGTTTTCAGATGGAATGTAGATTGTATTAGTAAACCATAGCTATTAAGAGATAATTATCAGTTACACTGAAACAAGTCAGAATGTCTAATTAAGTGTGATTTTCTAAGACTGGTTTGACCATTTCACTCTGAAATATTTTTTGGATTGCTTTGAAAAAAGTGGCAAGTAAAGTACATATTTTTCCTTATTTTGTTCAATCAGTGATTAAATGTACATGTCTTGCTCGGTCTGTATGGACATTTTCATGCCAGGCACTGTGACAGTGAGAGAAAAGGACAGCAAACTACAACACCACGACTTCTACCCATATGGGGCTCCTACTCTAAGAGAGAGAGAGAGAAAGAAATTACGTGAACTAATACAGGTGGTATTTGAGGTATGGTATGAACAAGGAGAGATGGTGGGGTCTAACGAAAGGGCCTGACACTACATTTTATTAGTAGAGTGATCAAGAAATCTTGATTCAATAGTGATTCAACAAGTGGTAAAGGACGGATGAGGATGGGCTAGATGAATTTTGTAGCCCAGGGTAAACTTACTGTCCAGTATGCATGCAAGTTGAAAGAGGGAAGGAAGGTCTGCATAGCTAGAGCAGAGAGGAGAAGATGTGAGAGCTATTGGGTTGGCCAAAAGGTTTGCTTAGGTTTTTCCATAGATAGTATGGGAAACTTGAACAAAGTCTTTGACCAACCCAATACTAAGTGAGGTGGAGAGAGAAACTTAGTTCAGATATGTAAGATCTCCTGGGGGAAAGAGCTTCATTGCAAATTCTGAGAGCAAAGGAAAACAATTGAACATTTTTTTTAATAGGGATAGACTGTATATATATATATATATATATATATATATATACACATAAATATCATGCTAGTTGCAGCTTAGAAGAGTGACTGATGCCTAGTCTTCTAATTAATTCTTTTTCCTTGATTTAAAAAAATCTGAAGAGGGGAATTTCATGAAAATTAGGGTTTTGAGTGGCTCTTGCCAGATTTTTCCTACTGGAGTGATATGTTACCCCAGCCTAGATTTCATTTCTGTCTACAACATATTCTAAAAATTTGCTTCTAGCTCAGCTCCTCCTTTCTCTGCATCCCAACACCAACCAAGTTGCTGAAACCTCAACTCTGAGAACAAATGTGTTCACACAGGTGAAACACAAATTCTGCATGCCATAAACACCTACAACTCTTAATAGACTATAGGTATTAATAACAAAATGTTTCAACAGTTAGA